>NC_139333.1:29754142-31024142 GCF_056507025.1 Lutjanus erythropterus | reverse complement strand
GAATTCTATTCCAGTTCTATGTGGTGCCATTCTATTCTGCTATATGAGACACCACTCTTCTGCTTTATGTTATGCCATTCTGTTTCACCAAATGTGCTGGCATTATATTCTGCCATATCTGACAACATTTAATTTCAAATTATGCCAGCATTGCATTCGCTGAATGAAATGTGCTCAACATGAAGTATTTGATTCCACTATACATGACAGCATTCTGTTCTGCTCTATAAGATGGTGTGAAGGGTGTGTATTCAGAATTTTGTTTCTACACAGTCTAAATTAAATTCTGTTCTTTTCTATTACCATTTAGAAGATATTCTAGAGCTCCAAACAAATGAAACCCAGTTCCACTGGTGAAATCAGATAAATGATATTTCTTTTGCATGTTTATTCTGTCTGGAGTTCTCTTCTGTATTCTCGCTCTGTGCTGCTGTATTGTGCTGTAATCCGGTACTGAAGGAGTTAAGTTCTGTGCAGTGGGTGAACTCAAAGGAACTGGCGTTCACGTGGCTAAGCCGCTGTTGCTATGGGAGAGAGGCCAGACAGAGGAGAAAGAAACCCCTCTCTCTCCGTCTCTCTCACGTTCCCATTTTCGCTCTCTCTCTCTCTCGTTCTCTTTCCCTCCTCCTCTACTCTGTCGTTCTCTCTGCCAGAGAGCCAGGCTGGCTGGAAAACCAAACGACTAATGAGAGTACACAGCTCTCGCTCTTTCTCTCCTTCTCCTCATTTTTCAAATAACATTCACTCTCCCTTTCACTTCAGCTCTCTGAAACATCTCTCTCTCTCCTCCCTTCATCTGCCCATCTCTCCCTTATTCTGTCACTCTCCATCCTTCTCTCTCCCTCTCTCTGTCTTTCTGTAATATCAGAAATCCAGCCAGAGTCATGCACCAACAGCACAAGGCCAGGCTGAATATGCCAGACCTTTCGAATGTTACCAGAATAAAGTCAAGATGCACTGAAAGACCAAATAAAAGAGACCAAGCTGAGAAAAGAAGCATATATATGACTAAATATAACTACTTGAAGCAGTAAAGCAAAGATGAGATAGGAAAAACAACAAAAGCAGTACACTCATTGTAAAAGGACATGAAGTTCTGTTTTGTGTAGTCAAGTGTACAGCTATCTCCTCTGAATTCATCAGGTTATGCAGCGCAGAGACAACCATCACAACATTATGAAGACATGCACTTTAGTGCCATAGCTTTTAAGACTGGAACCAACAAGCATTTTCATTATCATTCAATCTGACAATTATTTTCTTGATAAAATAATCTTTCATTTAGTGAAATATGTCTATCACAGGTGTTTAGTTACACTAATGCCTCATTTTCTCTGCATGGTATGACTCGACTCTCTCGAAACCATTCTTATTTATTTTTGATTGGTCAGAGATAATTATCATTTGTATATCACGCAGCAACCTTTCATCTCACCATTTGTGCTCTGATGTATGACTTCCCAAACTCTCTCTTCCAAGCCTTTTCTGAAACAAAGTTTGTCTCCTTGCATTGATAAACAGGCACATACTGAAAATAAAGAACACTATTCCTTTGATATCCTCAAGTGTTCCTGTGTTTTAGGTCATGTTGAAGATGAGGTCTATCATTATGACAATCAGCTAAGAACCCAACCTGCCGCCAGGTAGTATGATCTGCAGCTGGAAACGAAAACAAGACAAGTAACTGTTCAACAAAGTGAGGCGAGTTGAGCCAAACCAAGCCATACCAGGCAAGAAACGAGTCTAAATGTTTCACACAAGTCAAACGGTTCATTTACAGTCCTAAATGACAAAGAAAAGCAGCAAATCCATACATTTGAGAAGGTGGGACCAGCAAACATCTAGCATTTGTCCTTTACAAATGACTTTAATTTCAAATGACCACACATTTTTTTGTACATGCCAAACAGCTAATCAATGTTCAAATTTAACCAGCCACTTGATTGATTACCATTGTTTTCTTGGCTGGTGGGTGAAGCAAATCTACCCACCACTTACATATTATTTACTTACATACTAGCATCTGGCTGGTGGCTGGTGCTACTTTTGTTCCCTAACCATTTCAGCTCCTGTTGCTTCCTGTTGATAAATGTATCTAGTATAAAACTTACTGCATGATCTTGAAAAAAGACTCATGAGCATTATAATTAATGGTGATTCCAGCCATGAAAGGCAAGAATACAGCTCTGTCTCAAACTGAAGTAACATTTTGGATTATTTGTGATAATTTTCTGCACAAACACTTACTCTGGCAAAATAACCACACACAGCATGAAGCAGACTTGATTTATTCTATCCTGGGGACTTTGTAAGGGAAACATGCATGTTTGCAATGCCTGGTAATACACATAATCCAGTTAAAGCCCAATGAATGTGAAAGCACAGCCTGGGACAGGACAGGAGAGATCAGGAACAGACAGGAAATGAGAGAACAGGTCAGATTGGACTGGAACAAGACAAGACTGGGAGAACAGGACAGCATATAACAGCAAAGGGCAATAGAGACCAAACAAGACAAGGCAGCCAGGAGGGAAACAATAGAAAAGGACAGGGGCTGGGTTAAAGGAGGGGATTCAGGGAGCTATGACACAGCTAATCTAATATAATCCAAGTGTCTGCCTTGAGGACACTGGCATGTCATAATATGCAATTTATATTATCCATCAGGAGCTTCACCACCAATTTTGAGTTGAAGCTGGTTTCTTTCTTTTTGCTGCTTTGAGAGAACAAACTGTTCTTGAGGACAACAGGGAGCCTGTTTGAAATTCAACTAGAGAGACTGTAAGCAGGTCTATTGTCATTCATCCCCTTGTAGTGTCCCACTGGCACAGAGCAACCATGTTAATATAATGAATTAGTTGATGACAAGATTAAGTGTATTACATTACAGGGTCAACTAGTGTCAGTGAGGACGGCAGACAGACACATCATACAGACAGGTAAGGCAACATTCCATCAGCCCCAGCTTACTCCAACAAGGTAGGAACAACAAACGATTACAGGTTCACCTCAGGGGGTGGACAGCAAGACGACTTACTCAGCCCGCGTCCCTGTCCCATAAATAAACTGAATACAAATAGCTGTAGGTGAGATCTCATCTTCTGCTCAAAAGAAAAGATACAGCCAAACTAGATGAACACGAATGAGCCACAGTTGCTCGATCCATTTGGGAGATGTTCCAAACTGAACAAGCACAACCTCCTCATTACTGGCTTCACCAAAATAGCTTCCCTCACATTCTTTGGTAAAACAGTCTAGTTAGAGGGCCGGGCCAGTATTCCCTGACAGCAGTGTTCGAAAATACACAAAACAACGCTGGGTCCAAGATATGACTTGGACTAACAGGATTCTTTCAATGGACCTTAGCAAAGGACATTTCTGAAAACACACATGGGGTTTTAGGAGAGAGTTTTTAGTGCCCCATGGTGCTCTTTACTCCAATACTAGAGGCTTTTCCACTCCGACAAGAACAGAAATGTGGAAGAAATATCAACTACTATTAAATTTTATAAACAGCCCCGACAATGGGGAAAAAAAACATACAATTATCAGCTCTATCTCAAATCAGTGAAGGAAAGATTGCATTGAGAGTAGTTGTGAGCACACAGGCTGTCTAAGGGTGTGATGGAGATAACAGCAGTCAGACAGGCTGAGGTTTACTCATTCCATATTCAGGACACAGTCACAGTCTGTCTGGGCTGCTTTCTCACTGAATGTTTTACTAAAAAGACTATGGCTCTACTGTTGAGGATAACCCAAATACACAGCATAATGTCTCACTTTATCAGAGATGATTATCACATATGAGTGGTGCACTAAAATCATTATAGAGGCTGAATAATCTTTTCATTTTGCATGTTATTGTCCAACCCTACAGGTCTGATGCTTATCTAGCAAAGCCTTCACACTGTTTTAGTTTTGTTCATTCTGCTCTGACATCATGACTGTAATCTCCTTCACTCACATGTCAACATAAACCCTTACTACGCCTGAAGTGAATGGACCACTTATTCACTGTCACTGGTCTTGCCATTTAAAGGAGAAACAACATGGTGACTAGGGTTGTAAATTGGCATCTGGTAATACATTATGTATCACAATTAGGACTGGCTACCGGTACTTAATACCGTTCAGGTATCAACTGAAACAACCCGGTACCAAGTAGTATTGAAACTTTTCCAGCCAAACAATACCTGCGTTCAATGCTTTTTGCACACAGATCCAGAAAAAAAAGACTGTTTGCCCAGCCCTAATCACAATAGTAGTCAGTATATTGCAAAATATTCCAATACTGTAAAAGGGTGAGTTTTAAGAAAACTGTCACAGTATAAAAATCATCACCATATGCATAAATAAACAACACAAAATGAACCACTGCCATGAATCTTTGCATGTATCACAGGGTTTTTTTAATCATCCTTTATAATTGATAGAGTATTATAAAACATCAGCTTATGTGAGGCCACTTTAAGATCATTTTGTGTTCAGAGCAACTATAAAATTGGGTTGCAGAATTCACTATGAAGTCTTTGTGTGTACGACCACAATCTGTCTTATTATGTATTTTTTGCATTACATGCCTCTAAATTCTATAGCAGCCTAGCGATGAGAATAGAAGTAGTGGAGCACAGTGCGGCATTCAGGTCTGATACAACAGTCCAGCAAGAACCACAGCAGCTGTTGAGTAGTAGAGCCTAATGTATTCCCAGGGTTATCTGGGAAGCCTCCGAGCCTATAGGAGACTTTATGGCTGCCGTATGTAGCACTGTGATGTAGTAGAGCTTTAGTGCAGTGTGTGTGTGTGTGTGTGTGTGTGTGTGTGTGTGTGTGTGTGTGTGTGTGTGTGCGTCTTAGAGAGATGGGGGAAGGGTACATCCAGTCAGCAATCCAGCCAGCCCATCCTGGCTTCAGATTACATTTTGTTTCCTTAGGCACCAGAAAACAAACCACTAACACTCTGTGTATCCAGTTACTGTGCTGCACAAACACCACATAACCTGCATGTCACATAGCCATACTGTAGCTTACTGTGTGAATACACACCTGGTAAATAGACTCATTATGACACCATTTTACACACAATGTTTACTTCTCTGATTGTACAGAAATTCATTATTACAGCTACAGTTAACAGCTACAATGTTGACATGACACCGATAGCCTGAGGAGTTTCTCTGCTGCCTGTAGACATCAACACAAAGACATACTGCACTGTGAACAATGGGATACATTATATTAGATCTGAGGGTTAATCAGAGAGAATAAACGTCCCTGTAAATGTAGTCAGTTGATCCATGTATCTAAACTTGTTGATGTGACAATGTTAATGTTGACTGTACAAGACAAACAAACCACCAAATCATAACAACAACAACAACAATGAACTGATTCAGGCCTACTTTGGAAGTTAATAAAATATATTTGACTGCAAATTTTTCCCTCATAATTCATTACTATTTGCCTCAGATCTCTGGAATAGTAACCATTTTTAGTAACCATCAGCAGATCTTATATTAGCATATTAACAGTTATTAGTTACCCAATTAGTTCCTGTAGAATATACAAATTTGGCAGACTTGTAATATTTGAAAAACTTTTATTTTCACAAATATTCACAATTATGGCTGCAACTAGCGATTAACGAATTTTATTATCCATGCATTTGCCAAAATTTTTTCACAGGCTTGCCGATACAGCTAAAAACATTATAACGATGAGATGTTTATTTCAGTCCATATCAATAATTATTGCTTTTTTAAATTACCTGTATGTCACTTGTAGCACATTCTATTATCAAGGGATATGACAGGCTGTTTATGAGTCAGGGTATATTCATTATGCGTTTTCATGGCAGTTTGCATTAAATACATTTAAATGACCTATTGAACTTTTATATCAACAATTTTGTTATTGCTATTGATGAAGTGCCTATTGCTGATTATATCGCTGTTGTTTGATCTTCCAGGCCCATTTCATGATTAATTTTTTGAGGATGAAATCTCAAAAAATTGTGAAAAACACTTTCCCAAAGGCCAGAGCTTTCAACAGTCAACCGTCCAAAACCCAAAGAGTCTTCATTTACCATCAGAGGTGACAAAGACAAGCAGCAAATCCTCATTTTAGAAGCTGGAACTAACAATATGTTTGACATTTTTTGAAACGATACATTGATTATTAAAATAGTTGGCGATTCATTTTCTTTCAATCGACTAACTGATTAATCAACTAATTGCTGAATATACTGAACCACATTACAAAAAAATACAAAGTCCATTAAAGTAAAGTCCATTCTATACACATTATGGCACATATGTATTCTGGCCCTACTGTAACATTTACATTAGAAGGTGAAAGCCTCTCTCCTGCCATGTTTATTCTCTGTGTCTCTGGTTTGTGTTTGTACTCTAAACAATGCTGCTATTCAAAGCCCGACATAGACTTACTCACAGCTTAGAAATGGTTCTGAGCTGGGTGAACTGCAGCACTGCAACAACCATGCATGGATTCTGTATGTGGAAGGTTCTTCCCCGGTCACAGCCTGTCATTTTCTGCTGATTAGCCACACAGAGATGAACCTCAGGCCACAGCCCTAAAAAACAAACTAGCAGCGCTGCTACTGTACACACACATACACACACACACGCAGTGGACTGTAATGGAAAACAAAGGCTCCTATAGGCAATGACCTGGCTGCCCCGCTCTTTCCATTCATTGTGAATCCAGATGAGTGTGGCAGTTTTATGCCTAATGTGCCAGCTTAGGGCTCTGCTGCTGAGCTTTTTCTTTTTCTTTCAGCGCATATCGGTGTCCCTCAAGTCCCACCAAAAACTAAGTATATGCAAGGGTATTACAATGCTGTTTCTGTATTTCACTCTGTCCGCCCCTGCTGTGCTCATTCTCAGTTCAGTTTTAATGTTCAGCCTCTGCTGTTGCCATCTGAACTCCTCTGTCATGTATTTTTCTGTTTTCTCTTTGAGACTCGGCTCCTGCAGCGCCAATACTGGATCACTGCAAAGGAATTTACAATGCCATTAATGCAGTACTGTAGTTTAATACTTGCGGGCGTTCTTGAACTTTTACTTATGCTGGCACCCAAAAAGCAAAGCATCCTTCTTCCTTTAGAGCTGAGCTAATTTAAAGTATTGTCAGGGTTATCAGGTGCAGAGCACTCCAATAATGAGACCAATGAAGTGGACTTGAAGATAACCACTGCATGATTGCTATAAACATTAGTGGTACCATTTAGCTCAGATATACACTGAACACAACCAGACTGACTCTTGTGCACATACTATTAGTTCAATATCTTTAATGAGCAGCAAGAAAGATATGAAAATAAATACCAGGACTGAGCCTCAACCTACCATTTCATCATGTTCACCAAGTGATTATGAGGTCACTGCGTAGTACGGACTAAAGGTTAACAATACTGCACAGATGGAATAGTCCAAAATAGTTTAGTCCAAAAGACTAAATAACAGTACAAACAGAACCTCTGCATAGGACTGGCTCTAAAGCAAATAAGCAAAATGCATCAGTAATTCTAATATTATTTACCTTAACTCATATTCATTTTTTGACACACATTGGCTCTTGGCTCGTCACCCTTGTTTAATAGTCTACTGCTAGACCAGATATCTATTACAGAACCACCCTAACCACAAATACACCATCAAATGTCTTAAATTATCTAACATTATAATAATAATAACAATAATAACAATAATAACAATAATAATAATAATAATAATAATAATAATAATAATAATACCTATTTACCTACTCAAAGGGGTTATTAAGCCTAATAACCCCATCCAGCAGGGTTTTTTTTTCTATGGTGCATATTAGCACAGTAACATATTGTATATTGTATAAGCCTGACTAGGGCCGGGCAATATGGACAAAACCAAATATTACAATATTAATATCTATATTGCAACAATATTGAAGAAATGACTTTTGCTGCTTTCATAAGATATTAACTGAGATTTCTGACAAATAACAGAACAGCTAGAACCACCTGGTAAGTTCAGAAAATTACATCGCTTAATTGTAATGCAGCCTTTGAAACCAGTGAAAGACAATACTTATGCCATATCATGATACAATGATATCCAAAACCTAAGATGATATCTGGTCTCATACCTCAATATCAAGATATTACCAAGGTCTGCCTATCACTGCACAAAGCATGCTAAGATTCCATCTTGTGCAGAGATCATCTGAACTGTGCAAAAAGAGCCAGGCTAATTAAAAGTATTGTAAGGTTTATCAGGTGGACAGCAACAGACAGCGAGACCTCAAATGGTTTGTGAGTTAACTGCACTCTTCCAACCAACAGCTCAAACCACAAAAATAATCCATAAAAAGCTACCAATCTTTGTTGATTTAGCCCAACAGATTTCAGACATTTGGCACGTGATGGGTGATAATCTCAGACTGATCTCCACATCAATTTAAAGTCATACTTATTGATTTGCTTAGACTGCACTGTTTTACAATTGAGATATATAGGCATGAGCCAATAAGCCTTAGTGAGCCGTTGCTTTACTCCTGCACTACTGGCCTATCTGACCACAGACACTTGACAAAGGCCTGACAGCTTGGCTTGACACACTTCTTCTAATCTAATCTCCAATCCTTCTCCACTGTATTCACTCAGCTAGTTAAGCCCCTTGCTAATGAGACTGTGCCCCATTGTATGGAATTAAACCAGAACACTACTCACTGCCTAAATCACATCACACACAAGGACCAATTCTACAAGGGAATTAGGAAGCTGGAAGCATGTTTGTTGAGTGATATAAACAAATACATGCGATACACTGCAGAGATGACAGAACATGTTATTACACATGCAAGGGGTGTTTTTCTACAACACTGTAATTGATTCATGAAATTATGCCACCTCACCATTCCTGTCTAAAACACAGACAACTTGATGTAAACGCATGAGTGAAACGCAGAATAACAGAGAGATATGAAGCTGTGAAACCTGAAATTTATCTGTCTACATCGCATGGAAAGCACCGTGAGTAGTCAATGACATGCAAGGACCTGTGACGTGTGCTGGTATAAATTTAGGCTCTAAAATACACATAAACTACCAACGATGACTCTCAAATTTAATCACACATAGAGAATATTCCTGCCATAGACCTATGACTATCAGTAGTGATTGCCAAATACTTTGACAATCAGTTTGAGTATTTTTTTAATAATATAATGTCAAAATTCTCTAATTTCAGCTTATTTGATATGAATGTTTTCTGGTTTCTTAACTCCTCTCTATGATAGTAAGCAGAATATGTTTGGGTTATGGACAAAAAAAGACATTTGAGGATGTCATCTTGGGCTTTGGGAAGCACTAATCCCCCCCCTTTTTTTTTTTTTTTTACCATTTTCTAACATTTTATATATTAAAAACAACTAGGGCAATATGGCTCATAAATAATAGTCAATTAAACAATATATATCTTGATATACACATTTCCTCTCAAATAACATACCCTAAATTCTCAAATAGTGAACCTGACTGCACTGCTGTAAATTAAATGACCTAACAGTATATAAAGTAGGGCTGAGCAATATGGAAAAAAAAAACTGCACATCGTTATTTCTTGATATTCTGACAATATTGTGGGGATGACTATTAATGCATACACAAAATATTAACACAATCAAGTTCATGATAAATAATCATCAGTAATGTGCATGTAATGACTAAGTGGGTAAAGACAAAGTCTTTGTGAAGTTCAGAAAATAACATCAGGTTATTGTAACACAGCCTTTAAAATCAGGAAAAGACAATACTTATGTCAAAATCTAAGACCATATCTATCCTCATAATCACAATATCAATATAATATCAATATATTGCCCAGCCTACAAACAACTTATCAATTAATCAAGAAAACAAAGGAGAAATTAATCATATATTAAAAGAAGCGATAGTTGCAGCCCTAATCATCAGATGACAACATTTGTTTGAGGATGTAACATGTAATGACATGCTGTCTTCATAAAACAGCACATACAGTATGTACACTGAAATCACAGCAAATAATCAAATGAGAACTGTGCTGGGGTTTGGCCAGTTATCTGCATAGGCAGATAGAAGGATTGTGTGAACAAAAGAAAGCAGGGAACAGGCACACTGTACAGTGAGACAGTACTGTGGCTCTGCCAGCCAAGGGCTTGTCAGGGCAAATATTTCATTGTTTGCTGGTTTTGGCATGTTAACCCATTATGAAAATAGCTCTTTTTTTAAAAAGAGGAAGAAAATTCAGACCAATATACTGCCAAGATTCTCATCCACCCCTGCCTGCCTAATGACTGTATTAAGAATGCAATAATTACACCTCAAGCAGGAAATATGTCTGCTCCTGAAAGCCCCAAAAGTGACAATATCCACGGAGTTGTCTTGACAATATTTTACACGCAGACAAACTGCCCATTGTTCAGCCTGCAGCGAGCCAGTTTTATGTTTTTACAAGTCCCAGCATTCCTGCGTCCCCTGTCCAAGTCGGAGGGCTTGTTGTCCGCCAGAAAAACACAGGCAGACGAGGCTTTATGGTCGATCATCACGCTCAAATAACGCGGATTGTGACCAATAACCACGAGGCAATAAGGATTAGCCTAACGTAAAGGCTGTAAATCTAGAAAGCTAACCTTTACCTCCGTCAGCTGATTTGCAGTATACAGCAGATTAAAGCGTTTAGCTGCTCCACACTCAAATTCCTACACATGCACACGACAGATCAGCTCAAATTCCAGGTGCTCCTCGTTGACAAATTGCTAATTTTGAAATTTATATTATACCTTATGGCTCGAGGACATAACATTACAATAATCTGTGCAATAACTGAAATATACAATACATGCAGCGTTATTATTAACACCGTTTTATAGCGTATATATTACACTTATCTTGTTATTTCCTATTTATTCTCATATTTCTTCTACATATACTGCTTTTATGCATATTTATATTGCTGTTATATACTGGCACATATTTTTGCATACGACTTATTTGTATGTATTTCTGTTATATCATTTTGTTATTAACGGTAGTAGAATGAACACACGTTTACCTACTTCTTATTTTCTTATCATTTCTCTGTTTTTATATTTTCTATTCAAACAGGATAAATATTTTTGATTCTGATTCTGACACAGTGTACAGACATGGACCCACTGTGATCAGCTCCAACTATAGATGAAAACATGGCAGTGTGTGTTATCCACAGTAGATGGTTTATGAGTGAGATATTGTTAAAGATTTTGATGTAAATAAGCAGAGTAATGTTACTGTCTGGACCCTGGCTAGCTGTTTGCTTTCCATAACCCCCTGCTGGCAGTCTGCCTCCCATTAACTTACCTGCTCAGTGGTCAAATAACTAGCCAAACTTACACACACGACAATGACAGATATTTTGTTCAAACAGTGATAGATAGAAGCGGTGAAGTCAACAGTCCAGAGAGCCATGATAACAAGCAGGAGAAGCCACAGAATAATGTCCGCTTGGCAGCCTGCAACACCGCCTCGCTGGCTGCCCACCAACCACACACATTTTACCGTTTGCTTTGCATGTAACCGAGCAGAGAGGAGAACGAAGTCAGCGTTTTCCTTACCGTCAGGTCGGGGTTGTCGTTGTCACGGTGGTTAACGGCTCGTATGACCCCGGACCTCCACGGCCACCGGGCGAAGTCGCCGATTTCAGGCGGCTCGTCCCCGCTGACACAGAGGAACCGCTTCCCGACCAGCTCCGGCCGAGCCTCGACTGCCATGGCCCTGCGCTGGTCAAAACCCCCCCGCGAAAAAACTTCCCAACAACGACGCCCTTTACAGACCTGTCATTTACGACATTAAACCAACCTCTAAAGAATCCAACAAGAGAAAGAAAATAAAAAAAGGAAAAGTTATTGGTTGCTAAACGCTGAAAAACCGACCCGGGGGATTTAAATGTGTAGCAGTCTCCACCCGCTCGAGCGTCAGTCTCTTTTCTCTCCGCGTGAAAAAACGGTGGAACACTGAACCGCATCACCGCCGCCATCCATGCCTGTGTTTCTCCGCTGGATCCCAAGGCATTCACGGACCGCACCACGGCTTGTGTCCCTCCGCTCAATTGAACTCCATCGATACTATTTTCGCAAAACTATTCCTACAACTGTGTAGGGCTGCCACGACTGCTGCGAACCTCAGCTGCAGACAACCTCTGCTTCTCTTAACACTTTTAAAGAAACGCTTCTATTGTTTGTTGGAGTGCTGCTGCTGGTGGACTGTCAGTGCCACTACTATAAACAACAGCAGCATTCACGTTGGCTCTAATGACAGGTTAGGCAAATATTAGTCATGATCATCAATTCCATTACAATGTAGTTACAGTTTTACAGGATGGTTTTGTTTGTGAGCTCAACTGAATATTGTTTTTTTTAAATTGACAAATCTCCTTGACAGAAAAGAGAATACAATAAGCATGTGACATATGCTGTATATACTTAAAGGGATAGTTCACTCAAAAATGAAAATTCAGTCATTATCTGCTCACCCTCATGCTGACTGAAGGTCAGGGTTAGTTTTTTAGTCCACAAAGCACTGCTGGAGTTTCACAGGAAAACAGTGTTGCAGAATCTCCCAAACAATGGAAGTGAATGGTGACCAGATTTCAAATGTAAAAAAACAACGGAATAAAAACATTAAATGCCTGCATACTGCTTGCCCCATGTAATCTAAGTCTCTTAAAGCTCCAACATGCCAAATTGACTAAAAATCCATGTTTTTAGTCTGAATCTTCACTCTAGATCCTTAGCTTGGACCCATGTTTATGTGCACATGTACACTTGTCTGAACTGGGTGTGTGTGTTGTGACAGTGACTTGGATTATGCCAGATGAACTGTATGGAGGCATTTTATAAGGTTTTTTGTTTGTTTGTTTTTTCCAATTGCTTGTTTTACATTTACAACAAAACAAACCCGACCCTAAATAGGCATGTGTGTGAGTAGATCATGACTGAATTTTAATTTTTTGGTGAACTAGCCTTTTAAAGTCCTATTTGTAAAACAAATTTGATCTAGTTTCAGACAACAAAGTGCCATTCATACAAATGAACTAATTGTCAGTTTAAACTTTTGTGAACCCACATTCACACCACATGTTTTTGATCCTCTGTTGTGCTTACACTTCAGGTATTTTTGTAAAAAAATCTATTGACATTTGTCATGGATGTGACAATATTCTAGGTTCAATTTGTCTTTTAACTCAGTGCTTCCCAAACTTTAGTTTTTCTGGGGATCCACCATTTAAAAATGACAAACCATCACAACCCAATTTAAACCTTTACAGTAAATCTTGGGAAGAGATCATTTGTGCAGAAATAAATGTGCCTGACCATTTTTATTGCCATTTCTGCATCACCTCGTATTTTCATGATGCATTTTATTAAAATCATACATATTTGGAATACAAACATAAAACATATAGGGCATTCTAGCCTGCTTCATAATGAGACAAAATAAGTGCATTTTGGCAGAATTAACAGTCTTTAATTTTTCCTCTCATCAGTAAAACAATATGCACATTTAAAATCTTAAATTTACAGATTTTTTTCCACAGTCTTTTATTTATTTAGTGACCCAAATAAAATCTCCTGTGACCTACCTGTGTGTCCCAACCCAGTCTCTGGGAATGACCATTTTAACCCATGGTCACATAATTGATTATTTAGTGCTGGTTTAAAGGACCAGTGTGTAAGATTTAGTGGCTCTGACATCTAGTTGTGAGCTTGCAGGGTGTCTCACCCTCCCCTTCCAAGCATGTAGGAGTGGCCACAAAACAGGAGAAAAACGCTCTATCAAGAGCCAGAGTTTGGTTTGTCCATCCTGGGCTACCATAAAAGCATGGCAGTTCAACGTGGCAACTTCCACGGAAGAGGACCTGTAACCTCTATAGATGTAAAGGGCTCATTCTAAGGCAGCAAAAACACGACTATTCTTATTTTCAGGTGGTTATACATGAATGAAAGCATATTTATGTGTATTATAAATCATTACTGCCATATTCTAACATTGCCATTAATTTTACATGTTTGTCCACAAAGTCTGGTTTAATCTCTTTTGGACCGGTTGCAGTTTCATGTTTTACTCATAATTGCAACATGTGGCACAGTATCTCTGCATGTGTGTCCTGTGTACACAGGGCACCTATGCAAAATAGAGATAACAGCCCTCATTGGACCACCTTTTGCAAATAACAGTTGCATGAATGAAATGAATGAATAACCTACATGTAAGGGCACTTCCTTCAGTAAGTGCCATACATGTAAAGGAATAAATATAGCCAAAAGGAGGGTGGGGTGAGGTGTAGGGTGGGGATTTTAAAACATAAAAATATTTAGTATGTCCTATTATTCAAACATGTAATGTGTATATGTGTGGTATGCAACCAAGAATGGTCTGCAAAAATATGAAGTATACTAAGATAAATAGTCTTACCAATCACAGCACAACAGAGTGGCATCATACAAATATAAAGCTTCAATACTAATACTATTATTTAAGTAGATTAACCTTGTAGAAAATAAAAAATAAAAGTAGGCTACATACAAAAGAAAACAATTTACATCTTTAAAAATACTTGTCACACAGTTCAAACTAAGGTCCACCTCTCCCTGGATGGATAACCAGTCATACTTGAAGATAATAGGGTGGCCAATCAGATTTCAGGGATGGACAGTGGCCCCTAACATCCCCCCTCTACAAGTGACCCTGGTGGCACCCAGTGATGATGTTGTAGACTGCAACCAACTGAATACCACTCACCTCACTCTCAAACTCAAGAAAAACGTAAGGCTGTATCTCAAGCCAGTGTTTGTCCATTCTGGGCTACTGTAGAAACATGGTGGTACAACATGTGGCGTCACTGGAAGAGGACTTGTGTCCTCTGTAGATATAAAGGGTTCAGCCTGAAATAATAAAAACACACACACACACAATGAAAACATACTTATGAATATTATGTTCCATTTCTGACATATTCTGACAATGAATCCCCCTAAATCTGACACACTGGATCTTTAAAAATTACAGCAGATTTTAAAGCCCATAAAGCCACGAACAGAGCACAAGGAATATAAGGTCATATGGACTTATCATTTAATTTATTATGTTTATTTTTGTATTTCATGCCTTTTTAATCTTGCTATATTTTATGTGACCATTGTTTCAGAATGCACCTGACATGCTCGCTCTCTTCTTTCAGTGTGGATTTACTAGTTTGCGATGTCTCACCGAGGCCTCCTGGGCTGTGAGGAGCAAGACAGAGAGAGAATCAGTGAAGGAGAGAATAAGGCAGAAGAACTGAAGGAGAACAAGAGAGGGGAGGTTTGTGTGTGTGTTCTCTGCAAATGTGGCTCCGTGGAGGATTGCACTCCTGTGTGCTTTTGCTTGTGTATGCGTTTGTCTGTGTGTGTGCAGAGTGTAGGGATCTTAAGGACACTATAGAGGTGTGTGTGTGTGTGAAGCATAGAAGGCAATCAGCCTGGAGCGACCTCCAGGGTGGGATACAAGAGAAGCAGAGAAAAAAAGAGATGGGATGATGGAGAAAGAGAGGGAGGGGAGAGAAAGAAACGGGGAGAGATGCTGAAGAAACCCAGTCACACTGAGGACACGAGACAAAAGAGGACAGAGGCAAGAAAAAAAAAGAGGAAAAGAAACAAGTAGAGCGGAGGTGTCGTGGTGGTGGAGTAAGAAAATGAAACAATGAAAGGAAAAGCACAGTGGTAACTATGGAGAAGTGAGACTAACATATTTCTCATCTTATTTACATACAGTGCCATTGTTATTGACCAGGTGTGGTACCATAAAAAACACATATTGTGATTTATTTACAGTTCTTACAGATTACAGGTCTTGACCAGCAGCTGCTGGGCAGTTGGATGGCTTTAGAGCTGATAGAAAGTTTTTTTGTCAGCAGAGCAGCATTGATTAATTGATTACTACATTAACTACCAACTATTTTAATTTTGATTAACTGGCTTGAGTATTTTTAACTAAAAATCTCTGATTCCTGCATCTTAAATGTGAACAGCTCCTGATTTCTTTTGCTCCTTTATGACAGTAAACTGAATATCTTTGGCTCTTGGGCTTTGAGAAACACTGATTCACATTTTTCACCATCTTCTGACGTTTTATAGTCCAAACAACTGATTGATTAATTGAGAAAATAATCAACAGATTAATCGACAATGAAAAGGATTATTATTTTTCACTTCAAACAGATCTAAGCAAACAATTGCCCTGTGCTTGCAATCTTTGTGTTAAACCAGGCTAAATCCCACGCCTTTAAATCATGAGACTGATAACATCTGACTTGCTAAGAGGGCAAAACATTTTGGAATGCTCCTTTAGCCAAAGATAAACTTGCTCTCAGCCTATAGCTATAACTGAGGGAACAGCTATGTTATTTAAAGGAATTGTACATCATTGCATATTAGTGGATGTTAATCTCGTGTCTGTGTGTTAAGTACAGAGCTGGAGTCAGGATATGGTTAGCATAGCTTAGCATAAAGACTGGGAGCAGAGGGAAACTGCTAGCCTGGCTCAGTTAGAAAAAAAAATATATACAGCCACCAACACCTTTAACGATAAATGAACACAGACTACAAAACCAGTTTGGTGGCTAAATTTGTGAGAATAGTTAAAAAAAAAAAAAAAAAAAAAAAGTAAAATTTGTACCTTAAAGGACCAGTGTGTACGATTAGTGGCATCTAGTAGTGAGCTTGGAGATTGCAACCAACAATTCTTATTTTAGGTGATTGCATACTAGTGAAAACATACTTAGGAATATTTTATATTCTATTTCTGACATATTCTGACAATAAATCCTATAATAAATAATAATATATTATAATAAATAGTGCACCTTTAAATACAGAGCTGGAGTGTGGAGTGGTTGCCCTAGCTTAACTTAAAGACTAGAAGAAGAGGAAAACTGCAGCCTGGCTCTGTTCAAAGTTCAAAATTACACCTTCTCACACCTTTAAAGCTCACTAATGAACTCAGACTACGAAAACACTCTGGTGGTCAAATTTGTGAGGACAGAGTGAGGTGAAAATGTGCACCCTGATACAAGCAGACTGAAAGCTACACACAGATACAAAAAGTTATATCATTATATATAGACATATACATGACATAACATTTAATGTTAAAGAAACATGCATGAAAGAAGCGCTGTAAGGATCAAATATGTTCTTATGGAAGGCTTTGACGCTCCTGCTTAGTCTACTTATGAGTGGATGAAGTGTTTGCTCAAGATATTGTGGAACCACCCTTTAAGTAACTACTTTCAGGTAAGCAGATGGGACAAAAGGTTGAATAGAAATTCTTGTCTGATTTGAAATTGGCATTCCCGCCATTTACAAGGTACCTAGCCACTATTGTATCACCTGACATTACAGATGATTTGATGAATACTAGAAATCAGCACACTGTTTTCATTTAAAGGGACAGTCACTCCACACTTCACACTCATGTAAGTTGTAGAGTTTTGAAGAAGTCTGCCTATTCATGTACAAGAGGCTCAGGCTCATGACAGCACAGGATGAAAACATTAATGGCATCTTACTTGGCGGAACTTTAACCTACCGTTCATGAGTAGATGCTTGATTCAAGGGTGATTTATTTATCATTTACAACAGGTTTGCAGATGAGATTTTGTTGTAGTTCAGTCTTTGTTTGATTGATTGATTGATTGGAATTGATAGTAAAGATAAATAAAATTATAGAATTCCAGATTCCTTCTGCATGGTGACGGTTGGCAGGTGCAGTTCAGTAGAGAGAAAGTCGTTCCTACATGAAACTGCTCTCAACAAGCCCTGTGGATTATCTTGAGTAAACGGGTTGTGACTCATGATGCTCAAATGTCTTTTATGGAGTTTTGAGCACCACAAGACAAGTGCCATCCAGTTCCATCATAGTGGAGAGAAGGCAGACATCACTACGGCTGACATCTCCAAAACTCTGCAACTCACACCAAAACTATCTAGATGGATAAACAGCACTATAGGTAAAAGGAAAAAAAATATATTTTTGATTTGGGGGTGAATCGTCCCTTCAAAATATATATGTATAAATATATATAGGGAAAATCCTAAACAAAACACTGCAACACACTCACAAAGCAAAGTCCTAAATCAGAAGCATAAAATGCACAACTGTGGTTACAGGATTGGGAGGGTTACTTTAAAAATGTATTCTGATACAGTTACTGATTACCTGTTTAAAAATGTAGTCAGTAACACAATCTAGGTATCAGGATTTTAAAGTAATGTAACTCAATTACATTCCATTACTTTTGGATTACCTCAGTTGTGTTTTTAGGGCCACATCTAACAATTATCATCAATTAATCAGCCGATTATTGTCCCAATTTAGTGATTTGTTGTTTGGTCCATCAAATGTCAGAAAATGGTGAAAAATGTTGATCAAAGCTCAAGATGACGTCCTCAAATGTCTTTGTTTTGTCCAGAATTCAAAAATATTCAGTTTAGTGCCAGAGAAGAGTAAAGAAACCAGAAGATGAAATCAGAGAATTTTTATATTTTATATTAAAAAAAGACTCAAAATGACCAAAATAGATGCAGAATAATTTAATAGTCGATTAACAATAGATTAATCATTGCCACTCTAATGGTTTTATGTTCGTTGTTTATGTTGTCCAGCTGTCCCTTCCTTTGTAGCACGCAATTGATTGATTGATTTAAAGACAAAAAAATTGTTACATTTCCATGCAGAGAAGCATTTTTTCACTAGAGGCCATGATAATGAATTCACAGCTGTGTATGCTCTTTGCATGGTAACATATTGTTCTTTATTTTAAAATTGTAATCCTACTAATAATCCACATTTTTATTCAATGTAACTGTAATCTGATCATGTTGTTTTTATCTTTAACTGTAATGAAATACAGTTACCTTTTTTTTATATCCAGTCTACATAGTCCCGTTACATGTAATTACTCCCCAATCCTGTGAATATGATATTGTTGAACAGGTTGTTATGGCACATTGTCACATTGTATATAACTGAATATTGAGTGAATGCTCTTTAACAGCAGCAGTGATATACCTATGTGTTCAGCATATCTCTGCTCAGTTTAATTTATTTGCAAATATGTATGTTTCTTACTGGATTTGGCATCTGTTTCTGACATTATACAGTATAGTGAGGTTAGCAGTGGAGCAGCTGAACGCTCAGTGTGGAGGTGTTCTCTGTTCAGCTGTGATCCTGTGATGCTGTCCCAGACAGCCAGTGTGACCACAGAGGCTCCACTGGGAATCTCCCTCACACTGCTGCACACTGCAGCAGCCGCCTTCATGAATAACAAGTAACTATGAGTCTACCCCCCCACCCCCCACCCAACACACACACACATCATATGTACACAAAACAGGCACGTATCTGCATGTGGTCACAAACATGCACATCTGCAAATATATAAAGTCACAAGCTCATAGCTGCACACACACAAGCTCACACACATGTTTATGTGCTCAGATATCATTATCTGTGCACACAGATGGACATGCACACACAAAGAGAAAGGCACACTGAAGCTCACAGATGGGGTTTGTGTCTGCCAAGTGCTATGTATGGAAAACTGTAATGAATATGATTACGACCTAAAGACTGCTGTGGTTAACGTAATGAGCAAGACAAAGGCAGTCCACTGCATGCACCTCAGGTATGCAGTAGGTCAGGACAAGAATAAATGAATCAAATCATTCCTTTCTCATTCATCTTCTCTTGCGGTATTGTACTGCTGTTTTAATTTCTCTAATGTATAATTATTTTATTTCTTTTACCTCACATGCTTTTATATTCTTATTAGCCAACTGTTGGTTTTAATTATTTTATCTTATTATATCTTATCACTTCTTCCCTTTAAATGGTTTTAGTTCTCATGTCTTACGATTTTACTGGTCTAAACCATTCTGTTGTGTATCCTAATTGGTTTTAACTTCAGTATTTTTCATGCATCTGTTCTTATGGCTGAAACTTTCATGGCTCACTCTCTGTGCACTGTCCACCTCTAATGAAATGTGCTATATAAATTAAGTTTTGCTTGTTTGCTTTGGCTGCTAATGTGTTAACTTGTTCTATGTAAGATATTACAAATTAAGGCCTTAAATTTCTGTATTGCACGCATAATACAGCAATCTAGATAAATGCCCACATTCAGTGAGTATAGAAAACAAACAAAACTTAATAAGTATAAAGAATGCATCATAAATAGAGGTTAATGTTTTCAATATGCTATTCCATATGGGAAAAAAATGGATTTGTGTATTTTGTTCAAGGATGACAAAATTCACGAACCTGTGATTTAATGTAGTGATCTGAACAAAGATGAATTCTTCATGATTCAAATGGAAAGGACCAATTAATGTGTGCAGCTGACATATCGATTGTGTTGTTGTGATATCGTGACACATGCAAAGATTCGTGGCAGTGGTTCATTTTGTGTCATTTAAACCCCCGACAAGATATCAGTGTCACGATTGCATAGAAATGTAACTTTTTTAACGAGAATTATGATGCTGTATTCTCTATACTAGGAAACTTCTCCTAAAATTAGCTTTAAAAAAATAGAAATATATCACTTTGCTTGCAGTATTGCATGATTCATATCGTAATGCCAGATTCTTGCCAATTCACAGTCCTATAGGACATTTAGCAGTTAAAAAAAAAAATATATATATATATATATAATTACTGCAATATACATCGATCTGAATGTTGTGTTAATTCTTATATTACTATTATTGTGTAGTGTGATGCTAGTGATGCATATTTTCATTTAAGAAAAAGGGCATTGCATACCAGCAATTGACAACAAAAACAAAAAACATTTTCATTTAGCCCCCATCCACCCACCCATACTGCCTATACAAGATAACGTACAAGAAAGTTCACAGGAGATTTTAATACCAAATTGAGTAAAATAAAGAGACAGACACAAGAAATGTAATAGAAAACTTCACAGACAACAAAATACAAATACATACATAGGAATAAAAATAAATTCAATCTGTGGATATCCTAGTATATAGGCTTATTTACCTACAACTCTTACAACTTCACTCTGGCATATTGAGAGCTCCATATATGGTCCCTGGAGAGAGCCATTCATGAACAACAAAGATTACAAATCCTGCTTAGTTTTGCAGGAGAGTCTTATGTTGCATGGGATTTTTGGGTTGACCCTCTGATTGAGTATTTAATCTTTTCTAACTTGAGGAATAACATCAAGTCATTCATCCAAGCATAAACTTAAGGTGGATATTCTGACTTCCATTCCAACAAAATCCTTCTCCATGCAAGTAGTGTAGCGAAGGCAAACACATCTTTCATTTATTTGTCAATAATACCCCCCCCCCCCAGGGACTCCAAAGACTGCAAATTCAACGCTGGGTTGAATGTCCTTGTGAAAAGCCTCAGATAGAGTCTGAAATACAGTAGCCCAGTAGTTGTTAAGCATATGACAAGACCAGAACATAATGGGTCAGGTCTGCCTCTCCAGTGTGACAACCATCACATATTCCATCGATATTAGGATAGATCTTAGACAGTCTGGCCTTTCTATAAAGAATTCGATGGAGAGCCTTGATTTCAATTAAGCCAAGGCAAGCACATGAGGTTGAACCATTTACCCTTTCCAAAGCTCTATCCCATGTTGCATCAGATATATTCATTCCAAGCTCCACCCAGTCTACTTGGATCTTATTAAGTGTCTCTTTATTGAATGACATAATAATGCTTTAAATATTCGAGATAAGACCTTTAGGATGCGCAGGAGTTTGCAGGATATCATTTAGTCCTCTTCTTGGTGGTATACAAGAAAAGATGGGCTAACAGATCAAGACAGACAGACAGACAGACAGACAGACAGATAGATAGATAGATAGATAGATAGATAGATAGATAGATAGATAGATAGATAGATAGATAGATAGATAGAATATTATGTTTGTTGAACCTGCTATACGGACTGACCTGGAACTAAAAACAAGGTCCTCTGCCTTCCCGAACAACAACACTTTGAGCGTACCCTGTACCCCCTCATTGCTTCACTCCCGTTGGTTAGAATTCGCCACGAATCGAACTCAGGCCAATCAGAGCACACATCGCTGAGTTTGAAATTCCATAGCTTCTACCAAACTCAAAAGTCACATGGGCAGCCGTGGCCAACCAATGATAGTTTGAGTTTGTTGTAAACAGACTGAACTGGCCAATGGCTGGGTCGAAAGGGCTGTTCTTTTCCTGTTGACGTCAGCGGCTGTTTGAGCACCGTTCTGGTGCCAGGAACTGAAGTGCGGAGGAAAGTAAGGAAGGAGGAAACCTGCTGGAGGGAACAAGAGGCTGCTACCAAACAACAGATATCATATTGGAGAGATATTCCATCGTTTAGGTATGGTTACAAAGACAGAGCAGTGAGACAGTCTGTTTGTCAGACATGTTGTTCGGCTGACGTACGGCGAGACAGCTATCTGCTCCCGGATTCGCTCATCGAAGTTTAGGCTGAAGAAGTTTACAGCGGCACGGGCTAACCAGTAACGTTACCACCGGGGCTGTCTTCTGCTTCTTAATCAACAAAGACGGAACAATGGTGTCCTGGATAATCTCGAGAAGCGTTGTGTAAGTACAAATACAACTTAGAGGAGTGGAAGTGAACTAAAATGGTGTTTGCAGCTCATGGAGAAAATTAGGCTTCGTGTCTAGAGGGGAACCCCATACCCTCGAAACATCTCGCGAGAGTGATGATTTTAACACAAAGCATGAGTTTTGCCTGATCTTAACTAGGTGTTTATACCCCTGAACTGAAGCAAATCTTAATCACAGCGTTGTCACATTGTGTAACATAATACGTTTGTCCAACGTGCAACATGTAGAAACAATGCGGCAATATCTCGCGAGAGTTTCTCAGAATTACGGTTCCCTTCTTAACACGACAGAAAATTAGGGCAACTGATGGGATTGAGCTTTGTTAGCTTGCTCGGCTAACCTGTTATCGTCATTATTAGCTTAGTCCTTCAGTTTTCTCCATTCGAAACTTTTTCAACATGAAAACAACATAATTTGTATTAGTAAGTTGTTAGAATACGCCTCAAGCACGCGGTGTTGTTTCCTAAAACAACTGTTATAAAATTAGTTGTGGTTATCTTTGTGGCTTGTGATATACTGAGGAGGTTAAAGCTAATGCTAACATGTTGTTTATGAATCATGGCCATGCACACTGCCGGTGAGTCAGCCGTTATAATATGTAACCGTTGTTAAGTATCGGTGAGGTGGAACTTTTCACGTCTCTACATGTTCATGTGTGAAGGAGTGTCAGGTACAGCTGTCATCTTGAAGATATTATTAGCCAGCCCTGGCCAATTTAACCTGGCAACCAGAACATTGTAGGGACACAGCAAGAAAGTCGTCCTCAAAACCCAATTTGAGTGGCTTTGTAGGCATCTGTCAGGTCACTGCTGGATACTCAGTCATCCATTGTCATGAATCTGAAATCCCTTGTGAATGAAGGAGAAGTCAGATTCAGATTTAAAACACAGCAGATGGCATTAGTTGGGGTAAAAATGCCCTTTTTGACTCAACAACCTTCCTTTTGCCCCTTTATCTCTTTATCCTTGTTTTCCTCTGCCTGCTGTCCCTATCCGTCTATCTGTATACATCCAGCAACGTTAGTTACATAACTTGGTGTCATGGAGGATAGGAATGTAGTGGAAAGGAGAGAAGGGAGTGGTGGGAAAGTACAAAATGTCTCTTGTTTTTCTCTATTGTAACTTTCAGACACGAGCTTTGTGTTGTGGGATAATAAACACATTCTTTTGTCACAGGTCAGACTCAGCACATGGTTTATCGCTGTTCAGTCACGGCCTGTGTCTAAGTACAGGAAGTAGATGAGTATTTTAGGCCTGTAGGCCCTTCATCCCATAACTTGCCCATAACTTTGTATGCTCTCCCTCACTCTTAATGTTGCATTTTGCATAGTGCAATTGATCTGCAGAATGTACCACATTAATATTTACGTGGCAGTTTGGAGTCTATGCCATAAATTTAAAAATATAAAAGTATGTAAATATAAAAGTAAGTAAAGCCTGAAAGTATTAAGGGTATCAAAGCACTGATACTTCTTCATTTATATGTGGTTTTAAAACGATACAATATCCATCATTATAGTATAGAAAGTGCAGACACTATAAAAAAAGGCTCATTTAAGACATGACATTTGGCATGCAGCAGCAAATCCAGACAGAGTTCAGTGACTTTTTGTGTGCCAGGACTGTGTGCAATTTTAAAAAGAGAAATATTAATTTAAAAAAAGAGAAATATGATTATCCCATTTTGTGAGCCCAGGACTTTTTTTTTTCCTTTTTACTGTGCTATCAAAAGAGGAATAAAATATTGTTTCTTTAAATAATAGTATTGTATCAAGGTTTAAAATTCTAGTATTGTGACAACTCCACCACAAAAATGCTTTCACCTGTTAGTCTGTTACTCAAGTGAAGCAGTGGAGACAATGGCTGCATTCAGAATTCAGATTAATCACATGTTAGCTCTCATTTGTTTCAAACCAAAACATAGATTGCAATTGCAGGTGAGAGTAGAAGAGTCAGGAGATTTATGAGTAGATACACAGGTATCTCAGTGTCAAGTTTACTTAAAAAAGGCAGGAAAAATTAGAGGAGGTACATAAAAGGAAAAAATAATAAAAGAAGCTTGTAAGCAGCAATTAAAGAAAAACTAGAATTATATACAGAAATTACACGCTTAATAAAGAGATACTCTGAAATGATATAAGAATACTTTAAATTATTGCAAATGAAATATTTCACTATGAATTACTGCACAAAACAATGATCTGGTATCTCCTTTAGGTAATATAAATTGCATAACTGTATCATTGAAAAAATATTTGTCCTTTTAAGTTAAAGCTGAAGGATTCACATTGCTCAAAGACATTTAGATATTACCACAACAGTCCATTTATAATAGATTCAGTCCTTTGCTGGTTTCCAGTATACAGCACAGTCCAGTATTTTTCCATTGACACACTTTTTGTTGGTGTGCCTCTTAATCTACAACATTAAGTTTGAGGTGTAACAGTGACCATAAGATTAAAGAGTCAACATTAAACGAACACTGCTGGAACTGTAGTCCTGTCTGTACTTGGTTTTGCAGGTTTATGGGACCAAAATGTAATTGGACAAATTGAGATATACTTTAAGTCATCATATTAGGTTTTAAATCCTTTGCAGCAAATGCCTTGCTGATGTTATGACTCACAGACATCTGCAAAGCAAATACTGCAACAGGCTGATGATGAGATAATTCATTCATTACCCCTCACTGAACTTGAGTGAAATAAATGAGTAACTGTGAAGTTCAGTAATGGTGTGCAGTGTGGAGTCTGCTATAATTTAATCTAGACAAGTTTAAACTTATCTGGAAGTATCCTGGCCTAGATTCTGCCCTGTGGAGCGCAGCTCTCATATTTCTGCTGGGTGTCCTCATCTGTGCCCATGTCAGGAGGGTTCATACATTTTCATTACAGTGGCTTCTCAGGCAGTAGCTACTGCTACAGTGTTAGTGTTAAATGTAGGATGCTTTAAGCCCTCATACATAATATTAGAATCATGAAATGACAAGTTCTTAGTTTTTAAGAATTAATTCTTTCCATTAACAGAGAGCTGAAATCTGTCCTGTGGATTGTTTTAAAGCCAGACCCTCACTCTATTGAAACGTGTCTTCAGTCACCCTTTTTACCTCTACACATCTCCTTTCCAACAGGCATTTAAAATGCCTGTCAGGCAACAGTTAAAAAACAGTCAGTTGCTGATTTTCAACTCAGCACTCCATGACCAGCTAATTTTAGGCAGCAGCCTGCAAGGAATGGTTCCAGGGTCATGAATGCATCTCT
Organism: Lutjanus erythropterus; assembly: GCF_056507025.1. NCBI lineage: Eukaryota > Metazoa > Chordata > Actinopteri > Lutjaniformes > Lutjanidae > Lutjanus > Lutjanus erythropterus. The sequence continues at coordinate 30,998,157 of NC_139333.1, read as the reverse complement.
CTTAGTCTTTATTTGTCCAGCTCTTTCTCTTTGTTACAGCATCTGTGTTGGTGTTGACAAATAAATTTGAGCTCTCTGTCTAAAGCTGCCTTCAGATGATAAAAAAATTGCTCTTGGCTCATTGAGTTAGAGTGCAGAGGCAAAGTGCAGCACTGTACATAATGTTTAAACAGCTAAGCAAACTGTAGGATTGGATTTAGCTAAGGTTGCAAATTACATGTATATTCACAAATTTGGTAGCTTCATCTGGCTGCTGAAATTTGGCCATGGATTAGTTTTCCTTTGAGATTGCGGTCTGTTTTAATGAGTGATAGAATTCAGTGAACTCAAAAACAGTTTTCTTCCAACACTTTCACCCTACTTCTGGCTATGCCATCAGATGCCCTGTGCTACCAGTGAAGAGCAGTATACAATGATGTGACAGGATGAACCTAAAGACAAGGCTGGGCAAGCTTAATCGGAGACCACTAACATGAGTTAGCTAGCTTCATTTGCTGTTAAACATCCATTACCTGCGGCTGCTTATCTCTTGACAGGACTGGTGTTCTTCAGTCCTCTGTCAAGGAAGTGGAAAGAACAAACATAAAGTTGCTTTGGTAGTTTATCCACAGAAGAAGGGATTCCTCATTCATTGCAGGCTGATGTTCAAAACACTGCTGCTCTGGAAAGGGTTGTGTTTGTACCAGTTTTGTGACAGCCCTTGACTGCACAACAATTCCATTTTACTCAAAGCCATTATGTTATTTGTCCAAAGAGTTGTTGTATTGTTGCTGCTGCTATGGTGAACATTAAGTTAGCTAATAGCTAACCAGTGAGCAGAGGTGCTAGACAGGAAGTCTCACACAAAAAAGGGAAACTGGCTGTGCTCCGCCTCTTGTTATATATTTTCAGTGAAAATAAATTAGATACAGCTGTAATATTGTTGGTTATGCTTTGAAAGGTCAGCAGCAACCTAATTCACAGTTGAAATAATTTGAATTTTGAGCGCTGTGTTCACTGGCAATTTTGAGCAGTGCAGCCTGCCAAGGTTAGCAATTCTGGCTAGTTGTGTGACATCATTCTCTCCATCTGAAAACAATGGCACAGCCAGCGCAGAACAGTTTAACCGCTTATCTTGTGTGAGCACCGTAAAAGTTGAACAGCCATAAAAATTTAGAAAGCCCAGTAAACGCTACCATGAGCTCTTGACAATGTAATTTAGTTTGATTTGGTAGTCTTATTGCTTAGAAAGTTCAACTTTATACGTATGCATTTAATCAAACTATTATCAAATATGTGACAAAATAGCATTGTAATGAAATACTGTAGTGCTTCATATATGTCCTGGCCTACAGACCTTGTTCTCCAGATGTAAGAAAACATCTGTTGGTACAATTGTCACATCACCATATTTCTTCTTAGTTAAAATGAAAATTGTGATGCGAAAATGATCATTCCCACTAATCATGAATCATATCGCAATCACAGTATCTGTTAAAATAGTTGTGATAAGATTTTTTACCGTATGATTTTATTGGGATTATGTATATGGTAGGGCTATGGTATTGGATTGCACCAATTTGTGCACGTGTGAGTGTAAATTTATTGAGTTATTAAACTACACTGGTTACACTGTCTAATGTTGGAATGTTGTATGAGGTCTGCTTGTTCCTTTCAGCAGAGTGAAGAACAGGCCCTTCAGGATCAGTAGAATGCTTGTGTGCTTCACTGCCTGGAGCACAGAGAAGCTGTTATTTATATTAATCCATGAAGAAAATCTGCCTTTTAAAGTGCCTGAAAACAGTTGTCAATCAGTTGTTTACTATGACTGATGGGCATCAGAGACTGATGCTGCTCGCCTGAGGGAGACAATAAACAGCTTCGTTTTACAAGGTTCACTCATCTCCAAATCCCCCTGCAGGCTCTACAGTCCACATCACATGCACTACTCTGTCCAGGATCTCACAAAGACTCTGCTGTTTGTTCCTTCTCTTCTGGCCTGTTCAGCACAAGTTGCGCTACATATAAACAGTGCAAGCTGCTGGTTTTCATCCATGTTTGTTTTGGTACAAGTGCATGCAACAGTTGGCACAGTTTGCACAATGTTGCTGTGCGGGTGGGGATTATTAGCAGCATTTCAGATGTGTTCACTTTCAGTTTAATCTCCAAATAAAGTGGTTTAAATAATCTGGATAAACTGTTGGTTTATTTTCAACTTGTCAGCTTGTTTTTCTTGCCCTATGGGACTTTGGAGGTGAAAATCTATCAATGTAAAAGTGTTGATAAAACCAGAATGGTTCATTTTGAATTGTTGTGCCTTATGAGAGTCGGTTGCTCAATTGTTATTGTTATTAAGGTATTCTAGGCTATCTCTGTACTTTTTGTGGGGAGATTTGTGCCTCCAGAAATATTGAGCTGAAGTTCAAACTGGTGTCTGATGTGTTAAGTAAGTTTTTTACTGTGGGAAGAATCAGAGAGCTGTGAGAGCAGTCTAAATGATGTATGTCATTTATTTCCCCATGAGGAAATACTCTTGGGATGTACAGACCTGGGCTCTAACCAGTCTCATTTGCTGTAGCAGCAGTTCTCTCAACAATCCTCCCTCTGTGTTTTTAGGGGAAAAGTCATGTAATCAAATTCTTATTCCTGAAGCTCAAACCAGATGGTGGGAGCTCAAATCTTGGAGATCTCTGGCTTTTTTTCTCTCTTCTCTGTTTCTCCCTCCGCTTCTCCCTCTCGGCGTGTCTCCTGTGTTTTATTGCTCTTGTTCTCTCTTTCTCTCCGCTCTCTCTCTTGTCATCCTGTCCTCCCCCCTCCCTCCATCTGGTTGTTGGTGGTGTACGGTGTCAGGAAACCAGGGAAATTGACCTGGAGCCCAGAGTCAAGGCCCATCTAAAAGCAACAGGGCTATTTTCTCAGCTGCATGCAGAGAAAGGGGGGGGAGGTGTTGAAATGGGAATAAGGGGGATGAGGAGGTAGAGAAGAGAAACAGAGAGATGGTAGTTTTGGTATGGAGAAGGGGCCCTGCTTTTCACTTAATTGTTTCAAGAACATTTCAGTGCATGTTCAATGCCTTTTGTGTGAGCTGGGTTTATGGAGACACTTGGAAGAGTCTCTGCTGGTCTGTAGTTACTTTGAAAGAAGAAATGTACATTTAAGACCTTTAAAAACTACAAAGACACGTCTTGGTAGGGCAGGCTAGCCAAAGTTGATACTTTTTTGTAGGGCTGCACAGTTTATCACAATCAAATTGAAATTGCAGTATGGACAACTGCAATATCCAAATCGCAGAACCACAACCAAATTGCAAATTTTTGAGTAAGACTGTGTGAGAAAGCAACATTAAAATGAAGTACTGTAGTGCTGCTGAGATGCCCTGGTGTAAAAATATTGTTCATCAGATGAAAAAAAACATGTTTGATTGGTGCAGAGCCCAACACATGTCACATCATCACAATTTTAATATTTTCTTTTTTCAGTGAAAATGCAAACTGCAATGCAAAAGTGATCACTCCCACTAATTGTATTGCAATTACAGTCAGTCAGTCCTCTGCAGCGGCCCAGGTTTGTTTCCAACCTGCTTCCCTTTGCTGTATGTCATCCCTTCTCTCTCGCCCCCATTTCCTGTCACTTTTCAGCTGTACTCTGCAATAAGTACAACAACAAAAAAATAATAAAAGGGTATGACAAGAATATGGAAAAGATCTCTACAGAGGCAGACATTTTTCTTAAACAGTAAGATGCTTTTTGTTTAACCAGAAACAGCTGTTTTATTGCTGTCATCAAAGCCACCAATTCATTTTATAATCGTAAAACACACTTCATTCAAACTTGTCAGAAACAAAATAAAACTCACCAAAACAGTCTTAGTTTGTCTTTCCACTGCTTCAGTCACCAACTCTTATTTGGATGAAATAATTCCGTAATTCAGAGTTAGATGTGAAAAAATTCTGGTTGAACATGTTTTTCCCTGCTATTTTTCTTATATCCTACCCTCACTCACTCCCCTCCAGTTATTTTCACATTTAGTTCGATTGTCAGCTGTCAGTTAAGGAAAATGCACTGAGGATTGTTTTTCCTGTCCTTGATTGACCTGCTGTCCCAGAGGAGCCTTCCAGAATCTAACCCCTATTTTCCTGCATAACAAGTGGGACAGTGTTCAGTGACAGTAGAAAGAAATGACAGCAGTCATTAGTATAAAAGAGGCTCGCACATCATTTATGTGGTGTGACATGTGAATGTGTTGATGTTGTTATTGTTGAGCATGTTTATTGCTGTCTTGATTTCCTTCACACCATGGGCTCAGCCATGTGTGTGCAGGAGCTCTGTGGCTAGACTCTGACTGCAGTCAAAGCAAATTAGGAGCAACTGAGACACAAATACCTGCTATTATCACAGCATCAGCAGTCGCCCTCATTAGCATGACTAGGATCTGCTAGCCAAACACAGGGCCTTCAAATTATAGTATTGGAAAGGAAAGACTTGCATGTAGTTGCTCTGCTCTACTGACAGACGAAGCAGTATAGACATTTAGAGAGACTATCCTGATACTTCCGTTTCTAGGACAACGCATCAACCCCCCCCAGCAGGCTGCTGTTCTTGTGTGCTTGGACAGTGGAGGGTCTGGGTTGTTGTGCAACCAGTTTCTCCACCACAAACATGCACACAAACACACCCACATACCAGTGTAATAGAGGAAGGGGATTCATATACAAACTTTCATTTTTTTGGGCAGATGTTCCAGCAGTATGGCTCTGTTCTCTACCTTTATGCAAATAGAGCCCTGTGAGTTGAAATTACAGAGTGTGACAGCAATGTAGACGTGAAGAGAGAGTGTGGAAGCTTTGGCAGCCTGGCTGTTTCTATGGCAACCACAGGAAAATAAACTGCTGTGGTTGTTGGCGGCTCGCCTGCTGTTGAGGGGACTCTGGTCAGAGGGAGTGTGTCTGTACAGAAGACTATATACAGTGTGTCTGTGTGTGTATATGTATGTAGGTTGCTGTTATTGTGAAATCCTCCACACTGTTATCATTTAACTTAAGCTAAAGGATTCCATACTCCTCCATGAATATAAAGTATCTAAATTGTTTTATCCAAACTCACTTATTCATCCTTCGTCATGGCAATAGGGCAAGCAAATGAGTTGAGACCATGGTAACAATGCATCCACACCAGATGCTTGTCATCCCTTCAGACTTCTAAAACCTTTGGAAGATGAAATCTAAACCATATGGTTGTCTGGTTAAAATAGGACTTGTTCTTCTGCTGTGATCTCACTTCATGGTATTTTGGGCTTGTTAAATGGGTCCACTGTTACTGTTTCAATTAAATAAAACCATTTCCTCTTCCTCTTCTTCATGTAGTCATGTCCCAAAGAGCATTATGATCAGTCAATATCACAGAACTTGTTGTAGAAGTTGTCAAACAAGAGAAGCCAGAAAATTATGACACATCTTTTTGTCAGAATGTCACGAGGTGTCTTGGATGCTGTGTATATTGTCTCACACTTAGACACACTATACACCCCATGTCTGTCAGCGCAAGCCATTATTCGGCTGACATTATGTAGTCTGATCTCGACATCAGTCCCCATAAAGGTGACAGTCTGGAGATGGCAGGATTTACTGATTGCAAGGATGTATGCATGTGGTAGAGAGAAATAAAGAAGAGTGGCAGAGAGATGAATCCAGTGTCGGGGATAATGAGAGCCAGAGAGTTGGTGGGTAGATGGAAGAGATGATCTGAAAAAGAGCAGATATATTTTACATGAATGGTGCAATCACACCAGAGGTTTTATGAGGAGCAAAACTAGCCAGCAGTCAGTCATTTCCAGTGAGAGTATGTGACATTTGGCAGCTGTTGCTGTGGCAGCATTGATGTGATTTCTTTATACATTTATGAACTCAACCTATTTTACACATCAAAGTATTAGTTTCCAGGTGTTGGAGTAATACTGCATATGTGGAAAAAGTTGTATAAACCTTTAGTGTCTGTAGACCGCTACTCATCTGTGCTTGAAGTTAGAGGCTCCTTGGCCACTACTAGCATAAGGTGCCAGGTTTTCACAGAGAAGAAGAATGTGTGGAATGAAAAAATGATATCTGCTTCTGCTGCATTGATTCTAAAACTGTCAATTGTGAGTGAACAATAGAGTAGAAGTGCAGTGGTAAATCACTGGAGTATTCCCGGAGTATCAATTGGAGGTGGGACTGGAGTATCAATTGGAGGTGGGACAACAGCTCCACCAAAAAAAACTTATAGGCAATAGGATAAAAACAATGTAGGATAACAGGACCACCACAGTGACTGAGACATTTAGACAATTTGCAATCAAAGTGCATATGGCTCCAAATATATGTACCTGACTTTAAACCTAAAAAACAAGTTGATGGTGCAAAAATATCAGTGTGCTACTGGTGATCAACAGTGAGAAATCGGAACTGCTTCGTCTCTATCCCAGACCACATGAAGAATAAAGTGGGCAAAGCTAAAGTAAAAATATGGCCCATATGCTTTTAAAAAAACTATAAAGCATTGATAGCAGAGGGATGGACTGAAGGAATAACAGTTAGTTTTATAAGCAGGCAAAGTGTAACGATGCCCTGATGCAGGATGTATTCAGACAGACTCTCTATGCTCATCGATTTCCTTCTGATTTGTTGCTCACATACCTGGCTGAAATCCTGGTGTAATCTTTTGAACAGAGCTTAACATTACTGTTCAGACTGTCTCAGTGATAAGCTATGAAACCAGCAGAGAGAAGAAAAGGTCAAAAGTCCAAAGAGAAGATAAAAATGAGAATAACTTTACTGACTGAAAAGGAATTGAGTTCCTGCATAAGGTGCACTCAAGTCCAACATTTGGATCCAAGTCTGCATTTGGCTTACAGGTGTTTGGCTCCTTCTTCTTCACATCTGTGACCATCCATTACCTATACTTTTTGCAGTATCCATCATTGTTGGCAGTAGCTGGTGGTAGGGCTGCAACAAATTATTTTCATTCTCGATTAATCTGCTGATTATTTTCTCAGTTAATTGATAAATTAATACTGTCACAATCATGTCTCTTGAAAAATAGGTCCAAACATAGCACACAGATGTTTGAACCTATTTTTCAATAAACGATTAGGCTATCTTCACATCGATTAATCTGTCAATCATTTTCTTGATTAATGGCCATTTGTCCATTTTGATTATGTTGAATTTGGGTTTCATGATTTGCAATATTATAATCATGATTACAGGAGTACTGTAATCACAATATGGCCAAGTGCAATATCCAAATTGCGGAATTCTGCAATTTCTGGAAAAGGAAGTGTTTGTTTGGTACAGACCCCAACAAATAACACATTATCACAATTTATTTATTTATTTTTAGGAGAAAATGTCATTTGTGAGGCAAAAATGATCATTCTCACTAATATTGCATATCACATTAACCATTTTAGTCAAAATTTAGTGCCATGCCTTTTTTTTTTTTTACCATATTATGCAGCCTTATGTTGAATATTGAATCCTGTTCAGCTAAGCAAATCTGTAATTAAACCTGTTTCCCCGACTTTTTGTCGTTGTGTTTTCTTGTTTCTTACCACAAGCAACAGACTGAGGGCTGACGGAGACAGTGAAAAGAGATGCGCACACTTTTACTGTACCAGTTTTTTGCATGTCTTGGAGTGTCAGGGCCCTTTCCAGGAGTCACCAGGGTTCCTCTTTCCTCCCCTCCTGATGCCAATTTAAATACTGGGTCAGTTTAAATTCAGCAGTTCAAGTCTGCCAGTCCAGAGCATGACTGCTGTAAGTAAAATCATGCCTCCTTCAATTTCTCTCTTACTTTCCCTCTCCTTTTCCTTTCCGTCCTGTTCAGTATGACATTGGTATTAGCAGTTGGGAGGTGTAATTTGATTTTATCCTCGTGCATCAGTTTTTCAGTCAGTCATGAGTCAGTTTAAATCATTTTAAGGGAGACAGAAAATTCAGGGAGAATTATAGTCTCATTTCTTCACTACAGCTTTTAGCTATATGTATATTTGTCAGTTGTCAGACATGTTGCCATACCATTTATACCCCAGTATCTGCTATCTTTGGTTGTATTACAGCCAAGGATGTATTACAGGGCTGGATATACTGGATCCAAAGATGGTACCTATTCAGTTCAGTGAGAATCACTTGCATTGCACATACACCAAAAAAAGTTTTTAGATTCCAAGTTTACGTCTCAGGTATGCGGCTCATTGAATTTGTGCAGCAGAGTTTCTCCCATGGGCCCTGCATGTGAGTTCCCACTTGGCCCATCATAGCTTTTTCTTCGGGACAAAGAAAGTTTCACTAATATAAAACCTTAATGGATCAAAAACTCATAATGAGGAGTCATACCTGACCTTGTTTGCAGTTTGGGGTCACCTTATAATGGTAGGAAGAATGCTTTTTGGGCTGCAGGGGAATTATTGTCTGTAATACCATGAGTAGTGATGGTCTACTAGGGTCCACATGATGTAATTAATATTAAAAAGAGTACAGTGTACACCGGCTCTGTAGGAAAAGTGCTGATTTTCAACATCAAGTTCAGTCATGGTTAATGCTTCTTACTTATATAGAGTCTTATGTGGTTCTACAGGAGCTTTTATCTGTGGAAAAACACATCTGATAATGTCACCAGTAGGCCTGTCCCAACAACTACCTTTGTTGGATGATATATTGTCCCAGAAATAATTGCAATAAATTATAGCATTATAATGCAAATACACCCTTTCAAATAGCAATGAACTTTAAATTCTTCACAATATTCAGACATTGGAATTAGAAAACCTTCCTGTTTATTCTGGCATCGTGTTGGCTATCCTGTCGGTGACATTCTTATGTAAACAAACACATGTAAACACAACAGGAAATATTGAGGTCAGCGAAACTAATCATGCACTGCATAACATAATGCATTGCATGATTAGTCCACAACACAATTATTGTGATAGGCACGGTCATCAGGGTTAGGTGAGCGGGGTGAATGAAACATGTTGCATTATAGGAAGTGCAGGATCCAGCATGTTTGGGGCTTGACCCAAACATCAAACAAAAACAGGATGTCTTTGTCTCTGCTGGTAGTGGTGGAAAAAAATTCTATCACAGTGGATATATTTTATATCGCAATATCTATTATGGCCTGATAAATGGATTTTTCAGTCTGATTCAGATAAACAAAGGCTCTGAATTTAAAAATCCTTTAAACGGTTTCTTAAAGAATTGTGACCAACACACATGCAGAGTTTTACCGTGTGAAAATAAAGCTGTCAGTCACTTTGTATTCCAGCTGAATAGATCCAGATCCAGCATGCATGCTAGGCAGATCTGCAGAGAACACACTGTGCTGTAGACATGGCAAGCTCAGTGTGCGGGGGGAGGAGGAAGGAGGAGCACAAGAATGTTAGAGAGAGGGATTGGAGGGAAGGAGTGTCGTGCTATAAATTGATCTAGTCGTTTTCACTCGCGTGCACGCGCGCACACACACACACAGAGTCCTGTCAGGAAGAATATATAGTGTGCAGCTGAGAGCAGAGAGGTTGGACAAACTGCCCTTGTTACTCTGTGTGTGTCTGTGAGTGAGGGTGTGGATATTCATTCTTTTGTGGTGCTTTCACTGTGTGTTTGTGTGTCGGAGTCAGGATAGAGAGACAGCTCTGTTGATTTCACTAGATGGTATATAACAACCACAAAGACCTATAGTCTTACTCTGTCCTTTATTCATGATAATGATGGTTATCTTATCATTGAGGTGAAGATTATAATAATATCTGTATCTCTGCAAAGCTGTATTTGCTCAAATACACAAATCATATTTAGAATGACTAGTTTATTTTTTCTTTCTTGTCTACAAACCATTTTAGTCCATTCCAGTATGTTCTTTTTTTTTATTTTTGGAAAGCCCACAGCTTCACTGTTTTGTTTCAGTTTCATAGCTGAGAGTGAATATTGAAGGCTTCTATTTTCAGCTCTGAAATCCACCGTACACTACCTGAAAAGCAGACAGAAATAGTTAGAGACTATCAGGGGAACATAGTGGAACATTTAGCAGCTAAAGAGGCAGATATTTTCCCAGGAGGTGGTGGAGACCAAAAACAGAGCTAAAGGAGTGAAAATGATGAACCTGAATTCACTGAAGGGACACAAACACTAAATGAATGATACTATTGCTCTGGGTCTGCTGGATGTATAATTAATAGGAAGAAGCTTGCTAACATATTTGCCGTAACAACTTCATAAGGTGATAATATCTCAGTTTTATTTTTACCAGTTTCTGCTACCCCCAAGTGACAAAGAAAAAAATAAATTAAAGTAGCTAAGCCACAATGATTTTGATTGATTTTCTTGTAAGCTGCTTGAGTTGTACTGGTCAAAGTACTCAATGTCTCATAGCTATTTTACAATCTACTGATACTCAGAAAGTAATGCTAATATTTTCCCATAACTGAAAGGGTGGCTGTGCTTTTAGAAAGGTTCATCAGACCAAACAGCACCACCTACAGAACCAGTTCTTCAAAACACCATATCCTAAAGACACTAAAATTCAAACAATGATGTTATTTGTACATAAGAAATACTGTGCATCTGGGTGTAAAAGAACAAAAGAAGCAAGCAGTACATTTAGGGAGTGTTGAAATCTGCACTGCGCTGCAACATGGAACCAACCCCCACATTACCCCTAACCACTGCTGCTACACAAGATTACAGAGGAAACATTGAGTCATTGTCTTGGGTTCCAGTGGTTTTCAGACTGTGGGTCAAGACCCAACACCCCATCATAGCAGGATATAAATAAGTCCCCAGATTGTGCTGCAAGAACATATGATGGCTTTTAACTGGAAAATCACAGTTTTGTATGAGAGTTTGCCTTTAGGATTAGATGGTACTGCCATTTTGTTTTGAGTAAAAAATCCCCTTCACAAGTGAGAAACTGTGTGGTTGTAGAAATCAGACAGTAAAGGTGGAGACAAATTGTAGATTGTAAACTGTACTTATAATCACAGCAATTGTATCTATCAGTGTTTCTTCTGCCTTGTGAAAACCCACCAACCCAATTTCAACTTTAAGCCCAAACAAACCTGATTTTGCTCTAAACTTAAAAAAATGCACTGATAGTGTATAAAACCGTAATATAGATCCATTACATATAGGGTTATATCCAGATTACCAGTGTATGGCAAGTTACAGTAGCATATCTGAAATGCAAACAATGCACATCAAACTTCAGCAAAGAATGTCCATGTTGGTTCCAGATTTGTGAGAAATCATAGTAAGTAGCTAATTGTGGTTATTTATTTAACATGATTGTAATAGACATGATCTTCATGTTGTGTGTTCTCTCTCTCTCCCCATGCAGGCTGGTGTTTGGAACTCTTTATCCGGCGTACTACTCTTACAAAGCTGTCAAGACCAAAAATGTCAAGGAATATGTAAGTTCATGAGCATTACTCAGCAGTTTGGATGACCTGCTTGATTTTTGTTTGATTCCGCTACCCCCAACGTACACTTAAACTTACATGTGTAATATGACCATTTACTTTTCTTGTACTGGAGTCACAGAGTACATTTATTATGAGCGCATAGAAAGGACCACATTGACCAAAGCTTCAGTATCTCTGAAAAAAAAATGCTATAGTAACCCTCTAATAGAAATTTTCATTTTAGAGACGCTGCTCTCCCTTGTTCCTTGTCCATTTTCATCCTCATCATGCCACACTGTAACTTGGATAGTTGTGTCAGCAATACAGCTGAGAAGATGTTGATTATTTTTAATGTACATGTGGCAGCACCGCTTTTTTTGTGCATACCAGTGTTTCATTTATAAGAACAAAAACAGAAGTGCCTAATCATGTTGCCATTTTTCTTGTGCATGTGATCTTAGATTATCTTAGATTTAGTATTCACCCTTCAGACAGTAGCTGCTACATTTAATTGCTCTGTTTTGGGTAGGCTGGCAAGTCAAGCCTTGTGTATATGAAATTGTTCTGTGCTCCTTGTGTGTGTCCTGCCAGTTCAGTGTACAAGCTCCAGCATGTGGAAGTGGGCTGTAGCTGCTTCTCCTCTTCTTCCTGTCTTCCTATGTTTTTGATAACCCATAAAACCAAACAGCTTTGATACCCTCCTTTTCCTGTAATAACTCTCTTGCAGCCAGCATTATTCATGTGTAACAGTGTTCTTTAACTAAACTAAACTAAACGTTTAAATTAATGAATGTGGTGAAGCAGAGATGTGCTGTACTACATATCAGATTCTACAGAAATAAAAAAAAAAAATCCTCATTTGGTACAGATTCCTGTAAAAAAATCACACCAGTCATTTTAAATCAAAATAATAAATCAAAATAAGAAGAATGATGTAAAAATTATCATTGCCTATAATGTTGCAGATCAAATCACAATTGCAGTATCAGTCAAAATAATTGCAGTTTTATATTTTCTAAATTGTTCAGCCCTGTTCATAACTCCTGGTTGAAAGTACAGTTATGAATCTTGTGTCTGATGTGCATTTACTAGTTTTGTCTCTTACTCAGGGTCCAAAATGAACTTTGTGACTCATCTGTCAAAGGCAATTAAAATTAGAAAATTTACTGGCATACCAAAATACTTTTTACTGGCTGTAAAACTGCATCATGCATTATTTGACTAGAATTTATTTTTAGTGGCAAACTCACATTTAGCATCACTTCAAAGAGACAGCAGAATAGATAACGCTGGTCCAAGTTTTGTGACACTTGAATTTTCATGATCCTTGATGTTTCAAGCTTTTTTTGCCAAGGAGAAATGAATTGTTTCTTTCTCTCTTGTGTGTTGCTGGTAAATGCTGCGGTACATATTGTGGTTTGGAGCTTCATATTTTAGCCAGGATCTCTGTACTCCATTCAGTGGTTACATGACCTCTGTGACCCTCCTCTTCATCTTTACGTTTTTTTCTTGTCGCCACATCTCTAATAACAAGTAACGCAGATGTTTCTTATGGAAAAAACAGACAAAAACAAAGCAGCAAATAATAATAATAAGGTGCTTCAACTTATTTTTTTTGTCATCACAAGAGGTGTGGTGGACAGTGAGGGTCATGTTAGTTTGAGCTGGTACACAAAGAAACACAGCGATGTAAACCGCACCCTAAGCTGTGATTACAATTTTTTTACCCACCACCTGGCTGGTGGCCCTAATTCATTTTTCAGCCAAACACAAAATTTACTGCTTTTTGTCGCTTGGCAGGTGTTAATTTTGTACCTTGTTCTTAATGTTTTTTTATTGTACCTGATTTACTTCAGGTAGATATGTTAGTGATTTTCTATATGACCCAGAATCGTCATAGAAGGGACATGAAGTTGTTTGCTTTAAATCATAGATCTACCTGTGGCAATGGCTAGTTAGTAGACATTGTCTACTAGTCAGTTTCCTTGTCTAGTTTGCTAAATTTGTCAAATATTCCTCTTTTTTCCTTTTACTACAGGTCCACCTGAAGTATTGGGAGTATTTATATTTTTCAGTAGTTTGAAATACTTGTAGATAAATATGTGAGCTACTTGAGTGTGAGGGTGGAGATGTTCAGGGTTAACTGAGGGCACCCAATGAAGTTTAAATGCAACTGACACTAAAGGGTGACAGGAGACTGACTGCTCCAACTCTTCTCCACAGGCTATTCAAGAAACTCTGGTTCCAACAAATGTTGTAGGAGGGGTTCACATTAGAATGCTGCATATACTGTATATCAGCAAGGGGAAATGTTACCTGAGCCTTACTGCTCATAGTTCTGCAGGTGAAATCTATAAATACTATTTTAAAAGGAAAAGATGTGGCCTAATATGGTACTCTTGTCAATTTGATATGAAGTGTTCTTTTGATGACAATCATTTTGTCAAAGAGAGATAAATATTTCTCTAAATGCAATTCAGATGAGCATAGGAATTTGATTGATTGAATCTCAGATTTGAATGTATTTGAGCTGCATCTCTGTCAGGCTGTAGATTTGTTGTTCTCCATGTACATGTATATTAAAGAAATTATTTTACTGCAAAATTTGCACAGTTTTGAATTCCCAGCATGGTAACCATATCTCAGAGATTCACCTGTGAAAATGTTATCTGATGACAGTATTCAGTGTTTAGGGAAGTAGCTGTCTGTGTTTGTAGACATGTAGTATATTTTCCAAAGTCATTGGAGCAGAGTGCAAGTTCTGTCCCAACAATGATTTCCATTTTATCCCAGGTTTTTCACAGGGACGTATACATCCATATAGGTTTAAGAGCTTGGCTGTGTTTTCTTGGTGGAGTTGGGTGATGCATCGAATGTCAGTGAGAGTGAAATCCCAGTCTGCTGAGTTAGTAGCACATTCACACACAGCTTTAACACACCAGCTCACAGGTTTAGATGCAGTAAGCTGTGACTCTGCCTTTTCTTTGTCTTCCTCACTGTCTGCCTCTGTTACTGATTCTCGGGCCCACTTCTTTGTTGCATAAAGCAGTTGGGTTGGTAGGAGTAAATTGCCATCAGTTTCTCTTAACAGCTCTGAATCCAAGGAGGGAATGGATTGAAGTGAAGATGAGAAAAATAACCAGGATATTCAGTTTGAATGTTTGGCTGTTTGTGCTCCCTTGATTTGGCACCTGTTGAACATTACCACTGCAGCAATATTTTCACACAAACAATAATAAAATTCAGCCATTGTCATTTTTCTGAAAATAAAAACTCAGAGTTTCCAGAACAAAAGACTGAGGAGGATATTTACTAAGCTTAATGCAAATCATTATCAGGAGAGCAGGTTGCCATGTCTGGACAGTAATGGAATGTAAAAGTAATTTCTGCTGCTGAACTTAAAATAGTTGCTGAACTCACAGTGCGGCAATCATTTAAATTTACATCAATCTGTAAATTTAGAATACTAACATTATATTTTGATAACAGAAGATGCAGACTTACAGTAATAGCAAGGAGACAGGATGGTAGCTTAGTGCTATGAGCAATGGTTATATTACATTAGCCTAATATGGCAGCCGTTACTGTAGCTATCCCTTACAAGTATAATGCTATTGTATATTTAAGACAAGGACAACACTTTGGGTACTTTGTTAATGGAATGTTGATGTCAGTTTAAACTCATTCCCCTTGAATTCTTTTTGATGGGATTCACCAAGTTGTAAGTGTTTTCTTTCTTACTTTAATCTTAAAAATTAGATTGCACTGTTAACATCCTGGTTTTTGCAAATGTATTATTAATACACAAACTACTTTCATACACAACTTTGTTTACCGTTCTTCTTTCAACAAATTGAGGTGGAGCTGCTGCTGCACGTGCTGCCATCTTCAACGGGTTGTTGTTTTTCTGTGTCAAAAGATGTTCTTCTTCTTCCTTTTGACACTTAACAACAGACAGGGCTTTTACAATTGCATCCCCAGTACTTACATTACTGTAGAAAAACAGGTATCAACACGTTTTCAGAATTCTCTGAAGCATACCTTGTTTTTAATGATAATTTTCTTTTGCAAAACTCTTTAACACTGAAATAAGATACAGTCACATTGTCATGATATGATTCCACCAAATATATGATAATACTGTATTTTTGTCAAGTCCTACTTGTGACCGGGCAGATGATGATGCATTTTCTAGAACAAGGATGCACACAGTACCAACTTTTTGTCTATCCTACTTTATTCTGTTCATCAACCATCACTTTGCCAACTTTAGTTGTCTCATCAAATTCAAGCAGAAATCCTTCATTTTTGTGATGCAGGGACATTATCAGTCACACAGTCCTTGAAAGCCTGTGACACATTTGGAAGAAACTTTGGAATGAGTTCCTCCTGCTGCACAATTTAACCTCATCTTGAACTAACCTTTTTCACTGGACCTCAGCTGCACACTTTGCACTTTGTGGCCCCTTGAGAAAATGTCAGGAGTAGTGCTGAATCAGTGAATGAAGACTGGATCTAACTGGAGGAGGAGCTAGAAGTGGCATCCACTGCTGTTTGCAAATAAGCCCTCCAGCCTTTCATGATCATATGACCAAAACAAATTCACAAAATTGAATTTATTTTTTCATTAGGCATACCCTAAGGCACTATAGGACTTACTGTATACTTTGATGAATCAGAGTTCATTACTTGAAGATAGCGGCTATCCTATGCTGAAACGGGCCTGTGGCTGCTTTTGTGACTTGCTGCAGCACGCCCTGCTAGAGGTTACTCCAGTTCATGACAAAGTTGGCTGTTAAAATTCATTCCAGAGGCCCAGCCTTCTTTTTCATCTTTTTATTGCTTTCTTCTGAGTGTGCATGTGTACATACAGTGCATGTGGGTGCATGCTGACAGACATGTCTCTCAGTCAGTCTGGTTGAACAGTAAAAGTAAAAGCGCAGATTAAAACAACCTCTTCTCCCTCCTTCTGAAGATTAATTCCATTTTTCCATCACTCCCCCTCATTAACAGTACTGGACTGGACACTATCCCTCACTACATTGCATTTAAATTGACGCTGTGGCACTATTTTCCTCATTCAGTTCACATTAAAATTCTAACTAGAAGAGCACACTCAGTACTATGCAGATGTGCAAGTTTCCTTATCTAGATGTATGCAATGTTTTTAATAAGGTGATTTTGTGTAGTATAGTTTCAGTTTTCTTTAAGATGCATTGAGTAGTGTAATGGTATTGTAACTGAGTTGATAATAAGGAAGCAACAAACAAAACAAATATGTCCAAATTATTCTTCTTCCAGTTCAATGTTGTTGTTTAATGAGAACATTTTGTTATTTATTTAGATCAATGTCTCAGACTTTTTACACCGTGTACCACCTCAGAAAATATTGATCTCTTCAAGTACTCCCTACTGACAACTACTGACTTAACTGAACCTACTGACTGTTTTGCGCCATTTGGTGCTAACAGGTTCGCTTTAAATATCCACTTCATTTTTAATGTGCGATCAAAGTATTCTCCTCCTGATCTGCTCTTCACTTTATAATGGTTCCTAGTTGGATCCACAATTTCATGTTTTTGAACAAAATTCATCTCATATTTTGCCTAACTTTAGTGGATCTTAACATACAGTGTATGGAATTAATTTGCAAAAGCTCTGGTTTAAAAGTGGGTACATACTATGTGGTTTTAGGCTGTCAAGAGAAAAGATAATAAACATGAAAGAAACATGGCGATATTTTTGGTGGTAGCTTATGAGGCAGCTGGATTTGTGAGATCACACAAGAATCCTTCTTGCCAGGCTTCAAGTTATCCATTTGTGTCCGCACCAAAAGTGGTGCAGCCAATCAGCATCTTAGGAGGGACTACTGGCAGCTATGGGCATGGTTTTAGGTGTGACAGCAAGATGCGTCCATGGAAGCAATGCATGTCAAACAAACAATAGTGGCTCCTGAAGAGGTTAGCGTAGATACTGTGATAGCATCAGTTACATCAGAACTGGAGAGTATTTCTTCACTGAAAGAAGAGCAAAGAATGATACTGAAGGCTTTTCTCCATGGAAAAGATGTTTTCACTCTTCTCTCAACCAGCTTCAGCAAAAGTTTGATCTGATTGGTTGAAGTTAGCTTTTGTTAGAGATGATAGAGAGATGGTTCCTCCAATCACCTGCCAAATGTTTTTTGAAAGTGCCTGCCCTTCCCAGATGGTTCTGTGTAACAAATCACCTGGCATGTCAGGTTACCAAAATGGTGGTCCTATGTTGCACTGAGAGATGTTCAAAGTTAATCAACCAGTAGGAGTGTACGAACATATGTTTGCTATTTTAGCATACTACAAATACTTAACATTACCTCAAGCTAAAAAATTTGGCATCCCACATTGGCGTCTTTTATGATTGAGCCTAGATTCTTCTCCTCTTCTTCTTTTTTCCATACACATAAATACTACTATTGCAGGGCTTTTTTATTAGCTTCATTTAATCACCTCAGCCACGAGAGGTCCTTGAGTATACAGTCATAAATGTGCACAAAAAATATTAGAAGGTAATAATTATCAACATTTAGCACTATTTACTCACTTAAATATGAATTAGTTATTCAGCATGAAGAGTGAAAGTCGTTGGGTGGTGAGGTGTAACTGTCCGTCAGTCAGTCTCTACTGCTGCCCAGCTCTGTCTTCATGCTCTGTCTACAAAGCTTAGCATTACCAGTGGACCCAGTGGCTGTAAAGAGCTGATGTCAGGTGTTTTTTTTTTCCTTCTCTCTTTTAATGGAAGGCAGTTATTCACAGACGGGGCTAGTAAATGTCTGCTATTGCCTCAGGAAGGCAAAATGGCTGCTGTATATTTCACTGAGGTCACATCTTAATGTCCTCCCTACTGATGAGATGAAGGAGGGAGGGAAAGAGAAAGAGGAAAGAGGAGAAAATACTGTTAAAGACGAAAGAGAAGAGAAAGAACGGAGTATGAAGTGGAAGATGAAAGGGAGAGACAGAAGCAGTGGAGGCAAAAGTAGATTGAAACATATAAATTAGATGTCCTCTCCATCTCACTGGCTCTGTGTTTCACTCTCTCCTTTACATTTATCATTCCCATGAGCCTCTCTGTGTGTGCAAGTGTGGAGGGAGTTCAGTATGAGGTCACCAATTAACCAGTCCAGCAGTAATGGAGCAGGCAGCAGAGAGACCGTGCGGTGTGTGTGTGTGTTTGTGTGTGTGTGTGTGTTCAGCGTCTGCCTAATGTGAGATAGACTGCAGACGGGTAAGTGTGTAATTGTGAGAGTTTGTGTGTGTGTGAGACAGGTGAATGTGTGTGTTTGTGTTCTCTGTTCCTCTCTCTTGTTCTCCCTCTTTCAAACAGACTTTTCTCTCTCACTCCTCCACCCACACATACACACACACACTGACATTTCATTAGCTAGTGTCAGTGTGTGTTCAGTCATGCGGCAGCGGCCGGGTCTGGCTAATACCTCAGCCTGCCATGTGACTGTCTGCCCGCCTGCCACCGTCTACCGCTGGCTTTGATATGGAAATCCAGCCAGAAGAGCCTGGAAAGCCCTTAAAGAGGGACGGAGGGAGCGAGAGAGCAGAGAGGACAGCAGAAAGCATAAAAGCAAAGAGAGAAAAAATGCTAAACCTCTGTTTGCCCTTCACCACTATTGGCCTGAGAGTGAAAAAGGCACAGGATAAAAGGAGACAGAAAAGAGAAGAATACCATGTAACTCTCAGGCCCTGCTGAGTATTAAAGTGGCTTCAATCCAGTTATTAAAGTCCTTAAGTATTGACCATAATGACCACGTTCACCTGTTAGATAGATTCAGAACAGGGTTAGAAGAACAAAAAGGACTGAATCAGCATCACCAAACATAGTCAGACCTCTTTCTGTTATTTTCTTTATTTTCTCAGCTTTCAATTTCTGTGCTCAATTATAATTTCCTTTTGCCACTTCAAACCAGGCAGCTAAGCTATTTATCAATATCTCATTCAAGTCCAAAGCCAGTTGACTGTTACCTCTAAGATGATACACAACCACCCACCTCTACCCAGTGCTGCAGCTTCAGCAGCTTCAACCATTGCAAATGCCCTGATGGCCCAGATGTTGTTATCACCAAAGTGGGACAGGTGACTTGTGAACACCACGGTTTATCATTATTTTAATGTAGAAAATGAAAATAAGGTTGAATGTAGGCTGTGTCACAATAAACTGGTACATAACCACTCGACTGGAGCAATGAGTAACCACATTCAGCGTTGACAAGAACATTAACCTGCAAGCAGTGCAGCTGCTGCACTGCTTATGGCTTGCAGCTAATGTCAGCTCCGGGTATGTTGTTTAACCCGAGACACTGTGATCTTGTTCGGTCTGAAAAGTTGAAGCATTTAGTGAGCTGCTGTCATATTTTGAAGGATGATGTTCAATATTCATAATGCATGGTGCAAATGTATGAGGCATTGATAATATAATTTGGTCAGTAACAATGTGATTAACATCTTCAGATGACTCTGAATACATGCAGTATTTTTTTGGACAAGGTTTAACATTATCCATTAATAAATTCTGCTCAATTTTACCTGGTTTCTAAGTGTTTTCTTACTGTTAGACTAGCCAACTAGTCTAAATTAAACTTTGTGTTTGATTGGTAGGGAAATTAGTTGCCAGGAACATCCCTGACAGTTGCTGCATTTTGGTTTTCTCACCACAATTATGAGAGGTGACACAAATGGCTACACGGTACAATTAAATATTCATGTAACCCCCAAAATTAGATTTTGTTCTAATAAGCAAGTAAAGGACTGTTTATGCTCCCCTTATGTACAAAAATAGATGCATACAGTTTAACGGGTCTGCGACTAATGATTATTTTCATAGTTAATTAATCTGTCAGTTATTTATAATAGATTAGTTGTTTGGTGTATAAAATGTCAGAAAATGGTGAAAAATCTGTAGCCCAAGGTGACACCCTCCAATGTCTTGTTTTGTCCACAACCCAAAAATATTCAGTTGACTGTCATAAAGGAGTAAAGAAACCAAAAAATAATCACATTTAAGACGCTGAAGTGAGAGAAGCTTGACATATTTTTTTCTTAAAAATGACTACCAATGATTATTAAAATAGTTGGTGATTAATTGAATATTTACAGCTCTACAGATTAAACAATGTAACTGTCACTGCCCACATTTTTCAGCTAATACTGGTTGATATATTGGCCTTCTCGATGTGTCAGTCTAGCTCTAATGTTCACTTTTTTCTCTGTTTGGGTGTCTGTGTAGGTGCGATGGATGATGTACTGGATTGTGTTTGCGCTCTACACTGTGGTGGAGACCATCACTGACCTAACACTGGCATGGTGAGTTACTCCCAAATACACTTACATGTAGTCATATATCATAGCACATATGGTTGTGTCTCAGTTAACACCGTCACAAAATTCTATCACCAGTGGAAAATCCCTCACTGATGTGAATTATATTGAAAGGAATTTCTGTGTTAAATAATGTAGTTAGAATGGATTTAATGGTCATTATTTTCTAAAATACTTTGTTATTCTTGTATTTATGAGAGATGAGGATGGAGGGGGGATGTCAGCCACTGTCTCTGCCTCTGACAAGGCCACACTGCACAATTTTAGTCCTCATCTCCTGCACACAGACAAATTCTGGATAACGCAGACAAATCCCCCAAAATGTGAACGCAACAGTAATGTGCTGCACACTGATGTTTCAGTATTAATAATCTAATGTCACTTCTAGCACATTTTTGTGACAAAACAGGGTTTGGAGAGCAGATCAGGAATTTCTCCAAGTGAATGATCTTGGAGTTAGTGACCTCTTGTCTCTGATCAGTCATGTAGTGTGCAAAGCTCAGCAACCTCAAGACTCACAATTACAAGGAAGAGAGTGGTGTAGTGTGAATGGCAAAGTCTCTGAACGTCTTGCAGTGTGGTTCAGTCATTAATGAGAGACTAAGTGTTGAACAGTAGCGAGTGCATTAGGAGGATCGAGCTTGTGCATGCAGAGCAGAATTGCTTTCTTACATGGATTGTTTTCTGTTTGCGAATACTGTTCAACTACAATGTACTCCACTGTACTTAACACTCCCACTCCATAGGCGGAGCTGCTATTCTCACAGCTGATAAACAACACACACGCAGGAGCTCCACTTTGTCCACCGACAAAGTCACACCTATACTGTAAATTTACAGTGTGGTATCTGTATGTTCTATAAGAATGACAACTTCACTGCTCACTTTTCCCTCTGCTCCGCGTGCATTCACTGTAACTCTGTCACCAGTAATTAGTCTGCCCCTTGCCCTCTGTGATGCTCACTAAAGTTGCACACCCACAACGAAACACCACTCTGACCAGTCAGTAGTCTGCAGTGTTAGCTTTCCTTTATCTTTTGGACTGAATCCAAAATAATCCAAAACAGGGGCAGAGGCATTTTTCTGCTTTCTAACCACTTAGTCGTAATTTATTCCTGAGATGCTTTGTTTCTTCTTCGTATGAAAGCCATGTTTATGTGCATAGCTGTGCTGCTGCGCAGAGACTGACCCCTGGTGGTGTAAGCTGCACAGTACAATACAGTGTCTCAGTATCAGCTTAATAGAAAGAGGAGCGTCTGTATTTATGATGGTATTGAAAATCACACCATCAGGATTTCCTTATACCTTTATACCGCCCAAGCTTAAAATCACAAGCACACACCTATTTTTGATTTGCACAAGTTTTGAGACTTAATTAACGTTGTAGTATTTCTCACTTGTAATCATTTCGTTGACTCATTTTGGTGCAGTCGACACAACGTGTCCTAAATTTCATCACTAGAGGTTGTATGCATAGGTTCTCTGTGTACTTAAAGGTACCCCCAAATTTCTTGTGATCATACGGACTTGTCCACGGATCTATTCACAAAGCCACTGTCCTGATCCTCTAGATAGCAATCTACTGCACACGTGTGCTCAACCATGGAAAATAGTGGTGCTGAAAACAAATTGAATTGGAAACAAATGATTGACACAAGGCCCAGAGTGGTGTCCAGTCACCTCCATAGTCTTGCACTGTGCACATTATGAACCTTTTTTAAATAATCTTATTTTATCCGCTTATTTTGTTCCCTGCATTGTTTGTAGGGCTGTCCCAAACGATTATTTTTCTCCCAATTAGTCGATTAATTTTTCGACAAATCTAGCGATTATTTTTTGGTTGACGATTATTAATTCACAAAAATACTTCTGAACACTTATTTAAATTCTTTGTTTATTAAAGTAAAAAAAAACTTTGAAATTGAATGAACAGTCACATCTCTTTTAGGCACACAACACTGTGTGACTGCAACCCGCTGCTTTGAGAAATGACACTTAACGATGCACATTAATACGTCGCACGTAACAGCAACTTCAGTAAAACCGGGTCATATTAGTTAGTAAGTTAGATGGACTTACGATTCTCCAGCTTTTTACTTTCTGTCGTCTTCCAGCAGTACACCTGGGTGACGTCGCTTCAGGTGTTCATTCATCGCTGATGTGCTGCTGTGGTACGCTAACTCGGCTTTACAAAGACTACAGACGACCAACTCGTTTGACTTTTCTTTGAAATATGTCCATACTTTGGACTTTCTTGTCCGCTTTTTTAGCTGCTTCGTGGTGCCGCTCTCCTCTTCCCCGCCCAGAAGGCTGGAATCCGGAGCCTCCACCATCTCTGCTGTTCTCCTTTCTTTTCTGCTGTGCGTGCTTGTTTACAACTGACGGTATGCACGTGTCGAAGTATTTACGTCAACGATGCTCGACGATATGTTGTGCGTGCCGACGTATTTACGTCAACATAAATTGGATGATTATTCGACTACATCGAATAATCGGGACAGCCCTAATTGTTTGACTGTGTGTTGTGACCCATTTCTGCCAGATGCAGAGAAATCTTCTTGTCTACGTCTTGTGCTTTAACTGCTGACTCCTTGTCCTGTCCCAGTAAATATCCTCCACTCCACAAATACTGATGAGGGCCTGGATATGCTGGTTTGTCCTCCAAGCCTTCTCTTGTCTTATTATTATTCTCTGCTTACATTAAAATGCCATCAGAAGTATTCTGGATACAGACACAGTAACAAAATGATGATTGCTAATTTTGTGTTCGCTGTCATTCTTGTTGTGATGTGAAGTCCCATCTGCTTGAACAATCACAATCAGCAGCGCTGCTTGAAAAGTACTTGGAACTTGGATTTTGTATCACCTCTGGAGCTGTGCCCAAATTAAGTTGCAAAAATGCCACAAAGTGATAGAATGACAGTGATTACATTTGCTCTTGTCCACTATTAATTGATTGTGAAATTAATCACCAACTGTTTTGATAATCAATTAATCATTTTGAGTCATTTTTTTTAAAGATAAATAATGGCCAAATTCTCTGATTTCACCTTCTTAAATCTGAATATTTTCTGGTTTCTTTACTCCTTTCTGACAAGAAACTGAATATCTTTGAGTTGTGGACAGAATATTTGAGGACATCCTCTTGGGCTTTGGGAAACACTGATCAACAAATTTTTGAAATAATTTTCTGACATTTTATAGACCAGACAACTAATTGATTAATAGAGAAAATGCTCAATGAAAGTAATTGTTACAGGAAAGACTTGAAAAATAGGTCCAAATATGTGGAGCTCACAGACAAAGTAATTGGAGCCCTACAACTAAGTCTTAACAAGAGTTTATTTCAGTCCTTATTAATGTTGGGATGCCTCCTCTGTGTGTGTGTGTGTGTGTGTGTGTGTGTGTGTGTGTGTGTGTGTGTGTGTGTGCGCACACATGTCCAGGTTTCCTCTGTACTACGAGCTGAAGATAGCCATTGTGATCTGGCTGCTGTCCCCCTACACTAGAGGAGCAAGTCTCATTTACAGGAAGTGTCTGCATCCTCTGCTGTCCTCCAGAGAGAGGGTAAGACCAACCATCCATCCATCCATCTTTCATCCATTCATCCATCCAAGTCTGCCTCTGTATACGTGGACTTCGTCTTGTCGAGGATAGTATATTCACACCAGATTTTACTTGATTAAACTGCCTACTAGAACAGTGTTGTTGATGTCTCCCTGTAGGAAATTGATGAGTACATTGTTCAGGCCAAAGAGAGGAGCTATGAGACCATGGTCAACTTTGGCAAGCAGGGACTGAGCATCGCAGCCACTGCTGCTGTCACTGCAGCTGTCAAGGCAAGTGTCTCCGGCTTCTACAAACACAAAATATTTGTTTCTGTATTTGATATTTGTGTAAAAATGCTACTTTTTATGTATTATTTTCTTCATTAATATAATGTTATTATCATTCTACTTAAGATGGTTTTCTTCATTTACCAGAAATTCACAATAGCATGGCTGAGGCTTCTATTGATCAGATTGAGACAACATTTCCCATAAGTGATTGGTTCTTGTTCTCTCTCCCTAACACCTGTGGCTTTACTGAGGAGGATAAACATTATGAAAGTTTTTTATTTTCTTTCCAATCTGACTTTGTAAGAATCTGTGAAAGCTGTTGTTTCCTTTGCTTAAATACAACAGTGCCCTCTACCTGTTTTATAGAGTAAAGCATTCCAGCTGATTGTTTTAACAAATTCAACCTGTTGGTTCAGAGTGTACTCACTTGGTCTGCTAAATCACACTTAAAGGAACACACACAGAAATGTGTTTATTGGTGTGTAAATGAATGCAGGAGGGTTGCATAAAAATCTACAGCCAGCCCTGAATAAAACCTGAACTGTGAGATGAGACGGTGTCTGAAACACTGTGCTCAGGCAAACGTTTCCACTGTGAGCGTGTCTCTAAAGCACCTTGTTGTCTCTCAGCTACCACTCACAGCAGAGTCAGTATAAATGAAGAGTGTGTGTGAGAACTGGTTTCATCAGCATTGCGTGAATACCTGAGTGTATCAGATAATCCCTGCTGATCTCCTGTCTAAGGCTTCGCTGCACTGAGGTAATCCCAGGCAGTGGGAATCTACTACAAAATAGAAAGTCAAGTTATTAGATCCACATTCACAGCAGAAGCCATCAAGCATACACATGATTCAGCTTGATACAAGACTGGATTCTTGTCATGTTGAGTAAAATCTGAATGAAGACAATCAAGATGGAAAAGCATTCTTCAACAATTGTCTTTTAGAGGACAATAAAAACAAATGATGCTGTTCTTTTTGAGTTGGATCATGTGGGTTGGCTCCAGACGCTGCGCAGAAATAGAGAAGAAGCCCAATGTGTGATTTTTTTCATGTTGTGTTCAGCTGAGTCATCTTGTACATTTCTGTTATTCATGTCTCAGTTCTTCTGAAATACCATCTTTTCATACTTGTGATGGTAAAAGGTCAAAATTGGATGAGCTTAAAGCTGTAATTGGAACTGCAATGATGAATCAGTTAATAAATTATTAATCGACTATTAAATTAATCGCTATTTTGATCATCAATTAAACAATTTGTATAATTTTTTTAAAGGCCCAAATTCTCTGTTTTCAGCTTCTCACATGTCAGTATTTTCTGGTTTCTTTAGTTAACTTTGGAGACATTTGAGGACATTTAAGGACGTCAGACTTTAGGAAACACTGAGCAATTGATTTTCACTATTTTTGACATTTTATGGACCAACAAACTAATCGATTAATCAAGAAAATATATGACAGATTAATTGATCATGAAAATAATTGTTAGATGCAGCCCTAGTTATAATTCCCCAACTTTACTAATAATCAGTAGCATAGATATTTCAGTATGTTTATCATGTATGGCAGAAAAAGTCGTTGCAAGATTTAAAAATAAGAATGAAGCCAGTTAAAATGAAAGGGTTTGAAATATTTGTTTTTAAACCAGACAAAAGTATATGGTGAAGTAAATAAGAGAGGGAGGATTTGAATCAGGAAGTAGCCTGTATTATTTGATATACCTTCAGATCATATTCAGTGCTGTCAGGGTAGAAGTTTACTCTGCTCTTGAACACATTTACATGCATACTAGTGTCTTGGTTTTGATCACATATGAGATGATGTTTACATTGAACTTTAAAATCTAACAATGCCAGTTTAAAAAAGGCTGACCTGGTTTCCAGTCCATTTCATTTCAGCTCACAAAGCAGCACATCTCAGATCAGCAAGATACCTTGTAAACCAACAGCTTTGTCAAGTCAAGTCAAATTTTATTTGTATACTGCATCATCCCAAATCACAATTTGCCTCAAGGGGCTTTACACTCTGTGCAGTGTACCACACCTTTTAAATAACACAGTTTACATAATAAATGCTTATTTTACATGGCTTGTCATGAATTAATCAGATGTTAAATGTCCTGTACTGTCTCTGCCAACACTTACAAGCAGTGGAATGATTAAAGTTCAAAATTCAAACTCACCTTGTTGTGAACAGTTTCATGTAGAAACTCTTTTCTTCCTACTGAGCTATACTCGTCAGCCTTATCACTCCCCTAGCTAGGTCAGTGGTGCTCACTTTAGCTCAACCGGGGAGGCCGCCAATCTTGTTTACATCCCATGCTGTCACATGCATGAGCCTCGCATCCATGAGTAGATGCACACCCACTTTAGTGTTGACAAAATTACTGTCAGAAAACTCTAGTTGAGGGTCCACCCACAGTACTGGACACACATGGCAGACAATGGTCAGAAACCTGGATCAGATGTTTAGATGTCCATGTCCCAGTATTCTGCTAGCATTTTCAAGTTTCTTTAAACCAGAACCACAAGTCCAGTGATGTATATTGAAGAATATGTGTACATATGCATCTGCATACACTTCAAAACCTGACCATAAAAAGAGACAAAAGTATGGATGTAAACTCACTCTTAGTCAGGAGCCATTTAGGATGTCTCAGGATGAACTTGCTTCTGTAAAAAGCCACAAGACAGGAAATTACATTTATTCCCTTTAATTCCTAATGTCCTCTGGCTCACTATCAAGCTGCTCCAACTCACTCCTTTGATAACTGGGCCGCTGTTACTCTTCAATTAGTTTGTGTTGGACTTAAAATGTGAAGAGAGTTCTTCTAACAAAATACAAAAATAGACTCAAAGTGTGTGTATATTGAAACAAAGGAGATGTGTATCAGAAGGATCAGTGTCGAGAGTGTGACTGTGTGAACTAGGAAATAACTGTAGTGTGTGTGTGTGTGTGTGTGTGTGTGTGTGTGTGTGTGTGTGTGTGTGTGTCCTTGCAGTGACACCGGTGTGGGACTTGTAAAACCCTCCTGTCTCTGCTTACATTAAACATGCCATTAATCACTGCTTCAAAGCTATGCTTCTCTCTATGTCCAACATTCCAATCTCACGCTGTCCCTCTGTCTCTACCACACTTTTTCTTCTTCTCTTTTTTTATTTGTCTTTTCTCTGCCTGAAAACACTTCTACTCTCTCCTGTTATTTCCTCTGTATTTCCTATTTACTTCTATAGACTCACTTTGTCTTTACTGCTTCTCTCTTCTTCCTGCTCCCTCCATGTTGTATCTTCACTGTTTTAAGTCACCATGTTATTTCAAATCCTTTAAAAGCTTTTAGTGTTTTAGTTGGAATTTGATGAACCTTAGCTTGTACAATAAAACCAGCTGCATCGAAGATAAAATCCACCTGTCTGAATCTGCCTGAATCAAAGGGGTCAGAGATTTCAGCAGAGAGCTGAGCTGTGGTTTGGTTTACAAATGCATCTCACCATTTCCAGCATGGCTATCCAGCCTTTTTAGCATGTGATTTTACTGAGTAAGAAACTCCTCAGACCCGCACATTGCAAGCAGCTATATGCACCGTCCTCTATTATGCATGCAGCATACATACATACTGATGTGTATGTAGCCTGAGGCTGAGTTAAATTACATCTGTAAAGCCTCTACAGGTGTGAAGAAGCAGGCGGCTTCTCTGAACTTTTCTTTCCTGCTTTCTTCATCTGCTGCTGTTGTTGCTCTGCCCCCTGCTCTGTCAGTGACCGCTGTGTTAACACTCACCTGTGCTTGTGGCCATGTCGCACACAGAAAGCCAAGCAAGCCACAGTTTCTTCTTGTTTTACCAATATGCACTCTGCATCATCTACTTCTTCCTCTTAGTCTTTGTCTTTTCTTCTTCATCTTGATATTTTTTTTGGTCTTCTCCTTCACCTTTGTCTTCTTCATGTTCTGCAAACTCTTCTTCTTTGTCTTCCATGTCATCCTTGTCTTCTTCTACTCCAGTGTTATACCAATCTGGGCTGATCATCTTCTTCATCTTCCTGTTGTCTTCATCTACTTCTTCATCTTTGTCTTTGTTGTCTTCTTCGTTCTCTTTGTCCTCTTCATTACCTTCTTCTTCATCTTCTTTGTTGTCTTTGTCTTCTTCTTTGTCTTCATTTTCTTCGTCTTCATTGTCTTTGTCTTCTCCTTTGTCGTGTTCTTCTTTATTGTCTTCACCTTCTTCAGTCTTCATTTTCTTTGTCATCTTCTTCTTTGTCTTCTTGGCCATCTTCACCTTCTTCCTCTTCTTCTTTTACTCCAATAGTATACCAATCTGGGTTGGTCTTCTTCTTCGTCATCTTTGTCTTCTTTGTTCTCTTCATCGTCTTCATTGTCTTTGTCTTCTTCTCTGTCTTCTTTTTTGTCTTCATCATCTCCTTCATTGTCTTCTTTGTTGTCTTTATCTTCTCCTTTGTCATCTTCTTCATTGTTTTCTTCTTTGTTGTCTTTGTCTTCTTCGTTGTGTTCGTCTTCTTCTTTGCTGTCGTCTTCATCATCATATTTTCTACTTTCTTCTGCTGCTTGTTCTTTCTCTTCTGCATCCTTCTCTTCCTCTTCTGCACGACCATTTTCCAAAGCATGTCATTGTTTCTTCTTCTGACAAGAAGTCATAGGAAGCTTTGACAAATGTTTAGCAGTAGTAATGTCCCATACATGCAAATTTTAGGTCATCTTGGGCCAAAATCCATCCATCTTGTGAGATGCATGGCTAAGTAAAAGCGATACTATGCCCGTTTTGGTTTTCATTGTATGTCTAACTCAGGCTCTTACAGCATCATTGGTACATTGCTATACCCACAAAAACATACCAGTAAGCAGTGCCGACTCAGCGTTGAGCTCGTAAGTTGCTTCCCCTGTAGTAATCATAGCCTTTTTTTTCAGCCAGACAGAGCAGCAGTATAATAGGCTTTCCTGCCGTGCTGCATGGAGATTTGCTTTTACATACCCTGTCCTACAGCTATATGTCTTGCCTCTTGATTGTCTGGACTTTTCTAAATTTGAATTAATGTTGTCAGTTCCTTTGTATTGTGTGTTAGCAGTTTCTATCTGTGGGTCCTGCAATATCCTAGACACTCTACAGCAAGCCTTTGGAGACAGACACAGGATAACATTCTCCTGCCAGTGACAATAACAATTTATAGAAGTGTATTACGTCAAGGTCACAGGTAGTTCAGGAGCTGGTGGTACCAGCTGTTAGTAAGTTCATGCATCACTGAATTAAAACCGGTTGCAACCAACAAACTAGTTCTTCCATATAGATTATTTGTTACTGAATATTTACACCCACTGACAGCCAGATATAACTGCTGTGTCACAAATGGGACCACCAATGATAATTTTTACATCATTTACATTTACACTTACTCTTATTATGACTGAAAAACATTAAAATGACTGTGAATTTGTTTTGCAGGAATCTGTTTTGTATTTTTTTGTTTTTAAGTCTGTCTATTTAAAAGTTTTTTGACACACATTTTGCCTTTAAAATATATTGCACCTCCTGTGATTTGAAAATTGCAGAAAACCCTATTGTGATTTTGATAAAATTTTGATTTATTGTGCAGCCCTAATGCTGACATAAATAAAACAAATCATATAACTTTTGAACTTCTAAAACTGTATTTTTTTTAATCTTATGCTAGCTTGAGATGCCACCTGTGACTTCCAGTTGACATAGGAAAACCTGATGTAGTGAATCACTGGTTTGAAACTAGATGGTAGTTACGAAAAACTACTAGCTAGAATCACCCGGCTGACTCAGTTGCTGTTGATCATGGCGTTTAAAAAAAAAATTAAAACCAACCCCTGAGAAAAATGAACAGACATCAGTGTGATGAGAACATTTTTAGTCTGGCCTTTGTCGGATCTGTTGAAATGGAGGTGGGTGATCTATACTGCAGCCAGCCATCAGGGGGCGATCCAGATGTTTTGGCTTCACTTTTTTCATCCTTCTGTATATAGCCGGTGGTTCAAACTAAGTGATGGATTTATAGATGATGCTCATTGTTTTGACTTGATTGTAGGTTGTCAGCTCCTGCACAACTTGGACAATAGAAGATTTCCAGCTTAATACTTAATCTGGTGTAAACAGTTTATATTGAAAGCCTGTGGGAAAACTCATTTCTGCTCTAAGTATCTAACCAGCATGTTTGCTGCTGATTTTAAACCTGAAAGCCACATTGAAAGGTTTCTACTTTTTTGGTCAAGTTGATGTGTGGATCTGCTCCTACCTGCTGACTAGCTAACCCTCTTGTGACTCTGTTTCTCCTTCTCTCTCTCCGTACTGACATCCTTCTTTCTTCAGGGTTTCTGTGCTTCAGCAGGCTACTCTGGGAGGTAAAAACCAGTCAGTGTAATCGGCATGGACAGAACGTTCCCTTTCCATTTCATATCAGCATTGTTCTCCCATGACACACCATGTTCCCCATCCTTTGATTTTTCTGTACTTTTGTCAGACCTGGTAGCTGAAAATAAATCTGTGTGTTTATTTCCATTTTCTTGTTAGTGTTGTAACAGAGAATCAAGAGTATCTGCAAATGCATTTAACTCAGTATCTACAAGCTAATTTTTCTTCATTTATATCCTTAATATATATATATTTTTTTTCTTGTATACCTGTGTTTAAACCTTTCATTTCATTATAACACTTGACATATTCTTCTTGTTACCCTTTTTACTTGCTTTTCAGTATGATTCACAAAAACCTCTTCATTTAGTTTTTTCCCCTTTCTCTCCTGTTGCTGTCGCACATGATCATGAACTGTTTCCATGATGATGTCATTATCATTGTAGAATTTGTTTTTTTGCCAGTAATCTCCCTAATGATCACTTTCTATTCTTCAGTGTTCATCTGAGTATATATTTCAGGTACATTTTTCTATGATTTGTTTGTTCCTATTCTTTAACATCTTGGAACAACATCAGAGATCCTGTAAAAACCAACACTTCACTCAAGTTTGAGAAGTACCCGCGTTACTTTCTAAATTGGTCTCACAACTCCAAACATATATCTTTGCAATCTGGCAGCTATGTCCTTGCATTAAAAGCTGTGGACAGGTGTCTCTCTCCTCTGCATGTCTCTGGATGATGACAGAGCAGCTTGAAAGTATTAGAAAACTGACATTTATTCCTCTGACACACCTGATAAACTGCCAGCCAGGAGACAACCTCACAGTTGCCCTTGTCGCTACCAATCCATCTGCCTTACCAAAGTAATTCTGCCCCACAGTTGTTGCATTTTGTGCCCTGCTGTAGTCAGTCGTTAAGCTGTGTGGGGAAAAAAGCAGTAGTTGAAAAAGCTCACTTTTATAAAGAAAAACTGTTAGCTGTAGGCCAACAGAGGCTGAATTTGCAGTGAGGTTTATTAATTTGTTCCATAATTTTTATGACTCCTGGTTGTTTGTGAAGTTTGTAAAGTAAACTGACAGACTGAGCATCCGTCCACAACGATGCTAGATTCAGATTGTTGGGTTTGGAAAGTGCAAGTTGGCAAAGCCTCCTCAGCTTCAGCTCAAGTAAACTAACAGACATGTCAAACTAGTTCTAGTGCAGAATCAGTGTAGATGATACACAATAATCAGTATATCAATAATCAGTAATAATGCTTATGCAGTGACACCCAAGTGCTTATTTTAATGACACCTGACCCCATGGAATATTGAAAAAATTAATAGATCATGAGCATTACGTCAACAAAATAAAAGTAACAGTAACTGTTGAAATATTAGGAGATTAATTTAAATTCTCATCATAGAGGACAGGTCAGAGCAGTCTGTCAGTGTATGGGTCAAATGAGGGATGTAGATGGCCTGAAATTAAAGGCCTCAGCAATAAACACCTGATGAGAGATTTAAGGATAATGACGTGGAAAAAAAATCATTACAAAATGGTTAACAATGTGTGGACTTTTGTCAAAATGCTGTGAAAGGTAGACAGCACTAACTGGTTCAGTAGCTGTGCAGTGAATGAACATTCATGCTCTGCTGATATCTTGCTCAGTAAGCTCTGACTCTGACTGTGGTGTGAGTCATACCACCAACTGACAGACCTGCAGACTTGGAACATAGCTGCGTACCAGTCGTAGCAAAGTCAAAGTCAGTATGCGGCAACATCAATCTGTATATAGCACTTAAACAGCAGTGGACAGTTTGGTACTAGCCCTTAAATTAGAAGATGACCACTCTCATTTACAGAAGAACAGACTCACTAATAATCACATTCTTGTCTCAACAACTTCAGTTTTTTTTGTCACACTAAACTTTCATTCTTAACAATTGTGATAAAACTTTAAAACATTCTTAAAATGTTTGTAGGTACAACAAGACTTGGATATTAAAAAATAAAGGTAAATCATCCAGATATTGAGCAAGACTCTCACTGTGTGTAGATGTTGAGGGGAGCAGTTTGAGTTGTATTTAACAGTCTGTCAACACTCACTCACTTCATCAGTGTGTTTGATTTTCTCCTGTTGGTCCCTGAAGTGTTAGAAGTGTTGGGTGCTGATAATGTAATGTTGACTCGTATATGTGTGTGTGTGTGTGTGTGTGTGTCACAGGGTCAGGGTGCCATCACAGAGAAGCTGCGTAGCCTGAGTATGCATGACCTCACACAGATTAGCCAGCAGGATGACAGAGGAGACCAGCTCTACCAGTACAGCTCCCACTCAGCAAACCCCGCCATCAGGAGGTCTCAGAGCAGTGATGCTGCTGACGAAGCTGGTACACGCACACACTCACACACACTTAAGCATACACTCACACACACTCACACGCACGCACGCACGCACGCACGCACACACACACACACTCACACGCACGCATGCACACACTCACTCACACACACTCACATGCATGCACGCACGCACACACACAATGCAGATTTGTTTCAACAATGGATGGTGTTTACTCAGTGGTTATGTTTGTTTGAAGGCAGCTGAGAAAAAAAACTTCCAAAGAGTCACTGTGTGCTTCATATAAAAGGGAATAAAGTATGTGCAAATCTGCAGAAATTCTACATAAAATCAAAGGTGAAAATCCAACCATGAGAAATCTGACAGCTTCTTTTTGAAGCATTTTAACCCTTTTAACCTCATTATTGTGGGTTAAAATTTGCATCTTTTTTTGAGTTTTCATTTGAGTCTTAACACAGCCAAATCTGAACTTCATATTGCTGGGGAATGTCTTGTGCTGGGGATATCCTTTTAGAATAAACGTAGAAATCTCAGAATGAGACACTTCTTATTCTTCATCTTCTTCTAAATGAAAAGTAATCTGGTGATTGTTGTGTGTACATCCATGGTTACAGTTAAAACAGGAAGTGTCAGAGGCACATATTGACATTATTTTGCCTACTGTTACTGTGATAATCAACTGGCAGATGCAGGCATAAAATACAATGTTTTTCAAAATCTCCACACTCACTGGGCAATGGAAGAAAATTACTGCTGACAGTTATTTCTCTTTGTTCTTCGTAAATTCATCATAATGATCAGGAGGATGGCTCTTAAGATGGCCAATTAGATTTGTAGTGTTGGACAAATGTGATCTGGCTCCTTTTCTCATGACTGACGATGAGCCGTCATTGCAAGTGGCAACACTGGTATCCACTACAGACACTTCAAAAAAGCTCAAGACTGCAGACATACTTGCTTTGCATGCACGTCATTAAAGCGTCATCTTATCAGCCTGTTATATCAGCAGAAATGTTGATATTTCATTTTAGAGCCTTCATCAGCAGATTCTGATGATGTGCCCATATTATCCTTAAATACAGCATGACTTTTCATGTTACAGATTCACCAAAATGTAACTCAAACTATACTGCCATCACCCAAAGAATAATGGGAACTGTAGTGCCAAAACTCACATGTTAAGCCTCAATAGAAATGAAAAAGAAGAAAAATGTGCACATGCATATCACTATCAGTTCATACCTATACTTTGTATATCAGCAAAATCACTGCATGTTAAAATGATCTGTATCGTTTTTTTTTAACAACTGTATGCTTCACATCACCCATGTGCTGAAATCCTGTGGACAAATGTGCAAAAACAATGCCTGACAGCTGAAAACAAGTTTATAGTACCTCTCATTTGCAAAGTGATGGCATTTATGCAGCCATATTTTTTTTTATAAAATAAGAAATAAGAATATATGAAAAAAAAGTGTATTTCAAGAAGAACATCTCTGGTAATGAGGTCATGACAAATACTCGTCAAGGTTCATTCAGTGGTAGTACACACTATACAGCAGTTTTTTGGTCTACACCTGGGTTTGGAGAAATAGTGCATATTTCTAAATATTCAGACTATTCACCCATGTAAGAAAAAATATCCCCACTGTAAGTCATAATTATGAGATTAAAAACTCAAAATTATTCAATAAAAAGATGAAAATATTCAATGAAATGTCATAATTATGAGATATAGTCAAAATCATTAGATAAAAAAATTACAGTATCAGATAAAAAGTCCAAATTATAAGAAATAGTCAAAATTATGAGATAAAAAGTCAATTATGAGATAAAGTCATCACTTTTTTGACTTATCTCACAATTATGACTTTCTATCTCATAATTTAAATTTTTTCATCCCGTAGTCATGACTTATGTTGGGGATATTTTTCTTCCCCTGGCAGAAATGGGTTTCCGTGGAACTGCCAGTATGAGGTCATTCCAAATATCTGTCCTAATTATAGGAACACACATGTTAATATTGCACTAACACCATGGCTGTCAACCATTTGAAGTCACGATTTTTATGTTGTTGTTGCTTTTTTGTTTACTTCATCCCTTCCTTCCTTCCTTCCTTCTGTCCTTCCCTGATGATAACTGCAGGCTGGCACGCATGTCAATGAAAGCTGCGTGTGTGTGAGATGACTTCCCAGCAGACAGAGGGGATGAGATGAGGTTGGGTGGGATGCTGGTAGAATGTCAAACACACACACTCTGTCTCTCTGTTTCTCCTGTCTGTGTCTCTCGCTCACACACACACACACACACACACACACACACACACACACACACACACACACACACACACACACACACAGAGCTAGTCAGTGAGGCATGGAGGGAGAGAGAGCAGGGGGTGGGAGTGGAGAGGACAGAGATGAATTTATAGGAGGAGAGTGGAGATGTAAGGGCTGGATGGAGGATTGAATTGAAGGAAGAGGTGGATGGATGGATGGATGGAAGGTAGACAGCATTAGCATACTGAGAGAGGAAAGACTGTATTATGTATTCAGCTCAGACAGCCGGCAGAGACACAGAGAGATGAAGGGAAGAAGAGAAGCAAAGGAAGAGGGATGTTTTTACCCTCCAACTACTCTCTTTCATATGCTTCTCACTGCGTGGAGGTTTTCACATGACATCACATGACATCATACACCCTCTGGTGGCCATATTGGAGGTCCTCAGTTCTCAGGCAACAGTGGTTTCCTACAGATCGTTTTGTTAAACATATAACTCAAAGGAAGACTGGTATTCTATATTTATCTTGCCATTAATATCATGTGCGTGTGAGTTAAACCATTGATCCATACTAATAAGTATTGTGTGTGTATCAAAGTTAGGCTATGATAGTGACGTTTCATATCAATGGATGTCAATAATTATTGATCATGTAGGTTGTGACTGATGACATGGTGTGTACTTCAAGGGGTGGAAGCAGCTGAGGTAATGAAATGATAATTACCACAATATTTTTGGCCAAATACCTCAATATTGTAACAATATTGTGGGGATGACTATTGGTACTTTCACAAAAATATTAACCCATTTTTTCTGATAAATAATCATCAGTTATGTGGAGATAATGACTAAGTGGGTAACAGCAAGTAGACAAAGTCCAGAAAATT
This sequence comes from Lutjanus erythropterus, assembly GCF_056507025.1. Taxonomy (NCBI): domain Eukaryota; kingdom Metazoa; phylum Chordata; class Actinopteri; order Lutjaniformes; family Lutjanidae; genus Lutjanus; species Lutjanus erythropterus. The sequence goes on along the minus strand of NC_139333.1, from coordinate 30,961,651 downwards.
ACATCACTTTACTATATGCAGTCTTTAAAACCAGGAAGAGACAATCATGATATAATGATATCCAAAGTCTACCACAGTAGGGCTGAACGATTTTAGGAAAAGATCTAATTGCGATTTTTCTGGCAGATATTGCGATTTCAATTCGATTCACGATTTTTTTTTCTTCAAATCAAGCTTCAGTGCAATATTCACAATGTATAGTAACATTTACAATCATTATTAATTATTCAAACTAGGTATTTGTGAGGGCTTCAAAGAAAAATAACATTAAGAGAAAAACTACTGACTATACTGAAGACAATTCGCACACATCATCACATTAAATCAGTATATGCACACGCACACGCACACGCACACACACACACAGGTCTGGTCCATTCATTAAGTTCCATATGATGTTTGCTGCATTGTTGGTTGTGATGCACGTCAGAGGGGTGTACTGCGAAGCGAGATTAATGTGTTAGCGAGCTATGTTGACCGTGGTAATTTATGCTAAACTCATAACCTGGTCGGCAGCAGGTTATGTTAAGAGTTTCAGATTTAATCGTCTGTAAAACGCGCCGTTCTTTAACTTATAATTGTCCTAACAAGGTTGTTTATGAGCGATATAGCTTTTAAACTGAAGGAAGACATTAAAAATGAAAAGTTGCTGAGCTGTATGTTCGTTATATCACCGAACGAACCCATATAATGTAAAAATGTAACAGCGGCACAAACGGTATACATCGCGCTGTCATGATGGTAACCTCCTTTTGGTGATGCAGAGTCATTTTCCCCGTTTGCTCCAGATCATATTAACACTTTAAATTGACATCGTATATAATCCACACACTAAAATAATGATGAAGCAACTACAGACACTTTGAATACTTTTTACTGTTATCTGTTTTGTGATTTTGCAGCTCAGATCACTGATAAGAAAATTCATCATCATTTATCACGGACAATCTTAAATCAGTTACACTCATTTTACGTTCGTTTAGCCAAAAACTTAAGTGATGTCCACGTCTCTGTCATCATAGGACAGTGTCAGACAGACTTTATCATGTTTAAATCTGCTGTATGGAGTTTTATTGTTTAATAAGCAGTTTTCATGTTAGAATAAACCGCAGCATTAAGACCACATTTAGTCCATCAGTAATTTTCTGACATCATTCTTCTTCTCCTGCTTTATTTGCAGCAACAATGTTGCTTTTTGCCGTAATGTATTTAGTATACTTTCCACAGCTCGTAATTATAACAACTTGATCATTTTGCTTCAAGTAAGTGGCTCGCGATCGCTTCATTTCATGCGGAAGAAGAGTGAAATGATGCAACAAACGCCCCTTTTATGTGAGCGCGCACAGAGTCTGAAGACGAAAGCCTGGATTAAGAAAGTGAGTTGTGCTCTGTGTTGAGCTTGCTTCGTAGTACAGCCCTCAGGAGCACTGCAAAAAACTGCGGCTTTGGCGATCACGTGATCGCGTTGTCTGAAATCGCAATTTCGATCAGAAAACGATAAATCGTTCAGCCCTATACCACAGTGCCTAATCTAATATCACATCACAATAATATCAATATATTGTCCAGCCCCCATATCAAAGTATCAAAGTCTGATATACTGTCTTCCTCTGTGCTGAGTGTTGATGCCCAAAATTTTTTAAAAACACATCAATGAGCCACATTGTTGTTTCATTTGGTGACATGTTCCATCATTACCATGAACACACACACTGCTGTTTATTTTTGACTCAGTCCCGCACACCATCCTGCTGCCCCAAATACTCTCTCAAGCACCAATTGTAGATTAATCCACCGCTGAAAATAGTTTCCAACAATTGCACCTGTTTGAGGATTTTTGCTCAAAAAGTACAGTAAACAGCTGTTGTAGGAAATTACTGAGATTTGTTTTAAATCTAAACTATTCTTCTTAAACTGGTAGGAACCAGTTGGTTTGAGGCTGAGAGCCACAGACAGGGCAGAGACACCAGAAAGTATTGAGAGACAGACTAACACATTGTTGGCTTTGGTCCTTTCATGGGTTTTATTGCCACGTAGCAAAAGATGTAGAAGATTGGCATTGAAAAGACTGCAGTGGATAAGTCCTCTGTCCCTGCTATGTACAAATAACCCTGCACGGACCAATTTTGCTCATTGTCCTTTAATGTTTTTGGATCAGTCCCTTTTTTATTCAAGTATTTTTGGGCATATTTTGAGTTTATTTAATAGAGAATACAGCAGAGAGATGACAGGGAAGGAGGAAAGAGAAGTAACTTCTAACAAAAGTCTCCTGTGAGATTATTGCAGTTACGTGGTCAGCGTTTAAAACACCCCAAGGTCACCAGGATTTTACAACAGAAGATAATAGTGGGTAACAGTGGATCAACATCTCTACAACAAATGCCCAACAAAAGTTTATCTTTTTCAGCAAATATCTGCATATTAATGCAGAATTCATAGGCAGGGGACAAGATGACAGAAGTGTCCTGGTTTCTGTTTGTAGTTTGAGCAGTATTGACCAATCACATTTGAGTGGGTAAAGAGTTATGTGGAGAAGTAAAGGAACTGAACGCTATGGCTGAAATGCAATCTCAGAACCCATAAGATATCATCTGACAACAATTTCACTTTTTATTAGCTCTTTTAAAGAGGCTAAATGGTTGTCAGACAATAACTGATGGGTCCTGAGATTGCAGACTGACCAAACCCCGAGTGATGGAAAAACACAGCTTGATTTTTTGAAGAAAAAATCAAAAGCCAATTATTATTTTATGTCGATATCAAAATGACAAAATCAACCTCATAATAAATCTTTATTTATGGGAAAAAAAGAGTATGTAAAACAGGATTTAGACAAATATCTAATAGTACACTGTGCTCTGGTTAGCTTGAAACAAACTGTATCACTGCAAAGTTTTTCAGAATTTGGTTTAGTAATGGTTTAGTAACGTCTTCAGATTCAGTTAAAGATAATTTTGTGACATCCAGAGCTTGTAATATAATCCACATTCAGTGCATATATAACTGTCATCTAAATAACAAAAATATATTATCTTAAAAATGCAAACTGTAAAAAGCTACTACTACTACTTGATAAATGAGCTAAAGGATAAATGTATTAACTATTAGTAGTTCATTTTCTGCCATGAAACTGGTCGATTTGCATTTTACACTTTTTTATCTTGTTTAAAAAGTTAAATATATGACAGAGAAGCCTTTTCCTTTTGATTATTATTATTATGAGTTTATTTAAATCTTGTAGATCCTCTGCAGTTCGGCTGTATTAAAACATCACACCTTCTTACTTTGTCCAAAAATACATGGGGTGTACCTTGACTTGATCTCATAGGTTTGTTGCACTGTGCCTTGAGAAGATAGAACATGTCTTGAGAAAGAAAGCAAAGCTCAGCAGTAGCTTAAGACAATGTAAGTAGGAATGTCCAGGACAAGGACACAATAAATTGTGCTTTTTACTGGAGAGACATGGAGGGATTCCAAAATGCTGGTTAGACAAGCTGCTCCAGGTCTTTGCGTTTGGCTCAGCTCGAGAGAGCATTGTTTAATAAAGCCCTCAGCTCTACATGACAGGAAATTGGACAGTTTTACCGCAGGATATGCTGCAGATCGCTGGAATGACTGGAATGACTTGAATCTGTTCTCTGCAGTCCAGACAGAGAATTCAGCTCACGTTGGAACATTTACTGCAAAACATTATTCCTGTGCAGGTATAGAGCAGTATAGACTGGGATCAGAGCAGGCTGAGGACGTTGAACTGCCTGCTTTCTAACCGAGAGGATTTTCAACTGCAGCACTGTTTTAGTAGCAGGACTGAATTCTCTCATCACTACAGACCTCCAGACTCCAGCTCTGGAGTGTTTTTCTCTTTGTGACAAAGGCTGATCACCATCCAACCAACACACAGAATTCAGATGGTATTTTTGATCTGGTGTTGGAATGTGAAATCTCATGTGAAGCTGGCTTCCGTCTCATCCCACCCTGTTTCCTCTGGGAGGGAAAAGGTTGCTTCCAACTCTGGAGAGTGGGAGGTTTTTCTCTTATAGACTCCAGATGTGACAACAACAGCAGCAGCAGCAGGACGACCTAGAAACAGAACACATAGAAAACAGTTCGAAAACAGTTCGAATACTAACTCGGCTGTAAAAAACACTAATATTGCCAGAGTATTCTTTTTGGCATTGCTTCAATGACCAGCTGATAATATTTAGTAACTATATGAGAGTATGTGACATGACACAAGTTAATGATCCTTTACAGGGATGTCAGTTCTCAATAATTTGACATACTTAATACCAGAGGTGGAACCAAGTAATTGTTTTGCAACTCCTGTGGCTCGTCCCCAGTCAGTTCCCAAGTCATAATGCACTCTTCATCAAATGTAATGTGGTTTTAACATCACAGCCTTGACTTTTTGTTTTTGAAATGTTGAACAAAGTTGGCAGTTGTTGCGTCTCCATCTGTAATTTTCAACCCACAACTTTTGCAATCTGCAGTTCATTTTTTGTTGACCACCTCATAGTTTTTGTACGTGAACACTACAAAAATCTTTGATCTTTGGCACTGTTTTTTTTTCCAACTGGAGCTCAGTAACGTGATGTTGTCATGGTTCTCTCCTGCAACTTGATTGGACACTGTCAGATTGGTTCAGATAAAGTGGATGTGGGGAATTAAGTGCTGACTTGCTGAGTACATATAGCAGTAATGTTAGTTCATTTAGGAAATGAAAGGAAATGAACTGATAGATGAGGGTAGAAAAAGCAGTTTAAAACATGCCTTTGGGTGAAAATTTGGGAAATTGATGAAAGTAATGAGCATTTTCAACAATTAGCTTATATTTTAACTTTATTTTTTTCAGTTGATTGTTAAAATAATTTGTGAAAATAATCATTAGCTGGTGCCCTTGACAGATGTGTTGACTGAAGTGAAGTCATGAGTCACTGGTGTTAAAGTCCAAGTCCAGCTGTGCCAGCTGTCCAGTTGTTTTGAAGTCTTCAAATTTGTGAGTCCAAGTCATATGACCTGAGCCCACAACTCTGCTTAAAGCATTTAAATAATAACAATAACAATAATAATAATAATAATAATAATAATAATAATAATAATAATAAACTTTTTGTGATAATTGGGGTGCTAAAAAATAATGTGGCATTATGTTGTTGATGAACTTGACATGAGTGAAATATATTACAGCATGTATTGACTTGAAGGCCATGCTAATGTTGAGTTGAGACTGATCAACAGTCTGTAAATCATTGTAATGCAACAGAAAAAATGCGGGAGCTCCTTTTTGATGAATTTATCTTGAGCTTTAATTTGACAAAAGTCCTTACAAATGTAAAGTAGTGCTCTGTGGATCAGAGCTTTGTAGTTAAAGTTTGCATAAGTCATATAAGAATGTTTCTTGTCACTCTGAAGAATGCTTTAATTTTGTTTTTTATTGCTTTTTCAGTATTTGACCCCAGTGGTGGATGCTGTGGCCACTGTGTAGTGATCAGGCTGATTTCTTTACTGCAGTGTGAAATAGACAGCTTGTGTATTACCTTTCCAACTGTTGTGTTTCTGAGAGGAGAAACAAAGAGAGCCGAGCAGGGAGGCAGCAGTGTGTTTTCTGAGTGTCTGCTGACCTCTGCTGGACCAGCTGCCTCTCTCACTCCCAACTCTACGCTGCCACCTCAACACAAAATCAACACAGGCCTGGAATCACAATCTAGAATCATCGACAGGGTTCATTCACTCTAACACTAGTAAAAACAACACATCCTCCCATGATTTGGTGTCCTACTGCAGCTCATTTCAAGTAGAAATTCAGCAAATATAGTTTCATTATCACAATTTCAATATTTTCTGCCTCTATTTCACATGCAGTGTTCACTGCTGTTTTTGTCTTTCATTCTACCTTTGAAATGAATCATTTCCTGCAGTTTTTTCTTTCTTTTTCTGCCTTTGTGCTAAGTTCATCATTGCTGTGGTGTTTAGATTGACTAGGTGCTCAAGTTTAAGAGAAAATATTTATATAAAACATTTTAAACAGTCTTTGGGACCATTGATTATTGTGCTCAGATATGTTTTGTCATTGCTAAAATATCAGTTAACTCCATTCAAATTACTAAGAAATATAGAACAGTTCAGATAATGAACTGCTAACAATAACTTAAAAATATATAGTTCTAAGTCTGTGTTTCTGATGTGTGTATATCTGTTTTTCAGAGTACTTTTATGACCAGGAGGAGAAGACGGATGAAGAGGCTGAGCCAACCTTCTCTGAAGATGAGGCTGTTACCCAGAAAGGATTGAGACGATCGCAGAGTGTCAAGATGTCACGATCCAGAGTCCGCAAAGATGTGAGTGTTCTCTTATTGCTTTGGCATTCATGCAGTTAGCAGTTAACAGTTAGTTGTTGCATATAATGTCCATTTCTTTTGAAAGCCTTCCATATCACAACAGACAGAGTGCAGTATGAACATGTTCATCAGTGTATTATTGTCATTATTTTGTCACCAGGTTCGTTATGGATCCCTGAAGATTAAAGGCAAGAAGAGACCAGCGCTGAGCTCTGTTAACTATGGACTTTGAACAGACTACTGCTGACACACACACACACGCACACACACACACACACACACTCTCTCTCTCTCTCTCTCTCTCTCTCTCTCTCTCTCTCTCTCTCTCTCTCTCTCTCTCTCTCTCTCTCACTCACACATACATACATACATACATACAAACACACAGAGCATAGCAGTCTGCTGATTGGTGGATAGTATTGTCAGCCTATACTCCAGCTCGTCTCAGTCCGACTTTTCACAATGAACTCTTGTATCTTGTTGATTTTAGTCACATATTTATTACCTGATTCATCCAACAGCAGTAGAGAAGCTGCTGTCAGAGTTTTGATGATTTCTTTGGGTTGATGGCATACATAATGTTTTTTTTTTTTGCATGGTATTGTGTGTGTTTCATCTGTTGTTCATTGTAGTTTCATGCTAGTTTTAGGTGTGATGATGTATATGTGTAGTCTTTTAGATTTTAGATCCATCTGTCCATCCAGCTTTTTTATTGTTTTCGTGGTACCACTTTCTAATAAGGCATTCTTTTTAAAGAGTTCACAAACAGAATATGTCAGAAATGGAATATAATATTCATAAGTATGTTTTTTATTAGTGTTTAATCACCTGAAAATAAGAATCTTGAATGAGCCCTTTATATTTAGAGTAACCCAGAATGGACAAAACTAAACACTGGCTCTAGATAAAAGTTTTGTGGCCACTGTAGGTTCCTCTGTATGCTTGGAAGAGGGGGTGAGGTGAGTGTTTACAATCTGCAAGCTCACCACTAGATGGCACTAAATCCTACACACTGGTCCTTTAAGGCAGACACTACTGTTTGCTGATTAAGCTCAGTCTCACTGCTTTTATAGTGCTGTGTTCAGCTGCTGAAAAAGAGGACAAACAACTTCACAGGATGAAAAAGATGTAAGAAGACAAGAAATGACGTAAAAGATGTTAAAGATGGAACAATGACAGATGACAAATGATTTAACAGCGACATAACAAAATGAAAAATGTATGTTGATGATGTATGATGTAATAAGACGAAAAATGACATGACAAAAAACAACCTAACAAGTCAAAAATGCCACAAAACATATAACAAGATGAAAACCAATGCAACAAAATCAATAAGATATTACAAGACAAAAAATTGCACAACAAAAACAAAAAGACAACTGACAAAAAATGACATAGCAAGTTACTAAAAATGTAACAAAATGGAAAAACAACATAAGTCTAAAAAACGCTACAAAACGGAACAAGATGCGATGATGAAAAAGACTGTAACAATACAAAGACAAGTGGAACAAAATCAAAAGGATGTTACAGGACGAAAAATTTCACTAGACAAAAAAAAGACAACAGACGAAAAATTTTGTAACAGAATGAAAAACGACATAAAGAAGAAAGATGCAACCAAAACAAAAAACGATGTAACAAAGATGTGACAAGATGGAAAAACATCAAAGACACAAGACCAAAAAGACGTAACAAGACATGATATTACAAGAGACTGTTTGCAGCCATAGCAGGCAGCTGCTCTCACTACCTGCTCAACACCAAACAGCATTTTAACTGCAAACGCTTCTACTACTTAGCCAAAGAGATTCTTAATAACAATTTAAAACACTTTCAAAAACACTTTCATATGAATGATTTATAAGTGAAAGCCTCAGTAAGTGATGAATTTCAGCTGACATACCTGTAACAAAGAGTACTTTATTAAAATGTGGTACCAGTTTTGCTTCTGCTGCCTTTCAGGTATTTTATCAATGAACCTCTGACCTCAGTGTCGGAGTCCATTAACTCAGTATACTAACAGATGATTTTGACCCTGCGGGACACTTGGAGGTTCGGACACATGTAACATTCCCTGTCACCGTGGTGACAGTATGAGAGCCCTGAGTCGCAGCAGGACACCAGCAGTTCTGTCATGAACACTTGAACTTTGGGAGAGAGGAGAGGTGAATGATCCAGATGTGGAACTGAGCCTGTGTGAGTGAAACACCAGCAGATGAACACTACCCCCTGGTTCCTGTGAGAGGACGGAGACAGTGATGAAGAGACAGTAAGAGAAGAGGGAAAACTGAATAACTTCAGCCTTTATAAAGGCCCAGAACTCCCACTCACTATTAATGATGATTTCTTACTCCTGCTTTTTTTACTCATATATTTTTATATGGCTGTGTCAGTGTGTCCTGATCATGCCCTGGTTGTAAATTTCTAGCTATTCTTAGTGAGGATTAGCTTTTTAAATGTTCTTATTGTGTGTGTGTGTGTGGATCAAAAGGAGTCTTTTGTATTGTAATCACTTGTTTTTGCACATATACCTCCTCCCAAAACTTTTTATCAATGCTGTTGTTGCTTGTCATCTCATTTTATAATGTTTTTTGCTGTGGGAGGATGCAGCACACAGCTAATGCTACCGGCCCCTCGTGGCATTTTAAAGTTTGGCTTGTTTTTGTCCCTGTGGTGCTGCGGTCAGTCGGTGCTACACTGCTGAAACGTGTTCCACAGTTGCTGTTGTGGGATGTTTAGCAGGAATAGTCAGTTTATGTGACTGTCAGTGTCCTGCGTCAGGCTAAAGCAACATGGGTTTTTATGACCTTACACACAGACTGCATATGTTTGAACATGTTACTTTAAGCACAAACCCAGTGTAGTATAAACAGAAGAACTTGTCCACCCTGCTGTCCGTGGCTGCTGTTTACATTTGGCACAGTATAACATTTTGAGTGTGAGATGTGGAGATACTCGTGCTGAGATGAGCCACAAGTAAGACCATTGAATCCATGCTGGCATGGTATGAATGGTTTCCACATTAAAGCATGATGAGGTGAAACAAGTTGTTTGTCTTGTTAGGGACATCTTTTTAAAAGATGCTGTTCATTCCACACACTTGAAAAATCTATGAAGCACTGAAGCTCTTCTGGAGGCTCCAACTCCAAACTTGAGCTGTAACAATGAATCAGTTATTAGTTGACTATGAAATTAGTCGGCAAGTAAGGATCTGTGTGATGTAAATTGGCCATGTTTGTGAGAGTCCACACGGATGTCTTGCGTCTTCTTGTCCACACTCCATGAATCAAAGGTGTTAAAAGTGATTCTGGAGAAAAAGTTAATTCTTGAATCTCATTCCCAGGTCATAAAATCATCTTTGGGGTCTGAGCCAACAAGTGATTGGCCAAAGTCTCCCGTCACAAGCTAGATTTTCTAAAGCCTGAAAATAGAGCCAGAGTCAGACCACTTGAATTACATTATGCTGAAAATATATTATGGAACTTTGCTCAATGATGCCAAAAATAAACTGCGTACCCCAGCTTTAATACAACGGCATGTCTGTTTTGGGGTGTATCAGGACCTTAAACACTTTACTTTTGTTTGTCACTCATCTCCCATATGAGTCTCAAGGACAGCTTCTGAACAGTACAAGTCTTAATCACTGTCCTCTTGAAGAGACCTTGTGGGTGACCAGAGTTCCAAACAGGTCCATGGACAATAACAAGCCAAACTTTCTTGTGTCACAGCACCCATTTAATACTCGAAACTGACTAATGATACCAAAGCTTCATGTACTCACCCGGAGCTGTGTGGCTGGGTTTTTGATCTGTGTGGGGACTTTGCGTGGTATGTGGATTGCTGGATTTGTAAATGAAATACAATAAAGGCTTTCCGATTAAAGTAAGTCTGTGGCCTGTTGTGTTTTTATTCTCTGTGACTTCAATAACAGTGTGATCGCAGAAAGGTTGGGGGTTTGTGTTGGTGTGGACCTTCCATCTGTAAAGCACACAGAGGCTTCTGCCTCACTCACTATTAAACTTATTATTTTTGTTCCAGTGGTGAGATAAATCTGTGAAATTTCAAAATATCACACTGATGTTTTGTCTCTTCATATTATTATGTTCTAAATTCTGAATTAAGTTGGTAGTTTGAGGCTGCTGTAAATAAACACTTCACACACTGAGGTTTAGTTTTAGTAACCTGACATGGCAGGTGGTTTGGGAGGTCGTCCTTAGAAACTGTTTGGAAAAGGGCAAGCACTTTAATAGAGATATACTGCCAAAAAAAGTATTCACTCCCCTGGATGTTTTCCCAACATTGCTTTATAAATGGAAACATGGCCAATATAATTTGGCTTTTTTGACCAAAAACAACATTTATAAAAAACTCTTTAATGTCAAAGTGGAAACAGGTTTCTACAAAGTAATGTCAACTAAATGATGGGTTCTTCACCAGTCAAAGCTTTATGGGAGAAGAGAAAGCCACTGTTGAAGAAAGCTCATTAAATCTTGACTAGTTCGCCCAAATGCGTGTGGGCCCAGCTTTTGTTGCTAAAACTGTGTGGAAACAATTAAAAAAAAACCTGCACTGCAGAACCAATCCAAAGTCTTAAAGTTGACCCTTCATATTGGGGTGGGGTGGTGACCACCTACGTTGCTGGTGAGAGGGACATCCAGAATACCCTTAGGATGCTTTCTGGTCAGCTTCCGCTGGAGGTTTTCTGTCCAGCTGGGAGAAGCTCAGATTTCTTTTACATTAGCATGGATATTAAGCAATACATCCACTAGGAGAAAAGAGAAAAGAGATGCAAAAATAGTTTATTTAATTAAGACATGAGCATTCAAACAAAGGGTGCTTACAGTGTAAACAATAAGACAAATAAAAACATCATCATGTTTCCGTTTCAATCTTTGACTATCATCAGTGCTGCTGACATGAATGCTTCACAGAACAGATGTAGACAAAAGACCAAGGCAGATAATCAATCAGATGGTGCCACTAATTAAATGAGACCAACTCACTCATTTGAGGACACACCAAATCACAATGTCAAGTCATACAGGTACTGAGCTTTTTACAAGATCCTGACAAGCAGCTAAACAGGAGAAATAAACAAAATGAACATATGATATGCATAGAATATACATGGACACATAAAAAACACAACTGTTTAACTAAAGGCACTAATATGTCCAAGAGGAGCCATGCTGGTACTGGAGGAGAATCTGAATGTCTATAGAAAACAAGACAAGTTTAGTGTTTCATTAAGACCGAGGGGCTGTTCAGTCGTCAGGAGAAAGATCCATCTACTTTCACGCTGAAGAAGTTTTGCTTCAAGGTGTGTGTGTCTACAGCTGTGATTCACTACATCAGTGCTACAGAATCTGAGAGCAGCAGCTGGAGGTTTAGTTTCCTGAAAATGTCTGGCCACAGGGGATTTAGGATCACCTCTGTGGATGGAGATTCTGTGTTTGTTGATTCTGGTTGTGAGGTGGCAGTTGGTTGTGCCTCTGTGTTGAAGGCCACAAGAGCAGAAAAAGAGATAAATGACAGTGGAACAACAAGTGATGAATGTCTTAATCTTGTACTGCTTTCTGGTGATTTGACTGACAAAAGTGTTGACTTTCTTGTGGTTTTAGCAGGAGCTGACAAGCAGTGGTGGAAAGAGGAAAGTACTGTTACACTGCTAAAATATTACTCAATTACAAATAAAAGTACTGGTGTTAGAAATATACTTGAGTAAAAGTGCAAAGGTTTTGTCATAAAAACTACTCAGAGTATTAGTTACTCTTTAACTGTTGATGTCATAGGCACCTCTCCAAACTATTGTTGCAATATTTGTGCATTTGTTTGTAATTTTTTTTTTTCTAATTCTAAGTCAAAGTTAAATTTCCTTATTCAGCAAATGTCTCTGTGAGACAAAACTATGTCAAATGAGGTACAGTTACTGCCATGACTATTGATTAAATATCAATGAATCCATTCATTAGTTAAATTGTTATCACCACCTTTTTGGCTTTTAAAATGCAGACAAACAATTTGGATATGAATTCAAATTGTACTCAGTACTATTTAAGTATGAGTAAGGACAGTAAGTAAGTAAGTCTAATCTTAAAGGTACAAGTACCCAAAAAACTTCTTAATTACAGTAATTTGAGTATTTGTAATTAGTTACTTCCACCCCTGATGACAAGGAAAGACACCCATTGTTGTCCATGCTTGTCCAGCATGTCCCAGATGTTGTGGCCTCTGGAATGAACAAAAAAAAGTCAAATTAGAAAACAAGCTTTTACCCACATCAGCAGCAGATAGAAAATGTCAGTGCTTAGTTATGACCTCCTTAATTTACTCTCTCAATGGGCTGTAGTCAGTGCAGCATGTAAGGTTATCCGATCAGGGTTTTTGATTGGGTGGTCCAGTGGGTGAGGTATCGGAGGGAAGCCCCTTGATAGGAATTGATCATACAGTGTTTTTGCCTCCAAATCAAAATCAACAGAATGTGTGCAGTGTTCTGTTAGTCAGTGAAACTTGAGTATATAAAAAGTGAATAGTAGAGGTATCAAAGAAGGGGGTTAATGTATTCAACAAAAGCAGTCAACTCAGATTGTGAACCCCTGAAGATCAAAAAAATGTCATCAATGTTAGAAGGCTAGAATCAAAAGGATTATTGGAATGAATATATTGATTTTCAAGATAATCTATGAAAAAAACTGTGTAGGCTGGAGCAAATGTGGCACCCATAGCAACACCCTGTGTTTGTAAGAAAAAAATACTTTATAAAATAATTCTTCATCAAAATGAGATTGGATGTGTAGGAGTTGTTAAATCACCCCTATCCCCCTCCAGTCCAGTAGAGCGAGGAATGCTGGTGTACAAACTGGTGCCATCTAGTGTTGCTAAGAAGTGTGACCATCAGGAAAGTGATGTGTGATAGCTGATCAAGAAAATCACTGGTGTCCTTATGATGTAGGATGGTCATTTCATAACAACAGGGTGTATGTGGACATCAACAGAATTAGAAGGGGTTCTGTGAGGAACCCTATGCCTGAAACTATAGGTCTGCCTGGTACGTTAGTGAGAAATTAGTGGACTTTAGGTACTATGTAGAGCCTCTTGGTTCAGTTGGCCCCTCTTTCACCTTTCGAGATGTTTTTTCTTCCTGAGGAGGATGGTGAGTCTCTCTCAACTAACCTGCAAAAAGTGATATTTAGGTAAACAGCACTTTTGTGTTTTAGAACAGGTTTACATTCATATGACACAACATTTAAAGGCAAACTAACTCTTTCTTTGTGAAAAAAAAAATCAACTTGATGTTGCCAAAAAACTTGAACAATTCTATCTTCGTCTGGCAGGGATCTGGAACAAGTGTTGGTAGAACGACAGTTTGAGAATGGACACTTCATCTTTGTCAAGCTGCTGATGTGTCAGGTTGATGATCAGTCCTCTGGATTCTTCCAGTTGTACTGCCTGGTGTGGAATCTTTCAGTGTGAAAGTAGATGGATCTTTCTCCTGACGACTGAACAGCCCCTCGGTCTTAATGAAACACTAAACTTGTCTTGTTTTCTATAGACATTCAGATTCTCCTCCAGTACCAGCATGGCTCCTCTTGGACATATTAGTACCATTAGTTACACAGTTGTGTATTTTTATGTGTCCATGTATATTCTATGCATATCATATGTTCATTTTGTTTATTTCTCCAGTTTAACTCCTTGTCAGAATCTTGTAAAGAGCTCAGTACTTGTATGACATGATATTGTGATTTGGTGTGTCCTCAAATGAGTGAGTTGGTCTCATCTAATTAGTGGCACCAGCTGATTGGTTGGTCCCACCTGATTGGTTATCTGCCTTGGTCTTTTGTCTCTATGTACACTGTGAAGCATTCATGTCAGCAGCACTGATGATAGTCAAAGATTGAAACGGAAACATGATGATGTTTTTATTCGTCTTATTGTTTACACTGTAAGCACCCTTTGTTTGAATGCTCATGTCTTAATTAAATAAACTATTTTTGCATTTATCTCAGCGTGTGGACTTTTTGTGGCTTTCTAGCTCAGCCAGACTGGTATGTGGGTATCTCTTTTCTCCTAGTGGATGTATTGCTTAATATCCATGCTAATGTAAAAGAAATCTGAGCTTCTCCCAGCTGGACAGAAAACCTCCAGCGGAAGTTGACCAGAAAGCATCCTAAGGGTATTCTGGATGTCCCTCTCACCAGCAACGTAGGTGGTCACCACCCCACCCCAATATGAAGGGTCACCTTTAAGACTTTGGATTGGTTCTGCAGTGCAGATATTTTTTAAATTGTTTCCACACAGTTTTAGCAACAAAAGCTGGGCAATCTCAATCTACACTGAGCGAAGAATTGTAAGTCTAAGGAGTTAGCTGCTGCTCCAAGGGAAGGAGTTTAAGTGTTTTGGGGTCTTCTTCATGAGTTGCACTAGAAAGGACCACATGACTGACAGACTGATGTGGTGAAAAGACAGCTGAGCCAGAGGGCAAAGCTTTTAAATCTACCAGCAGATCTATGTTCTCAACATCATGATGTTCATGGTTATGGTCACGAGCTGACTAGTGACAAAAAGAATGAGGTTGCAGAAAAAAGTGCCCATAACAATTTTCCTTAGAAATAATGTGAAGAGCTGGGACATCTGAAAGGGTCTCAGAGGTGAGCAGCTGCTCCTTCACATCGAAAGGAGTCAACTGAGGTGGTTCAGGCATCTGATTAGGTGCTTCCTGGACACCTTACTCTGGAGGTTTTCTGGGCACGTCCAACTGGGAGGAGTCCTGTAGACTCAGAACTCGCTGGGGGGAGTACACATCTCATCTGGCCTAGGAACGCCTAGGGAGCTGGTAAGCACTGATACTGAGAGGGACATCTGGAATACCCTGCTACCACCACAACCCGACCCAGACAAGCGGCAGAAAATGAATGGATGGACGGATTTTCCTGCCATTATTGAAAGCAAACTTTGCCATCTTCTTCACTTTATTAAATCATTCAACAGTGAATTCCAGACCAAACTAACCATGGATTCCCAAAAACTTTAATTAGTCCCAGAAAATCAGTCAGCAGAGTTCCAAAAGCTTTTAGATGTTGCATTCATTTAGAATTGAAATCATCGTCTACCCATCTGCCACAGATGACGTGCACGACCATTATTATTATTGTCAGTGGACAACAGGGGACACCTGAACGCCAATAAGAAACTGAGACCAAGCATATTGTATATCTCGCTTCTTCCTTTATAAGGCAAAACATGACCACATTAATAAGCTTGTTATCTGCAGACTAACTACAAATAGTATACTGCATTACATTGTAAAACAAGCAAATACATTTGAATTAACAAAAATAAAATTCCAAAACCAACCCCCCCCCCCCCCAAAAAAAAAAAAACAAAAACAAAACAAAACATTCTGCTTCCTTCACAGGTTGGAGGGAAGATGGGAGCAAAACAGAGAAAGGAGAAGAAAGGGAAGAAACCAGACAAAGGACTGTTAGTATAAGAGTGTATGAGGATTAGACTGATATAAGGCCAACATGTCTCTGTCCACTCTGTCTTAGTCCACTGATATGGAATATATGATCTAGTTTGTCTAATGGGGGAAATACCTGGAATGAATTCTGATAGAAATTTGTATAAAATTCAATAAACATGAGTCTGTGTGGTTGTTTTATTGTCAAGAAGAGTTGTTTTAATATGTCAGTGAGCTGTAGGTTAAAATAGTCAATACTGTGACATGATGGACACAAGACACGTGTCCATAGCACCAAGTCCAAACCAAAACATTGGCATTGAGTAAATGGTCACATTCATAGTCTTTCCACTTTATTTAGATGATCTGAAATTTTAATTACTTCCAATTTTAAACTATTTTATTTTTGGCAAAGTTTTGGTTCCTTGTGTTTGGACATATTTAATATTTGACAACTTCTTGTTAAATGAAAAAAAAAAAGGTTTTGTAGAAAACTTTTATCCCACATTTTTAAGATGTTTTTAAAGTAACCTCCATTTGCTGATGAAGACCACAGAATGAAGCAGAATACTCCAGAAAAATGCAGCAAGTGGACTTTGAGTTAAGATTGTTTTTGTCCAACAGTAACAGTACTGTTTCAGTTTGGTAATGATATGTGGGCACTGTTTCTGCAGCCTGAAATGTTGGATTGAGTAGCAGCAAACATGCAAGTATGTGCTCTAATCTGATACCATGTAATTTATGAACCCCTAAATGGAACCTTGCTACTTCCAAACAGTGTTCCATACACCTGCTTTTGTAACCTGAGCCTGATCATACAACAATGACAGCAATTATATCACATCCATACAGGGTTAGTGGTATACAGCTGCTCAAAAATAAGAATAGTAGGCCAATATATGCATACACTGGTATCAGATAGGTACTCTGTGTCAGTAAATATGCAAAGCTCAGGTATGGGAATCAGTATCAGGAAGGTGAAAATGGTGTTGGACCATTTCCAGTTATCAAAAAGTGTAAAAGCATGCTCAGCCCTGAGCTACAAGTAAAATTCTTGAGAAAAACACTGAGTACTTCTAAAAAATTTTTGCCATCAAATAATTTTATTATTCTCTTATGATATCAGGATCAAAGAACTATGAGCCAAAACGTCAGTAACTGGCCTTCAAACCACATATCGGTCAAACCCTGATAAACTCTCACACTCATACAACACACATGTTCAATAACACATGAAGAACACAACGCTCACAAACAGTGTTTTGTCTCGCAGGTGGTAGAACGAAAACACATCAGTCTTTCAAATGATTACTCCAGATCACATAATATCACATGTCATCAGAACAACACACACATCAGTAAAGTCATCAAACAAGTCTTCATCTGAAGAGAGAGAGAGAGAGGGAGAGAAGAGGACTGGGTGTGAGGAGAGAGAACGTCAGATCCTTCCACTGTCTGCAGCTCCGAAACCATCTGAGCTCTGACGCAGTGCGGCTGGCTGGCAATGCATTTTGACATTATTGATGTAAAGGGGCAGTTCATCACAAAATCAAAAGTATATATTTCTTCCTCTCGTCCATAGAGATGTCTGCCTTCTCATCAATATAATATAGCTAGATGGCACGAGTTCTGTGGTGCTCCAAGTGCCAAAACAATACATTTGGAAAACTCAACAGCAATGTTAAAGGTTGGGGGGCAAGATTAGTGCCAGGCAAGGGGAGGTGGCACAGTAACAACTTTTTAAAAAAAAAATATATTTTACCAGTTTAATTAACTATACCCCCCTGCCAAACTACATTTAATAAATGTAACATATTAACAATTCTTTATATTTCTGGAAAAACACACAATTCGTCTTCTTGTTAATTCGGCATCAATATAACTCACACAGATAAACTATTTCCGTACAAACTTTACATTTTGGATTTTGTCTCCTCGCCTTGTTACCGGCTTCCGTTTGTTAGCTGTGTTATTTCAGTGGGAGAAGACAGTGGGAATGGAAGGCAAACTAGTGAAAAAATGAAGATTTCTCACAAAAATAGGAGCTGGTTGGTGGATCAGATACATAGTAAATTAAATATTTACTCATAACACTGTTAACTCACCATCTACTGCGTGTGACGGTATTTTAAGATTTTTTTTTGGCCATTTTTGGTAACTACCTGGTTTGCTGATTCCTGTTTGGTTCTGAAGAGAGTGCACCTACAGTACCATCAAATAATATTAAACATGGATCAAATTTTTAAAAATAGAATTTATATGATAAAAAAGCAGGGATGCAAACGTACAGATTTGCACACATTAGTGAAGGTTAGTGAAGGTGCAACTGATCCTTTTGCTCCATTGCTCTGTAGCCTATAGGACTACTTTCTTTCTGCGGTAGAATCTCTCAGAACTACTTTAGAATCTACTGGAACTACTTTCTTTCTAACAGAAAGAAAGTAGTTCCTATATGCAGCTACTCTGTGTAGTGACTTTTGGAAAGAGACACTGGTTTTAGAACTTTTGCAAAGTAACTTTTTTGTCCTTTGAGCACCACAAGTCAAGTGCCACTTCGTTCCCTAGAGAGAGAAAAGAGAAGGCAGACATCTCTACAGTCCATACGTCCAAAACTCTGCAACTCACTAAAAATGTAGATAATAGATAAACAGCACCAGGGGAAAGACATGCATTTTTAATTTTAGTGTGACCTGTCCTTCAATGAATAGTACCTCATGTAAAATACCAGATAGAAACATATTATGAATGTGTGACTCCACTGATTGCATCCACAGCTTTGGTTTGATGGCAGAGATGTTCACAGGTCAGCTTCTGTCAACTCTGCTACCAAGTAGGATCAGAAGGCCACAGTAAGAATAGTTACCTCCTGCTGCGAGGCCACAGTGGAAACACATGATCAGGACCTGGCACAGTGTGGTTCACGGGCTCTACAGGGCCCATGGTAAAACATCATTGGATACATATTCTGCTATATGCAGATGTGGGCTTTATTTAGAGCCAGCTGCACTCAGAGGAGCTGAGATGACTTCAGAACTGTTGTTTTCAGTCAGTGTCTGTTTGACAGTTTGATGAACCATCCATCAGACATTCAGTCAAACTGCTCCGGTCCATCTGTAGATCCAAAGATGTGACTGCCACCTCAATACAGAAAGTTGTCCAAGGCACGGGTTGGGTTTGTTGAGAAGGTTCAGAGTGTTGGAGGGTCGCTGAAGCTGTTGCGGCTACTTTGATTAATGCTAGCCGGCCAGCCGGCAGTTTAAGCTTTCAGTTTGTACTCTGATGATCAAAAGTGAGAAGTGACTCCCTTTAGCTGTATGAAGTGGTAATGCTGCATTCACGTCCTATGAGAATGATAATCAAACCAACCAGACAGTTATTCACACATCTGAATTCAAGAGTCCATGAATGTAGAAGTCTGTAGCTCCTCATTTACCTTTTTACATTTAACACACATTGATTATGTGAAATATTCCACAGGAAATCAAACACTATCATGTCAGTGATAACAAACATGCAGCAAAGCTTCATCCTGTCATAGTGTTCAAGAGCTGTGATCAGAAGTGATGAAAATTATTTAGCTTTGTCTAAAAAGAAAACATCTTCTACAGTAGCCACCATGTCAGCATTAGGGTCCATCTTAATGCTGACACGTACATGTATTTTAGTATTGAACAGATGAAATGTAGGGTAAACACTATTTGAGTATTTATATTTTTGTTGGAAATGTGGATCTGTCACGTTTTGCATAGGTCGTGAACGCAGCACAATGTCCTGTTTGCAGACAGTTCTGCATATCATTATTGTTCCAGTAAGGAAATACACAGTTCTGAGTGTGAGTCCATGAGTTTGTACAAATGCCTCAAAGTATGTGATAGTGTGTGCATGCACAGGCCACAAACAGTCAGACTGTGAGCAACACAGGCAACAAGTTGCCTCAAGTTCTTTTCTTTCCTTTGTGCCAACAGCCAATCACATATCTTCATTAGAAAGGCTGCTGATCACATCAGTTTCACAGTTGTTACTGCTACAGATTAATGCTCAGTTCAGTTAAAGCTGCATTAATGAACAGTTGTGTTTTATATTAACAACAAATCAAATGTTGTCATGATGTTACAGGTAAGGCTCACAGGGATGAGTCCAGAGATAATTATCAGCAACTCTGCAGGACTGTGTTTTTTTGTTTTTTTTTTACAGCACACTGACTGTACGGTTCAGTCTGTGCTTTCTCAGCATGACTAACTGCACCGAGCTGACACAGTTAGAGATGAGCTGGTGGGGCATTCAGCAGCTAAAGAGACAGATAATTCTCTCAGGTGCTGGTGGAGACCAAAAACAGAGCTAACAGTGAATGGACTAATCATCATCAGATGGCCAGAAATAACACTTTAAATGAATGATAATGTTGTTCTGTGTCTGGTTTGCGAACACAGCAGCCAAAACAGATTTACAATCTATCGACTCGTTCTGGAGTTCTTTACCCCCAAGTAAAGAGAAACTGATTAATGCAGCTTTAACAGAACCACACCTGTGTTTTTGCATGTTTTAGTCCTTTTACATTAATTAATGCTGACCAACTTCCAACATCTAATTGTGCTTCTTCAGCATCCAGGCAGCTGATTTTCAATGATTCACATTGGGAATTAAAGCCAGACATATATATTAGTTAGGGGATATTATCAGGCTAATATTGGCTTAGCACAGCTATACAAGTCTACATAGGTATTAATGTATACGTTGTACACCATTGTTTTTCTTTTACAGATCCAAATGTTTCTTGTTATCTTCTATTTTTTTGTTTTGGTTTTATTCATAGCCAGCATTTTATGTACGTATATCTGATCCATTTTCTTAAGTCAAGTTGTTCTATTTGTGTTTTTATTGTTGTTTATAGTCAGAGCTGCAACAGTTAATTGATTATTAAATCAATCACCAAATATTTTGATAATCGATTAACTGGTTCAAATATTTTTTTTTAAGACAGAAAGTCAAAATTTTCAAGACTTCCGCTTTTTAAATGTGATTTTTTTTTTTTTTTTTTACTCTTCTGAGACTGTAAACTGAATATCTTTGGGTTGTGGACAAAACAAGACATTTGAGGACATCATCTTGGGCTTTTGGAAACAGTGATCGGCATTTTTCACCATTTTCTGACATTTTAAAACAAACCACTATTAATTGTTTATCAAGAAAATAATCGACGATCAGTCAACTATGAAAAAAGTCATTAGCTGCAGCCGCATTTCTAGTTATAAAAAAATCCAGTGAAAGTTTACTGTTTACTCAATGTGCTGATCTCATTTGGCATTTTATACATATGCATAAATAAAAAATATGGGCCTGTATATCAATATCAAAATTATTTTACCTCCTACTACCTGTATCAACATGGGCCCCAAAAAGCCAGTATCAGCCAGGCTCTGTAAGGTATGAAAATTTACTTTGCACATGTTTGACATGTCACCTTGACTGTTAATTCAGTTTAAAGCAGTATAACTCTACAACTACACTGTCACATGATGTGATGGACCATGTCACTCTACCAAGTAGGCTGCAACTAACTATTTCATTATTAATCTGCCAGTTATTTTCTTCATTAATAATTAATCTTTTGCTCTGAAAATAGTTTGTCTCTATCAAGATTTCCTGAAACCAAAGAAGACAAAGATCTTTGCATTACTTGTTACAGACCAAAACACACAATTATTCACTTTAAAATGATATGAAACACAGAGAATCAGAAAATCCTCACAACTGAAGCAAAAAGGCTAAAACAGGCAAAAACACTGGTATGATCATTTTATCTGACAGCATAATGAAAGACATGATCTAAACAGCAAATATCACACACCAGCCTGTAAGAACACATCGACTAATGAACCTGTTTGCTCACAGTGTGAACAGGCAGTGACTGGATGTGTCTGCAGGTCTCTGTCACCTGTCTGTGCTTCAGCCTTCATTCCCATTAACTTCTGCTTTTATTCATGCTATCAGTCTCTGTGTGTTTGTCTTTGTGTGTTATTATATTGCTGTTGTTGCACAAAAACGCCAGTCTGCAAGAAAATCAGACAGAGTCCTTATTCTCTCACTGTCAACCATGTCATTAAAAAAAAATCACTACACACACAAATGATCTTTGAAGCCTTTAATTCAAGTACGCTAAAATAAAAAAATGCAGCAAAGTAGTTTTTCCTCAACAACAGCAATATGCTTCTCTGTCTGAATCACGCTGCACATGATCCTGATCTATACGTGTGTGTGTGTGTGTGTGTGTGTGTGTGGCACGGTTAGACCAATACCTCTGGCATTGTTAACAGGCAGTCAGGTTAGTGCTGAGTACTTCCAAAGACGCCCTGTAGGAGCAGTTCATCCACAGTTAGCTGTTCTCCAGGGTGGAGTGTGTATGTCAGTGTAACATCAGGTGAGTGTGTTGGTGCTGTTCAAAGGACCGAATCACAGAAAAGAACCAGAGCTGTGCTCCAAACAGCTCCAGCAGCATATTAAGTGCTCTGAAACTGAACTATTTTGCTAAGAGGTCTCTGATTACATGATTATCTGCTATTGTCTTTCAAGAACATGAATTCACCAGACAAAGAAAATAGTCAAGTAGGTAAAAGGGTAAGAAGAAAAATCACACTGACATTTGGAATAACATGAATTTAAACAAAAACGTGACCGTAAAACAATGTTATATTGTTGCTAAATAAATATTTACTAAATTAAAAAGTAATTAAGACCTTTCCACTAATATCTCACTGCAGCCATTGGCTGTCTGTCCTACAGAGACACTGAGGTCTTCATGTGCTTGTTTTTCTCTATTCTCTCAGCTAAATGTAATATTTCCAGCAAGTTTCAAAATCATTATATGTTGCTATTGTACTGACATTTCAATAAAATGCAAAAATATTATGTCCATCATTTACTTATGTAGACCTTCAACAATTAGTTGATTACTCAATTAGTTAACTATTAAATGAAATGCAAACTATTTTAGAGCTGCAATGATTAACTGAATAACCGTTTATTAATCTCTTATTTATTCGTCAAATATTTTGATAATCGATTAATTGCCTTGAGTAATTTTTTAAGAAAAAAGTCAAAATTCTCTGATTCTAGCTTCTTATTTTCCGTGTTTTTTTTCCAGTGTCATCTTGGGCTTTGGGAAACACGGATCAATATTTTTCTCCATCTTCTGAAGTTTTCACGGACAAAACAACTAATCAGTTGATCAAAACAATGGTCCACAGATTAACTGATGATGAAAGTAATCAGAAATGGTTAATTGAGAAAATAATCATCAGATTAATCAACCATGAAATTAGTCCTTAGTTGCAGCCATAAACTATTTTGATAGTTGATTAATGATTTTGAGTTATTAACAAAAAAAAAGAAAACAAAAAGAAAAACTGATTTCAGCTTCACATATGTGAATATTTTCTGGCTTCTTTAGTCCTCTGCGAAAAAAAAAAAACGTGAGGATGTCATCTTTGAGCTTTGGGCAACTGATCAACATTTTCTGACATTTTATGGACCAAAGAACTAATCAATGAATCAAAATGATTGACAGATTAGCTGACATTGAAAATAATCATTGGTTACAGCCCCAGCTTTATGAAAAAGCTCTATCATTTAGCTTCAGAACACTTAAATTATGCTGCGAACACTGTGGAAAATATGTTTTGTTCAGTGAATATTAACATCCACCTCCTCGCTATCAACTGCATCTCACGGTCGTTGCTCAGTTGCCATGGATAGAGCTCAGCTGTCATCAAATATGGGTCTTTAATGATATGATAACACAGAGGAGGATGGTGAGATGTGTCTGAAAGCTGTGAAAAAGGCCAAGAATGGACATGTGACTAACTTCACAGTTTCAGCTGTTTGCTGATTCAGAGCTCACTGACATACAACCTCACTGAAGTTCCAACTAACGTTACCTGTGGGTGAACTACTCCTTTATCTCTGACTCAGACTGTTTTGTATTTGTGGTATAATCTGTGTGATTAGACCTCCTCTCAAGCCTGGATGAGACTGACTGACATCTCCCTCGTGCTGATATTGGTTTTGTTGCACCTGTATTGTTGTTATTAGTGCAGAGAGGGGGAATGGTCGCTCTGTCCACCTTTAACTTGAGCAGAAGTCTGATCACACACAGCTGTGGGATTCAGATGTCAAACATTTCCGACATCCAAACTCAAAAGCCATATTGGTGGAACCCTGGTGCCTTCTGTGTGTGTGTTAGTGTGTGAGAGACATGTCTCTGATCACAGTTTGTCCCTGTCCAGTAGCTCCTGCAGTTCATTCTGGATGTCCTCTGGCAGCTCCAGAGCCGGCAGGTCATCCAGACACAGGTCTTCCTGAGCCGGCATCTCCAACGGGGGCAGCTGGGGGATTGCGATCTCCTTCCCCTTCCCCGTGCTCTTCCTCTCCTGCCCACCCCCTGTTCCCATAGCACCTCCTGCCTGCGGGAGCACCCAGAGCTCCGAACGCTCCACAAAGTCTGCTGCCTCCACCGCCTCGGAGCGCAGCCGGGCGTTCTCTGACAGTAGCCGCTCGTTGTCGGCCGCCAGCCGCTGGTTTTCGTCAATCAGGTGGTCGACCAGGCGCCGTAGGTCCTCGATGGTGGTCTGTTGTTCTTCCAGGCGAGTTTTGTCGTCTTTGGCGGCCTTTGCTCCAGGGCACGGTGGAGTCAAAGGCTGACTGCCTCCAGTCTGTCGTGTCTGGAGCTGGTACAGAAGGGTGTCGTACTCTCTCTCCCTGAGTCCTCCGCGCTCTGCGAGGCCTGTGGGGCCGTGGGGCTGGAACTGGCCTGTGGACTGGGTTTGAGTGAGGAGGGTCGGGCCGCCGGACGGCTGCGCCGGGGCAGGTCGGGACTTTGTTGCCTCCCGACGAGCTTCTCTCTTCCAGCGCTCTTGGATGAGTCGCTGCTGTTTGATATGACTGTCCCTCTGCAGCTCCATGGACAGACGAGCCTGAGGACACAGAGAATCAACACCAGCCACAGCACTCACATCAAACTGTAACAAGGTTAAAACTCAATGTCTGGCAGTGTGCAGCCTTGTCTGTAAAGTAGTGCTGGGCAATATGACCTCAAATTTATATCACAGTATTTTTTGTTTGTTTGTTACAGTGACAATATAATACCACTGTGTTACAAAAATAATAACACATACTCCACTCAAAACATTATTCCATCTCCTTTTGCTGGATTAGACATCTCAAAAGCATTAATTTGGCTGAAAACCCAAAGTATATGATCGATTTGGGCGACTGGACGAATATATCACCTATTGACGATGGGCTGAATCCACAGCCAGTTGTTTTTGGGCAGATTTTTGGGCAATGTTTGTCATATTATTTTGCTAATGTAATGGTCTGCAGAGTGACAGCCACTCCTCTCGTCCAGCAGCACAGTACACACACACTCAGCCGGACCATGAGTGATCTGAGCTGGGTGAGGAGGTTCTGCTTATCGAGCCGATTCTTCAACTCCTGTGGATTTTCTTTGTGGAAAAAAGTAGGTCTGTTATTATCATTATTATTAGTATTACTATTGGTATTATATGTGGGATTACATGAGGCTGGAACTGAACTTCAGTGGTGAGAACTATTGATGGATCTGGGAGGCTTGTTTAATGTTCATGGCTTCATTCAACCATTGTGAGGTTCACATGTACTACAGACACAATGTTGAGACACAGCCCATGATGCATTGCTGAGAATTTAAGTTGATTATTTTATGTTCCAAAATACAAATGTTACAATTTGTTGGTGCTTTTAATGTGCAGCTGCTACATTCTGTTAGCGTTGATGACGTGGTTGTTCACAAAATGGTGGTTCATGTTGGTAATTGTTATTTTTGTGCTGCTTTGGAGACCTTTTAGTTTGACACCATGAGAGAGGAGACTTGTACATTTCACCACTACAGTTGGGGTTTCCAAAGAGAGGCAAGGGATGCCTTTCATAGTGAATAATCTCTACTTCAAAAAACAGAAATAAGACTCCAATTTTAATGTTGAATCCTGTAAAGAAGCAGAACGAACTGGTGTGTGCAGACCAACCATACATGCATTCGTGCAAGGACTCAAGAACGGAATTGAAAATCCAATTTCTTATGTCAATGAAATTCTAACTTTAAAACAGCTTCTAAAATGGAACTAGGTCTCAATGCCCATTCATGAGGAGTGAGAAGGAAACACCCTGCAGAGTCAGACGTTTTACACTCTTTTCACAGTGTGAGAAGAGTGGACAGACTAACAAAGACACTTTTATTGAGTTTTATGTTTTTCTGTCTTGTTTGAATGAAGTGTGTTTTACATCGATTTGATGAGCCTATTAAGCTTGTCTTAGTCTGGTAAAACAGAGAAACAAGAATTCAGTGTGTGTACAGTTGTATTTTTCTGTTTAAAAAAGAAAATAGGTGTGAATTTTTAGACACTGTGAGTTTATTCTGTTTATTGCGCATAGTGAACGTACACAGTGTATGTAATATGGTGAATTTGCCACTTGCATACATCCTCTAGCTGAGGGAGCTGTGTGGACATTACACACTTCTGCTTCAGAGGTTTTAGACCAAGCACTCAGTTAACAGATAATTCTCTGGGATTTCAGTAGGGTGGTATTGCAGGCCAATGTTCTGGTTTTGATATTAGTTAACTTCTCTCTCAAGCACTCTTGGCTGCAGTGCTGCTGTAGGATACAGATAACCTGAGTGAAGGCTGTGTTAAACAGAACTTTATTTTCAGTCAAGGTAATGCAAGAATGGTGCAGAACAGAAGAGCTGCACTAGTTCATAGAATTCGCACACGCACAGAGGCACACTGGAGTGTCTCACCTGATCACACTCTGTTGTCTTCATTGCATCAGTCAAAAGATCTGGGAGAGAGACAGAGACAGAAAGTTGAGTAACATAAGCCTCTTGCCTCTTCCTCTGAGTCTAGAGGCTGCATTTTTTCCCCAAAACACAGGCAACCCATAAGACTTCTAAAACATACTGTACAGCTTACACAATGAATTCTGTAATATGCAGTCATTCTATAAGATATGCAGCTTAATGCACGGACTGCAGTCAGAATGTTAGGACTGTGACACATCGTTTGTTATGTTGGTTCTATGCATTGGATTGGAAATGAAAGAATGATCATGAGGTTCTGGTGTTGTCTTTCATTTGAGGACACAGTCCCCAGCCAGATGACTTCACCCACAGAATCACTGTTTCACTTCAAAAACAGAACACTGAAAACCTTGACATGAGGATGGGTTCATTGACTCTAAAAGAGTAGTTCTGTATCAAGTGTAGTCCACTGTATCATACGTGTCACAGAACTCACCTGCTGCTTTTCCATGGCAGGAGATGGCCTCTTCATACTTTCCAGCTGCTAGCAGACGGTCTGCCTTCCTGCACTGCTGATGAGCCTGAAGAGAGGCAGACACATGGAGGGAAGAGAGAGGGGTGGAGAGAGATTTACATAAAGACAAGTGAATCAAAAACACAGAATACAAAGAGCACAGTCAGTGGTTAGGTTTAGTCTAGTCTAGTCTACCAGGGCTTTGCCAGAACCCAAAGTAATGTCTTCAAATTGCTTCTTTGTTCTGAAACCCAAAGGTCCCTCATTTATGTCATAAATGATGAAGAGAAGCAAATCCTCACATTTAAGAAGCTAGAACCAGTGACTGAAATGATTAATCAATTATCATAATAATATAACCTGCTTATTTTTTTCAATTGACTTATCAACTAATAATTGCAGCTCTAGTCTACACAAATACTGATATTTCTGAAAACAAATATTTTCCTGTAATTTTGGCCTCTTGTCTACACACATCATGGAAATAGTTGCAGCCATATTTTGCTAGAACAAATGTACTTGATTTTGAATATTCTTATTAAAATCGTCAGGCCTAGTGTGAAAAAATTTGTGTACACTGCATTTTCCGAAGGGCTGCAAGTAATGATTATTTTCCTCACTGATTAATCTATCGATTATTTTCTAGATTAATTGATAATTGGTTGGTCTATAAAATGTCAGAAATGACACTTATGAGCAATTAACATCCCATAATATTCTGTGACAGGTGCAGTATAAAAATGCTGAACAGGCCCAGTTGACCTCAATTTTGGTTAAAGATGGCAGGAGGAAAAGTAGGTGCTTCAGAAAAAGGATTAAAACACACCCTCAGTGCACGAGGGCTCACGAGTGAAAAGGATGTGACTCATATGTCATGGCAGATCTCAACCCAACTGAACCTATGGGAGGTTTTGGAGTAACACGTTAGTTCCACTTTGTGCTTCTCGTAAAACATGACATTAAAAGCACGGAGCTAAACATCCTGCTTTCCATCCATCCATTATCTACACCCACTTACCCCTTCACAGGGTTGCATGGGGTAACCAGGATTCTCAGTGTTTTTAAAGGTATTTCCTCAAAGACTCTGCAAACCATCTGGATTAAAATATGTATTTTAGAATGTCTTGCTGCTTGAGTGGTTGAGAGGCACACATACAACATCAGTGTCCACGGTTCAGCTGGAGACCAGCATGCATGCTTGCTGCATGTCATACCCCCCTTCTCTTTGCCCCTGCATGTTGTCTACTATAACAGACAAAAATAAAAACATACAATTTTGTATGAAAGTACTCAAATCTGGCAAGACAGTTGTTTGGATTAGGAAATAGAATTACAACTAAGAAAAGAATGTGCAGAATATTTTTATCCTGATGTTTCCGGAAATACCTTCAAAGCAGTGGCAAGTGTGACAAGCAGAGATTTCTTTTTTCTGATGTTCAGTTCTATGATAGAGAGAATATCTTACATTTCATATCTGAGAGAACTGTCTTCATCCTTCCAGCAGAGTTCCGACGAGGAACACTGAAGCTGTCCTGGAGGATCATGATGAACTAACCTCCTTACTGATCCACTTTTACATCTATATTTTATATATTTATATCATGTTGTATAATATATCCTTCTTTTGCACACTGTATGTGTATTAGTCTCTTTATATATTTGTTTTTGGCATGGCATGGTGGTGCAGTGGTGAGCACTGACACTAATTCAGGCAGGGCCTTTCTATGTGGAGTTGCATGTTGCACGTACATAGGTCCATTCTCCAGTCAGTACCTCTGCCCAATGTGCTGGAGTTGCTGCCTGGACGCAGCACATCAGCTACTACTAATACTGGGTTAAATGCAGAAATGCTGAATCTCACGATATGTATAATTATGTATGATAAATGACAATAAAGTTGACCACCTCCTTTACTTTAATATATGTCCAAACAGTTAATCTTTTATATCTCTACTGTACAATCATCCTGTGCAATTATATCTATCAATACTGTGCAACTATCCCATGAATTTCCTGCTTTCATTTCCTGTAACCAAACCTCTGTGCAATTATCCATTTTAGGGCTAAACAATATGGTAGAAAAGTCATGTTATTTTGACTGAAATTACGACTGTGATATGTGATACAATTAGTGGTAATGATCATTTTTGCATTGCAATTTTCATTTTTATTGAATAAAAACCATTAAAATTTGTAATAAGATCACATTTGTTGTGGTCTACTTGTTTTCAAGTGGAAAACAATATTTTTAAGTCAGGGCCTTAAAAATTTTTATGTCACACATTTATTCTTTTTCAAAAAAATTGCCATTGGGTATCTTAAAGACATGCTTTTATTGTGAAATTCCCATGACATCCCTGTGTTGCAAACGCCAAGAAGAGTTCAGTCATAAAATTGCAGAGTCTTTGTGGTATTGGCAGATACTGTAATGTTGTCAAAAGAATCAATTTAATATTGTATTGTGAAGAAACTTGATTTACACCCCTTATTTATCATACATCCTTATTCATTTTTCAGGGCAGCATTTTATGGGTGACATATTTTTTTTCTTTGTACAATGATCCACACATCTGTTTTTTATAACATGTGCAAATATTGTGTACATCCATATATCTGTAAAAGTGAAAGGTGTATATAGTTGTTTTTATTTTATTACTTTTATTTATCACTCATTCTTTTCTATTTCTACTTTTGATCTTTGAGTTACTCTAACAAGTGGATTTCTCCTGTGTGAGATCAATACTGTTTATCTTATCTTGACTTTATGTTGTTTTTTCCTTTCATTTGTCAGCCATCCCTCTGTGTAGAAGTTGTAACTGCTATTTCAAACACTAACCCTGTAGTGTTGTTTGCACTGATTATAATGATGATTACAAAACTGCTGGAACTCAAATCAGGCGCCTTGTTTTCAGGGAGGTGTCACTGTCATTGTCCTTAATAACAACGAGACATATTAGTGTTTAAGTATCATTTTGTCTCATTGGTACAGTGTGTAACTGAGGCTGGAGACACTGTAGCCATATGGAATATTAACATAAGCTGTTCACACTAGTTATTATCAAATGGCCTCGCAAACAAGTTAACTAGCTAGTAACATACTCGCCTGTCACAGTTCACAATAATATACTACACATTCAAATGAGACAGAGCCTTGTCTCAACGTGTCATGTCCATTGTACAATATGTCAAAGCTGTCAGACGACAACACGAACAGGACAAACAACAGAGCGGTTAGCAGCTCGGTTAACTTACAGAGGGAGCTGTTAGCTCATGTAGCTAACCCCTGCTCTCTTCTGGTTAGCTCCAGTAACGTTAGCCTGTTATTGCAACATCAAGAGCGACACTTACGAGATTGAGCGGGCTGTCCACGACCTCCATGGAGTCGATTGTTCGGTGTCTCACACTACATGAAAGGTGTCTCTGTCCCTCTCCCACTGTCATCCGACCTGCAGTTGAATATCTGGAGACAAATAATTACAAGTAAAACAGGGAAGCACAGTCGCCTCCACAGCCAGAGCTGCGTCAACGCGTCGTGACGTCACGGCCGTTCTACAGTACGTTTGGGTCATATGTTTTGCTGCGTCGAGATGCCGGAAAGAGAAAAGGCTTGTCAAATTAAAAGCCTTAAAATAATAATGGTGTTGAAGTCGCAGATGTTTGTCTTCCCTTTTCTTTATTGTATCATGTTTAAGTCATACCTACAAACACAATATAACCCAGGTGTAAAATTCGTCTATAAAACAAAATGGGACAATAACTATATACATATATAACAAAGCGGAGGTGAATTTAATTTAGTGTTTGATTTCTATTTTGAACTGCAGTATGTGGGGTTTCTTCTTAGTCCATTTAAAATTTATTCACACGTTGAGCTTGACTTCTTGCTTGTGGAGGATGGGCAGAGCCAAAATCAAAACTGAATAAAGAATTAAATAAATGAATTGATTAATAGATTAATATGCCAATTAATGTACCAAAAATAATATTAAAAATAAATCTAGGCATTAATTAATTTGAAATGTCCCACATAATGATGTTCTGCTTCAATTAGCTTCTGAAACGATCTACTTTTACATTAATTCCGCATTTATTTACTATCCCAATAAATATTTTTCTGGATTACTTTCCCTTTTCATTCCCCCTTTCCCTATTTGTTTCCCTGAGTTATTTCTGAATTTCCCTTATAGTCATATGTATAGTTGATCTGTAATGTCAGTCAAGAAAGATAATGAAGTAGAAAGGCATTAAGAAATATAAAAGAAAAATACAGAAATAAATACGTTTATGAAAGAGAGAAAATGCACAGGGAATCAAATACAGAAATACAGAAATTAAAAATTAATACATCAATTTGGAAATTAAATGGGAAAGTAAATTAAATAGGGGAATTAATACAAAGGTAAGTAAATACAGTAATAAAACAGAAATGTCGATTTATAGGAATTTATTCAGTTCTTATTAATTGTTTATTACAAGTATGTGGTGCATTTAGTGTCATATTCATGAATTTATTCAGTTTTATTTATTAATTAAATATTGATTAATTATATATTCACTTATTTTTATGTTTGGTAGTTTCGGTCCTCCACAGTTACTGGTCCTATGACCAGACCAACCTGTCCTGGTATGTCTCTGGACAGAAACCGTTTAATATTACACGGCGCTAGGCATACTTTTATTTTGATAGTTTTAACGGAAATGCTCTGTGTTGATTTGTCCGACTTGCCACACTGTTTTGTTTTCGTTTAACGGGAAGTAAAATCTACACTGAATGTGGTTAGAGGGTTTTAAATTACATCTAAATTATCAGGTTTTTAATTTGACAACATCTTAACAGATATCACATGTGCTGTGTGTCTGTGTATGTAACGTCAGGTGACTTCAGTCAGGTTCCTGTTAAAATACTGAAACAGATTTCTTGCAAACGTCACTGAAGCAGGATACTGAACGCAACACGAGCCAGCAGCAAAACATCGACTGATGCTGATGAAGAAGAGAGGCCATACGTGTCTGATAGCGTCCAGTATGGCTTCATTAGTGGTGCTCATGATGGTGTTGTACGGCACATTCAGCACCCAACAGCCGGGCGGCCACAGCCTGAGACACGACTACCAGCTGCTGGGCAGACCGCTCTACAAGCTGGACCTGAGCTGGCCCAAGAACCCGGAGCTCTTCACCGGGGAGGTGTTCGGAGTGGCTGTCAACCAATATGCTGGTGTGGTCTATGTAGCACAGAGAGGTACATAAATACAACTCAGTTTATTGAGTTAGAGCAAATCCACATTGTGCTTTGATTCGTTCGGGTACTGGAAATATATCTTTTGTTATATTAGTAAAAGCATGTGTGTTTGGTATTTAAGACCTTTACCTTCAGTTTAATAGATCAAATCAATTGGAAAGGTTCCATCAATAGTTTGGAATACGACTCCAGGTGTGCAAATACATACAGACATGTACGTGTACAACACAAGTACATCTGTGTGTATTTATATGCCTGGAATTTAAAAATGTGATTTGTGAAGGTTTACCTGTATTTGAAAATGTGCACTAAGTGAATCGTTAATAAGTACTTGCCTAATAATTCCTAATGGATGACTATATAGTAAATATTGATGAGCTACTAGAGAACAGACAGGGAGATCCTATATTAATTAATCATTCAGGTAATGTGTAGTTCATGAATATCTGTGAATCGATCATCTGCCTTCTCTCCAGTATGATGGAACTAGTAGCTTGGTAGAAAGAAAATAGTTCCTACTTGAAACAGCTCATACCAGAGTCTGTGGATGATCACCTATCACATGTTGGATTTGGTAAACACTTGACTTGTTTGATCTTTAAAATAATAATTTGCAGAATAGTGTTATTATTTATATTTCCTTTGGTTGCATTCCCTATTCTCTTATTATTCCTGGCAACTAACACAGGAATCCAAAATACTGGCTATACTTAACTTGAAAAGTGAAAATCAAATTAATATAAATAGTGATGCCTGATGTTTTTGGTTTGCTTTGCTCCCAGGTGACAATGTGCCCAAGGTGCTGGTGTTCACCACCGATGGAGATTTCCTTATGTCCTGGAACACAACCACCCTGGAGATGCCACATGGGATATTTTTAGCAGATGCTGCGTCGTCAAACCCTACTGTGTGGATCACAGACGTGGGGAACGGTCCGTACGGCCACTGCATCAAACAGTACTCGCCATCTGGGAAGCTCCTGCAGGTGATGGCTTTATCTAGGACTTGATTAGTCACTAGAAGTCCTTGTTTCAGGTTCCACTAGCTTGGTTTAGTGTGATGTTACAGAATCAGAAGAGTCAAATGAAGCTAAATTGCGTGAATGTTTCTTGTATTTGTCAGGTGCTTGGTACGCCGGGGCAGGCAGGCTCTGGGCTGGACCCTCTGCAGTTCGACCAGCCAGCTGAGATCTTTGTCCACGACTCTGGAGAGATGTACATCGTGGATGGCGATGGTGGGATGAACAACCGCCTCATCAAGCTGTCCAAAGAGCAGGAGGTGTTGTGGATGCACGGAGAGAAAGGACAAGGCCTGGCTCAATTCTACATCCCTCACAGCGTGGCTGCTGACAACGCTCAGAGGGTGTGGGTGGCTGACCGGGGGAATAAGAGGATCCAGGTGTTTAACTCCATCACTGGTGACTGGCTGGGGACATGGGGGAGCTGCTTCACTGAGGACGCGCCTTACTCTGTCCGCATGACCCCGGATAAGAAGTACTTTGTTGTCGTCCAGCTCAACACCAATCAGATCTCGCTGCTGGATGCCCCACCGGTGGGTCTGATTGGCCAGTGCAGAGTGGTCAGTGTGATCCAGCTGGCTGATGAAGTGAAGCCCCACTTGGTGGACCTGGACCTGAAGACAGGGGCCCTGTACGTGGCTGAGATTGGAGCTCAGCAGGCCCAGAAGTTCACCCCCTTCAGTCTGGGAGGGAGTTTCTTGTAGAGCCACACTGGACTTTAACTGAAGAACTGATCACAAACTGACTGTTATAACATAAGAATGATCAATCATCCCAAAATGCCCACGTGTTACTGGTTGATTCCACTGAGCACGGCACGTCTGCGCCACGGGTTTGATCTGTCCTGCGTACGGCTGCATGTCCCCACGAGCAGCGTTTCAGCAGCAGAGCGTTTTGTCCATCTGATTGTTTTTACTTGCTCAGATTTTGTTGATAAGGTCCTCTTTCTTTGCTTTTTGTGCTGCTACCATGGATAAGCAGGTTATGTAGGAAAATAGTCTCTTTGTCTGTCTTTGATTGTGAGTCTGCACGGGGTCTTTTTGAAAACTGACTGGATCCGTCAAAAGTAAACTCAAAGAGTTGAGAGCTGCTTCTGGGACGCGCTGGAGTGCTGCTGGTGGAATCACAAGCTTTGTGTAGAATGGCAGCGATCAGCTCCACTGCCTAAGATCTAAGATCAAGATATCCACAGTATACCACAGAGAATTAGAGTTTAGTCACGAATTCGATGACTTGAGACTCGACTCGACAAAATCAAAATGACACATCATTGACTTGTGACTTCACTTGGACTTTTGAGCCTTTTGAGTTGAAAATACCTTCGACACCTTCCCTTCCCTTTTGACACCTAAAGATAAGAAATTATTGAAAAAGTGTGAATCCAAGTTCAGTTTATATTTAAGATATGAAGTAAAAAAAATCTCACAGGATAAGGACACAGTGAAGACCTGAACACAAGCTTCACAGACTTCGCACTTCGTCCTGCGACAGAAAAGTACACAGTTACAACAACCAAAGAGCTGATAGAACAATAAGAAGAAAACACTTCAAGTCAAGACAGAAGCCCATTAAGTATGTATGATTGTTAGAAATGTAAAAACACATAATACAGACAGAGAACTGTATAAAAAGGTTCTAAAATATCAGGAAAACTCATCACTGATGCAACATTTACATGAAACAATGTGCTCAAAATTCATCCAAATTGCTTTTGTTGCACAAACTTCCTGCAGTTATTGTGTTGACTATTTGGGTTGATTGTGCAGTTTATCAGCTGCTATGTAGTTTTATTTAATTGAATATCATATGAAATACCACTTAGGTGTTGTCAGTTCATTCATCAAAGAGTAACCTGACACACCAGATGGTTTGTTACACAGAACCATCTTGGATGAAGTCCTTAGAAACTGTTTGCAAAAGGGCAGGCACTTTCAAAAAAAACCTGGCAGGTGATTGGATGAACACAGGCTAACTTCAACCAGTCAGATCAAACTCTTGCTGAAGCTGATCAGAAGAATAGCGAAAACATCTTTTGCATGAAGAAAAGCCTTCAGTGTTCTTTTTTCTTCTTTCAGTGAAGAAACACCCTTCAGTTAAACTGATGCTATCACAGAATCTACACTGACCTCTTCAGGAGCCGCCATTGTTTGTTTGAGACAAGTCGCTTCTATGGATGCTTCTTGATGTTGTCACTCTTAAAACCACACCCGCAGCTGCCAGTGGTCCATCCTAGGATGCTGATTGGCTGCACCTCTTTTGGTGTGGACACAATCAGATAATTCTGACGTGATCTTGTGAATCCAACTACCCTGCAAGGTAAAAAAAAAAAAAGGGGGTCCTTTAAGTTTGGGAATTACAGCAATCCATCCATTGTATTTGGCAACACAATTTAGTAATACACAGTATAAATGTATGGTTCTTTTTTAAGACAGGGTCTCCTGTGACTAAGCATGTGCCAATTTAAACAGTGAATAATACTCAGTATTAAATTCAGCACAGAGTACAGCACTTGTTTGTCAGAATTTATCGTAAAATATATATTTATAAATGGGCCTGGGTCATTTCAGTGATCAGTTTTAGGAAAATACTTTTTAGTTAGTAGTTTAAAACAACCC
Organism: Lutjanus erythropterus; assembly: GCF_056507025.1. Classification (NCBI taxonomy): domain Eukaryota; kingdom Metazoa; phylum Chordata; class Actinopteri; order Lutjaniformes; family Lutjanidae; genus Lutjanus; species Lutjanus erythropterus. The sequence goes on along the minus strand of NC_139333.1, from coordinate 30,925,627 downwards.
CCTTCTGCTTTTAATAAATCAGTATGCAGTTAAAGAAAACCAGGTTTCTTCAATTTAGAATAAGAATGATCATGTTGTTGCTAATTTGTCATCGATACACTGTTATCAATAGTATTAAAATGAACATATTGCTGATTGCTATTACTATTGTTTTTCATTGTTGTTTGATGATTGTGAAATTATGTGCCATTTGTGTTTTTGACTTTGCACTGCTTTAAAATTACTTTGTGTTTTTTGCTGGTTCAGCCTTTTGCCACTTTATTGCTGGTTTTTAAGGAGATTTGTATGATTACATATGAATATGTGTGTAAGGCTGAAACTGAATTATTTTGCACTGTTTGAAATATCAACGAATCTGAAAACACAGTGTGTGATTATTTTGCCATTGTTTTCTCTCAGTAATCATATGTATCATGTCTGTCATGCAGTATATTTCTTTATTTACATCATAATTAACTTAACAAAGCTGACTGTTTCCTTGTGATGAATGACTGATCTAAATGTCTTAAGGTCATATTTAATGTAGAGTATTATTCTTAAATAACGCCATGAACTTAAAGGGACAATTCACAAATCAAAAGTAAATATTTTTCTGTCCTCTGGTGCTGTTTATCCAACAACAACAAAAAAATTGAGGTGTGAATTGCAGAGTTTTGGACATATTGGCTGTAGAGATTTCTCCCTTCTCTCCAGTATAATGGGAATAAATACCAAATAGTTTGTGCTACTCAAGGCACCAAAAATACATTTGAATTCAATACCAATGTCTCAAGATATTTCACACACCCTGTTGTGAGAAGTTTCATGAAGGAACTACTTTCTTTCTTCAGTAGAATTTACTGCAGCTACTTTTTTTTTACTCTAACAAAGTTTGTGTATTATTTTTAGTGACCAGCTCAAGAATTTTGGAAAGAGACATTGCTGTGGAATTAACAGGAATTATATATGTGTAATGTGCTGTGGAATTATATATATATATATATATATATATATATATATATATATATATATATATATATATATATATATATAAAGTAAAGCCTCAGTACATGGGGTGAACACTCTACCAACTGAGCTATGGGAGCACCCTCAAATATATAGTTTTGGTGCTTTGAGCACCACAAGTGGAGTGACTCTAGTTCCATTACATTGGAGAGAAGACAGTATATAGATTTATAAATAGTACTACATGTAAGAGGAAAAAATATCTATTTTTGGTTTTGGAGTGAACTGTTCCTTTAATTTTAATATAATCTGAAGATAAATAACTGAATTCAGTTGTGATCTCAGGATAACAGCCTTGAAAAGTGTGTGACCTGTGTCCATGATGCATTTATGTCCTGATACAGTTTTAGAAGCAGTGTTGTATATTATGCTGAAGGTGATGTACTCTATATAAAACAGCTAAAGTGATATAATGAATGAATTATAATTGACATGTTTGGATTAATTGGTTTCATTTGTATCATTTTCCATGTGTACAGTGAAAAACAGAAGCATGCATGTCTTTGCATCATGTTCTTTATTTTGTTAGGTGGTGCATATTAAGCTTTTCCCAATAAAAACAACACAGTCATTTGGTCTGAATATACAGTGTGTACATGTGTGTGTATATGGGTTAAAAAAGTGCCTTAGTTTGTGTCTGTTTTGTGGGCTATATATTTTTAAGTTGTTTGAAATTTATTATGGATAAACAAGTTTTTAGTCATTTTGTGTTCATACTGGCTGGAAACATAAAGGCTGATGACAGTAAGATAATTAAATCATAACAACTTTATTTTACCATTGAGAACAGAAATCTCTATTACAGGAGAGACTGAGCCAAGGTAGCAGCCATACAAATTCACTACATATTAAAAGACAACATTTACACAGGCTAGGAGAGTAACAGATTACATTACATTATGTAATCTGGATACTGAAAAAGGTAACAGTTTTCCATTACAGTTACAGATAAAGAAAGACATAATCAGATTATAGGTGCATTTAATAAAAGAAATAATGGATTATCAGTAGGATTACAGTTTCAAAATAAAGAATGATATCCTACCATGCACAGTGACACACAGCTGCCAAATCATTATCATGACCACTAGTGAAAAAAGCTTCACTGGGTGGAAATATTTCAACATTTTTTGTCTTTAAATCAATCAATCAATCAATCAATCAATCAATCAATCAATCAATCAATCAATCAATCAATCAATCAATCAATCAATAAACTGCACACAACACAGCAAGGAAGAGCTGGATGAACTAATACACTTAACAACGAACATAAAACACTTAGAGTTGCAATGATTAATCAATTGTTAATCATCTATTAAACTATTTTAATATAAAAAAGTCATACTTTGTTGTGGACAAAACAAGACATGGACTTTTTTTTGTAATTTTCTGGAATTTTCTGGACCAAACAACAGTCTAATCAATGACTGTTATCAGAATGACTTGATAAATACATAGACATACATCTGTGTGCTCCATATATTTGGACCCATTTTTCAAATGAAAAGATTATGACAGGATTAATTATAATCAACTAATCATTCTGAGGTAATCAAGTTACTTTACTTGAATTTTGTTACTGACTACATTTTTTAAAGTAACCCTCACCCTCCTGCATATACAGCATAATATACAAAAATTCACAATAAAACATAAAACTACGACATAAAACTATGAAGTTCTACTGTCAGTGTCGAGTGCTTTATGGTCCAATATGTAGCTGTAACAGTAATAACAGAAAAAGAGCATTTGGTATTTAGTACTTTCACTGTCATCAGATCAACATCCATTGTCTTGTTGCCTGAGTTCCTCTCTTGGTATATTTAATAAGAACCGGACCAGTACATCCGCATAGTGGTTTAAAGATGCTAACAAAGTTAACATGATGAAGATATGGGTGTAATTTTAGTCTTTATTGCCCTGAATTTCTTCCATGTAGATCATTTCAGGAGCAGAGCAGATATCCTCTGAACTAATGAAAAGAATTCTTGATAAGAATTGTTCCATCAAATTTCTGATGAACTTGATGGATTAGTACTTTGGTTGAACTGGAGATGATTGTTAATAGTCCCTTCAGTCTGATGGGTAGAATCAGCAGATAGTCTGCATCGTACCACTAGATGGAGCTCAGTTCATACAGTTTATACAACCTGTCTAACTCTATTTCCATGAAGAGATCAACTCTGATACGTCACTATTCTGCTGATTCATTTTCTTGATTGAATGCTGATTGTAGCTGGATTAGAGGTGAACAGTATCTGCTAAATGTAACCAGAGACTGAATATATCCAATTTTATTTGATCATGAACTCATGGACAGTTTGAAAGGGCAGTTCACCCTAAAATCAAAAATACACATTTCTTCTCTTACCTGTGTTGCTATTTATCCACCCAGGTTGTTTTAGTCTAAGCTGCAGAGTTTTAGAGACATCAGCTGTAGAGACATCAGACTTCTCTCCAGTATAATGAGACTAAATGTCACATGGCTTGTGGTGCTCAAAACACCAAAAACACATTTTAAATCTATAAACCGTATCAACTGTGTTGGTAATTTTTTTAAAAACTCTTTTTGACTGTTTTTACTATGCAAAACAGAGGCATCTTAATTTTATAAAAACCTTACAATGCGTCTTGGAGCCTTGCATTTTTGATTTTTTCCTGAGACCGTTTGACCCATGCAATGAGCCCTTCATGGATGGACAGTTACACATAGAAAAAATGATGTTGTGGTGTATCCATCAGTGCATGTCAAGCATGTCAGACATAACTGGATGAAAAAGACGTGTCAAGACAACAAAGACATAACAAGAAGAAAAACATGTAACAAGACATAACATGATGAAAAATTATGGAAAAAAACAAGACAAAAAAGATTTTACACAACAAAAAAAACGTAAATGCAAAAAGACAAAAACAACTTAAAACCATAAGACAAAGAATACAAAAATTAACAATATAGAAGACATATAAAAACACATAATAGACAAAAGAAAAAAAAAACCCTAACAAGATGAAAAATATGCAAAATCACTAAAAACTAAAAGACAAACAAAAGAGACAGAGGGAGGCGCAGAGAAAAGGTGAGTTTCAGCTAGCTTTGTACAGAAACAGTCAGTAGAAATGTCCAGAGGACAACTTTTTGCTTTCATACTTTGAGTACAGACTTTGTCAGAGTCTGAACTTTATCACTTTTACTGCAGTGAAGAACTACTTTTACCAGAGTCTACAGAATGTGTGTTTGCTCCTTAACATGACTTACAGAGACAGAATCATTGCTGTCATGTTAAGATTAAATGTGCTGTGCTCTCTTCACTGCTCTGCTCTTATTTCACTGATGTTCCTGTGCTGAGAGGCCACTTCAGCCCTGTGACAATGACACCACTGTGTTATTAAGCTCTGTGTTGCTCCCCACCCCTTCACCCCCCTCTTCATCTGACCCACAGCCTTCTGCCTCTCTGCCAGCTTCTTGCTCTAGACCCCCTTCTTCATCTCTCTCTCTCTCTCTCTCTCTCTCTCCCTCCCTCTCTCTCTCTCTCTCTGTTCTTTCCCTCTGTCTCTCTCCGCTTCTATCTTTTATTCAATGAGCCATGACTCAATAGTTTGCATGGACGCCTACAGAGTTCCTGTCAGACAGTGGTGAGGGCAGAGCAGAGCGGTGCAGGGCAGCTGGAAACTCTGCTCTGTCTCACTGTAGGCTGGACTCATGTTCTCAAGTTAACCTCAAAATGTACACAAACTTTACATGTGACTGATAAAATATTCATTATTTGGAATACAACTGAATTAAGATGATAGATAACACAGGAATAAAATACATGATTGTAATTTTTATGGGGCTATTTTGTTCTTCAAACAAATGTTTCACAAATAATTAAAGATTCACAACTGTGTTTTATATCTTAAATAAAATAAGAACACTGCCAAAATTAAAAGGCTGCACTGAATATATGTTGCACTTTTTGACAAATCCAAATGAAATCAATTCCACACAAAAACAGATGATGCATCAAGTGATAATAAATATAAAAAAAATGTTTTGTTTCTTAGGTACTAAACAAATACATGAATCTCATTTTAGTCATGTTGAGTTCATAGCTTGCTATATATTTTAAGTTGTATAAGACAAATAAACCATAAACCCAGAACATGAGCGTTTGTCCCCCTCCAATCATATCATGAAAGTATCAGATGACTTTTATTTTGAGGAATGCAAATGCTCCAGTAAAAGAGGTGGTGGCAGAATGCAACCTCACAAACAACGGAAAGAAGAAGCCGTCTGCACGGTTGATAACCAGAGAGGACTCAGAAGGGAAATGGAGGTGGAGGTCTGATATTAGACATTTTCTCTCGTGTGCCAAAGTGTTTCAAAACTTGGCCAAATCATTCCAACACTCAGACATGTGGGCTGTGTTTCTGCAGAAACACATCCGAGCTGTTAAAGCCCAGGGGTTAATACATTATTTAAACGAATTAGCAAAGCAAAAGATTATAGAGGAGTAAATCATGCCAACATAAATGTGTGTTGACTCAGCAGGAATCATGCTGAATGAGAAGAGTTGATCTAAAGGAGAATAAATATTTGAGCACATAAACAAATAAAACAGTTTTAAGTTTCAGTTTTGCAAGTTTGAAATGCCTAAAATATTCATGATTTTTTTTTTACATAAAGATATTTCCATCATTAATCAACACAAAAAGGTAGAAATTTGTGCATAAAAATTGTGAAAAAAAAGTGTTTGACTCAAAAACAAAACCTACGTCTATCTATAATCCCATATGGAAATCCAGTACTTAAGGATTAAGTATCAATGTACATCAAGTATTAAATAAAAAGTCATGTAAATACTACATTTTTTAACTACTGCTGTAATAAACTGATCCATAAAAATATTTGAACTGGTTTGTGGTCTTATACAGAATAATCTTTCTGAACTAAGCACATAAAACATGCTCTTCTGTGCTTGTTTATCTGCTTATGTTCTCTAAGTCAGCTATGAGACTGACACTTTGTCAGTTTAAGAAGGTTTAAAGCTGCAGAAAATTAACACAGCCACCTGAAAAAGAGAAGTCTTTGCCGATAATCACTCAAAATTTATTATAGAACAGTTCAAGGTTGTAAAAAAAAAAAAACTTTTTATACACAAATATGGCAGAAAAATTAAGATATGAAACTATAATACAGTCAAAGCAGCGTGTGGTTTTGTTTCCTCATCTATGTGTATGAGTTGTTAATTCCATCACAGAAACGTTTCTTCTCTAAACCTCTGACATAGTTTCATTTCAGTAACAGTTTGAGGCCCAAAGGGGTCCAGCACTTCACAAACCCCCTGACAGATTAGAGAAAAGTTATAAAACTGAAAACAGATTTGTGTTTCAGAACTTTGATTTTTCTTCTTTCAGGGACTAAACTGCCTGACTGTACAGTATATGAGTCAGGTATATGTAGCTCCACCTCCATCAGCTTCAACAGTAAATTTATGCATCTGATGCATCAGAATTAACAATCGTATAACATCTCATAAAATAATGGAGATTTTCTTTAGAATGGTCACTCTTTAAATACTTTACGCAGCTGATATTTCTTCACTCAAGTGTGATTCTGAATGCAAAACTTTTACTTATGTGTACTTTTACATTGTGGTATTGGTATTTTTACTTAGATAACAGATCTGAGTGCTTCTTCCACCACTGACTGAATGGGAAAATCTTGAGGAGTGTGTTGGTAATCAGTACTAAGTTAGTAAATAATAAACTTTTCTTATTTTTGTCTGTTTCATGTGATCTCTGTGTTGTTTTACATGTTTGTACTCATCTTATGGACTTTTATTTTACAACCTGTAAATGAAAGTACAACCAGTAATTATTGTAATAGTCTAATTAAATTGAATATATCCTCATTAAATGTTAAAGCACTGACTCTATGTACATCTGCAAAGCCCTTGATGTCTTTGTTGTGTTGTGCACTACTGACAGAGAGCAGTATGGTCTGACCAGCAGGGGGCACCACTTGACAAACTCTGGCTCTGAGAACCCCTCTGCACCCCACGTGTGATACTCTCTTATATTGTTATGTTTTCTTGATATTTTGTGCTTTATAACATCATTGATTATTTGCTGTGATGTGTTACTAGATGCTGAGAGAAAAAAAGGATTTGGGGCCAATAAGATCTCAGCACTGTTATATTCTTAAAATAACAGTTGGGCGACCAACTTCAAATTTATGCCTTTAATAGGATAATCTGAACATGTTAATTGTATCTTTCAAATATCTTATTAAATGTGAAGGTGGGAAACATTTTATTTATGCAACAATAACACAATATAAAAGTACTCTACTATCGGTAACTATCCTGCATTCAAATCTTAGTTAACTAATGGTCAAAATCTGCATTTCAAGCGTGAAAAAGTAACAGTGCTCATAATGCAGGACTCTCCTGTCAGTCTTATTTCATTATGTTTGTGGATCATTATTATTGATTGATTAATATATGCAGTGCTTTAATGTTGTAGCTGGTCAAGATGAAGCTAATTTGTATGGATAGTATGGTTATTGGAAATATACAAAGTGTGAAATATGTAAATGCAGTACATTCCCTTTTTCCATCATAATAGCTGACAAAAACACAACATACCCTCCAGCCTCTGGACAGCTCCACAGCTGCTGAAGAGGAGTCCTTGAAGAAAGTCTTCATCTCTGACTCATGTAGAGACTCCATCATTAAGCTTATTTAGTCTATGAGGAGTAGAATGTGCTCTGTGTTTCACTGAATTTGTCTGTTTATATATGTGTATATATATATATATATATATATATATGACAGTACTTGCCTTAATTTTTACTTATGTTTTCAATACTATGTTTATTGTTATGCACCACCGTAACAGCAAGTTCCTCATATGTGAAAACTTACTTTTACTTTTCTAGCAGAATACAGAAGTCAACCCTAACCCCAACCCCCACCATCATAAGAACACTTAAGGCCCAACAGCCATTTTTGCTTTGTTAAAGATCGAGTTAATAAATGAAATGTCCAGTCAGGATTCCTCAGGAATATTAGGAAATCCTAATTAGGAAATTAGGACTTCTAATCCAGTGGCCTTAAATAATAATCAAATAATATGTAGGTCACCAGTCATTTTTATGCCTTTGTTTTGACATCAACTTTGCAGAATACAGCCAGCAATAGGACTTGGGATGTTAGGATTGTCACTAAAATTTGTGTTTGCAAGTAATAGAACAATGTAGTAAAACGTAAGAGTGTCTATGATTCCTGCCCTGCACCAAAGGAACCCAAAAGAACCAGATATTTTGAATACACAGCAAAGTGTCTTTTTCAAACCCAGGAAAGGGATAATTGTTAGTGAGGTAGGTTTCATTTCATGTTGCTCTACTGAGACACATCTCACATCACTGTTTCTTGAATGTAACCAGATCCACAATAGGCGGAACTGAGAAACTAGATAATAACATCTGAAATTTGGAAGATTTAGCCCATTATCAGCATGAGCTGACCCTTGAGGTTGTCTGTAGCTCTGCTGAGGTCTTTAAAAAAAAACACATACAGGGATACAGCGACCACAGTGTGGCCACAGAGAGAGGATGATGCACAACCAGGAGGGGAAAGAATCTGTGGTCACTGCAGGGCAGATGAGGTAAAGACAGAGATGCACTGCCTCTTAAAATACAATAAAATTAGAGCAGAATACTATAAGAAATGTAATTTATTAATCCTGAATTTTAGAGAAGTAGATGACAGTGTAAAGCTAAAGGTTCTAGGAGAGGGACATAGAGCAAATTTAGCTGCATTTGACTACATCACACAATCATCACAAAATTAGGGACACATGAAAGATAATATCTTTGAATGTACAAATATATCTTGATCTATCTAGCAGACATATAGAAAACATGATACCCATGCACACAAATACACACACACAAACACATTTACTGGTTTAAACCCATTTTTTTGGCCCAGCGTTCCTAAAGGAGATTTTATTTGTCCCCTAAAAAAAAATAAAAAAAATAATAATAATAATAATTAAAATTTCAAGGCAACTTACTTTTTTTGAGATTGAGATTTTTGAACCCAACTCAAATTCTGAATGTTTTACCACCTAATAATATCTTGTTGAGATATTTTAGTTTTCTTCTTTCAATAAACTTGATAAACTCTTTGAGTTTTAGAAACCCCCAAAAACTGTATTTCAAAAATGAAGTAAAGTTGCTTTGAAATTTTTGAGTTATTTCAACTTTTCTTCTTGATGAGAAGAAACAAAAAGATTGAAATGGCCTGTTCACTCAACCTAAATGCATTTATTTTTTCTATTTCTAAAGTATTTAATGTGTATATGCATGTGCCAAGATCTGTATGGCGATGAAGAAATGGCCGTAACAGTGATCATTAATGCACAAATGAACTCTCTCAAGATTAATTGATAAAGGCTTATTGTGAACTGGGTCACGACGGTTTGTCATTTTTAAAAAGCAGGTCCTCAGGAAAAAAGTTTGGGAAACACTGCTCTAAAATGTATATTTATTGACTAATAAGTAATAGCACTGTGCATGACTTTACATGACTTTACATTCTTTTTTATGCAAATATAAATGAGTATCCGTCTTATTGTCTTGCTCAGTGGGGTCCTGGACCTCTGCAACCTGAGGAAGTCTAAACAGAAGCCATGAGTTGCTGTTTCCGAGGTTTCCCGCTGCATTCAGAGCATCACCTCCTACACACACATGTCCTCCTGCTGCAGGTAGTGTGTGTATCCTGCTCACTGTGCAGCTGTCCAGGATGCTCGTGTCCATACTGTCACTCCTGTTGACTTCCATATAATACAGAGGAATGTGAGTGTAGGAGTGAGGCCTATTCTGCACACCAGGATGGTCACACCGACACACACTTTCTGCATCCCGGTCCACCTCGCACTCTCCCTATCACACACTCTTCTTCCTTTCTTCACACTCTCGCTCTCACACGGCCTTTGTTCTCCTGCGCTCTCCTTGTTGTCCTCTTCTTCTATGGTTTCTGCCTTGCTGGCTGTTTTGCTGACAGACTCCAGCTGGATGTCATGGCTGGGAGAGAGGCGGGATCCTGAGTGTGTAGGCTGGCCTTTAGAGCCCCTCTGTATGGGGAAAGCCCACACAACACTCCCACACACCTTCCCCACACACCCAGGAGGGATTCCACGCTCCACAAAGGACAGCTCCTTGTTATGTGTATTCATTTGTTAAATGCATCATGTTAAGGAATCACCAGGATTTTTGTTTGGAGGAGGAAGAAGCTTTAAGAAATGCTGTTATTCTTAGCCTAACATCAGCTGACCTGTATGCCAGAGAGAGTTGGTGATATTCTGTATTTGTTTTACTGTCAACAAATCCTACAAATTTTTAATTTCTCTACCCTGTCGCACATGATCCTCTCACTGAGGACGATGGAGTTTTTCTCTCCTTTTTTTTTTTAAAGTAACATTAGGGATGTTCGACAGGTTTTTAGACTGATTCTAATACTTTTGGACCTTGTATTTTTCCACAAGGATTCAGTATTTCTTCTCCAGAATTTTATTACTGGCTGCATGGAGCAGCAGCAAAAACTATTTGTTGTAAAGTAAACAGAGTTAGGTAGTGATGGAGTATAGTTGGGGCTGAAGGTTCTTCTTGCAGTGATTGACTGAGAACAAAACCATATCAATAGTAATTTTTTTTGTAGATCTGGATATCAAAAGGATTGAATCAGAGTATCGTTTGACAGAGGAAGTTTTGATGCTACTTGGGCTACTGGGTTATTTCAATCAACATGAAAATAAGTAACAAATTATCAGCAATGGAAAAAAATATTTATAATTACATTGCCAATGATTACTGAATACCTTTATTTATAGAAAATGCTCTGAGATGTTTAAATAGGAAAAAGTATATTTGTTGAATTTTGTGTGTGCATACATTTTTAGTATAAGGTGTAATATTTTCAGTGTTTGATTTTGAAGAAGGTCTAATCCAAAATAAATCCTGACGTATTCAGATATTCAGATTAGATTCTAGTTTTTGTAATCCTGTGGATTACATATTACTGATTACAAAAATTGCCATGGTATTTCTTTCAGTTACTAACTACATTATTACTTTGAGCAGAATGAAATACCTTATGGAGTAGTTTTAGATATAATGTAGGAACATGGTCGTGTGTGTGTGTGTGTGTGTGTGTGTGTGTGTGTGTGTGTGTGTGTGTGTGTGTGTGTGTGTACTTTACACCTGTAAAGATAATAATAAATTTAGGCACTTTTCTGTTGTTATTATTTTCTGTTATTATTCAGTATTGTATATTTTATTTTTTTTATTTTTAAAAACATTTCATCTTATTATTGCATATATATACATATATATATTTGTTATTATAATCTCATCTTGTATTACTTTTATTCTGTTCCTTGCCTACTGTTATTTTATATCAGAGCATCACAGCCAAAGTTTTTCTCATGATTGTACTTACTTGCACTAAAACCAGTGTGACAATAAACACCTTGAATATTTAAATCTATGTGTTATGTGCCTTTCTGTGTTCAGTAATATGGCAATGAATTGCCAACGTGTTGGTCAGCTCCCAGTATGAATGTGATTGTAAAGGTAACCATTGGTGAGCTCTTTATTACCGACACGCTACTACTTGATAAAATCCCTGATGATCCCACAGCATTGCATGAGTTTTTCCCATGACCTTTAGAGGCTGTGCACCTCCTGTGTGTTCCCCTCTGTCAGCCACTGACTGACTTCCTGCTAAAACTACAGCCATGGACATTATTGCTGCTGTGTCGTCATTCCTGTCTTGTCCCGTCAAAGACACAAAGACACTGTGAGATGGATGATACGAGGCTGTCTCTGTGTGACGACATACTGACAGCATCCTTCTGCATTAAGAGGTGCAGAGTTCTGTCAGACAGCTCCACATCTGCATTAACAGGCACAACATTTTTGATTAGTGTGACCAGGCAAACCACAACCCACGACCATACCCCCTTTAGGTGAAAACAAGCACTGTAAAAACAGTCAGGCAGTATGTGTGTCTGCACTTTATCACAGGTTAGTTAACGATGTTACTGAGTAAATAACGTGAACAGATTGTGACTGTAGATCAAAGTGAATCAGTGAAGAGTTTTAGTGATGGTGGAACTGTGAGAAAATAAATATGTTGCTACTGTAAACAGCTGCTTTTAGGATTGAATTAGGTTCAACAGACTGCAAAAACAGCTAAATAAAGTGTCTTAACCATATAAAAAGTGACAGATGTGAAAATACATCACCTGAGGATTCAGTAAGGAGGTTGTATGTCAGGTTCATCCACTTTGATGGAGACAGACTGAAAGGACCCCTGTTTCTTTTATTTTTATCCATGTCATGTTCCACGTCAGTCGGTCACTACAAACCACTTTGCTGACTTTAAAATTGGTTGTAAAAGCTCAGAAAGTTTGCTCAGAGGTGCCTGGTGATTTTAGCATTTTCACATCTGATGGTGAATCCATTGAGAGGGTTCCTTCGTACAAGTGCTTGGGTACATGAATACATGACAAGCTTTCATTTAATGCACATATGACATATTGATAATGTCTGCAGCCCCCTCCATCTTATATAGACTTGATTCAGTGTACCATGCATCCTTATGTTTCCTTACAAATGCACAGTCCCTCATTTATCACCGCAGACATCACTTACCACTTGCAGACAACAGCACTGATATATTTTCATCTATAAATCGATACTGGGCAAACTTTCAGCTTCCCTCTGTTTTCTCCTTTGTGTCAGCTCGGGTGGTTACCAGCTGCGCTGCTTCAACTGGTAACTTTTTAATGTATCCTGTGTTTTAACTGATCTGGGGAAACTTTATTTTCCTACTAAGCACTATGGGCATGGAGCAATCTACAAAAAGATCTTGAATTAGATTCACTGGTATCCATTGATAAACGTATGGGCATCATACAGGATGTGGTGATGGAGACATGCTTGTTTATCTTGAGAGGTCACTATGTTTGAATAGCTCTTGTTGTTTTATTGTGGATTTTTAACATGTTGTGTTTGTTGCATTTTAATATGTTGTGATTGGCTGCTGCCTTGGCCAGGTCTCTCTTGTTAAAGATATTTTGAATCTCAATGGGACATCCTGGTTAAATAAAAGTAAAATAAAAAATAAAATAAGAAATGTAACAAAGATATAGCATAACTGTTCACAAAGCTATATGGTTTTCTTGGTTTCTGTGTTTAAATTGGCACTGACCTTGGAATCAGGTTGTTTTCATGCGGCAGAAGTACCTGGATAGGCTGCTAAGCCTAAAATAGGTGCAGATATATATCTTATGATGGGCTGGCACATGTGCACACAAGCTTTTGAAACATTTTGGGACCAAGTGACAGAGTGACTTTCACTAACACAGACAGATGAGCTGATTTACTCTGTACTGCCTGCTGAATGGCCGTCCTGGGGGAGAAGGAGAAAGGAAACAGCAGGGGGCTAACACAGTGCACTGCTAAGTGTAAGGTAAAACACACACACACACACACACACACACACACACACACACACACACACACACACACACACACTGTAATGTCCCTGCTGAACAAAGGTGATGTTATGTCTGAGTTGTTTAGTAATGAACTTCAATACGTAAAGGGATAGTTTGTACTTTTCAAGTGTGGTTGTATGAGGTACTTATCCACATTGAGTGTATTACCTGCAGTAGGTGGTGGTTGACACACCCCAGTCTGGAAAAGCAGCAGCAGTATCAATGTTGGAAGCTAAGCAATGCATCTGTGTGCTATGTTTAGGATATTTGCACAGCTTTTCAAGCCAGTAGACTCCACTCATATAATTTTCTGTAGGACATGGAAGTTACTGATTTTCCACTGCTGTGATTGATTAGTTTGTTTGTATTTTTATGCAACTTTGGTGTTTTCTGAGGTTAGTTCAGATTCACCAAAGTCACACAATAACACAGACAAACTAATCGATTGAGGCAGTTGTAGACTGACAACTCCTGTGTTCTCTGGTGGCTTTGGAAACTGGTGGCTTTCAAAGTATTCGGCTGATATTGTTCCCTACTTGCCTTCAGGCTCCCAGGTTCAGGTTCCCTGAAACAGCTGAAAGAAAGCTGAGATCGGCATTATGCCCCAAAACTAGCGAACACACTATCCTCTCAGTATCAGAGAAGCCAGTGCGCTAAATATATTTAAAGTCCACCTCCTGTCATGTTTTAAAAAATCTAAAATGTTCATCAAGAAATAATAAATTGTGTCTGATATGTTTTTTTTTTTTTCAAAATAAGTTCAAATACCTTGTTAAAATGTAGTATTCAAGGATTTATGAGTATGCAAATCATCCCCGCCTTCTCCATACACACCCCACACCCCCGACCCCCACACTTACCCTGAAGCTGTACTTGGCTTCTCCTCTGTTTTGCGAGCTAATCGCTGTAACTAGCTACATCTGGCTTCTGCTGTGGGCTGTGCATCGCTGCTCATGATATGTATTATAGCACCGCCCCCTCTGTTTATGAAATCATATACCCAGCCTGACTGAATGTGGTTTTTTGAGACTGCCTCTGCTCACTGCAGTTTCAAAGCAAGAAATGCTCAGTCATGCTGTTTACTGCTTATGTCACTCCAGGTATGTTTATTAACACATGAAAACACCACATGGTCATATTAACAAGGTTAAAAACATAACTTTCACTGGAGGGGGTCTTTAAAAGAAAGCTAAAACAAATCTCTTCACTTTAGCTTTTAGTCTTTTTAAATGTTGTATTTTGTTTTATTTTATGCATTTTATATACTCTTTTTTTTAACTTTAACTTTGCGTCATCATATTCCATCTTATGTCATCAGTCTATGTTTATCCCTATTTTTATATTACTTTTACTTTACTTTTCTTTACAAGTGGGTTTTTACCTCTGTGAAGGCAAATTCTATGTATCTTATTTTTACATGTGGGTTTTTTTTTCATCTTATTTCACATTAATTATGGCATTATATTATCAGTTTTATGTTTATTGTATGTCTCATTTATGTAAAACAATTGGTGCATGTAGTCCTTTGGGAACAAGTAAAGTTTATTTTTATTCTTATTCTTATTATATAAAAGAAATGTCCCCTCTTTCATGAATGTGCTCCAGAAGTGGAATGATGATGATGATAATGATAAAACTAAATCAAAGTCCTGAGGTCAAAACGTTCATCCTCTGAAAAACATGTATGTCCAGTCCTCATCTAGCCGATGTGAAGATATGTTCCTCTGGACTAGAGTGTAGGTCAGCAGGATAGATGGACTGATCGTCTCTCTGAGAGGACAGTGAGATAGACAGCAGCAGGGGGCAACAGGACATGTGGAGCTGCACGCTGGGAGGAGGCCTGGTGGAGTAGTACTGACTGTCACCTGGAAGACGGATGAGTCTCCCAGTTCCACCAGCACTCCCATACCCTGGTACTGGGACATCAGCAGGGGGACAGTGTGATGCTGAAATTGCACTTGTATCAATCTAGTGTTTATACGGTGTATGCATATTATATAGCACAATATACCTGTCTGTATATGCATGTGTATTATTTTTCCATATATTTATGTTAGTATTTATATATAGTAATTACAAGGTAATTGATACTTAATCAAACATAATATTATATTCTGTTAGATTTAATCAAAGGACAATGAATAAACCAATGAGGAGGTGTACTGGTGTTCTGAGGGGGTGTGTGGTTCCCTGGCAGTTGCTCTGTGTCAGTTCCTGTCTGTGGTTGAACATTAACAGGCCTTCCATCACAGGCTGCCACAGTGAATGGGAGTGAATGTAGCTGCTGCTCTGTGCTGCATCCTGAGGCCCTGCTGAGGCAGACAGGAGACCGCCAGTGTCTCATCATCACAGAGCCGTTCAACAGGATCCTCTGTCTTTGTCTGTCTGGACGGGACACGACGAGGATGACAACTCGTCAGCCATAATGGCCTTGTCTGTAGTTTTCTGCTGCAGCAGGAACTCAGTCAGCGGCAGAGAGGAAGGCAGAGGAAGAAGGGAGGTGGACGACAAGTGTTACGCTGAGCTTTCATCAAGCAGTTAGTTGTCCACATGGTTGCCTGTACTGGAGGTTTGATCCACACCAGGATCATGTTTGTACATGTAGAGCCGATTTATGACAAATTTATTGTACAGTGCAGCTAAAGACTGTAGAATTCACATAGAATTTAATCTGTTTTTCCTTTAGGACACTTTTTTAAAAAAAGCTTTCCTTGTAATATTTTATTTTATTTTGGTATTTTGTTTTTCCATGTCTAAATCAATGGTTTACGAATAGAGGATGCTCAATGTTACTGTAATTTGTGATTTTTGGTTCTATAAATCAATCAACTTCATAACTGCTGGTCTTTCACTTACATTTTTCTTTATTATCTTTTATGTATTCCACCCCCTCCTTTTAACTTAAATCAAACAATGACCATTTATTGTGACTTATAAACAGCTTGTGATGTATTGTATCAGCTTCATGACTTTTCTTAAAGAACTCAATGCCCGCTCAGAGTAATTTATAATCACATTATAATGCAGTGATAATAATAAACAAATAGTGCTTATACAGTTTAACACATGAGTATGTTTTCTAAAACGTCATACTCTCTACCAACAAAGCTGCAGTAAAAATATCAAACTGACCTGACTTAACACTTTCAAAATTAGCAAGGAGAAGACTTCATCATTCACCATAGTCTTTCATTTGTTTTATTTTCACACTGTATAGTCACATATATAGGGACAATTCACCTGAAAATCAAAATCACATGCCTGTAGTGCTGTCTATCCATCCAGATTATTTTGGTGTGAGTTCCAGAGTTTAGAAGATATCAGCTGTAGAGGTGTCCAAATTGTGCACTTAATTCCAGAGTTCTGCTGAAAATATTTAAAGTTAAGTAAAGTAGAGCTGGTGTCAAACTATGCATCATCACAATGTCAATGAGTTCAGAAGCATATTTGCTGGTTGCATCTGCTTGTCTACACTATGCAGATTAATATCAGATCACATATTGTACTGTCATAGTTTTCTCTAAATACATAATTGCATCTACCACTAAAGTACATTCTTGCTTCTCATAAGCACCCCAACTGTTTGCATCAGTGTTTAATGGTCTTGATCAATGGTTCCACTGCAGCAGAATACAGTCTTGATGACTGAGCTAACCCTATACAAACCAATATCTGACGTCAGCTTCAAAAACAAGCTTTTGGCCTCATTTTTTTTAATTTTGTAGTTTTCTTGAAAATGAGAATCTCAGTGATGAGGATGGCAGTCTCTGTCTCATCACAGACACACAGAGGTCGTCAATCTCTCAGTGTCTTTGTTCTCTGGACGAGACAAGACAGGAGCGACAACACATCAGCCATAATGGCCATGTCTGTAGTTTTTACTCAACTGAGGGAGGAAGCCACAGAGGAGAGGAAGTACGGAGGTGGAAGACACATGTAAAGTCATATCCATTACTGGCTACAAAGAGTGTGCTGAGCTGGCACTGGCCTTATGTGTTAAAATGGCAAACCACATTTTCTGCAACATAAATTCATTTATTTTATTTATTTTATTTTTTTATTTTAAAAAGCATGCTTGTCCTGAGTGAGAAATTGATATTAATTTTACATCGGTGCATCAGGAACTGAAGTAGATCTATGGTGTTAGCCTAGCTTAGCATACAAACTAGAGGCAGGGGAAAAAAAGCTAACCTATCTTCATCATCAGCACAGTGGCACAGTGGTTATCACTGTCTTTTCACAGCAAGGATGTTGTTTGTATGTTTTTCCCATGCTTGTGTCAGTTTCCTGTGGATGCTTTGGTTTCAAAACATCAAAAACATGTACAGTAGATCAATTCTCCACTCAGTACTCCTGATCAAGGTGCTGGCACACAACTAGAGTTGGTCCCCTGGTGCTGCACAGCGGCTGCTCACTGCTACTACTCTACTTCAGTCTCTGGTACACAGAGACTGAATCTGATCGAAGGTCTATATGTGCCACAATGAAGTTGACCTTTATCTTTTCCTTTACCCTGAATGTGCAGTGTACGCTCAAACATCCTCATACTGTGGATGTTCTCTTCTGATCTGAGCACGTACATGGACAGCGGTGGACAGTAGCTCTGTTTACATTACTTTCTGGAGTCGGCTTGGATGATGTGTTCCACACGTGTGCAGTAGATCAGCATGGTGGCCACGTGGACAAGTTTGAGTGTTCACTCCCAAATAGCATAAAAAAAAGGATAAATCATAAAAAGCATAATAAAGCATAATATCTGCTTAAATGAGGCAGAGTTAGCTTAGAAGGCTAATTTCAAGATGCTAAAAAAGATGCTGCATAGAGAAGTAATAAGTCAAACTTTCAAAACGTCTTTTCTTTTTTTTTTTTTTTTTAAAGAAATGGCTCAACATATTGAGAAATACACTTGAGGATAGACCTACTCTCTTTCTGTGCCAATAGAAATGGAAACAAAAATGGAGTCAGGATGTGGTTAGCCTAACTTAGCAAAAAGGACCGGAAGCAGGGGAAACAGCTAACATCTGTAGAGCCTGCTGGTTTCCACATTGTATCATGTTTATTTGATCTTTACAGAAACAAATGTAAAATTGACAAATTTAAGTACCATTATGCCTGTACAGAGACCAGAACCAAAACCTCTGCTCACTGACTGTGTGGCAACCTGTGCTATGGCAAGAGACTCTGCACAGATGTACTGGGCGGATGATATTTTATGATATGAAACCACAAAATATCATTTTACATTTGACAAAATGTTAATTAGGGAACATGCTGTTTCTGTCTGCTTCCAGCATTGATATATTATAAAGAACTAGATAGTGAATACAAAGATGGTGCCCATTCAGTCCAATAAGAGTTGCTCGCCTGTCACATAAGATTTCTAGCTTCGAGGTTAACTTCACTGAATATGCAAAGTGGTGTGCAGTCCGGTGAGTTCCCATTCACATAAAAATTCTTTGGACCAAAAATTGATAATGGAAATAGAAAGAAATATTTCTCCCACACAGTTTCTCTTTGAACTTACGGATAGATTTCTGTCCAAAACAGTAATCTATCTTAGTCTGATTTCAATTTGTTCATTATGTAAAGTCTAATTGAGTTTCCTTTAAACCTTTTCTGTGGTTTAACATTGTGACTTTGGAGCTTCCAGATGTGAATGTGTTTCAGACCACTACTGAAAAAGAACGATTCTACCCAGGGTAAAATAAAGGTTGCCAAAAGCCCTGTTTTAAAGCCCTGAGATATTGATTGCTGATAAGTTATGTCCAGAGTATATTGATCCAGCAGGACATATGTCCACAGCAGTAAGATGAAGAGACACACCGCAGCCCTGACTATGAATATTTCAGGAAAGAACAAAGAAATCATAAAGTTTTTCCCTGCAAATAGCTTTTAGTATCCAATGCTTGTCTTTCAAAACAAAAAAACAAAGAAAACATTGTTTGTTGTTGCAGGTTTATGAGCATAAAGAACACAGAAATTCTGAAATGCATGACCACACTAAGATGTGGTAAATAAGTAGGTATTGATCTGGTCTGATTTGTGACCACAGGACATTAAGAGAACATCACACAATCCATCTGCATGATGTGACGATGGAAGATTCCCAACAAGCAGACTGAGGAATTACATTCAAAGACCTCATCCAAATATTGGGAATAGAGGTAATCCATCCTGCTTTACATGGTTATTCTGGGATGTTTCACACTGGAGAAATTCAGAAAAACAGGACATGTGTCTCTGTAAGTCATTAGATTTGTTAATAATGAGGAATCTAAAGTGAAAATGATTAAAAGTCACACAATGAACACATAAAATCCACAGTATACTGAATTTCAAGTGTGGAGAGATCAGATGTGGCAGCAATATCTGTAGAAAAATTGAATACGTTTTCTCAGCAGCCTCCAGATCATTATGAGGAGAAAATGTATTGTCACAGTGACTGGATGTGTCAAGGAGACAGATAAGTGAATCTGAATCTAATGGAATCACAGCCACTTGTGATTATAGCTACATCCATAAAGATGTCACAGGACTGCTGGCAGATAAGAGGAGCTTCATAAGACAGTCACAGATTCTGAAAGACAGATTTTTATCTTGACATCAAAAGTAAGTAATGGTTAGTGAGGGCATGTTGACAAAAGACATCCTGTGGAAGGTGTAGATATCCCGCTTGTCTATCATACACCACCTAGACAGCATGGTTAGTCCTATCTTTGAAACCACTATGTGGTCTATTTCATTAAAATAATTAATGCACATACGCCTATCAAAGCTTAAAGAGACAGTTCACCCCAAAATCAAAGCTACATTTTTTCCCCTGGCCTGCAGTGTTATTTACCCATCTAGATAATTTTGGTGTGAGCTGCAGAGTCTTGGAGATTTGGGCATAGAGATGTCTGCCTTCTCTCTCATATAATGGGACTAAATAGCATTTGGTCTGTGGTGTTCAAGTGCCAAACAAAAAACATAAAAAAATAGTGTCTCCTTCCAAAAATCATGACCCAGTTACAGATCTTCCACAGATCTTGTTGTGAGCAGTTTCAGTCAGTTACAAATATACCTTTGGCAACTCTCACACCCAAACAAATAATTAACCTATGTATTTTTATCATATGTACATTTTCAACGTATTTTTTATTATATAAGTTTAATGTAAAGACTTGCATTTTATACAATGGTTTTCCATCAAGTTGAGTCAGTGTGAATGAATTAAATACCTTAAGACAGACACATTTTACAAACTGTGTTGGAGTGTGACGCGCACCCTCCTTGTGTGATCTAGTAAATAAAGTTTACTTGATTTGTTTGCATTCAGTTTATACTAAGCATATTCAGATTATGGTTATTCTTTTGGAAAAAATAAACTTTAGTTTTATATATTTCAATTACATTTTACTTAAAAATATTGCTTCATGTTTATTAGAGCCAAGAATCATTTCCAAAACAGCCCAGCAGTTCACTTCAGCTCACTTCAGTGCCAACAACCTAACATAGAAGAAAAAAAAAATACCATACTGTCTCTATGTTAATGTCTGTGTAAAGGAAGAAGGGAGTTTTCCTTCTAGATATAGTACACGTTAGAAAACAGAAAATAGAAAATGTGAAAAGACTGAGAACTATGTAGTACTGAATTGTGGAGTTAGATTGTTAAACTGTTTCCCACAATTTCTGTGTTCAGGATTTTTTGGTTTGAAACTCACTTGTAAATGTACAGTCCAAATCAATCCAGCAGTTCACTTCAGCTCACTTCAGTTCCAACAACCCGACAGAGAAGAAAAAAAACCCTCATACATGCAAAGCGTCTTATTGCTAGGTGTTCATTGTTCATCAGTAAACCTTTGCATTAATGAGCTGTCAAATAAGCCATATCTTTCATAAAATATATAAAATATTTTGGGGTGTCTTTTTATTTATTTATTTTCTTTCTGTTTTTTTCCAATTACACTGACTTGTTTTATTTAGCTGATGCACAAGTATGTATGCCTTTATATACATGAATATGAGTGTGTACCTTATTCTTTATTAATGATATTATCATTGTTAGTATGATGGCAATGATGACTAGGGACCGGAGGGAGAGAAGAAATTCAAAGAACTAAATATTGTAACAAAGTCATTATGACATTCTGATGTACTATGTTTAAAAACAATAAAAATATATATGTTTAAAAAAAAAAAGAAAGAAAAATGCCATCCTATCACCGTCCTCTTGCTCTGTTGACACTGAGACAGCAGAGTGGACATGCCCCCAGTGTTTCAGAGCACAGAAAAGTGCTCATTTTTTTCATGATTTTGAGACCTAATTTTATACACTTAGCCATTTTTTAATCCTTCAGATTTGGCTGAGTGGTTAATAGCATGTTTCTGTTGTGTGACAACCTCAGGACACACATTTACTGCTTGCAACACAATCTTTAAAACTTCTCTGGGAAGAAAACTCTTCAGTGTGAGTTCTCTTTCCATCTTCTCCCAGAGATTCTACTTCCACATCAGTGAGTTAAAAGTTTCTCTATTACTCCCTCAGTGAAATTACAGCCTAAATGTTTCTTTGGATGCAGATTAAAGAATATTATTTGCAAGAAAAAGGGATGGAGATTGAATAACTACAAAACTAATAAGGGAAATGGTTCCAGGAGTTTCTGTACATTCCTTTATTGTGAAGAGAGGGAGAGATTTTGCTATTTTTAGTGCCCATCAACCTCAGATCACATCATCTGCACCATTCAATATACCAGTAAATACATCAGCATCAGCTCCGAGGCCTCTCTACAGCAGACACACAACACACACAAAGACTATGAGCAGAGACACAGGGATTCTTGATGATTTTCTAATAGGGTTTATTCCTCTTTCCTGTCATTAGTCAAACGATGACAAATCCATTTGATCTCCGCTGTGTGATGTTATATGAACTTCACTGGGGAAACTCTCTCCTCTCCTGCCCAGATGAGCCTGAAACCTGAACCCTCACATTCCCTTTTTTGCTTAATTGAAGCATTGAGAGGCAAATTAAACAATAGCCCGGTGTAATTAAATCTCAGCAATACCCTGTTGTGGTAGTTTCAGCCTGTAATGATGTTTTTGCCGCGCTCCTCTCTCCTGTTCCCCAACAATTAAAACCTGCTAAAGAGCGTGAAGACAGCTGGATCGAGTTCTGCTTAATGCCAGTGTTGTGGTTTTGGAGCCGTCCTCCAGTGGCACTGAAATCCAATAAATGGTATAATCGTGGTTTCTTAATGACAAGACGCAGGTGCGGGGTGATTTATTTTTCTTGATTTGGCGAGCAGGATAAGATTTACACAAGACAAAAAAAAAAAAAAAAAAAAGTTGAAGTCGCTTAATTGCCACGGAAGCAGCCAATGATGTGATACTAATGTGTGGAGCATTCAGAAGCTTATTCAAAGAACAATAGCAGCATTTTTGACTTCACAGAAGAACATATTTACTGAGACACTTGGTAGCTATAGCAACGTTAAGCAGCAAAATCTACATGAAAATACAATATTGAAAATCTGTATTTTTACTGAATATTGTCCATCATCATACAGTAGACCAGCACAGAGAGGCAAAGTCACACCCTTTCTCCTGTGCCCCATGGGACCTAATGTCGGAAAAAAATATTAATATTAATCTATGGTGAGAGAAAAATTCTACCATGAATTACAGATATTATGTTTGTCAATTTAAAACATAATTTTACAAGTCAAGAAAGTCTCGGTTTGTCGCTCTCCCCTACCTGAAGTGTTTTATGCAGAGACTCACAGTCCTTTTTCTCAGCTGTAAAGAGAAAGAATGAGTAAGACCTGCTGTTGTGTGACTACATCTCAGTACAAAAACACACACTTCAGCAGCTAACATTAGCTTTTGAAGGGAGGAAATCATGACATCACTTAAGAGACGTCTTTCTAATTATGTATCTTCATAGCCTTTTACTTCAACAGTTTTATGACAAACAACGACTTTCCAGGCTTAAAATGATCTTTTAAAAAGACAAACATCACATATGTGTGATTCATGGCACAATTCAAATGGGATCAAAAATAACTTAATATTTTTCCCAAAGTTTTTTCCATGGTGGTCCACAGGAAGGGGTGTGACTTCCCCTCTCTGTTCTAATTCCCAGGTCATCCTTATAAGACAAAGTCATACCCCTTGGGGTCTCATACAAGTACCCTTTAGCACAGTCTAGAGATTGAGATCTGTGCCTGAACCTGGCAGAACCCAACAGGACCCAACTGGTCTGGGTCGGGCTGGGCTGAATTTCTCACACATTTCATGGGCTTACATCAGGTTTGGGCTGTATTGTTATTATTATTACTATTATTATTATTATTGTAATAATAATAATAATAATAATAATAAATTTTCTCCACAATTTTGTCGTTGCCAATTTAAATTCCCTTCATGTATTGTTCCTGTCAGTGCCACCTCCTGCTGTTTGGTACATAGAGGGAAACTTGTTAAGTAAAATGTCAGGCTGTAATTGGGTTTGGGCTGAAATATGCTAATGAGGGACAGGTTTGGGTCAGGTTCGGACAGAATTTTATCAGGCCTTGTCAGTAGAATTTTGCTTACCATGAAACCATCATCAGACCTTTATTTTGAAAAGGGTCACTGCAGTGGTCATTGGTAATGATAATTAACTGTATCTTTTGTATTAAACTAACTTTATTCACTGTACATTCATGTTATTCTTCTTCTACTTTTGCTGCTAATGTTGTTGCAACCTGTATGCAGCCTGCATGGTACACTGTAAAACATCAAGTCATTACCAACAAAATATTAACCCACAATTCATCACATGGTAAATCAGAAAGGGTGACCAACAGTAGAAGTGCCCTTCAGTTAAGTGATTTAGCCATTATTAGGAGCTTATATCATTTGTATCTGGCCCAGAGCAGCCTGATCTATTTCTCATGTGGCCCTCCATGAAATAATAAGTGTCCACCCCTGCTTTAGTGTCTGTATGAGACACACTGGGATTTAAAGTAACTTCAGTGTAAATCCATCAATACGAAGAGTGAGAAAGTCCACATATGGAAGATGTGGGATGGATTGATTATGTCCGTTGTGAAAAGTCAACACCGTCTAAAGTTTGAAGTTGCAAAATGTGGCGTAAAATGACGTAACGTAACGTATTTATTTTAACCTAAACCATGATCTTTTCCTGAACCTAACCAAATTCTGTTATTGCTTAAATCTAACTGAACAGGGACGGTTTAACATTAAGCCTGTTTAACAGGCATTCTGGGAGCATCTCATACAGATGCTAAAGAGTACCTAGAGTATCAGTATGAGATGGTCAGGGACATGACAAAGATGTCAGTTGGCTAGATCCAGACATTTTTAGATCAAAGCCTATGCTACGTGATATATTGAGCTGCTGATTCATTTGAACTGTATTAGTATTGTATGAAAAAATTAGAGCATTTAAGGTCAAATAACCATAACAATACCGTGTGTGTCAGGGGTGAGGCAGGGGTTATTATGCAAAGAGGACGGTCTAGACCTGCTCTATATTAACTTCTGATATGATGTGGCACTATACAAATTCAATTGACTTGACATAAGACGTCTTAAAGAATGCTGAGTGAAATCCTCCCACACCGGACTGGAGTGAGCTCCAGACATCTGACAGACAGGAAGACAACACTGACTCTCAGTGTGGCCAGAGGTAAACCACACTGACTAATCCAGACCTGATGTGTTCACCCTATCTCAGCACAAAGATGGAAGGCAAGACATAAAAAGTCTGATCACCCAGGGGTTAAAGTGAAGACCAACAAGAGTTGGACATATCGCACACCACCTCATCCACTTTGCATTTTCCTTGGGCATGCTGACAAGTGGCTACCCTCCTTTAGCATCCATATGAGATGCTGCCAGAAAGCCTTTTTAAGTGGTTATAGCTGTGAATCAGCAGCACTTCTGTTAGGTTTATGCACCAAAACTATTAGGTTTAAGAAAAGATCATGGTGTGGGTTAAAAAGTGAAGTGATATTTGGGTAGGTGAGGTGTCTGTGCAGAGCCCAGAGGATAGAAAAAGACAACCTGTCTGTTCACCCTGCTACCATCAGGCAGGAGATATAGAAGTATCCGCTGCTGTACCTCCAGAGCAGTTTCTTTCCTCAGGCTGTGAGACTGCTTCATTCATTCTCAGCACTTCTTCATAGGACACTGCATATTCTTATTCCCAGCCTATCCCTAAGTCTGGGCTAAGAGTTAACTTGGGCTAATTTAGCCCCTTTTCACACATATATTGTTAAGGCAGGGTTAACCTAAGCACACTGGTTCACACTGCACTTGTACTAGCTTTGGGTTACATGTCTGTTTGTGCACCAACTGATGTGAACATTTTAGAATGTTCTGTGACTGCTCCTTTCTTTGAGCCTGTTTCACACTGGCACATTGTAGCCCTGGGTTTAGTTGATTTTCAGGGGATAACCCAGAAACTCAGGGCTAACCCTGCTCTGGAACAGGGCCAGCAAACCCTAGGATTATATTGGGGTTAGTCTACTTTGGGATGTTCCAGGATTGTGCCAGTGTGAAAGCTCTCTTAGCCTGGGGCTAACAGCTTTTTTAGCTTAGGTCTAAACACTCCCTGAGCCCACATGTAAAGTAGTTTGTTCTATACTTTTTTGTAGATCTTTTCTTTTCTTTTTTATATCTCTTAAACCAATCTAATCCATTGAAGGGTGAACTACGTCAAGATTACCTTGTTCCATAATGGTAAATAAATGGGTCACACATTATTTTACCTTACACTAATAAGACATAACAAGACATAACTTTATATCAAATTAGACAGAAAATAGAAGTTTCTGTCTTTATCAAACAATAGTTATACCCTATTTAGACACTATATACCTAACAGTACACTAATAAGATGTAAGAAGCCGTACTTCAAAAACTACAAATATGTTTTTTGTTTGACAAAATTTTATGTGATTTCACTTCAGTTAACAGTACAGCTCTTTTGTAACGTGCCCGTAATTACCCTCTAAATTGTCTAAGGGTCTAACGATGGGTACAATACATTTTAGTTCACAGTACAGTTCTGTTTTAATGCATCCTTTAAAACGTCTAATAAGGATCTAATTGTGGGAAATAATACAGTTTAGTTAACAATGTAGTTCAGTTGGAATGTGTCCCAAAGTCTAATAAGTGTTTCATGAAAGCTGTAATACTGCCTCATTAGGAACATGTTTTTCCTAGTTTTTGTCTAATTTGATACAGTGGCTTGTTATGACTTATTAGTGTACTGTAAAACAAAGTATGACCAATAAATCTCATTGTATTCTTGTGACTTTTAAAACAATAGCGTGCCTTAGCAGTGTCTGAACTGGTAACTGTAAAAAAGAGGCACCAAATGATGGTTGACTATGTCAATAGATGGTACGTACCGGATGTATAGGAACTGATGCCGTATTGGCACAGGGTTTTGGTACCCCACTCTAGACAAGGCTTACATTGAAGTTACTTAAAAACCCAGCATGTCATACAGCTTGCCTTGTGCACTGAGGGGCGTGACTAAATGTTGGGATCTGATGACCTGGGAATGAGAACGGGGCTGAGTGTATGCCCTTAATACAGACTTGCATTTTTGGTATCATTGGAAACTTTCTTATAGGAAAATTTATAATAAAGTTCTGTTCTCTTCTCTTCTCTTCTCTTCTCTTCTCTTCTCTTCTCTTCTCTTCTCTTCTCTTCTCTTCTCTTCTCTTCTCTGGCTAGGCTTGTTTAACTAGTGTCTGTACAACTGAATGGCATTCAATTATGAGCGCTATTATCAGCCTGGAGGTTAGGGCTCTGTCTAATTCACTCCTACTCTGTTGTCACAACATTAAGACCCCCCATCCCACCCGCTCCTCCTCGGTTATCTAAACTACACACATTGGCATCTGATAATAATGCCTGATTATGATGTCTACACTCCCCTCTACACCCTCCCCCCCACAACTCATCCCCGGTGAAATGAAGGCAGGGAGTGGATGAGCTTCTCCTATGCTGCTTTAACAGCATTAAAGGCGTCGGGGCAGGTACGGTTTCCTATCAATTTTATCCAGGAGGAAACACAACACTCACCAGCATCATTAGTGAGCAGACATAATGTAATCACTCATGAGCAGCGCGTGTGTGTACGTGTATGTGTGCGCCAGGCAGGGGGTTGGTAGGTCTATATTACATTCATCAGCAGCAGCAGTTATTAAAAGTGAACTTTTTTGACTTTTTTGTGTGCAAATATGTGTGTGTGTGTGTGTGTGTCTCTGTGTGTGTGTGTGTGTGTGTGGGTGTGTACATGTGTGTGGGTGTGTATGTGCGTGTGTGATTTGCATGTTAACAGTAGCACGGATAATTAAAGGTGAACTTGTCTCTAGATTTGGGCATCAGGAGGACTGGAGGTCAAAGGTCACACATTCATCACAGTTAGACGTCAGATACTCAGAGTGGGCGGAATACACTGGGAGCATTTGTATAGGTGTTTGCATGTGTGTGTGTGACAGAGAGAGAGAAAGATCGCTGCAGGATGATATGAGTTATCTTTGTCAAACTGTCACAAAGGAAGAGTGTAGGAGTGGAGAAGAAGGAAGGAGAGAGGAGGAAACAGGAAGAAAGGAGAGTGTTCAGAGGTGGAAAAGAAAGAAAAAGAGGAAATAAGAAGAGAAGAGAGATAAATGAAAAATAAGAAGAGGAAGAGAGAGGCAAATGCAAAAGAAAGTGAGATGTGGAGGTAAAACAGTGAGAAGAAAAACAGGGGAGATGCAAGGAAAAGGACAAGGACAAAAGAGGACAAGCAGAAAGGAAAAGATGGAGGGAGGAGATGAAAAAAGAGATGTAAAGAAGAGGAGAAGGAAGAAAAATGCAAAAGTAGGAAACAAGATGTGAAGAGAAAATGGCAAGAGATGAAAAAAGATGAAGAGAAGGAGGGAAGAGAAGAGATGAAGGGGGAGGACAGAAAAATGGAAAGGGAAGGAAGAGAGGAGGACAAAAGTTGGCAAGGAAAAGGAGAAGAAAACAACAGGACAAAGTGGGAGGAGGACAAGCAAATAGAGAGAAGTCAGGTGAAGGGGAGGAACACATAAAGGAGGAGGAGAAGAGGAGGAGAGAAAAAAGAAGACATGTAAAGGAGAAGAAAAAGAGAAAGACAGGAGCAAGTGCAAAAGTATAAGATTAATGAGAGGAAAAAAGGAAAAGGAGAGGAAGAGAGAATGAAAAGATTAAAATAAGAGGTGGAGGCACGGGGGGTGGAATAAAAGAGAAAAACAAATGAGAGATGGAAGGCAGAAAAAGAGAGAGGCAAAAGTAGGGAAAACATAGGGAAACATTCAGAAAGATGTGGAGTAGAAGGGAAGAAAGAAGAGGGGAGAAAAAGAAGAGGTGTAAAGAAAGAAAGGAGAAAGAGAGTTAATGAGGAAAATAGGAGTGGAGAAGAGGGAGGGATGGGAAAATGAGAGAAAGAAAGAGATAAAAGAATGAAAAAAATATGGATGGCAGTAAAGCAGGAGAGACAGAGAGGGACAGAGAGGGATGAAGGACGATGAAGAGCAGGAGAAAAGAGGAAAATGGGACAGACAGGATTACAGACAGATTAAAAGTGATATGGCAAAAGAGAAGGAAACAAGAGGACAAGAGAGAAGAAGAGAGATGGAAGGAGGAGATATGAAATAGAGAGAAGTGAGGGAACACTGCGGTTAGAAAAGGGAGGAGAGGGGAGGAAGGAAAAAAGAAGAGCTGTAAAGAAGAAAAGAAAGAGAGGAGTAAATGTAAAAGTATGAGAAATGGGAGGGATGTGAAAAGGAGAGGAAAAGCAGGAGAGAAAAAGAGAGATAAAAGAATGAGAAAAATAGGTGGAGAACAGCAAAGAAGGAGAGACAGAGGGAGAGAAGAGATGAAGGAGGATGAAGAGCAGGAGAGAAGACATGGAAAGAGGAGAGGAGAAAAATGGGATAGAAAGGTGGCAAGGGAAAGGAGAAGGAAACAAGAGAGCATGACGGAAGATGGAAAAGACGGAAGGAGATGTGGAATAGAGAGTGTGAAGAGGATGAACACTGAAAGGAGGTAAAAAAAGGGGAGGAGAGAAACAAAGAGATGTAAAGAAGAAGAAAAAGAGAAAGAGGAGCAGGTCTTAAAATTAGGAGAAGGAGAAGAGAGGAAAAGGAGAGGAAGAGCCTGAAAGAGGGAAAGAAAGGGAGAAATGAAAGAATGAGAAAAGGAGGTAGAGATGGGATTATGAGCGGTAGAACAGAGCAATAGAGAGGAAGAGAGGAGGAGAGGAAGAAAGTTAAAATTTGGAAAGAAAGAGTAGGAGAGGAAGGGAGAGAGGTCAAAGGAAGAAGAAAAGGAAGGAGGGACAAGAGGAGATGTGAAGAAGGGGAGAGATGGAAAACAGCGCGAGAGAAGAGGAGGGAGAAAAGGGGAAGGGCAAGAGGGAAAGAGATATAGAAGAAGAACAGGAGCATGAAAGGAGGAGAAAAAGAGAGCGACAATGACAGGTGGAAAAGAACAGGAGAAAGAGACAAGAGGAAAGTGGAGGAGGAAAAGAGTGGAGAGATGAGAAATGGAAAGGAGTGAAGAGGAGGAGCAGAAAAGTGGGAGAGAGGAGAGGAGGAGAAATGATGACACGAGAGGAGAAAAAGAGGGGTGGAGAGCAAAGGAAAAGAGAGGGGAAGCGGGACGAGAAGTGGAGAGCCTCTTTATGTGTGACGCATTAGGTCATAATACATAAAACCCTTCCAATGCACCATTATACTCCTCATTCTGTGTGTGTGTGTGTGTGTGTGTGTGTGTGTGTGTGTGTGTGTGCTGAAGAGGGCTGTTTTCAGTTCACATGGTCGTGCAGCAATTTTGTACTTTGGCTTTTTTGTCCTGTGATTGTGCGTCACTGATAACCTCTTCACTCTTTGTTGTTTGTATTTGCATTAAACAGGACATCAAGTCAGCTTTTCACTGCTCTGAGGTCAGTATGGAGTTAACATACATGTGTGGCATTGATGACACACAGACTAATACAAAACACACTCGCTGTCCAAGAGGCCTCCAGCTGATTCACCTCAGTACACTCACGTATACCCTGTTCAGAGGTACACGCTGTGGAACGAAACACTCTGTACGCTGCCGTCTTCTTCAACTGCCGTCCACACACTGACACTGGTGTGACTCACTGGATATACACTGCGGGTATAAGCCTGCCACTGGACGCCTATTTCAGGTGGCATCTGCTATTTGTGTGTTACCTTCATCAGAAACCCTATAGTGAGGGGAAACAGAACAGTAACAGCCTCCGAGCTAGCAACCACCTCACTGAAAACGGCAAGTTATCACCTGGTCACTAACTAGGTTTGAGTACTTGTGGTAAAAATGCTTTGTGCTGGCTGTCCCATTGTCATTGTTTTCTGGTGACATGGTGCACATCTCGAATTTGCTACTGACCAAAGATGTATGGAAGTGACACATGTATAAATGCTGTATTAAAAAAAAAGAAGAAATAAGTCACTTACAATAACTCATTTAAATATAAAGTGCAGTATTTGTGGTAATCTTTACAATGCCCCTACAAGGAAACTACAACTGAATTTTGATAGCAACTTTTAACCAAAAGGCAATTCAAAGAGCTACACATAAGCCATGAAAAATCACCAAAGTTTGATTTTCTTTTTCTTCAAAACACATCACAACACATTAGGAAATGAAAAGAAAATGTGAAAAGACTATATAGTGATGAATTGTTAACTAAGCATTTCTGTACTTCTGTGCTTCAGAGCTGAGAAAACTGCTGATCTTGAGCCCTCATTTTCTATACTTTTAGATTTTTTTCTCAATTCAAATTTGACTGGGTGGTTAATAAATTCGTTAATAAAAACATTTCTGTGGTGTGACAAACTCAGAAAACATTATTATTTTACACAGCCTTTAAAGATAGTTAATATATTGAGATATATAGACATAAATAAGATTTTGAAAGGCTAAAATGATGTCTGTAGCTAGACAAAGGTCATGTTTCCTCTGCGGTGACAGCAGAGACAGAGAGTGAAGAAAGGGGAAGCATTTTACTGTCAAGACAGAATCAATATGAGTAAAATAATGGCTTACGAGGAACAACAATTGCCTTAAATGTTGCCCATGTGTCATGGCTTTAGTGATGGAGGATCAATGCAGCAAAACTGATCCCAGATGAGCTCTTCCCTAACATGCCTTATCCATTCACACCGTATATTACAGAGAGGTGCAGGTTCCTCAGTCACAAGGCAACTTTGTGGTAACCTGTGTGTTACCACAAAGTAGTAGTAGTGTTGTGGCCTAAACTGCCTGATTTCATGGCAGCTTATATATATATATATATATACGTATATATATATATATATATGTAAAGATGTTGGGGGTTGTACCTATAGCCGTATTGGCTAGAACTCCTTGGTTACCTTGAGTACCATTGGTAGTTGGAACTATCACTTTAAACGACTGGTTACAGAGAAATAAAAACTTCACCAAAATATTCCTATGCTGGATTTTTTTTTCTTCAAGCCCTGTATAAGCTCCTAATAATGGCCAACGGAAGGGTCACAAGTGTTCTATGTAGGGCGCTTCCACTGTTGGTCACCCTTTCTGATTTGCCATTTGATGAATTGTGGGTTAATATTTTGTTGGTAATGTCTAAAACTTGATGTTTTACAGTGTACCATGCAGGCTGCATACAGGTTGTAATGATAGAAGCAGCAAAAGTAGAAGAAGAACAACATAAACAACATGGATATACAGCACTGAGTGAATAAAGTTACAGTTTAATATAAAAGATACAGTTCATTATCATTACCAATGAACACAGCACTGAGCCCTTTCAAAATAAAGGTCTGATAATGGTTTAAGATAAACAAAATACTATTGACTGTCTTTGCTAGATTTTTCATTTTTGGTATTTTCAGGATGGCTAAGTGGGCCACGTGAAACCTTTCAGGGGGCCGCATCTGGCCTCCGGACTGCATTTTGCCTACGTCTGCTTTTGAGGACATTCCTATAAAAAAACTAAAAGGGCTTCGCTTCTTTTCAACCTTGTTAATTAGTGTTTCATCCCTTTGAATGCTTTGATGAGAGGAAACACAAACATCAAGGATGTCACATCCATTTTAACAGGATAAAACAGGTTGGAAGTGCATGAAACATGGCTGAAACAGAGCCAGGGCAAGAGATTTTTCAGGCAAACAACATGTCAGCTTGTTGGCTGACACACGCAGCAGGTTAGGATGTCCTCATTTAGAAAAACTGAACCAATCAGCTTGCTCGCTCGTTCACATCGCCTCCAGTTCGGAAGTGATGTGAGCTTTGACAGCTCTGCTCTTTAATGTTGCTATGGTTACAAGTTGGGTAGCAGATGAAATTTGAATGGTGATTAAACTTGAACTATAAGTGCATTAAACAGTTTTAATGCACACCTGCCAGCCAATCAGAAAAGAGTATTCACCCAGACCATGGTATAAGATATGGTGAAACATGCAAAGATTCATAGGAGTTGTTCATTTTGTGTTGTATTTAGATATCAGTGTTTTGTACCGTGCTTTATACCATAACAGTTTTCCTGAAACTAGATTAAAAATAGCTATATATTTAACCTTGCCTATAGTATTGCAATATGTTGCAATTTATTGAATCACAGCCCCTGTATCATGATACATACCTATTAAGTGTAACCACAGTCTTGTGGTCTGGATGGATGTTCTGCTCAGCTGCTGCAGTGGGTGATTGTCAGCAAGAAGGATGAAGTCAATCAGTAATCAGCAGGTAGATCGCAGCAGAACAGGGTCAGCAGTCTGCATGTCTGCAGTCTAGTCCTGTGTTAGCAGGCTGGACTGTTCATTGCTAGCATGATGTTAGCATCCAGGGCAGGTTTGGCCAGTTTGTTTTGCTTTGTTTTTTTCTTTGTGCGTTTCTTTGAATGACATGCTACACAGGATTTCGTCAAAGAATTGCTGTCATGTTGTCATCAGTTTTTTTCATCTTTGAACCATGAAGCTAATCTGAAATTTTTATTATTTATTTATTTATTTTATTTATTTCTTCTGTTATTCTTTTAGCCCTGATTGTTTTTCATATTTCATAACTATTTTATATTACGTTTCTTTTAAATATTTTTTTAATAAGTTTTTTAAGTTGGATCTTTGTTTTTTTGTTTTTTGTTTTTGTTTTTTTGTTTTTTTTTCTAATTTTAGATTTTAAAGTTGCTTATAAAGTTGTTTTTTGGAACAAAGTTTATTTTTGAATTTCCATTAATGCAAACTTAACAATTCCCTATACAGCCACATTTTTATTAATAGAAGTCCCCCCACTCCCATCCATGATAACCAGAGGGCATACAAGTTAACCTACATAGAGAAGATAGATAAACAAATTAAAAAATGATCATAGTTAAAATTAATTAGGAAATATGTAGAAAAGGTAATAAGGATAATACACAATAAATAAATAAGTTGTCTAGGGTGCCAACAAGCATAGAGACACTTTCAAGGGGGAAGCACCAATATGTGACCCCAGGGCATCTTAGGGATCTTTCTAGTGTTTTGTTTCCAACCTTCCTAGCTGCATACCTACACAGTAAAACTAGTCATCCATAAATTTATCATAACTTCAAACATCATCTCGAGCCAGGAAGGGCTGCCATATCAGTGTAAACCACTGTGCAAATGTTGGAGGATTACAATCTGTCCATCCAGTCAAAATTTCTTGACTGGCCACCATCGCAGCAAAAAACAAAAGGCTTAATGTACCATTATTTAAAATAAGATTTTGTGTCACCATGCCAAACAAAGCAAGGGAGACTGATTGTTCTAATGATTTACTAGTAGTTATGGAAAGCATATGAATTATTCATTTCCAAAAATTAGATAAGTTAGGGCATTCCCAAAGCATGTGAATTAGAGCGCCTTGGAAGTGTTTGCAGCGGTCACACATGGGATCTTTACTGGACGTAAGTTGAAATAGTTTAACCTTAGTCTAGCGCAGTTGGCGGAAAATTTTAGCCTGAATGACAATATGTTTCATACACGAACATGAATATGTTCCCCCCATTATCTATGACCAAATGGGTTTCTGAAATTTCTACACCAAGATCCCCCTCCCACTGACTTCTAAGGTTAACACTCATGGTCATATTTTCTTTTATTAATAAAGAATGTATGTCACCTGTCTTTCTCTTGCTGGATGATGTGAGGTCCTCAAGTTGTTTTTTAATCAGAGTCTACATGCTATAGTAACATTCCTCTCATAGCACATATTGGACATGTGATTTGGAGCTGTGTATGAAATGAAACTATTAGTTAATAGTAAGTAAAAGAACTGCTTATCTGAGTTCAGGAATCAGACCTCAGTTGTTGGTATTGAAGGTAACTCTATGCTTCAAAAATTAGATCTCACTAAAGGTAAGTCCGGTAACACTGATGAGGAAAATCCCGCGGTTAGACCAGACGCTGCTGAACGGGTTGGCTGAATGTCAGACACACACTCATAGCTGAAGTGAAAGAATACACAGAGGGGATTTCCTTTCCCACCCACCTGTGTGTGTGTGTGTGTGTGTGTGTGTGTGTGTGCGCGTGTGTGTGTGTGTGTGTGTATGGTTGTTTGTGTGGTTGCAGAGGTGCGTGTTAAGCATCCACGCGTTTCTATGTCTTGAAATTGACATTTAGTTTGGTGTAGGCCTCCAGTAATGTGAACAGGTGAAATTAAACTGTGGGTGGAGAATAAATATGCATGTTTTCAAAGCTATACTTAGCTTACAAGCCAAATATGAATCCCTGCTGATCTGCAAAACATGCACATAACCTAAAAACATATTTAAAGTTTGTAATAAAAAGACATTCTGAAAAAAAAAATGTTATTCAAAACATTAAACCTTCATCTATTTAAATGAAGACAAATTCCACCTTAAAGTGTAAAAAACAACAGTTATCCCAATGACTTTATCCAGCTACCTTCAGACTGTAGCAGTGTCATGTTGCTTGTGTTTCAGGGTGGATTTGTGCTTTCAGTTGGAGCAGCAGATTGTGTGTGATGACTGAATATAAAGGCATATTTACACACTAAAATCACCCTCCACCATCTGTTTTCATGACAGATGTCTTATTATTCACGTTTTATATCTTTGCATTCATATTTCCACACATTCATCCTCATAGAGCAGAGCCAGAGAATTTGGAGATATGGATTCAATATTTTCTCTGGCATAGCGACTCCACCCCCCCTTCACTTTCTCATGCTGTCTCTGTCTCTGTGTTTTCACTTCTTGCACAAATATGATTTATACCTACAATTAGCATACAATCAGCCTTCATAACATTACTTTTATTTTCTTCATTCATATCATTTAACTGCATGATGAGCCCTGTGAATCTGATTTGTCATTTTATCAACTAGGACTAATCGATTTACGTCGAACCATCCAGCTTCCCCAAAGAAGAAAGAGGCAGAAAGAGCAGCCATGTTGTGATGCAGATGGATGCTCCATTTGGCGGTCTGACAGTGTGAACTCGCTGAGGCTCTTGGGAACTTTTAAGACAGAACTTGGGTGGGGTTCAAGCCGGTTTTGACAAACAAGGGTCAGGGTTTCGGTTCTGGGGTGGACAGAGGTCAGAGTTGAGTTAAGTTTGTTCACCTTTGACCTCCAAGTTCAGCCAATCATTAGTAACTGTCCTCTGCTTGTTAACTGCTTCAAACACATCAAAAAACGTTCACACAGAGAAATGTGTGAAACTGACAGGCTGCCATATGGACAACATCTACAATCAAACACAATCTGTTTTCATCAGAAGAAATAGACGTTCAAGAATCATATTCAAGCTTGTAGCATTGTGATGATCTAATGTGCCTCCTGCAAAAACCAAGAAAGTTCCAGATTATACACAGCTTTTCATATTAGACTAAGGGAACCTAGGGGGTACCGACAGCCTCACAGTTTGAAGGACTGCTGTATGATGGGAGTAAAAACGTATTGGAAAACATACAGGTCAGGGGTGTTAAAAGCCTGAATTTGCAAGATCATGCCGGAATTCATTTTGCTGGGCTTCAAGTTATCTGTTTGTGTCAGCACCAACAGTGGTGCAGCCAATCAGTGTCTTAGGAGGGACTACTGACAGTCACACAGTAGTTTTAGGTGCAATGACAGCGAGAAGTGAGTATTTCTTCATTGAAAGAAGAGCAAAGAATAACACTGAAGGCTTTCCTCCATGGAAGAGATGTTTTAGCTCTCCTCCTGCCTAGCTTTGGCAAGATTTTGATCTGATTTCTTGAGGTTAGCCAGTGTTAGAAGCGATAGACAGATGGTTCATCCAATCACATGCCACATGTTTTTTTGACGGTGCCTGCCCTTTTCTAAACACTTTCTAAGGACGACTTCCCAGATGGTTCTGTGTAACGAACATTTGGTGTTTCAGGTTAGTGCTATTTATCCATCTATATAGTTTTAAAGATATCAGCCATAGAGGTGTCTGTCTTCTCTCTGATATAGTGGGACTATTTGAAAAACTAAAAGCAATTTGTCTTTCCAAAAATCATGACCTGGTTGCTGCCAAACCCTGCTCTGAAAGCAATCCCAATGATACTGTTCACCATGTTATTGTTACTATTGTGGCGTGTGTGTCACCAGTTGTTTTTCTTTTCTTTTTCTTTTTTTTTGGGGGTGGGGGGGTGGGGGGTGATATTTGTCATATTATTTTGCTAATGTAATTGTCTGCAGGCTAACAGCCGCTGCTCAGCGACACACTCTCACTCATCCAGCAGCCCAGTACACACCCACTCAGTCAGAGCAGAGTGCACTGAGCTGGGTGAGGAGTGAGAGGTGAACAGCCTGCAGACTCAGACTCTTTGCACTCTTTTCACATGATGAATTTAATGTGACCAAACCAGAGCTGGGGACTGTAGGAAGAATAGACAGATTATCAAAGACAGTTTTGGTGAGTTTAAATGTTTTTCTGACACTTTGTGACTTTATTTTGTTAATTGGATGTAGTGAATGTACGCAGCGTATGTAACTTAGTGAATTTACTACTTGCACACATCTCCCAGCTGAGATTTGAGAGGACAGGAGGAAGTGGGATGGGGGACGAATATATTGCCAATCACAGGTTGATGGGCTGACGGATTCTGGTAGAAAAAATTTAACATATTGCTCAATTTTAATTTATAGTAATAGTTATACTTCTTGGTGTTGATGGCCCTTTAGTGCGCTCTTCCTATTGTTTCATACAATAATATGAATGTGCTGCATATTTATTTACACTTTTTTATTAGCATTCATCACAAACAAATTCATCATATGCATTTGTAATTTTTGATATTATTGATTATTACTGTATAGGCTGACATCTTTTTGTTAATTTCCTTTAAAGTGCTTTCACAGCACACGCTGATAGTGAGCTGTCTGTTTTTTTCTACACCATCAGTGTTAAATCAACAGTCACTTAGATGAGTTTGTATATTAGTATCTGAGCAGAGGTAACCTCATCCGAAATTAAAACAAAACATGATCCACCAGGTCCCAAACCAAACAGGCCAATTAACCAATTAAGTCCCCTCATTAGGTCACCTAGCTGTGTTAATGGACTTGTTGAGCAGAGACAGAGTCAAAGCAATAACATGTTGATAGGATTACACTCAATATGAGGACGACAAGGAGAGGGGGAGGCGGGATTACAATGAATGTGTGGACCTAATTCAGGAGAGTGATGACGCTAATAATCTGCTAAGTGTTTGTGTCTGTGTGTGTGTGTGTGTGTGTGTGTGTGTGTGTGTGTGTGTGTGTGTAAGAGAGAGAGAGAGAGAGAGAGTGTATATGTGGGTGTTATTATTATTTAGATTTTTTATTATTAAATATTTATATATTGGCTCTTGTTGATTTTGTATCATCCAGCTTCTATATGATATGATGCAGTTTGAGTTTAAAGGAGAAGATAATTTAACATTGCTAGAGTACACTTCTATGGGAGACCCTTAAAGGAACACTTCAACTTTTTAGGAAATCCTGTTAGCGTGACTCCAGATCCCCAACATCAGTGTTTTCAAATGCATCTGGTGCTGTGTTCACTGACGACTGTTTCCATGACCCATTCGAGCTTTTTTAGGTGTGGTTATGAATGAGAGTGGCTTAAGGTTTTGGAAAAGGTTTTCCAAATATAAAACCTTCATGATTAAAAATTCATCACAATAATAATTGAGCTTGTTTGCAGCTGGAGGTGTCCTGTCAACACTTTGACAACTACACTTTTATAATGGGTCTGTGGAGGAAAAAAGCTTTCGGGCCCTAGATTTTTTCCGGAGACCCATGAGCTACATCCTTAAAAAATAAGAACAGGAAAATGGCCACAGGCATTTTATTTGCTTTATTCATTCTCCAACAAGATTCACTATTTTTTTTTTTTTTTGTTTTACTCTGTTATTTTTTGAGCTTTATTAATGAAACATAATAATCTGACAGGCCAGATAGTTAGAAAGCCTTCAGTGTCGTTCTTTGCTCTTCTTTCAATGAAGAAACACTCTCCATTTCTAATATAACTGATGCTATCACAGTATCTAATCTAACTTCTTCAGGAGCCGCCAATGTTTGTTTGATACGAATTGCTTCCAGGGACGCTTCTTGCTGTCATCACACCAAAAACCACGCCCACAGCTGCCAGTAGTCCCTCCTAGGACTGGCTGCACCACTGTTGGGGCACAAACAGATACATGCTATAGTAATAGCTTCAAGATAACTTGAAGTCTGGCAAGATGGATTCTCCAGTGATCTTGTGATCTTATGAATCCAGCTGCCTTGCAAGGCATGAGCTACGTCCTTGAAAAATAGCAAGAGAAAAATAGCCACAAAAATGGCAACAAGCATGGATTATTTTGTTTTGCTTTATTAATTCTCCAATAAGCTTCACTATGTATTTGTTTTAACCTGTTATTTTTTCAGCTTTATTGCTAAAACACCTCAAGAACATCGCCCGTCTCCGTCCATCCCTCTCCTCCACAGCTGCAGAAACCCTCATCCATGCCTTCATCACCTCCCGTCTGGACTACTGCAACAGTCACCTCTACGGCTCACCATCAAAAACCCTCAATAAGCTCCAGTACATCCAGAACTCTGCCGCCCGACTACTCACCCATACCTGCACCCGTGACCACATCACCCCCGTCCTCCACAAACTCCACTGGCTGCCCATACCCCAGAGAATTCATTTCAAAATCCTCCTAATTACATACAAAATCCTAAATAACCTGGCCCCACCCTACCTGTCTGAACTCCTTCATCGACACACTCCCACCCGTGCGCTCCACTCTGCTGATGCTAATCTCCTGTCCCCACCCATCTGGACTAAGTACAAATCCTGGGGGGACAGGGCCTTCTCCATCGCTGCTCCCACCCTCTGGAATTCACTCCCCATAGCCATCCGAGATTTGCCCTCTCTCCCCATATCCAAAAAACTGCTCAAGACTCATCTGTTCAACACCGCTTTCAACCATTGACAGTCTCTTCTCCTCATCCCTTGTTTGTTTGTTTTTTTCTCTTTCCTTTTTGTTGTTTGCTATATTGTTGTATGTTGTTTCTTCCTCTCTCTTTTCTTTCTGTCAAGCATCTTTGAGTATTTTGAAAAGCGCAATATAAGTATAATGAATTATTATTATTATGAATTATAAAATATGACAGAAATTCACTGGAAAAGAAAGTGGAGGATTTTGATTTAAAGGGCAGCAGACCTTTAGACCACCCCAGGAGGAGAAGAGGATGGCGGGGATTAGAGCCATGCTAACTAGGTTGGACTTAAAGGCTGCTCTTGGATAATGTCCAGTCAGACTCAGGCTGGCTGGATATCAGGCATTATCTTACAGAGACCAGCTCCACAACAACCTGGATCCAGCTGTTGCACTTGATGGGGTGGACCAGTTCTGAGGGGACAGCATGCAACACACGAGGACTCTTGTGTTTACATGGATGATGCTTCACGCACAAAAATAGTCACAACTGATGCACAATGTTTCCCAGATTACCTTCAACGTGATGCAAATTAAAAAAAATGCAGTATATACATATGAATATAAATAACAGTATATTGTTTTATTTTCAGTTATTTCATATTTTCGTCTACTCTTTCTGAATTTGATCAATTGTGTATATGATGTATATGTGTATGCAACATGAAGAGACCTTCATCCACTCTCTCATCTGCAATGACTTATTCTGTGTTGAATGTGTAGAGCTGTGAATGAAGACATGCGATTAAAAGTAAAACACACATTTGATTCTCTCCTCCTCTGTGTTGTTTGCTAATGACAGGACTGCTGACTGCCTGGACGACACCGAGGTCATTCGTCTTCCTGACACCCTCCCACACGCACAGACACACATACACACACACACACACACACACACACACACACACACACACACACACACACACACACACACACACACACACACACACGCATATGCACGCGCACACACACACAGACACATAGAGAAAAGTTTTGAGCAGGATGTTGTATTTCAAATTAAAGAGCACAATTGATCTCATGTTTCATCAAAGCATGAAATGATGAAAGTTAAAGTTAATGAAGATGATCAGGTATCATAATGGCATCAGTGAGGTCATCTCAGTAATGCTGCAGATACACATGTTTAATAATGCCTGAATGCCAGCATCCCATTTACCAGCCTGTAAATTTTTATGAGTGTTAAATGGACAGGCATGTACAGTAAGTGTGTGTGTGTGTGTGTGTGTGTGTGTGTGTGTGTGTGTGTGTGTGTGTGTGTGTGTGTGTGTGTGTGTGTGTGTGTGTGTGTGTGTTTGAATTAATGTTTATATAGGTCACTTGACTGGCCAGGATCCTAATCAGCCAGGCTATTAGAGAAGGGCCAAGCCTCATAGGGCTCCAGTGGTTTCATGTATTAATATGTCTGTATAGATTTTATGGCTCTGATAGGCTGCCACTGATTAAAGGATTTGCTCTGAAATATTGACTACAAAGATATTACAATGATACATTAATAGCATCCTCTGTACATGCTGTAAATGGAACATATATTAAGAAGTGATCCAGTGTTGTATATGAGGCCGTGTTAGATTAAACATGGAACCGGGGGTGCATTGAATTATGCAGGGGTGTCATAAAGTACATGTGTACACACATTAATGTACTATTTCTTATATCTACTATAACAACTAAGGTTACAGTATTTTACAGTTTCTTACATTCCTGTGTTTATTTTACCCAAAAGATTAATATCCCTATCAATCATGAAACAACTGAGTGTGACTGTACAAATATAATATAAAGCGTCCATATTTTATTACTTAAGTCCTCAAAAAGAAATTGTACCTCCATTCTTCACCTGTCCTCAGGCTGTGAGACTCCAGAAAAATACTTTTATTTTTATTATTTAACAAAATTAACCTTGTAAAAAAAAATTTAAGTAGGCTGCACACAAAAGAGAACTCAGTTGATCAAACCAATATCCTGCCTGTCACATGACCAATCATACTTACCATCAGGATAAGACAAATTCCAAATTTGGTTAGAAATTGGGATTTGAAAATTTGAAACTACAAAAAATAAATTCTTTAATGTTTTGGTTTGCTTTATTTTCTTTTATCTAAACTTATCCTGTACCAGAAAACAGCCTTGTCCCAGACAAGAATTCACAATTTCAGAAAATTAAAAAATGTGTCAGAAGTCTTCAAAATCTAGAACCAACAATACTTGCTAATGTAAAAATGTGCTATTATAATCATCTTTGTTTTAATTTTTTTTAAAAATGAAATTCTTGGCCCTTTAAAGTTGTGTCCCAGATTTTCACAAAACATGATTTAATCAGGTATAAAAAGGGTTAGCTATACCTATAGGTCCTGGCACTGGTAAACTTTCTAAATTTAGACAAATTCATCAAACTATATTGTTATGAGATGTGTCTCAACCAAGGTTCAAATTATACAGTAGCTTTTGGGTGAATCCTATTTTTTATGCGTGCCACTACTAAAATATTTCACATGCATACATGGAAGGATGCAGCAGCGCAGTCAGTCGCAGGGTTACTGCAAAAAAACACTCTAGTGTTACTACTACACACAGTTAATGCTGTCAGTAATATTTAAATAATGCTACATAACAACAGCATAAGGCTACTGTTTAAAAATCAATTTAAGGAAAATAAAAAAATAAAATGAAAATATAAGAAAAGATAATATAATCTGTAACACTGTAAATGAACAGTGTTTCAGAGCTCCCCCTAAATGTCTCAGAGTAAACTTTCAGGGGAGCAGAGCTCAACTTAGCTCCCCCATACTTCAAGCTATGATCTCAACCATAACATATCAACTCCATAGCCCTTCTAAAATACAATAAAATAAATACAGTTAAATAAGAATTACAGTTTTTTGATTCGTATCAAGAGAACTCTGAACAACTTTTTTTTACCTAAGCAAATGCTGAAGCTTTAGTATCAAAAACAGGGTTTTCAACTTTAATATGAATGCAATGGCATACAGGAAATAATGTTTAAATTTCTCTGGAACTTGGATGTTATCTGAGGCAGATCACATCTGATGTTTAATAGAAGGCCAAAATTAGCACATAAATCAGTCTGATCCTGTTAGGAATCATTAAATGTAAGGCAACACGTTCTTTACATAAATGTGATCATATTGACATTTAACCATATGTTGTGAACTCAACCTTAAAAACCTGATTTTGATTGAACCCCTGTGCTGTTGGGGGTCATTATTAGTTGCAAAAAACATCAGCAGCAACAACAAAAACACAGAAGACAAGTGAAGACATAAGACTGATGTGAGACATTAATTACTGCTACTATAGTGGTTAATTATTTTGATGGACAGCAGCTTATGGCTGAGAAAAGCTCCACATATGATTAATGCACTCATCGACTAATGGCTAAACTTCCACCATGTTTATACAGCACAACACAATCTACACAACATACACACACACACACAC
The DNA here is from genome assembly GCF_056507025.1 of Lutjanus erythropterus. NCBI lineage: Eukaryota > Metazoa > Chordata > Actinopteri > Lutjaniformes > Lutjanidae > Lutjanus > Lutjanus erythropterus. The sequence continues at coordinate 30,882,091 of NC_139333.1, read as the reverse complement.
ACACACACACACACACACACACACACACACACACACACACACACACACACACACACACACACACACAGAGGAGATGGGTAGCTGGACTCTACCTAGCCCTCATGTCTCAATGTGACTGCTGGTAGTAAATTAAATAGCGATTAGTTGAGGTCATTTGTTAGCCTGTCTGACACCAGACCAGCTCCTGGGAGGTGCTGGAAGATGAATGGAGCGCTCCACAAGTACGAAGTCAACAGGTGAAGATTAACTGGCTTTAATGATGCCATTTGCTTAATGTCTTTGCCATTTTCTTTCTATCTGTCTGTCTTCTGTCTTTTCTCTAGAAACAAAGTAAACTGTGATGAAATGTTCAAATACTCTGACTGTTCATTAAATATGTGAAGTCACCAGCTGCACCCGTTCACTCCACAATCACACAACAATAAAAATGGGCATTTTGACCTTATGTTTCTTTTTTAATAAAAATCTGTTATTTCATTTCTTATCGATGGTCTACAGGACAGGGGCTGTTGCACACTGGACAGACTGTAACATCCCCTGAGGCAAATTGTGATTTGTCATATTGGACTAACTTAACTTGACTAGCCTGTGTTTTGGGGTTTGATATGGATTAATAAACAGAAAAATGATACTAATATTTATGAACTCGATATCTATGCTAATATAAATGTGTTTTTACATATGTATCATGACTACCTAACTTAACACACCAGATAGTTTGTTACATTGAGCCATGGAAGGTTGTCATTAGAAACTGTTTGGAAAAGGGCTGGCACTTTAAAATAAACTTGTCAAACAAAGAAATAACTTGAAGCCTGACAAGATGGATTCTCATGTGACCTTGCAAATCGAGCTGCCTTGCAGGGAAAAGGGCTACATCAAAAGATTTTCCTAGCTGACTAATACTCATTAGTTAAAGCTATTAGTTGTCTAGTTTATTGTATTGATTTAATCATTTAAATATATATTTAACTTTGATCAGCCATTCCCAAACTTAAGAATGCCTCAGCCCATTTGGATATCTGAAAATCTTCTGGAGCTCACCCAATCACAACTCTGATCAACACACAAGCCTCATCGTACCAGTGGCAAGATACAAGATACGTTCTAGTGTTAATGTGACAGGTCACCAAAGACTGTGTGGCAACTGTTAAACTGGGTCAGATAAATGACGAATGGCTTGTTTGTCATGGTTTCGTTTTATTAGCTCTAATTACATTTTTTAAATGAATCCAAAATATTTTATGGTCATTTTAAACTTTAAAACTGAAACTTAAAAACATTAAATTTATTTATTTTTCATGACCTTTTTTTGGCCCACCTGGAGAGCCTTCTTGGCCAACCAGTTGGCTGTGGTCCACATTTTGGGAATCACTAATTTAGATAATTAATTTCAAAACAGTACAACATGACACAGGTGTCGTTCAAAATGTATAGAAACAATAGATGTTGTATACTTACAATGGACTTGCTCCTTAACCACTTCACACCTCCTGTCCCCATTTGAAATTGTTATGTCTTTATTGTCCTCACAGTCCGAGTCCTAGGTGGAGTCCCTGTAAATCACTTCAGTACCGTATTCCCTGTTGTCAAACTGGCTGTCTCAATCCAGCAGGGCCGTGAACTGAGCTAACTAGCTAATGGCAGCTACAGCAATATAATTAAATATTTACCACATTGTTCCAGGTGGTGTGGTGTGAATATAATTTAAGGTATTTACAATGTAATTAATCTGAAGTTCATTAAAGAACATTGTGTTTCAGACTAAGTACTGTTTTAGAGACATTTGCAAACACATGAAAGCTAAATCCTTGAATTTAAACAGCAGTGGAGGAAGTATTCAGACATTTTACTTGAGTAAAAGTATCATTACCACAATGTAAAAAATACTACACTACAAACACAAATACTGCAGTCAAACTGTTACACTGTAAAAGGTGTGTTTCGGTAGTAGGTGAAATAATTAAATGTTTTGAATGAGTTCAATTCAGTTTTCTGCTTTAGTGATGGTGGTCTATTTTTTTTTAATTATAACAACTTGAAACTACAGCCTGTTCCTTCACTTGCTAGTGTCGCTCCAGTAAAAGCACATCAGTTTGGTTTTGTCTCTTCCAGATTTCTAAGTTACTCAGAAAGAAGGTCTAATGAAAGACAAAATTATATTTTGTGATCAAATAATGTATCATGTTAGATATAGTAACATTCTGGATTTTGTCATGCTTATTTCCTGTTTTATTTTGAAGTACACACCACTCTTGTCTTTGCAGTTTCCTGTGTTTTTCTGCTCTTCATCAGCCACACCTGCAACCAATTGCCTCCTGTCAGATTGTCTTTGTTCCCTTGTGTGCTTAGTCTTCTCGCGAGTGTTTGATTCTGTGGTTTTTTGAATTTTTGCATATTTCCTGTCTGCACTGTTTGCCTCTTCCAGACTGCCTGCCTCTGTATGACCTTTTGAACTGTTAATAAAGATCTTGCTTTTTTCTCAAACCAATTCTGCCTCCTGTGTGTGTGTGTGTCTCTGCATTCTGTGTTTTCTCCAGAGTTGTTACAGATATAAAATGATTGATTAAACTATATTGCTTAAATTTTGCTGGAAACTTTAAGTTGCTGTTTTGAAAGCAATCAGATTATTAAGTCCATCAAACTTAAAGCAGTTGAGTTCATCTAACTTGTCAACTTGATTTGAAAAAAACTGGTAACCTTTGTTACCAGTTGAAGTACTTTTTCAAAGTTGTTCCAACAAATCTCTTATTTTCAGTGTAATTATGTGGAAGCATTATCAGAAAAGGGCACTTCCAAATAAAATAATAAATATCAAAAGTGAAATTACTCATAGGGGAAATGACATATGTGGGTGTTATGTTATTTTTACATCAATATTTCAGAAGCAATGTTGAAGCTGATGGAGGTGGCATTAATTTTAACTTTGTAATATTATTGGATAGTTTAATTTGTAACAATGCATCATATTTTATACGATATGTTTAGTGTAAAATCTTTTCCTCTGGGTTTTAATAGAGAGTAGTAGAAGTATAAAATAGCAAAAAAAAAAAAATTGTATGTCCTTGAAAAATGTAGTTACATTCCACTGCTGGGTGTAAATATTCTTCTTCAAATAACTAAGTGCACAAATAAAATTCTCTCATTTGTGCTGTCAATATCTACCTGCAATCTACTAAATTATTTAATTTATAGAATAAAATCTTAGTGAAAAACATCAAACAGCATTAACGATATGAATGGATTTCTGCGTCACTTTCCAAATTCAAGCAGCCACCAGCGTGTAATGTTACCAGAGAAGTGTACCACATGACTGTGTCTGCTTGAATTTTTGCATGTCTCTTTTTCCCTCCCTCTCATTCCACTGAACACACTGTGAAGTGAAGATGACACATAACACGAGTGTGAAATGGTTGTGAACTCTTTGACCTGTAAGACTCTGCTCCCCTGCAGGTGGAGGCATCCATTAGTTCACAGCAGCTCCATTATTTCCAGTCACAGCTTTCACTCTCAAACTCACTGAGGATGGGTATCGATGGGACTGTCGGAATAATAACACACACACACACACACGCACACACACACACACACACACACACACACACACAGAAGGCTACATTCATACATATGTGTACAACAGTCAAATCTGAGCTCTTTCTCCATCATTCTCTAATGATGCTGATATTAGGGAGCGTTTTTTGTTTAAGTCTTTATTGCTGTTACAGGACATTAGCATTAATGTTTTCTGATGATGGAACAGAAGTCAAATGTCAATGGTGGAGCCTGGCTCAGTCTAATGACTGAGGCAAGGGATCGCTTTAATGAGTGGAAACCAATTAACTCTGACCTGCTGATCTTTGGCTGCTCCCATGTGATCCTCCAGATAGGCTGCGGATGATAAATGGGCGCTGTGAGATTCATTCTAAAATGATATTAGCCATCACTTAAAAAATGGATTTTGATCCTTGAAAAATCATTGTTGACCCAGGGTTTAGTAGAGTAGGGATTTCTTCAAATAAAAAGGCACGCAGAAATGATTAAAGCTACTACAAGGATCTCTTACATTTAGTTGATTTTAGAGGCCCCTGTGGTGTTTCTTCCACCACAACCACCAAAGAAAAATATACTCCTGCTTCTTGATAACTGGCCAACATACCACTCACTGTAACTTTGCTGGGAAAATGTAAATACAGACTTGGTTTATCTGATTTCATGGAGACTCCTACTCAGTGGCCACCTTCAGAACAACGATATGCAGAGGTGGGAAGTAAGTACAACAAACCCTGTTGAAATAATGTTAGTATCTCTAAGATAAGTTTCATTTGAATGACTATAGTTGGTGAATTCTTGTGGTTGGCAAGTTAAGTTAACATGCTAGCTCTCCAGACACATTGGTCGCTGAGCTAGCTGTCTTGAGCTAGCTAACCATATTTATGTCTCATAACTGACAGTAAACCCTTCTCTGTTGGTCAATAAAGTAAATTTGCACTAAAGTTGAACCTAATGCAAAAGATTTGGATTTATTTTGATCCCACTAGCAGGAAACATGCATCTACTCATGAACAAGAGGCTTGGGACAGCGCAGCATGTGAGGAGTAGCTGAACTGTAGCATTATCATCACTGAGCTACAATGCTGTGATTCGGTTGGTGGGTGTAGTTCAGTAGAAAGAAAATAGTTCCTGCTCACAACAAGGTGTGTGGATTACCTTGAATAACAGGGTACAGTTTTTTTTTATGTACTTTTTTGTGTTTTGAGCACCACAAGCTGAGTGACATGTAGTGCTTTTATTTTGGAGGAAAGGCAGAAATCTCTACAGCTGATATCTCCAAAACTCTGCAACTCATACCAAATTTTAAAAATGGATAAATAGTACTATTTCTTTTGTCTTATTTACATAAGACCTTCTGGCTCTTAATGTGTCTCTATGTAATTGTCTCCTCTTGTTATATGCATTTTATTGCACAAAAAAGGAGAAGTAGCATTATGGGTAAGCGGAACAATATTTTGATTTTGAGGTGAACTGTCCCTTTGAAACAACAATCAAATTATGAAACTGAACAAAACATTTACATTGATACAGTCAGTAGGAAGATGGTTGATAGACATGATTATTGAAACAGATGGAGGATACGGTTGAAAATGTGTGTATGCACTCTGTTGATTGCAATAATGAAGACAATACGACACAATGGAACATTTCTCTGCATCCCTGTCATGATGCACAGCATGCCATCGCCCACCCAGAGCACGTGTCGTGGAAATACACATACACACACACGTACACACACACGTACACACATATGTACACACACACACACACACACACACACACACTGATGTTACTGCATCATTGAAACTTTATATCACACTGTCTTTGTTTCACATCTACATTGCCAATATTTGTTGCAGCTCCCATTATTTCCCTGGAAGAAAACACACACATGGCTCACACTCACACACACACACACACACACACACACACACACACACACACACACACACACACACACACACACACACACACACTGCTGCATCCCACACACCACTGTCTTCTCATGTGACAAATTCCTTTCTCTGTTTAGGAAGCCACTGATGATCATTTTACACACACAAACACAGAGTTTAGATGAAGATGAGACAATCAAACAGGCAAAATGGCAGCAGCCACAGACACAATGTGAGGCATTCCTGAAAAAAAAACAGCCCAGCATGCAAAGATAGCAACCAGGCATCAGGAAGAGCTCACAGGAAGAGCAGACTGGCTCTTGAGCCAAGTTTTGTCCAGAAGTGAAGAAGCAGGGAGGTGATGCCTCCAGCAGCCGTGCAGCATCAAAGAGTGAGTAGCTACAGCAGCTCTGCACTGTTATTTTAATCACAAAACTTCCGTTTTTGTCATTTTCACAGTATTATTACTGTATTCTTCCTGTTGTATAAGCAGTGTACAGTATGTTACTGTAGATTTTGAATGCATTCTGGGAAATTATTACTGTGAATCTAAATACAGTAATACTAACTGGCTGTGAAAAATAACCACAAGCCTTCATTTACAGATGAAAGACTGTCCTTGATTTGAGTATAATATTTTGTTTTATTGTAAGTTTTAACATCAGAGCTCTGCAAAAATGTCTGTGGAACTTTCACTTCAGACTCAACAAGGTTTAATAGATACTTTTGTCATGTTGTGTTTGCCTGCTGACCTGACATCTGCTTCATCACTGACATCTGGTCAGTCTTGATATTTTTCAAACAAAAAATTGCACATTAGTCTAGAACAGGGGTCTGCAACCTTTACTATCAAAATAGACATTTTTGAGGAAAATCAAAAAAGAAAAAAACAAATCTGTCTGGAGCTGCAACTATTTTCATATGAAACTTTTAAACTTTTTTTATTTGTGAAATGCTGAGCCATAGATGTAGGCCATGACGCACATTGTAGCTGATGAAATATTATGAATATAAGAATTACTTTAGACCTAAAACTTTAGACCTACAATAATGATTCATGAAAATTAAAATGAAAAGAAAGAACCATTATTCATTTAATTTTTTTGTCAAAGTCACAGGAAGCCACTGTACAGGGCAAAAGAACCACGTGCAAAATGTTTGCACATTTGACTTTATAACATTGTATAGTATACGAAGTTGTCCATATATGCTGAAGACGTTTGCATGTAATATTAATGTTTGTCTGTCTGTAAAAAATAAGGTCTTTATTTAAACTGTCTTGTCTGTGCTCTCTTGTTGCACTTGCAACTTGCTGCACTATTTGTGCAACAGTGCTTTCAACTGCACATGTGTGCAAGATCAACTTGCAGTTTGTCCACAGCTAAACTCACATACTACTGGACTGATGAGGCAAATATTTTTGTGCACATTCATGATTATATGCTGAAGGACCTCTGTGATTCACAAGTTTTGACCCTCAAAACCCCTTTTCTATGGCTGCAGGAATTATGTTTTCAGGTCATCCTGTTCTTGTGAATGTGATATCTCTTATTTCTCCAAACTCGGCACAAATGTTCATTTGAACTGAAGGATGAACTGATTAGATTTTGGAGGTCAAAGGTCACTGTCACCTCAAAAACATGCCATAATTCATATGCTAAATATGAAAAAAAAATTCACATGAATGTCTAATAGGATGCTGGCAGAACTGCAGAGTGACTACTGCCATGTAGTTAGTTACATGTGATGAAATTACAAAATACATATAATTGTAATCCATTACAGTTACAGTTACAAATCAAAATGTTGGTGATTACAAATATCCTTTTCGGGGTTCCTGGCACAGATCTGAACTCTTCTGACTAGTTGGATTTAAGACACTTTTAGATGCTCTCTCTCTCTTTTTTTTAAGAGATTAAAAAAAAAATGTTATACTGTTGTATTATTGTTCTGTATTATTGTTACTGCACAATAAACTTTCTGCTTTATGCAGTTGTCTTCAGTTATCTTTTTTTCACCCCAACAGCTAAATAACAGTGTTAAATTATAATGAATACAGTAATATGAAGGTTACTGTAATATTTTCATAACAATATAATTCTGTATTTTATAGTATACTAAAAACTACTGCAGTTAGCTTCATGGTCATTTTAGCATGGTATGAAAAACAGAAACTACTGGACAATTGTTGGCAGTAATCTCCAGTTAGTGTGATGATAAACAAGATTTCTGCATCAGTATGAACAGATAGATAGATCTCATGTTTTTTTTTTCCCCATTTTACAGCATAGCTTCTGCTGCTGCAGGCTTCATGCTGTTAGCTGGTATTAACATACTGTCCACTGTCTGTGAGCAGATTTCAGAACAGATGGAGAAGCTCTCTTTTGAAACAGTGAGTGGCTCATTTCATGGAGTGGAATGTAGAGGGAGCAAAAAGGGGGGAATTTTTCTCTTTCCTAAATAATATTCACACGTATTTCCGTGTGTGGGTTTCAAGTTTTGCTGCATTTGAATGTTTTATTTTAGGGAACATGTTTCAAAGTCAGAATAATCAGATTAATACAATTTGACAGCATAAGCAAAGTGTAGTGGCACTAATTCCACTGCTTTTCATATAATTCCGCTGCTTTTCATCTGCTCCTGTCACAAATCTGTTTGGATTTTTTTTTGTTTTGTGGTATATTTTTATTTCACAATGAGTGATAATTAGGAGAAAATTAGAGGGAAACAATTAGGTTGTTGATGAAGTGAGGAACCAGTTGTAAAAAACATAAAACACAAAGCTTCCCATCAGTCATTTTCTCCATAAATACTTTCATCATCAGGCTTTTAATTTCAGCAGCAGCAGCAGAATCATTCCAGGAAAGAAATATTCTAAAATAGCAGCAATCAGATTATGGTAATTCTCCTCTCCTGTCATATGTTATTTCAGTGCCCTCTTTCTCAGCTTCCTTTGATGGTCAGCCTGAATAGAGGAAAGAGCCACCTACACCAAATTACCAAGAAAAACAGAAAACCTCCCACGGCCCTGAGGAGAAGAAAGAGAATGTGCCGGCCGAACGGCAGCCGTCTCCCACATGGTCAGTGTGTGTGTTGGGGGGTGTCCTGGCAGTGTGGGGTGACAGGGGGAATCTGAGGGTGTGGGTGGACACTGACAGGCCCCCGAGAGCACATGAAGGTAGAGAGACAATGAGACTGAATGAGTAGGGGAGAGAGAGAGCAGATCAGAGTTTAAACATCTTGGTTTCATTTACACGACACACCAGTGTATCAGCACTTTCTTTTCATTCATCGCCCTTCTGAAAGTATCAGCTCTGGAAAATGTTGGGTAATTCATTTTGATAACACTTTCTGAAGTGAGTGCCATTGTTTTCAGTTATTTCCCAGAAGAGAAGTGAAATTTTAAGTGTAAATTCTGAGGAAGTTTCCTGGAAAGGTCAGTGTAAAATTGTATTAATTCTAGAGAAAAAGTCAGCAGTAGTCAGTGAGTACAATTTCTTTAGATAAAATCAAATTTAACTGCATGCAAGTAGTTCAACATGTATTATTTGGTCTTATTCTGGTAAAGGAAATTCATCTAGAATGCAACGACTGCTTGATAAATTCATGAATAACTGGATTCCCTCAAATACACCAACTCAGAAAGAATGGATCACTGAAGCAACAGAAATGATTCATTTGAAAAAGTTGCTTTCAGGTTGCAAAATAACAAGATAGGATACTTTGAAACATGAGCACCAGTGGAAAAGTAGGCTACTTAATGTGACTATAATTATGAATATGTATGTATATATATGTACAGGTGTGTAATACCATCACATTTATTTTATTCTAATTATTTTTTTCTGACATAAACTAAAAATGAACATCTTTTATTCTGTCAGTGCTGCTCTACAGTGTAAGTACTGTATTTTTATCTGTGCTGTAAGATGTATGGTGCAGTGACAAACAAAAAACCTGCTTATAAACAGATAAACAAATTAAAATCAAATGACAGTTTTTCAGGACACCTCAAAGGAATTTATTCAAATGTATGTCTCTTAAGACATTTATGTCACTGTTAGTTATCAATTTTTCCTCAAGCAAGGTTCCCTTTTACAAGGTAGTAAATATACCTGTTCGTGCCTTGGAATATATATATATATATATATATATATATATATATATATATATATATATATATATATATATATATATACATATATATATATATATATATATATATATATATATATATATATATATATATATGTATATATAAATATATATTACACTTCTACATTTGTGCGTTGTAGACCCGAATAAGTTAGCAGTACAAAAAAAAAACAAAAAAAACAGAGGCAATCAGTTGCCACAATTTTCTTGAGTCAGAGGTTATCAAAGCACAAATATTTGGAGTTACATGTACTCTTTGATTGAAGTTAAAATTAAAATTATTGCTTAAGCCAATTCAAAGCTTATTGCAAAGGAACTTAATACATTTTAAGTATAAAAAACACATTATTTCATTTTCAGTAGGTGCAATATATTAATATGAAAGTTATATGCACCTTTTTAGGGATCTTTTTCTGTCATTGATTGAAAATAATGAGTTTAATAAACACAAAAGAAAGAAAAGTCTACTGACACGCAACATCTTTAAGTCAGGAGAATCTCTAAACAAAATGATTAATTACAGCATCTGGTTTTAATGCGTGAAACAACACAGGAGCAATGTATTATTGGACCTGTATAAAAATATTTGCACCATATCAACACACCATACCCATAACATACACACACACACACACACACACACACACACACACACACACACACACACACACACACACAAGAGTGTCTTTCACCCTTAATGCACATATCAACACACCATACCCATAACATACACATACACACACACACACACACACACACACACACACACACACACACACACACACACACAAGAGTGTCTTTCACCCTTAATGCACATATCAACACACCATACCCATAACATACACACACACACACACACACACACACACACACACACACACACACACACACACACACAAGAGTGTCTTTCACCCTTAATGCACATAAAATAAAATATTTATCTTAAATACTTTTGAATGAAACATATTAAATAAATATAAATCATAGAAAATAAAAAGAAAGCAAAAAGAAGAACAGCATTAGGGCTAGACTCATGGAGGGGCCTGGGCCACTATTTGAGAACCACTGTTCAAAAATGTCTGAAATAATGACAAATGCCCAACAAGCATTACAGGAGTGAGTGAACATCTCGTCCATATGTTTAATATTTTGAATGTACAAGATAAAAAGTATGGACATACATGGACACAAAAAAGTAAACTTCTCTTTATTCATGAGGGTACATGACAATGCAGATGTGGATGCACATGTGTTGCTGCTTATTATTTCTTGTTAGATGATGAACAACAGACCATAAATAAATTAGAAGTTTGATTTGACTTTAGTTTTTTTTCTACTTGAATTGATATCCCAGAGTTCCCCATTAAACAGAAAGCAGTTGTCTTCAGTCCTTTCACTTTATCACCCATAGAGGCACACAGGAGAAAGATGAAACAGCAAAAGTATAAAATAAAATAAAATCAGGAGACATCATGCAGATTTGGGGCCAAATCTCCAGATGGGCTTTGGGAGTGTATTTTATTTTATTTGAAACAGTGGGACACAGAGGGATTATGCAAGTGAGCGCAGTGATGGCAACAGCAGATAAATGTTGATTGATCTTGTGATGAGGGAACTGGAAGGGCCCGGGGCCCCCGCTGCTTCCAGCCCCGGCTGCCTCTAGAGCCGACGCTGAAATGAAAGACTGGTAATCGAGCGGCCGGCGTGGCGTGGGCGCGCCGAGCGTTCGGCCATCAAACCCCAAAGGCCTCGTCAGCAAACCTTCTTCTCTTTCTCTTTCCCTCCCCCCTTCCATCTCACAGTCTTTTTTGTTTCTCTCTCCTCTCATCCTTCCTTTCTTTCTTTTTGTTACCTCCTCTCCTCTGGCCTTTACTTCCCTTCCTCCTTCCTCTCCTCTCCTCTACCTCTATTCTTCCTTTTTACCAGTCTCTCCATTTCATTCTTTTCTGGTCTTCTCTTCTTCTCTCTCTCACCTCCTTTCTTCTCACTGTCCCTCTCTTCTTTGTTTTTCTCCTCTTTTTTATTTTTCTCTCTGTACTCCTTTCACTCCTGTGTTATATTCTTATATTGCTTCCTCTTCTGGCCTTTATTTCCTTTCCTTCTTCATCTCCTCTCCCTCTATTCCTCCTACTACTTTCGCCATTTCATTCTTTTCCGCTCCCTTCAATCATCTTCTTCTCTGATTGTCTCCTCTCCTCCACCCACTCTCTTTCCTCTTCCTTTTCCCATCTTTGCTTCAACCTTTCCCTTTCTGCTTCCTTTACCTCCTCTACTCTTGTCTGTACTTCCTTTCCTTCCTCTCCCCATTCTTTTCCACATCATTCTTTTTCTTTTCTCCTTCTTAAATTATTTTTGCTGATCTACCTCACTTCTTCATCCCTCTCCATCCTGTCTTTGCAATGTCATTTAATTGTCTCCCCGTGGGCCTGTCCTCCCACTCCTCTTCTTCTTTCTCTTTTTGGCCGGACCACAGAAAAGGGGTTTCGACCCTATAAAAGCAGGAGATCTTTTGCTGAGCTCAGAAGTGTCTCAGAAGTTTCTCCTTGACTTTAATTTGACCACTGAGACAAATTTAAGATCTCATTTAAGACAACTGAGTTTTCTTTTAGATCTCACTGTGATCTCAAGAGCTGATTATTTAAGACAAATTTAAGATCAGTGCAGTGAGACAAAAAAGAGAACATTTTAAGATCTTCAGTTGGACTCAAATGAGTCTTGGGCTGAGACGAGACAAAGGCTGCTTCTCAGGAGCTGAATTTAAGAAGAATGAGAAAATGGTCTCATATTGGTTTTCCTGTCCTCTGGGAATGTTCTAAAGAAACAGACAAACACAAGAGACATGTCTTAATAAGAAAAAGTCATTTTTGTGGTAAAATGTTCTTTGATTCAGGTGATTGGACTTTGACATTCCTTCTCAAACCTTTTAAAAGAGAAATGATCATTTGCTAAACTTCAAATTTCTTATTACACACTATAAGAACCCCAGGAAAGTCCTGTGCTTAACCCATTCACCCAGTACAACCTCTTAGTCACAGAGAATTTGTTACTATTTAGTGCTAAACTAAGTAGGTCTGGTGTAAAAAGTCAAACAGCTATCTGTGCCTATTCCCACACATGTGCAAATAGACTTCAGTTTTTGTTTTGTTTATAACTTTTTTTTAATCCCACTTCTTCCACTGCTTTTGGTCCCGATAGAGCTAACACTTTGATAGGAGTTGTAGTTTTTTGTAGGTTGAATGTTTTAGTCATTTATTCAAAAGTGTCTATTATGAATGGGCTGCTGTCTAACTTCCCATCAGGCCTAAAATGCTCTTGATCATAAGCAACAATGCAGCATGAAACTGTGATGGTATAACAATGCACATCATATGATGCCCCCTGTATACAGTAGGTCATTGACAGCAGTGTGTTCAGGCCACAGTGAGGCTGCTCAGTCTAAAAACATAAGCTGCTGATTGTGTGAGCAGTCCATTGACAATAGCTGAACCACCACAAAAGCTTCTAAGTTTCTGCAGAACACTGTGAGCGTTTGAAAAGCCCCGGCGTTAATAAGCCTCATCTGAATGTTTCGCATTTTCAGGAATGTTTCTCGTCCGCCTCCACAAACTCAGATGAGGAAACAGTTTGGCTGTGGGGACGTCCTCAGATAATGCGGCCTGTTTTTCTCTTGTCTCGCCCACGGACACAAAAATGTTTGCACACTGTGGCAGAGAAGTGAGAGAGGAGTGAAAGCCCTGCCAGATAAGAGGGGCGGAGAGGAGAAGAAGAGTGATGGGGAGGAGGGAGGACGGAGGAGAAGACAAGAAGCGAGGAAAAGAGTGAAGCAAATGAGGGAAGAGAAGGAAGAGACTGGAAGCATGACAGAATGGAAGGACCAACAGGAGGGAAGGAAAAGATAAGGAGAGGAGGAGTGGAAGAGAAGGGAAAAGCAGAAAAGGGAGGGAAAAAAGGAGAGAAGTGGGATGGAGAGTAGAAAACAAACATATAAGGGGAAAAAATCCTGTGGAAGAACAGAAGAAGAATAGAAGGAAAGAAGAGGAAGCCAAAAGGGAAGTACAGTTCAGAAAAGAGAAGGAAAGAAGGGAAGGATGGATCACACAAGAAAGGAAGAAGCTGAATGTAGTGAGGACAGAGAGGAAGACTATAAACAAAGAAAAGAGTGAAGCAAAGAAAATGGGAGGAATGAGGGAGGAGAAGGAAGCGACTAGAAGCAGGGAAGGGATGGAGAAGAAGAAGGAGAAAATTAAATGAGCAGAAGGAAGCAAAGAAAAGAGGGAAAGGAGGGAAGGAAAAGAGGAGAGGAGGAGTGGAAGAGAACAGAGTGATGCAAGGGAGCAGAAAAGGGAAGGAAAAACAGAAAGAAGTGGGATGGAGAAGAGAAAACAACCAGGGAGGATGTGGAAGAATAGAATAGATTGTTGAAGAATAGAAGAAAGATGGAAGGAAAAGGAGGAAGTCAGAAAGGAAGTACAGTCCAGATTAGAGGGGAAAAGGAGAGAAAGAAGGGAAGAATGGATCAGACAGAAGAGGGAGAAGACTGGGTGGAGTGAGGATGGAGAAGAAGAAAGGAGAAAAGCAAAGGAATAGAGAGGAAGACTGGAAGCAAGGAAAAGATGAGAGGAGGAGTGGAAGAGAAGAGTATGACACATTGGAGTAGAAAAGGGAAGGAAAAACAGAAATAAGTGGGATGGAGAACAGAAAACAATCATAGTAAGGACAAAAATCATGTGGAAAAACAGAGAAGGAATCGAAGGAAAGAATAGGAAGGAAGAAAAGGAGGGACAGGCCAGATATGAGAAGATAAAGAAAGGCAAACAAGAGAAGGATGGATCAGACAGGAGAAGATGGGGTGTAGTGAGGATGGAGAAAAAGACTGGAAACAAGGAAAGGAGAGAAGCAAAGAAAAGGGGAAGAATGGGGGAATTAAAGAGGAGAAGAAAGATTGGAAGCAACAAAGGGAAAAGATGAAGGAGAGAATAAAAGGAGCAAAAGGAAGCAAAGACAAAGAAAGGAAGGAAGGAAAATATAAGGAGAGGAAGAGAGTGACACAAGGAAGCAGAGAAGGGAAGGAGAAACAGAAAGACGTGAAATGGAGCAAGGAAAACAATCATTGTAGGATAGAAAAGGAATGAATCAAGTGGAACTGAGGAAGAATATGATGAAAAGAAGAGGAAGGCTAAAAGGAAATACATCTGATCTGATTTGACTGGTTGAAGTATCATGTTACACATGATAGACAGATGGTTCATCAAATCACCTGCCAAGTGTTTTTTGAAAGTGCCTGCCCTTTTCTGAACAGTTTCTCATGACAACAAACCATCTGGTGTGTCACGTTAACTTGGTTAAGTTTTAGGATACGATCATGTTTGAGGTTACAATAAATGTTATGTTACGTACATCACGTAACGTCACTGAAGTATCTCGCAAAACAAAAGTCACATGATGTATCTTACAACTTCTAATAACGTTTTGGTTTCACATGGGACATGAACTTTGGTCTCCTGGGTGGAAGTCCTGTGTTTGACCCATCCATCCATCCATCCATCCATCCATCCATCCATCCATCCATCCATCCATCCATCCATCCATCCATCCATCCATCCATCCACTTGCTCTTCCTTGACATCCTCTATACAGTCATGGATGGGTTTAGACTGCAGAAAGGAGAGGGTCTGGAAGAGAATAAAAGACACAACTGGAGTTTCTGCTACGTTCTGAAATCACTCAGTCAGAGCTGTCACACACACACACACACACACACACACACACACACACACACACACACACACAGAGCCAGACTCTACACAGTTGGTGTGTGTTGTAAACATCTGTACTGTCAGACGGGAGACACGTCTATCAACGCAGATGGGGGAAAAAACTGTCAAATGCAGCAATCTAACATTTGGAGTTTTTGCCACTGATTATGGTTATTATAACATTATACTCACCAAAGTAATTGCTGAGATTGTGGATTAACCTGAGAGGGGCAAAACAGATCTACAGGACCCCTATTACCCCTTCAACACTCAAAGGTAAGGCATCAACATCAGGTGATAAAGCAGGACTCATTACATCCTGATCAGTATAATTAGTTATATTTTAATGGTGCATATTCCAAAATAACACTTTATTTAAAGGGATGGTTCACCCCCAAATCAAAAATACATATTTTCCCCCTGGCCTGTAGTGCTATTTATCCATCTAAAATGGCACACACACATTCTCACACACACAGGTCATGATTTCCTGGTTAGGTAGCTGTGTTCAACCTCTGTGTCTGTGATAAACCTTAAAGTGTGTGTGAATTAGCTTGACAACACACAGTTAATTCCCTGTCAGCACTCATCTCCACGATCTGCCAGAGGCAGCAGATGATCTACGGCTAGTGACAAGGGACACAATAAACATGGCCTGTAAAATGGGGGACAGCCTCATTAGTCACAGCTTTCATTATGGCATGACAGCATGAGTGTGTGTGTGTGTGTGTGTGTGTGTGTGCGTGCGGATGTTTTAATGTGCCATCCTTTCATCACTTTTCATGCACCATGTATGTATGTTCATGTATATTCAAAGTGTGTGTGTGTGGGGGGGGGGGGGGTCTACATGTGAATCTGTCACATTACTGTGCATGTGTGTGTGTGTGTGTGTGTGTGTGTGTGTATAAGTGTGTGTTTAATGTCTCTCTGTCAAACACTCCTGCCATTTATTCACCTAGTGATTATACATTAGCAGGGAGGAATGTGTCCACTCTGACTGCCTCAGTGTGTGTGTTTGTGTGTGATTCTGGACAGGTCTCACTATAATTTATACTATACTCTCTTTCATGGTTAACATTTAAATGAAAGTTTAATGCTGGTCAGACAGAAGTGGACATGTTCCCTGTAGTAGATCAGCATCTCTAATCTCTAATCTCTCTCTCTCTAATCTAATGACCGCAATGAACATACACCTTCTAATGCCAAAATTTGTTGTGTCATTTGTTTGTCCTTAAATATCCACCTACCACTTAAGCATCATGAATGTTTTTATGGTCAGAAAAGATGTCGGTGTTGATTTAATATCAGAAAAGTGACAGAGAGAGAGAGAGTAAGACACAAACTGTTTCCTTTATTACATTTAAACCAACCATGATCTTTTTCTAACCTTAACCAAAGTGCTTTTGTTACCAAAACCTAAACACACACTGGACTCTAAATATGAATCCAAATCTCCAGCGTCCAAGTCCTGTGTGCACCAGTCAGTCAAACTCCTTGCAGTACAAAAAGGTGGCACTGGGAAAACAAAGTGTAGCCAGTGCATTTAATCCAAGCAGCACTTATGTTTTCCCAAAATGTTTCAGGCAAAAAAAAGTAATAGTAATTTTTAAATATAATTCCTAAGAGATTGTGTTGGCCACTTAGGTTGCTACCTACATATGAAGTTAACATGTCAAGCTAATGAAGAGCATGTCCTCAGGCTGACTACCTGCACATAAGACTGGTTTAACAATAATTTAATTTGACTTTATATTCGTATTGCAACTCAAGAACTGAATTTTAATATTAAAAAGTCTTGTTAGTATCATATGACTCTTGGAGTCATGTTGAGGTGTTTGTGACACCAGTGGGCATCAGACTGTGGCAACTGTACTAAAATCATCACAGCATCGACACTGTGGATCATTGTAGACAAGTCGTTCATCTGTGGTCAGCTGTGTTAAATAAACAGAATTTAGGGTATTAACAGAAGGAATTATTCCTGCTATCCCTTCAAAAAAGCAGTCAGATTGCTGTTGTAGTCATACAGCATCGCCAGCTCAGACGAGCTTTCTGGGGGTTTATTACAATCAGATTGTGACTAATTTTTAAACAGCCAATCACAGACTCTGCTCTCATACGCCCCACACTGGCCCCGCCTACATTTGGTTGTATACAAATACAGCTGGTTGTATTTGAGACCTTTTTGACAAGAATTAATTATTGTTACTGAGTTAAAAATATATAACATCTCCAGTGACTAATTGACCAGTCAACTTCCTTTTGGCAGGAGTCAATGACTATCAAATTCGGCAGTGATGAATGCCCTACCACTCAGCACCGTTTCTGGTTTTCTCATAGGTCAGTGTCAAGACGGTTTGTAATTGGTTAATTGGTCAGTTTTGTTGTTGCCCTAGAATTTGTCAAACAGACAATGCTTTCTATAGGTAGAGGTAACCTTCGCTGTTATATGGAGTTCCTAAGGGGTCAATCCTCGGCTCTGTTCTTTTCTCTTTGCTTCCCTTGGGCCAGATAAGCAGTCACTATGGGTGTGTATCTTGTAAATTTGGATGATGCTCATGCTATGTTTCAGTAAAAACAGATGACTTCAGTAACCTAGACATTCTCCACAACTGTTTAGCCACAATCAAGGACTGGATGTCACTCAACTTCCTTCACCTGAGATCTGACAAAACTGAACTTCTACTTATTGGCCCTGAAAATGCTATAAATGGTATTTTACAGGGCCTGTTTGCCCCATATGCGAAATCAAACTCTAGGAATCTTGACATTATATTTGACCCTCAAATTTGAACAACAAATTGGCTCAATCCTGTTTTGTTTCCATCATTGCAAAAATCAGACCACTGTTATCAGCTATTTAGATTTTATCATTAACACTTTCAACTTTACAGAAGGTCTGTATTCACAACTGCAGTTTGTGGCAGTTCAGACTGTTATGTTTCCTACCTGGTGGTTGAAGATTACTGCTGATCGAGAAACGCAGATGTAATGGTAAGAATGTTGTTTTTAGAATAACTGTTCAAAAGCTGTGTTATTAACCACCCAGACAAATTTGAATGATCAAAGAATTGCTAATTATGTAAAGTTAGTTCTAAAACTCATGAAAAGTCAAAGCAGTTTTTTCTGCCAGACGCCTCTGAGCCACCAAGACACCAGTCTGAAGACAGTGACAGGATGTTTTTTTTTTCCTCTGTGTCTGGTTTTTGGAACTGAAGTGAGGCGAAGTAAACTGCTGGGCTGATTTGGAATGAGAGAGTCGCTGAAGGTACGTTTGTAACTGAACGTTAGGGAGGGTGACTGGAAAAGGAGGTGTTGTCATTCGTGTGTAAGTTCGTGGGGCTTATATAGTGTTGGAGGACCATGGCTCTGCTACATCATCGAGCTTTGTTTCAGGTCCACCAAAAAACATCCTGAACATAGCAATTGTGAAAAACAGCTCACTGGACAAAATTTAGAATTCACTATTACATATTTCTTAGTCTTTTAACATGTTTCAGAAACTATGGTCTAACATGTATAATATGTTTAGAAGAAAAACTCCCTTTTCCTTTACAGGGACTTGACTGATCATCTAATGTGCGACACCACAGTTTCGTGGCAGAGTACAACCAAGTGTACCAACAGTGCTGGCCAAGACAGAACAGAGAGGACAGGACAGGACAGGACCAAAAAGTGAACCCAGCAGTGTGTTAGACGGTGGTGTTTCCACAGTGGAACAGTGTAGCGTGATGTCAGATCAGTCAGACCACAGCAGCACTTGGCAGCGCCGCAAATGTAGTGTGGAGCAGAGGTGGATGGTGACGGGGACGATGACTGTACACTTACAGCTATGACACTTTACTCTGGAACTTTACAGGGGCGGCTGCGTGTTTGTATTAGCAGGGTGGGAGGGAGCCTCTACTGACATGCAGCTTGTAAACTGACACCATTTACACTGACAAAGAGGACATTACACCTGCTAAACCCATTATATTAGGTATTTACTATATCATATACACATTAAATCATAGTTTATGAGACTACAATCAGAAACAGAACTTTAAATAAACAGGACTTGTACACAGAAGAATTGAAAAGAAAAGAAAACAAGAAAAAGAAAGGAAGGAAGCCACAGGCTGTGTGTGTTTATTTGTGTGTCTGTGTGAACTTCTGTTCTGTGTGTTTGTTCCTGTGGTGAACCTCTAGTGGTGTCTGTGTAGCTCTGTGTTCTGCGAACACAGTCAGACAGAAAGAGGAAGCATTAGTATTTCGACAAATGTTGAATTATTCCTTTAAATTAGAATTACATGACAAAATGTTCTTGTTCATATGTTAAATCTTGAATAACATGACTGTTATGCAGAACAGTACCAGTTACAGTTTGACCCCCCACAGAGCTCCTGTCTGAAACAAGGCCTGTCTCTGTATGACAGAGGTTTCCCACTCTGCAGCTCTTCTTTTATCCACTTCTATGATTTCTCTCTTTTCTTTTCTCCTCCTCTATCTTGGACGGATATCAGAGCATTTCCACTTGCTTTCATGTCTCACATAGCGAGTGATGAAAGCTGTCAGTCTGTGATGTGACAAAGCTAACAGTCATGGTGGCAGGAAAGAAAGCTGCTTTAAAGAAAGAATTATGAATTTAAGAGCGCTGACTCCCAGAATTCGGGATAATGATCTTCCACCTCGAGAAAAATGGCAGGGGTGTGTGTTCCAGTGGGCACTGGTGCGTTGGGTAGAAAGACTGTCCTGTTGAAGTGTCTTTGAGCAGGACATCGAAAGACCTGCTGCTCACTGTGAAAGCTGCTCTGGATCAAAATGTCAGCTCAAGTTCAGTGTCAGTGCTGTGGCTTTGAAATTTGTTGCCACAGGTCTGGCCAGACTACTGTGAACAGAAGGTCCATCATAAGAGAGACAAAAGAAAAAATAGAATATATATAGTCACATATACACTGATCAGCCACTGATGTGATGGTGAAGTGAATAATACTGATCATCTTATTACAACACCACCTGTCAAATGAAAAGATATATTAGGCAGCTAGTGACCAGTCCTTCTTAACGTTAATGTGTTGGAAACACTGGCCGCCCCTGGAAACTGATTGGCTACCCCAAGTGGTACAATTTCTTTTTGAGAATTAAAGAATGAAGTATGTGAGCTTTATATGATATTTTTATAGTGCCACTCTCTTGTGTTGTGATATTTTAAATAAAAAAATTAAAACAGAAATGTAAGAAATTATAAGATACATAAGATTAAAGTAGATATGAGAAATGGTGCATTAAGTGCATTATGTGTGCATGCATACTTCACGCCACTCCTGCATAAGCCAGTGCATTATGGGTCTGTGTAGCTCAGAGCACCTACAATGGGCACATGAGCATCAGAACTGGACCGTAGAGCAATGGAAGACGGTGACCTGGTGCTGACAAGGTGTTGACTGATCTGTGGGATGTGCTGAACAACAAGTCAGATCCGTGGAGTCACAAACTCACAGTTTACAGGACTGAAAGGATCTGTCACTAATGTCTTGGTGCCACATACCACAGGACACCTTCAGAGGTCTTGTGGAGTTCAGACCTCAGTGGGTCAGTGCTGTGTGGTAGGCACAAGTGGCACGAGCCTGCTGAGCATCACTCAGACTTGACAATTGTGCTATTATAATGCATACTATAATGCAGTTTGTGGCTTGAGTCATAGATAAACATATTTTCTTGGGGGTAGGGTGGTGAGGATAGGCTCATGTACAGGGAAAAAACAAATATCCAGATCCCCAAATTGAAAATCTAATACCTCCCAAAAATATTCAACTCAGCAACAAGATGCAACATGTAAATTAGTCTGCTTTAGAGATGTTGGTAGGTGTCACTTTGGATGAATCCAGGCTAGCTTTTTCCCTTTGCTCCCAGTCTTTTGCTAAGCTAACTGTGTCTGAACAGCAACTGTGTGCCTAACACACATGAGACTGGTGTAACTCAAGTGTATTTCCAAAAATTTGTAACTATTGCTTTGATTTGTTCTACTAGTATTCTGCACACCTTTCTAATACTGCATGATATTCCACAGGGGTGAGTCATGTGTCATTCTGTCTCATTTTACTTTGACAAATGATCGTGAAATACAAACACATCACATACATTGAGAGTTGAAAGTTGATGCAAAGTCAGAAGTTTTAAAAATCAAAACCAGTGACATCCTTGACAAA
The DNA here is from genome assembly GCF_056507025.1 of Lutjanus erythropterus. NCBI lineage: Eukaryota > Metazoa > Chordata > Actinopteri > Lutjaniformes > Lutjanidae > Lutjanus > Lutjanus erythropterus. Next base: position 30,860,545 of record NC_139333.1, on the reverse strand, counting down.
ACATCTCTAAAAATATCTGCTTTTGCTAAAAAAAAAAAAAAAAAAAGTCCTCTGAAAGGATGAATGTGCTATTGTAAATGTATGTCAAGAGAAGATTTTATTGTTTCACTTGGGATTAATGTTGGCTATTGCTGGATGATGGTTGTTTGTGGGATTTTCTATTGTTGCTTTAATAGACGTTATGTATTGACACGACAGGAACACTGGAAGTTGGGTAGGAGTGATGTGGGTGAGGTATTATCCCACAAAATAAAGAGAACATGTTTGGCATTGGAGGCATTGGTCCACACAATGGTGCATGAACATCCAGAACACTCTCAGAGTTCAGAATACTTAAGAATTTCTAATTAGATTTATTCATTTACATATAAATACATTAATATTAAATACAGGAATATTGAAATATATGACAAATGTTCAATAAAAAGTGCAAACAGATCACAACTAATCCATGGATCTATCTGTCAAAAGTGCAACTTTGTGTTCTTTCTCACAGGCCATAGGATCAGTCTGTGTATCCATCATTTAGTCAAGATATCGTGACAACTACTGGCTGCATTGCTAGAGGTTTTGGCACAGATTTTCATGGCCTGTAGAGTATTTTGAATATGGTGCTTCTGCAGCCTGTTCTGGCAATCCACATCCCAAAGAATCATGTCCATCATGCCAATGTTCAGGGTCAGTGGAGGAGGATGTTTACCCCTTATGTAGTGAGGGCATGAGGGTTCAACAGTGGAAATGATCATGGTGGGTGCCCCAGTATCTCAGCACACGTCCCATTTCGATTCCAGCTTGTGGCCCTTTGCTGCATGTCATTCCTGTTCTCTTGCCCTCTTTCCTGTCTTCAGTTCAGCCGTGTTTATCAAATACAGACATAAAAAAAAATACCTAAAATGTAATTTAAAAAACGGAAAATATCATGGTTTGGTTTTGTTTAGCACAGCAAGACCTCTCTCCACTGTGCTCAGCACTGGAGAGAGGTCTGGCTCCACATATATACAATCTGCTATAGGGGGAAAAACACCCTGCCTTGTTTGCATTTCTTTAAACCAATCACAAACGTCTTGGGTGGAGCCCAGGATGCAGTGACAGTGCTGCTGTAAAATAGTGTCAAGGGGAACTTGTTTTGGTGGAACATTTGCATGCTGGGAGGTAAGCTCTGGCATTACATGACTGCATCACTGCAAAAGAAAAGCTAACAGCTGTTAGTTTGTTTATGTTCATACCATTAACATCTCAGGTGCTAATTTGTCATTTTTAGCATGTAGGTTGCAGCTTGGAGGTTGTTCATGTTTGCCGGGATAACGTAGATAGCAGACGCTGCAATGACACTTGAGGCAAGCGTCCAATGGCAGGACCTGCAGTGTGCATCCAATGAGTCAGACTAGTTTGGTGTGAAATAATTTTACTCAATCATAGGTCACGTAATGTAACTGAAAGAATCAGTGTGTAGGATTTAGTGGCATCTAACGCGTTGACTCCCCCTCCCCCTCTGAGTGTGTAGGAGAGCATCCGGTAGCCAGAAAAATCTCAAGACATGCATTAGTCCCTCTCTAGAGCCAGAGTTTGGTTTGTCTGTTCTGGGTTACTGTAGAAAAAGGGCATTGCAACATGGTGGCCGCCACTGAAAAGGACCCTTGGTAGACATAAAGGGCTCATTCTAAGGTTATGAAAACACAACCATCCTTATTTTCAGAGATGACTTTATACCAATGAAAATATATTTATGAAAATTGTACTCCAAATTCCGCCAATAACTCCCCCTAAATTTTACATACTGTACCTTCAATACTTAAAATAAGTCAACATTGACTTTTGGTATCACACAGGACACTAACCCACATCTCCTGGGTGAAACTCCTATGTCTGATGCATCCATCCACCCCTACCACCTCCATATGCAAACTATTTTGCTCTTTATGCTACACACATTACTTTGACACCTAGGTGAGGCAGAACATGACACTGACTCGGTATCCTCTAGTGGATCAGGGGGTATATTACAGGCTTCAGCGTGAAACCGGGTTGGGATTTTGAGGTGATGGATGGGTGTCAAAGTCTATTTTCTTTTGTTAAATGCATGTAGCTACAGGGATTGTGTAGTGGGCTGTTAGAGCACATAAACTGACCACAGCAGTCATACTGTGGCTGCATTCTGTGTGACACTGCTGCTGTGTTAATGATGTGCAGCTCTCATTATGTGCCCTGTGCAGACAGGGTGTTAGACTTGAGGTTTCCACAATGAGAGTACGCTGTGTTCACTGTTACGTAGCATTAGTAACAGAATTCTTATCTAAAGATTTTTCCCTGTCATTAGTCACTCCTTCCTCTCAGCTTTCATTCGTACATTATTGATACCTTATTGACTGAAAACAATGTAAATTTCTGGCTGTTTGGGCCAGCATTTACTGTGAGTACAGCTTTGAAAAAGGAAACAGGCAGTGTCACATAAATCAATCAAAAATCAGGTTAAAATAGTTGCTTCTTGCAAATATCTGGTGGATTATATCTGAAATTAAAATGGTCGGGGGCACTCCTGTGGCTCAGTTTTTGGAGGATACGCCCCATGTGCTGGGGCAGTTGGTCCTCCGCAGCAGCTGCTGGTGTTGACTCCAGCCTGTGGCCCCTTTGCTGCATGTCGTCTCTCTCTACCCACTTTCCTGTCATACCTTCAGGTGTCCTATGAATAAAGGCAAAAATGCTCAAAAAATAATCTTAAAAAACAAAAGAAACTGAAATGCTCAGGTTATGTTAATGCTATTTTTCAGAGAAACTATCCAGTTTTCTCAGGACATTAAACTTTTTTTTTTTTTAGTTTTGTGGATAATGTATGGGGGCCCATTTGCCCCAATGGAATGAAAAAAGGAAATCCTGTAAGTCATTATAATAAGACACTAATTTAAATTAATGTCAAATTTTCTCAAATTACAATAAGTTAGATAGTATGTCATTATTTCAACTAAGTCCTTCCTCACTACAAAGACTGACATTAAATTGGCAGACATGGACGCTCTGTCTAGCAGCTTTATTGGACATGTCCAGACATGTTTGAGCCACCAGAGCCAGAGGATGGTGACAGGATTGTGTTTTTTTTTTCTTCTGTGTCAGGTTGTTGGAACTGAAGTGAGCTGAAGTGAACTGCTGGGGTGATTTGGATTGACAGAGTTGTTGAAGGCACATTTACAAAGGACCAGGAGGGGAAGGCGGTGTCGTTCGTGTGTTGGTTTGCAGAGCTTATATATTGTTGGGCAACCATGGTTCCGCCATGTCACTGAGCCATGTTTCAGGTCCGCCCAAAGAATTCTGAACACAGGAATCTTGATGGTTAAACTCTATAATTCAGTACTACATAGTTCTCAATCTTTTTACAATCTTTCAGCAACTATTTTCTAACATGTAAAATGTATTTACACAGTCTTTCAATAGATAGATATATACTTTATTGTCCCCATAGGGAAATTTGAGTTGGACTCAAATTCAGATCTGTCAACATTTATACTGGCGCACACTGTTGTCTTATTATAGAACAAAAGTATTTAGTATAAGAAATACATATAAATAGGTCTCATATGACTGAATACAAACTTATGTCGACAATATTGAAGAAAATGTTTGAAAAAGTAAATCTGGGTTATTTCAAGGGCCCCCTTAGTGGCTTGGGGGGCACAGTCAGCAACACAGGTTACTCCTGTATCAGGTTGACTGGAACCTACCCACCTAATAGTGAAGCTTTAAACAGATCTGTGCATTAAATGAAGACACAATGCTTTCTGTTGATAGAGAAAGCCATGGATGAACACTTCAAATCAAAAATCATGTCAGGGGTTGAGGCTGTTCTGTGGAGCTGTGGTTTGGGAAGAACCTCTGTCATACTGACTGGCTGCTGTCTGATGTTTAATCTGACTTTATATGTGGGGCAGTGAAAGTCCTCAAAGCGCCTTTCAAGGCTCCATATATGGGCGATGACAGTCAACATGTGGGGGCAGCCGCTGCTGTTTGCTGATCTGTCAGTTGAAGATGGGTCAGATATAAATTTAAACCAAATTAGCTTTCTCACTTTGACAGTTGCACACTCATCGTCTCTCTCCACCCCCCCCACACACACACATAAACACACACATATTTGCATGTACACACCCCAGTTGCTGTACTCCCACACAGAGAAAGTATGTGGGCTACAAAAGAAAAACTGTATCCAGTGTGGGTTTTTTTTTTCTTGATGTCTGTGACAATTAAACAGACAGGGAAATAATTGTATATTCTCTCATATTAAACTCACTGCTTCGAGTGGGTATACTTGAAAGTGAACTAGCTTGTATTTTGAGGGCGATAACCATGATGCTGTATTGTCAGGAAAGGTACATCTTCACTGGGTTTAGATTCCAGAGCAAAGAGCTGGAAAGCAGCATCAATTCTGTTTCATACAGAAAACCAGAGAGGTCACAACATAATGTTGTGTTCTGATAATGAAGTAAGGATGCTGTGGTTTTGTTTTCTTGATATTACATAATGTTGATTCTGTAAATTAAACATGACCCACACTGTTTTCTGGTGATAAAAATGATCAAATGGAACAGGTTCTAATAAAATGAGTAGGATTGGTGAAATGTTACTTTTTGTAAACTAACTGTTGACAAAGACACACTATCAGTTTCTATAGAAGTAAAAGCCTTGATCAGCACTGACAACCGCAGGCACACTCAGTCACAGTACAGTAGGTGTATTTTAGGGACAGTACAGGGATTTTCCCTGGTTGCTGCTGCAGCAGATTACAATAATATGTTAATGTCAGAAATGTGTTGATGCCAAATGCACGCGATGACATAACTGTCTTGGGTCTGCTAATTATAGAAATTATAGACTCTAATGAGTTTTTAAAGGGAAAGTTCACCCCAAAGTCAAAATATTTTTCCCCTGGTGTGTAGTGCTATTTATCATCTGGATTTTTTTGGTGTGAGTTGAGGAGTTTTGGAGATATCAGCTGCAGGGATATCTGCCTTCTGTTCAATATAATTGGAACTAAATGGCTTTTGGTGCTAAAAGCATAAAAAATACATTTGTTTTTTTTTTTGTTTTTTTACAAAAATCATGACCCAGTTACTCAAGATAATCCACAGAGCTTGCTGTAAGCAGTTTCATGTAGAAACCACTTTCTTTGTAGTAGAAAGAAAGTAGCTCTGGTAGATTCTAAAGTAGTTCCAGTAGATCAGGGGTATCTAGTCTGGAGCCACATGCGGATCTTTTGCCCCTCTCCAGTGGCTCTGTGTGGCTTTGACAAAAGGTTATGTGGAAATTAATTTTTTAACCTTTTAGTTTTCATTCATCATTTTTCTGGGCCTAAAGTGATTCCTATAGATGAATCTGGTGAAGCACCCTTCCTACAGTATCAGCACAAATGAATGCGAGCCATCATTAGAAGTTTACAGTTTTCCACTTTTACTTTTTATGTAACAGTACTTTTGAAAACAGTCTCTAGGAAGTCTGGGAGACCCTGAGCAGTTCAGCTGCTCCAACAGTCGTGTCAAACTTCAACAACAAAAAAACAGAATGCAAAATACACAAAGCTTTACTTGATGAAGAGAGCTGCTGTCTGAGAGCAGAGACTCTACAGCAGTGGTGGACAAAGTAGTCAACCCCAGTACTTGAGTCAAAGTACAGATACTCCTGGTCAAATATTACTCAACTACAAGTGAAAGTTGCTCAGTCAAAACTTTACTCAAGTTAAAGTATTAGAGTACTTGCTTTTAAAAATACTTAAGTATTCACAAGTACATGTTTTTAAAAATACTTAAGTATTCAAAAGTACAAATTACAAAGTACATTTTCTAATATCAATACATGCTGTATTGTTTTCATGATGCATTTACAGAAGCTTGTAACTCTCTGAAACCACCTAATGATGCACTGACTTGCTTGTAGAACCACTCTGCTACACAAAGTCTATAGAAACACCTTAAAAACTTCAACATAGAAACACAATCAAAAATTTAAATGACTGAGATTTCTTTCTGTCTTCAGAGGCAGTATATATACATGAATTATGCTGTATTTTTCACCCTTATAAAAACAATCCAACTTTAAAAGTTACCTGGAATAATGAATAATTATAATAACATCTTGAGATTTAATTTTGTCTTTCTCCTGCCGTCACCATTACCACTTTTTGTTTGAATGAAAGAGGGAGAGCTTGCTTGTGCTTGTTAGTGCACCTGGACGTATTTCTGCTTTTACATCAGTCCCATTTGAGAGGAGCTACTGTGATGGGTTTCTTTCTGTGAGGAACACAGCATGTGACCAACTGCATTTTAGAAAAGAAAAAACAGCAACAGCTGACTTCAACAATGTGCTTAGTCAAAAAGTAACAACAACCTTCCTAGAAATGTAGTGGAGTCAAAAGTACAATATTTGTCTTTGAAATGTAGTGGAGTGAAAGTCATAAGTTTCCAAAAAAACAAATACTCAAGTAAAGTACAGATACTCAAAAAATGTACTTAAGTACAGTACTCAAGTAAATGTACTTCACTACTGTCCACCACTGCTCTACAGAGTGTACAGAGGACCACCATGTGTCAGAGTGGATCCAAAATATTAACAAAAAGGAACTTTGTTCCTGAAAATCCTCAATACCTGATGAAAAATGTGAATTCATACTTATTTGTTATATATATTAGACAGTACTCCATCAGTGAAATGTGGTGGAAGTGGCCTGTATTTTCTATTCCCCATTATCCATTTCTGGCTGTTGTCACAACCAACATCTAACTACTGTGTAAAATCTAAAAAACATCGTCAATGCAGTTATCCATGTCACTGTCAGCAGACAACAGCAGACAGTGTCTAGAAGGGAACCCCAGACCAACAAGATCTCGCAACAGTGAATATTTTGACTGAAACCGTGAAAAAATCTCATGATAGTCTTACAAATCTGGGGTTCTCGTCTAGACACCAAGACTGATAGATATGATGTGCGACAGATAGACATGCGATGGCGGTGCTGCCATCCTGAAACGCCGCAAGATGCCGGAACATATCTTTTTTTTTTTTCCTCAACTAAAGTGTGTGTCACACCTATATCTGCAGCTCAGTACCTTTTCTTCCAAATTTTGCTGGTGGCTAGTCTTGAGTCTCTTGATTATTTTAATAGTTGCAGCTCTAGACAGATTTTTCATTTCCTTTTTCGGTCACAAATGTCTCTTTTGATAGTAAAGGTTGCAGACCCCTGCAATATTCTACTGCAAAGTAGTTCCTACATGAAACATCTAGGTGGGTATTTTATTTTGAGGAACTGGGTTATGATATTTTGGGAAACATTTTTGGTTTTGAATTTCCCAAATGTACTTTTTGTTGCTTTGAGAGTAAATAATTTCCAACTACATGACCAAAATGTGAGACACCTGTCCACATCTTTTTGTGTACTTTTGGCCTGGCTCTGTTTTTCCTGGTTTGGAAATCTTCATGCTGCAGCATACAGTGTTATTATCAAAAGATTCTCTGTAGAAACCCCATGGTGAGTTCTAGATAAAACCCATAGAATATCAAAAGGTTCTTGGTAGAACACCCTGAGTGTGTACTAAATAAAACCCTTGGAATATAAAAAAGTTCTTGGTAGAACCACCTTGTTGTGTTCTTGATTAAAACCATAAAAAAAGCTTCACAGTAGAACACTCTGGGTGGGTTCTTGTTGTCACCTTTAGAAGGTCAAAAGGTTCTGGATAGAACTTCCAGAGAGGATTCTGGGTGGACCCATTACACCATAGAAGGGTTCTTTGTAGACCCTGTCATTGGGGCTCTGGGTTATCGGGAACTAAAAAGGGTTCTCCTACGGTGACAAGCCAAAAAACCCTTAGTGGTTCTAGGTAGCATCTTTACTTCAAGTGTGCAGAGTCTTGCTGAGCAGTAGCACTGGGATCATGTGAAATGTGTTGTAAATACTGTGTCCAATCAGTTTCAGTCAAATGCAGAGCAGACAGCAGCTTTGAGTTCATTTTGTGGATGTTAGGGATGATCATTTGTAACACCTGCTCACCGTATCCCTCCTGACAGGTTTACACACACTCCAGTATGCCTGCACTTACACATGTCCCACACAGTTCCCACCGTACTATGATCAAACAGTTAAAGGAAGATTTTTTTGTTTTTCTTTAACGTTTCCACCTCCTGATAACAGCACATTCACTCACTCACACACACACACACACACACACACACACACACACACACACACACACACACACACACACGCAAACAGGAGTTAAATGAACAGAGCTCTTATTGACTGGGTTTATTGACGCGTGTATTGATGAATGCGACGGACGTGTGTGTGAACGTGACACTTTGAGACTATTTAAACAGCTGTCTCATTAGTCACACCTTATGTTATACAGACACATAACCTTCTTTCACTTCGATCATTTGAATTTTTAGTTGTACTAGTAGGAGTAGAAAAGTATGAAACAGAAGTAATAGTGACTGTGAAGCAGCAGTTTCCAACTGTGAAACAGCATTAGTATTTAAAACAGAATGAAAAAGCCTAAAATATAAAATAAGAGAATAAAATAGACACGGTACGATATCAGAAGGTAGCGACTGTGGCTCAGGAGGTAGTGCAGGTCGTCTACTGATCTCTGGGTTGGTGGTTCAGTCCTCATGTTGAAGTGTTCTTGGGCAAGACTCTGAGTCCGGGGTCCTTCCACAGCCACTGAGGAGCTGCTCCCAAGCCTGGATAAATACAGGAGGTTCTGTCAGGAAGGGCATCCATTGTGAGAAACCTGTTTCAAATCAAATATGTGGATCACAGAAAAACAGATTTTTCTTCTTTTTCAGCTTGTTACGTCATTTTTTTCATCCTACTGCATCTTTTTTGTATTAATACATCTTGTTACTTTGTTTTTTTGTCCTGTTACATCTGTTTCATCATTTTTCATCTTGTTACTTTTTTCATCTTGTTACATCATTTACGTAATTTATCTTGTTACATCTTTAACATCTTGTTACATGGTTTTCGTCATGGTTTCATTTTTTAAAAATCTAGTTGCATCTTTTTTTCCATGCTGAGTCGCTTTTTTGTCTTTATTTGTCTTGTTACACTGTTTTTGTTGTGTTTCGTCTTTTTCGTCAAATTAGATCTTGTTATGTTGTTTTTTGTCTTGTTACATCTTTTTTGTCATTTTTCATCTTGTTGCTTTTTGCATCTAGATGTCTTTTTTGTCTTGTTACATCATTTTTCATCTTGCTGCATCTCTTTTTGTTATGTTTTGTTTCTTTTGTCTTGTTATGTTGTTTGTGCCTTGTTATGTCCTTTCGTCATTTTTCATCTTGTTACTTTTTTTGTCCTGTGTATTTTTTGTCTTGTTATGTCTGTTACGTTGTTCTTCATCTTGCTGCATCTTTAACATCTTTTTACATGGTTTTCATATTGTTACATACTTTTTTCATCTTATTGCGTCCTTTCTGTCTCATTATGATTTTTTTTGTTTCATCTTTTTCTTTTGGTCATTTTTCTTCTTGTTAAGTTTTTTCGTCATATGTCTTTTTTGTCTTGTCACATCATTTACATCGTTCTTCATCTTTATTATCGTCTTTAACATGTTGCTATGTGCTATTTCGTGTCTGTCATTTTTAGCCTTGTTATGACTTTTTTGACTTTTATTATTTTTTTGTTACTTTTTTCATCTTTTTATGTCATTTTTTGTTTTGTTACATGTTTTTCGTCTTGGTATGTCTGTCGTGCATGATATGCACTGATGGATACACCAAGGAATCGTCTTTTCTGTGTTTTATTGTTCTGTCCATTCAGGCTGAAATCAGACTCGATCTTGGGAAGCCGGTGCACAATGATGAAAAAATAAAGATAATCAATAATTCCCCTCAAATGCATTTCAAATTAAGTCTCAAGTCTGTTTTGAAAATGTAAGGAGAAGAAAGTACACGTTGCCAGCAAGACCATACAGTGGACCATACAATATCAGATCCATTTGACAAAAGACAATGTCCTTATATAGAGCACCAATCATGTATACCTGTAGGGTGTCACTCGTTACAATATATCATAATGTGCCCAACACAGACAGAAGGATTGTGTCATATTGAAGTATATCACAGTTAGATTCTATATGTATGTGGGTGTTGCTTGAAACGTCCCTTTAATGAATAATGTGATTTGTTTTGTTACCCGACTGCTGAGATAACATCTCAGTTGGATAAATGGTGAGCATGACTTTATCTCAATGTCTATCTTGGCCAATATGTCCAATCAGTCAGACCGCTGACCCTGTCAAGCTGCTGTTAGCCGTCCACCCTCTGAGGTGTAATAATCTGATGAAACGTTATGTACTGAACAATAACTGACAGTAGTTACATGACAGACAGTGTCAGTGAGGTTTGTCTGACATTATCAGTGAACATCTGACTTTTCAGAAGTCATCAGTAATAATAAAGCTATATTTAGATGACAACATGACAATGGGGACTGTGTGATTCGACTGTGCAACACACTAACGTACAAAGTGGAAAGTGTATTCCATCCGAGGTGCCCGATATTTTCTGTTTTGTGTCTGTCAACTCTCTCTCCACCCACAGAGGGACTTTACAAGATCAAACAGTGCAGTAGAGTCCATGACCTGTGTGTGTGTGTGTGTGTGTGTGTGTGTGTGTGAGAGAGAGAGAAAGAGAGAGAGAGAGAGAGAGAGAGAGTGTGTGTGTGTGTGTGTGTGTGTGTGAGAGAGAGAGAGAGAGAGAGAGAGAGAAAGAGAGAGAGAGAGAGAGAGAGAGAGAGAGAGAGAGCGTGGTACACAGTTCCTCAGGAGGCCACAGGAGGGCACACACTCCTCCTGGGACTGTTCTTTAATTTTGTGGCAACATTTTTGAGGAAAACATTCTACTCTACAACATCTTAGAGACAAAATGTTGTACTTTTTACTCTACTACATTTGTCTAACAGTTTTAGTTTCTTTCAGATAAGAATTTTTCACTTTTTTTATTTCCATTCCCCATCTTCTTCCTGTGCAGTGAAAACCATCAAACTCTAAGTGTGTTCATTTTGAATATTTGTGATGAACTGAAGGGTGAAGTGTCCCCACAAACACACACACAGTGGTATGAAGTATCTCTGATGGGCCGCAGTGGAAGCTATTATGATGCTCCCTAGTGCATGGTTACAAGTTATGAAGCACACACAGACACACACACACACACACGTATGTTACCACTCTAACATTACCTGCTGCACGTTGTTGACACACCACTGATGTTGATGCTGATGCTGATGCTGAACTGCTGCATGACTACCAAGAGGTTGGTCGTCCATATGTTAGTGTTACACTGTGTGTTGTGTTCTGTGTTCTTCTGTCCCAAGGTTCTGTACCTTTTTTTCTGGGGACCCACTTTTAAAAAATGACAGTCCATTGTGACCCAGTTAACAACAAGCCTTATCAATAAATCTCGGGAAGTTCAATTGTGCATTAATGAACCATTTCCACATCACCATATTTGATGCATGGATATACACATTAAATACTTAATAAATAAATGCATTAAGGCTGAGTGAACAGGCTGTCTCAATCTTTTTATTTCCTCTCATCAAGAAAACAAACCTAAAAACATAAAATTGAGATAACATGACTTTCAACAATTCTACGCGGTTTTTGAGATACAATTTTAGGGGACCCAAATAAAATGTCCTGTGACCCACCTGTGGGTCACGACCCAGTCTTTGGGATTGACTCCTGTAGCGTGTCTTGCTAGCTTCCCTGGCTTGCAAAGGTACTTGTTGTCTGATTAATCTTTTAAGATAACATTTATTGCTGTTATACATTTTCTTTATTTAATTTGAAGTTAACTTGATTTATTGATAAAAACACAAAACTTTTAATTATTGTTACACCCCCTCGTCCCCTAGCCAAGGCCTGAGCGAAATGTAGTCCGGAGGCTGGATGCAGCCCACTGAAAGGTTTCATGTGGCCCACAAGGTCATCATGGAAATATCAAAAAGACCATCAGAAGCATTTCTCTTACCATTAAACCATTATCAGACCTTTATTTTGAAAGGGCTCAGTGCTGTGTTCATTGGTAATGATAATGAACTGTATCTTTTATATTAAACTGTAACTTTATTTACTCAGTGCTGTACATCCATGTTGTTTATGTTGTTCTTCTACTTTTGCTGCTTCTATCATTACAACCTGTATGCAGCCTGCATGGTACACTGTAAAACATCAAGTTTTAGACATTACCAACAAAAGATTAACCCACAATTCATCACATGATAATACGGAAAGGGTGACCAACAGTAGAGGTGCCCTATATGGAACAATTTTGACTATTCCATTATCAGAGATTTGGCCATTATTAGGAACTTATATCATTTGTCTGGACCACAGCAGCCTGATCAGTCAGATCATGTGGCCCCACATGAAAAACAATTGCCCACCACTGCCATAGCCCAAACTTGGGAGTCGTAACAGCTAGAGACATGACAATGAATGACACAAACATACACATTACCCAGCAATCACCACTGTGTATGACAGAAAATTCCAAATCATATGAGATTCATTTAATTGAATAATTTGTCGTTGTTTATTAATAGTTGACATTTTTTATTTAGATTGACAAGAAGACATCATGTGATGTTGTCTCTGCATTCTTACCCCTTTGTTTTTAATTCAATGTTATTGACAAGTTTTTATTTGTATTTCTTCTTATCGACATGTTTTTCTGGTATTCCTGTTCTCATCTGTTTTATGTTTTAGTGTCCTTTCCTTGTGTCTCAGTTTTACTATAGCTTTTTGGTTCTGTTTGGCCTCATCTATCTATCTATCTATCTATCTATCTATCTATCTATCTATCTATCTATCTGTCTATCTATCTATCTATCTATCTATGTAGTTTTGGCTTTGTGTTGTGGTATCCTGCTCTTTTGAGATGTCGGTTAAAGCTCTTTGTAAACTCCGCTTGTACACGTGCTACATAAAATAAAGTTATTATAATTATAAAAATGGAATAAATCCCTGTAATAATAAAGATAAATACCAATAACAAAACATTGTTATAACAAATGATTAGTGAACAACATCACACTGATGGATAATGTTAAAGATAAAAAGTGAAATAAACTGAACGTGTCCTCGTGTGTGTGGACCACTGTCACCTGGGTGATTCATTTTCATTCTTCTTTATGTTTATTTCACATGGCCCACCACCTCCACCGCCTCTATAAATATTGCTTTCCTTTCCTCTCTGGCTGTAAATAACTCTAAACGACTATATTTAACCCGTAAGTGAATCTTTCCTAGAGCATAGTCAAATCACACTGAGACAAGTTTCCGAGCCGGGCAGCCTATCGCACCCAGAGGAGGAGATTCCGCTCCTGCCCGCCTCATTTGACTGTGGTTCTCTCTCTGTGTCTCTCAGCTCGGGTAAACTCGTCACTTTCCGATGATCAGAATAACTCCGGAATCAAAACCAAATAAGGAGTGTTGGGGCTGTACCCAATTACCGGATTGAGCCTTTTATGGGTTAAGCAGCTCGACCGGAATTCCTCTTTTGATATCAAGGCGCAGAAAATACACTAAAACACATTCAAAAAGAGTCATTTTAGAAAGAAATATTTAGAAAATGAGAGCAGTGTGAGCTTACTATATTGTATGAGGAGTGTGATGTCGCTGTGTTGTTGTGTGGCAGTGTGTGTATTTGTGTGTGCCTGTGTGTGGCACCGAGTGGAAAAAGTCCCCTTTATCTCTCCTGCAGCGGTGGATTCTCCATTCACAAGTGATTCCCTCTGACATCGTCACGGAGCCACCAATCAAAAGCGGTACCGCCTCTCCCCTCCCACTCCATATTTGGGTACTGACGTAGCAACCGTATTCACAAGGCTCCCCATATATACATACTAGTGCCCGGGCCGCCGTTCCCAATAACAGTTAACTTTTATCAGCCAGAGCGCATGAAGCGCACCATCCTCTCATCCTCTCCCAGCCGCTGACACGCAGAGACATGCAGGGGTGACCCACGCAGGGCTCGGCTGGGTGACACACTGTTGTTCGTAAAGGAAAAGAACAGAAAAAGACAAGAGAAAGAGACAAAGAGAAAGAAAAAGAGCAGAGACGCGAGTGTTTTTTCTTCACGATGACAGCTAAAACTTTGGAGAAAGTGCCGGTGAATCTCGGGGGATTCGTGCATCCCGTGGCCGACAGCGTATACTCTGTGGATGACATCGCCACCAGCCTGCCGACCTCAGTGGCTATCTTCCCCAACTCCGAGTTAGGAGCGCACTACGACCAGATTAACGTGGCAGCAGGTAGGTTTCACACTTCTGGAGCGGAAATCAGCCTCATTCATCTATGAAAAGTTGAATATTTGAGCAATTGCAACTCCAAATCCTGTTAGTAAAAAGTTAGTTAAAAATCATCATATATAAATGAAATAAGACCAGAATCGGTGCGTAATGGCACAAAGATGCGCCAGCTTTCTCGTAAAACCAATGTTTTATTTACAGTAAATGTATTTATTTATAATGTAGAGACAAAACTAGTTCAAAGTGCTGCTGTGGGGCTCTTATACATCGTCTAATATAAATTATTTTCAGTAGTTTACAGGCATATTCAGACTTTGATGAAAAATGCCCAACAGGAGTTGGAGGGAAAAATCACTTTTGGACACTATTGCAGCAGAAATCTGGCTCATTCATCTATGTAAAGTTGTCTCTAGCCTCAATATTAACTCCAAATTGTCTTCCAAGCTGCTTCAGAAAAGAATAAAAAAAACATTTATTGTTTTGATTTGACTGTCAGAGTAAAAAAAAATGTTAAAATTGTTCATATACTAACATGATAAGACCAGAGTGTGTGCGCAATGGCACAGAAATGCACCAGTTTTCTCTTTAAGCCCACTTTCTTGTTTGGTGTGAACAGGTTAATACTTTGTGAACATATTTTATTTATAGTAAATGTACTTATATATTATGAAGCTGACGAATTGAAAATACTACTGTGGAGCTTTAGGCAATGATTTGCAGACTTTCAATGAAAAAGATCCAAAAATTAGTTGGAAAAAAAAACTTTACAAGTAAACAGATTGCATTATAGTTTTACATCTTGTAGTTTTCTGCTGCATTTGTGCGTGTACATACTGAACATGCGTGATTATCACGAAAGATATATAAATCTTTTTTCTAAACCTCTAAAGTTTAAAATCTAAACACTGCTTTTTAGGAAAATGTATATTATACCTTGAAGTTGAAAAGCTGGGGAAAAAGACAAAAATGAAGCAAAGAAAGTGAAGAGTATGCCAAAGTGAACCTGGTCTCCAGAGTTTGTGGTCCCCACTGATGACCTGTTGTGTTTTTCTTCACAGATGGCCTGATGGGCGCAGACATGAGCGCAGAGAAGCGCTCCCTGGACCTCTCCCCCTACTCCAGCGGCTTCTCTCAGCCCGCGTCCCACCGCAACCAGACCTTCACCTACATGGGAAAGTTCTCCATCGACTCCCAGTATCCAGGTAACTGGAACCCCGAGGGAGTCATCAACATCGTTTCGGGCATCTTCAACGTGGCCCAGCCGCCTCCTCCTCCTCCTCCTCCCTCCTCTTCAGCGTCCTCCTCCCCGGTCTCCTCAGGATCTCCCAATCACTTCTCCAGCGGTAATCTGAGCTGCACCATGGCGGCTCAGAACCAGGCGGAGATGGACCACCACCACCACCTCTACTCCCCTCCTCCTCCTTACTCCTCCTCAGGCTGCGGGGAGGTGTACCAGGACCCCTCTGCGTTTCTGTCCACCTCCACCTGCCCCATCGCCTCTTACCCGCCCCCCTCCTACTCCTCTCCTAAGCAGCCGGGCAGCTCGGACGCGCCGGGGCTCTTTCCCATCATCCCCGACTACTCTGGTTTCTTCCAGCCGGCCTGCCAGCGGGACATGCATTCTGCGGGGATCCAGGATCGGAAACCTTTCGGTCCCTGCCCGCTCGATACATTCCGCGTCCCTCCACCTCTGACCCCTCTGAACACTATCAGGAACTTTACGCTCGGGGGTCCGGGTAGTGGAGGCCCCGAGGCAGGCCCGCCGAGGCTGCCCTCTGCCTACAGCCCGCAGAACCTGCCCCTGAGGCCGATCCTGCGGCCCAGAAAGTACCCGAACAGACCCAGCAAGACGCCCATCCACGAGCGGCCGTACCCGTGCCCGGCGGAGGGCTGTGACCGCCGCTTCTCCCGCTCCGACGAACTCACCCGGCACATCCGGATCCACACCGGACACAAGCCCTTCCAGTGCCGGATCTGTATGCGCAACTTCAGCCGCAGCGACCATCTCACCACGCACATCCGCACGCACACCGGGGAGAAGCCGTTCGCGTGCGACTTCTGCGGCCGCAAGTTCGCGCGAAGCGACGAGAGGAAGAGACACACTAAGATCCATCTGAGACAGAAGGAGAGGAAGTCCTCCACCGTGTCCTCCTCGTCCTCCTCCTCGTCTGGTAGCTCCGGAGCTCTGGAGCGGCCGGTCTGTTCCTAGTTTTCCCTGTCACCATGGCAGCGTGACGCACACTAACACCTTAAAGAAAAG
Source organism: Lutjanus erythropterus (assembly GCF_056507025.1). Classification (NCBI taxonomy): domain Eukaryota; kingdom Metazoa; phylum Chordata; class Actinopteri; order Lutjaniformes; family Lutjanidae; genus Lutjanus; species Lutjanus erythropterus. Next base: position 30,843,992 of record NC_139333.1, on the reverse strand, counting down.
AACTTTTAAATGATGATTCTGAACTGTTGTGAATCAAGAAAACTAAAAAAAAGTTTTAGCTTTCTTGCTAAACACCAGGACGGGAAAGAACTTCTGTGCAGTCGTGCGTATTTACGCACATCCATCCATCCCTGCTCCAGAACTGACAGACAGACTGACACGAATGCACTTTGCCTGCACAGTCTACTGAATATAAGAGTAAATATAGCCATTAATTCATAAAAATTTAAGGGCGGGTGTAATATAAAGGGGATTTTTTAATGTCGCCAACACATGTTGCGCGCAACATGTTGCGCGTTTAAATGTGAAATAACTGCAATAATCTTTTAAAGAAAGAAAAAACTGTTATTTAAATTATTGGATTGACCGTGTGTTCATTCTAACATGTCTGTCGATGACTGTATTTCCCCTTTAGTGCCTTGCTGTGTGTCTTTTTGTACACTGACTGATTCAAGGACGCTTCTAATGCAATGTGTATATTTGTCCTTTAATATGTACAGTTGAAGACTTTCTATTTTTGTACACATTCCGTCTTGTGTAATTTCAGGTTGTGGTTCACGTGTAAAACAATGTTTTATGGAGTATAAATATGTTGAACTCATACCGATTTGACATTTTTGTTGTGATGTGTGTTTTGAGACTTATTATTAAATGTCTGCGGATGATAAACACAGACGGTATCAGTTTGGTTTATTACTCATAACTAAAGCGACAACACAAAGATGGAACACAAAAGTCGCCTGGCTGAAAGTGGCAAATGCAATTCTTTTATGTATATTTATAAAACGACTTTTAAAGATGTTGATGTTGGAAATTTAATCGGGTAAATCCCACCTTGCGTCACCCATGGCATCTCTGACTCAGAGTTTTCACCCACTCACTTTTATTTAGCTGTCACAACAGGTTGTAAACAGGCTATGATCTGGTATCTGTCTGTCACATTAAAGGTGAAAGGCAAGCTAAAATGTTCTTTGAGCAAAGTCAGTGAAAGTAACCAAATTTTGACTTCAGTCAGAAGAGTTAAAATGGTCAAATCAACATTTACAACCATTTCAAATACAATGTAGGTCATTTGTTTCTAAATATGTTCAAGTTTAATAGGAAAAATCAACAAAATTTTATAAAAAATAAATATATGAATAGATATAGACAAACATATTTTATGAGGCGTATTTTGAAAAGGAGGTTGTGCTTCAACAATGGGATTCTCATTGGAGTGCTAAACCCAAAATCCAGTGAGTGTATTCCAAAAAAATGGAAAAAGTAGGACACCTACCATTTCAAGTTTTTGAAATATGCTTTACAAGATATAAGAATGACGTTCACAACATCCCGGCAGGGCCATCACCAAACAATACTGAGGGTCACAACAGATCATAAATAGCCTCTGATCTGAAATGAGCTGGTCACATTAAAGGTGAAAGACAAGCTCAACTGTTCTTTGAGCAAATTCAGTGACAAGAACCAAATTTTGGCTTCAGTCAGAAGAGTTAAAACGCTCAAATCGACATTTACAACCATTTCATTTCTAAATATATTCAAGTTTTATAGGAAAAAGCTGCAAGATTTATATAAATAAATAGAAAATAAATGTCTAGAGATGTACTTTGTAACATATATTTGGAAAAGGAGGTTTTGCATCAACTTGTGAAACCCAAAATACCTTGAGCATGCTCCCAAAAATGGAAAAGGTAGCACATCTGCCTTTTCAAGTTTTTAAATTACACTTTGTAAGATATAAGAATTCCAGATGTTCACAGCATCCTGGCAGGGCCAGCAACAAAAATACTGAGTGCAAAGCCTGCAAGAAAAAAACACTTTTGGTAAAGAAATGTTGGATCCTTCATATATTTATACATTACTTATCTATTTATTTGTTGACTTCAATTTTATACAAGCTGGTCATCATTCTAAACATTTTTTGGGTGGTGTGTATTTTATGTTTTGTTGTCACCTCTGTCTGCATCATTTGTTGTGACTCACACCTAAACCTCACTTCTCAGGAGTGAGTGGGAAGCTGTGGTCACCTAATTCTGTTCCAATGTTCTAAATGTCTGTGTATTAATAAACATCAGGATGTGGTGCAGCAGAGACATTTGCGGTGTTTTAACGTAGCACCTTCAGGGTTCATGACACAATGGAACCAGTTAAAAGAATAGATACTGATGCTGTAAGGCGCTGATACTAAAATTGCAACCGGTTGGCCAAATCTGGCCCCCGGTAAGCTGGGTGGCCCTCACGTGATTTTCTAATCACAATAAAAATCAATAGAAACTGTTTTTCACAGATATGTCAGTTTTGTATGATGGGATAAATGAAGCTGTTAGTAACAGAGAAGGCTGATCTTTGTGTGACAGCAGAGTGCCGACAGTGAGCTCTGCAGGAGAAGACAACTGTTAGCTGAAGACAAGCGAAAGCTGTACAGAATTATCTATTTCATACTAAAAGAGCTTAAATACGCTCTTCATTTTGTCTCTGGTTTATGGTTTATGTTTCTGAATCATTCCAGCATTACGGTGGCTGCATGATGGAAGACGCTCCAGCTGAAATGATCTGAGTCATTAGTTAATCCTTATACCACAATTTAGTTTACAAGCTGAATTCACAGGTCAGTAATTTTGAAAAATAAGAAAGAAGAGTTATGGGCTGTTTAAATAATGTTATTCTGTGTGTTGATTAACTGGCCCCTGTAATTTTTTTTAAAGGTGGCCCCTGTGTAAAGCAGTATCACTGATGTGAAGTCACCACCTCATAAATGATTAAGACAAAAGCTTCTTAATTGTATGGGGCACCTTTGCTGCATCTGGAGGGAAAAAAGAGAAAAATCTGATCTGATTTTTAGCCTCTTACATCTCTCCTGTGAAATCTTTGCTATTAAACTGTTTAAGGCCAGTGTAAAAGCTTGTTATAGGCACTGAATACCAGTAAGTAGTTTATTTAAATACGTTTTATTATGATGATATTTATTTATAGAATTATCCCACAGATCTGAAAATTCTATGGACTAAACTGCATTCTGAGATCACTGAAAGTTCTTGTCTGCTATCAATATAATTTCAAGGTGTTTCATTTCTTTTTCTACTTGTCAAATGAAGCAGAATTCCTGCATGAACAGACACTGCACACTGTCTGCAGCAGAATCCTGAGTCCATGTGACATTTCTCTTAGCACAGTATTGTTATGATCGAGGTATTGTACAGATTAAGTCCAGTAAGAACAACCTGTCTGTAGTATGTTATGGTTGTGTGAAGTTTTTCTGTCAACAGATGCTACAATATCAATGCACTTCACTGAAATATAATACAGTTACTCTAAAGTTTCTTAAATTTCATTTAGGTAGATTTACATTTTTATACAACATAAGCTCTGACTATTTTGTGTTTTCTAATAGAGTGATTCGCAGTGTGGGGTTCAGGGACCACGGGGATCTGTAGCACTCTGCCAGGGGGTCCATTAAAAGGTTTCAGCTTCATTCATTTTAATTGATCATGATAAACATATAGGGAAAAATATTTTTACTTTTAATTATTTATTTATTTTAAGAAAATGCTTCATAAAGTAGTGTGAAATAGTTAATAGATTATGTCACATATCTGTAGCTCTGGCTCCTGCCAGTCCAGCATGCGTCACCCATCACCGTAAAAAACAACACAGCAAGTCAGAGCGGCATCGAAGAAGGACAGATTTTTAAAATGACCAGCTACATGAAATTGTTCCTGGTTGAAAAAGAAATGAGAACCTGGTACAAAGTTGTGTAAAAAAGACATAAGAAAAAATAATGCTGCAGAGTTTCAGCACTAAGTTTATTAGAAGTGCAACATTTTGCTTGTAGAACATCGTCAGGTATTAAACTCACAGTATGAAGCAACAACAGAACCACAGAGAGAAAGAGGAAAATGGAAATGACAACATTTCAATAACACTTTCTATGACTGTCATGCAATGCATTATAAGCACATTATAATGCATTTAAAATGCTTTATAGAACTCTTTATACTTGTTTAGAATCATACATGACAACTTAAAACAAGGTGTAGAAACTATTATAAGTGGTGGATATGATGTATCGTAAGCTCAGCATTCATAATGCTTTATAGGTCCATGCCAAAGTGACAAGAGTGTTTGAAAGAAGAATCTGAGTCCTGGTTACACAGCACATTATAACCACTGTTATTTCTGTATAGCAGAACAGATTATTACTATGGATGCAGTTCTGATCACAGACTCCAGAGGAGCAATAAAATCATTTCAAATCCATTAAATAATTTTTTGATTAACATTTTATATGAAATTATTATTTTTTTCCTTTGTAAGTAACTGTGCATTAAGCATAATAATGCACAATGAGGAGGTCATTATTGTGAAGGGATGGTGCCCATCCTGTCCTGGTTCATTTCACAATAATGACCTGCTCACTGTACATTATCCCTTATATAACAGATGATAAAGTCTGTTTCTGAAATGCAATAATGTCTTATAGATAACAATAATATGCTCTAGCATGACTTTGTGAGCTTTATAAAGTGAGAGTACTGTATAAGATTATCAGCAACTGTATCATGTTGTCATGCGTGATTATAACCATTCAGAAATACCTTTTAAAATTATTATTAGAATGTCTTATGGATGTGCTTATAATGATTTATATATATGACCTTTTATAGAAAGTTTCCGGACTGATAAAATCTCGTTTGCATTATGAGTTTGATCTCACTGAAACTCTATGACTAAGATGTAGCATTTTGATAACACTGGCACTGTGTGGAAATGTAAATAAAGAAGCTTTAGCTAAAAAGCTAAAAAAAACTATCTCAGAGCTGTCCCTGCACTGGACACACATAGACTCTGGGGAGGACGGCAAACACGCGTGTTTCTCAAAGTATCAGACTTTTGCTTTTAAGAAGCTGTGTGACTCTGTAACATCTTTATTCCTCTGACGCCAACTTGACCACAAGAAGGGAAAATGAGTGGTATTGTAGAGTCATCCTGAGCTGTACAAAGAAGGCCACTGTTCCTCCACTCTCCCTAACCCTTACAGCTATATCAGTCTCTTATAAACCATTTATTGGGCGACGTATACTGTTTATAAATGCTAAACAGCTAAAATGGAAAGTGTTGCTGACAGTCCTAAAGGCTGAGTGCTTCATTTTTCATTGTTCATAAAGATCAGAGTGCACTGCTGCACGAGCTCTTGTCTTATTGTCTTATTGTGGTCGCTGATGGCTGCCGACTATAGTCTGGATCCACTTGAGGTTTCTGCCTGTTCAGAGGAAGTTTTTCCTCACCACTGTCACCTCAGTGCTTGCTCCTGGTGGGAACTGTTGGCTCTCTCTAAATAATATTATAAAGTACAAAGCGCTGTAAGAAGTCTCTGTAATGATGCAACTGTAAAACAAAAAAAAAAACAGGTTGAGACAACTCAGAATTTCAAGGCAACTTAATACAATAGATTTTTGAGTTTTGAGCCCAAATCAAACTCTTAATGTCTGAAATAAACTAAAAAAAAAGTTTTTCCAATCTATAATGTGGCCGCACTTTATTTTACAGTACACCAGTATGACATAACAAATCATACTTTGTGTTAAATTAGACTTTATTAGAGGTTAATTATGGACACATTACAACAGAAATGTACTGTAGACTAAAGTGAAATCACACATCTGCTACTGCCCCATTTAAAAATAATATGATTTACCAAGTAAAGACTAACATATATAAATGTATATACAATATTTTATTCATGGGTGACTGCACAAACTTATTGTAGTAGGCATTGGTTGTAATGTGTCCCTAATTATTACTAGTTTTTTCTAATTTGACACAAAGTGCTGTTTGTTACATCTTATTAGTATGCTGCTAGGTGTGTAGTGTCTAATTAGGGTATAGCTGCATGTTTAATGTCTAATAAAGAACATATTTATGTAGTTTTATTCTAATTGGATACAAAGTACAAAGTAGTAAAATAAAATCTTCTCTCATCTCTAGTTGAGATAATTTACTTTTCTTCTTTAGATAAACTTGAATCTTTGAGTTTTACAGACTTAAAACTCTTTGAGCGACTTTGAAAAATGGCTTACAGTGAGCTGTGAAGATGATTTGTCACTATTTTGGTGCCTGAAAATTAAATGACTTTTATTGAAAATATTAACCATTATTCACTTCCTTTCCAATAAGTTTACTTAATCATTTTTGAAAACCTTTTTTGGGGAGTTAAACTAACTAAAGATTCAAGTTTATCTGAAGAAGAAAAGTAAATCAACAGAACAAAAGATTAGCTGTTGATAAAACATTTTCAAAAGAGTTTAAGTTGGGCTAAAAACTCAAAAAATTATTTCAGTAAATTGCCTCAGCTTTTTAATTTTTACAGTGGGGTATTATACAAATGAAATGAAACGGAATGAATTGAATGTTCATTTTGGTGTTGTAACTGCTTGATGGCAACTCGTGGGACATTTTCTAATAAATCTAACTGTCACATTCAGAGCAGTGGGAATATACAGTCAGGAATAAAAAAAGACACATATCTGACATCTCCAGCAGCAGCTGCCAACAAATGGCTTTTCTTGTTCAAACTGCACCACAAGTATTCCCCACACTGATATACAGGCCTGATAGACTTCACACTGGAAATTGAGGATAATTGCGTGTAACATGAGTCACAGTCATCCAGTGAGCTGACTGACAGGGTCACCGTATCTGCAGTGTCGACGTGGAGCCAAGTGACAGTCAATGTCAGCCACTGTGTGAACATGCAGGCATGGATAGCACTGTGGGGAGTGATATTTTAGGGACACATATATCTAATGATGATGGGATCTCCCTGAATAAACGCCAAAAAATAAATAAATAAATAAATATATTTGTTAAATATTTATATCTTTCCACAGATTTCTTTAAATGTGAGCCATGATTAAGTGAGAGCCACAAATGAACAATAATGTTCATGTCCTGCCACAGATCCTCTATTGTGTCGAAGTGTGGGAGAAGACTTGGCCTGTTCGGACGTTGACCTTTCTTCTCTTCTTCTCATTGAAGCTGTCTCTGTCTGGATTTGACTGTTGTGGGTCATTGTCCTGCCAGGATGTGAATCCACTCTCAGTCTCTTTTCTTACACAATCTTAAGGATTTGCCTCAACTTTTTTTTTTTTTCGCTCTTTTTACTTTTTGTCTCCTCAAGCCTTAAATAAAACATATAAATGCTTTACCTGTTTGGATTGGAAGTCGTTATTTATTTGTATAGCGCCAAATCATAACAGAAGTTATCTCAGGGCATTTTTTTATATAGAGCAGGTCTTATACTTTTTCTAATTTTATTTGCAGGGACCCAAGAAATTCTCACCAAGAGCAAGCACTAAGGCAATAGTAGTGAGGAAAAACTTCAATTTAAAGGACCAGTGTGTAGGATTTAGTGGCATCTGGGGTGAGCTTGCAGACTGCAAAAATCTCACCTCACCCTCCCCTTCCAAGTGTGTAGGACAGTATCTGCACAAAATGCACAAGGACGTATCTAGAACCAGTGTTTGATTTGTCTGTTCTGGGCTATTATAGAAACATCCTCTGTGGAGGAGGACCTGCTCCATCTGTAAATATGAAGGGCTCAATCTGAGGTAACGAAAACAAGATTCTAATTTTCAGGTGATTATACACTAATGAAAACATACTTACGAATATTCTACTCAATTTCTACCATATTCTGCCAATAAATCCCCTAAAATCTTACACAGCTTTAAGAGGTAGAAACCTCAAGCAGAACCAGGCTCTGGGTTAGCGGCCATCCATGTCTACAGTTTGGTCTGAGAGAGAAGGGGGGGGGGGGGGGGTCATTACTCTGTTGTTACTTTTAGAACATTCAGGAGGGTCCAACAGATTTCGGGACTGAGAACCCCAGCTCTGTGAACCAGTGGGTTCCCAAGCATGAGGCGCCTCATTTTCTTTCTTGTACTTTTTTTTTCCTGCAAAGGAGGTTATTTTTGGTCACGTTTGTTTGTCCGTTTGTCAGCTGAATGATAGAAAAACTGCTGGCTCAGTTTTCATGAAACTTTGCGTAAGGCTGTTGCATGGGCCAAGAAAGAGCCCATTACATCAGGGTTCTCAAACTCAAATTGGCTTGGGGCCAGTGATAGTATTGTTACGTCATAGGTGGGCCACTTCACCAGTCAAGTACTGCAAGAAAATGCCATATTTCTGGAAATATGAAAAATTTCTTAAAGTTTCCATTACTAACACATTTTGGTCATACTTAAAGAAAACACAAACAGCAGTTTTTATGTTAGTTAGCAGTGCACTGTCTGTCACCTCAAATTGCTCATTAATTTCCCTGATGAAACCATCATAAATGTCACTTGGTAACTTGCCAATCCACTCTGCCATCAGAGAAATACTGACACAGAATATGAGCAAACAGCAACATGAAATCTTTCAGAAATACATAAATACTTTTTTTTTTTTTTTTTTACATAGAATTGTTTTATATCAATTGAAGGGTAGTTTAAATTTATATGAAATAACAACAGAAAAATATTTAAATTGAATCATTTTGCAAGCCAGGTTATCTTATATTTTTAACATCCCCTGTATTACTTTTTGGAGTGGACCTGAATCCAGTGGCAGTTACACAAATTATTCTTTAATTTCACTAACATTGCATGAAAGCATTTGGCCTTGGTGAAGGTCTGTACTCTCCGAGCGTCCTTCTAGTTATTTCTGCTTAGAACTTTAAAGGCATAACATGCAGAATTTAATTTTCTAGGTAACGACACCAGGCCAATCCAGAAAACAGCTAAATATGATGCGTGAAGGACATCTCAGATAATACTAGGCAATTTTGCACCTTACATCTGGCATCCACTCACCTAGCTGCCTTGCTTAGCCTGCTGGACAAGCTACCATTAATGTTAGTCCAGGACTGTATAAACATGTTTTAACAGAATATTATCCTCTGGTGTTGTCAGTGACAGTGACTGATTCTATTCTTTGAACTTATTTTGACCCTTGAAAAACTTTGAGCAGTAAGAGCAGGTAAATTACAGGTCAGTGATGGTGCCCCAGATATTGTACTGACTAAAATCAAAGAAATGAACATGACTACAGCAGAAAAATTTGATCTAGTTCCATGATTATTCCCATCGATTTTATTGTTCCACGTACATTCAACAACAGAGTGACAGAATCCCTGTCAAACTGGCACACAGACCCGTGTGAAGTGTAATATAGGCCAAAGGAGGATAAAGATATAAGCTAAAGTAATGTAACATACAGATTGGAATGATATAGTGTTTATGTAAAAGGTAGTGAAGAAAGTTAAGTGTTGGTTAAAGTTCACTAACACAGCTTCCATTTTAAAATACAACACCCTTGATAGATGAAACCTTCTGGACTGTGTTTAAAGGCTTTGTTCAGTCTTTAATATGATGAATCATATACACCATATCTCTCTAGATAAACTTGCAGTAGGTGAGATGATCATTGGAAATGTAGAAATAACTGAACGTTGGCCTTTTCTTCTTAAAGGACTAGTTCAGATGTTTTTGCTGTAGGGTTGTAAGAGGTATCCATGATCAGTGTATTATTACAATCAAGACCTTGCTGCCTACCGATTGTCTGGAGATTTGCAAAATGCAAAATCACTGCTAGAACTGTGGCAAGAACAACCACTGACAAACATAGGTGCCTTACATTTTGTCAGCTCAGACCTTACTGGACACATACCCACCACTCCCCCACCCCCCACACACACACACCGAACCTCACAATTTTCTCCCAGTTTATGACAAATTTTCCTTTTCATGATCACAACCTGTTTCTGGTACTCTATCACAGCTTCACCAAACCAGACTCTCTGGACAGAATTCCTATTTCTTGCATTTTCATGCATTTTCTAAACTTCTAAACATTCTTCCCTGAGAATTAAAAAACTGCTGTTGCATTTAGGGCTGAAGGATTTTGAAAAAATACTTCACTGCGATTATTTTGACTGATATTGCAACTGCGATATGATTAATGATATTAGAGGTAATTATAATATTTACATTCTTGTGATTGAAAAACATGCTCAAATGACTATGGGTCATTTTTTTGCAGGAGTCTGTACCAAAGTCTGTAGAATCTGATTCGTAGGACAGGACATCTCTGCCTTAGCACAATCAGAAAAGTTAAAAAAGCTTAAAGTTTTTTGACACACACTTTTAACAAATATTGCACCTCCTGCACTTTTAAAATTGTAGGAAGCCATGTTGTGATTTCGATAAAATTTTGATTAACTGTGCAGCTCTAGTTGCAGTTTACTTATTATTTCATTATTTTCATTATTTAAAAGTCACCAAAACACAAGAAACAAAGTCCCTGAAACTCAACATTTTTAAGGCTGCAAAACCTCCCTATTTTTGAAGTCTCAAGGTTGACAAGTATGATTACAGTAGATAGCAGTTGGCATGCTGGACCGGCTGTGGCTTGGTCCTTGTCCTTGGTCAAGACACTGAACCCCAGTTTGCTCCGAAGCACAGGCCACTGTGTTCCCAAGCTGCTGGTGCCCAGCCTAGATAAATGGGGAGGGTTGCATCAGGAGGGGCGTCTGATGTAAAAAGCCTATGCCAAATCAAATGTGCATATCAATGCCGGGTTGTGCGGGGCCTGGTCTGCCAGCTAGCAGCATCATGATCATGATGTTCTGTGAGGAAAAATGACTATTTTACCAAAGCAGTCTGGTGCCTTTAGAGAGAGTGATATCTGGTTTATGTAATGTTGTTAAAGTGGTGAAAATATTCTAAACATAACCTACAATGAAACTGGTACTGATTTTTTTGGGGTTCTAAGACACATTTTGCTGCTGACCCTGTCCACAGCAGTACACTGCGTAGCTTCTAACACTGGTACTCCTGCTGTTTCTCCAAACTGGGGTGTATCGACCGTCATCTACTGTAGGTAATACACTGACTATGGCTATCTACTTCATACAACCACACTTCAAAAAAATCCAAACTATCCTTTTAACTGCTCAGACCTGTGTAGGAACCATGTCATCTGGACAGTTACACACATAAAATAAAAATAAAGTATATATATATGTATATTGTAGTGTGTGCACTTTGGAAGAAGAAATTAGCGTGTACGATAGAAATGGCACTCTGAGCATACATTCAATAATCACAAATAAGGCAGGTATGACTGGAGTTACAGGCTTGGGCATTAAGACACGTCACAATGTGGAAGTCCTCTGCATCAAAGGGAGAAAACAAAAGGCTTTCCAAGTCTCAGAGAACACACGTCAGAGATCTTAACGACACCCCAGCATTCACAGAACATTTGGCTGATGACATTCATGTGTGTACAAGGCAACATAACTTTCTGAAGAAAAATACCATATTAGGAATGTGAATTCCTTGAGTCAGCTCTGTTCTCAGCACTGACATGAATATTGACGGTTTTTGGAAGGAAGTTCAGTGGTCCTGATTCTGTGTCGGGTGTCAGAGGTCACAGTCCTGCTTCTAAAAGCTTCTGCCCTGCTGTAGCATCCTTGAGCAAGGCACTCAATCCCTTTGACTTCAAGCTAATGCCGACCGTTATGTTTCACCTTCATGTGAACAGAGTAAAACATTTTCCCCTTGTTGATGGATGGATATCACCGTGTTATCATTCACTGTCATATACTGAAGTCTGATCAGAGGTTTCACTCAGACAGAGACGGTAGGGCCTGGGTAAGCCTCCCCGCCACACCAAAAGTCCTCTGGCTGAGGGACTTCTAGTAGCCACGTCTCCTCTTCTTTCTCCTTCTCTTCTCCCTGCTGCTCCTTGTTGCTCTTTCTATCTGCATCCCCCTCCGCCACAGTTTGCAGGACTTTGTAATAGTGACAGTCCCGCCCGTCGTCTGGATTGTACGGAGGTGCCAGGATATCCAGGAATGCAGCCGGCCCCTCCACCGCATCGATCTGGTGGAGGTTGTCCCGTACGGGAGTGAGGAGGCACGGCCCGCTGGTCTCCGAGTACTCGGCAACTGAGCGGAGAACGGAGCGCCGCAGGGAGGCCGTCTGGAATGGAGCCAACGGAGGGTCAAAATGAGGCAGGACGGTACTGACGGTCAGGTTATCCTCCAGTTTGTCGAAGCAGCGGACGCTCACCTTCCCATACAGAACCTGAAAAAAAGACATTGTACAGTAAGAAATTAATGAAATGATATTAAAGACTCATGACACTGGCTAGGAAGATATTACAAAGATCATTATTATGATGATGATCATCAGATAACATGTCTTGTTTGGTCCACAGCCCAAAGATATTCAGTTTACTGTCAGGGAGGAGTAAAGAAACCAGAAAACATTCACATTTAAGAAGCTGGACACAAAGAATTTAGACTTTTTTTCTGAAAAAAAACAAAAAACAAAACTCTGATTAATCAATTCTCACAAGCAGTTGATGCTTAATTTACTATTCAATTAATAATCGGCTAATCACTGCAGCTCTAGTGATGTGTATTGCATAGTAATGTGCAAATGAAATCATCAGCCCTCACTGATAAGTTTTAATACTTTTACTGTAGCATGGCAGTGTGATTTCATAGGAGAGCTGAGGGCTGAAACACATCCATTGTTCTGCTGCCGTGCTGCAATAAAACTATTAAATTTTATCAGTGAGTGCTGATGATTTCCGTACCTGTGTTACTCTAAAGAAACTCGAGTTGAGCACGGCAGTTCTTTCCCATTGCACAGTAAAAACATATTTGGATTAGTGCTATTACTTTGCACCAACAGGCACTGCTGACGCAAGGATGGAGGGGGAGTAACATTAGAAGAAAACCTGAAGAGACAAAGCGTGATTTATTTACATTAAATTAGTCTATAATGGAGACATAATTTTCCTGGGAAAAACTGTGCAGTGGCAGACAGATTTGCATTGTGAAGGCAAGACTTACTGGTAACCAGTCTAAACAAAGATGGTGTCATCATTTTATAGCCATTACACTGTGAAATCACCATTTACTTCATTATGATAATGAATTGGTTATATGTTAATGGTGATCTCTGTGTGCACACAGGGGACCAGCATGCCACTGGGAAGTGGTGAGAGACTGAAACATGTTGGCCCTAAAAGATTCCATGCTTTCAGTGATTAAAGAATGAAACAAACAAAAAACATTCTACAAATTCTATTTGAAAATCTGGGATTTTGCTGTAATGTTGTAATGTATAATGATTCTGTTCTGGCACAGGTATACAGAACAAAGAGAATGACAAATACAGTCTGAGCAAGATATTGTTATTATGGTATGAGACTAAATATGGTCTTTTGGGTCATACTATATCATGATATGATGCAAGAGGTGTCTTTTCCTGGCATTTTCCTGTTTGTGAACTTACCAGACTGTTCTATTATTTGTTCTTACCCACTTAGTCAATATATCAAAATTAATGATGATTATTTGTCTAAAATGTCATAATCTCATATTTAGTGAAAGCATCACTAATCATCCCTACAACATTGTTGCAATATTGACATACATATTTGGTCTGATTTTGTTCATATCCCCAAGCTGTAAATATGAAGTTGTAGGACTCATTTGCCTGATATCGTTGGGTGAATTAGCCTATGGTATGAATCAAATGTTTTATGTGCTTCATTAAAATGATGCTTCTTGACTGAGTCACAAAACAGTCTCAAGTCACATTTCAATTTGTGTGCTGAGACATGACATTAGGCTGTCGACTTTTTCTGTACTAAGACCCCTGAGGAGCACCACAGAACGCCACAGGAGGTCTTTTCTACCTGTGGCCATAAAACTGTACAACTCCTCCCCCTTCTGCAGGAAGGAAAAGTGACACATCCAGCCAACGTCAATACTATGATCAGTATTACTTTCAACATCAGTAGTATTTTTCAATATTATGTTCACTGTCATAGGGAAAATCAGATTTCTATTATATTTAATGTCACATTTTAATATCATGTACAATATTACTTTCATCATCATGTGCAATAGTACTTTTGAGTGGCTTTAGTGGTCGTTCTTTTTCTGGCATGCCCCCCCTAAGAAGGAAAGTTCACCCGCCCCCTACTTCCCAAACCTAATGATTACAATCAGTCATTAACAATAACTGGGGAATCATGATTGATAGCTTTGTTTTGCTCTATATTTCTCCCCTGGTCAGCCACGCCCCCTCCCAACCCCGGCAGAGAGTCCGCGCCATATATTCAATATCATGTGCTATATTATTATTATATGTTAATTACTACCATGTGCAATATCATTTTGTCCAATACACTGTGAAATATATTACATTCACTAACACTATTACTTTTCAATATTAATCATGTACAATCACGTTCATTATCATGCGCTATCTTTACTTTTATTATCTGGAGCAGTAGAACTTTTTTATTACCTCTCAATATCTCTGCCAAGATTACTTTCAATGTAACTGCCATTAACACTTTGTCCGTTTAGCTTACTTTGTTCTTAACTTATCTTACTTTGCTGTTATTCTGTTAGGCACCGTTTCCTTTGCATTTACTCATTATACACTATATTTCACTTATTCGATGCTCTGTTGTTATTCTTAGGTTACTGTAACTTTTGAGCAATCTGGCACACGCGTTTCCCTCTGGATTAATGAAGTTCTATCTTACTTTCCTTACAGGCTATAACGTTAGCTCTCTTAAACAAAGTAACATTTCAGAGGTATAATGTGGGAGTGACTGGACAACAACAGGCCACATGATAACAGACATGAGGGCTGAAGACCTTGAGCATCCCGTTCATGCCAGGGTGGTCGTGCAGCGGGATGGAGGCGCCGCTCCTCAACAGGAACACCCCCATGCTGAACACCTCGGTCTCGCAGATGTGCATGTAGGTGACCGGGGGGTTCTGGTGCCCCGCTGCTACCGAGCTCGGCTTCGTTTTCCGGGGAGCAATTTTCAGGTCGGCAGCCCTGAGAGCAGTCACTAAAGACACCAGCTCACTCTGTTTGTCCTCCACCACATTGTTGTCTCCGTTGGCTGAAGACTTTAGGCCTGTAAAGGAGATGTAGGCTTGCTTTGCTATTTTCTGGATCAGAGGAGTTTTGTTGTCTCGCGGCATTCTGACTGCGGGAAAAAAACCTAACGGTTATCGGTGTATCTCTGGCACTGTTCCTACGCTAAAACAGCTTTAAAATGCCTCTCGGGTCCTCCACTGTCACCAAATTTCCGTTGTAGATGTTCGGTCCACTTTCAAAAAAGACAAAAAAGCGACTTTAATAAAAATAAAACGCAATTCATGGTGGTGAAGTGTGATTTCAGCCCCAGATAAGAGCCTCCCTCCAGTCATTTTCCACCAGCTCGCCTCCTCGTCCCTGCTCAAAGAGCCTGCGCAAGAAACACAAAGCAGTATGGGTAATTGAGTTTTATACATGAACAGAAAATTACTCTTATTCGCATAAACACGAACAGTGGAAGCAGCAAATAATCTGATCGTATTTCACAGAAATACGCGTGATTGCATAAGATTGAGGCATACACCAACAAGGCTACATCAATAAAAATTAAGATAGTCTGCGTTTTAGTGAGACTACATTTCCCAAATGTCCGAGGGAAGGAGCAGAGTTGAAGAGGGGAAGGCCAGACAGGCCATTGAACTCTCCGCAGCCCACCCTGTCCAACATCACATCCTCTACCACTGCCTCTTACTGCAGCCCTTTGCGTTCTTCTTACTTAACGGATGCTTTGCGTTGAGAGCAGCCATTTTTCATTAGAGTCAGCGTTTGAGAGGACACACGCGTGGATTTTTTATCATATATTTTTGGCTTTGACTGTTAAGAGAGGAATGCATCTGTAGTCAGTACAGGCACACAGCTTTTTTGAACATGCACAATATACAGAATAGTTAAATTAAATAAATACTTAACAAATTAAACATTTTTGTGAACTGAGGTCAAAACAGTGCACTTTTGTCTGCCTGGAGCTGCAGCTATTAAATGCTCTCTTTTTACTGAAGACTATTTTTTGGGGAGCCATAGTTTATGGAGATGCAGGAAGACCAACATCACAATTTCGAGGAAAAAGCACTGAGCCATAGACACAGTCTTTGATGCATACTTAAGTTGATGAAATTTTTTTGAAATTTGGTGTACAACATACTGCAATAGATTTTGTGCCCAGCTCAAATTTTTCCAAACTTTCTGCTGACCTTTAGTTGAGATAATTTTCTATTCTTCCTTAGATAAATTTATAGTAAAATTTAAAGTTAGAGAAACTCAAAAAAGAAAAATGTTTTTCAAAATTTGGTCACAGTTAACTGTGAACCTGATTTGTTACTATTTTGTTGCCTTAAAATTAAATGTTTACGCTATAGTTTAAAAAAAAAAAAATACAACATTTTGGGATTTCTAAAATTCAAATGTTTAAATTTATCTAAAGAAGAAAAGTAAATTATCTCAACAAAAAATCAGTAGTTGGAACTGAAGAATTTGACTTGGGCTTGGACTTGTACTATGTATGTAGTATGTTGACTTGAAATTTTGAGCTGTTTGAACTTTTTCATAGACCTACAACAATGAAACATTTAAAAAATATATAATGTTATTCATTTCCATGCCAAAGTCACAGGGAGCCACTGGAGAGGAGCTAAAGAGCCGCATGTTGCTCTGGAACCTCAGGTTGCAGACCCCTGGTCATGTTGAAATGGCTGCTGTGAAAAAGTTGTATTGCAGTTACAGAATGCAGATAAAATGAATTGATATTTTATACACAGCAGTAGCAAGAGTTCAAGTCATTATTGTCACCAAATAAAACATTTTCTTTACAAAGTGGATTCAGTTTTACTGTGAGCTACAGATTGGCTGTCACATTGTTAGATTGTACATTGTTAGAACATTGTTACATTCAGTTTTCATCAACTCAGAAGTCTTTCTACAGTAATACAGGAGTCATGTGAATAAAATGGAAACAAGGCATTAATACCATTGTCTGTTCTTGTTAGCTGTAAAGGACTTAGATTAAAGGTTCGGTGACCAGTTTTAACAGAAACACATAAAAAAACATAAAATGCCTCCATACTGCTCGTCTGGTGTAATCCAAGTCTCCTAAAGCACCAACATGCCGTTCCTTTGTGCATGTACACACACATCCAGTTCAGATGGTGTGCATGCACACGTGAATGTGACTCTAACTAAGGATGTACAGTGAAGATTCAGGCTAAAAACATGGTGTAAATGACGTCTTTCAAGTTAACTTGGCATGTTGGGGCTTTAGGAGACTTGGATTACACCAGAGTAAGGACGCATTTTTTTTTCTGTTGTTTTTTTTTACATTTGAAAACTGGTCACCATTCACTTCCATTGTGGGAGATTCTGCAACACTGTTTTCCTGTGAAACTGAACTAAACACAACCTTCAATCAGCATGAAGGTGAGTAGATAATAACAGAATTATCATTTTTGGCTTAACCATCCCATTAAATTAATGTCATCATCACAGGATGTACATGTAGGCTCTGTGCAGACATCTGTGTAGAGCCAAAATTATACTTTCCATGTCCATGACTATGCGAGGGTCTGATAGGCTCCACGTGAAGTAAATTTCATCATCAGACTGTATAGGTTCTGTACGATCAGCCTCTCAGAGCTAAACTAGTACTTTACATGTCTGTGACTGCATAAGGATCCTCATGACATAAATGTCCTCATCAGAGGGTGAATGCATATGCTCTGTGTTTGTCCATTGTGTACCTCCAATTTCTTGAGATCACATGTACTTGTCCACAATGCCACTACGGAATACCATCTACACATGTGTGGGATACGTCCCTCAAGGAGACTCCAGAAAGTAGTATAAACACAATTATGCATCTGTGGTGGCTTCAGCCTAACCTGCTGGTTTGTTACACTGAACTATTTGGGAAGTTGGCCATAGAAACGGTTTGGAAAAAGGCAGGCACTTTCAAAAAACATTTGTCAGGTGATTGAATGAACCATCTGTCTATCATGTCTAACACAGGCTAACTTCAAACGATCATATCAAACTCTTGCTGAAGCCAGTTGGGAGAGAAGTGAAAACATCTTTTCCATGGAGAAAACCCTTCAGTGTTGTCATTTGCTCTTCTTTCAGTGAAGAAATACTCTTCAGTTCTGATATAACTGATGCTATCACAGTATCTACACTAACCTCTTCAGGAGCCACCATTGTTTGTATTTTTGTTATTTGTTCTCGCTGTTCTCACACCTAAAACCACACCCGTAGCTGCCTGAAGTCTCTCCAAGGATGCTGACTGGTTGCACCACTTTTGGTGCAGGCACAAACGGATAACTTAAAGCCTGGCAAGATGGATTCTCGTGTGATTTTGTGAATCCAGCTGCCTCGCAAGATAAGCTACTGCTACAGTCTGTGTGTGTGCCTGTTTGTGAGTATATTCAGGCCTTAAGCCTCACTAACTGTCAGTAGAGAGAAGCTGAAGAGTCCAACTGCCATTTTTGGATAAAAAAATCATGAGTCAAAATTAGTCTGAGTCAGTCTGTATTTTGTGTAATGTGGACTGTTCTGAGTGTTTATGAAACTTTCTAATCAAACATTTCCATCAAGTCAATAAGGTGTTGACTGTAGTAGTGTTCTCTGCCTGACGCAGCCTTCTGGAGCAGAAGGAAGTGAACATGGTTAACTCGACAACAAAACACGGTTCTGAGTCACCCACATCACAAACACTTTAAACACAGCACTGAGTCACCAGCATCACAAACACATTCTGAGGAAATGTACTTTACTGGTCACATGTGTGCTTGTTTCTAGGTGTGTGTGTGTGTGTGTGTTCACATGCAGCACAGACCAACAGTTGGCACACTTGTGGGTGGGTTTAGGTTGGAGTACCTCTTTGCATGTGTGTATTTTTTTTTATGTTTTTGTGTGAGTAACTCAGAGCATTTGTGCACATGTTGCATTATGTATGATGCATTCTGCATGACGAGTGAGGGAGACACAAAGCAAGCAATATCCTCTTGAGAAATAATGAGGCCAGGTTCATTATAGGATCTCTCTCTCTCTCTCTCACTCACACACACACACACACACACACACACACACACACAATTGTGTGTGTTTGACACAGACTCGGTGTCATTGCTCTAGAAGATGAGACAGTGTTGCTTAGAGACCTGTCTTCATCAGATAAGGCATGTGATAAACAAATTTATTTCCAGCTGAAGTCCCACAGTGTCAAATGGACAAATTGTCTATGAACTAATTAATTTGTTGAATTCTTAATTTTGCTCTCAACGGATTGGAGTTTAAATCAAATAAATATTTCTTTGAGGTTTTAGTAGCAATGGATGACACCACCACCTTTGATTTAACAATATGGATATGCTTTATTAACAAAAATACTTAATTTGGGGTGCACAAAATACCAAACATGGATGTTACAAGAACCAGTTCTTTGGTACCAAGTCAATGCCAAAATTCTGAAAACTTAACAGTACTTGTTTTTCTACAGTAAGGTAAGTCTAACCTGACGTGAGCAACATATACATCTACAAGTGTTCCAGTTTGCTGTTAAATGCCAAAGGACAAAGAAAAATGCTCATGCTGGTAGGCACTGTCAGCAACACACACCACACCTCCGCCTCAACTGTGTATGAAAATACTTTGCATTCGAGGCACATTGAACTATGAGTTCACAAAAATAGTATGCAAACAGTGTCAATGAATTTTTCAGACAATGAGGAAACATATGCAGCTTAACGAAGCATCACAAAGACAGACCTTCAGATTTATTTAAGGATTTCAAGGTGAGTGACTTTCAGTTTATGTTAATGTTACATTAAAGGAATATTTCAACCAAAAATGAAAATTCAGTCATTATCTGCTTACCCTCGTGCTGACTGAAGGTCAGGTTTAGTTTTTTAGTCCACAAAACACTGCTGGAGTTTCACAGGAAAACAGAGGTGCAGAATCTCCCAAACAATGGAAGTGAATGATGAACAGTTTTCAAACATAAAATAACAACAGAATAAAAACATAAAATGCCTCGTCTGATGTAGTCCAAGTCTCCTAAAGCCCCAAAATGCCATTTTTAACCTGAATCTTCACTGTAGATCTTTAGCTTGGAGCTACATTCATGTGCATGTGCACAATGTCTGAACTGTGTGTGTGTGTTGTGACAGTGTGTCAACAACACATCAGGACTTAAGGAAACTTGGTTTACACCAGATGTGTAGTATGGAGGATTTTTTTTTTTTTTGTGTGTGTGTGTGTGTGTGTGTGTGTGTGTGTGTGTGTGTGTGTTTTAGGTTTTTAAAACTGCTCACTGTTCACGTCCATTGTTCTGCAACACTATTTTCCTGTGAATCTCCAGCAGTGTTTTGTGGACTAAAAAAATAAACCCAACCTTCAATTTTCATGAGGGTGGGAAGATAATGACTGAATTTTCATTTTTGGGTGAACTATCCCTTTAAGTGTGGACCTGCTGAGATCAAAGAACGTTAACATCAGTTGATTCAGGAAATGAAGGGCAATGAATTGATAGCCTGCATGTCAGGGCCTTTAAATAACTGACTTTTTCAGTCTTTCCTTTAATTCTCTATGTTTATATATATTTTCTGTTCTTGAACAGAAGAACCTGTAAGGTCAATAATTTCCCCAGAGAGATCAATAAAGTATTTCTGATTCTCATAAATTCAATGGATAATGTTGTCAGGTTGGTTTGATGTTTTCCAGACCAATAACTGTTCAAAAGTGATAAAAAACTGCCCAAATATAAACAATAAAAATGAATTAATAAAAATTGCAATAGTGTTGTGGTTCATACCAATTTTTCAATATGACATAATAATAAAACAACAATTTAAGTGTTCACAAGTGGGCTAGAACACAGATATGAGGTTACATTGTACAATGCAACTATAAAACAAATTTTCTTTACTGAATTCTGCCTTAATCAGTCAAATAACTCAAACTTGGCCAACTGCAACAAGCCCTGAGAGTCTGCCAAGTTCAAGTGTGTCTCCCCACGTACGCACACATGGAGGGAGAAAGAGAAGTACACACAATCCCATGCTAACAAAAAGCCAAACAAATAATGATGTTATAACGTTGTAAGAGGTTTTTGTTATAATAAGTGCAGAGTTTAGAGCTGTAGATCTGTTCTAAGCAGAATGAATTACATGTTTTTCATACTAAGGTTGTGCTGAGTGATGTGTTCACATGACGAAGGTGTTACAGTTTATGAATATATTTTTAATATACAGTCATTTTTAATTTATTAAAAAAAACAGCCCAGCTCATGTTAAACCAGCCTAAATTCTGTTCACCCGCCCAAACACATTTTAACCCACCCAATGAAATCCAAAACAGCCCAACTGGGCGGAAAAATGCCCAAACTGCCAACACTGCCAATGACCAAAATATTATGAGTGAACCCTACAACAGATTAAAGGCTAAAACAACATTTTTTGGGGACTGATAGGTAACATGCAAGTGATATTTTGTCTGACTAATCTCCAAAGTTATGCACCAGTCCTAACTTTACTGGAACTCTAGCGAAAGGGCATCTCACCATCAGTTTAAGTTGCATAAAACAATGTTGTTTGAATTATGCGTTCACTGAGGACAAAGTTGTAAAGACCCCTGTTTGTCTGAGATCACATTTGCATTTTCTGCTGCTCCTCAGACATAAAGCCAACATTATTCCCTGGCTGTTTAAAATGTGCATGACTGAAATTGCAGAGAAGTCAAGCTTCATCATGCCGTCCTCAGAGCCGCAGCCAAGGAACTCTGAATGGAGCAAGTGATTCTCTGGCTGTTCACAGTTTGCATCGCAATATACAAACACACACATCTGACACACATTTAGCTGCAACATACAATGTTATATGTAAGCACAGACATGCAAACAGGTGGTAGCACAGGCTGCTTATTCAAATATGCACAAATATACTGTACAAGTGTTACACACACTCACACTAACATATTCACACACACATTCCTCTGGCCTCTGGAATCAGCATACTGAGACAATGAAACAATGATAACAGCTGCTTATGGATCACTTAGTGCGAGCAGTCAACGTGGCCTTTGTGTTCCGTCAATACGCCGCCTGTTCTCTGTCATCAGAGTTGTCATTATTTAGCGATGTGTTCCACGGTTGAGAACATGAGGAGTCTTTTATTTGTTGCCCCCTGTGGCCTCAGTGAATCAGGCCATCATTGAGAAAGAAGCCAACTCTGTTGTCCCTCAAAGAACGCTAAGAACCCGGGCCAAAGTTGAAAATTCATTAGCTTGCCGGAAAAAATGTCCGCATAACTTGAGTGGAAGCGGCAGGAGACGATGCAATGCTAATGTTTGTTCTTTCCATCAAAAAGCTGCTTTCTTCACGTAGAGGTTTTCTGGGGATTTGGTAGGTCAGTCAATGGACTGTGAGCCCACACAAGCCATCTCATCAGAATCATGAGATGCAAAATGCAAATTTAATCTGTGCAAAGTCTATAGAAAGGTGCTCTTGGTGGGCTCTTAATGCACACATTTTAAGTTCGTCATAGTAAATAATTTACTGTATTTTTCCATGTCAGTCAGTGTTTATTCATAAGAAAGGCCCATACGCACTAAAAGCTTCTGAAGCACAGATTTTGAAGAATGCCTATTGTTTTAAAGGAACAATTCACCCCAAAATCAAAATGCATATTCTTCTCCTGGCCTGTAGTCCCATTTATTCATCTAGATTATTATTTTTTTTTTTGAGTTGCAGAATTTAGAGATATCAGCCCTCTCCAGTTTAATGGAACTAAACAGCGCTAAGCTTGTGGTGCTCAAAGCACCAAAAAATGCATTTGAAAAATTCAAAATAAGTGTCTTTCAAAAAATCGTGTTCCTAAAGAAGTTACTAAGGTTACTAAAGATAATCTTTAAAAGATAAAAGATAAAGATAATCTCACAGACCTTGTAAGCAGTTTCATGTGGGAACTACTTTTTTTCTGCAGTAGACTCTACCAGAACTACTTTCTTTCTACTAGAAAGAAAATAGTTCCTACATAAAACTGCTCACAACAAACTCCCAAGACCTTTATTTTGAATTTTTATTATTGTTACCTTGGCTATGAAATGAGAATAATTTGAAACATTTGATGGATGATGACTTTTAAAGTCAGTTGACTGTCAATGATGATTCTGATAATTCATTTATTTATACAAATTAAACTGACTTGACTTGTGCATGGAGTGTAGGAAGTGTTACAGAAATGTTACGTCTCCCAGGCCAACATGAATGTGAAAATGCCAGCACATTTACAGAGTAAAGACAATGTCTGAAAACGGTGATAGATATCGAAAATACAAAACTGCATGCAGCTCCGTCCACCACCACAAGACACACTGTAGTCAGACAGTTTACACAGAGGTAATAGTTTCTATCAGAGCAACAACAGCAGTGACAAATAGGCCGGTTCCGCCCCATTGTGTTACACTTTACTGCTGCTCCTCTGAGCCCTGATTGATAGAGATTCAGTTGATTTTATCATCAGCTTTGGATGGTTTTTCACAAACCAGTGTTTCCCCCAGGAGTGTGTATCAGAGGAGCCAACAAAAACAATTCACAGTCATTATACAGGACAAAAAAGAGGAATAAACAATAACGAGTCAGTTATTAATTCAGTCATCAGCACCTTGCTCTTATTCAACATCAGCCTGATTTAAGCTGCATTCACACAACAGCAGTGTAACAAAAAAAAAAAAAAAAAAAAAGTAATAAAATAAGACCACTGCAGTGATGGGAGTGCTGCCACAGATGTAGAAGAACACAAGCTTACTTATACACTTTATTTCAGAAGATTAATAAAGTACCACACAGTGATTAACAAAATACAAAGATGAAATGCAAAGAAATGAGTAATTAAGAAAACAAATAAAAAAAAACTGAGTGGAAAGTAACTAAGTACAAATAGTTTGTTATTGTACTTAAGTATAATTTTCAGGTAGCTGTACTTTTTATCTGTACTTTTATTTGTCTGATAACTTTTTACTTTTACTCCCTACATTTGAACACAAATATCTGTACTTTCTACTCCTTACATTTTCAAAGCAGGCTCATTGCTTTAGTTAAAATGCATTTGAAGTGAATAATTGATTATTTTTATTTAGCATTATGGTTTGCAGCCTGCCCAATATTAGGACTGGTGTATCCATGAGTGTGTATCACACATGACAGATGTAACAAGACAACGTAAAAGACAGTATGAAAAACTCAAAAAATTATTTAAAAAGACATAAAAGATGAAAAACAACATAGAAAACTGTAAAATGAACAAGATGAAACAAGACAAAAAATGACATACAAGACATGACAAAGTAAAAACAACACAAAAGATGTAACAAAATGAAAACAACATAACAAAATTAAGAACAATATAAAAGACAAGAAAAAATGTAAATGATGAAAAAGATGGAACAAAATGAAGATGTAACAAGACAAAAAACCCATAACAGATGAAGATCTATGTAAAAGACACAACAAGATGAAAAAGACATAAAACAAAAAACACTGTAACGAGACAATAATAATGACGGAACAAGAAGCAACAAGATGAAAAACCTCATATAAGGTGTAACCAGACAAAAACAACGTAAAAGACCTAACATGATGAAACAGTTGGAGACTGAGTCTCGACCGTGGAGAGAAAGTTCAGTTATCTTTGCACAGAAACAGTCAGTAGAAATGTCCTTCAGAGGACGACTTTGTACTTTTATACTCTGAGTACAACTCAGAGCCTGAACTTTTTCACTTTTACTGCAGTAAACAAGTTAACTCAGTACTACTAGTTTTACCAGAGTCTGTTTTCACACAAGTGTCTGTACTTCTACTTGAGTAAAGAACGTGTGAACCTCTTCTGTTATTTCATCTGGAAATAAACATATCAGTATAGTTGTACAATCATGAAATACAGTTCACTTGATTATTTCTGGAGATGGAAAACTAACAAAAATGAGAAAAATATTCAAATCCAATATAAACTACAGTTTTTTTCGATTGCTAACATGCATCCCAACATTTTAAATGCTATAATACTGTTTTCACAACTGTTAGAAACACCTTCAAAACAGAATGATGGACAGTCTGGGGGCATTTCTGCAGCAACATTATTGAAGTATATGGGAAATATTAGCAGAATAACTAAAGTAGAATGGAGCAATAATTATTTCAAACACAGCGGACTACATTTTCAACTGAAAGTCTGCTGTTGGCCAAATGCAAAAGAGAAGTACGGTACAGTATGAGTGATTGGATACCTGGTATTGTAATTACAGTATTATTATAGGAATGTGTGTTTTGTTTGTTGTTGTTGTAGTTGTTTACACTTTTTCACAAGTAAATTGCTATATTCAAAGATAAAGAAAAAATACATTACATAAAGAAAATTGAAGTGGCTGTGTCTCTGATTCATTCTTTTTATATATACTTTAGTACAGTTAATAAAGTGATTCCATAATGAAATAATGGTTTATGTTTAGAAAGATCATTCAAACTTCAGTGATAAAAGTTCATCGTTGTGTGTTATGAGTGATGGGGTTTGCTTTCCGACTCAGAATCGTTGCCAGTGTTTTAGTTGAATGAGTTCATTTTGAGACATGTATAAAGTGTTTTGGAGGTTTGACTGACTGAGTGTTTGAGTTTGACTGATGCTTGTTATCAGTTGAAAAAAACTGTAATACTGTTTGCTGTGTGTCATCCACTCTCTCTCTCCCTGTCATATCTTCATCTGTGCTATATTAATAAAGGCAAAAAGCACAAAAAATAACCTTAAAAAATTTAAATTGTAATTCTGTAATATGAAAAATTTTAAAAATTGAAACAAGACAATAAACCACGGATATATGAGAGACTTTATGTCTGTGTCGTCGTGTGTGTGTGTGTGTGTGTGTGTGTGTGTGTGTGTGTGTGTGTGTAGCATTGCTTGTCATCATTCCTAATCAGGGGATCTCGGATGGGTGGTCAGGGTCTGCAACCCAACCATGAAAGACACAGGGAACACAGTTTGTGTGTGTGTGTGTGTGTGTGTGTGTGTGTGTGTGTGTGTGTGTGTGTGTGTGTGTGTGTGTGTGTGTGATAAATGACATAGTAAAACTTGGTGCAGTAAAACAAACTGGTTCAATTCATCAGGATGTGATGAGACCAGTTCAAACATCCACAGAATCATTTTCTATCAAAGTTACTCCAACAGAAGTCCATCACCTGACATATAGATTATATGTAATGTATACATACACACAGTAGTCACACACTCTAATATTTCATTTAGCTTTGATTACAGCACATTATCCATGGCATTATTTCAACAAGCTTATGCAGTGTCACAACATTTATTTCTGTCCAGAGTTGGATTAATTTTTCACTGAGATCTTGTATTGATGATGGAGAGTCAGATCGCTGTTTAAAGTTTTCTCCAGAACATCCCAAAGTTTCTCAGTGGGGTTGAGGTCTGGACTCTGTGGTGGACAGTCCATGTGTGAAAATGATGTCTCATGCTTCCTGAACCTCTTTCATTATTTGAGCCTGATGAATCCTGACATTGTCATCTTGGAATATGTCCGTGTCATCAGGGAAGAAAAAATCCATTGATGTAAAAACCTGTTCATTCAGTATATTCAGGTAGAGAGATGACCTCAGGCTTTGGGCTCATAACATTGAACCTCGACCTGAGCAACTGAAGCAACCCCAGATCAGAACACTGCCCCCACAGGCTTGTACAGTAGGCACTAGGCATGATGGGAGCATCACTTCATCCACCTCTCTTCTTAGCCTGATGCCCCGATCACTCTGGAACAGGGTAAATCTGGACTCATCAGACCACATGACCTTTTTCTATCGCTCCAAGTCCAATCTTTATGCTCCCTAGCAAACTGAAGCCTTTTTTCTGATTATGCTCACTGATAGGTGTTTTTCTTAAGGCTACACAGCTGTTCAGTCCCAATCCCTTGAGTTCTCTTCACACTGTGTGTGTGGAAATGCTCTTACTTTCACTATTAAACATGGTGACACAGAGTTCTACTATTCTACTATTCTATTCTACTATTTTTTACATTTTGATTTCACCAAACATTTAAATGATCTCTGATCACGATCATTTAAGATTTTTTTTTTCTGACTCTTCCTTGAAGATGATGGTTCACCACTATCCTTCCAGGTTTTAATAATGTGTTGGACAGTTCTTAACCTAGTTTTAGTAGTCACAAAAGTTCAGCATAGATAACTGTAAATATAGTGAAGACTGGCTGGTCTGACTGTCTCAGCCTAATACAATGTAACCACTCTTTCCCACCATGCAGGCAAATCAGATTCAGCTTTTATGAAGTGGACTGAAAAAGGTCCAAAAAGAATAAAGGATCTCATGATATCAGACAATGGAACCTTAATGTTGTTCAACTTTTATGTAATTTCAAAGTGTCTGTCTCCCCATGAGGGCTGTAACCAATTATTATTGATTAATATGCTGATCATTTTCACAATTTATCAATAAATCATTTAATCTATTTTACAGATAGTCAAAAAAATTGTGGGAAAATGCTCATCATGATTTCCCAGAGCCAAAAGTGACATCTTTTGATTGGTTCTTTTTGTCCAAACAACAGTCCAAAACCCAAAGACTCTTCACTTACTGTCAGAAATGACAAAGAAAAGCAGCAAATCTTCACTTTTAAGAAGCTGCAACCAGAAAATATTTTACATTTTTGCTTGAAAAATGAAAAATAAAAGTTCAGAGAGAAAAGCGCCAGCATCATTGTCGAAAAGCCATTTAACCATCTTATTTTGGACGTACTCTGACTGTGTTGGTGTCAGCGGTGAGTGGGGGAGGGCTGCCTGGAGCTGCTGTAGTGACAGTAGAGGTGCCCATTGCTATGCTAATGTTCTGCTCATCACATTCAACAGCCAGAGGCTCTTCTCATCATCTACATCTGTCCCTTCCTGCTGACATCACATACAAAGCCCCAGCTACAAATACTGGACATGTGATAATATCACATCTGCAGTGCTTAATGCTAGAAAAGCCATGTGATTTGGACTGTTTTCACATGTATATGTACAATAATTTTATTGTATTAAAAATACTACTACTACTGCTGCTGCCTAACTTTTCCAAAAAGTGTCAGTTATCTCATTTAGAAGTTATATATATATATAAATTACACAAAAGAAAGATCATTTTATCATGATACACAGTTGAAGATGCATCTTGGTTGCTTAGCAACTGTCCTTGTCTCTGTTAAAGAAACTTCACAAGCCATCTTGAGCTCCATTAATGTGCCTACATTAAAATACAAATAATTACACTAAATTGTTCCAATCAGTAGAATAACTGAAGAATCTGAGGGAAAAAAAGTGGGGGAGACCAGGGACGATTGCAACACTTTGTGTCACCTATCACTTGCTGAATTTTTGTGTTATAAATTGTGCTTCAAATTTTGACACAGAGTACCCTTACTTAAAACAAATAGCAAAAGTTCCAACTTTTCATTTTTGTTTTATTTTTTGCACACACACATACACCAAAAAAAAACCAAACAAACAAAAAAAAACTAAATGTAGAAATGACTAACACAACAAACAGCAACCGCTGCAGCTGCATACAGCAAAACAGAGGTGGTGTCAGAATCAGAAAACACCAGGTGGAAATATCATTATATCTTACTATATTGATAAACACATAATTCAACTTTACAAATTTAATTTAATTTTTTTTTTTTTTTTTTTTTTTTTAAAGATACCCTAATAGAATAAATGCATTAATCTCTTACTGCAGTATTTATCATAAAATATTATATAGCTTGAATTCAAACAGTCAAAATGACAGTGGCAGATCTAGTGTTTATGGAATTCCATCACCTGTAGTGTTAACACAGTGGCTACCAAAAGTGGTCATCCTTGACCCTTGACCTCTCGCACATCTTTGAGCACCTGAATGGGTTGGTTGGAATTGGATTGTATGGGATATTTGTGCATGAACAATTGTACACACAAGGTTTTTCTTTATAAGATTGCAGTGAAATTTTTTTCTTTTATTTTATTTTTTGTGATGGAAGAGCCAGCGTGTAATTGCTATGGGAGATGATTACACCAATATTTGTAATGATCATTTATCAAATGCCTCCTTAAGCTCAAGAAAGCTCATTTCTCCCCTCAAGAGTTAAACTTATTTCAAAAGACCCTGGAGGGTCATAAATTGCTTGTGCATGTTGGTGTACATGTCAAACAGCTACAGTGAACAGTGAAAACAGCTGTGCATGTGGCTCATGAGTGTATCCTCATGGTACTCACAGGTCTTCTGCACAGGTAAAACACAGACAGTGTTTTACATTCAATGTAAAAGTGTGGCTGGCTGTTGCCTTTTGAAAACTGGGTCTGTGGTTGATTTGTCAATAAACTGTGACACACTGTCCAGGTGTGATCACTGTTTTTTTGGCACATGCTCAACGGTGGTATTTCTGTGCCCTGGAGTACACACTGAGCCTGTTTACACCTGCTCTTAACATGTGTCTTGGGTGTTGCAGTCACAAGTGGACAGCTCTGAGTATGTCGGTTCACACCAGGCATTAGAATGTGTCACAACATGAGTCTCCAGGGGCCACCTGGGATACAATCTCTTCCGTGCTCTACATGTAAATAAACACATAGCTTCATCATTTCTGTTTGCAAATGCAAATGCATTCTTGTTTTTAACTGCCGGCCCAACGGTGGTTGCCAACACACTGAGACAAATGGACATTTTTTTTTACACCATGAAAGAAATAACTTTATGCAAAACATTTGCCACATTTAAATGAAGGCCCACATAATTAAGAATTTGTCATAGACAGTGTTTCATAAAGTGTTAAGTTCATCTTCACTCAACAACTCATAAAAATTGCATGATTTGTTGAAGAAATGGTCACATGGTGTAATGATACATCCATCTGGATCAATGTATCGATCAATACAGTGCAGCAGTCACAATAGTGCGTTGGAGCCATAGACTGTATATTATATTACAGGGACAGTGCAGGAACACAACATGAGCGCAACATCATAAACTGGCAATAACTAGCAGTGACGAGTTTATAACTGTCAGTTGTCTGTCAATGTAAAGTTCAGCCTGTTATTCTGAAAACAAAAGCTCACTGCTCAGAAATAACACACTCTGGATGATGAGTTAAGTGGCTGCCTGTCTCACTGCTGCCAAACTCCATTGAAATATTGCTCAGTTTATTTTTTCATAAATATTTACGGCTTCTGCAAACTTGTTAATGATTTCTTACATCTCATAAACAGACACTTATTCATTTGGTGAAAATTTGGCACTGATTTTAACTCTGATTCATGTCAAATGGGCAAATAAAATCAGTTATTCACGCTCAGAATAGACATTTCAAAGGAGGACGTCACAGCTGTAGCACTGCTGTCAGAGAAGCGAGTATTTCAACTTAACGTTCTTCCCTTAATCTTTGATGACACATCATGGTCATTTCATGATAAATTACAGTAAATATATTATATATTTATGCACTTTTTGCACAGTTTTTGTGTTGTTAGTTTTCTTTTACTGCCAAAACCTGAAAAAAGTGGTGGCAGCTTCTTGTGTAACTCACTGTGCTGAATGGGCAGATGATATTGTCTTATATTCTGATGAATCCTTTAATTCACCCCCAAGTAATGGTTACCACTCTGTGTCCTGTATGTTTTCTTTTTTACTGAACATCTAACGTGGCTGCTGGTGAAAGTAGTAATACTGAAAATAAGCATAAATACTCACTGAACACATACTGATATGTTTTGATATTTATCTTGGCACAGTCTGTCATTTGCCGAGAGAAGGTCTTATATTTGTCAGAGATCTCATTTAAGAAGATAATCTTGGAGCGAACCTCAAGTTGAGAAGCCTGACCCCCCCAGGAGAAGGGCTGATGACTGTGGAACTTGAGGAGGGGGGTTGGAGTGTGTGTGTGAGTGTGTGTCTCAGGGGCAGGAAGAACCCACCTCCTCCCACCTCCTCTCCCCACCCCCCCAGCCAGGCTCTTTGTTCCCTGATGATGTATGAGACAGCGTCTCCCTTGGAGTACCACAGGAACATGACAGCGGAGCAACAACACTGTCCCATAATGGAGACTGATGGGACGGCTCCTGCTCTCTTCACTTTGTCCACTACTAAGATTGAGTTGGCGCGGCACTGCAGGCTCCGACGGGGCCCTTGGACAGCTCTGAGAGGGGCCCTCGTAAGAGAGGACTCAAACTAACGGCGGCTCACGTCTGTCGGCCGGGCTGGGTCCCGCCACCGCCTGACAGGTGGATGGATGGATGGATGACGTATGAGAGGATGGAGGGGCGGATGGGTGGACGGGGACCTGCACAGGTCTTTGTGGGCTGGGTGACAGTGGAGGAGAGGTGAAGGGGATCCCTGGTCCTCTGGTTCCTGTTGGACATTCCTGAGATGTCTGAGCTTGCAAAAGGCAGCAAAGCCATCTTTCCCACAGTATTCACAGTCAGTATTCATGCCATCAGCTGGCAGCAGCTTGGTTTCTGCATGAAGATATGAAGTTGTGCGTAAGTACAACATATATCTTTAATTGGGCTTGAGCCTTTTGGCTTGAAAATACTTGATA
Organism: Lutjanus erythropterus; assembly: GCF_056507025.1. NCBI lineage: Eukaryota > Metazoa > Chordata > Actinopteri > Lutjaniformes > Lutjanidae > Lutjanus > Lutjanus erythropterus. The sequence goes on along the minus strand of NC_139333.1, from coordinate 30,812,421 downwards.
CCGGCTTACACCAAGATTAAGAAGTGTTATTTAAAAAGTGTGTCACAAATAATGTTCCCTCATGTGCTGAAGCAACGTTAACACTGATCTTTTCATTAATTCCCTTGATCCACTCTGTTTGAACCAATCCAAGAGCATCCAACCAAGTTCCAGAAAAAAATATACCAAAGACCATTTTGTACAAAAACTATAAAAACAAAATGCAGTAGACCGCAAAATGGGTGGGTTAAAAATTACAGACGGAGACGCAACACCTTCCAACTTCATTCAGCATTTGAAGTTGCACCAAGAACATTAGGTTGAGGATAATATTAACATAGTTAGCAAGCCAGTGCTTACCCAATGTTTGCAAACTTTGTTAACTTTGTAAACCAATGAGGCTGGAAAGTCACTGTTAGATTATGACTGTTATCTGACTCAAAACCTACAGTTTAGGTTTGGGACTTGCATATCTTGACTTGGGACTTGCATGCAAAGACTTAAGACTCACCTGTGACTTGCAAAACAATGACTTAATCCACCATCTGCTCAGCTGTACTTTCACTTTAGAGCTAAATATCAAATGTTAGCACACTAACAAACTAAGTTAAATCTAAGTCTAAGCTAAGTCTAGTACTTGAACTCTTCTACTATGAAGACACACTGTTGGAACACGTCCACAATGTGTCTTGTCATTGTCTCGCTGAAATAAGCAGGGACATCTCTGGATAGCAGCACATGCACGTTGCTCCAAAACCTGTACGTACCTTTCAGTATTAACAGGGCCTTCACAGATATGACAGTTACCCATGATGCCATGGGCACTAACACACCCCCATACCATCACAGCTGCTGTCTTTTGAAGTTAGTGCTGGTAACAATCTGGATGGTCCTTTTCCTCTTTAGCCCGGAGGACATGATGTCCATGATTAGTGAAAACAATGTGAAATGTGGACTCATCAGACCACAGCACACTTTTCCACTTTGTGTCAGTCCATCTCAGATGAGCTCTGGTCCAGAGAAGTCTGCAGTGTTTCTGGATGTTGTTGATATATGTCTTTCTCTTTGCATGGTAGAGTCTTAACTTGCATTTGTAGATGCAGAGACAAACTGTGTTTACTGACAACAGTTTTCCAAAGTGTTCCATGTAGTATCCTTTATACAATGATGTGGGGTTTTAATGCAGTTTTTAATACAGTGCTGCCTGAGGGGTCAAAGGTCATAGACATGTTGGTTTTCAGTCTTGCTACTTATGTGATTCTCTGAATCTTTTAATATTACAGATTGTAGATGGTGAAATCCCTACATTCCTTAGTGCTGAGAAACATTTTTCTTAAACTGTTGGACTACTTGCCCACGCACATTTTTAGTTTTGAGCCTTTCCAGGATAGCCCCATAATACCCAATAATGATACTGTCATCTGTTACCAGTTAACCTGTTTACCTGTGGAGTGTTCCAACCAGGGGTTTTTGAGCGTTCCACAACTTTCTCAGTCTTTTGTTGCTCCTGTCACAACTTTTTAAAAAACATGTTGCAGGCATCAAATTAAGAAAGAGTGTATATTTACAAGCAACAATAAAGTTCCAACATTAAATGTTACTGTAGTCTTTGTACTGTATTCAATTGAATACAAGTCAGAAAGTATTTGCAAATCATTGCATTCTATTTTTATTGATGTTTATCACAATGTCCCCACTTTTCTGGAATTAGAATATTAAAATGTTAAAAAGTGTTGCACATAGCACATGATGCAACTGACAGAAATCCTTTGCTTATCTATTGAAAATTTTGACCTGATGACGTTGCTATATCAAAAGTGAGGGAATTACCAAAGTTACTACAATTCATCCTGCGGGGGGACATGTGTTATTTCATGGCAATTCATTCAGTTTTTAAGACTTTTTAAAACTGTACCAAAAATGTTAGAGGAAAATGCAGATTCATCGATATGATTGACCAAATGACCAGCACTGCTATTCCCAGACCTGTGTTGCATGGTTATATCAAACATCCCGAACATTCATGGCCTTATTTTACCATTATAAACAATGTAAAATGGCAAACTGAATGGATCAGTTTGTTGAATATGAATGTGTCATATGCAAGTCCTTATAATAAACTTTGTGGAAATAATATCTTGGAATATCAAAATAATAATATGTGTGTTTTAAAAAAATACTATATACCTCAAAATAATGAGAAACTTGCTTACTAAGTCATTATTTTAACATGGTAAGTAATTATTTTGAGATACTAAGTCATTATTTTAAGACAGGGGAGATCTGGGGCTATTGTAAAATTAAAAACAACAATTAATGCACAGTTGAGATATTTTCACCAATAAGGACAAGACTGTAATATTAAAATTCATGCAAGAAGAAGTCAGAGCGTTACCACTGCCTCCAGTGATAGAGTGAAACACTGAAAAAATAAGTCACTATAACCTACTGTGTCTCAAGTAAAAGCACACCTCAACGTAATCACATACTGCTGTAGTATCTAATAATGTCATTTAAGGTTTTAGGCAACTATTCTAAGATTATAATGATTTGAATTGAGTTAAAAGTAATTTTACGTTAACAAATAAAATAAAAAAGAAACTACTGTAACTTAACTATAATGTCATTATGTAGACTTCAGTGTCCCTGATACGAGGAAGTTCTATTTCTTTTTTGTTCTTTTTTTTTCAAATGGAAGAACTGAACGTGAACCAAGTCATTTTTGGGACTGTGAACTTTCAGCTTGCTCTTTTTAAATGTTAACTTGCACAACAGTGTAGATCAGGGGTGGGTAATTATTTTTCATGAGGGGCCACATGAGAAACTGATCAGGCTGCTGTGGTTCTGTCACCAATGATATAAGCTCCTAATAATGGCCAAATCTCTGATAATGGAATGGAATGAATCTACTGTTGGTCACCCTTTCTGAATTACACTATACAAGAAGGACACGCACATCTCCGAGGCCCTAATGGGTTGGGTGCTGGATCACAAAATATCAAATGCATAAACAGAGAAAAAAAAGTAGGATCCACACACCAAACTGAGGAAGAGCGTTCAGCTCGAAACAATACGCTAATAAATTTTCATACAGGACCTCTTTTGGTGTGCAGATCCTGCATTTTTTTCTCTTTTAATATCACCCTTTCTGAATTGCCATGTGATGAATTGTGGGTTAATCTTTTGTTGGTAATGTCTAAAACTTGATGTTTTACAGTGTACCATGCAGGCTGCATACAGGTTGTAATGATAGAAGCAGCAAAAGTAGAAGAAGAACAACATAAACAACATGGATGTACAGCACTGAGTGAATAAAGTTACAGTTTAATATAAAAGATACAGTTCATTATCATTACCAATGAACACAGCACTGAGACCTTTCAAAATAAAGGTCTGATAATGGTTTAATCATAAGCAAAATACTACTGACTGTCTTTGCTACATTTTTAATTTTTGGTCTTTCCATGATGGTTAAGCAGGCCACATGAAACCTTACAGGGGGCCTCATCCAGGTAATTTTGCCCAGGTCTGCTGTAGATGGATGTTTTGGGTGACCTCCTCCAGGACAACCAACAGACAGAACAGACAGATAGAAGTACAAATGGATCTCAAAGTCGAATGGGAAGATTTCCATGAAATGTAGCCAGCACATTCACAACAGATGAACCCTGCCATGACATTTGTTGACCTTTATTCTCACCACAGGACAAACCCAGACAATTTTACTGACCCCCATGGTCTTTCATCAAGCACCACCCTCAGAACAAAACATTATATAACCAACATGTCTACCATTACACACATTGACCTTGTTGTTCTGATGGGCTCTAACTGGGGTTGTTCTGAATTGCCAAAGAAAGAAAAAAAGACAGATAGTCAAAATAATTTGCGAAAATCATTCTTAGTAACTGATTGAATTTCCGGGAGGATCAAATTAATAAGATTAAACAAATGGGCCAATTCAGGTTTAAGCTATTATAAAAAAAAAATAAGTTTGCTCTAACAGCCCAAACTCTCAGCCCTGAACATCATAAATAACATCAAAATGATTATAATGATCAAGCTTTATAGCAGGAAGGTGATGACAAAAGGAGAGCAGTGGACAGATGGTGAAAATGAGGACAGAGGAAGACAGAAAGAAAAACAGCTTAATGACTTTAAAACATGAGAGTGATACAGGTGGAGAGACGGGGAGATGAGAGCACAGTACGTGTTAATATAAGAGACTGTTTGGATGCTTCTCTGAGCTCATCCATGTGTGTGTGCATGCATGCGTGTGTGTGTACCATGTGTGGATAGATCATGACTCAGACAGGAAATAGATATTATGATCTTTCAGAGAAGGAGGCTCAATTATTGAATGGATAATATCTGAATAATGTCCATACTACACAAAGACTTGAAACACATGCACACAACTGCCTGCGATGAATCATTTCCTGTTATCACAATAACACACTGGGACACAGCATATATCCATACATAGAGGGACAGTTCCATACACCTAGTGGCTGTGGAAGAAATTGTAAAAATAATAATACTAAAAGGGAAGAAATAATTAACAACGGGTTAATAAAAACCATGAAACTGATGTAGAGATCCTTTAAAATACATGACAGCAAAAATCTGTTTGTCACTTTTAAAGCAATATTCAACATTTTCACTGAATCCTGTCCTTATTTGATTTGTTTATGAAAGTGAGATGAGGAGATTTATATCAATCTCATGTCTGCGTCTTACATATACTGTAAAAAACAAGTCAGCAGTGCTCAAATATTAAAGCAATTAAATTGCTAGAATTTAGTTCATAAACTCAAAAGTCTTTTTGTTATTCGGGCTTAAATATTTGTTAGTGTTACATGTACTCTTTGAGTACAGTTCAATTAAAATCATTGATTAAGCCAACTCAAATATTTTCAGTAATTGCAAGTCAGAATTTTCATTCTCCCCTCTCATTGCAATAAGTCAACAGAACTGAACAAATTTTAAGTATAAAAACATAAGATTTTGTTTTCACTGATCTCAACATAGTAATAATTTTTTCTAAAAAAAAATATTTAAAATATATATTTGTGTTTTAGGGACCTTTTTAGGGACCCTTTTCCCTCATTAATTGAAAATAATTTAAATTTAACAAACACAAAAGAAAGAAAATTCTACTGACACTCAAACAAAAGTTAAGTTTTCACTACTTACTACAAATTATTAATGTGGGCATTCTGTTTAACAGTGTACAAAGCTGGAGTCAGGATGTGGTTAGCCTAGCTTAGCATTAAGACTAGAAGAAAGGGGGAAATACTACTGTAGCCTGACTCTATCCATAATTTCAAAATTACACCTGCCAACACACCCCCAAAGAAATCAGTTGTTTTATCATTATTATTTCTACAATAATAACATTCAGTCCATTGTTATTATTCTTTGCCACCTGACATAAAAACTCTTATGAGCTTAACTGGACAATATTTCCTCATTAAAAGAATAGCAAAGAACAGCACTCTGTGGAAAAGATGTTTTCACTCTTCCTAACTGGCTTCTTCGGCAAGAATTTGATCCAACTGGTTGAAGTTAGTTCGTGTTTGACATGATTTTGAAAGTGCCTGCCCTTTTCCAGTTTCTAAAGATGACTTCCCGGATGGTTCTTTGTAACAAACCATCTGGCATTAGACAACACCTACCAGCACAGAAAAAACACCAACTTGTTGTTCTTCTGGGTGTTCTTCTTCCGTCAGCATACTAGAACACTTGTATGCATATATGTTAGGAGTTAAAGAATCTGACTGCGATGCATCATTGGCAGGTGTGGGGCATTGTGCATCCAGTGACCCAAATGGACTTCCTGAACAGAGCAAAAACTACCATGACGAACTTGTTACAGCTGCACAACACTTCCAGTATTACTCAGGCAGGTCATGATGTTTATGGAGTAAATAAATACTGGCTGTAGGTCAGCAGGGCTTCAAACCATGGCATGCATCAGGCTACAGTTTTGCCTTAAATGGAATGAAGTTGGCAAGTTTCATGTTTTAAGTTTCATATGTTGTCTATGATATAAACAGAAGCAGTGTTTGCGTGTCATGAGGGGAATCCACACAGACAAAAGAAGGAAGTGAAAGCAACCGATGATGTCCAGCTCATAGGGCATGGAAGATTGACAAAGTCTTACTCTCCATTTGTGTGTGTGTGTGTGGATTAATAAGTGTCAGCACTGTTTTTGAAAGTCATGTTGCTAAATATAATCAGATTTTACTGTTCCATGACATGTTTGCATTGGTAAAATGTGTGGGAGAGCGGAGTGTGGGTGTGGACAAGGAGTAGGTTTGGTCAGACAGGATTGTGATGTTGGAGGGAGCATTGTCATAGTTATAGTCCATTTTAAATCTGCTGCTAGAAGAAAGCCCCAGCAAGCGGCCTCTTCAGGATGCAATAATTATTAATATGATGAGTTACCAGTAGAAGGGTCAGGGTGGTGTGTCCTGGGACTAGAGAAAAGGTCATGGGGTCATTAAAATCAAAAAGCTTTGTATCCTTAGTCCACTAGAGTTTGAGTTGACTTCTTTGACAGAGGGCAAGGCTGGTCTGCAAATGCTTTAGTGCCTCTGACCCTCTGGAGCCTTTAAGTGCACTGAGTGGCAGTTGATTTGTGATGATTTCATTTACTTCAGATAAGTTATCTGTTTGTGTCCACATCAAAAATGGTGCAGCCGATCAGCAACCTAGGAGGGACTACTGGCAGCTATGGGCATGCTCTTAGAAAAGCGTCCATTGATGTGACTCGTCTCGAACAAACACTGGCGGCTCCTGAAGAGGTTAGTGTAGATACTGTGATAGCATCAGTTATATCAGGACTGGAGAGTATTTCTTCACTGAAAGAAGAGCAAAGAACAACACTGAAGGCTTTTGTCCATGGAAAAAATGCTTTTACTCTTCTCCTGACCAGCTTCGGCAAGAGTTTGATCTGACTGGTTGAAGTTTAGATATGATTGACAGATGGTTCATTCAGTCGTCTGCCAAGTTTTTATTAAAAGTGCGTGCCCTTTTCTACAGTTTCTATAGACTACTTCCCATATGCTTCTGTCTAACAAACATCTGGTGTGTCAAGTTAGTGTCTTGATGCCCTTGATTAGTGAAATCTATTTTTAAGGCCTTTATCAATTCAGTGTACTGCCTATTGGACTTGCCACTTAAGAAAATTACGTTAGCTATGAATAAATAACTACGATACTTATTCATGTGCAGAGAGCAACACTCCACCTGCCAGAGGTGGCTCGTTCATTGCATGATAGGAACAATGACATATATTAGAAAAGGACAGGATCAGAGATCCACAAAAAAGAAGCCAAAGCATCTTGGTCGCCGCCTGGTGGAAGGCTGCAGTACAAGTCATAAATTGTGCTGCCCACTGTTAACAGATAGCACACTGGCCAAACTGAAACATTAAAATACAAGTCAAATACAGTTTTCCCAAAGATGGTTTCTGTCATTTGTCATTTGTTCATGTGCTCATTTTTCTCATAATTTGCTGATATGAACTTAATCATAACTTATGATTGAACTTAATACTGCAGCTCCAACACTGGTCACTATGGCACAGCCTCTGGCTCCAAGTGTCACCAGCTGAAGATGGCAGTACTTGAATCTGGAATCCATTTTTGTACAGTTAGAGGAAGTGGAGACAAGTTGTCCATCTCTACTTACCGTCATTGGTGAGGAAGAGGTGAAAGTCGTCTGCACACCAGAAGCTTCTTTTTTGTGTGATTAATTGAAACATTAATAATGTTTCTCAACGCTCTATCCAGTCAATGCAAGCTTTCATATCAATGATGGAATTTCTCTGAACGAAATTGCAGCTTTTGTTTTTTCATGCCACGGTTGATTTTTTTCTGAGGTTTTACTTCCAACATGTACACATCTGACCAATCAAACTGCATTCTTCTGATGACATCATAATCTAAAACTTTAAAAATGGCAGATGTCTTGTTGTTTTTGCGTCACAGAACTCTGTGTTGTATGAGAAAAGGAAAAAAGAGACTTCATGACAACATGTGAAGAGGAATAGCAAATGAGCTTCAGTATGACAGTGGTGTGTATATCCAGCTTCAGCATTTTAAACTTCCAACTATGTTAATGTAACATTAATGTAACGTTATCCCACATGAAGCTATGGGTAGCTGCTGTTCAGGGTCAATCAGCTCTCTGAAATGACTCCTCTTCTTCTTCGAGCCTGATGCCTGCTGTTGCAGCAGTGCTACAAAATGTCAACTTCTCTTCTCTTTCTCAATATTGGGTTTAACCTATATGTCACTGTTTTCTTCTTTTTACTTGCAGAAGGAGCAGCAGGCATACTTGCCAACCTTGAGACCTCTAAAATAGGGAGATTTTGACACCAAAAAAACGACTGAGTTTCAGACTTCCATCATTTTTATGTTCCTTAGATCCTTTTATTTTCAATTAATTCTCAGTAAAGAATACAGAATAAGCCTTCCCTCTGGTGTAGTTTTATTTTTTGCCCTGGCCCCCAAATAACAATGATCTAGCAGATTTTGCAAACCACATGCTCCTTTCCTTAAGAAACAGGAATTCTTCTGAGTCTGGCTTGATGTAGCTGTGTTGTCCAGGTGGAAACAGTAGATTTTCAGTTATTCACTCTGCACAGTACCAGAAACAGGTTGTGATAGTGAAAGGGGAAAAAAAAAACTTGCCAGAAATCAGGAGAAATACAGGAGAATTGTGATGCTGGGAGGAGGAGAGGGTAAAAAAGGAGACTCTTCCATCTTCTTTTCCTGCTCAGTGATTTTTTTTTTCATGCAGTTTATTATTATGTCTGTAAAGGCCTTAAGACAGAGGAACTGTCCCTGAATTCCCCGTCTGTAAAACCTAAACATTATGATTATGAAACTCTTGACATTTAAAGTGCAAAAAATAGATAGACTATAGTGTTGCAATATACTGATTATGCTGCATGTTAATTTTTGAGGTCCTGGTCATGTGCAGGGGTTTTCCTTGACCAATTCATTTAATGCAATACTCAGTTTTGTAACAGAGTGTTACCACAGAGTCTTGCCATGTGCTGTTGTGAGTTTAGTGTTAAAAAAGCAGCAGCCAGACTCAGTGATGTGGAAATATTGGCTATGGATTTGTTATGGTCTCATTCATCTCTCTCTCCTGCGTTTTCTGTCCCTCTCTGATAACATCAGGTCATCTCTGCTAAATGACGGATCATTCCACCTCAAACACCACAGCGCTCAAAGTGGACCAATTCATCAGCTCACTTTATTGGTGTGTGTGTGCATGTGTGTGTGTGTGTGTGTGTGTGTGTGTGTGTGTGTGTGTGTGTGTGTGTGTGTGTGTGTGTGTGTGTATGTACTCCCGGTGGGTAAAATTGTGAAAAACTGTGAAAAAAAGTATAATCTTTTTATTTCTTACTCTCTCAATAGGTGTTTTTGGACCACAGGAAGTGTTCCATACTTCTTCTTATTGTTTCCATACCACAAAAACAATGAACAATCATAGATCAACAACAATCATAATCTTAGAGTGCAGTTTTGAGGAACTGTTTTAGCTCTTACTTCAGACTGTGTGCTCTCCCTGCACAAGAGGTGACAAAAGTGGATGATGATCGGTCCAGATGTAAGCATACATGAGCCAATGCAGCACCAGCAACCACCATTTTTAAAAATTGTAAAACATATAAACATTAGCTGCATAAAGAAAAGCTCATAACAGCTCATAATTCTTTAAAAATGGAACGAAACACAGACTAATGGATCGACAGTGAAGTCCAGGTGTTACTGAGTGTGTTTGTGACGGAAATGCAACATGATTTTGACTTGCTACATCGGCCATGAAAAGATCAGCTGAAACAGTAAGAAAATAAAATTCCACAACAACCAAAGAAGATCTGGTAGAAAAAGACCCAAGTGGTTTGAGCTGGACGCCGTCCTCAGCCACAGACTGCTGTACGCTGCTAATGCAGGCACGAAGGAATCAGCAGTCAGCTTTTAGAGGCCATCGCCAGCGGCACCTCTGGGAGCTGCAGTTTGCGAGTGTAGACTCCTTTCAGTTTCTGTTAACGTGAAGTTACAATAACTTAACATTAAATTTAGATGCACTGTCTAAAAACAAGTTCCTATATCTCACTGAAATGTTACTCTTTAGGTGATTGTGTCTTATATTAAGTGTGATGAGATATTTTGACTAGAAACTAGAAAAATATACTTGGTAAGATTTTGAGTTTTTGCAGTGTGCTGTCTGTGATATAAAGAATATGAAGTGCATTGATAACCCGTTGCTCCATTGTGAAATTATTTCAGAACCTGATCAGTTTTAAGGTTTCTAACTCCCCCAGTGTCCCATTATGTAATAACTATAAGTTCATATTGAATGGCAGACCACTTAGAAACTGGGAATCCAAGGGTATCAGAACTTTCCATGATATAAAAAATACACCTGAAGGAAAATTGCAGACTTTTGCTCAGTTTAAAACTGCATCTGATATGAAAAATAAAGACTTTTTAAAATATATGCAAATAAGATGACTGTTGAGGAGAGATTTAGGAGAAGCTGTAATCATGCCCAGGTTGACAGACAATGGGCCTCATTCACAAAGGTGCGTAGAAATGTTCTTACTGTGCGCACAAAATAAATTCCATGCAAAGTCACTGTCTGATTCATGAAACATGCACACCAGTCCAGTTTGTTCTTACCACCATGTGTATGTTAGTGAATCAGAATCATTGTAAACTGACAGGCTCATACCCACTGCCTGCAGTCTGCGTACTGACACACACCCTTTTCTCCATAAGGAAATGTATTTGCATAGAGAAGTATCATGGTGGAAGTATTGAAGTCGTTGAAACTTCACACAGAATCTGGCGTTGGTGCGGTGCATGGAGGTGGGGTGTCTTTGTGTTTAGAGTTGAACCACTTTGAAATAACCAGGAAATAACATTTTATTTCTCTGATTTACCTGCTTTCTACCAGCATTCAGCTCCACCTCACCACATTTAGTGTGTACTGTGGACACACCCCTGCGCTGCCTGTGTCCAAGGAGGAGACACTTTTGCTACTCGTAATAACTCCTTGGGCTGTAATAACTGAAGCAGTGTATGTTGTGTTGTGTGCCAGCAGAGACGGACATAAAAACATCATGACATTTATGATAAAATCCTAATAAATCAAATAAATCAACCATAAAACACTTTCAAGACTTCTATTAAACCTTTTTTTAAATGAAATCAGTTTTGATATGCCTTATATTTAGTTAAAAGTTGTGTTTCAACATTTTCTAAGAAAGCCAGGCTGTCATTATTTGTGTTTATGCATGGTCCGAGACAGTTCTAAATTTGTTGCCAGAGTGGGAACAAACAAACATACATCAAAAACCAGGATGAGGCTCAAAACTAGGATAGGATTCTGCATGTAAACCTACTTGTTTTGACAGGATTAAAACAGAATGTGGGTTATCTCTGAAAATGACCAGCATATAACTGTCTACTCTCTTTATGGTACTTCTTGTTTGAGGGGTCATGACACACTGGAGAGCTGAGTTATTTTAACTACAGTGTTGAAGAACGTAGATTGCTACCAGCTGTCTGCTACAGAAGTCACAGTGTCAGTGTGAACAGTGTTTCCTGTTTAGAATTTATGTTGAGCAAATGATCCTGAGGTTGAGGATTTATCATTTCCAGAGACCTGAGAGTGTCTGTGAACCACATTACTGAGCTATCTCTACAGACCTGACAACATCCCAGCAACCTATGAAACATGACTCATGAATAAAGGCTTTTTATTTTTTTCCTGTAATCGTTTGTTGTTGCAATGATTGATCAGGCTGATGGATGATGATTAAATCCATTTCTTTTCTATTCTTGCTTTTCTTTCTGTAGTGAGCAGTTCCATCATGGGCCGAGGATCCAGTCAGTCAGTAAGGCAGCAGTCAGTCAGTCCACAGGGTATATGCAGGAAGAGCTGAGCCTGTTTTATTATGACTAAACACACACTCCCATATACACCCACAGATGGAAACCCCCAATGGACAGACTGCTAATATACATCAGATGTTGCAAACAAGCACATTAGCTGTTTATATATGTGCTGATTTCTGGTAAAAGAAAAAAAAAAGTACAGTTTGCAAGCAGTGTTGGGTACATTACAAATCTGGAAGTCATTGCAATAGTTAAAAAAAAACAGCTGAACTGCAATAGAAATGATTTTTTCACATGTTGCATATTGATTTATTTGATATGATCTACAATAATTTCAGCCCTCTGAGTGGTCTAATGCTGCTTGATGAGTTTGTGGGCTGTAAAACAATGAGTCTCAAAAACTTCTCAGAGCTGCGTGGAACACAAGAGTTGGTGATAATTCTCAAATGACAACTCTCACGTTACCCATAGTTATTCGACGGATTGTCAACATATTAGGGCAGCCTTCAAATTAGCTCAGCTTTGCTGCAGTATTCAAATGTTGCCTAAAGGATAATTGTTGAGTCCCATCTCCAGGGCGTGAGATACCAGTGTTTTGGGTAGGAGGCTCTCCATCCTAAACCCCGCCTGCCAGGCGAGCACATGCATGCACTTCATGCACGCTCGCAACACTTTACCAAGGCAGTAGGAGCAAGCTAGCACCAGCCAGCACTGGTCAGCAAGCACCAAGTGTTTAAGTATGTTTATTCACCCCAAACAGGTGGCTGTAAGCTAATGAGCAACATGTTAAAGGAATAGTTCACCCAAAATTGAAAATTCAGTCATTATCTCCTCACCCTCATGCTGACTGAAGGTCAGGTTTAGTTTTTTGGTCCATAAAACACTGCTGGAGTTTCACAGGAAAACAGTGTTGCAGAATCTCCCAAACAATGGAAGTGAATCGTGACATTTTCAAATGAAAAAAACAACGAAATAAAAAAAAAAAATAAAATGCTCCCATACTGCTCGTCTGGTGTAATCCAAGTCCCGATATGTCAAGCTGACAAAAAAAAAATGTTATTTACACCATGTTTTCAGCCTGAATCTGCTCTGTAGATCTTTAGCTTGGAGCCACATTCACGTGCACACTGTCTGAACTGGGTGTGTGTGGTGTGACGGTGTGTAAACAATATATCAGGGCTTTAGGAGACTTGGATTAAATATTAAAAGATAGATACATTAATGAATCATTGCATGTCCTACCCAGTTTACAGTATCCATCATTCCATCCCTCTAACATGATCCACCCTGCTTTACATTCCATCCATCCAAATCTCAGACTCTTCAGCAGATGTTTAAAACACCAACAGCATGAATCATATTTTATGGAGCTGCTTCTTGGAAAGGGTCTGGACTTTTTTTATTGTCCTCTTCCACTGAAACATTTGAAACATCTTCCAGAAATATATATTTTATACTTCTCTTCTAAGTATGTCACTTTTTTGGTGGATGTGTCATGTCGGCGGTGTGTGTGTGTGTACTGTTGACATTAAACTAAGTCAACCACCAGTGAATCACCCTCTTCTCATCATATCAACAGGTTTTTGTTAAAGAGTCACACACTGAACCTGGTTGAATATTTTGAGGTATGGTCTGTAGTGGAGCAACTGACATTTATTTGAATATTATAATATTCCCATGTTTGGCACAGGCTAATGTTTTCTCTTTTTTTTTTTTTAATTAACCCTCATAATGTCCTCCTGACAGAGTAACATTCATTGTCCTCTGTGGTCAATTTGGACACCAACTGGTTTGACTGTTAAAAAGCACAAAACATAACATTGTCACACAGATTTGTGTTTCATCTTTTTATTCAACTTCAGACCAACCTATTAATACAAATTTTACACTTTTTTTTGTAATTCATACCTTATTTATATGAAATAATAGCTATTGTTTGATTTTCACAAAACTGGAATTCTGAATAATTTCAAATATAGTAAAAGTCAAAGGCAAATAAGTTGATGGATTATCAGACACTGGTATAAGTCAAATTTTTTTTTTTTTTTTTTTTTTTTTGTGTGTGTGTGTGTGTGTGTGTGTGTGTGTGTGTGTGTGTGTGTGTGTGCTGTGGGGTGGAGTAGTATGGCATGACAATTTGCCCCTTTGCACCCCTTTTCCTGTGGGGTATTTTTTTTTTATAATTCAATCAAATTACTTCAAATTTATTTTAGTTGTGAAGATCATAGTATTAAACAAACCCCGTTATTTTCAGACCATTTGATGAAAAAACAAGCATATTATGACAGAAAAAGTTTTCGTTTGGGGTCCAAAATGAGCCCAGGACATCATGAGGGTTAACTGTATTTGTTGTCTTTTTGAATACATAACATACTTTACATACAAATGTCTATATCATACATGTAAACACATACACAGACAAAGTACCATTACACTAATGACGTAAAACAACATCAAATAAATTGAGCAAAAGAAAGCAGAGACAAAAAAAAACTATAAGGGGATTTAAAAAAGTTTTAAAAAAGGACAAATAAATAGAGTCATAGAACTAGTCTATGTATAATGTACATGTGCTCTATTGTATTGTTTTTAGTTGTTTATTAGTTTATTATTTTAGCAAGCCATGCAGGCTTTACAGTGTAAATTCAAAATAGATTTGATAAATGGGGGATAAGCAAGATTTGTCCACCATTTAAAACAGCAAGTTACATCACTGACATTATAAGTGTGGAACTATCTCCAACTTTTATTAGTAATGTTTGAGATCAGTCAATACTGATGGCATATATCCATCTACAAATAATGCAAAAAGAGGGGTGGGAGCTACAAATCTCTATTCTTTAATATATCCCTTTTTTTATTCCCTAGGTTTAAGGGACCACTCTAATGCTTCCCAGAAGATGAATTAATATGAATGAATGTCTCAGTTTATTTCATCTCGAGTATTAACCTTAAAGTTTTAAGTCAAGTCAGGAATCAAGCTGGTCACATCCTGCAACAAGTGCAGCAAAGTAAGTCAAGTCATAGCTCAGATGAAGACGTCACAGGAAGATCAAATTATTTGGGCCAAACTTTTCAAATTCCCATCTTGTAAAGGTTTAAAGTCTATCTCAACGAGATCTGAACTACTGGTTTTCATGTTGGACTGTAAAAAGGACACTTGGGTCATGTGAGCTGAAATGCAGCGGGTATAAACAAGGGTGCAGGACTGGGTGGGGAAGGAAGGGACATGTCCGTACAAATATCCAGGGATAACTGAATTGCACCTAGCAACAATTTTGATCAAAAAATTAAAATATCACCACTGTCTGTTAGTGTCTATGTTAGTAGACAGTATTGTGACAAGACACCTGTGCTAATCATAGCCACTAAACAATCCATTTTTAAGTTTTGAAAGATTGCATCTCCCCCTCAATGTTGGTTTGGTCCAGTATAACCTTGGGTCTCTTTTTACTACCAGACAATTTGGTATGAATTCAACAACTAGCAACAAATTTATAGATTTATTTAGACCATAGTTGGAAAGTGAGAAATATACACAAATCTATTCATTTATAATTTATTCCCATGTATGCTGTAATCTCAGTCAGCACTCCTTTGGCAGCAGCACAGTGCCTCTGACTGATAGCTTTCACCATGTTTATGTGATGTGTCCTCACCAACCATGGCATGAAAGATCCAGGGATACAAACATTTAATATAAACATTAAACAAGATACATACATAACATTGTACTATGAATTCCAGATGACCCCCAGATGAATTACCAAGGCATTAATATGGTTCATAAGCAGGTTAATCCTTTGAAACTTGTAGATTTTCAGATGTTTTGAGCAATCTGCATGCTTGTGAAAAAGAAAAGGTAGGACAAAAAGGTTCAATACCTTAATAACAATGTCATTAACCCAAGTGTAACTCAAATATTTGTTTGAAGCTTTTGAAAATAAATTATCTGTATCTGTATCTGTATCTAAAATCTTTAAAAGAGAAATCTGTAATATATTTACTGTAATAACTCATAAATGGCCATGATATGTCACCTGAGATCAAGGAAACATGTTAAGTTGAAATACTCGCTTCATTTGACATGAACACTGCAGGCATGGAGTCCCCCTTTGAAATTTCCATTCCAGACCAGAATAACTGTTTTGTATGTCCGTTTCACATTTATTAGAGTTCAAAATAATGTTGAATTTTTGCTGAATGAGTAAGTGTCTGTTTATGACTCGTCAGACGTCATTAATGATCTTGTAGAAGGCGTAGATGTTAACTGTTAAACTGATCAAAATGTTAACAGAGTTTGTCAGGCTGTGGGACAGGCAGCCACTTAACTCATTGTCTAGATTAGTCATTCCCAAAGACCGGGAGATTTTATTTGGTTCCCCAAATAAATAAAAGACTATGGAAGAAATTATGCAATTTAAGATTTATATCTTCAGTAAATGTATTATAAAGCATTTAAAATGTGCCAGTTGTTTTACTGATGAGAGGAAAAAACAAGAGCCTGATCTCATTTATGAAAGAGGCTAAACCGTCCTATATTTTTTTTCCTGATAAGCCTAAATGAATTTATTTCTCATTTCTAAAGTTTTAAAATATGTATATGTTAGGTCATGATAATATAAGGTGATGCAGATATAGCAGTAAAAATGGTCAAGAATGTTAATTTATGCACAAATGCATTTATGCAGAATTTATTGTTAAGGCTTATTGTGACTTGGGTTTGTCATTTTTAAAAAGTGTGTGGGAAACACTGGTCCAGAGTGTGTTATTTCAGAGCAGTGGGCTTTTGTTTTCAGAATAACAGCTGTAACTTTACATTGACAGACAAATGACAGTTATAAACAGCTGATCAGCTTACAGTTTAGGACTTGTTGTGGCTTGTTTTTGTTCATTTACAAGGTTGCGTGCATCCTGCACTCCTGCGTAGCTCCTGCAGCCTGCCTGTCTCTGCGGTGTCTGAGGAGGTGTCAGGGACCAAGCAGTGAGGCAA
Organism: Lutjanus erythropterus; assembly: GCF_056507025.1. Lineage (NCBI taxonomy): Eukaryota > Metazoa > Chordata > Actinopteri > Lutjaniformes > Lutjanidae > Lutjanus > Lutjanus erythropterus. The sequence goes on along the minus strand of NC_139333.1, from coordinate 30,795,522 downwards.
TGAGCAGAACAGGAGTTTGTTGAAAAAGAGGGTTTTATTTACCCAAAAGATGCAAAATATAAACCAAGAACTTAATATCTAGGCCTATAAAAGAGGTCAACAAAATATAACTATACTCACAGTAACAGCAACAAAACAGCAAACAAAACATGAGGGAACATATATACTGGCTTGGCCAAACCAATTAACACACAAGGGGGAAACAAAATAGATATCTACTAAAAGTAATACAAAGGAAAAGCTAACTAAACCCAAATCCCCCTCTGACATGGAGGTGGAGGGAGGTGGTGTGGCCTGATGAGCTGGCCACAGGATTTAGCAGGTTCCACACCTTGGCTACACCTTTTGCCTGTCCAGGATGATACCACCCCCACCAGCATGGCAACATTTAACTGTCCGTTTGTGTGACCTTGGCCATCACAGGAGGAGAGGGCAGGGGAAACAACTCGCTTCAACCATAGATTGTATATTAAACAGGATTATAACCTATTTAATATACAGTCTATGGCTACATCTTATTATTTGGACAAATTTTGCTTGTGCAATGGCTACACATTGTTCCCTTAAGGCATATTTATCATTTAAGGCATATTGGTCTCCTACTTTTCAACTGACAGTTCAACTGTTTTTAGTACCTACGTGGCAATTGGCACATTAACAGATTTTTACTGTTTAACTGACAGTTAAACGCTCAGTCTGTAAGATTTAGGGGGATTTTTTGGCAAAGAATTTGGAATGGAATATAATATTATATAAGTATGTTTACATTAGTGTATAATCACCTGAAAATAAAAACTGCTGTGTTTTTGTTACCTTAGAATGAGCCCTTTATATCTACAGAGGGGGTGGGCGTAGGTTTCTACAGTAGCCCAGAATGGACAAACCAATCACTGTCTCTAGATACAGTCATTAGTGTTTTTCCTGAGTTTCGCGGTCACCATAGTTTCGCCTACAGCCTTGGAAGGAGAGGGTGAGGGGAGTGGTATTCATTTGGTTGCAGTCTGCAGGCCCAGATGTCTCTGTAGTGCTCCTAGAGAATACTATGACCTGGATGTCTGAGAATGTTCACAGACAATCTGCAACCTCACTGCTAAACGCCACAAAATCCTACACACTGGTTAAATTGCCTTTATTTCCTTCTAGGACTTAGACTTCATGTGATACTTCAACATTCTTCACTACTGCTGGCACTTTATGCTGCTTACACTTTTAACTGTCTTTTAACTGACAGCTGCCCTCAGCTTTTGCACTTGGACTGACACTAATTCCTTTCTTATCTTCACTTCAACTGACATTTCCAGCCACTTTTATCACTCAGTAGTACTAATATCAGTTTAAGTAACTGATACTTTCACATCTTCATTCTGCATTCACATTCAAAGTCCTTTCAACACTTCAGTTTCTATGGCTATTTCAACTCCTTTACATCATTTTGCCAACTACTACTTTTTTTTTTTTAGCTTACTTCAGCATCAGGAACACAATCACTACAACCTCCACCCTTCGTGGATTGATACAGTTAATCTAAAAATAGTTGATTCAACTCTCAGCCTCATTTCAATGAGGTGGATAAAATGAATTTACTTGGGTTTGCGCTTGACTAAACCTCTCGATATACACAAAAACAATTCAGAAATCATAAAATGTTTCAAACATTGCAGCTGTGAAACCATGGACATTTTCTGCAGAAGATGTAATTAGTTTTCTAGTTAGATTTCCTTTTATTCTGGAATGTATGAGTGATTTTTCTGCTGTTATTGATTGGTTATGATGATGATTAGAATTAGTAAAACACATGGCTGAAAAAGAAATGTCAAAGGTCAGAAAAGCTGATCTTGACAATTTCGCTGCAAAATTATGAGTAGCCACTGATGCACCAAGAGCGCACATTTCACATCACAGTTGGTGGAGACTTTCAGGACACAATCCGTTCCAGCTGCATGAGCTGTTCCTGTATGTGCAAATGAGCCGCCATCTTGGATAGCTGTCTGTGGCAAGATACAGCACCTTAATTTGTGTGCTATGTATCTTTTTACATTTAACAGTTTTATTTAACTGTTTGGGTTTTTTTGTCATTGGCTTGTCTTTTCTTCCCAAATACTCTTTGTACTGTTATTTGGATGGTATTTTATTGTTGGTTATTGTGTTTTAATAAAGTTTTTTTCTTTTTTAACTTTGCCGTATCTTGCTGGTCGTGCAGAATGGATCAGGCAGCTGGCTATAATCAATGGCATTCAGAGTGGAAGGCAAAGGAAGGATTTTATTGTACAGGGAATCTTGCTTTTAACTGTGCATATGACAATAAACACTTTGACTTGACTTGTCCAAGTAGTGTTGCCGTAGGTAGCTATCCAAGATGGTGGCCTGCTTGTGCACATGCAGGAATGGCTCACTGACAGGGACAATAAACAGGTAAATAATAAACAGTAAACAAGGTGAGATGTCGTGCTGCTGCCAGAGGAGTGCTGACTAAGATTACAGCCTGCATTGGAATAAATTACAATATAATAGATTTATGTATATTTCTCACTGTCCTGCAGATGGTCTGAATAACTCACTAGATTTGTCACTATAGTCACTTAATTCATAAAGAAATAAATATTTTGCAGTTAAAAGAGACGTGGCTATATGAAGGTAGCAGGCCAAACCAATGTGAGGTATAATGAGGTGGAGACGCAATCTTTCAAAACCTGAAAAGACATTGTTTTGCATCTGTAATTATCATGTGTGATTTGTCAAAATACTGAAAGCAACTGTACTAAACACTGATGGATTAGAAACTGACAGTCGTTATGCTTTAATTTTTTGGCCAAGATTATTGCTTGGGACAATTCAGTAGTCACTGGATATTGGTAGAGACGTGTCCATCCGTACCCAATTCTACACTCTTGTGATGCACCGTCAATAGTTGGGCTCTGGCACTGTGTCATGATCTTTTTTTTGGATACGGTGGGGGTTAAATGCCAGATGGAACAAAGCAGATAAACAGTACCACAGTAATATTATTAGGAGGACGGTGAAAATGGATCATCCAAAGGACAACAAGCACTTGATGGTAAAGAGAGGAAGTTCAAAGGCTTTGAAAAGCAGGAGGGCAGCTCAGGGTTTATTGGACTCTTCATAGCATGATGCTAATGATAACGATGATGACAGTGAAGAAGATGAGGATGATGACAGCAGGGATTGTGATTATGATGGTGAAGTTTGAGATAAAGAAGTCAGGCTCAGGTTCTTCTGTGGAGCAAGAATTGTTCTTTTATTCACAGCTGTGTCTTTTTTGACATTTGCATTATTATGTGTATTATGATTATTAAGTTTGGGTGCTGTTAGCTGAAGTCAGTCCACATAGGAATGTAATTTATCTTCTGGCACCACCAAGTGGTATGGAATCTTTACTGCATCCCAGGTAATACTGAAAAAGTAAATTTAGGAAGTTATGTGCTGTTACTGAGTCAAATAAACATTAATAATTTGAGAGGTCACTCATTGGAGTGCAGATGCCCACCCAGCAACAGATGCTGAAGCACCTACTGCAATGCCACCCCAACTACCAAATGCCACCAGTGCAGAGTTTTGAATAAAGTTTCTTTGTATAGTATGGTATAGGCCTAATGTAAGTGTTCTTACATAGATGCATGCAAATTTATTTATTTATTTAGAACATTACAACCAACCAGGTGGCTTTACAGCAATATAATAGATTTAGAAATCTACAGTTTTTGGAGAAACTCACCAAAGCTGAAATTCTAAATAATTTACTGTTGATTAGATCACCCCCAATAGGGGAGACAGGGGAATATTTTAACAGTGGGTTTGTTTTACTAATTAGAAAAGTGATGCAATTTGATCTCACAGGAGAAACAGCATATCTTTGTGAGCAACACTGTGGATTTTATGACCAAAAAAAAAAAAAAAAAAGATTTTCAGATAAAAAAACTTTTTATCAGTGTTTTATCAAGATTATTTTTTGCCTAGTGTTTCTTGCATTGTAGATACAACTTACTACTTACGTAACTTTCTTTAGTTAATTTGATGTTTTGCATTCATGCTACCTTCAAGACCACATGCTAAAACAAGTAGCTATATAATTTCTGTAATGTAAATATCTGCGCTGAAGTATTTTAAATTGTTTACTTTACTCAACACTGTTTATTCTTTATTCTCTAATAAATTGGACAGACTGATCTCAAATGATCAGATTACCTCTCATTGTTACATCTATCCCCAGCACGTGTTACAACTCACCCCAGTACTCTGGTATGATAACAGAACAGCGGCCAAAAGAGACACTGAAATTTTGTCTGTCTGTCTGTCTTTTCAATGGCCGCTGACCTCTTACTTTAAACCAAAACTGGACATAGACGGACATGTCTAAAAAAACAACATGAAAAAGATTTCTTTTCACCTTTCATTTTTGATCTAAAACAGAGACAGAACGCCAGAAAATGGGACGTCCTTCAATAGTTGTCTTTAAAAATGACACGAAAAAGACTTCTTCTCATCTTTCACTTTCAACCAAAATCAAACATTTCTTAGACAACTGGAAAAGCTGTTTTTTCAACAGCTTTTCAACCAGATTTTGCTGAGCTGTGAATGTGACTCCACTGTAGCACACTGAGCTTTGTTGCCCGACAGCAGAAAGTTGACTTGATGTTAACCAGAACTCTGAGTGCGGTGGTGCTGTCTACTCTCTCAGGTTATTAGAGTGTAACAGTGCTCAGCTGTGAGACATGAAGCTAAAATGTGAAGGCCAAAGTATAAAGAGGAACTTAGAAGTGAAAGAAACAGCAGATTTGTGTCTGTGAAGCTTTGAGGTGACAGCAGGGTTTGTCAGATGTGTCAACTTTGCTCTGGTCCTCCGTCCCTGTGAAGGTCTGCCAACCAGCTGACTGTTCAACATCAAACGTCCACACAAGGTGCTTTAAGACACTTAAGACAAGAGTTCTTCTCTATCTTCTCAATGTCTCAGTCTGTTTCCATTTTGCTCCATTTTTCTCTTTGCTCCTTCGATCTCTTCTCTTTTTTCCTTGTTATTCCTTTTGGTATTCATTTCTTTTACAAGGACTTTTTTCACATCATCATCTTGAGACGGATCAGCAGTGTAAACACACGTTACCAATGATACTCATTAAGGTCCTGTTCCATTTAGCTCAAACATGCTGCTATTGTGCATGTTGGTTTACTGGAAAGAATGGAATGCAACCTTAATTAGTATCATCATCATATCAATATTGCTGCATCTTGCTGTTTTGTCTATTACCAACAGCAAATACAATTTTATTTTAATTCTTTGCTAAAATATTGAAGAGTGCTCTTACTCCTCTTTTACCAAAGTAGTCTACACCAACATCTGCCACACTATTTTAATATTCAGTTCTCTCTATGTAAACTCCTCTGTTCTCACCCCTCACATCAGTCACTTCAGAAATTAAAAAAAAAGACACTGCTGCCCTCTGCTGTTCTTTTTGTCAAATTGTTTTCTCTCCCTCTCCATTCATTAATTATTTAATTTTATCATTGAACTGGAAGAAGAAACAATCTACCGTAATGTTTTGGGTGGATGTTCAGGATTATATAGTAAGGAAAACTGTGCAAAGGGTTCTGCTGCAAGATAAAGTGTTTTACATGTTTTGAATGTAACAAGGAAGAAAAAAAATACTGACTTTTTTATGCAGTTACTTTTATTATTGGAAGAAATCCACAACACAAGAAGAGGGGGACGGACAAAACCAGTTTTTTAACTGCACCAGCTCCCTCTGGCACCACATTAAGACATTAAGAATAAGAAGACAGTTAAAACTAATTATGTGTTTGAATCATTTATTATGGATTACTGATATTATTTTGAACTTTTCTCTCTCTTGTAACTTTGTACATGTACATACTTCTGGTATGGACAGATTTTTTTATGTGCACATACTGTAACATACTATAAACATCCTAATGGCACTTTTTCAGTTAATTAAAAACAATCTAGATGATACCCCAAAACCTAAATTAACAAATTATTACTATAAACTATATTGATTTCCTCCATGGAAGTGCAACAATATTTTTCTGAGGCAACACCTAGTAAATACAACGTATCCTGAACTAAAGAAGACTCAAAGACTATGGAAAAACTGAAATACCAGCTCTTAGAGCAAAATTCTCAAAATGAACAATTCCTCCGTAAATATAAAGAAATGCATTTTAAAACTATAAATACAAATTTTAATTCAAATGAATTAACTACAAAAAATTAAATGTAATGTAATGTGTTACCTATGCAGCACAAATGTAAAAACAACAACACATATACTTGTGAAACCATATGAAGCTCATGGAGATCCTTGCATGATTACCTGATTTCCAAATCCAGAGATATCTTTGTTTTTTGTGTTAAGATTACTCCTAATAAAAATAATACTGTTTCATACTGTTATGTACATGTGTTTTCCAAAATGAAAAAATAAAAAACTAGTGATAAAAGATGAGAGACATTTATCTCAGTAAGCCTGTAGAGGGCGCCATTACTGCGGTCCGCGGAACCTTAGAAAGTTGTTTCCACTCGGTCGTACTTCGATGTAACGCTTCAGTACACTTCCGGGCCGGAGGTCATGATACACATGTGAGAGCTGAAGAAAAGTGGCTGGGAGCAGACTGCAGCAGGTTTACCTTCAGGTACTGTGACTTTTTATTTCATGTTTGTCTGAACATTTGAGCAGATGTGTGCAGCTGTTCTGTAGACACCGTCCTCTGCTAGTCAGACAGATAACTTCTGCTCCTACAGACAGACGGAACTGATGTTACACACAGAGTGGAGTGTGTTGTTGTCCTCACTCGTTATCTTAACATGTTCAGTGGTGGACAAAGTAGTCAACCCCAGTACTTGAGTCAAAGTATAGATACTCCTGGTCAAATATTACTCAACTACAAGTGAAAGTTGCTCAGTCAAAATTTTACTCAAGTTAAAGTATTAGAGTTCTTGCTTTTAAAACTACTTAAGTATTCAAACGTACATGTTTTTAAAAATACTTAAGTATTCAAAAGTACAAATTACAAAGTACATTTTCTAATATCAATACATGCTGTATTGTTTTCATGATGCATTTACAGAAGCTTGTAACTCTCTGAAACCATCTAATGATGCACTGATGCTTGTAGAACCACTCTGCTACACAAAGTCTATAGAAACACCTATAAAAACTTCAGCATAGAAATACAATCAAAAACAAAAAGGACAGTTATTGTCATTTTCTGATGTAACTGTATTAAAATCACATGAAAATTAGATTGAAGATAACTGTAAAGAGTTCTCCAAGTCTGTTAAATAACTGAGATTTCTTTCTGTCTTCAGAGGCAGTATATATACGTGAATTATGTGGTATTTTTCACCCCGATAAAAACAATCCAACTTTAAAAGCTACCTGGAACAATTAATAATTATAATTACATCTTGAGATTTCATTTTGTCTTTCTCCTGCTGTCACCATTACTGCTTTTTGTTTGAATGAAGGAGGGAGAACTTGCTTGTTCTTGTTACAGAGCACCTGGATGATGTATTTCCACTTTTACATCAATCCAGAGGAGCTACTGTGATTGGTTTTCTTTTGTGAGGAACACAGCATGTGACCAACTGCATTTTAGAAAAACAACCAACAGCTGACTTCAAAGCTCAGTCGAAAAGTAACAACAACCTTCCTAGAAATGTAGTGGAGTCTTTTTTTGGAGTTTCCAAAAAAACAAATACTCAAGTAAAGTACAGATACTCAAAAAATGTACTTAAGTACAGTACTCAAGTAAATGTACTTCACTACTGTCCACCACTGAACATGTTACACACTGAAGAAAGACTAACGTGGTAACAGACCAGTGAAATACACAGTTCAGATACATGTACCTGTTTCATGTATTAATTGTTGCTACCATTAATTATATTCTTGTTACTACACTGCAGTTTACTGGTCCAGCAAGGGAGGCTTTACAGAATAGTGAATAGAAAAATGTTCACACATTATTACTAATGTAACAATGTAATAGTACTATTACCATGCATAGTAACAGCATGAATGCAACTGACAGAAGTAAACCATGTGTTCAGTGTGATCTAATACAACAAGTTTCAAATCTCTGTGAGTAAATCTTTATACTGTAGAGCAGTCATCACCAGAGACTGGCCTGAGAGAGATTTTATATGGCTAATGTAAAAAAAAAAAAAAAAGAAATTCTGCAAAGATTTCTATCTGCTGTACAGCATTCATAAAGCATTTAAAATGTAAAAAAAAAAATGCGAATTTAATGTTATGTCTTAATGTGAGGAAATAAAACAATAAGATGGCCTGTTAACTGAGCCTGAATACATTTATTTCTCATTTTTAAAAGGTTTTCAATAACACACATCAATATGATATAAGGTGATGTAGAAATGGTAGTGTAAATGATCAGGAATGATTATTTATTTACAAGAGAAAAACAAATTTATCTGCTTGTCCATATGTTTCATAAGTTTCTCAACCAATATCCAAAATTGATTAATGATGTGGTCTGTCCTGCCCGGTCTTTGTGAAGACACACTCCAGTGAAACTGTCTGTCTTTTAGTGCACAGGATGGACGGGAAAGTGAAGGTACAGAAGCGCCATACGCAGAAGCACAGTGGCCCGAAGGCAGAGAAGAAGAAGCTCAAGAAGCAGGGCGGCACCACAGAAGAAGATGAACGGAAACGAAACCCCAAAGCGTTTGCGGTTCAGTCCGCTGTCCGCATGGCCAAGACCTTCCACAGGTCCGCCTTCATGTCTCTCTGATTGTACTGCTACACAACAGACACACACAGACACACTTCACTCTTCTGGGATGTAACTTTTATTTGCCTTTAGGCTCAGTTCCAAGTAGGGACCCCAGTTTGTCATTATTTCATTAATTAATGAAGCTATAGTAGAAAATAATGTAGAAAGGAGCAATAATGAAGTAAACTGCAGGACATTCAACTAACTGTGAAACTACTCCTGATGTGTGTTTGTCTTTAGGGCCCAGGACATCAAGACCAAAAAACACCACATCCCTCTTGTAGACCGGACTCCTCTGGAGCCTCCCCCCGTTGTGATCGTTGTAGTCGGACCCCCCAAGGTGGGAAAAAGCACCCTGATCCGCTGCCTGATCAAAAACTTCACCCGACAGAAGCTGGGGGACATATGTGGACCTGTTACCATCGTCTCTGGTAAGCCTGGCCCTGAGGCTCCACTTACTTTGAGTTTTGCTGTGAGGATATGTTTTGCAGTAAATGTTCCACATAGCAGTGTAACAGCTTTATAGATTTTACAGTTTTCCACAGCAACACATTGACATGCTTTAATTTGAGCTTTTATTTCCATGCACCACCTGACCAAAAACTTAGTGCTTGCTTTTATAACATTTGAACATTTTTAATAGCCACACTAGCAGCACCGCTCCACTTTAGTCAGTATTGAAATATCTCAACAACTATTGGTTGGATTACCATGAATTTTTATGCTTCTCTGGAGACGTGACTGTAGAGCAGAAAAAAGAGGGGACATGGATAAGGAACAACTGGCTGGTTCCTGACTGATCATGGTTTGAAGCCCTTCCTACCATAGAACCATTTTGTAGAAGGGGACAGGGAATCTTTTGGTGGAGACAGCAGGTCAACAGCATGTGTCACATAAAAGTACACATCATCTGAAATATCAAGCCTGAGGATTAATTTGAAACGCAGCTCAGCACTGTGTGCTTTTTCCACTCATAAATCCGTAATATTGTCTTTTCTTTAGGCACTTATTCAAGTGTTGAAAGTTTAGGGTGTCTGAGGTGCAGCAGGATCAGATGGTGGGAAGAAAACAACTATTGGTTGAAGAGGAGCAAAAATAAGACAGAAATGAGGAGAATTCTAATCCCATAAATGTGTATTTCACACTAAAAGTGCTTAAATGTGCTCTATTGCGTTATATTTATATAAAAATATATATTGTTACATGTATTTTATTCCCTACTCATTGTGTCCCTGGTAGGAACAGTTTATGGCTATGGTTTGTGTTTATACTCTTTCAAATGTTATCAATTCAGTTGCAGTAATGTAATACAATAAAATATCTGATTTATCTGTGGATTCTTGCACAAACCTAAGTTAATAAGTCAGTTAAATTGAAAATAGAGAACTTCAAAGAAAGATGCAGTGTGGACCTTTTCATGTTTATTTATTGTATTTGATTTAAAAAAAAAGTTATTATTTATGTTTGTTTATGATGTGGCCTCTGGTCACCGGTCTTTTTGCAAAAGTGGTCCCCAGGCAAAACAAGTTGAGTATCCCAGGAGTAAGGGGCTCGAATATTATAATAGAAGTATATCATGGTCATTCCTATGATGCTCTGTCATGTCTCATAAGTTTTTGCAGCAGTTGGTTTGATACTGTTTATTTGGTGCAAAGGTTAACATTTTTTTGTCTCTGGAGAAGTAATAATAAAGGTTAAAAAAAATAAGTAAATAAACATTTGAATTACCACATTAAGACACCAAGAGTTTGAGGGTCACCACAGAAAAATTTCTGCTGTGATTTGGGATCGAGAAGGTCATTTTTTGTTGATTAGATGGTGTGACTTGTATTACGGGGGTTTGTTAGGGACCCTCTTATTGTCAGTATACATAGGAAAGACATCCATCCTCTGAATACTCCATGTCTCCATTTTGTGGAGACAGATGTACGTCTGAGTGCACCATGTGTGGACCTGTTTTTCAAGTCTTTCTTGTAATAATTCTTTTCAATTAGTCTGTCCACGGCCGTTAATCAAGTAGTTGTTTGGTCCATAAAATATCAGAAATGGTGAAGAAATATTCAGAATGGTCAGAAAATTGTTGTGCACAATTTCTTGGTTGATTGATTGATTTTAAAGAAAAAAATTTGAAATTTCTACCCAGTGAAGCATTTTTTCACTAGAGGTCATGGTAATGAATTGACAGCTGTATGTGAACTGTGCATGGTCGTGTATTATACTTTGTAATTGTAATCCTGCTAATAATCCCCATTTTTACTAAAGGTATTTTATTTGTATCCAGATTACATAATCCCATTACTTGTAATCTGTTACTCCCCAAGCCTTGTTTTTTTTTCTGGTCATCTGTGCACAGGCATGCATTTAACCATAATGTTTTATTATTTCTTGGTGTTTGATAAGTGACTATTTTTTGTATCTTTAGGCAAGAAACGGCGCCTGACTTTCATGGAGTGTAACAATGACATTAATACAATGATCGACCTTGCAAAAGTGGCTGATTTGGTGAGTCAGTATTGAAACTCCGTAACAGACAGAATGACTAATGTACCTTTAATGTGGTGTAATCAGATTGCTTATAATTCAGTACTAAGGCCTAATAACTTGATTTAAAGTATTATTATCAAGTCAGTGAAGTTGAATGAAATGCATTTATTTAGTTTTTTTGTCCCTGCAGGTTCTGATGCTGATTGACGCCAGCTTTGGTTTTGAGATGGAGACTTTTGAGTTCCTCAACATCTGTCAGGTCCACGGCTTCCCTCGTATCATGGGTGTACTGACTCACCTGGACTCATTCAAGAACAACAAGACACTGAGGAAGACCAAGAAGAACCTCAAACATCGCTTCTGGACTGAGGTCTACCAGGTAAACACAACATCAACACGGCTTTACTGCTCAGAACGACCGCTCTGCTCATACACAGGACCTTGTACATTGAAACTGTAACGTGTGTGTTCTGTGACTGTTCTTGCCTGTGTGTACATGTTGTGTTTGACTGTATCAGGGGGCCAAGCTGTTCTACCTGTCCGGTATGGTGTACGGTGAATATCAGACTCAGGAGGTGAAGAACCTTGGCCGCTTCATCTCCGTCATGAAGTTCCGTCCTCTGGTGTGGCAGACGTCCCACCCTTATGTCCTGGTTGACCGGTGAGGCTGCATCTGCACACTCCTGACTGACATGAGTGTCATCTCATCAAAATGATTCAAAAAAATTACAGTCGTTTGATCCATTTGTTTACAGCAGATTTACACTATTGAGAAAAAAATTGAGAAAATGATCAACAGATTAATTGACAGTCATTTTCTGCATTCAAACAGTATGGAGGACTTGACTGACCCTGAGAAAGTGAGGACAGACCCCAAGTGTGACCGGACAGTGTCACTCTACGGCTACCTGCGAGGGACATACTTGAAAAACAAAGGCCAGGTCCACATCCCAGGTACATGAGCGCAGTGTTGTAGTAATAGTTCCCTGCAGAAATGCTCCAAATACCATCCTGATAACACGTGCGGTAACACACTGTGTGTTTGTGTTGTTTCTGTGTGCAGGTGTTGGAGATTTCCAGGTGTCAGACGTGAACTTCCTGCCTGATCCGTGCGCGCTGCCAGACGCTCAGAAGAAGAGGGCACTGAACGAGAAGGAGCGTCTGCTCTACGCACCCATGTCCGGGGTCGGCGGGGTCGTATACGACAAGGACGCCGTGTACATCGACCTTCCTGCTAACCACGTCAATCAACAGCAGGTGTGTGTTTCTTCATCTCATCCATCTGTGTTTTCATTTGTATACATTTTGTTTTTGTATTCACGGATATTAAACTTAACTTGACACAATTCCACGCTTTCCCAACTCAAGTAGAAGAACAGATATATTTGTGTAAAAACAGACCCTGGTAAAACTAGAAGTACTGATCCAACTTCTTTACTGCAGTAAAAGTGAAAAAATACAGCCTCTGAAATGTACTCAAAGTATAAAAGTAAAAGGTAGACATCTTTTACATCATTTTTCATCCAGTTATGTCTTTTTTGTCTTATGTCTTTAACATTGTTTTTGTCTTGTTACATCTTTTTCGTCTTGTTGTGTATTTTACGTTGTTTATCATTCTGTTACATCTCTTATGTTGTTTTGTACTTGTCACATCTGTTTTGTCTTGTCATGTATTTTACGTCGTTTTTCATCTTGCTACGTCTTTTATGTTGTTTTTCATCTTATTTTGTCTTTTACAATGTTTTTTTCTTGATGTGTCTTTTTTGTCTTATGTCTTTTTTTTGTCTTGTTATGTCTTTTATGTTGTTTATTTTTTGTCTTGGTACTAAGGTAATGAGCCTTTTTTAAAAAAAACACAAGGAGTAGAAAGTCCAGATATTTGTGTTAAAATGTAGGGAGTAAAAGGAAAAAAGTTGTCAGAAAAACAAACAAAAATACTTCATAGTTAATAGTTCCTCTCTGTCTGCTGCAGGAGGAAGTGCGTCCCACCACAGAGCTCGTCCAGTCTCTCATTGACACCCACGCTACCCTGGATGCAAAGATGGCTGCCAGCAAGGTGTCTCTGTTCAGCGGCTCTGCAACCCTGGACCCCAAAGATATTGAAGAGCAGAGCGGGTGAGACATGACAAAAGTTAAAGCTGGATTTATGCTCGCCACAGTGTGCCTGGCGCGTGACAAAAATGATGTCATATCCTGTATCGGCTCAAGTGCAAAGGCTGCAAATGCTATCACAGCGCCTGGCTATGCACCTTAGGATTTTTTTATCGAGGTGGTAACATGGATGAAGACTGGGTACTATGTGAAAGCTACAGAAAAGTTTACAGATGTCTGCACTCTCACACACAGTATAGTGTTAAAACTGCACGGTTCCTGCAGCTTTTTAAGAGTAAATTAAAGCACTTTTAAGGTTTCTAAACTAAGGCCTTTATTATCTCCTCTAAATTATTATAAATACAATTACAATTTTATACCTACAGCAATGTTGTTGCTGTTCATATTAACTTTAATTGTATGTTCTGATTATGTGTAAAGGATCTACAGAGGGCTTATCTAGCTATGAATGACAAATATATTCATTTGAAACAAAATATTTTTTGGATTACATGACTGATTGTGTATTTTAGGAACTTGATAAGGATTCCCATATGGGGGAAAAAGCTAAACAGCAGGGTTCAGGTACCCGACTGATCAAGGGAATAAAACAGACAGCTGATATCTTTGTATATATTTAGTTTTCTTTTGATGGACACACTTTAACTGGATATGTTAGGAAGCAGTTTATTATTTATACATTCAGCTGTATGACATGTCATTTATAGTCATGTTTGTGTCCACCTGATGACTCACAGTTCATTATTCATTCTGTTTTATGTGTGTGTGTGTGTGTGTGCGTGTGTGCGTGTGTGTGTTAGAGAGAAGGAAGGCCCTCAGGAGCAGCAAGTCTGGGACCCCAACACCCAGAGAAAAAGGAGGAAGGTGGTCTTCACTGAGGGGGAAGAGGAGGGGGATGACGATGGCAGTGGCTCCAGTGATGATGAGGACGGCGAAGACAGCGACAATGAGGAGGAAGAGGATGAAGACGAAGACGAGGACAACCTGTCCGCATTTCTCAAAGAGGCAAGAGCCAAATCTGAGAACAAGGAGAAGGATGGACCTGATAGAACTCCACCTGTGAAGAGACAGAAGCTGCAGGAGGGGAAGGAGGAGGACGGGGCGGAGGTGCCGGCGTTCGCTGACAGCGAAGATGAGCTGGAGATGAGTGAGGAGGAAGAGGAGGAGGCTGGGAGAGCAGGAGACTCTGGACACTGCTCAGAAGAGGACGAAGAAGACAGCGATGATGATGAGGAGGAGGAGGAGGAGGAAGATGATGATGAAGAGTCAGAAGATGAATCGATGGAAGAGGAGGAGAATGCAGCTGTAAAGAAACAAACAGCGAGTGAGAGTGAGGAGGAGGAGGAGGAGGAAGAAGAGCAGGGTAAGTATACCGTTTTAAGTTTCATTTACTTTCATCCTTTTTATTTTCACTTTAATGTGAGTAGTTGTAGTTAGTTTAAGTTTTTCTTTCATTTTAGTGTAGTTTTTCTTTTATTGTATAATCCTTAAGCTCTTTTGTGGAAGCATGAAATAACTGAGGTTCAGATCTTTAAAGATTCAGGATCCTAAAGCTTTCACTAGCGCCTGATGGTAACTTTATTTATGTCCAAGCTACAAACAGACAGGCCATGTTGTGATACTGAAGGTAGCATCTATAGAAGTGACTGACTGAATAATCGGAACAAAGATCTGGCATTTTGAGATAATCGGCATTGAACAATGTCTGCGCTCACGAGGCCGATACACAAAAACTGTGTGCAGAAACGTCTTTAGTCAGCCTTGTCAGCTCTCTGGGATCTGTCTTCTGCCTGGTGTAAACAGCCTCACAGAGGCTGAAAGCAAGTTGTGATAGTGAAGGTGGCATCTGGTTCAGTGATTTTCTGTCATCACTCAGCTGACTTCATTCTCCTGTTTCTGTCCACAGGGGCTCTGAGGTGGAAGGAGGGTCTGCAGCAGAAAGCATCAGAGGCGTTTCTACGGCAACAAGAAGCTGCCCCCAATCTGAGGAAACTGGTTTATGGTTCAGGTAGCCTAATTTCATGAGACTCTGGTTGCATGTGCACATAAATATATATTTCTATTGTGCATATTTAAAGGTATATGCATATACCATACTTAATATCACCATATAACAGAGACACTCAGCTGGCTTTGCCTGGGGGACACTTTTGCAAAACGACAGGGGGCCAGGGGCCAGTAAACAAATGAGCAACAAACAAACAAATATTAAGAAGACTCAATGAAAAAAAAAAAGACCAATTACTCATCTGTCTTTCAAAATAACTGTCTTATTTAGTAACTAAATTAACTTGTTCCAGTTACCTGATAAAACGGATATAAGCTTACAAAAATGCACAGATAGAACATTTCAATGAGGAATTAAACAATCATAAATATGATTTTATATTTGCTGGTGCACTTAAAGAATATGCCACCACATACCATAACACATGTGCTGTCAGTTGAATGATTAGAGAGGGTGAAAGGAGTGGTTGGGAAACAAGTTTCAGCTCTTGTTTTTTATCTGTGTCATTGTACACAGAGAAATATAACAACATGACAGGCTGTAAACTTTACAAACCGAGTCTCTAAATCACTACAAGAAGAGAAGAAGAGAAGAGTGACAGAAATACAGAGGAGCATGATGCAGTGTTAGACACTTCACCAGACGCACATGTGAAGCAAAAAAATCTATATTGGACAACATATTCACTGATACCAGTGTAGACCAGTATGTCTATCCTAGGCCAGTGTTAGGTCAACTGTCACATCTGTCTGGCTCTGATAACATAAAACACAGCTGGACCCTCTTCCATCATGCAGTCGCTCAAGTGTTGGATTTATGAACATAAACTGAAAACAGAATGACCGGCAAATTACTGAATATTATGTATAATATTCATATATATATACACAATCAGAAACACCTCAGTATGAAACTTTCTTGTCATTGTGAAAAAGAAAATCATTGGAGCATCCAGCACCCTATCAGGGGCCAGATTTGGAAGTTGAGTATCACTGCATGTCAGCAGATAGCAGTACCATGATATGTAAAAGCTGTGTTTGAGTTCATTTAAAAACAGAAACATAATTTCTGGTGTTCTCCATGAATTCCTAATATTCTTTTTTTTGCCACCATACATCAAGACTGTATTTTGCCATATTTTTATTCATGTATATATTTCAGATTTTCACTCATCATTGTTGTGTTTAGTTGTGGCTGCAGATGATTCAGAGGATGAGGATGAGGAGGAGCTGGGCGGTCTGTTTCGAGTCAGCCGCCCTCAGAACAAGAAAAAGACCCAAGCCAACGCCGTCGACTGCTCCCGTTTCAAGCCTGACGCCTCCCGCAACTGGGACCTGGAGGAGGTACACTGGTGCTACTGGGACAGTTCTTAATGTGCTGTAATCCAGAACAGATGTTGAAGTGAAAACTTAGAGTTTGTTATGTGTTTTTTTTTGCCCAGATGCTAGACTCCATCAGGGACTGCTTTGTAACAGGGAAGTGGGAGGAGGGTCAAGATGCTGCTACACTTCTGAAAGAGGACGGTAAGAGAGGAGGACCAGTCCACTCAGACACGCTGAGCTACTTTTAGATTAGCTTTGGAAAAAACAGTTATATTTTCTGAATTATTCAGTTCAGTGTGGACCCCTCAGTACCAAACACATGTGAGGGGGTCACTGTTCATGACTGAGTAATTTAGACTCACTTGGTTTGGAAGGAGGCTGGAAGAGCTGGACTTTTCAAAGAGTACTTTCTTGGGAAAACACAGACTGTTTTGAGGCACACAAGGGCTGCAATTAATGCTTATTTTCATCACTGATTAATCTGTTGTTGTTTTTTTCTTGATTAATCAATTAATTAATCCTGTCACAATCTTGTTACTTGAAAAGTAGGTCCAAACATGAAAAATTGGAGCACAAGTGGAGCACATGCACAAACTTATTGAGATTTTTCAAGTCTGCCCTGTAATGATTATTTTCATTTTCAATTAATTGTGATTATTTTCCTGATTAATTGCTTAGTTATGGATGTGGATTAATAATGGATAACAACTTCAACTAACTGTTCATATCCATTTTAGCTGTCAATGACCGTTAATGACTGTCAGTGACTAACAATGACCATTAATGATGGTTTATGTCTGTCAGTGATGGTTAATGACTGTCAGTGACTCAGTGACAGGTAATCACTGTCAATGATGTTAACAACTTTTAATGATCGTCAATGGCTGTCAGTGACTGTTAATGGCCATTAATCACCGTTAATGACTGTCAATGACTGTCAGTGGTGTTGATGACTATTAATGATGGTTAATGACGGTCAAACGATTAATCGATTTTCAAAATAGTCGTTGATTAATTTAATAATTGATTAATAATTAAGTAATGGATTGCCGCTGTAAAGCACACACTCTGTTGTTTTGCTGTCTCTAGAGGAGCTGTATGGTGACTTTGAGGATTTGGAAACAGGAGAAGTCCACAAGGGACAAACTGGACAGAAGGATCCAGCTGAGGTCGGTCCTGTTTATGTGGAAACACTGAAATCAACATCATTTTTCTGTGACTGACTGACCTTTGAAAGATTATGCAATGTTTCTGTCAGTGGCTGGACGATATGGGTTTTCAGTTTTCTCAGTTGGATGATATTTTGTCTTTGGACCTTGTGACCAGCAGAATAGTGAGGATGATGAGGATGATGGAGATGAGGACGCTGAAGAGAGTCAGGTGAAGGTGGATGACGACGAGGTCCAGAAGAACAAACGTTTGGAGAAGAAACGCAGGCTGAAGGAGCGATTTGATGCAGAGTACGATGACGGAGACGCCACCTACTTTGATGACCTGAAGGAGGAGATGCAGAAGCAGGCTGAGGTACCACAACAGGAAGTCCTATGCAAAATTTGAAAAGGATGTGTAATGAAGTCAGATTTGCATATTCCTGGCTTATTTCTTAGAATATTCTGATGAGAACGTGTTTCTGTGTTCTCAGCTGAACAGGGCAGAGTTTGAGGACGTGGACGATGAGACCAGAGTGCAGTACGAAGGCTTCAGACCAGGCATGTACGTCAGAGTAGAGATCTCCTCTGTACCCTGCGAGTTTGTCATCAACTTTGATCCACATTATCCCATCATCCTCGGAGGTCTGAGCTCCAGCGAGGGGAACGTAGGATATCTGCAGGTATGTGTGATGCTTTGTTTACTCCTGACTGATAGAACCTGTGGATGTTGTGTCAGGTTGTTGATGATTTACATCTTGTTCAGACTCTTTTCACAACAAAGCTGTTGGCTAAATTGAAATGAGCTACACTTGATCTACATTCTTTCAACACATATTGACTTCTGGACTTCACAACCCTGTGGAAATGTTAGTTCTACAAATATATGATTCTTCTTCAGCTATGGATCCTGATGGCTCCTGTATCATCACATATCTAAAGCTGTGTGTGTGTGTGTGTGTGTGTGTGTGTGTGTGTGTGTGTGTGTGTGTGTGTGTGTGTGTGTGTGTGTGTGTGTGTGTGTGTGTGTGTGTGTGTGTCAGATGCGACTGAAGAAACACCGTTGGCATGAGCGCATCCTGAAGACTCGGGATCCCCTCATCCTGTCGTTAGGCTGGAGGCGCTTCCAGACCATCCCCCTCTACCACATCGAGGACCACAACGGACGCCACCGCCTGCTCAAATACACACCGCAGCACATGCACTGTGGAGCCTCCATCTGGGGTGAGACACAGTTTAAACACACCACACTGCAGATGGCTGGTGTTCACTGAAGAACTACATTTTTCTATCTTAATTCTTAATTACACTCTTTATTGAATGGCTGTATTTACATGTACATACTGATATTTGTAGTGTGTCAGTATTTGGTTGTGTTTTCTTATTTTGTAGCATTTCTTCTGTAATATATACACAAAATATAAAAATAGATATTTTTCTCTTACCCATGGTACTATTTATCCATCTAGATCAGTGTCTCTCAAACTTTTTACACCACATACCACTTCTTAAGTAGGGACTAGCATCAGTGCTTGGTTTATGGTCGTCCACTTCATCTTCAGCACGGTAAAACATTCTCCTCCTGATCCAAATTTCTTTCCATGAAAGTTCCTGTTTGGATCCACAGTTGCAGAGTTCTTGAAACAACCATTTTCTCAGTCTTTGTTTTATCTCTGCTTAGTATCTTACATCACAGTTTAGCTTGTAATTATTGGATGACATTGAAACAAAAATACGAGACAGAAAAAAATTATTTTAAATTGGATTTCAGTGATCTCATATTTATGGATCTTCATTTGATTTTTTGTAGTATTTTGATGGTTTTTAAATGAATGAATTTCATTAAAAAATATTTCTGACATTCTTCTGTGTGCCACTAGAGGGAGCTCCTCTACCAGCAGTGGTACACGTGCCACAGTTTGAGAATCAAGGATCTAGATTTTTTTGGTGTGAGCTGCAGAGTTTTGGCCGTAGAGATGTCTACTTTCACCCCAATTAGAACCAAAAAAACACATTTGAAAAACTCAACAGCGATGTCTCTTTCCAGAAATCATGACCTGGTTACTCAAGATAATGCACTTCTGTGAGCAGTTTCATGTGGGAACAGTTTTTTTCTGCCAGACTACACCCGCCAACCGTATCACTGCATTAGCTAGCTTAGTGGAGCTAACAATACAGCTCAGCTGAGCCATTAATGTTTACATCCCGCCACAGCCTCTTGTTCATGAGTAGGTGCACACAGTTTTCATGTACGAACTACTTTTTTTCTGCAGTAGAATCTACTGGAACTGCTTTTCTACTAGAAAGAAAGTAGTTCTGACATGGAACTGCTCACAACCAGGGGTGTGGATTATCTTGAGAAACTGGGTCATGATTTCTGGAAAGAGACGTTTCTGTTGAGTTTTTCAGATGTATTTTTTGGCACTTAAAGCACCACAACCTGTGTGCCGTCTAGTCCCATTATACTGGGGAGAAGGTGGCTGATATCTCCAAAACTCTGAAAATATGTACTATTCACTTTGGGGTGAACTGTTCCTTTAAGCTCTCGGGGCCACAGTAGACATGTCTGTGATAAGATGGTATTTGCTGATAAATTATCAGATTATTACCTACCTTATATGCATCCCTCCCTTAATTAAAGTATTAAAAGATTGTTGCTGCACTTTATGTTTTGTGTTGTTTTGAAATGATGAGATAAAGTTATTAAGGCTATTAAGTCATCTGTGACTCTTTAGCACTGGCTCTGTAAAATAATAATAGTCATTTCTTTTCTATTCCACAACAGTACAGCAGTTATTTCTGTATTTATCATCTGATCATCTGATTCTAATAACTAATATTATCTGTCTTTGTGTCACTGCAGGTCCTATCACACCACAGGGCACCGGCTTCCTGGCTGTGCAGTCAGTCTCAGGAACTAATGTAAGTTATTGACTCTTCTTCCAGCAGTTCAGATCAGTGTGAACAGCTGGTTCAGTTCTAATGTGTGAACACTGCAAATGTAAAATGTTAATATTATTTGTTGTTTTTAAAATGGAACTCTCATGTGTCTCCAGGTCTGAAAATCCTTGATTTATGATTCATATGGAACGTGGGTGTTAAAGGCTTTGTGGTGATATTTTTAGCATTTTCTGTTTTCTCTCTGCAGGCTAGCTTCCGTATTGCAGCCACAGGAGTGATCCTGGACCTGGACAAGTCTGTGACTATAGTGAAGAAGCTCAAACTCATCGGTTACCCCTACAAGATCTTTAAGAGCACCTGCTTCATTAAGGTAGGAAACTTTTCTTTACCTCTGTCTCTTCTTCAGGTTTCGCATTTAGGTCTGCAGAGTTTAGATAAAAAAAAAAAACTGTGTTTTACCAATAAAACAAGTGAAGTTAGATGTTATAGATTAATAATCCACATTATAAAGATATCATTTGCTTCAGAAACATTCTTTACTTGGAAGCTGATCCGCAGCATAGTCAACATCAAAGACTTTTGGAGGGTATGGAGGGTTTTTAAAGGTCAAAATGAAATATATAAATACATAAATAATTATATTTTCATTACATAATTAAATACTTAAATATGTGAATAAATATATAATTCAATAATTAAATGCTTAAATAATAATTTATTGAATAACTATATAATTAAATGATTCAAGACTTAAGTAATAATCTAATATATAATAATAATAATAATAATAATAATAATAATAATATATACTACATATATAATTACATAATTAACTGCTAAATGTAATTAAAAAATATATAATCCTGTAATAAATTGCTTAAATAATGAATAATGATGTAATTACATAATTAAATGTCTAAGGAAACTAATAAATATGTAATTATATAAACTAATGCTTAAACAAATGAATAAATAAATAATTATGTAATTTAATGTTTAATTGTCACCATATATAAATAAATCACAAATTATATAAGTTAAATTTGTATTTATTTATTTAATGTGACAATTAAGCATTAAATCACTTATTAATTATTTATTTACTCTTACAATATACAAAGTACATTTATAATTAAATTTATATTTATAATACATTTTAGTTTTTTAAAATACATATATTAATTTCTTATTTTTTATAATTAATTATTTATATGAGTAATAATGTAACCTCATCCATCAAAAACATTTTTATACATAATATATATTATACATTACATTACAAATGCTTATACATCACATATATTTATTATTTGTTGGTATTTATACATCATGTTTATTTAAATGTATTTCTTCATATTTAGTTTTGGCCCTTAAAGCCCTCCATAAATACAAAGAAACATATCTGTTAAATGAAGCACATATGAAAACTCTGGTTTGAATTAAAATATTCATTTATTATTTATCAGGAGTTGTTGTGGGGCAGCAGCTGTTTGGTTGCTGTGTTGCATTGTTCTCCGTTGAAAAGACCAGACTGATGTTTGAATAAAGTTGTATCATTTTAACACTGGTTGCTCTCCTCTGCTCTCAGGGCATGTTCAACACAGTGCTGGAGGTGGCTAAATTTGAAGGCGCTGCTGTCCGAACAGTATCAGGGGTCAGAGGTCAGATCAAGAAGGCTCTGTCTACACCACCAGGAGCTTACAGAGCCACGTTTGAGGACCGCCTGCTCATGAGTGGTCAGTTGTTACTGTCAGCACTGTTACTGCTCATCTTCACCATCATTGTGTTTATTTTATAGTCATTATTCAAAGGTGTAACAACACATTTGACAGTCATATACCGCTTTACCTCCGTGTCTTTGTATTGATGTGTGACTTGTCGCCGTGCAGACATTGTGTTCCTGCGCTCCTGGTACCCGGTGTCTGTCCCTCAACTCTACAACCCCGTCACCTCTCTGCTGCTGCCGGTCGGTCAGAAGGACGGCTGGGCGGGCATGAGGACCGTGGGGCAGCTCAAACATGACCTCGGCATCCGCAACAAACCCAACACAGACTCTCTGTACAAGGTGGAGTAGACCCAGCCTGACAGATCTCTGAACAGCTGATCTGATGAATGAGTGAAGGTTGAAGAGCAGTGTGTTGCTTATGGTGATGCAGCCCCTTCCAAAAGGTTTCATGTCAAAAAAGTGAATGAGTGAAAGTTAGCCTGAGAACCAGATGAATCTGCCAAGATCATGTTGTCATTTGCTCTGACAGATACGTCAAACAACGTATCGAACGAACAAACTTGTGAGTGAGAAGATCACAGACACACACTACTGCCTGCAGTATTTCTGTAATATTCAAACAATATTTCTGTGATCATTCAGTAGAGTCTGTGCTGCTAAAAATACACCCCGAGACTAAACCATGTAACGTAAGACAGTGGCTGAATTTATGGTGATTGAAGAGGAAATACTAAGATACGTTTTTCCACCTGCGATACCAGCATTAACAGCTGTTATAGCTACTGGCAACATTGTAACTAGGATTTTTTCCCAAAAATGAGACATTTTCTATCTGGGTAAATGTGCTTCTTTTCCTGGGAGGTATAATTTTGGCTACCATCAGCATACATATTTCAGGCCAACACCGTACGTAACACAGAGAATTGTGGGTTTCAAACCTTTAGTGTGCTATCTGGTGGCATTCATAATTATTTAGGCAGAGGAATGTTGACATTTCAGCATTAATGAACATAATATAAACTGTGAATGCTACATGCAGCTTGACCTTCTGCAGCTGTGAGGATGAAATGCCAAGTTTATTGTCTGTGATCTGTCACCGTCTGACTGAACAGCCTCAGGTCAAGTGATATTTTATAATTATTCATATTATAAACTAATGAAATTTGTTAAAACAAGTCATTTGGGTCTTTCAAAGATCCCATATTCTGTCTGCGTTCAGAGGCTGCTGTGACTCTAGCAGGAGGCTGGTACTGTGTGCACCACTAATATAGTTAGTGATAACTCAGAGTTAAAAGGTAAACTCTCAAAAAGCGCTCACTGACTTGGAGTGAGATTTTGGGCGGACATCTTTCTGCAGTGAGGGGCACAATGTGCTGCAGCCAACTGTTGAAGGTAAATCTGTCATATGCTGCATCTCTGCCAGTGTTTCAGATAAAGTATGAATCCAGTGATCTTGAAGCTTTGGGCTTCACTTGAAGTTTTGTCTGAGATTTTAAATGTCACAGCAAACTGTCTGTTGAACCTCAGTCTGGTGCGTTTGATCCCTCATTCAAACAGCACAGCGCACACATTACAGCTTCATTATTTTGTATTTTGAGGTATTTCCACGCAAAGCTGGTGTCAGAAATCATGTTGTGTTAGTCTGATTTAGATGGTAGAGCCAAAAGTTACTGTACTAACTGTGTTAATGGTCAGAAAAAGTGCTGTGTGTGTGAATTGTGGGATTAAATCCTAATGTTTGCACTAGCAAAGGTGTAGCAATGCAACCAAGCACAGGAGTTAAATTGTTTAACAACACTTTACAACAAGTTTAACTCTGTAATACTTAACTGTGCTGATGATATTCTGGTGTGACTGGTCTGAACTGGTGTGTTTGAAGGAGTTCATGATTCCTTTAATCTGCTGTTGATTCTGATCCTTTGTCTTTTTCTTCTCTTCTTGTACAAACTTCAATCCCATTCAATCCTTGACTCTACTTTGGTACACTTTTGAGCAGTTAGTATAGATTTTTCAGTCCTAGAGTTAATCCTAGATAAACAAGCTGCTCTAAAACTGTTTTGGGATATCCTGTTTTTTTCAAGTATTTTAGCAGAATGGCTGATAACATCTTGTCTTTTTAAATTCCTTCTGCGACACAGACTTATCAGTATCCATCACAGCTCATGTCTTCTTCTTTGCACACAGCTCATCTCTGCGTGTTGTAGTCTGTTTCCATTTTTTTTGATTTTGTTGCTGTGATTGGTGTGGAACTTGTGTTTGGCACCTGCTGCTGGTAACTCCCCGTAAAAGATGAAAATTGACTGAGAGGTTGCAGACTAACTCACATTAGCAGATTAGTCTACTGATGTCAGGCTACATTTAAATAATTTATCAAACAAAATGGGAGGATTTGCTGTTTTATACCACAGTGAACTGAACATGTTTTGGGTTCAGACTGTTCATCAGACTAAACATTTAAAGATGTCTCCTTGCACACAATTTTCTGGCATTTATGGTAAAATACAAAACAGATGAATAATCATTAATGATAGCCTGTATATTTGCACAGTAAAAGTATCTGTAGACCTGTACTTAACACAACATTTACCCTAAAGCCTGACAAGAAGTGTAAATATATCCATTGTCTTCCAGGCGGTGGTCAGAGGCCCAAGGCGCTTCAACCGCCTCCACATCCCCAAGGAGCTGCAGAAGGCCCTGCCCTTCAAGAGCAAACCCAAACAGCAACAAGCCAAAGGAAAGACGCCCAGAGACCTGCAGAGGCCCAGCGTGATCAGAGAACCCCACGAGAGGAAGGTGAGCAGAACCTGGAAGTGTTGTGCAAGTTCACACTTAAAACAAGCTAGTTTAAAGTTCAGTTCACAGAGATTAATTTTTTTTTTTTTTTTTACTAAATTCACAGTCCCAAAAAGGAACTGGTTCACATTTTGTTTTTTGTTTTTTTTTAAATAAAACTTCCTCCTACCAGGGACAGTGGAGTCTATGTAATGACATTATATTAAATGTTGCACAATATTCATATTTTTGTATTAATTTGTAAATGCAAAATTACTTTTAACTCAATTCAAATAATTAAAATCTTAAAATAGTGGTCTAGTCTTCTGCTTTGAATGCAGACGATGTCTGACATCTAAAAAAATTCAAACCACCCACACACAAAAAAAACATAGTAACAAAGTAACATTATTAGATACTACAACAGTAATGTGATTACTTTGACATGTGCTTTTATTTGAGACACAGTAGGTTAATAATAACTCCCTCCCTGTAATAATTGACCCCACCAAGCAGGCAATGGTAACACTGATTTTTGCATGAAATTTAATATTACAGTCTTGTCTTTCATGATGAAAATATACCAATTATATTATTAATTAGAGCACATATTTATGTTTTTCAAAAGAAAAAATGACTCCTTTTTCAAGTAGTCTGTGAGTCATGAAGGAACTTTTTTTTTTAAATGTTACAGTTAGCAAAAGTCTTAGTATGTTAGTCATTTTTAGAAGGTTTCTCAGTGTTTTAAGATACTAATTCAATATTTTGAAATCCTAAATCCTGATTCTAAGATTCTAAGACATTATTTTGACAAAGTTTCTCATTCTAATAACTTATGCTGTCTTCTTTTTCTATCATATTATCAGAAATATGTTTCCATAAATACAGATATTTGGAGATGAGTGTATAACGTGGATCTATGTGTTTCTCACTCTCAGCAGACTCCAGCCTGCAGTGTAGTTCATACTGATCCTCTCAGTTCATTGTTCAACAAAAATATGAGCCCGTTCAATGAACACCACTCTTTTAGCGCATTCATGCACAATACTGGAACTGACTCTACAGTGTCACTGCAAGCTCATTATCTTTAGTTAGGAGCAAATCATTGATTTATACTGATCTGATAACATTAATAATCTGTGTTCATATTTCACCATTAAAATGTCGTCATAACTGATAGAAATGAAGGCTGACTGTGCACTGTGGATTCCTTTAACTAGAAGATAACCTCGTAGTGTTCCCTGCTGTAAAACATGACTCGATCTCCAAATGCTGTTTTTCTTGACCCGTTCCTTAAGGTGGCGGCCCTGCTTCATGCTCTGAGCACAGTCCACAACCAGAAGAGGAAGAAGGCCCACATGGTGCAGCACGCCAAACACAAGGAGTTCCTGCAGCAGAAGGAGAAACAGGAGGAGGCCAAGCTGAAGAGACAGAAGGAGGCACGGAAAAAACTGTACCGCGTCATGGGCCAGATGGACAAGAAGAAGCAGAGGTCAAGTCTGAAGGGGGCGTCCCAGGACGACTAACTCTCTGTATCTGGACTCATGAGGGAAACCTCTACAGACTGTGACTGAGATGCTTGGTCTGCTCTTTGGACTGTTAGCATGTGTTTCATCATTCATTTCTATTGTATTTTTCTAGATGTATTGATATTGAAAATCAGCTGTAAAGGCTGAAGTGATCTTCTTTTGGAACTTGTTCTAATAAAACACAAAAATGTGACATCAGGCCACCTGAAGTTTTCAGCTGCAGTATCACCTTGTTAGTGACGTTACTGACTTCATTCTTTCTATTCTCTCTGTGTGTAATACTACTCAATAAGACAATCATTAACTTTACAGATGATCACATCAACATCAAGCCCCTTTAAAGTTAAAGAACAACTGATGTGTCTATTTGCCTAAAATTGTTCCACAGACTTGTATTCTGTTGGTCTGTATGTTTATTTATTATACATGTGTCTGTCTGTGGAAAGTAGAACTGCAACTAACAATTATTTTCATCATTGATTAATTTGATGATTATTTTTATAATTGTCTGATTAATCGTTTAGTCTATATAATGTTGAAAAAATGTGAAAAATCTTCATCTCAGTGTCTCAGACCCCAAAGTTACATCTTTAAGTTGCTTGAAAAATAGCTGTAACGATAAATTGTTAGATGGCAAAATAGTTTCTCTCGATCAATTAATCAATTAATCATTGCAGCTCTAATGGAAAGTGTCGTCCTATCAGCAAAATTAAATACTGGTATATTGAAGTAGTCTCACTGCAGTATGCCTACTTTTTGCTTAGTAATTATACTAAGCAAAAAGTGCAATTTTGCATGGGAATATTTCTGCACATGCACTGCTAATATCCACTTTCCAAAACTTTCTTTTCAGTCAGAATTGTCTGTACATATTGTTGGGGTCGCATCTGCTGTGTTATGCAGGAGGAATCTCAGTGAGTCGCATACCAAACAAACCAGTGAAGGAAATTCCTGAGGAAATTACGCTGTGAATGCTGTATGCTGAAAAGTGTTTGAAAGATTGCTGAAAAACTGATGCTAAACTGGACTGCCTGGTTTAAAAGTTGAGTAATACCACTAATATATGAAAGACTTGTTTTAAGGATTGCTTAAAGTTGATGTTAGACTGAATTGCTGGCCTTAATTTTTTTGGAAAAGCAGTCAAATGAGTAAGAAGAGTTGGGAAATTGGGAAAGGGTCTAATTAGTGTGAATATACTTTTAAAAATTAAGAAAATTAATAATAAATCAAAGATCAGAAATAGTATAAGGTTTGAATGCAGTACTAGCTTATGTTAAATTAATAGGTCAAAGTTGAAAAGGGTAAGAATAGTTGGAAAAGTGGGAAAGGGATGTAGCAATGCAAAATATAGTGTAAGCTGGGAACTAAACTGCATTGCTGGCTGTAATTTGTATGGAGAAGCAGCCAATATAAAAGTCATTTGAATATGATTTAAAAATGACAAATTAATAATAATAATAATAATCGAGATAAAGAATATTATTTTAAAAAAGAGTTGAAAAATACCAAAAATCTCTCAAGATGTTGAACATTTTAAGGTCTGAATGAAGTTTCTGGGTTTAACTATTAATGAGTGGTTAAACAGAATATGAATAGTGGGTAACAGATGAAGAATGCAAAAGATCTGGGACCTAAACTGCATAGCAGGCTTGACTTTTTATGAAGAAGAAGTTGAAGGAGTATGAATAGTGAAAGTGGGAAAGGTTCAAATTAGTACGAATGAGACTGAAAAGTTTAATTAATCTCAGTGTACGACAGATGTGAAACATTTTTTCAAGTTTTTTTTTTAAGGGCAACTGAATGTATGAGTAAGTAAACGATACTTGAAATGTTTGAAGAATGAATGAATCAATGTATGAATGATGTGGTGAATAGTGATTTTATTGTGAAGGACTCAGGGCGGAAGTGCAGATGTTGTCACTGTCAGAGGGAGCACGAGCTGCTGAAGCCCTGGGAAAATAAGAGCCAGCTCATTTGGCTGTGGAAGTTTGAGCAGAAAGATTAACCGCCTGGTGTTCACACAGATCGTGGGGCTGTTTTCAAGGCTGGCTCTTCACAAGATGGCTCCGACTAACGTCTTCCATCAGTTCTCCTCAGCAGCGGGTAAATATGTTAGCTTTGCCGCCGTTTACTGTTAGCTTTTAGCCTGCGGTGCTATCTCTGTCTCTGTCCACTCATTGAACTGACTGACTTCTGTCCGGTTGTCCACTTGTTACAACACGTGTGTGTGTGTGTGTGTGTGTGTGTGTGTGTGTGTGTGTGTGTGTGTGTGTGAGACAGACAAGTTATACCACCGAGGCAACTTTGCATGACAGTTTGGTGTGAGCTCACTTCGCTGTAATACAACATTTATTCTAGTGGTATACAATAAGAGTGAGCAGGCAGGTTAACTGAACAAGTTAAAGTGTTAGAGTGAACTGGCACTGTACCAAATATCTGATGACTGCAGACTGCTGGTCAGAAAAAATCCCTGTTACAAGTTTAACTTTAACACAGTTACCTCTGTATGCATCTCTGCCATGTTGCATACCAGTGGAATAAATAGGGCGAACAGAGACAACTCCAGATTTTTCTCAAATCAGCATCTATACATGTATTCATTCATTGACAGCCACTGCAGTGTTTTGGAAGAAATGCTATCTTTGTTTATGTTCACTTTTGTTCGTGGTCGATAGTAATGTCTTGTGACTAGTTTTTAATGACAGGTTCTCTGCTATCTCATGATAATATATAACACAGTAGTGGTGAAGTACAGTAAATTAAATTTGATGTAAGGTAACTGTAATTGATATACTTATATCAATTACATTTACAAAAAGGAAAGTATTGAAGTAAAAGTGCTCATTTTGCAGAAAAAAGAGGAGTCAGAGTTGGACTGACTTTAATAAAAGTAATAAAATACTGTATTAATACTGGTAGTGATGAGCCAACTCAGTGCATGTTTTAATGTTGGAGCTGCTGGGTTATAGAATAACCCACACAAAGCATTAAGAAATGCTGCTGCTAAGGCTGCCTGCATGTCTTCTTTTAAGATAATTAAACATATTGCTAAGGCATTTCAACAAAGTTTTGTGTTATTCTACATAAATTATTTTATTGCATCTTTTTTACAGCATACAAAAAACAAACAGTAGACTGTATTCAGTCCAGTAACAGGTGTGTTATTCAAAATTTTAAGACCAAAATTTTCTTTACTGCAAGGGAATATTGGTTCGAAGTATTGGTTATCAGTGTCATTGATAACTAATGTATAACCAAAAAAATATATGGGTGGATACCTATTATAGAACAAAACAAATATGTTAATTTTACTGAGACACATACAATACCTATAAATAGTAAAACCAGAGCAACTGATAATTTCTGCAAAACAATTCTTCCCACTTCAGATATCTACAAACCAGTTGTTACTAGTAATAATTTTGGTTTTGGTCAAAATTCAAATTTTACATATGTATAATTGCATTTTTACTAATGACAATATATTTTGCATATTCAAAATTACATTAGTATCTGAATTCTTGGTTTCTGAAATTAAAATTATGACTTCTAACAATTGGATTGTATGTATCCTAAATAGGATTTTTTCAAAGTAAGAGTTCTGTTGTAGATAGAGCTTTAATGATTAAGTAAATTATTTATTATTAATTCATTATTAAATTAATTGCAAACTATTTTGGTTATGGATTAATTGGTTTGCGGAATTGTTTAAGAAAAAAAAAACCCTCAAAATTTTCTAATTTTAACTTCCTTAATGTGAGTATTCACTGGTTTCTTTCTGTGGACGTCATCTTGGGAAACACTCATCAACATTTTTTCAACATTTTCTGACGTTTTCTTACCAAACAACAAATTAATTAATCAAGAAAATGACTGACAGGTTTATTGATTATGAAAATAATCAATAAACCTATATATGTATATATATATATGTATATGTGTGTATATATATATATATATATATATATATATATATATATATATATATATATATATATATATATATATATATACACATACATATGCTGATAAATACATATGATGATTTTTATTTTTTCTTTTGCAAGTTACCCATCCTGGGTAAATCTGAAGTCTCATTTATTTTCTTTCCAGGATGCAGATGTCCACTAGAGTCTGAGCTGCGAACAGTGCTGCAGCAAAGGATTATGGTGCTGGACGGTGGCATGGGAACAATGATCCAGCAGCAAAAGCTTGAAGAGGAAGATTTCAGGGGGGAGGAGTTTAAAGAACACCCTCTTCCACTGAAGGGCAACAATGACCTTCTCAGTATCACACAGCCTGATATCATTTACAAAATACACAAGGTGCTTCATCCAGAATACTCACTCACACACCTTGAGTAATATCAGCCTTGCAGTTTATTTCACTGTTATGTGCAGTGATTTTGACTCATCTGTCTGTTTAAGTTTTGCTGTCTGTTTTCAGGAGTACCTGCTGGCTGGTGCTGACATCATAGAGACCAACACATTCAGCAGCACCTCCACAGCCCAGGCAGACTATGGACTGGAGCACATGGTATGATGTTTGACCCTGCCAGACCACAGTGAACCACTTATCCACTTCAGTGGTAGTAGAAGCAAAGTTCAAGCACACAGAGTGACTTGTATTAACTAATAAACCACTGATGAAGCACATCATGACCTAGACCTGTCCCCAGTTCTGCATGCAGCTGCACACTTTTCACCTAGTTCTGTGACCTTGCTGTTCTCTCCACTGAAGACTACAACATCCTCCCTGTCCTCAGCAGGCGTGACTGAGACACTGCCTTGTCTTTGTAAACGTCATTCCTTTATGAATGAACAGGCAGGGCATTTATTCATCTATTTGACTCTTTTTTACAACTGCTTTGGCTCCATTTTTACAATATACTGTCAGTTTGCAAAACTCAGAATACTTTTCTCATTATACTTAACATTGTAATTAAAAGTTAATAACACAAAATCAGACCATCTGTATCAAGTTAGGTAGAGGTTTGGATGGTATGATGGTTTTGAGTCATGGATCAGATCATTTTTCGAATCAGCAAAAAAGAAAAAAAAAGTAGGATTAAATTATTTTAACAATGCACTCTGCTTTGATCTCTCTCTCCTCTCTCTCTCTCTCTCTCTCTCTCTCTCTCTCTCTCTCTCTCTCTCTCTCTCTCTCTCTCTCTCTGTGTAGTCATCACCATAGAAATGTAATGGTAAATATAATAGTAAGGATGATAATAATAACAATAATACTATACTGTATACTTTGAATACTACATTACTGTACTCTATTATGCTATATAATAGTACATAAATAGATAATTATACACTGTGTAGTATAATACACTACTACACTCTTTAGTCTGGCTCAGTGTCACGCCCACAGCACTATCTGATTGGTTAGCCATGTGGAATAGCCAATCAATACAGACACACTGTGTCACAGACAGAGACACAGAGCTGCTCCGGTGAGTTGAGAGGAGCTGTGTGTAGGAGTTAAGAGAGCAGATATTGTCGAAGTTACAATACATATCCCAATTATCTGGTCTGTTTTTGTGTCGACAGGCGTGCCCTGTTTCCCAGTTATACCACACTTAATAGAGGCGATGTGAGGGCTTTTAAATCAGTAGACTCCACTGCCCCACAGAGATGTGCTGGGGAGTAAAACACAGCATCCATAACCACAGTGTTGTAGTATAAATGAATCTATTAGTAATTAAACAGTTCTACAGAGATATTCAGTGGCCCCATATATGTTTGTCTCCCTTAATTCTGTGAGTTAGACTTAAATGACTAAATTAGGATCAAGCTTGAAAACATGATTCAAAGGGTCTGTAGCTGCTTCATTATTCTTTTAGTGTGTGGATGATCTGCTGTGGAACATTTAAAGTGTTAATATGGCCGGAAGCAAACTGGAAAAAAATGACTCTTCTGGAATGATAGTGGTGAACCATCATCTTCCAGGAAGAAATGTGGCCAGAAAAAAATCTTTAAGAGATCACTTAAACTTTTGGTGAAATCAAATGGTAAAAAATCATCAATAGAACTCATGGCTACGTTTAATGGTGAAAGTAAGAGTAAGTAAGTTTAATTACCACCCACTACATGAAAACGGTACTTGCCAATTATCACATTTCTAACCATGAAATTTGAGGTTAATTTGTAGGTAATTTGTGGGTAATTTCTAATAAATTTCAAATATATTACTTGGTTATTGCCACATATCTACCATGAAATTATGGGACCTGGAAATTGAAGTTTTACCTGCAAGTTTTTGTTCTAATCAATCAACAGCACACCTGATTCAACTAATCAGCTGTTTGTGACTGAAATCAGTTGATTTAATGATTCGAGCCTGGTGTTCTTCAGCTTGGAAGGAATGAAACCCTGCAGCCACGCAGCCTTTTATGGAATAATTTGGACATGCCTGATGTATTCAATGTGTGCATAGTTTTAATGTGATTTCACATGTTTGTGCACAGTTCCCCAGTACAAAATCTGATTATGTAGTTTGTCACCAGCTAATTCATCTTCTTTCAGATAAGATAAGATGAACTTCATTGATCTCACCAGTGAAATTCAAAAATTATGGGTAGAAAAGGGAATGGGTGATAAATAGAATAAAAGTGAAAAGAGAATAAAATTGTGAATTAGAAAAAAATCTATACACACAGACTATGTACAGCTTTCACTTGTGCAGATATGAGGAAAAATATATGTCTATATGGAGTGATATAAAATGTGGACTTTTGTTTGTTGTGCAGGCTTATCGTCTCAACAGGGCGTCAGCAGAGGTGGCGAGGAAGGCAGCTGACGATGTCGCCAAACAAACTGGTTAGCTGCTGTTTTAGTATTACAACAACACATCAACTGTGACTCTTGGGGATTTCCTCATGTGTGGAACACCAGCTATAATCTGTGTGTGTGTGTGTGTGTGTGTGTGTGTGTGTGTGTGTGTGTGTGTGTGTGTGTGTGTGTGTGTGTGTGTGTGTGTGTGTGTGTTATCAGGTTGTAAACGCTATGTGGCAGGGGCAGTGGGTCCTACCAATAAAACTCTGTCTGTATCCCCGTCTGTGGAGAGACCTGACTTCAGGAACATCAGTAAGATGACTCGACTGTTTTTTTTGTCTTTGTGCACTTTTTGACACTGTAAAGTGACTGAATGATTCAAGGGGGCGAGAACTGGACAGGGGCCCAGGAGCATGCAAGACATTATGGATATATACTGTCTCAGGGGGCATAGAATTTCTAAGCAGCCAACCTGTAACGAGAGAGTGGCAGAGATTTTGATAGAAAGTCAAAATGTCTGCTGGGAGAAAAGCCTGTTTGATGTCACTAACATGCAAATGACTGTCATAGGAATGTAATTACATTCACTGACATGTATGTGTGTGTGTGTGTGTGTTTTCCCCAGCATTTGATGCACTTGTAGAGGCCTACTCAGAGCAGGTCAGAGGGCTGTTAGATGGAGGTGCAGACATCCTTCTGGTTGAAACCATCTTTGACACTGCCAACGCTAAGGTAACTCTCACTTGATTGGTTTAAACATGTTACCTCATTAATTTGATTTATAGTGTGTGGTTTTATCTGACTGTAGAAAAGCTGAAGATGAGAAGAAGGAATTTAAAGTATACTGTAATGAACAGAAAGGATGTAATGTCTTATATATACAGTATATGCATCTTATATATTTTTTGACTCTTCATTTTACAATAACAGCAAGAAAAGATTTACAATTTAAAGGAATGGTTCACCCAGAAATGAAAATTCAGTCATCATCTCCTCACCCTCATGCTGATTGAAGGTCAGGTTTAACAAAACATAAAATGCCTCCATACTGCTTGTCTGGTGTAATCCGAGTCTCCTAAAGCCCCAACTTGCCAAGCTGACTAAAAATGTTTTTAGCCTGAATCTTCACTGTAGATCCTTAGCTTGGAGCCACGTTATCGTGCACGTGCACACTGTCTGATTTCTTTTTGTGTGTTGTGACGGTGTGAAAATGGCATGTTGGGGCTTTAGGAGATGACGACCAGACGAGCAGTATGGAGACTTTTTTTTTTTTTCGGTGGTTTGTTACGTTTGAAAACTGGTCACCGTTCACTTTGATTGTTTGGGAGATTCTGCAACACTGTTTTCCTGTGAAACTCATCACATTTAGACATGAATGAAATGAAATAATAATTACATAAGTAAGGGATAATCAACAAGTAGATGTGTGTTAAACTGTTTGAAGGCATAACGTGGAGGTGAAGAACCATCTGACATGAAGTTGATTACCCTGCTTACACCATGGTCATTTGCGAACAATATGAAATAAAAGCATTTGCAGATTTTTTGGTCAAAGTTTTGCACTCAAATCTAAAGTTACGAAGCAAGAGCTCACTGTTGTCATGACAAGGAATAATTCTAGTCCCTTTTACAACCAAACTCAGCTGGCTTGCTGCAGTTGATAATGACGCTTCCTAACGATGCGAGTGAACAACTGTCCACATACACGAGTGATCTGTAACTGAGTAAATTCATTCATAACAAACAGAATTTTCAGTTTACTTACTTTTTTCCTAGTAGAGAGAAAAAGGTTCCAGTAGATTCTACTGTAGATTTTCAAAGCTGAGTGCCATTTAGTTCCATTATATTGGAGAGATGTTATCTCTATCTCTACAGACAGTATCTCCAGAACTTGACAACTCACACCAGAACTGTCTTGATACATAAATAGCACTAAAGGCCATAGGAAAAATATGGATTTTTGATTTTTTGGTGAACTGTCCCTTTAAAGTTGCTGCGACAAGATGTAAGCTGATGTATGCACGGGGACTGATGTCTACCTCTGTGTGTTTCCTTCTACAGGCTGCCTTATTTGCCATCGACCTGCTGTTTGAAAAGAGCTATGAAAGAAAACCTATATTTGTACGTCTGTGATCTTTTATTCATAATCTCTTTGATCATTTCTGCAAACAGTTTATGTACGGGATGGAGAGGTTGTAGTCGTTTGGTTTGCACATCAGCATATGCAGTTAATGTTTAAGTGTCTGTCTATAAGTGAAGTATGTGTCTTATTCTCAAACAAAAAATGTATTCAGTTTTAATCTATCAGCATGTGGCTCAGAAAGTATCTCAGAAAATTCAGTAAAATCTCAGATAAAAAAGATGAACATTTTCCCACTCTCTCAGCTGTGTTGGAGCTTTACACAGGATGAATGTGTACTGTAGACTTGAGTTGACACATTTAAATGTCCTGCTTCTTGTCCCACTTGTACAGATCTCAGGGACCATCGTTGACCGGAGTGGACGAACTCTGTCTGGTCAGACAGGAGAAGCCTTTGTAGTGAGTGTATCTCACGCTAAACCTTTATGGTGAGTTATTGTATATTAAACATAACTACACTATGACTGAGCAGTGACATAATACTAAAGTTCTGATGGACTGTGTCCATATAGTGGTTTTGTTTTTTTTTTTATTCTGGCAGAAAAGTGCTGCAGGGCGCTGGAATCAAGCATGAAAAAACACTGCACGTGGGTTTGACATTATGGTTGACATTAGCTACTAAGCTAACTTAATGCTGCGTTAACAGAGGGCTGACTGCACAGCTAACAACAAGTTTTTAACGTGTTGGTGATAAAAGCTCAACACTCTCTAGCAACATTCAGTTAACAGCAGATCTGCTTTATTATCTCTGTTATGATAGTTTCTGTTTCTGCCTGACACCGACAGAACAAGCCACAGTTAATAATAGCATGAAAAAAGTACAGTTAATTGATAAAATAGATAGTACATAAAAAATGAATAGGCTGTCTCGCTTTCTTTGGCTCTAAATATGATTGGTGGTCTGAAGCGACAGTGACGACACCAGCACCTGTCTGAAGTTCAGAGAGTTTCAACTAGAAGTGCTCGGAGTGGCTGCACAAAAAAAGGCACAGTGCTCTTAAAAAAAAGACCCTGGACGCAGTGCTTTTTCTCCAGGCTGCTACTGCATACGCTCTCTGCTCATTGAGAACCATGGAAAAAAAGATGCTGGTGCTCAGAAAAAAATGCTATACGGACACAGGCCTGTGACCTTCCTGGTTTTATCCCTCTCTGTGTTGCAGTATTGGTCTGAACTGTGCCTTGGGGGCGACAGAGATGAGGCCGTTCATTGAGGCCATTGGAAAAAGCACCACAGCTTTCATTATCTGTTATCCTAATGCAGGTAACCAACACTTACTCCAAACCAAAGAGACCATTTTTGTTGCTTGAGCATTGTTGTTTGGGAAGCCAGTATTTCAACTGAGCCTGTTTTCTTAATTTCTGATGACATATCAGATGATCATTTTATGATTCAATACAGTAAATATATTACATTATTCTACTCCCTCTACTTTTCATGTGTTTGCTGAAATACAGAATAAGGAAAATTTAATTTAATGATCTTTGAATTTACAAGTATCACATCATACACATAAACAGCAGGGTTACTTTAGAAGTATATTCTGATACAGTTACTAATTACTTATCCAAACATCACAATATCAGAGTATTGCAACTTGATTACTTTCCATTGATTGCTTTAAGACAAAAAATATTGAGATTTCCACCCATTGAAACATTTTTTTCACTAGAGGCCATGATGTTGAGTGGTCTGCATGGTAGTATATTGTTACTGTAGTCTGATTACATCTTTTTTTTATCTGCAACTGTAATGGAATATCCAGATTATGTAATCCCATTACATGTAATTCTCTGCAAGCCTGCACATAATAGCCTTAAAATTTGTTTTTCCAATCAGTTTATGAAGTAATTCTGCATACAGAAGTCGTATATATTTGTATACAGATCCAAGCTTATAAATAAAGGTGAACATTTCAGCCCCCTTTCAGTGATGACATGTGGCCTAGAAAAAGCTTTTATTGTAATGCAGTCTGCTGTGATACCCCACTACCAACATTGCATTGGATGATTGTTGTGCACTTCTCTATGTATATTGTATTAATCGCTTTTAGATAAATATTTAATGTAATTAAATAAAACCACAGCCACAGAAGTTTCACACAGGTACAGTTTATTGTAGTTAGGGCTCAGTGCATGGTAGCACACTTCAAATGTACAGAGGTCCCTTTAGTGAGCATGAAATGTTTCTGCTGTTATTTCTACGCAGCAGTAGCACTCACTGACCTGTGGCCTAATTTATGTTGCGTCATGATGATGATGTAATGATGTCACGATCTTTGTGTCTGTGTCTTATCTTTTTTCTGTTAGGTCTTCCAAACACGTTTGGAGGGTATGACGAAACTCCACAAGTAACAGCCTCCCATTTAAAGGTTCTGTTCTGTTATTTATTTTTAGGACTGATGTTAAGATATAGTACATCATGATGGTCATGTTGAGAAACGGTTGATTCTGAATGTTTTTGGATAGCTCACAAACAAACCGATCATATCTAATCAGTTTACTCTTGACACAAACAAAAAAGTAAAAATACACCAGTATGTCTGTGTATTAGAATTATGTTCAAAATGAAAAATAGAAACTTTCTACTGACTCAGTGTTTGTTTAAACTTTTGTGTCCAGGAGTTTGCTATGGATGGACTAGTGAATATTGTTGGAGGCTGTTGTGGGACCACTCCAGGACACATCAGGTCACTGTCATGTTTCTGACTTGAAAAAGTCTGGCTTCAATTTTTAATGCAATTTTGAAAATTGTAAATATTTTCCCTTCCCTCTTTCACAGAGCCATATTTGAAGCAGTCAGACACTGCCAGCCAAGAGTTCCTGCTGCTGATATTTATCAAGACTACTTGCTGCTGTCAGGTATTAAAACCTGTGTAATGTCCATGTGTGAATGATACTTTAATGTGTAAAGCAGTAAAATCCAGGTTGTTGAGAATATGAATGAATGAATTCAGGATGTCAATTAGAGTACTTGAAGTAGAGTAAAATATCAAATAGTTATTTATTTACTACAACTACGGAAAGAACCAGGTCCTTATTTGAAACAGGCTTATTTTAAAGACATCAGTTTTTTTATCTTTTCTAGCTATATTTCATTATTTTGTGGTTAGATGCAAACTTAACACCTCAATGTTCACCTGACTCTTGCTGGATAAGTTCAGTGATGGGAGAACAGTGATTAAAAGGAAAATAGAAAGGAGAAGAATTTGGAAATGATTTGTTAATACAGTCATAGTAATCATAGCACAGGTAATTCCATCCTTCCTTAATATTTTCCCAGTGTTCATTAAAATCCTATTTTGTGACACACTTAATTTGAATACAGCATGCTGAAACACATTTCCAAATTTAGTCTCAATTCAAATAGCTGTATCTCTAATTGTATCAGCTATTTATTCCTTACCAAGAAGACTGAAGAACTCAAGTAACCATGTGTCTATGAGAAACTTTCTGGCTTATGAATTTTCCAGTTTAACAGAATCATGCTTTTAGCAGGATGTTGTTGTGATAAAATGTCTCATTTCCAGGTTTAGAGCCGTTCAGGATCGGCCCTTACACCAACTTTGTTAACATTGGCGAGCGCTGCAATGTGGCGGGGTCACGCAAGTTTGCCAAACTGATCATGGCTGGAAACTATGAGGTGAGACAAATTTGAAGTAAAATGATCATTATTTTTTATTATTATAACTTTTCTGATTGTCAGAAATTACAGTGCAATCATGAGTGTAGGTCAAATTCTAGACTGAGTGTAACTCTTAATTTGTCCCTCTCTGTTGCCGTCCAGGAGGCTCTAAGCATTGCTAAGACCCAGGTGGAGATGGGGGCGCAGGTCCTAGATATAAACATGGATGAGGGGATGCTGGAGGGGCCGACAGCTATGGCCCGATTTTGTAACTTCATCGCCTCTGAGCCAGACATCGCACGGGTAGGACGTTTAAAGGCAGTGGAAATGAACATATACAGTTTTTATGCCTCTGCACCAGCAACAGCCATGGCTAGAACCAATTAGGTTTTCAGTTTGTCCGTCCATCCGTGCCATTGCAAGAATGTTTTGACAGATTTCATTCTAACTAGGAACAAATGACCACTTTGGCCCAAAGCATGAACTGATTAGGTTTACGTGGTCAAAAGTCACTGTGATTTCGTGTTTCTCTCAGTGATTTTTCAAGAACCCTTCAACTTTGCCACAAATGTCTTCTTGGACTAAACAAGGTTACAAGGTTTAATAGCCAAGAGTTTGCATTTTTAAAATATATCAAATGAACATTAAATAGTTTAGTCCCTGAATTTGCCCTTTTTAATAAAATATTATGTGGTTACATTTGAAATGCCTAATTTTTATGAACCTGTTAATAAGTAATAATGAATGAAGCTTGCCAGTAAATCAGAAGAAGTCACTGAGTCTGTCCCTGTCCTCCTCAGGTCCCTCTGTGCATCGACTCGTCTAACTTCTCAGTGATCGAGGCGGGGCTGAAGTGCTGTCAGGGGAAGTGTATCGTCAACAGCATCAGTCTGAAGGAGGGAGAGGAGGAGTTCCTGCTCCGAGCTGCTACTGTGAAGCGCTACGGAGCTGCTGTGGTGGTCATGGCCTTCGATGAGGAGGGACAGGTGAGGAGACACACACACACACACTCTGTCTCACAAAAACACACTTAATGTGTGCTGATGGGGCCGCTGTCCTCTCCAGGCCACAGATACAGACCGTAAAGTGGAGATCTGCACTCGAGCCTACAAGCTGCTGGTCAGCAAAGTGGGATTTGACCCCAATGACATCATCTTCGACCCCAACATCCTCACCATCGGTACAGGCATGGAGGAGCACAACGACTACGCCGTCAACTTCATCAAAGCCACAAAACTTATCAAGGTAACACACCTGTCAGTCCCACATTCAGACAATCCCCACATTATCCTGCAGGAGTCTCTCACTGATACAAAATGGCGAATTGGCAATCACAGTCCTTTTCTGTGTGTGTGTGTGTGTGTGTGTGTGTGTGTGTGTGTGTGTGTGTGTGTAGGAGACTTTGCCAAGAGCCAGGGTGAGTGGGGGTCTGTCCAACCTGTCCTTCTCCTTCAGAGGGATGGAAGTCATCAGAGAAGCTATGCACGGAGCATTTCTCTACCACGCTATCAAGGTAAACTTGGAAACAGCTGAAATAATTCAAAGTAAGATATGTGGTTTATTGAACTTAATCAGTGTACTATATTTTCTGTGCTCTGTATACCACAAATGATATTACACTCACCTGTATTGTATTGGAGTGTTGGATTAAGTGGAAGCAGCAGAGTTCTCAAACTTGGACTGATAAAAGCAAAACGATCTGCATGTTTACATACCTTTATTAGATACCTGAGTAACTAGATAAACTAGACAGAGTCCATACTAAGGGATGTCAACATACTAATAACTAATCTAGAGGTGTAACCCAGTTTCTGTGATTGGTCTTCACAGTCTTCTTTGTCCTTCAAGTTACGAGCATAATTTAAGAAAGATTCCTGTACCTCATAGAATTTGGCAAATGATTTAATGTTAATCATCTTCAAGTGAAACAGCACAGATCTCATTTGTCTGTTGTGACAAGATGAAGACCAGTTTCCAGTTCAACCTTGTGTCAACCTTGAAGTGCAACAAATCATGTCCTACTAAAACAAACTTAACAAAAGATTAATACCAACATTCTGATCCCAATATTTTGCTGAAAATGTATTCTTTGATGATTTATATATACATGAAATAGAAGTAATTTGTGAAAAGTTTATGTTTGTTTTAATTTTTTAAATGTCTAAACTTGCTCTGTGCCAGAAAACATCTTGTCTCAGACAAGAATTCACAACTTCAAACAATTTAAAAATGTGATAAAACCTAAAAATAACAATACCTATGGATAACAAAGGAATAGAAATGTGCTACTGTGATCAATTTTGTTTTAAAATCAATATTTTTCATACAAATGTTGTGAAGTTGAGTCCTCGATTTCCATCAACTCTGTCAGATTTTTTTATTTTACAAAAACATGATTTAATCAGGAATGAAAAAGTTTATACCCTAAGGACCCCTGTCTCAGTTCCTCTGTCAAAAAGGCAGAAATACTGCTCAATCACTGGTAGACTTTCTATTTTTAGATAACTTCATTAATTAATATTACACTCAGATGTGTCTCAACCATAACATGTCAACTCTGTAGCCCTTCTAAATCGAAGCTAAATAGGAGGTTTGCTTGCTACAAGGATTAACAGCCAAGAGTTTGATCTTTTTAAATATATTTTCCAGCATAATTGAAGGGTAAAAATCAAAATCCCCTAACATTGTTTCACAGTTGTCAAGGATGAGTGGATTCATGTTATCACACATGCATATTAGATGATCATTTTGCATCAACACCAAAGGCAGTAATGGCTTGTACATCAATACCATATACTTCACTTATAGATCCAAATTACGGACAGGCTTTCTTCTTCCAACACACCCTCACACTGTCTGTCCTCTGTCCTGTCTCAGGATGGTATGGACATGGGGATAGTGAATGCTGGAAACCTGCCAGTCTACGATGACATCGATAAACAGCTGCTGTTACTGTGTGAAAACCTCATCTGGAACAGAGACACTGAAGCTACAGAGAAACTGCTGGCCTACGCACAGGTACACACACACACACACACACACACACACACACACAACAAATGATACAGTAGCTTGTTGCTTTACGTTGGTTAACAGACTGGACTGCTGTTGTTCACAGAACAATGTCAAAGGAGCAAAAAAGGTGGTTCAGACAGACGAGTGGAGAGAAGGAAGTGTTGAGGACAGGTTGGAGTACGCTCTCATTAAGGTAAGATATCTAGATAGTCAAAATCAGATTAGACTTGTTGGAGATTTTTCACACTGGTTTTAAGTTCTCACAGAACATCTCCACACACTGGTGCTACTGACATTTAAACAGCTGTCCTTCAGCTACACTTATCAAAATGGTGTGAGACAGAGACACATGCTCCACACCCAGTCAAATCTGCAAAGACATCATTATCTCTTCACTGTATGTCAGGATGGACAAATGAAGGATCGAACTGCTCGTAGCCGTTCTCTGCACTCTGGGAGCCAGTATGTTTGTGATGAATGAGCTGATTCAAACAGAAATGATTTAAGCTTCACTTGGCACTATGATCATTTAAATGAGTGATATATAAATGATCACTCATTTTAAATGTCAGGATCACACATCAGGCTTACACCTACAGCTGTCATTACGCTGTTTTTATAATTATTCAGTGTGACAACCTCACAGAAATAGTGCTTTGCTCAGCGACTCAGTGCAGCAGCACAGGATCATCTGTTCACCTGCTAACAGGCGACATTTTTCAGCTGCAGTCAGATCAGAAACAGAATCATGTGAACTATATAATGATATATATAATAAGCAGGGTTCTTGAAGGTGCTGAAAATTCTTGAAAATGCTTGAATTTTAATGTAGTGTTTTCATGGTTTGAAATTTTGTTGGATTTTGGATAAAGTGTTTGAAATGGCTTGAAACTGTAACTGCATTACTCTCACAATGACTGAAATCAGAGAATTCAAGAGCATTTTATTTTTCTTTAAAAAATGAATCAGAACGATCATTTTCATAGTCGTTTTATCTGTCGACCATTTTTTCCATTAATCAATTAGTTATTTGGTCCATAAAATGTCAGAATATATTGAAAAGTGTTGGTCAGTGTTTCCCAAAGTCCAAGATGGCGTCCTCAAATGTCTCGTTTTGTCCTCAACTCAAAAATATTCAGTTTACCGTCAGAGAGGAGTAAAGAAACCAGAAAATATTCACATTTAAGAAGCTGAAATCAGAGAATTTTGAGAACAGCTGATGCCAGGCTCTCACTCTGATCTTAAAACGTTTGTCTGGGACACCAACAGTAAACCTGCTGAGGCATGTTAAAGTGTGCACCTTCACTTAGTTAAAGCATTCCACACCTGTTTCCAGCCTGTGAGTAACGGCTGACTCAGAATGATTCGTTTGTTTTAAAGGAGCAGGTCCATTTAATGTGTGCATACAGCCAAAAGTTTCCCATTGCGACTGTGAATTGTCTTACAATTAGCACAGCTCAAAAGTGCTTCCAGAAAAAGACATTTTTCTACTTTTGACCTTTTACTTTACTTTTTCTTTTCCACATTGTTTTTAACTTTCAAAGTACTCACAAACAATTAAAAATATAGAATATCAACAGTTCAACTGTTGTGTTTTTTGTGTCTTTTCCTGTAATGCTCTGGCCTGTGTTGTTGCTGTCAGGGAATAGAGAAGTATGTGGTGGAGGATGTGGAGGAGTGTCGGGCTCAGGTCAACCGCTATGCTCGACCTCTTCACATTATCGAGGGCCCCCTGATGAATGGCATGAAGGTGGTGGGAGATCTGTTTGGAGCTGGGAAGATGTTCCTACCACAGGTAAGATGGCAGCTCCTTCTGGTGTCTGCCTTCAGTACTGAGCAGGTGTTTCTTTATCGCGTCATCAGTCAGTGTGGCCAGCACTGTGATGTTCTTTTTTTCCTTTTCTTTTTGTCCTTTTCTTTTCTTTCCTTTCCTTTCCTCTCCTCTCATTTCCTCTTCTCTTTCTTTTCCTTTTCCCTCTCGTCTCGTCTCCTCTCCTCTCCTCTCGTCTCCTCTCGTCTCCTCTCCTCTCCTCTCCTCTCCTCTCCTCTCCTCTCCTCTCCTCTCCTCTCCTCTCCTCTCCTCTCCTCTCCTCTCCTCTCCTCTCCTCTCCTCTCCTCTCCTCTCCTCTCCTCTCCTCTCCTCTCCTCTCCTCTCCTCTCCTCTCCTCTCCTCTCCTCTCCTTTCGTCTCCTCTCCTCTCCTCTCCTCTCCTCTCCTCTCCTCTCCTCTCCTCTCCTCTCCTCTCCTCTCCTCTCCTGGTTCAGCCATGCTGGCAGTCACTGCTGACACTAAGCCAGGATTATAATTCATCTGTCTGTGTCAGTAATGGATTTTTGTCATTCAGTAGATGTTCCTTAATGTCTTTATTCAAACGTGACGGGAGTGAAAGAGCCTCAGTGCTCTTTGATATTTGGCACCTGTTGTCACTGCTGGAGACCAGTGGCGACTTAATGAGTAGTGATATGCAGGAGGAAGAGTGCAACAGTGATGCAGCACCCCCTTCCCCTCTTATCAATATTATACCAGTCAGCAGTATTATGGAGCAAACTGCAAATTTCAAAGGTGCAATTAATTAAGACAAATACAGTATATGTTAAATCTTTGTATCTCTGTTAGACA
Source organism: Lutjanus erythropterus (assembly GCF_056507025.1). Lineage (NCBI taxonomy): Eukaryota > Metazoa > Chordata > Actinopteri > Lutjaniformes > Lutjanidae > Lutjanus > Lutjanus erythropterus. The sequence continues at coordinate 30,750,579 of NC_139333.1, read as the reverse complement.
CAGAATCTCATCCCACTGTTTATATTTGATTAAACATTTCTGTGGTCTACACTGTGCTTAATCATTTTGAAACAGTTATAAAGTGTGTGTGTGTGTGTGTGTGTGTGTGTGTGTGTGTGTGTGTGTGTGTGTGCACGCACAGGTGATCAAGTCGGCTCGTGTCATGAAGAAGGCGGTGGCCTATCTGATTCCTTTCATGGAGAAGGAACGGGAGGAAATGATGGCTTTGTCGGGGGCAACTGAGGAAGTGGTCAGTCTCTACTAAATATGGATGCATTTTAATACAACAATCATTTTGAACAGTGTACTCCCACTGGAGACCTGTGTGTGATGTCACTGTACAGAACAGCAGTAGAGTACAACACATGGCGAAACTTTGTTAAACCCAAAAATTATTGCAAGGAGTTTCCAAATGACTTTAAAATAACAAATGACTGATTCCGACAAAGTTAACACAAGACTTAAAGGTCCACAGTTAAACCTATAAAAGTGGCAGAATCATAGAAAGCTGTATAAAAGATTTGAGTAGTGATATGTGTGTAAAGATGCTGAACATTTCAAGTCAAATTAAACCTCAGAGATAAAGGGACGTCCAGATCATGTTAAATCAAAGTAATTTCCTTTGGTATCTGTCAATACAATAATTATTTTATTACATTTTACAATAATCATCATTCATCATCAATTGATTAACAATTTGGATATGTTTGTCATAGAACCCGACTGATACTGTATGTCTAGGGCCAATACAGATATTAGGCAGGAAAAAGGAAAGAAGGGGAAAAATCAAAAATTGACATATCAGCTGACATCTTTTTTTGCGGCCTTTTACAATGATATGTAATGGAGGCAGGATACTTTGCAGTTCACAGACATCTAGGACTGCTATTTTCTATAATTATAAATAACAAAATATATTAAACTTGAATCAAGAAAAATGATCAAACTGCTGCCCTTTAAAACTAACTAACTAAATAAATATTGCATTATGTTTTGTTAAAAACAGGTTTTGTTATTGGTAAGCATAGATGCTGATACCACTAAAGCTGTGATAGACAGATACATTGGTCTGGTTCTGGCTTGACATCTACATTAAAAATATTGAAACTGTATCACACCTTTTTTCTGTAATATTTTACAAAATATCTCTTCATCTTCAGCAGAAACAAAATATTAAAGTTTAAATGCAGGTATCAGCTGTTAGCAGTGCTTTAGAGGAGTGTTTCATCTGCAAAATGTCACTGAAAATTGAGGCCAAATGACTCACGTGGTGGTATGGAGAGGTTCCAGTGATTTAGTGGAGTGCAGTATGGCATTTTTGAGAACTGGTGTGCAAACAAATTAGCCCCAAACCCAACTGTACAGACTGGTTCAGGACATCTTTACAAAGTAACATCTAGAGTGCTTAAAACCATGAAGAGGGAAGAAAGGGCAGCTCTGAAAGACTGAAAATGAGAGATTTGCTCCTGTCCTCTTGTATTTCACTTCTTCTGATGATTTCTTCTTGGTGTGCAGGATCCCTATCAGGGCACCATAGTTCTGGCCACAGTGAAGGGAGACGTCCATGATATTGGGAAGAACATTGTAGGTGTGGTGCTGGGCTGCAACAACTTCAGGTAAGACCGGTTTGGTTTTATAGTTCTCCACTTGGCAGTTCTTTCTCGTTCACACCTGTGCAGCATATTCACAGTGTGTTTGCAGCACTTTGGGTTGTAAATAGCAGTATACTCAATTTATATATCAATTCCAATCAGAGACAGTCAGAAACTTTTGTAATGTTTTCGGTGTGTATTGAGCAGCAGGAGCCTGGGACATGAGCAGCATACTGTACCATCTGCTGCTGGCCTCTGTCTAAGGTGAAATGTTAAGCTCAGTGGCACTGACAGTTGCTCACTGAACAATTCAGAGAATTAACGGGTTCACGTCACACTGCGTTTTGATCCCTCGCAGGGCACAGTGTTGCATTATGGGAGAGAAGTGTTGATTTTTTTGTCAGGCCCTGGGACCCATCCTAACACTATTTCTGCTGTTTAATGGTGCTAATTTGCAGCGTGTCTGTGTTCACTATCTACATATGTGGGTCATGAGAACCTGCACATGCATTTTAGCGCTACACAGAATTAAAGTATGGATACACAGTGCTCTTATTGTAAAGGTAGCATTACCAGTATGGTTTACTGGTGTACTGTTCCTCCACAAATTTTAACATTAAGATGCTGAGATTCTGCCAATGGACAGTAGAACAATGTACAGCCCCTTAAAGGGACAGTTCACTCCAAAATCAAAAACACATATTTTTCCTCTGGCTGGTAGTGCTGCTTACCTATCTAGATCATTTCTGTGTGAGTTGCAGAGTTTTGGAAATATTGGCCATAGAGATGTCTGCCTTTTGAAAAATTTCACAGCAGAATGTGGCTACTAAACCTTAGTGTTTGTTCAGTGTTTCTTCATATTAGGATTGCAAATTGTAAGCACATTCCTAACTTGATCATTAGTAACATTTATGACCAATTAGTCAATTAATTGTTAATAAAAAACTAAAATCTTGCTTATGCAAAGCTGTTGCAAATGTGTTTATTCCTCCTCAATCAAAGCTTTATGTCCACTGCAATATATTGCATATTCTCTGACATTACATACCCTGTGAGACATAGAAAAGGACGTAAATGCTTTCATATTAAAGAAATATACTTGAATATCATGGAGTGCACTCATTACGATAATCTCTGTTACAAACAGGTGATAGTAGATCGATAAAATTCTTCTTGATCAACCAAATTCTTCATTACCAGTTAAATCAAATCCTACTTCAAATGGAAAGAGACATACAAAAAGTACGAAGACTAGATATCCTGTATGTTTGTTGTCTTTCAGAGTGATCGACCTTGGTGTGATGGTTCCCTGTGATAAGATCCTCAGAGAGGCCATGAGACAGAAAGCAGGTACACTCTTTTGATTTTTATAGACTGCACAATGTCATTTTGAGATTCTTACTAACATCTTTTTAATAATGTAAATGAGCAAAGCCAGAAAAATGTTTGATTTCATGAAGTGTTGTAATCTTCAGCCACTACCATGATAGGCCAGTGAGCTGCTGTACTGGTGCATGTAGTTTAAAGTAAGACCTGCGGCCCGGACTATTCTGCTCAACTCAAATAATCCACCAAGAGATTAACTTCCACTGCACTTCCCCTCACTTTTCAAAATCCTATTTTTGTCCAACCACTGAAATCCAGATGGAAGAAGCTCTGAGTGGATCCAAATGTTAAACTGCTCATGTAAAGCCCTGTCTTCACAGGACCAGTGTTACCAGGGGACCTCATGTGATTTAGACATTGTTTGCTTTGTCCCTGCAGATATCATTGGTCTGTCTGGTCTCATTACCCCCTCTCTGGATGAGATGATCCATGTGGCCAAAGAGATGGAGAGACTGGGGATTACAACTCCGCTGCTGATTGGAGGAGCCACCACATCAAAGTAACACACACACACACACACACACACACACACACACACACACACACACACACACACACGTCTGAGTCTAGGCGGAAATATGCTGATGCCTGATACACTCATTAGCTAACATATACTCTATATTTTAGAGGTAACAGATGCTCTCAGTTACTGATTGATCAGTCATGCAAATTCATCACTACTAAATTTGAATCAAAAACTCAACGCTGCACATTGTTATTGTCACATAGTAAATGTGCGAGAGTGTTTATTTTCTAAAACATTTCACAACATTAACTCTACTATACTATCCATTATATGTAATTATTAGTTATAAGTTGTACCTCCTATGCTCACCATAAAATGACATTTTACAGTGCTCATGGATAATTAGCATGTCTTTGTGTTCAACAGGACACACACAGCAGTGAAGATCGCCCCTCGCTACACGTCTCCTGTTATCCATGTTCTGGATGCCTCCAGGAGTGTGGTGGTGGTAAGAATATTTAACTGGCCTACACACCTCATCAGAACTTTTCTAATGTCTAGAGTATTACTAGCATTTTACACTCTAGTTTAAAGACTAAAAACCATCTAGCCCACGGAGGATCCCATAGAATTAATTTAATATGTCAGTAGAAATGTATTTAGCAACAGGCTCCTCAATATTACAAGGAGACAAAGTAAAAACCGTACATGATGACATGCAGTGTATGAAGATTTTCAATTATAAATCACTTAAAGAACACATGCCTCCACCAAGACTGTACAGACTGTAAGGTAACATACAATGCCAAGGAAGTTTGAATCTGCGCTTGGGTTTGCATTAGCATCAGAAATACAAACAGGTAAACAATCATGGGAAAGTGCCAGATTTCAGTAGTTAGTAGTAGTGTAAAAGTAGTTAGTGTAAAAATATTGGAAAATGTCTAAAAATGTATTGCTCAGTTATCTTTAAAAATGTCCACAACAAAAACATGTTCCTTTGCCAGTAGTTTAGTGTGGCACCACTTTTCTATGGATAGATTACTGAATGGGCCTACTGGGCACCAGCTGAGGGCCCCTGGGTCAGAGTGTCTGTCTGAAGTGACAGCCACAAAGAGACATAAAATGACTACAAAGACACAAAAGGACTACAGAAAAATCATAAAACTACAACAGCAAGATATAAAAATGACTGCGGAGACATAAAACATTACAAAGAGGTATAAAACTACTATAAGGAGACAAAAAACAGTCATGAGGAGACACAGAACTACCACAAAGAGACACAAAAGTACTAAGTCCTACAAAGAGGCATTGAAGTACCACAAGGAGGTAAAAAAGAACTATGTGGAGACAAAGAACTACCACAGAGACACAGAGTGACTACAGAGACATGAAAGGGCTAAAAAAAGGCATAACTACAACTACAACAGGGAGACAAAAAGCAATTATGAGGAGACACAAAATTATGGCAAAGAGACACAAAAGTACTACAAAGAAGCATAAAACTACCACAGGGAGACGAAAAATGACCATGAGGAGGCACAAAACTACCACAAAGAGACAGTCTCATAATAATTCTCATCATTGTCTCATAATCCACCCATGCACTTTTCAATGAAATTGTTTTCTCATATAGTCATCTAACAAAGTAACAATCACAGGGACGTGAAAATAGAACAATGATCTCTAATTGCATGTAATGATCAGAGGGTTGATATTAATTAATGTGGTCACAGATTTGAAAGTCTTTTTTTTCCCTGTGTGTCAGTGCTCACAGCTCCTGGATGAGTCTGTGAGGGACGAGTACTTTGAGGACGTGAAGGAGGAGTATGAGGAGATCAGGCAGGAGCACTACGAGTCCCTGAAGGTGAGACTGGCTGTTACAAACACCTAACAAAGAGGGCACCAGAGGTGGAATTTATACCCCTGGAACCACACAGGCAGGCCTTTCTGAGAACAGCATTACATCCACGTGTCTTGAATCTCTGTCACATCTTAATCCAGACTGTCAGTCAGCGGCCTCCAGACAAATTAAAACACACCTGAGCCTCTGCACACAGCTGCAGGAGGGAAACATTTCTAATGTCTCTCTTGAAATTTCAAACAGGTTCATTTATGGTATTCAATTAAATGTCTAAAATTCCTGCTAGATTATTATTTAGTCATTAAGACAGCACAATGCTGCATATGAAAAATGGAAATGTGCTACTAGAAGAAGCAGTCTGATGTCATGGAAGCTTTTGAAGAAATTGTACAACACAACAACCTACTTAAATATTAAGACTTGTGTTTTCTTCATTTTTCTTCATTAATATTATGAGATTATTTTCATAGTCGTAGTTCATCTGTCGATTATTTCTTTTTGTTTGGTTCATAAAATGTCAGAAATTTATGAAAAATGTTGATCTGTGTTTCCCAAAGCAAGATGATGTCCTCAAAAACCAGAAAATATTCACATTTAAGAAGCTGAAATCAGAGATGTTTGACTTAAAAAAAAAAAATGACTAAACGATCATCAGAATAGTTGGCAATTAACTGAATAATCAGTTGATAGTTGATTTATCATTTCAGCTCTATTCTGATGTCTGTGGCTCTCAGCTCCAAGTCAGTTGTTTCCTACTGAAGATGTAAACCTTTTAAAACAGCTTGCTGTCTTCTTTTTTTTTTTTTAACTCCCAAAAAAGTAGTACATTGTAATTTTAAACAGTTTAAACATCACTCAAACAGGAGGACATGCTGCATTTATCTGGGACTATTTTCAGTGGTGGAACAATCCACATTTGGTGCTCTGGTGAGTACTCAGGCTGCAGGACGGTGATGTGGGAGTGAGACAAAATAAACTACAGTGAGTGTGTCCATGATAACATGTCACCCTGTGCTACATTGTTTTTGGACAACAGTGGAGCTCTGTGACACAGAAGACTAAGATGTAAAGCTTTGATGCACACACTGTACTTGTTAGTAAATACAGTCATTGTTGGTTTGGCTCTGCACATCTGCAGATTTGTTGACCATAAGAAAAGTATAGAATCACCAGACTTACCCTTTAACATCACAGAATCTTCTTGATCCACATTCTTCATACACATTCTGCAGATTATGTTCTGTAGATCTGCTCTGATCTGTCTTTTTTTTTTCTTTGAAAAACACCTGAGCCCACTTCTCTATATGGTGTCCTGGCAATTTCTTGGACCCAGTGATCTTGTTTCCTGTGAATTTTTATGATTGAAATCTCAAATATAGGCCTATTGGCTGAAATTCAAATTGGTTGCTAAGATACATGTTGGGCAATTTGCACAATTAGCTATGTATCAGTTAAGATGAAGAGGAAAATCAAAAATTCTTCCCAGAGTCGTTTATTTTAATGTGAACTGTAAAGGGCAGAAAATATACAATAAGCATTTCTGTCCCCATTGTCATCATTAATGACATTTCAATCATTAAGGTTCATAGGGTGTCATAGAGGTCATATAGAGGTTTCCAGTATACTCATATGTTTGTGTGGTTATAATGTTCCCAACATAAACAACATATGTTTATAATCTGTTGCTGTTATTGATGCTTGAAATCCAGAATTCTTCCACTGCTCGTCTTTAAACCGGTCTATTCCTGAATCTTTTCTCGTCTGAAATCACCATAATCATTCTTGTTTGTTGAAATAATAATGTTGCAATGTTCTTGTAAAGTAAAAAAAATTGAAATAGGCAGTAGCCCGAAAAGACACAGTGTTGCACTGTGTAATAGTAGTTATACATAATGTTCCAGTTTATCACACAGAACTAGAACACAGTGAGCGTCCTCCAAAGGGAGGACGAAGCTTCATGTTGACCTTCTATTGTGCACTGAAGGAGCACTTTGGAGAGTCGTCACAAAGGCTTCAGACAAGTTGAAGAGATGAGAAATGGTCTGAATAAGAGGAATGAAGCACAGACGCTGGTGTTCAGGATGTGAAAGCACCTGTAAAACTCTTCCTCCCTCACATCTTCTCTTTTATCTCTTCATTTTCTCTCATCAGTGACCAGCAGAGATTCAGAAAGAACTTGTATTTCAGTTTTGGTGATGTCACAGTTGCCTTTTAGGAGGTTAATTATAATATTCTAACTGAAAGACTTGCACTGATCTTGGGCAGGGTTGAGAAGGTTTTTTTTTTAATGTGTTTCGATGTATTTGCCAATTACCTGTTAAAACATGTAGTCAGTAACATAATCACAATATCATATAATATCATATAATAAAGTATCACAATATTAAAGTAATGTAACTTGATTACTTTCCATTACTTTTTGATTACCTCAGTATAAAATATTGTGAAACTGTTCAGCCTAATATAGTGTTTTTAGGGCTGCGGCCAACAATTATCATCATTAATCGGTCAATTATTTTCACAATTAATAGATTAGTTGTTTGGTCCATGTCCGCAAATGGTGAAAAATGTTCAAAAAAGTCCAAGATGACGTCCTCAAAAGTCCACAATTCAAAAATATTCAGGTGGATGTGTGATGTATTTTAATGTTGAGCATTTTGAATTTGCTTGTAACAGAAAGAGCAATATAACTAAAATATTCCTTGCCCTTCTTTTCATCCTCCATGTCTCTGTGCTGCTGCAGGATCGTCAGTATCTGTCTCTGTCTCAGGCCAGAGAGAAGGCTCTACATATAGACTGGCTCTCTCTGTCCAAACCAGGTAAGTTAACTAAAATAGAACTTTACCACAAACAGAATATCTTGTTATAGTATAAATATCATATGGCTTCAGTGAGGTGCTGCAGAGGATTTACTTAATGTAATACTTTGGTACAATGTGTATCATTTTCTGTATGGTTAATGTGGTGTTTCAGTGCGCCCTCAGTTCCTGGGCACGCGTGTGTTTGAGTGGTACGACCTGAACAGTCTGGTGGACTTCATCGACTGGAAGCCTTTCTTTGACGTGTGGCAGCTGAGAGGAAAATATCCCAACAGAGGGTACCCCAAAATCTTCAACGACAAGACTGTCGGTACGAGTCACGGTTTATCATAAATCCTACAAACGTCCATCCTGCTGCATGACATGACACTCTAGTATTGCTCATGCATTTTACTTCTGTATACTGAAGTCAACACACAATTAGCAAAGAGAAAATGTTCTGGAGTGTAGTTTAATGTCCTTCAGTCTTATTTCTTATTACAAAATAATCAAGTTGTCATGATTAAAGTTAATATTTGTTGATTTAAAAATTCTGATCATTATTGTAAATAATGAAAGAAAAAAATCTCTGTTATGGATTAACTTTATTGAACAGTTGTTACCATGGGCAACTGGTTATGTTTTACATTTTCATTTTCTTTCATTTGACAGGGACAGTGCACAGCTTCTTAGCTGTTCCAGACGTATCTATAAGTTGTTTTTCATCTGTAGTCCCCGGCCAGGAGAATAGAGGACAACAAAGTATAACACCTCTACTAAAAAAAAAATCCCCTTAAAATAAACTTGGAAATAAACTTGCATACAAAAAATGCCACCTCATTGATTTGGCTCAGTGTTTCTACAGGATTTTGTGAGACTGTGATGGGTGGACATTAAACCTTCTGAGGGGTCCCCTCGAAGAAACATTTTAAAGTTAAATGCATCAACCAGTGCACTGGAGCAAAAATTAAGAGGCTAGATCTGTGCTCCTGCAAACAATTTAATCATAAATACAATGGCTGTATAGATATGAACTGGGAGGACAGTAAAAAATGTACACCCACAAAGCATAGTAAACACAATATGATCAAAACACAAAATTGACTAAAGAGCCTACATTTGATGGAAACATGAGAGACATGAAGCAAAAGCAATTATCTGTATTTATTTTTCAGAAAATAAAACATATACTGGTTGAGGAAAGCTCATTGTTATTTCCCTGATTTACTTTGTTGTAGAAAAATGTAAGCTTTTAGTCAAAAATAGATCTATTTTGACTAGAGCTGCAAGGATTCATTGATGAATAGGTTATAAATTATTAGATTATTAAATTAATTGCAAACTATTTTGATAATCAATTAATTGGTTTGAGTCTTTTTTTTTTAAGAAAAAAGGTCCAAATTCTCTGATTTCAGCTTCTTAAATGTGAATATTTTCTGGTTTCTTTACTGCTCTCTGACAGTAAACTGAATATGTTTGAGTTGTGGACAAAACAAGACATTTGAAGACGTCATCTTGAGCTTTGAGAAACATTGATCAACATTTTTCACCATATTATGGACCAAACAACTAAATGATTAATAAATAAATTAACAACAGATTGATTGATAATGAAAATAATCATTACAGAAACAACTTGAAACATAGGTCCAAACATGTGGGGCACACAGACGTCCTTCTCAACTGACAGTATTGCGACATGATTAATTAATGAGTTAATCAAGAAAATGGTAGACTGATTTATCAACAATGAAAATCATCATTAATTGCAGCCCTTATTTCAAGTTCAAGCCCCGAAAATATTTTGGGGGTTGAACCAAACTGTAAAGCTTGATGGGTAATCTGAGGAAATCTTTGAAAATGATTATATCACATATGTTATGTTACAGTGATGGATATCTGCAGTGGAGACTGTAACGGTAAATGCCTCAAATGATGTGTCCTCAAAATGACTTGGATGCAGCCAGGAATGTTGGAGTGTGTGAGAGCTTGTTTGTGGATTGACAGACTGTGATTGACAGCCAAAGCACACTGTGGCAAACGATGAGCGACGTGTTCGCCTGAAAAATGTGTGATTTTTTTTTTTCTTTTTTTTTATGACTTGTTTTTGTCAGTTGCTGAAAATAGTCAAATGATCACAGATATCACAGGCTGCTTTAACGAAATCAGCTGATTGTGAGGACTGTATGATGACATGTTTATTATAAAAAGACAAAAAGTGGGGTAGAAAAACCATAACTCTGCTTCCCCTAATGGAATGATGGGGATTCATTTGCTCCACTTGGATCATTGCTCAGGTGCATATGGATATTACTGTGATATTAATGGATGTTAACTTACACAGATACAAGGATCCAGGGTGATTAATTTATCATTTTACAATAAGATTGTATAACAAGATTTTGATACAGTTCCCTCTTTGGTTGATTAGAATAAAACGGGAAATTGGCTACACTGGTAGATAAACTGGGTTGATTAGGTGCCTAGTTATAGTTTAAAGTAGGTGTACAAGAGTAATGCCAGACAAGGGGAGGTATGGCACAGAAACAAACTGTCAAAAAATACACATAATACCAGTTTGAGTTAAATGAAGCTCCCTGCACTTGCTGGGGAGAAATATTACACCAAAACTCCTTTTATTAAATATGAAATATTAAAAATGCATAATTCTACAAAACACAAGATAAAAGGTGTCACATGTCATCAGTCTTCATGTTAGTTTGGCATTAATAAAATCCATAAACATAAAAGATGTATTTCCATACAAGCTTAAAAATTTTGGATTTTGTCGCCTCAACTTTGTTAGCTGCACTGTTTCAGTGGGAGAATGACAGTTGGAATGAAAGACAAACTGTTTAAAAACGTTCAAAGATTTTTCAGTGAAACAGGTGCTGGTTGGTGGATCGGATATACACTGAATCAAACAAGAACTCATAACTCACTCAGTTCACTGTGTACCAAGTAACTCACAGCCTTGTTAAACATTTCAGTAAGAGACATGTCTGATGTAATATTCACTTCCTGCAGGTTCGGAGGCGCGCCGAGTCTTCGACGACGGGCAGCAGCTGCTCAACCAGATGATCGACAACTGTAGTCTGAAGGGGCGTGGCCTGGTGGGATTCTGGCGTGCCCAGAGTGATGGCGATGACATCAACGTGTACAAAGATGATGTCACAGTTCACAGAGACACCAAACCAATCGCCACATTCCATGGCTTACGGCAGCAGGTGAGCGTCATTAACAGCTGCAGTGTAGTTCATTCTATTGCTCAGGATGCCGAGGGTCCTTAAACAAGATGAAAAATGAATGACAAGAACAAAAAGATGTGATAAGACCAAAAATGCTGCAAAAGATGTAACAACGTAAGGATGAAAATGACAAAAAAACGCTGTAACAAAGTGAAAATTGACATAATAAGACAGAAAGTATGTAAAAGATGTGACAAGATGTAACAACAAAAACTATGTAACAAGATGAAAAGTGACATAATAAGACCAAAAGTGACGTATAAGTGTCATAAACAGGAACACACAGCCACTTCATAGCAGCAGCATTACAGCTTGATTCCTCCAGGGACGGCTGCGTCTTGTCAAGTCTGCCGTTCTACACAATACTTGTGATTCCACCAGCAGCACCTCAACGTATCCCAGAAGTGGCTCTCTGCCCCCCTTTAAATGTGCAGGGAGTCTGTTTGTGTTGGATGCCGTGTCAAATAGCACAGAACAGATCGACCAGGCAGGAAGTCAGACACAGGAAAAGCAGAGAGAATCAGTTCAATTTTCATGTTTCATGTTTTTTTTCCCCGTCAAAATAAGAATAATGATGTAAAAATGATCATTACCTGTAATATCACAAATCATATTGCAATTGCAGTATCAGTCAGAATAATCTCTATTAGATATTTTTTCTAAACTGTTCAGCCCTAGACCAAATCAACAAAATCTGAGCACATCAACATGATCAGGCGGGCAAAACACTCTTCTGACCCCTCTTCCTATGTAGCAGTCTGAAATCCCTAATAATCCCTAATAAATATGTATTTTATCACAGCTGTTAGGTGCTGGGAGACCTTGAAAACTGCACCTTAAAAATTCTAGAAAATAAAATAAAATAGGGAATTTGGAGAAGGTGTAGGAACCCTGGAAAGATTAACACATGTAGCATCAACAAAGAATTGTGCTGCCATACTGAAACAGATGATAACACATTTCCAGGGTAATAGTTTTAAATGTTGTGTGTGTGTTGCAGGTGGAGAAGGACAGCTCCAGCTCAGAGCCCTACCTGTGTGTGTCTGACTTCGTGGCCCCTGTGGACAGCGGCGTGGCAGACTACATCGGCCTGTTTGCTGTGGGCGTGTTTGGAGCTGAGGAGCTGAGTCAGCAGTTCCAGGCACAGGGAGACGACTACAGCAGCATCATGGTCAAAGCCCTGGCTGACCGGCTGGCTGAGGTACAGTACCAACCATCACTGGCGGTGCTGCACGTGTTAGTGAGTCACTGCTGCTGAGTGTCATGTTCACTGTCGCTGCTGTGGTGTGTTTTTGTGCTCTCTGTCCGTCCTCCAGGCCTTTGCTGAGGAGCTCCACGCTCGTGTGCGTAAGGAGCTGTGGGGCTACAGCTCTGACGAGGCTCTGCAGGCCTCAGACCTCCACAGAGTTCGCTACCAGGGCATCAGACCTGCAGCGGGGTACCCCAGCCAGCCCGACCACACAGAGAAGACCACCATGTGGAGCCTGGCTGGAATCCAGGAGAAGACTGGTGAGAGCACAACCTACTTTACTATCATGAGCACAGCTGAGAGGCTCCCAGTACTATTGTGTATTTCACATGAGACAGATGGCTGATGCTTCATTAATAGTCTTTGAACAGCATAAGGAAATTAAAATTTTCAGTTATTAAAGCCAAGATGAAAAGGAAAGTACCCTTTTAACCCTTTTTGATTAAATCCCTGGTCATATTGTGCTCCTATTTAAATATGCCAAAAAATATATTTCTCTGTATTCTTTTCACAATCCAATCATGCTTTCTTCTGTTTTTTTTAAAAAAAACCAAAAAGCCTGCGAAATCCTGGAGGGTCTGCATAATTTGTATCAGAGATTGTTGCAGTCTAAAATGCCTGATTTCATGGCAGCTTTTCTCAAAAATTCTGATGGATGTTGCAGTGTTTTTAGGTATTTTTTGGTGATGAAATTGCAGAAGCAAGTGAAAAATTCAATTAAAAATAACATTGCTTTTTAAGATCTTTTTAAATATGTTTTTTGTATAATTCATGAAAAATCAGTGGCATCTTCAGGGAGATGACAAGGCCCCTTCAAGGCAATCACCGATTTCAATGTAGACAAAGGTCACTTCAAAGATGACCAAATCAAACACTGAGTTCGATGCAATAAAGATTTACTGCATTTTAGTGCAAAAATACAAGTAAACCAAGCAGCTTGTCCATGCAAAAGCATCTGACTGCAAGTCTTTGAGATTTCTGCTTATTTACCTATTGAAGTTCCCCCTATGAGGAGCTTATATTCTGAACTTCATTTTTCAAACAGTCCCACGATTGTTTACCCAGTTTCTATCCAACTCTACTCATTTTGCATTACACCAGTCTCAGCCTGATCTCACCTGTCTGGTTTCATTACTGCATCACCTCACATTCTGTCTGAAACATTGTTTTGTCTTGTAATTACATTTCTGCGTCCCTACCTTACTTGGCCTGTACATTTGAAACATTTATCAGACACTATGGTCAGCTTTTGACATCAGAAAGTGAGTTTTACAGACTCTGTGTCCCTAAAGTCTTACTTTCAGAAGGTTATTTGATAAGCTCTCAGTCTCACAAACTTTCTGTCAGCAGCTTTTGATTGTACATTTCTCCCAAAAAGTCCCTGATATTCCATAGCAGTTTCTCACACAGAATCAGAATCACTGATCATAACATCAGTAGAACATCAGTCAATCAATTTGTGACACCACAGAGAATAAAACCACTCTATTCTGAGTGTTCTCACTAACCTTCACAAAAAAGTTCAGGATTACAAAAATTCTAACAAAACTTGTATTATAAAAATAAAAGTGCACAGAGCATTGATAAATGTCAATAACCATAACAAACTTCAGTACCCATGACAGAATAAAAGAAAATAAAAATACAAAAAATAGTAAATAATAATACATTAAGTTGATTCATCGAGAGGTACATGTATGATTTTTGCACAGAGGACTGCTATGAAAGATTCGATTCGTGGAAAAGTTACAGTGACTGGACAAAATTGTAAAGTCATGTATAATTCACAGGGATTGGTTGAATTTGCATTAATTGTTGCGATCGCAACTTCCTGGAGAGACTGATTATGGCAAACAAACTCTGTTTCTGTGCCTGTAGGTCTTTTTGTGTTATTTTGCGTTCCATAATAGTTGTATCATTCTTGGACTGATGTTCTATTAGTGTGTTAGGTCAATATTAACCTAGATGACCCAAAAAATATCCATATAATAATATTCATATAGCCTGACAACTTTCACCAGCACTTGCGCCACTTGCTGCTACTCATTTAGCTCATTTTTCTGAGTGCACCTTCTTTTGATACTATATACATTGTGTGGTGTCTTGCATTTATTATCCCCACCAGGCGAAAGCTGGGAGGGGATAATGCGATTGCTTGTGTGAGTGTGAGTGCGAGTGTGAGTGTGTGTGTGTGTGTGTGAGTGTGTGAGATCAGCGGACCTGCATCTTGTCCGCAACTAATCTCAAATACGACTGTACCGATCGGCCTGATTTTTTTTTTTTACTGTTTCACATTCATGATTGTATGCTGATGAACCTCTGTGGTTCAGAATTCATGAAAAACCTTGAAGCTCCTTTTTTTATGGCTCCTCGCCATCGACAGCCATGGCCACAGGCATTATGTGTTCAGGTCATCCCATTCAAGAATGCCTTGAGGTGCAAATGACCTATTGGACACTTGGATTATGACAAAATTACACAAAAATATCTAACAGGATATGATGAGGTGATTACATTTTATATCCATAAGGTCAAAGGTCAGCTTCACTGTGACATCATAATGCCAAAAAATACACTTAATACCTTTTATTAAATTCCTTCAAAGTTACAGGTCAATATTATAGTGAGTTCCATATTAAATTCTTTCAAGGTCTTCACTACAGACATTAAATGAGTGTGGACAGACATGGATGTAAACTGTAACTTGACTGATTGGTGGAGACAAACAGCTGTGAGGCAGTAATTCTATTTTTTGACTGCTCTGGTTTATACAACCATTGACAGCTACTTCCTCACTCTTCTTAACTGGCCACTAGGAGCCGCAAGAGATCAACAACTGTTTCAGTTTGACATCTTGTTTCCGCTCAGGATAACATATGTGGGGTCATGTTAATGTTGGCGGAACTTTGCAAATCTCTGCTGGTTGCAGTTGTGGTGACATTGCAGTAGGTGCTTCACCACCTGTTGCCTGGTGGGGAACTGAGTGACCTCTACTAGTTTAGCAATTGTTTCACTTAAATTGATTGAAGGATGCACCAACGATTAATGTCAGGGCTTCATGTAAGTAGAAGGCAAGACTCAATGAGCTTATATCTCAGTAAACATTATGTCATTTTTATTGTTTACTATGTAAAATGTTCATGTTTCTGCTTGGCATTAACAGCGATGGGCTGTATTATGTTTAACAAAAACCTTGTTTCCATATGAATGTGTGTTATACAGTATTCTGTGTATCATCTTGTCATTGTATCTGTGCAAGTCTCAGTCTAGCTGTCTGTTCAGCTCTCCTGTCATAGCTGCATCTTGTCCATCAGGCTGACGCTGGCTCAGCCAAGCTGCTGCCAAACTCATCATACTGTCTCAAGTGAAGAACATTAGATTTGTCATCACAACACTGCCAGATTCCAAAGTGAACAGTTGCATACAGGTGGGGGGGGGGGGATTCAGGATGTGTTGCTGGATCACATCCCAGTGCAGTCCAGATGGAAAGTGAAGGTTTGTGTCTCCATGTAGGTTTCTGCTTTTTATACTGATGAAAAACATCAGATCTGTGTCATTATGTGAGGTAAAAAAAACAGCACTGATTTTGAGCCACATTATAAATGATAATAATCTTGTCTTGCCTGGTTTGTCAGTGTCCTTCACTTATTTTATATTATCAACTAGGGATGTCACAAAACCAGTAATTTAGTACTTGATACTAGTGAATTTCCACAGTTCTCAATACCTAATTCAACACCATGGTAGACAAAAATGAAAATAAAATTCAGCCGTTGTTGCTTTTTTTGCCACCTGAAATAAATAAAAAAACTCTTCTGAGATTCTAGAACAAACAAACTGAGTGGTCTCACTCACTGTCAGGAGAGCATGATGCCATGTCTGGAAAGTAATGCAAAAGTGATTTCTGCTCAGATGTTAAGTCTATTGCTTTTTCTCTAATTCTCTCACTCTTTTTCATATTTTAACAATAAATTTTTATCAGAGTTGTAGTGAACATCTGTAGGTTAATACTGTTGTTTTTAGCCTGGTGTTCAGCTGCACTTTGTAGAAAAAGAGCAGAGTCCAGTTCTAAGATTGAACCTATTTTGTCGTGCTTTGAGCAGTGATCAGCTGAGCTGACAGAGCGCAGTGGATGCGTTGCTGTGTGCACCAGAGAGAGGAAGGTAGAAGGAGGACTATTGCACACAGTCTCCCTGGGAGTCGTAACTACTTACTCTAGCTGATGCTTTATCACTTGACCTGCCTGTCATAACCTGCGGTATTTTCTAGAAAGTCGATCTGAACCCGCCCACCTCGTCTATTAAGTAGGTCAATCCACGCATCACTTCTTTTTCTTCTGGAGGGGTTGTAGCTGCTGCTGCAGCTGCACATGTTGCTATCTTACACATGTACTTGTTGTCACTCAGTGCTGGTAGGTGTTGTCCTTGTCCTTCCTCTGGCATTTAACAGCAGCACTTGTATTTGTGTGTAAGTGTTTATGCGGTTCCTGTCACGTCCTAAAAATTTTGGTATCGACTTGGTACCAAAGTGTCGGTTCTTGTGGCATCCCTACTACCAACAGATGACCACTGATTTGTATGAAAACGGTAACTCTGCAGTTTCCTTTAGCTCTACAGAGCTTCTCAGTATCTTTCAGCTTGTTTTGATTTTGATGTCTCCACTTTGCTTTCATCAGCCTGAGGGGTGAACTGCAGTAAAGAGCAAGTTTGGAATGTCCATGCTTTTTTTTGCTTTAGCTGGCTCAGTGAAACCTAAAACCTCAGCCAGAGATAATGAATATCTCAACGTTGGTTATCAACTTTCTTTATTAACCAGGTTTTTTTCAACAGGCTCTGTGCACATTCACATAAAAGGTGGTGTTTGACACGTCTTTTGACTAGTTTTCTGCAGAAAATGCACTGATTACATGCTGCTGACTACAGTCAAGAGCTTTCAAGAATATTTGTAAAAATCTTACTAAAACAGCAGCACTGTTGCTGCAAAGAAACAATGAGTGAAATTAGTTAAAGGGTGGTGCTTTTTTACTGCGAGGCAGCTGGATTTGCAAGATCATGCAAGGCTTCAAGTTATCCGTTTGTGTGCACACCAAAAAGTGGTGCAGCCAGTCAGCATTCTGTGGAGGACTACTGGCAGCTACGGGTGTGGTTTTTATGTGTGACACCAGTGAGAAGTGTCCGTGGAAGTGACTCGTCTTTGATCTGATTGGTTGAAGTTATATGTGATAGACAGATGGTTCATCAAATCACCTGCCAAGTTTTTTTTAAGTGCCTGCCCTTTTCCAAGCAGTTTCTAAGGACAGCTTCCCAGATGGTTCTGTGTAACAAATCATCTGGCGTGTCAGGTTAGTTGCAAATAAAGCAAGAGAGAAATTAGTGAAAGTGCGGTGCTTTTTAACAACCGTTTTGATCTAAAACTCTGAATGTAACCCGCTCTGGGCAGGTTATGTGTGCGGCATAATTTACCATAGTAATCCAGCTTGATTAAAAAAAACTTTGACTTTAGTCTCAACATACCTCGCTAACACATTAGTGTGTCTTCCTAGTACACCCCTCTGGTCTTCAGCAGTTTTCAGACTCACATTCATCAGGTGGACACAAACTGCCACCAGATGATGATCTTTATTGCCCACCAGTGTGGAAATTTGTATTTGATTCACCAAACACAAGAAACAAAACAGTGGTTAGTAAAAACAAATACATATTAAATATTAAGCATTTAACACTAACAGCAGTTCATGTCACGTTTGTGGTTTAAATCTCTGCAGAGTGAAGAATATTGATGGCATTTGGGACGAAGGACTTCTTAAATACATTTTTAGTTGCTTGAGGGACGGGAAGAGAGGATTGGAGGATGTGAGGGTACTCCTCATCTTCTTCCTTGTCCTCTCTGTAAAAAGTTGGGTCAAAGGCTTCTGGGGTTTGCCAGTTATTTTACTTGCCATTGACACAATCATAGAAGTCTACAATTCAGGTGACTGTGCCAAGCAGGAGGATGAAAAGTTAAATCCCTTACACGCTAGTTTTGTAAACAAGCTTCAAAATCTGCTGACTGACACCGAGGCCACAGTTTCCTCGCTGTGAGGAAGTCGCTGTGAGCATCTCTTAGAAATGTACTCAGTGTTTTCAGAGAAGCTCAGCTGGGATTCTAGAAATGTGCTGAGGTATTTAAAGTTTTCCACAGTTTCAACATGTTGACCATCAAGTGAAACTGATACAGTTTTCAGATCTCGTTTTATGCAAATAATTAGTGCTTTTGTTTTGGCCATGTTGATTTCTAGATGACTAAATGTGACACCAAGTTTGAGGGGTCTGAGTGTGAGCTAAATGGGCAGCTTCACCTAAAGGATCTGATGTCTGTCGTTGCATACTTCAACCACTTAAAATGCGTATCATTGACCATAAATTAATTTGTAAAGACTGAGAATAGCACCGAGGAAAGAACACAACCTTGTGGGCAGCTGCTGCGCACAGTGAACACATCTGACACAAAACCTGTGGATCAGGAATTTTCTCTCTAGTCTCGTTTTTTTTTTTCTCTGACCCGGCGTGTGATTCATCAGTCTATACTGTTTTGGTGTGAGTCGTAGAGTTGAGGAGTTATCAGGCATAGAGTTGTCTGTCTTCTCCCCAATATCATGGAACTAGATGGCATCAGTCCTGTGGTGCTCAGAACACCAAAAATATATTTGAAAAACTCAACTACTTTCTTTACATTCGAAAGAAAGTAGTTCTGGTCGATTCTAAAGTAGTTCCGGTAGATTTTACTGTAGAGAGAAAAGTAGTTCCTGCATGAAACAAGGTCTGTGGATTATCTCGAGTGACTGGGTCATATTTTTGGAAAGAGACACCGGTTTTGAATTTTTCAAAAGGTTTTTTTCATTTTTTCCCATTATATTACAGAGAAGACAGACATTTCTACAGCTGATATCTCCAAAACTCTGCAGCTCACACCAAAAAAAATCTGGATCACTGTTTTTTCACACACTTTATGCCACATACCACCTTAGCAAATACTGAACTCTGCACTGCATTCAACACTTGAATGGCGTTTCTGAAGTAACCAGTACCCAGGAGCACCTGTGCTTGGTTTACTGTTGTCCACTTAATTTTTAAAATGGCTACTTGATTTATTCTCCTGATCTGCAGTTCTCTTCATAACGTTCTCATTTTTCAGTTTTAGAAGCATTCATTTTCAGTCTCTTTCTTTTGCTTCCATTATCTTGTCATCACAGTTTAACTCCTAACTACCAGCAGTCATGGATGACAAATGTAAACTCTATGTGTGCGATCATTACTTCATAGCAGGCTGATAATGAAACAGAAAGACAGGAATTTTAATTACATTTCAATGATCTTATGTTTTATGTATTTTCATATGAAATTTAGTAGTATTTTGATAGTATTATATATTTTTTAAATGTATTTATTTCAAAAGAATATTTCTGTCAGTCTTCTGTGTACCACTAGAGGGAGCTTGTGTACCGTTAGTGATAGACGTACCACAGAAGTTCAGATACTTGTGTAAAAAAAACTCTGATTCAACATGTTTAGTAAAAGTGAAAAAGTTCAGGCTCTGAATTGTGTTCAGAATATAGAAGTAAAAAGTCGTCCTCTGAAGGACATTTCTACTGACTGTTTCTGTGCAAACCTCAACTTTTCTGTTTTTTATATGATTTTCAACTTTTTACGTCTCTTATTTACATCATGTTACATCTTTTTTATGTTTTTGTCTTCTTACGTCATTTTTGTCTTAGATTAATTTTTATCTTATTACACATTTTACGTTGTTTTTTAAATCCTGTTATGCCCTGTTGTGTCTTTATTCTTGGTTTTATCTTGTTACATCTTTTACATTGTTTCATCTTACTTTGTTTTAGTCTTGTTACGTCTTTTACACGGTTTTGGACTGTTATGTCCTTTTACATTATGCTTGTCTTTTTATTTATTGTTGCGTAGTTTTTGTTTTCTTACATTGTTTTCATCTTATGTGTTTTAGGTAATTTTTATTTTGTTACGTCATTTATGTTGTTTTCATGTTGCCTTAAAACTAAAGTAACAAGCATGTTTTAAACTGTAAGGAGTAGAAAGTACGGATATTTGAGTTCAAATGTACAGAGTATAAGTGAAAAGTTGTCAGAAAAATAAATACTAATGTAAAGCACATATACCTGAAATATCTACAGTACAGTAATGAAGTATTTGTACTTAGTTACTTTTGATTTTGGGGTCCCTTTAAAAAGTTGGAATCATATTGGATGTTTGTCTGCATTTATAGAGAATGTTTTAAAATACCTAACCAAATCATTTCATTGTACCTGTATAAGTATAAAAAGCTGTAACAACATCATTGTATCATGAGCCAACAGTGACAAAAACAGACAACAAAACAACACAAAAGAACAACAACAGTTCATGGTGGGTTTGTAGCTAATGTCTCTTTGTTGCACCTTGTTGAACATGCTACCAAACCAGAGTCCTCCAGGAGAAAGCGCTCTGTTAATGACCGTTTGTGGGCTACATGGCTAATGAGCTAGTCAGCTGCAGCATACTGAGCAGCATCCAGACCTACCTGCAAAGGTCAACATCAGTCAGTGTAGATGAGACTAATAAGACTCCACCCAGGCTCAGCTGTCAGAGGGAGCACACAACCTTTTTAACCAGAGGTAAATCAAGGTGATTCTGATTTTACAAGTGCCATAATGAAGCACTGACCTTCTGCTTTTATCTCATTTAGCTACATGAGTGTGTGCACTTTGACATTTTGTGTGCTTGTACATGCATGTGTGTGTGTTCTTGATGATATGCATATGTAATAATTACATGTGCGTCTGTGTTTTGTGTGTGTGTGTGTGTGTGTGTGTGTGTGTGTGCAGGAATTGGTCTGACAGAGTCTCTGGCCATGACGCCTGCTGCCTCAGTGTCTGGACTTTACTTCTCCAACCCTCAGGCCTCGTACTTTGCTGTGGGAAAGATCACCAAGGAGCAGGTTCAGTCAACATCCACACATCAAACTGCTTTAAAAGCACTTTACAAAATAATCGAATGATGAGATATCCTGTTTGTGCCGGAAATCCATCACTTTGGTGTTTTATGAATTCTCTCACTTAGGGCTGCACAATTAATTGGAATATTATTGAAATCACAGTATGGCCAAGTACAACATCTAAATCTCAGAACAAGAAACAAATCACATTTTTTGAAAAAGGACAAATATATGAGATGTTCTGGCCTAAAGCTCTTGTTCCTCAGATGAAAGAAAACTTGTTTGTTTGGTACAGAACCCAACACATATCACATCATCACAATTTGAATATACATATCCAAACTTGGGTTTCTCTTCAAGTTCTAACAAATCTTTTTGCAGAGGATTTGTAACAGAGATGACTCAGGAGCTTGTATTCTCTCTGCTCTTCTCGTCTTCAGGTGGAGGACTACTCCAGGAGAAAAGAGATGAGTGTGGAGGAGGTGGAGAGATGGCTGGCTCCTGTGCTGGGTTATGACAACGAGGTGTAGAGTTTGACTGGACCACAGAGGGATCAGAGCAGGACACAGCTAACAGACAATCAGGTTTACAGTCCAGTCATTCCACTGCAGCTCCCACAGCTTCTCACTGTGGCTGCTCATACAGGGATTCTTTACTGACATGTCACTTACTGCAGTAAAAGCACACTAGGTCTTATCATTTTACTCAACACATTTCAAAATGGCTCACAACCTGTGGTCATTTTTATCTTCTAGTCTTTATGCTAAGCTACGCTAATCATGCTGACTCCAGCTCTGTACTCCACATACGAGACTGAGATCCATCTTTGTGTCTCACTCCAGGTTAGAGTGAACAACATAAATGTTTAACTATTCCTTTAACGCAAACAGCTTGACTCTATAAAATGATAACAGTAATAACTTAGTTCATGTAGCACCTTTCAAAACCACTGTTACAAAGTGTTTCACAAAAAGGGACAATAAATATCAAACAGGCCAATAATGAAATACACCATCACCTTCATAAATAACTAACTAAAACAGTAGTTAGCACAGTATAAGGCTGGTATAAAAGATACAATTGTAGATAAAAAGACAGATAAAATAGGAATCAGATAAAATTATTTAGAAAAAGTCAGATGGTAAAAATGAGTCTTGAGAGATGCCTTGAAAGAAGAAAGTGAATTTCGCAGTCTTAAGTTGTTGAGGTAGACTATTCCAGAGAGTTGGAGTCCTCACAGCGACAGCCCTGCTTGGTCTTCAGCCTTGACAACAACAAATGACTGATTAAAATGAGGAAATATCTGATCAAAGAATCAATAAGAAGAATCCATTCTTACAATCAGCGCCAACTTTCCACATGTGACACTTTGATTCCCAGTTCTACATGATGGTATGGGCTGATTCAGTCACCACTCAGAAAGTATTGAGCTAAGCAGCTCAAATTATAAATAACCTTCAACTGTTCTTTAATTCACACTAAATCCAGGATGTATAAAAGCAAACTAATGACACTACAATCACACAGTAATCCCTGGACATGTGGTTTATATATGTTCTTACTGATTTCAGTTTTATAGTTGTATTTGGAAGTTAAAGTTAAGATGTATTTATTTCAGTTTTTAATTGTTATGTAAATGATCATTTTACTGTTCTTGTGTAAATATTTTTAACACCATCAACAGCTGCACGCAGGCTGGAGTGTACTAGCTTCAACTCATTTTCAGTGGTTCACTAATGTTGATTACTTAAAGCCACATTTAGAAATTATATAAAAGTTCTACCTTGCGAGGCAGCTGGATTCGTGAGATCACGTGAGAATCCATCTCGCCAGGCTTCATGTTATCTGTTTGTGTCACACCAAAAGTGGTGCAGCCAGTCAGCGTTGTAGGAGGGACTACTGGCAGCTCCAGGCATGGTTTTAGGTGTGACAACAGTGAGAAGCGTCATGATTACAACTGCTCAAATTTGACTGGTGATCAATACGAAATCTGAGGTCTTTGCCACTTTAAACATATAAAATTAGAAAACCTCATCAGTATTGAGCTATTAGGAGCTCAAATCCTGAGAGAAGTCAGGTGAACAATGATGCTATGTCTTTGTCAAACAACCACTGGCATTATTGTGTCTGCCTCCATCAAAGAAGAACGACTCCACCTAGTGGTCGGAGGTGGTACATCCTGACATAGACAAGCACCTTTTGAATCTCCAGCTGATGTATGTCTGTCATCTGTCACTTTTTTAAGATACTATTTTGCTTTTTTAGTAGTCTGTCCACTGTGGCATTATGGTAAACTAATTACGTAGCCAACATTAACATACATGTGAATGATGCTAGCCTTCTCTATTTAGGCTTGGCCTTCAACAGCGTTATTTTCACCCAAAATTCGGCATGGTCGAGGGATGTGCAGCTGCTCTTATTAATGGAAGCATTAATCTGATTGGTTAAAATTAGCCCATGTAAGTCATGACAGACAGATGGTTCATCCGATCACCTGCCAAATGTTTTTTGAAAGTGCCCTTTTCCAAACAGTTTCTATAGACAATAGATGGTTCTGTGTAACATTAAACATTAAAACCTTTGTTGGTCAACCGTGATTTTCAGAGCCCCTGTGTCTAAACCCCACTTGTCTGAAGGTTTAGTTTTTTACTGCATTGCTTTAAACTAAAGTGTAAATGAAACAAAGCGTAAACAATAATCCTATAAGCCTTTTGAAAAGTAACTTAACAACCTCTGAAAATCTTGTTTTTCTGCCTTCCAGTGGCAACAAAAAAGTTAGTTAAGTTAGTAATTAAAAAAAAAAAAGATTTTATTAGTTTTCTACTGATGTTTTTATGACATAACGTTGTTGCTGTTAGTATTAGTCATTATAGAACCTGTTGGTGTCAGCTACACTTCAGCCTCCAGACATGTGAACCCACAACAAACACTCAAGGATTTGTTGTTTCAGCCTGATGCAGCATCTTGTGTAACTTCAACCGGAGATTTGTTGATCATTCAGATTGCAGCTTCCCTTTTATTGGTTGGTTAGTTGATAATTGAAGGTCTTTGTCCAGTCTGAGCTTGTATACATGTTTGACTCTCAGATGTCACTGTGGTGACAGTGTAGTGAATGTGAAGGGTCTGTACATTAGAACATGTTTAAAGTCTTTGAAAAGTACGGAAGAGCAGAAGGGCCAAAAAGGAGAGGAGGAATGCATCTCGAAATGTGGAGAACAAAGTTAAGAGATCCAGAATCAAGCAAGAATAAAGCAGAAATGTTCACTGAAAAAATCAGTCAAATGTATGGAAGAGCATGCAGGCCAGGGATGAGGTGAAAGAACAATCAGATGGTTTTGAGAATAAAAGTTGAAATGTTGAAAGTTGAAAAGTTAGAATTAAGTTGAATTAAGGAAGAATTAAGTTAAAATAATTGTTTGAGAATAAATTCAAAAAAAAATTTTGACTTAAAAAAAATCTAAAATCATTAAAAATAAATCTTCCTCCTCTCATTTGCTGTCCTTATGGCTGGCTCTAATTTTCCTCTATACAAAAATATTCAATCACATATATTTTCCTACTGAACAAAGAACCGAGTGATGAACAAAGACACAGTAATGACACTTAAACACGATGAAAATGTTGAGAAAACGTGAAAAAATATGAGAAAAACTACTGTACCAGTATATAGAGATACCACTTTAACTTGTTTCTGGCTTGATAAGAAACCAAATGATTGTGAAAAACTGATCATTCACAATCAAAGATGAGGTTTCTTTCACTGAATGTGTTCCTGTGTGAAGACGTCAGTGAACCAAGCCGTATTAAAGTCTTATTTTCAAATGGGTTAACCCTTCACATCACCTGTGCTGTGGGATCTCTGTTCCCACCCAGTGAGGTACGACTAGTTCTCCATAAATGTACACATATAGTTGACATTTTAACATGTTTTATCAGTGTTCTTTCTCTGTATGTGTGTGTACTATACAACATATCTAGTCATTCCATGATCCCCAGAAATCTCCACGTCAGCAAACAACCAGGTTACAGTGTTTCCTGTAAGATACTGAAGTGCATTTCACATGTGTCTTAAAAGCCCTGATGTGCTGCAGTGACTCATCTCAGTTTATATGAAACTTTGATAGTTTCTTAATCTGTTTTATTTTCTTACATTTGAAGGGGTTATGATGGTGGTATTACAAACACTGTAAAACTGGAGTGATAGAACAGTGCTATTTTGTTAAAAATAAATCATTTCAACATATTTTCTGTTTGTCTTTCTCTGAGTTTACACCTTAAAGAAAAAACATATGTTGGTGTTATTTCAAGGCACTCCACTGATTTCACCAAAATGTCAGTTTACTGGTCACGCACTCACACTCGGCCTCTGAAAATAGTTTAATAATGTCTTCTTGTGGCTCTGGAGGAGCTTTGTCAAGTCTAAGAAAATTGCCCCCAATGATGTCATAGTGATCCAGATCTGTAAGACTTCCTGTCAGGATTTTGGGGGCATGAAGTCTGAAAGATGTAGACATTTACCAGACAGGAAGCAGCTACAAAAGCTATTGCTTGAATCATGGGGAGTGTGACCCACAGCTCTATTTCCAACTCCATTTGTTTTACTAGCTAATAATTTTGCAAAAAAAAAATAAAGGAAATAATTTAATTGTATAGAAAAGTAGAGAAAAAAATAGCTGTTATAAATGATATCAGTTATTTCTTTAAGAGTTTAAGAGTTTTCGCAAATCATGGATGTTATGTCCCTCAGCTTAGGAAAAGGACTGGGTTGTTAGCAGAGTAATGTTGAAAAGCCAGTATCTGTGATGGTATGGGGGTGTGTTACTGCCCAGCATTAATGCTGAAAGGTGCATACAGGTTTTGGAGCAACACATGCTGCCATGCAGACAATGCTGCTTATTTAAGCAAGACAACACCAAGACACATTGTGGACGTGTTCCAGCAGCGTGTCTTCATAGTAAAAGAGTTCAGGTACTAGACTGAGCTGCCTGCAGTCCAGACCTGTCTCCCATTGAAAATGTGTGGTGCATTATGAAGCACAAAATACAACAACAGAGACCCCGGATTGTTGAACAGCTGAAGTCGTATATCAAGCAAGAATGAGAAAGAATTTCACTTTAAAACTTCAACAATTAGTGTCCTCAGTTCACAAACTCTGACTGAGTGTTGTTAAAAGAAGAGATGATGTATCACAGTGGTAAACATGATCCTGTCAAAACTTTTTTTTCAACATGTTGCAGGCATCAAATTCAAAATGAGTGTATATTACAGAAATTAAAGTTCATTTTGAACATTGCACAGTTAAAAATTAACACATGGAGGATACTTGTATGATGGCCTATTAGGGCCACTGCTGGTAATAACAAACAACCAAACAAACAACCAAATGACCCAGAGGAAGGGGGGGGTAGTATTCTGGGGGGGGAAAGCAGACTTTCAACCCCTTCACCCAAATAAACTGTTCCCTAATATTAAACTCATAAGTTTGGGAGAAAAAAAAACACAAACATTTTTTTATTTAGACTAAATCATCTCAGATAATTTTCTCCATAAATTTGTGAGTTTTTTCATGTAAATTTCCTATTTTAATCTAAAAATATATCCATGTTTTTTCTCAGAAATGTATATATTATATATTATAAAATTACCCCCCTCCCCAGGCTCTTTTTTTAAATACCTACAATGACCCTTAATACGGAGGCCCATTGCCACCAGTGAAAGAAAAAAATATCCCCATGATAAGTCATGATTTCACCTTTTATCTCATAATTTCAATTGTTAAATCTCATAAATATGATTTTCTATCATAACTTAGACCTTTTATCTAGTAATTTCAACTTTTGATCTCATATTTACTTTTTGTCTCAAAATTCTGACTTTTTCTCATAATTTTGATATTTACATAAAAATCTCATAATTATGAGTTAACATGAGGATTTATTTTTCTTTCATTGGTGGAAATGGGCTTCCAAACATAAAAGCCATTGTGTAGCCTATCTGCAATTCAACATGGTATATTTGTATAGACCTTTTTCACTGCAGCCGTTTTGACATATAAATAGTGGGTAAACACAACCCTGTGTTCCAATGCAGCAATTTCAAGGCAAATAAAAATGGTAACTTAAGTATTTGTCAACCTGGATCCAAATTTCCACGTTTTTGTGTTTAACTGACTAACAGGAACACATTTATGGACATTTGTACAGTATGAGAGAGACCATAATGTGATCCAGCTAATGTAAACACTTGCTCATTGTGAAAGGTTATTACCATTTACCACTGACATTGTGTCATTACTGTCATCAAAACCCTTTTGCAAAACCATGGCAACTGTTACCTTGAGTAAATTAAAGATTTCTCTAGGTTTGACCATTGTTAGAAACATTTTAGATAATTAAAATACACAGCTCAATGGAATGTATATTGCATATGAAAGCTTTAAATTGATGTATACATCATTAATAACACAGAAAAACGCTCACTTTTGGTTCTTTAGTGGAGCTGGACTCATTACTTTGTATTCAATTTACTTGTATTTTTAATGGCGGGAATGAACCTCCGTACAAACTGACCGAGAGAGGGGGCAAACCGCCTCAAAAACCGCTCGCGCGCACACACACACGGCTCTCACACACCTGTGCAGCTCCTCCCTCGGTGAGCGCGCGCCGTCCAATGAGAGAGGAGCTTGTGCTGTGCGTTGGCTCGTGCCGTCCTCTACCGCGCATACACCGCCACACGCGCACACCCAGCCTGCACTCCACACGGCAGACAGCGCGAGCGGCTCCGTGTGAACGTTAACCATGGCTGAAGGAGGAGAGGGCGAGGACGAGATCCAGTTCCTGCGGACTGTAAGTCGTTTTTTTCTGCCGCTGTGAAGCCGAGTGTCGGTGCGGTGCGGGCTGGTACTGCGTCTTTCTGCTCCGCTCCGTGTGTGTGTGTGTGTATGTGTGTGGTGTGGGCAGGGAGTTTACCGCATTAAGGTTGACAGCTCCTCCAGATACGAGTCATTGGTCAGTGAGTCCGCATCATGCTGCCAGAGGTCTGGAAGGATGGAAGAGGTGTGAAAACAGAAAGACGGACAGGGGAAGAAGAGGAGACATGGAGGGAGGTGTTTGCTGGAGCTGTCATTGTGTCAGAAAGAGGAGTTGAGGAGCAGACTGTGGTGTGTGTAGTCGCTGCCTGCTGCTGGTGTGTGTTGGGTGGAAGCGGCTGCGGGGCGCAGTGCGGTGCAGACTGGCAGCATGAAGCCTGCTGCTGCATCTGCTTCACTTCACTTCAATTAGCACATACACTGAAGCAATGCCTCGGTACTACCTCACTGCTACTGTGTGTGTGTGTGTGTGTGTGTTCGTGTGTGGTCAGCTCATGTTTGTCACATCATGAAGTAAAAGCAGCAGCTTGTGTTGGACGTGAGAGGAGCTGTTGCTTTACAAAAGTCACGCGTGAATAATCACACGTGAATTCACTGCACCTCAGGATTTTTTTCTTTCTTTTAAGAGGATGAGGCAGGCACATAAATCTACATTAACATGTTTTACTATTTGCATAAATGTCTATGTTAATATTTAATAGAAACCCTAATTTGTAGGCTTTTTTTTCTGCCAGAGATGTTTCCACTGTTCAGTGCAGTTTCTCTTGTTTTTAAAATTACTGCAATGCTATTAAGATGTCATGAATTGATTCTAGAAAATCCTTGCAACAAGGTGAAACTGCTCCACTGGAAGGCAATCTTATGAATTCGGTGGGCTGTGGATGAAAATATTCAGGCTGACTGCATGTTAAAGCTGCACCAATCAATTTTTATTTTCTAGATTAATAATGGGTCAAATTACGATGTGTAATGTGAGAGGAGTCACTCGTAGTGTCAAACCCACAGAGGATTATCAGCAGCTCTGCAGCTCCTCTCAGCTCCACAGAGGTTTTTTGGTATCAGTGTTTTGGTTTTATGCCCGCAACTTTACTGTTTTGGTTCAGTCTCCTGCCTCCTGATGTGGATTCTGATACTGGATCTTTGCATATTGATTGATACCATATGCCGATTTGCATTAAAATATATGTAATCAACAGCTGTATAACCTGTGATATGTGATGTGATATGATTGCAATCAGAGTGCTGCAGGAATGAGTCCTAAAACCCTTGCATTGACTTCAGTGGGTTTTTGAATAGGTTTTTGGTTAAATGCCTGAAATAAGGACTGTGGTTAAAGCTTTTACTAAGGTGTTTATGTTTATAAAGGGATAGTTCACCCAAAAATGAAAATTCGGTCGTTATCTACTCACCCTCAAGCCATTTGAAGGTCAGGTTTAGTTTTTTACTCCACAAAACACTGCTGGAGGTTCCCAGGAGAGCAGCGTTGCAGAATCTCCCAAACAATGGAAGTGAATGGTGACCAGTTTTCAAATGTAAAAAAACAACAGAATAAAAACACAGAATACGTCCATCCTGCTTGTCTGGTGTAATCCAAGTCTCCTAAAGTCCCAACATGCCAAGTTGACTAAAAGATGTCATTCACACCATGTTTTTATCCTGAATCTTCACTGTAGATCCTTTGCTTGGAGCCACATTCACATGTGCACAGTCTGAACTTTGTGTGTGTGTTGTGACAGTGTGCAAACAGCCTGTCAGAACTTTAGGAGACTTGGATTATGCTAGACAAGCAGTGTGGAGGCATTTCATGTTTTTTTTTTTCCCAGTTGTTTTCCTGTGAAACTCCAGCAGCGTTTTGTGGACTAATAAAATAAACGTGACCCTCAATCGGCATGAGGGTGAGGAGATAATGACTGAATTTTCATTTTTGGGTCAACTATCCCTTTTATGTGATATGCATCACAACATAAGGGGTACGATTCATTATATTGCGTTTTTTTTTTTTTTTATCTAATTTTAGAAGAGCTGTCACTGTGTAAAGAACAAACTACTGCATCTATAACATGAGTTGAAAAAATATTTTTTTCATGCAACAGAGCAGAGAAGATAGGTTACAGCACTGCTATCTAGTGGTCAGGGGTTTAAACACAAAACAGAATTAACCATTGCCATGAATCTTTGCATGTATTACAATGCAGTGTTTTGAGAATCAATATAATATCACAAAATGTAATATCACAATATTTTATATTTGATTTTGTGATTGCAGTCTCGTGATTGCATTTTGTTTGTGAGGATTAGATGAGACTGCTAAAAAAAAAATATCCCAGTATCATAAACTTTTGTTCACCATGGAGATTTTCTGTACTTATCAAAAATCCAATGGAAAAGTCCCATTTGCTTCTTATGAATGGAACAGGTGATGCTAACTTTCAGGGTGGCTTACAAAAATGTGTCAACCCCCCAGCACTCTATTGTCATATGGCCTGGCTCAGGTTTTTAAAAAATGGCGTCCGGGACAGTACCGCAAAGTAGCAGAGTCCAGCAGAGAGTTTAGGAGCTGATAAGTTGTTTTCATAAAGGTCCATAAACTCATGTACTAGCCCATACCTGATCCAGGATTTTAGGCTGCATCAGAGGCATTTCCAATACTGGAGCCTGTATCAGATAGATTTGCACCAATAAATCGGCAATGCTTGGAATCGGAATGGTTTTCATGTGATATCCGATTCTGTGCCCATCATTAATAGGGTTTCCATCCACCTATTCTTATTAGAATTTTCAAAAATAGCGAAAATAAACATAAATGGAAACGCTAGAAATTCGAAAAAAGGCCGAAAATTCGCAAAAAAGTTTTTATGCTTGGAGGGGGTGGATTTGTCTGCATATCGATATAAGGAAAGTACGACTTTTTGCTATGGAAACAGGTTTTGCGGATAAGCGATGACTGGACCGGATACCACGTCACGTGTCTGGACCGGATATCATGTCACACGTATACGTTGTGGTCACAAAAAAATGGCAGCGGCAATAAAGTAAGATATGTGTGATAAGATATAATAAGATAAAATGGTGACCAGAGTTCTTCCAAATGCCGGCAGGTCGATCAGGAATCTGTCCATGATCAGGTGTTGACTGTCAGCCGAGTGTGTTGTTTGTTTTGTGGCAGAGAGACACTCTCTGATGATGTCATCTCATGGCGCACTCTCCTCTCAATAATCACAAAATAATAACAAATGGAAACGGCCATAAAGTCGCATTTTCTTTTTGCGCATTTTCACTAAATTTGCTCAAAAATTTCGAGACATTCGGATGGAAACCTGACTATTGTCACACACGTGTTCTGCACGATGTTCACGTCATGCACGCAGCAGATAAACTGACCGTGATATCACCACAGCGCTGATAACAGCGCCACACACTCAGACACATGCTTGCTTGAAGATGGTGTTAGCAACAGATTCCAAGTACAGGATAAAAAGAAGACAGACAGTCTACAACGAGACAGAGCAGCTGACAATGTCGCAAAACAGCTGTAAACTTTGTAGCTCTTCAGGCTAATGTTAGCCAGCAGCAGACTGCTGTTCACAGAGGGACAGTTAAAATCTCACCTCCTGTTCTGGCTGAAGAATAAACAACCTGTGTTGATGTGTCTCCTCAAACATTTTCTCATCCAGACTCGTTTAACTTCTGCCTCTGTTTTCTCACAGCAAAGTTTTACTGCAGCAAACTGTTGCACAGCGTCAGTCTCCGGTTTGTTTACATCTGCTTCCACAAGAGATCATGAGAATTCGCGTTTTATAAAACTATAATAAGGCTTGGTTGTAACCTGGAGGACTTTGGAGAAAATTTTGTATTTAATGAATACTTAATAGTCAGTGTTTTATTATGAACATTCAATTTAATTTTTACAAGAAAAGTTGCAAAAATGTTTGTGAATGCTGTCAATTACAATTCTTAGAAAGACTGAAAATCGGAATCAGCCAAAATCGGAATCAGCAGGTCGGACCCTTCACAGATGCACGGAATGTTTATCCTACTTTCCACATGGAGAACACGTTCCACACATGTACAGACACTATTCTATACCTTGATGAGAATC
Source organism: Lutjanus erythropterus (assembly GCF_056507025.1). Classification (NCBI taxonomy): domain Eukaryota; kingdom Metazoa; phylum Chordata; class Actinopteri; order Lutjaniformes; family Lutjanidae; genus Lutjanus; species Lutjanus erythropterus. The sequence continues at coordinate 30,718,027 of NC_139333.1, read as the reverse complement.
CATTTTTTCTGACTTCAAGTTATCTTTAGATATGTGATGCTATAAAGACTTTTCTACTTGACTGTTTTAGTGCAACTGAGCCTGAATTCAAAGCCCTAACAATCCAGTCCCCACCTGTGTGACCTCCGGGTTGTGACCGAGGTAAAAAGATTTCTGTGAGTTACCTACACAGTACATCTGTGCTCAGACATTCAGAAGAATCTCAGAGTAGAACTTCTTTGTTGATGTATTTGATCAGGATGCTTCTCAGACACCTGCCTGTGGGGGTGTCTGACTAGGAGGGGCACACCTAGAACATGCTGTAGGGTTTAAATAGCTAGCCTAGCCTTGGAGTTTCTTGGTATTCAGCCAGGAGGAGCTGTTGACGTGGCTGTGGAAAAGAATGGCTGGGCTTCTCTGTTTAGTCTGCTGCCTACAGGACCTAGACCAGATAAACATCAGAAAATGGAAAATAAGACGACCTCGAGGTGAGGACAGAGCTACTGCAATGGAGGTTTGCGGTTACTATACAGACTGGTTCCCAACAGGCCACTAGTCGCCATCTCACCATGTGGTAGCCTCTGAGCCATGGCCTGCAGTGTGATGTGCTGCTCTGTTGGCAAAGCCAGTCATCAGGCCTCATTCCTCTACATACTGACCGAAATGTCAAGTTCAATTTGTGGTATCAGGTCCATTTACAATTTGATGACTGGCAGGCGTGGTGGTTTGGTCTGGCAGCCGTAGTGTTGGTCGATATATTGATTTCATATGATATGAGGCTAGATATCATCTTAGATTTTAAATATTGATATGACATAGGCATTGTCTTTTCCTGGTTTTAAAGGCTGCATTACAGTAACCAACCAGTACCCACTTTAGCCCCCCCCGCCCCCGACAGTCTAATTATTATGATATAGAAATTAGTGCTCCTCCCAGGATATCTATCATATTTGTTGATGTGCCAGAGCATATTTCTGGTTATTATTATTATCATTAAAATACAGATGCAGTTAAAAAAAAATCATGTTAAAATTATGTTAATTTTTTTGTGAATAATATTTAATTTAGTTGGCTAAAATGATTACAATAGAACTAATTTGAAAACATTAATATATAATGATTTTCATGACTCCTTTTTGTTTCAGATTCAAAGCCTTCCAGATGATAACATAATCAGCCATTTATTTCACGTGGATGTTTCTTTCAGGTACAACTAATGACAAAAGTGAAAAGCATCAGAGCTGAAACAATTAACTGTTTAATTGCTTTGTTGAGTTTGAGAAAATTAATTGGCAACAATTTTTATAATCATTTGTCGGGCTGCAGCTAACTACTAACTAATGACTATTTTCATAGTCAATTAATCGGTCGATTATTTTCTCTGTTAATCCATTAATGGCTGTTTGTTTTAAAATGTCAGCAATTGGTGAAATCAGGGTTTCCCAAAGCCTAAGATGATGCCCTCAATATCTTGTTTTACTGACAAGTCAATAATACTATCATAGAGGAGTAAAGAAACCAAAAAATATTCACATTTAAGAAGCTGAAATGAGAGAATTTTAACCTTTTTCTCATTCATAACGATGAATTAATTCTCAAAATATTTGGCAATTAATTTAATAATCTGTTAATTGATTAATAAAAAATCATTGCAGTGCTAATTATTTGTTCGAGCCCATTTTTGGCAACATGAGCAAATTTCCAGGCGAACCAACATACTTTAAGTATCTCTCCAGTGTTTTAAACAACAGAAAATTCTCTGCAAGGAGTCATAAATTGTCTGATGTTTTGTTTTTGTTTTTTTTTTGTTTTTTTTTGCAAAATAAGCTCAAATACCTCATTAAAATGGCTTACATGTATCTCTACACCATGTCTTCATTTAATATTCAAGGATTCATGAATATGCAAATAGTCCCCATCCTCTCCACCCTACCCCCAACTGTACCCCTTAGTATCTGCACCTGGCTTCTTCTCTGATTTCCTAGATAATCCTAGTAACTAGCTTGTCCTGTGGACTCGGCATCTCATCTAATGGTGTGTATAGCGCCACCCTATTGACAAACGGGATTGGTTTCTTAGGTTTATGACATCATATAGCTAGCCTAATTTTACGATTGCCGTTTCAAAGCCAGAAATGCTCAGACATGGTGTGTAGTTCTTATTTCACTCCTGATCGTGGCATTTTTAAGTTTGGGAATGGCTTATCTAGACAGTAATCTGTAGATCAATGTATAATGAGATGCATCCTGAAAATACATATATAAAACAAATGTTAATAAAACATAAGCAAATAACATTTTCTAGCAGTTTGAGTCAGTTATTTACATTCTTTAAAATGACATGAAAGAAAACGCCCATTCAGGACCATTTGTGTTCACAGAAGGTAATTTCTAAAACAGCTCAGGGGATATTATTAAGAAGATTTACATGATCAATGATCCATACAGTGGAAAAATGCTGAAACAGTAGGGCTCTAACAGCCTATTAACACCTATTATTCTCACTGACATTTCACGGCCAATCATTAGACCTAGCATTGATAATTTGTTGTGGTCCAAAGCGTCACAGAAATATCAATAGTGCATGACAATGACCTAAATACACATACCATCATATTGCACTTAAACATATTATGGCAACTACAACAATGCAACACAATCAATAACTCCAAATTAGGTGATATTGAAAGGTTGACAATAACCAGATGTTTATCTGTAATAACACATCTATTGAGCTGTATATTATTTAACCATGTAGTCATGGCAGGGGCTGTAGAGTAATACAGATGTATAAATGGTAATGTACCAAGTTTGTTTGCCCGAGAATTCCAAGATCAAGCCATGTCTTAATGTTATTTTTTCAGTAGCAGTTCAAGATTGTAGTTAGCTTATTTAATTTTTGGAGGTTAGGTAATATTTGACAAAAGTTTATAAGGTATTGAATATGTTTTGTCAGCAATTTTATCACAATATTGTTTTCACAAATAAGATTCAGAACCCAAAAAAGAGCAAGAATTGTGTTATCTACAAAGGGAAAATCTATTCAAGGCAATTAGTCCTACAAAAATAAACCAAAATCTTCAGTGCTGTCAGTATAAATCTTTATAAATCCCACAGTGTGCAGTGCTTGTTTCTCAGGCCAGTTATGTTCAGCAGTGTATTGGCACCATGCCTACCATTTTACAAAAAGGACAGCATGTGTGATGTGTCCATTAATGCTGGAGCATGCAGACAGTATAATGTTAGGGTTTGATGCAGGAGGGGGTGGAGGTGTTTGTCTAAGTGCCTCGATGCTCGTTCCAGGAGATGGCTCCCATTTCTGCTGTTTGAGAGTGCTTTGTTGGATGGTGATGCTTCAGGTGATAAACTGAGTGTGTGGGATTTCCCCATCTTTGTTGCCACTGGTTTTGGCTTCACTATCAATTTACAGTACATATAGCTGATGTAAGGGATAATGAATGAGTAGGTGTACGTTAAACGATTTGAAGTCACCTGAAGTTCTGGTGACAAAGAACCACCAAATGCAAAGTGACTTCCATCTGTTTAACGTACACCTACCAGACATCATGCTTATACCATGGTCATTTGCCAACAATATGAAATACAAGTATTTGCAGGTTTTTTGTTGAAAGTTTTGCACTCAAAATTGGAAGTTATGAAGTAAGAACTTACTGTTATCATGACAAGGAATAATTCTAGTACCTTTTACAACCAAACTCAGATGGCTTGCTGCAGTTCCTAACTAGAAGCGAAGGAGCGCAAAACTGTCCACATGTACAAGCGATATCGCAGTGGAGCACCTGAGATTCCTCCTTCTGTAGCTGAGTAAATTAGATATTTGAGTTATTTACTCATAATGAATGGAATTTTCTTAAATCAGTCTAGTTTCTGTATAGTTGGAGGACTTTTTTCCTTCCAAACCCCATCCTTTTTGAGGATATTCCTATAAAAAGGTTCCTGTGGATCATATAAAAGGTGCCGCTTCTTCTTAACCTCATTAATTAGTCTCTTGTCCTCCCTTTGACTGCTCTGGTGATTTTAACCAGATAAAATATGTTGAAGGTTCATGAAACTTGGCTGAAGTAGAGCCAGGGAGAGAGAGATTTTTGACGTAGGCATCACATCACCAGGTAGTAACTATTTTTTCATACCTTCAGACCTTCCTGACATTTTCCCGGGGTATACGCTATTATGGCAGTATTTGTGTAAAACTTGTGGTAAGAGGCTAAACTCACTGAATCACTTAAGTACTGAATTATTCCCACAGTTGGGAAGCAACACACACAGGAGCTTTGTTTTTTGGTCTGAAGCTGCAGCTTTTATTCACTGAAAAACTCAACCCTAAACTGTACATGTAGGACAGTCTCAGCAACTTGAGTAGGCAAAGTGAGAGCTGCAACAATTAATCAGTTAGTTGACAACTATCAAATTAATGGTTTTGGTAATTAGTTTATCGTCGAGTATTTTTTAAAGAAAAAAGTAAAAATGATATATTTCCAGCTTCTTAAGTGTGAATATTTTCTGGTTTCTTTACTCCACTCTGACAGTAAACTGAATATCTTTGGTTTGTGGACAAAACAAGACATTTGAGGACGTTGTCTTGGATTTTGATATTTTTCACCATTTTCTGATGTTTTATAGACAGAACAACGAATTGATTAATTGAGAAAATTGATCAACAGATTAATTGACAATGAAAATAATTGTTAGTTGCAACAATAGTCAAAGTAGCCACCGTGTCAGATTAGACTGTAATATTGTGTGTAATTCATTCCAGAGCACCATCAGCCTGATTGCGATTGTGATTACTGTGTTACAGTATTCGGTATATGTGTGTGTATGTGTTGGTATGTGATGTGTTGCTGCAGTGTTAGAGTTGTCAGTTCGGTGTGTTTCTGTCAGAGTGGCACTAACAGTGATGGATGTATCCACCTCAGAACATGGTAACGCTGTAGTGGAGCGGTGCTCTGAGGACAGGGGGAGGTGTGAGGGCCACTTCACAGGCACTGAACCCAGGGAAGGCACCCGAGACTCTGCTTCATTTAATACTTCATTAGGTGCAAGTGACTAACGTTTGGACATACACTGCATCTTCATCAGAGTCAAATGGTATTGGCAGAGACAAGAGCAGAAGGCAGTAGCATAGCAACACTCATTCAGTGAGACAGTACAGAACATGTCACAGCACAGGCAGGAAGACTATCAACTAATGCAAACTGAAAGCCTATGAGACCCCTACCCTCTTCACAAAAACAGAGAAAAGCCTCATTTTTCCTATGTGTTGTATGGTAATGACATGAAATAAAGACAAATACACTCCTTTGGACAGTCAGTAAGATACGAGTGGTGGAAACCCATGATTAAATGTCCCAAAGATGTGCACTGCTAGTGTTTTCGTCCCTCAGTGGGACAAAAGTCAGTTTTTTTTGTCTGATCATCCAGGGTTTCCCCCAGGAAATCGTTTAGAAGAGGTGATAATTGTTACTGACTCTGACTGATAGAGTCATTTGAGTCCAATGGAAAAAAAAACTCAGGGGAAGAGGGAAGTTGTGAGGCTGGAAGTGGAAGAAAGGTAGACGGGGCAGATCATTAGGACACTCACTAAAAAAAAGGTTCTCTCTTTTGTTTTAGTTTTTCCTGTAAATTACACTAGAACATTCCAACTCCAGATTCTTTCTGTATACCAGTGACCTGTGCACTGGACTGGTAGCTTCGTCTTATTGAGCTGTTATGATGCAGACTACCTGTCACCAGCTCTGCCATTGATCTATCTGTAGGCTTGTAGCGGCAGAGCTGTCATCTTCATCTGCTTGAAAATGACTCAGGATAGTTCTGTCAGTATCAATGTGACTACACATAAAGTCCTCATTTCTGCTGTTGTAGTTCATTACTGCATCCGTTGATCATACATGTCTACTTATAAAGCACTGCAGGGATACTGCACCATGACAAGCTGACTAACTATTATAAAAACAGTTCGCTCATATATAAATGAGAAGCGTTTACTACTCGGAAGGAAAAAAAGTGCCCTACTTACATTTGAAAAGTGCTGTGATTAGACTTGGGTAGTGTCTAGTGTTTCATACCTTCCTGAAAGTTTACCAGGGTATGCAGTATTATAGGGGTATTTGTGTAAAGCTTGTGGTGAATGGCTCAGCTCAACCGTACTCCCTAAATGTAGATGGAGCTGATCATCATAGTGATGCTAGCTGAAAAACAACACACACACAGGAGCTTCGGTCTGAGAAGCCGCAGCTTTTATTCACTGAAAAACTTAAACCTAAACTGTACATTTACAGCACCATTAGTTTACATTTACTGCCAGATGGAGACCTTCACAGCTCATCTTTTCCTCAGCTCAGAGGTAGGGGTAAGAATGTCTTGATGCCTCATGAATCAATGCCTGACTCTGATTCAGAGGGCTACGATTTAACAATAAAACAATTCTTGATGCATCCCGATACAACAAAATTTTAAAAGCAATGATGTGCCAGTCAGATTATGTCCATCTGCAGCTGATCATGGTAATCCATCTTTACCAAGACTCAAGAAGCCTAGTTTAGACGTAAAGATGGCTACAATGACTCCAGTTTCAGTTTCCCTGAAATACAGTATGAAACATAACTGGCAATTAGAAGGCCCTTAGCCTTTTTATTTTAAAAAGTTAACTACATTAATTAATGAATTAATCAGTTGAAAGCATAATACAGTCCCCCGCCTGTATGATAAATGAGGGTGGAGTGGAGTGCTACGCTGTGTGTGGTGGTCTTAACGTTGTGTCATCAGCAGTAGAGAGCAGCCTCTCTGCTGCACTGTGAGCTCTGAAACACATTTCTGTCCAGGTACAAAGTTTTTGAGGTCAAGGGACTGAGCAGACAGCTATTTTCTTCACCACATCATCAGTTGGAGTTGTTAAATATTGCAATGTGTGCCGCTCAGCCGCTCTCGTTTGTTACAGCTGATCGCTGCTCCACTCCGCTCATGACTTAACATCTCTGGGTGATGGTAAAAAGTATTCAAAATACACTGCATGTCTCGTGGTTATCTAGGTACTAAATCAAAACGTGCTTGCAACTGCTGCCTTTTGAGAAGATTAAGAACATCTCCCTGTTAACTGCTGATAACTTTAGCGTGTGCACACTGTAGACTGTCTGGGTGCTACCTTACGTATAATGACGCAGACCGTATTGTTACATTACATTAAACGTCATCTACACAAGGGAACGACTGAGCGAGCGAATCCTGCACGGCTGCGCTTCAACTGACTCTCATGCCAAAATGACGGAACGTAGCAGGCATATTCGGGTTAACGTATAACGTGACAGTGACAACAGTGATAGTAAACGGAAACTCACTCACTTTGAATTCTCTAAACAAGTCGGGGTGCCTGTCTTTGAGGTGTTTGGCCAGGTTTGATGTGCTTCCTCCTTTCGTTTGAAAACTTCTGAGGCACTGTTTGCATGTTGGCTTGTTTGAGTCTAGAATTGCTCTGTATTCATCCGCATCGAATGCAAAATATTTTACACGCGACTCTTAGTACCTGTCTTGTCGACAAGCCGACCCGTTGTACCACTCTCACTTGCTGAAGCTATTTCTTTCTAAGATGGCAGGTTTTATTCTTCAGCGCCACTGACTGCTCCGTGCTGCTCACACACGTATAATGCCCCCGTCAGTTCTGCCAAGAATCGACACGGCTCGCCGAGGGAGAAGTAATATATTCGGTTCTGACGGTACCAGAAAAAAGCAAGTATCGAATTATTTTTTTCGTGTTGGTATCGAATTGGTATCGGAAGTATCGGTTCTTGTGACAACCCTACTTTATAGTTATGAAGAAATACATTTCCTCAGCGTGTTTGTGCTGCTTTTTGCTGTTGTTGGAAATCCCCCATACTCCGCTGGCAAGCTGTCCACCTTTATCAATTCCATAATAAAACTGTATTTTCATGCAATCACTGCAAATTAGGTGAACTTCACAAATACCATGCTACATACCAAATTGAGATCACGTGTTACTGAGGCATCCTCTGCTGCCTACATAACACAAAATGCATATTTTACATTAAATATTTTTTTCATTTATTTTTTTAATGTATATTTCTATAGGGACAAGTATGCAGCATAAATGCCACAGACCACAGTATTTATAGCGTAAGCTGCAAGCTATACATCTAATGTGAAGTAGTTAATGGGCTTCATTTAATAAGTAATCAGTCATTAGTAACAAAATATTGTAAATCAACTAATTTGAAGGAACAGGAGCCACACTGAGACAGAAGACACTTTCCCTTCAGATGAGGCTGTACACTGTACACTTAAATGTGTTTGTTCAGGTGAATCTTAATGAAAACAGACTCTTTAGTGATCACAATCAATACTATGTTAAACTGTGATAAATGTTCTTGATTATCAGTCGTTTAGAAGGTATGTGAACAAGCCATGCAGCCCATTATTTTTAATTAGCCCAACCTCCTCACCACATCACCTCTGGCTTTACCAATAACGCAGCTGTCTGTCAACAAGCGTTTGCTCCTGCCACTAATGTTTAGCTCTGGTGCTTCTATCTCCCCTTTTGTTTCCTCCTCTGTAGAGCCGGTCCTCCCTTCTGCCTCCTCTCTTCTCCTCTCCTCCAGCTCCATCCCTACCTTTCATCTTCCTCCGCTCCCCCCCTCCCTCTAATCCTGCAGCACTCCCTGCTAAGTGCACTTTGAATGCAGATCAATACATGGTTACTGGTGACTGCTGATGTCTCAGCACAAAGCAAACAGCATGGCAGCAGTCATGTGTTTGTGTTCATTTAATCTCTGTTACAGAGAAATGCAGACTGGAGAGATGGACTGAGCAGAGAATTCCAATAGAGAACCACTACAGGTCAATTAAAGGGACATGCCACTTATTATTAGAGATGCACCGATTTCAATTTTCTAAGCCAATTCCGATTTCTGATTTTTATAAGGGTCCGACCTGCCAATTCTGATTTTGGCCGATTCCAATTTTCGGTCTTTCTAAGAACTGGAATTATCAGCATGCACAAACATTTTTGCAACTTTTCTTGTAACAATTAAATTAGATGTTCATAATAAGACACTGACTATTAAATATTCATTTAATACTATTTAAATTTTCTCCAAAGTCCTCCAGGTTACAACCAGGCCTTATTATAAGTTTACATTAAGATTATGAATCAGCTGAATATGATCTCGCGAAATCATTGAATCTCATGGGATTTCGCGGGACGTGATTTCATGTGATCTCCTGTGGAAGCAGATGTAAACACACCAGAGACAGACGTTGTTGCAACAGTTTGCTGCTGTAAAACTTTGCTGTGAGAAAAACGGAGGCAGAAGTTAAACGAGTCTGGATGAGAAAATGTTTGAGGAGACACATCAACACAGGTTGTTTATTCTTCAGCCAGAACAGGAGGTGAGATTTTAACTGTCCCTCTGTGAACAGTAGCCTGCTGCTGGCTAACATTAGCCTGAAGAGCTACAAAGTTTACAGCTGTTTTGCGACACTGTCAGCTGCTCTGTCTCGTTGTAGACTGTCTGTCTTCTTTTTATCCTGTACTTGGAATCTGTTGCTAACACCATCTTCAAGCAAGCATGTGTCTGAGTGTGTGTAGCTGTTATCTGTGCTGTGGTGATATCACGGTCAGTTTATCTGCTGCGTGCATGACGTGACCATTGAGCAGAACATATGTGTGACAATGACAGGCACAGAATCGGATATGTGACGCTAACCAGGTGGTCACTGGTCAGGGCTGGTCATGCTGAAAACCATCCGGTTCTGGTCTCTGGCCGGTTGATCCGTGCATCTCTACTTATTATCTATCTTTTGAGTATCAAACACTCAGTTCTAGTAAATAATGACCTGAAATAAACTCCTACTGTAAAAAAAAAATCAAATATTTGATAATAATGAAATCATCATAATTTCATGTATTTTATATAATTATCTATTTTAGAATATGTAATAGACCATCTGGCGGCAGCAATCACACACACATCACACATGAGAAAAACTGTTTAAACAAAATCAGGCTATTTTTAAAACAAGTCCTCCAAATTCTTCCTAAACAATTAAATATCTTGTTGATCCATGCCCTCTAAAATGACACATAGAAGAATTTTCTGATCTTAAAACCTTTGTGGCTGAGGGGTGGGAGAAAAAAATCAGTTGTCTGAAATATCATGAACCTTTTTTTATGATTCCTGAATCATTTTTTCTTAATATAGACATTTTCATTTTAGACATTTTAACATAGACAATTTCCTCTTATCATTGTATACAAACAAAACTCAAAATACTGCAACTACTTAGAAGAGAGATTGCGTGCTAGGAGAGGGCAGAACATGTATTTATATTTTATTTACTGTTCGCTACTTGATGAGCAGGAACAGCTAGATGTAGCGCTTTACTTCAAAAAGAATACATCATAACATTGAATCACAATATTGAATTGGCACCCAAATATCATGGTATTATTGAACTGGAGATAATTGTATCATGCTAGCCCTGCTCTAGCTAAGCTTTGGTTAGGGTCATGGAAACATTGTGTTTTGTGTCAAACAGCTAGTTTGTAAAGACCATCATTGTCATGGTTACGGTGGTAAATGTATGGAAACAACTGTGGTCATGGCTAAAAGAAACCAAAATTGAATATCTGTAGGAGATCAGAACATGCTGAGTTTTCTTTTGTTTGTGTGTGTGAGTTTGAATTTTAATAAAAGCCTTAGCTTCACCAATGGAAGCCAAATTATTTATTAGTTCATATTTTCAGTTCATGACAGTTTTGTTGAATTTCAGTTGGATTTTTAATTAAACTGCATGAAGCCAAAGATAACTGAAGTCTTCCAAACTGAAATATGTTGCCTTTAAAAAATACCAAACTGATATTGCTCTCAGCAGGAGGGCATCAGTGATTAGTGGCTTCTAAAACATTTGTTTACCGTTACAAAAATGGTATCATAAGTGTTTTTTTTGATCAGACACCATCGTGTTCAGAGTTTGGGAAAGATGACAGTTTGGTTTAAATAAACACCCACTTCACTGGGGCCAAAGAATAACTGTGGTTCGGATTAAAGGGAGAACACTGTGGGAATGGTTAGAGAAACATCATGGTTGGTAGGAACTGAGGAACATGACTCACCCTGCCTGTCTCCCTATAAGGTTTTAAAGGGGAATTCCAGTATTTTTAAACCTGGGCCCTTTCTTGGAGAAACTAAATGCTTGAAATTTTGCTCTGCAGCGGCCGTGGGACTCTCTGGTCTTTGCTACATGTCATTCTTCCGCTCTCTCTTGCCATTTCCTGTCATGTCTTCAGCTGTCTTATAAATTAAAGGCATAAATGCTTCCCCCAAAATATATATATTAAAAAATGCTCTAATTTTACTCTAGTGTTTCCAAGTTTTGAGAAGTGCTTGGATGTTGAATAAAGTGCTTGAAACTGCTTGAAATTATAATCCTGTTAAAGAAATCTGAACATTTTTTCTTTAAAAATTACTCAAAAGGAATAATCCATCAAATAATTCTGTCACAATCATGTCACTTGAAAAATAGGTCCAAACATGTGGAGCACATGGACGTACATCATTCCTGTAATTATTTTCATTGTTGATTAATGTGTTGATCATTCTCTCTATAAATTGGTTAGTGGTTTTGTCCATAAAATATGAAAAATGGGGGGGGGGTCACTGCCAGAGAGGAACAAAGAAACCAGAAATATTCACATTTAAGAAGCTGAAATCAGAGAATTTTTACTTTTTTCCTTAAAAAAAATTCTTTAATTAAAAATGATCGATTAATAACTGATTAACTGATGATTTGTTGCAGCTCTAATAGGATGCCAAGTCTACTTACAGACAGGTGTCACATTTTAAAACATGAAACTTTGTTGTATTTATTGTACATTTCTGTCTTGAAACATAATTTTTTTAACACATCTTTATTGATTTTTAACTTTTAACACATTACATCTCTTTTCAGCATAAATTGGTAACATTGTTGGTCTCCCTTGAACAACATGACCCTCCCTCCCTCCTCCCGACAACCTATGAATTCTGAGACATCATTGATGATAAATAAAGCAATGATAATAATTGACAAATGATACTACCAGTAATAACAGTAAATTACTTGTCTACATCCATGTGCATAGATGTGATACATATCTACATATCATTTAAAAAACATAAAAATACATTGAGAAGAAAAGAAGAAAAAGAAAGAAAAAAAAATATGGTCTCACTTTGTAAGTGCTACAGCTTAATTTGATGGGATATCAGGTCTTGATTCCATAAATCTGAGGAATGAAGCCCATATCCTATGGAAGATATGACTCTTTTGATTATGTATGTAAGCCTTTCAAGAGATATGCAGGAGGAGAGTTCAGCAAACCATAGATTCAGCGATGGACAATGAACACTTTTCCAATGTCTAGCAATAAGACGCTTGGTATGTATGAGACAGAGGTTCAACAGCTTACTTTCATGAGTTCTCAGGGCCACAGTTTCTGGAATAAGTCCCAGAATACAGATCTCCGGGCGCCTCGGGATTTCTTTGTCTATAATATTGGAAATTGTGTTGATTATCCTCCTCCAAAATTCTCGTACACGGTTACATTTCCAAATACAATGGTACAAGGTACCTTTCTCTGTTCCACATTTTATACAGGTGTCTGGGATATTAGGGTTAAATTTGTTAAGATTTTCAGGAGTTATATAGGTTCTCATAAGCCAATTATATTGAATCAATTTAAATCTGCTATTAATAGATATTGTTTGCGCTTGGTAACAAGCTGTCTCCCATTCCTGTTCTGTAATATCTGTTTGAAAGTCCTCTATCTATGCTAATCTTTTATAATTTGAGGACTCTGTAGTTGTGTTTACCAATTTCTTATATAGTATCGAGATCTTTCCCTTACTATAAGGGTCTGATATTGCCATCTCTTCTAAGATACTCAGAGGAGAACATTGATATGACTGCATCCTGGAGCGAATAAAACTATGAATCTGAAAATATTTAAACAAATAAGTTTGAGGTATCCCAAATTTTCTTTTAAGAGTCTCAAAGGGCATAAGAGTATTATCTTTATAGAGGTCTGAAATCCTTTGTAATCCCAACTGCACCCAACGCCTGAATCCAGGGTCTGAGGTGTAAATAGTGCATTGCCCCAAATGGGAGTAACTTGTGATAACTCTGGATGTTCTCCAAACATGTCTTGTGATTCATACCAAGCTCTAATTGTGTTTTAATAAATGGATTAATTGTGTCTTGCTTAAGTCTCTTAAAAGAATCTGAATAGAGATACCTGTCCAGAGTAAATCCTCTGCCATTTTCTCTCTCTATCTGAACCCAAGGTAAATTGGAAGGCTCAGCGAACCTGAAAAAGGCCGATCTAAGCTGGGCTGCCCTAAAATACCATAAAAGGTTAGGAAGCTATACGATTCACATTTAGTTTGTGGTTTATCTGGTTTAGGTATAAGTATAATCAATGCTTTTCTTCGTGATGGGGGAAGGATGCCATTTTCCAATGATTCTTCAAACATATTCATAAGGGGTTGTATTAATTTTTCTTTGAAGGCTTTAAATATATCAATAGGTAAACTGTCCGGTCCAGCTGTTTTCCCATTTTTCATAGTCGATATAGCCTTCAGCATTTCTTCTACAGATAATGAGGAATCTAGCTGCTTTCTGGCTTCATTGGAGAGACTAGGGATTTGGATATTATCTGAAAAAGTAGTTTGCTGACTGGTATCCCCAGTGGCTTCTGAACTATATGTTTGAAAGAAATTAGCAAAGGTTCTATTAATTTCCATTGGATCTGACGATAAAGTCCCTGAAGCTGTTAAAATACTCTTGATGGCCTTGCTTGATTGCGGTTTCTTGATTTGCCAAGCCAACAGTTTACCAGATTTCCCTCCCGTTCATAAAATGTTTAAGTGGATTAAGCTATTTTCAGCTTTTGAAAGTGATAGTTCATTGTATTGTGCTCGCAGGACAAGTAATTCCTGCTGGTGGAGTTCTATGTTTGCTTTATCTTCATACGTTTCTTTCTCTAATTTCCTAAATTTGTCCTTGAGTAATTGTAATTTTAAATTAACTTTGTTTGTAATAGAGTTTGTGTAGCTAATCATTTGTCTTCTTAGGTAAGCCTTAAAGGTTTCCCATCTTACAGAGGCAGTTGTTTCATTTGTATTTGTATTAAAAAAAAAACATCAAAACAAAAATTTCATGAATTTTGTATCATGTAACCATTTTGGATGCAGCCTCCATCTATAAGGACCTTTAATGAGTTTGGGCATATTATATGTCAGCTTGACTGGACCATGACCTGAGATCAGAATGGGTTCATAGGTAACATCATATATCTGCTGGAATAAATCATTTGAAACCGAGAAATAGTCTATACACAAGTATGATTTTGTTGATGGTGAAAAGCAGGAGAATTCTGATTTATTTGGGTATTTTCTCCTCCATGGGTCACACAAGTCTAGGTCTTGCATAAAATTATGCAAAGTTTTCCTACATTGTGTATGAATGTTATCCATACCCTTAAGTCTGTCAAGGCTCGTCAACAGGGTTGATTTAAAGGCTCTTCCGATGAGAAAATAGCCTGGCATCTGAGCTAAAAGTAGAAATAATTCTTCAAAAAATTTGGGGTTATCAGAATACATTATCAATATATCAACAATATCAGAATGTAGACTGAAACTGTTCAAAATATTTTAAAAGTGTCATAATCAACTGGAAGTGCTAGTCACCATCCACAGTAGGATTTTGTTAAAGTGAGATTATCAGTTGGAAACAGTGTTAACTTTTGTAATTAAAAGGCCCAACCGAAGTTACCGTGGCCCACCCAAAATTAAAATCCTGGCGCCGTGCTGCCATCCATCCATCCATCCATCCATCCATCTTCATTAATCAATTCACTCACCCAGTTCGCTCTTGTACAGCCATGCGGACTATCTACAGTCTGATAGCCATGCTGGATCAAAGCCAGACTGACGGTGGTGACCCGCCTGCAACTTTTTACTGCGTGCTTCAGTGGGAGGGCTTGAACAGGTGTGTTTGGGTCTAGTTGTGGCGACGTTAACAGGGGCAGGAGATTAATAAGCGTTGTGGTCGGGGCTGGGAGAGATGCTCTCATTTTGGCTAACACTGGCCGCAGAGTTACCTGTGCTCCCTGCCTCACCACATACGGTTTGTTTAAAAAATGCCGATATTTTTGCGAACAGTTGGGGAACCACCAGTCGTCCATTTACAATTTTTGTTTGTTTGTTGGTGTTTTTTTTACCTTAATGGTCTGAAACTGTCTCTCCTCTGCTCTCTGAGTGTGGCTGGGTGTGTCTGTACCGGTGTATGGGTGTGTGCTGTGAGAGAGGAGCGAGGGGGGAGACCTGCCCGTCACAAAGGAAAGGAGAAATGCGTTGTAATGAATGTAATGAAATGATAGCAACGCATTAGACTCTGAAATTGCACAAATTAGAGTTAGTTTTTTATTTGATAAAAAGAACACGTTATAGGCCCTTTTAAAATATAAATTAAATAATGGAATTAAAAAAAATCTACAACTTGAATTTCTGTGTGGGCGTCCCGTTGGCAGGGCGGGGGCGTTTGTTGGGAGGGCGGGGCGCCCTGCCAAATACACTATAGGGGAAACACTGCATAGTATGTTCTTTAAAGCTTAAGCCCAACAAACTTAGACAGAAACAAGAAAACAAAAATAAATTATAAAATTATTAACAGTTTTTCATAGTGTGGCTCATGAACGCTGTCAACCTGAACATTATGGCGCTTCCCCCCTAACGTAGAAGATACAACAGTGGACCAGACTGATCCTACTAAGAGGAGCAAGTTCCCTGCAATCATACCAACTTAACAACTAACACTGCTTCTTTCACACAAACAGCTCTACAAAATAGATTAGGAAATCAACTCAGCTAGTGTCTTGTCTTAACATACATTGCTGTCAAATGTTTTAACTAAAGCAAAATGTCTCTGCTTCGAATGGATAAATTAGGCTTTAAATAAAAAAACTCTGTTCATGTTGTAATCAAACATTTTCTAGGTGCGTGACCCAACACATAACATTATTACTTACAAACAGGGATTCTGTAGATGTTACCTAGCAGAGATTCATTCCAGTCACTCAGTTTTATCTATTGTTAAATAGCTTCTTCTTCTTTTTTTTTCTTCTTATTTTCGCTTGTCTCATTGTGGGCTTCAATAAGTCTCTCCACGTCTTCTGAAGTGCTGCAAGTCATCGTCTGTCCTCCATGCCTGATGGTCAGTTTTGCCAGGTATCTGAACCTGTATTAAGTGTTCAGCGCCTGTAGACATTTTTTCACACCATCAAACTGCCTCCATTGTCTGCACACCTCCATGGAGAAATCCGGAAAAAACATCACTTTGTGTTGTTGGTACATCACCGTTTTCTTCTCTCTGGCGGCATACATGACTCTTTGCCGGTCACGAAAGTTCAAGAACTTCATGATCAGCACACGGAGGGATTGCTGTTCAGAGGTTGGCATCTTGCCAATACAGTGAGCTTGTTCAATAATCACTGGACCCGACAGTGAATCTCCAAACACTTCAGGTAACCACTCTTCCAAAAATGTCACCGCGTCTGTCCCCTCTGCCTTTTCTGGGAGGTCTACTAGACGTAGGCTACTTCTCCTGTGTCGATTTTCCAAGTCGTCCAGCCTGGTGCTGAGTGTCTCCACCTGCGTCTCCAGGGTCTGCACTGTTTTCTGCATGTCCCTGATGCTATCTTCTGTGTTGCTTATCCGGTGCTCAGCCTCAGATAGCCTGCCCGCAAAGTCATGCATTTCCATCTTTATGTCTTGGATAGAGGACGAAACCTCATCAAATTTCGATGAGAATACGCTTTTCATTTCTGAGATCGCCTTCATCACCTCACTTCCTTCGTTGTTAGCTTTAGCTTCTGGTGTTGCATGTGTACATGGCTGCAGCTTCTTCAGGCTTTTCTCCCTGTCTGTCCCTTTTTTTTAGTTGTTCTTTCGGTTGGCCATTTACGTTGTCCTCGTGTCATGTCAGACTCTTTGTATATCTGGTTGACGTTATTTCTGAGTAGTGAACAGTTAAATACAGGATTTGGGCTGTTTGTTGTAAGAGCACCTACAGACACGTCCTACCTGCTTGCCGCCATGTTGCCTCTCCTTGAAACATAATTTTGGTTGTTTATAGCACAATAACATCTGATTGAAACATTTTGAGCATGTGTATGTAATGAATATGTAATTCACCACAGCTGTAAGGTGCTAGAAAAGCTTAAAAATGCACCTTGAAAGTGTTAAAAAAAAATTGAATTTGACTTCGGAAAGGTGTAGAAACCCTGTAAAGAGTAAGATCTACCTCTCAAATCATGGTAGTTGCCTTGATCGATTCGTTTGTGTTATTGTGTGACTTTAACTCAGGTATTTTCGTATTCCATAAACCGATGATAGAAATCAGTTCTCATGCTGATGTGACTTTCAGGCATCAAGTTACTGCTCAAAGCAGTGAATAATCTAATTTCACAAGTGGCTGTAACCACAGTCAGTGTGATGTTTGCTGGTATTAGAATAGAGCAGAGCAGTGAGGAATGGCTCAGAGTGTTCAGGCTGGTTATGAGCAGCCATGCAGAGCTTGTTTGTGTTAGTATAAAACTTACTGTACCCATTCTGCCAGTTCAGCACTGTCCTAAATTCATCAAGGGAGCGACGGTCCCCATGTAAGGACATGCTGACCGGCCTGTGCAGCACAACAAGATTTTATTAACATACACTGCTGACCTAGTCTGACCCAGTATATCAGGGAAGGAGAGCACAAAACATGAATATTCTGGATATTCTGGCTCAGTATCAGTCTATTCAACACTGTTTATACCAGGCAGGTATACTGGATCAGTGTATCACTCCATGAGACTGACAGCCAACACAAGGACACCATAACACAACAAAACTGAGAAAAAAGTGAAATTGGGGGTATGGAAGGTCACTTTGAAGGCATAATGACATCTATGAAGACCAAGGACACACAAGAAGTGGACCATAGCAAAACACATTTCTTAGCTAAATAAAAGGCACATAATGTGTTTGAATCAAAAATAGCATAAATGGTAAAATTGTACAGACTTACTGACAATGCAAACAGTTCCAATACTAACATTTTTAATAACAGAGTGTTTGTCTCTGCAGTATATTTGGATAAGGTCACAGGATCCTAACAGATGGAAAGCAGAACCTCTGTGTGACTTGCATTCGTAACAGAGACTTGAGATGTTAGACATTTTCGGGAGTTGGACTGTGGTAAAATATTGTGGTGAGCTGTGGTTCACTTTTGAGAAACTCAGCCAGGCAATATTTTCTTATGTTGAACATGCAAAACCTGAAGACATACATGTGTGACATTCTAACAGCAGCAGAGCAGCATCCACACACTCACCAGTACACACAGCTATAGCTTTATATAGCTCCTGTATCATTAATTCATCACATGTACCTGTGCACCATCGTGGCAGTGACATCACCATTATGAAAGGTGATCAATGATTTAGTTTACAGTGCTCATGTTGAAACAGACTTCATAAGAATTTCAAAATAAAGGTTCAACTAAAAAGAAAATGAATACGTGGAAACCAAATGATGCTTCCAGTGTGAATAAAAAGATAAGATGAGCCACAGGGGCAATTCAGCTGGCTGAGCAGCACAAGGACAGAAATCAGTACAGATGAATGCAGAAAGTAAAAAAATATGAATTAGAAGTGTGTAAAATAAAAATAGAAACTATGCAAGAGCAATTAAAGCCAAATTACAAGATGTGGAGTGGATTATGAGGAGTTACAGTGGTGTTATTAGTGGCAACAAAAAATCAAAAATAAGGAAAAGTAGCGTGAGAGCTGCTCCAACATGCTGCCTCTAATTTAAAGAACACAGACAAAAGTAACAAAACGAAGTGCAGGAGAGTAATAAATCCAGCTTTGATTGGCAGATTATACATACTTTGTGAAAACTGTGACAATTGGCTTGATACTGAAACCATGGGTTTTATTATCAATTTCTCCCACATTTCCACTTCGGCATGCGTTCATGATAGTAAAACATGTATGCCTAATCTGAAATACAGTGATCACCTGTTTTCATAAATACTAGATTATGTGCGGGAAAAGTGTGGATTTTGTGGTGGGTATTGTTTAGTGTTGTCCAGCTGGACTTTAGTAAATAAAATACTTAAGTGATTAGAATTTTTGTACTATACACTAGGGATGCACAGTGCTAGATTTTTGCTAGTATACACTCTTTTTGGCCAACTACTGATGCCGATATATGCATTTTTTTGTTTGTTTGTTTGTTTGTTGTTGCAGTGAACACCAAGTCTCTCTCATAATGGAATAAACATTCTTATGCCTACTCTCATTATGATGGCCCACTGACAACGCACTCTCATCCAGCAGCACAGTATACATTAGAATCTGGCCTGAAAACAGGAGCCCAAAAAGGCCCAAGCCCAACAAAATTCTGTCTGAACGTCAACAGCATATTTCAGCTGGAACTGGATTATAGCCTGACATTTTTCTTAACAAGCTTCTCTCTACGTACCAAACAGTAGGAGTTGGCAGTGATAGGGACAATACATGGGGAGAAGTTGAATTAACAATGACAAAATTGGGGAAAAAAAATGGAAAAATAAATTGTACTAGTACTATTGATGATAATGATAATACTACTAATAATAATAATGATAATGACAATAACACCAAAACCCAATGTAAGCCCATGAAATATGTGAGAAACCCAACCCGACTGGTTTGGGTTGGGTTTGGGTTGGGTTGGGGCACAGATCTCAAGCTGAAGCACACACCCACTCAACCAGACCAGCTGATACCAACATGCTGACATTATCTTGCATCCCTATTTAAAGCCAAAACAATGAGCTTAAATGACTTTGCCAATGCTGCAGCACTCTAAATGTTCTCTGCCTGAAGTTCTGCTTCAGTTTGCAGAAAAGTGCAGATCTTAGCTTTATGCAATATGATTAATGTTTTTTGAATTTGCACACACTGGAAATAAGCTGCATGTCTTCCAAGTGTAAATAAACAAAAGGAATGTGGAAGCCTATTTTTAATGTTTTGTTTTGGAGCAGTCAGAATCAGTGAAAGGAAATGGATGGTGGCAATATTGGGCTTTTTGAACAAATCAGTCCTCATGAAAATGATATTCAGGGAGGTCTGATAGACTCAGTGTGGAAGTCGTCCTGTGTGGTGCAGGGTGGGGTGAGGGGGTGTTGCATTAGTGGGAGAAATGGCTGTGGAAAAAGCAATAGTCCTCCATCAGCTGTCAGTGCACCACACACACATTCACACACAGGCACACACAAAGAAACTGATGAGCCCTTTTTCTCAATATGAAAGTTTAATGACTTCCCTCCTAGTTTCATAAATGTTATGTCCTCTCTCTGAGCCACACAATTCCCTGACTATCCATCAACCAAACACTCGGCCCTGTGTGTGTGGGTGTGTTTCAGCTGATCTGGAATGCAGTTGGTATGTGTGATTGGGGCAGACTCTGGCCCTTTTTTTCCTTCATGAGTAAAAGAAACATCTATCAGGCAAATCACTGTCTTCCAGTATATGAATATCTTACATGATAGGCAGGTATGCCGTTAATGTACTGACTGTACATTAATGTTCCTATCGCCTTTTAGGATAGGGAAAAGATCGATATACAATGCCATGTATTGATCTTTTAATACATAAATTATTAATATTGCAAATGCAAATTAAACTTTTTGTTACTGGAATAATAAAAATCGATTGCTTTTTGAGTCCACTGCAGGGTTTTTTTCTGGTGAGGTCCGTAGATGTCACAGTCAGCAGGATTATTAGGTTTTAATGACAGTGTGGGTCAGTCTGTCTGCTCTTCCACTTTGCTGCAATAAAATGATTCAAGTGAGATGAACAGACTGGAAACTTTATCTTATTAGATAAAGCAGATGTTAACAGTTGAAAAAGTTTTGTGATAATGTGGTATTGTGACGTAAGTATGACCATAATGTATTTTAACTTAAGTAGCATAGTCGGACTCATCAGGTGCACATTGCAAGTATAAGTCTGCCATTGGTTGCTTGCTTTCAGCTAGCATCATTGCATTTGCTCTCTAATTTTCAAAGTTTCGGGGAAACAACAGCCTCCAAGCTGAACGTAAGCAAGCTAACAGCTGTTACCTTTGTTGGGGGGTGACTCAGCCAGTTCAGTGTCTGAGTTCACCTCCTGATGTGCAAGTGTTTCACCAAAACAAGTCCCCCCCCGATACTATTTTGCCGCAGCACCACCGCTGCAGTCTGGGCTTAGCTCTGCCCAGGACATTTTGATTGGTTTAAGGAAATGCAAACAAGACAGGGCATTATTTCCTGTTTTGCAGAATGTGCATGTGAGAAGACAGACCTTTGTTCAGCACCGAGTGCTGTGGAGAGAGGCCTTCTTATGTGAGACTATAAATAGCATGATATCTGTATGACTTAAGTGTTGCGATAATATTGCTAACATCTCCAGGACGTGAGTTAGGTTTCATTTTCTGCATCCTGAACCCCTTCTACTATACGAACACATGCTTAATGAACGCACACAGAAGTTTACCAAGGCAATCGTGAGCAAGCACGACAAATATCAGCTGTACATGTGTATGTGTGTCAGTACTGACAGTACTCACCAGAGAAGTCGAGTCCTTCCTTTACATCTCTCCTCTCTTTACTTTCATGAGGTGACTTTCAAATACATTTCTCCTCTGGTCAGCAGTCAACATGGACAGAGAGGCTAATTGTCTTACTGTAAACAGTGTGGTTGCTGTTGCACACAGGTTTACAAGAAAATGTCATGATAAATCCACTTTTTAATCCCAAAAGTTAAAAAAAAACTAACACTGAGCTCTCGTCTGCCCGGTCTGCAGTACGGCAATTTCTTTGTGGATTGCTGCTGCAGAGGGGTTTAGAAGCAAGAGTGGAAATAAATCAACTTTTTAGTCCCAAAGACAAATCACCCCAGCCCTAGAACACACATTATATTGCTACAATCCCAATGCTAATTTCTATCCATGTTAGCATCAAGCTATTGGACTAAGCTCTAGTTATTTTTACATATTAAAATATCGATTTATATGTCAGAAAATTGATTCAGGAATCGTGAATAGAAGAATCAGGATTGAGAATCAATTTGTTCGCGACCAGGATCTTCACTGTCATGATAAAGATGAAGACTGCTCTGTTCGCTCTCAGGCTGCATCACTAATGGATTTTTATTTTGCTGTCGAAACATTAATTAATGACCATCATGAGCATGAGGTCCGCTCGTCACAGTGAATCCACTGATACATTTTGACATCAGCTACATTATTAGAGAGTGAATGCTGCTGTCTGTTGTATAGTATCCAACAGTTATCCTGCACTGAGTGATGGGACATTTAGTTTGGGCTCTCATTTAATCCCTGTTTGCTCACATGCTGTATGTAAAGTGTTTTTCTGGATATTCATTTATTTATCTATGCAGCTGGCATGAATGAAGATTGAAAATACCAAGACAGGCTGTTGGTCACATTACACCTTCTTCCTGGGTCTCACCATGAGGGGAAAATTGACTGAATCAATTATCAGACAACTATTATCATCGACTCTAGCTAGACAAACTAATAAACCTAACAACAAACTAAAAAAAAAAAAAATCAGTCTATTATTAACCAACTATTAAATTAATTTGCATGTATTTTATAATCACTTCATTTTTTATTTATAACAAAAAAAGCTAATTCCCTGATTTCAGCTTATTAAATGTGAATATTTTTTGGTTTCTTTACTCCTCTCTGACAGTAAACTGAATAATTTTGAGTTGTGGTATTTTTCTTAGAATAGTAGTCGTAGTGTGATACATAATGTATTATCATTTAGTCGTATGATAGTGAAACAGTGGTGTATGATTCCTTTTTCTGCAGACATTTTCTGAAATGTTTTTCTTCATCACTGTTCAGCCTTTTGCCAATTTCTGGCTGTTTGACACGTAAATGGTAGTGCACAATGCTGTGTGTGCAATAACAAAGCTGATAAGATATATTTTATATTTTAATACACTCTGTTCCTGTTCACTGGGGTAAAAGTGAAAGCTCTTCATAAGGCAGTGAGTAAAAAAAGCCTCTGTTTGATTTCTGCCTTTGAAAAGCAGAAAATAACTCCTTTCTTTTTCTATTTCTGGGTTTGTTTTCCTCCTCAAGTGCACAGATGCTGTCACATTTTGTAGATTTGCTGTCTTGAAATAGACTGTGTATCACAGAATCGCCTGCGTGCCTGCAACTGTGTTATAATGGGAGTTACCTGTGATTCCCTGCGGTGAGGATGCTGCAGCTCCTAGAGGTCACCACACTATAGTCATGTGTTGTTACTGAGAATACTGGTTAACAGCTGAATGCTCTGCTGCACACTGCGCTCAGACTAGAGCTTTGTTAATAAAGAGACAGTACTGAGTGTACTGTATGAGACAGTATCCCTGCTCTGATGACACAGATCGGCATATAAAAATGAGGAGTTTTGTTTCCTACAGGAGAGAATGAAGTGTACATGCAGCAGTTCAGATTAGAGCCTGGCAGACAGTGGGCAGTACTGATCCATAGTTGAGTTTTCAACAAATCTGATCACAATACATCAGTCATTGTTAAAGTTTTAATAGAGCAAATAAAATCACATTTCTGCTCATCACAAAAAGAAAATTCACCACATTTCATGATGATGGTAAGTGTAGGGAGACACAACAGTATTTTCCGTGTTCCTCCCAACAGGATCCCCACACAGAAATTCAAGTCGTAGATTTTTTTTTATTCCATTATTTAATTTATATTTTAAAAGGGCCTATAGTGTGTTCTTTTTATCAAATAAAAAAAGCTAACTCTAATTTGTGTGATTTCAGAGTCTAATGCGTTGCTATCGTTTCATTACATTCATTACAATGCATTTCTCCTCTCCTCTGTGACGGGTGGGTCTCCCCCCTCGCTCCTCTCTCACAGCACACACCCATACACCGGTACAGACACACCCACCCACACTCAGAGAGCGGAGGAGAGAGATTTTCCAACCGTTATGGTAAAAAACACCAACAAACAAACAAAAATTGTAAATGGAGGTTCCCCAACTGTTTGCCCCACCAAGCAAAAATATTGGCGTTTTTTAAACGAACTGTACGTGGCGAGGCGGGAAGCACAGGTAACTCTGCGGCCAGTGTTAGCCAAAATGAGAGCATCTCTCCCAGCCCTGACCACAGCACTTGCTGATCTGCCCCTGTTAACGTCGCCACGACTAGACCCAAACACACCTGTTCCAGCCCTCCCACTGAAGCACACAGTAAAAAGCTGCAGATGGGTCACCACCAATGTGAACATAAATCAGTGTTAACTGTTTATTCAGGTCCAAATGCTCTGTAATTATGGTAATGGGGTCCTTTGGCGAGAGGGTCCTGCAAGGACCCCAATGACAGACCACGCTCATTCTAGCCCATTTTGTTGATTAATCTATAAGTTGTTTTGTCTGTAAGATGTCAGACGATGGTGAAAAATGTCAAGCCATGTGTCACAAAGCCTAAAATGACTTCCACAACTCAAAAATATTTACTTTACTGTTATAAAAGAGTAAAGAAACCAGAAAATATTCACATTTAAAAAGCTGAAATCAGAGAAACTTTTTTCTTAAAATTACTCAAACTATTTAACAAATTATCAGAAACACAAGATCTTCACAAAAATACTTTTATAGAGCATTTTCAAATGCTTTGATATAATCTTGTCAAATCAGATATTACTGTAGCCAATATTTATTGGCTAACATAGACCATTACTGATATAGATGATATAGCTGTGATGGGCCAATATCAGACATCATTTTTACTGTATATTCTTAAAATATAGTCAATTGAAGCAATAAATTCCTCAGTACTGCTATATTGACCAATAGAGATGAGTTCTCCTGCTTGCAAAGCAGTGTGGAATTGCCTACAGGTACCAGGATGCATTGCACTCAAGCTTCTGATGTCAACCCCAGCCTATAGATATTATTTTGAGAGCCAAAAAATAGTGTCAGGTGACAAAAATATTCATCTAGAAAGTTCTCTGGCTGCCCAGAGGAGGAGACTAGAAATCTAAGCTGTAATAGCCTGTAGTTCTTCCTTAACACCAGTGACATCACTGTGACATCACTGCATGCAGGAAGAGCAACAGATTTTGTAGCAGGAGCTCTCAGCTTTCTCAGCACAAACAGGCATGAATTCATTTGACTACATTTAGCATTAACACTGACTGGACATCCATATGACAAGTGTCAAAGCTCCCTTTTAAATTGGGACTGCACTACACCTATCTGTATTATAACAGCTCACATGGTAAATTCAGAATAAAGTACAGTTAGTGTGCTGTTAGCTGTGATGTTAGTGCTCCACAGAAGTGATCACAGCTTGTTTTGGAAGATTGTGTTGAGTGTGTGGGTGCAGGTAAAGAGGGGGTGGTTCTGACATGCTGGAACATACTGCTGAGTCTTCTCTTAAACCAGTAACAGTGGTGGCTGCTGGACTAAGTGGGCCATGACATTCATGGAAGTGCCTATCAAATCAGCTGTAGCAGCCCCTGTAGATTAACCTGAGCAAAGACAATATAGATACTGTGTAAGGTGAGGCCACGCTGCTGAGTATCTGAACTGTGATTGGGTGAGAACAGGAGTTAAAGGCAGTTAAGAGGTACATGATGTCAGGGGTGAGAATGGTGTCACCTGTCAAAGGGCTCAGTATGTTTATGGCCGCAGAGTAGGGCTGAACAATTTATCAGTTTGTACACACATCTTCTGATGCAAACATGATCTAAATCACAATATAGTCATATGGATCAATATTCTGTTACTGCATCAACTATTTCTGTCTAGAATGTTTTCTGAAACATATTTTAGTGTTGTAGGGCTGCAACTGGTCCTTATTTTCTTGATAAATTGATTATTAGTTGCGTGTCACATGTCAGAAAATGGTGAAAAATGTTGATCAGTGTTTCCCAAAGTCAGAGATGACATCCTCAAATATGTTGTTTTGGCCATAACCCAAAGATGGTGAGTTCACTGTCATATACGAGTAAAGAAACCAAAATATATTCACATTTAAGAAGCTAGCTTGCTAATTTCTTGCGAACATTCTTGTTATTTTAAGAAGTGATTTGTATAAATGCACTGATGTGTCAGTGTTCCTATTGTGGGTCTTGTACTGAATACTCTGAATAGATATATGTGCTATTTATTTGTACTTATTTATTTATTCTTGGTATGTCAATTTATGTCACAACCGTATGTGTATGACAGCAGTGTATGAAATGAATAGATTAGCTATGTACATTCAAAATCTGTTATGACTTGTTTATATGAATATAACCTCCAAAGTGACTGAAGAAAAAAACAATAAAAACAAAAAAAGAAGCTAGAATCAGAGAATTTTACCTTTTTTCTTAAAAAATTATTTGCACTGATTAATTGATTATCAAAATAGTTGTCAAGTAATTAAATAATCTATTAATCTTTGCAGCCCTATACTGTTTAGTTGTAATACAGTCCCATATAGCCAGGCCTCTCTACACAGCGCTGAGCGCTGGAGAAAAGTCTAGCTCAAGGAAGACACATTCTGCTATAGAGGAAATAACCCCCTGTCTTCTTTGCATTTCTTTAAAGCAATCACAAATGTCTTGGGTGGTGCTAAGCCCAGGATGCAGCGACGGTGCTCCTGCAAAATAGTGTTGAGGGAGAACTTGTTTTGGTGGAACAAGTACTTGTTGGGAGGTGAACACTGGTATTAAGGTGACTGCATTGCTTCAAAAGAAAAGGTAGCAGCTGTTAGCTTTTCATGGTAATTCCATTAGCATCCCAGGCGATAAGTTACTGTTTTCAGCATGTAGGTTGCAACTCGGAGGTTGTTCTTTTTTCCCAGGGGCTTTGATAGATAGCTGATGCCATGATGCTGCATGAAGCTAGCATCCAATGGCAAGACTTATAGACGAATCCGGTGACATACCAGAAGTTAACAAGCCGCCATTGCTGCGGTGGTGTTTCCCTACAATAAGAGAAC
Source organism: Lutjanus erythropterus (assembly GCF_056507025.1). Classification (NCBI taxonomy): domain Eukaryota; kingdom Metazoa; phylum Chordata; class Actinopteri; order Lutjaniformes; family Lutjanidae; genus Lutjanus; species Lutjanus erythropterus. The sequence continues at coordinate 30,690,931 of NC_139333.1, read as the reverse complement.
GAATGAATGCCAGCCATCATATAAGGTTTACAATTTTCTTCTAATACACTTCCTTTTTATCCAGTGTTACTTTTGACAGCAATGTCTATGAGGTCTGGAAGAACTTGAGCTGCTCCAACAATCATGACAGACTTCAACTTTACTTCATGAAGAGAGCTGCTGTCTGAGACCAGACACTCTATAGAGATTCACTGAGAGTACAGCGGACCACCATGTCTTATAGTGGATCAAAAATATTAACAGAAAGAAACTTGTTGTTGAAAAATATGAATTCATATATATATATATATGTATATATATAAAAAATTTTACACAGTACTTCACTCAAATGTGGCGAAGATTAGTTTTTTTCTCTTCATTATCCATTTCTGGCTGTTGTCACAAGCAACGTTTAACTACTAAATAACATTTGAATAACATTGATAAAAGGAACCTTCACCAGTTACTGAGGACTGCTGTTAATTCAATTATCCATGCTGTCACTGTTAGCAAGTAACAGCAGACACGGTGTCTAGAAGGGAACCCCAGATCCGCAAGATCTCCTGAGAATGAACATTTTGACCGAAACCATGAAAAATCTTGTGAGTCTTTCAAATTTGGGGTTCCCTTCTAGACCCAATCCATAGACACCGAGAGTGATGATGGACATGACATGCCACCACAGCAATGGCGGCGCCGCAGGATGGCAGAACACACAAAGCGGTCACCAGATTCATCTAATCATGCAGTGTGCATCTGGTGAGTTAGATTATCTGTAGTATCATAAAGTTACTTGAAAATGGTGCAGGGAAGTCCGACAGGGTGCATATGCACAAGCATGCACACATACATGCAGAAACATGCCCATGCAGCTGCCCCAACTAAATAGAGATGACTGAATAACAACAAAGCCACATTTATAAGCCATATCACCCAGACCTAATAAACAGTTTCATGAACAGTAGCTTAACATAAAACAAAAAGTCTGATAGTAATTAGTGGATGAAAATGGTATTTGTGTTCAAAAGAGAGTGTAAACGTAGAGTATAACGTGGCTGTTTTTGCAGTGATGGACAGCTTCATTATTCTGAATTTATCAAGGCAACAGGTAACATGGAGGAAGTGATGGTTCCTGCTCAGTGTATCACTTTCTTTCTCCCTCCACACACACACACACACACACACACACACACACACACACACACACACACACACACTCAGCCAATCACTAGAGTGGTTGACTGCTCTTCCTCAGGTCTGGTCAGGCTCAATTAAACAGCATATGCCACTTCTGAATAATTCAAAAGGAGCGGTGAGGCTGATTGGTGGATTCATAATTAATGCTGGACAACATATTGGTCAGTGCACTTCTCTGATTTAGTGTGTGTGTGTATGTGTGGTTATTACAGTGTGTGCATGCTGGGAGGTGAACAGCTGAGTGTGCCTTTTGTATTGAACAGAAGAGCGCACATTGTGTATTACAGAATTTATCTTACATTAAAACACAGTGATTATGTTAATTGTTGATTAATCTGTCAGTTATTTCCTCAGTTAATCCTGTCACAATCTCGTCAGTTGAATAATAGATCCACACATGTAAAACAAACAGCTTTTACTGTAATGATTATTTTAATTGTCGATTAATCTGTCAAATATTTTCTCCATTAATCAATTAGTTGTTTCGTCCATTAAAATGTCAGAAAATAATGAAAAATGTTTAGCATTGTTTCCCAAAGACCAAGATGGCGTCTTCAAATGTCATATTTTGTCCACAACTCTAAAATATGTAGATTACTGTCAAGGAGGAGTAAGGAAAGCAGAAAATATTCACATTTAAGAAGCTGAGGGAATTTATACTTCTCTTTAAAAAATGACTCAAAATAAGCAATAAATAAGTAGTTCTGTAAGCAGACGTAGGAAAAGTAATGACAAACAGACATTCAACTACCACTCTTACACAATTTATTTAAAAAGTCTGATATACAAAGTAGTGAAAGAAAAGAAGACATACTGCAAACATATATTCACTTTTCCATCTTGCATACGGATATCTAGCAGCTAGACACCTTCAGTGGGGGATAACAAAATGATGCATTCTGGGATGTGTAGTTTACTTTCACAGTACAGCATAGAAATGTGTTGTGCAAACTAAATTCTCTCATGGGCTGCATAAAATGAGAAGCTGGGCTGGATTTGGCCCTTCGGGCAGGTGTCTGGTATCTACTCTTTACTTGAGCAATTATATTTCTGACAAATTTTTACTTTTACTCCCTACATTTAACACAAATATCTGTTCATTTAAGAGGAATTATTGATTATTTTTATTTTGTGTCGTTGCATGCTGCCTTCCCAACATCAAGACTGATTTCAACCTAAATGGACAAAACAACAACACATAGAAAATATGATTATATGTATTCATCAGTGCACATTACACACATCTGTCACATAGAAACGATGTAAGAAGATGAAAACGATTGATGTAACAGAATAAAAAATGACACAAGAAAACCAAAAAGATGTAAAAAGACGAATTTCAGCGTAAAAAAACGTAACAAGATTAAAAAGGATGTGACAAGATGAAAACAATGCAAGCAGATAAGAGATGTAACAAGACAAAAAAACAACATAAAATACCTAACAAGATGAAAAATCAGTGACAAGATGAAAAACGCATAAGAGGATGAAAAAGATGTAACAAGAAGAAAAATGACATCAAAAGATGAAAAGACATATGATGAAAAAACATACGACAAAAAAAGACTTAACAAGATGGCAAATGCCATGACAAGATGAAAAAGGACTAAGAAGACGAAAAAGTATGTAAATAGTGAACAAGACGAAACAGAGATCGAGACTCGACTGTGGAGAAAAGGTGAGGTTTAGTTATCTTTTCACAGAAACAGTCAGTAGAAATGTCCTTCAGAGGACATTTCAGATCCTGTACTTTTTCACTTTTACTTCAGTAAACAAGTTGAATCAGTACTTCTGCTTCTTTTTTATACAGGTACCTGTACTTTTGTCCAGCCAACAGTCCAAAACCCAAAGACTCTTTGTTTACTGTCATAAATGACAAAGAAAAGCAGCAGATCTATGAATTTAAGAAGCCATAACCAGCAAATGTTTGACATTTTGGATTAAAAAATTACAAAAAAAAAAAGATTAATTGATGGTCAAAATAATTGGCAATTAATTTTCTTTTGATCAATTAATCAATTAATTGACATGCTCCCTCTTGACCTTAAACACACAGACTAATTTATTTTGACTCCCTCACATCCCATTCTGCTGCCCAAAATACTCACAAGAGCACCAAATGTGAATTTGTCCGCCACTGAAATTAATCCCCAACAAATGCACTATTTAATCCTGTTTGAGCAACGTTTGCTAAAATCTACAGTGACTGGCTGTTTTAGTGAATTATAAACCCTTTTTTTGAAAAATGAAACTTTATTTGTGAGCTGTGACTTTTTTAAAGATTTACATCTTCAGAGGGAACCAATGGGCTTGGAGCAGAGTCACAGACAGGGTAGGGACGTGGGAAGTATTGAGAGACGGACAAACACATTGTTGGCTTTGGTCCTTTGAGGAGATTTGTTGACAAGGAGAAAAATCGAGAATAACAGCAGACTTGTGTGTTCACTTCTATCTCTGACTGTGTTTGAGTGTACCTGAGATATTTCAGCAGGGTTGTTTACTGATGAGTCAGCTGACATTCACGTCCATCTAATAGAGACTTTCCAGCAGCCAACAGAATCTCACAACAGCTACTTTACTGCTCCATCATTATTTATTGTAGCAATTTGTACAATGTGATGACCATAAACCAGTATATTATTATCTACAACAGTAATGGAATTTTCTAAATAATATTGGACCCCATTAAGTACACAAACATCAGTCAGATAATCATGGTTGGGAGGATTACTTTAAAATGTATATTCCTGTACAGTTTCAACTGCCTGCAGTCAGTTATGTAATCCAAGTGTCACAATAAAAGCTATTAAAGTAATGGAACTTGTTTACTGTCCATTATGTTTGGATTGCCTCAGTATAAAATATGGTTAAATTATTTTACCAAATATAGTGTTTTTTTTTTCAGACTGCAGCTACTGATTATTTTCATCATTGATTAATCAGTTGATTATTTATTTGAGTGTCAGGAAATGGTGCAAAATGTTGATCAAAGCTGAAGATGACGTCCTCAAATGTCTTTGTTTTGTCCAAATGTCAAAATATTCAGTTTACTGTCAGAGAGGAGTAAATAAACCAGAAAATATTCACATTTAAGAAGCTGAAATCAGAGAATTTGGACTTAATCAATTAATTACTTTAAGTTATTCTTAATTATCAAAATAGATGCAGATTAATTTAATGGTTAATTAATGTTTGCAGCTCTGAGTATTTTATGTTTGTTAGGTTTATTAGTTTGTAAAAGAAATTAGTTTGTCCAGCTGTTCCTTCCTTTGTTGTGTGCAATTTATTGATTGATCGATTGATTTAATGACAAGACACCATGATAATGAATTGGCAGCTGTGCATGGTAGTATATCATTCTTTGTTTTAAAATAATGATCCTACTAAAAATCCCAATTTTTACTTAATATATCTGTAATCTAAACTTAATGTATCTGTAATGTTACATCTTTTTTTACCTTTAACTGTAATTGAATACAGTTACCTTTTTTTAAAAATCCAGATTACATAATCTTCTGACATGTAACCCATTACTCCCCAAGCCTGCAGATCATTTCCTGATGATCAGTCTGTACAGTAGCGTTCTGCAGAGATATTGTCTTTGGCAAAGTTGTTTGTGAATCTTCATGCAAATAAGTCAGAAAGAAATGAACTGAAACGAAAAGGAGAAAGAGGAAGATGAGGTAATGGATGATTAAAGGGTCAGGAGGTGAGAGACAGCGGTGTAGTCTCAGGTGGAGAGGACTGCGTGTGTGCTTTAAAAGTGAAGCGTGCTTTGAAGGTGACCTTTAACAGGTTCAAAGGATGAACAGAGAGAACGAGGACGAGGCATCATGAGTCTGAGTTTCAGCGGGGGATCAAGATTTCCCATTTTGCTCAGCAGTGACGTGATGGTTAGTACGTCACACAGTCCTCCCAATAACTGTGCAGCTGCAACCGTTAGTCAAATAAGTTGTCAGCTATAAAATGAATGTTATGATAATCACTTCATCCTTTTGATTCTTTTTTTTTAAATTTGTTTTTCCAGAGGTTTTCTGATGTGATCTGTTTTTTTTTTCAGGTTTCTTTACTCTTCCCTGACAGTAAACTGAGTCTTTTTTCAGTTGTGGACAAAATAAGACATTTGAGGACGTCATCTTGGAATTGGGAAACACAAATCAACATTTTTCACTGTATTCTGATATTTAATGGACTGAACAACTAATTGTTTGATTGAGAATAGTCAGTTAGTTGCAGCCCTAGAGAAAAAGGCAACAGCTAAACAATGAAAGAAATCATACATGAAATGTGTGGTGTTTAATAAAGCAAATCTGATTCATTAGCATAATTATCATTTATTAGCATATTCATCTGTTTGGACAATATTTCAGTAACCACTTGGCTGACTTGGAGTGATATTTGAGTGGAGTTTGGTGGTTACTGAGGATGCTGAATTCACTTCTGACATTTTCAAAATGGTCATTTAAACCAGAAGGACCCATATTCCTGCCAGTTTAGAAGCTTTAGAATACACTGAATTGATTGAATTGCATAAATAACTAATTGAAATAACTGAGATACCTTCAAATGAGTTATAAATTACAGGATGTTTATGAACACAATTATCTAAACAATATCTAAAATGCATTTACTTAAATGTATTTCAAATTCAAAATGGATGTTTCATCCAAATGTGGACATATTTCGACTCCTGGTGAGAATATTTTGATTAAGTTTCAGTCAATTTAGAAATTTTAGAGGATGCTCAAAAAAAAAAATCACTTCGACTTGCTGCAATCATACATTACAATCGAAGATGACTCACAGTTGAGTACTGAAACTAACAAAGTGGAGTACGAGGTGATCGCAATATGTAATGCAATTAGTGTAAATGATGATGTTTACATTATTATATTTTTATTTTTACTGTGAAATAACCTATTGAAATCATCATGATGTGATATTTGTTGTGGTCTGTACCAAACAAACAAAAATTCTGAATTTCAAAATTCCTAGGTCAGGACATCCCTGCAGCACTACAGTACTTAAGTATAATGCTGTTTCCCACGCATTTTTCTTTCAAAAAGCTGCATTTTTGTTCTGGTTCTGTCATTTGGATATTGCACTGGGTCATATTGCGGTTTATTGTGTAGCCCAGGCAGTATCATACCAACCTAGAATCTGAATAATATCCTCAACAAAAGAGAGAGGGGAGTTTTTAGAAGTAAAATGTGTCCAACAAATAGAACACATGCGTCCTGGAACAGGTTTTAAAATAGGTCTGACCTAAGATACCGTACGCCTCCAGACCAGCCTGGTTCCAGTCAGGCTGGTTTTAAAGTATAGCTTTACCTTCAGACCAATGCTCCAATCAAGCTGCCAGACTGAAACACAGTTTTCCTCCCCAGAGTGCCTCAGGACTGATATACAGTGAACATAAGTCTGAGTCAAAACACAGCTCACATCAGATTGATCACTGTTTGACAGACTGTAGCCTGCAGTTACTGCCGACTAAAGTGTAGAGCTCACACCTGTGTCAAACTGCAGTTTCTCCACACTCTTCAGTTCATATAGGCCTATACTGTCTGCTTCCAAATGGATGGAAATAAATACTCTGTTGCCAGTTTATTAGCTCCACCCCGCAAGAACTACTTCAATCTTCAATAAATCCTCCCTTCATGAAGGTTCATATGTTCCGTTTTTGTTGAAAACCTTTCAGAGTGGTGGTGATTTAACTGTCTGATCATTTTAGAGATTTAGTTTTGGGGTGCTGTTGAACTGTATTGCATTATACTAAGTTACTTCTATTATTTTGTCAATTATTAAATTAATTACCAACTATTTTGATAATCAATTAATCAGTGTGAGTACTTTCTTTAAAACTTTATTTTTGTTAGGATTTTTTTTTTCCAAAAAAAACACCAGACAAAAGACAGGGTCATCACGGGTGAAGAGAAATGCCTGACATGTAAAACGAAGATAAAATCAATCTGGGTTACATTGCCGTATCAAAATCTGTGGGTCCTTTGTGTCTGTGATTACCCTTTAAGATCTAGGATCTAGTCTATGATTCTCAGCTTGGATTACTGCAAATTCAGTGTGTCTCTTAAGGAGGAAGGTGTCTCTTTCATAACTTAATAGTCCATTCTGTTGGTGCAAAAGAAAGTACAGAAGAGGAATGGCAAAATTGTAGGCAAATGTATATAAAGAAGTCACTTCAGATTCAAGCAGTTTGAGTACTTTTTTAAGAAAAAAAAAAATCCATACTTTCTGACTTCAGCTAATGAAATCTGAATGTTTTCTGGTTTCTTTCCTCTATGATAATAACTGAATATCTTTACATTGTGGACAAAATGAGACATTGGGGACATTGGATTTTTAGACTGAACAGCTAATCGATTAAGTGACAGATTAATCAATGATGAAAATAATCATTAGTTGCATCCCTAATTTATATAGATACAATTCAATACAGGTCAGTAGCACTGTTAACCACATCCTACAAATTGATTATAGTTGAAAAGTTGAATCACTTTCAATGAATTCAGTTGCATAACAACTAAATAAAATAATTAGTATTTTCTAGTAAGATATCCATCAATTTAAGTCAATTATACTCAATTTTCCCCGTTCAAATCACTCACTGCTGGTAGCTGAATATATCCAATATAAACAAAATGTACAGTTACCATTCCTGACAATACATTTAATGGTGAGTGCAGATGAATCCAGTGTATGAGTCAGAGACTCGGGTCAGGATACCAACTGCTGCTATCCGGGGGGGTATTTTATGATCCAGACCTGAGCCGGCTGCACAGTCCAGGCTTATTATCTTTTTGACTTGCTGAATTGACGTAAATCCTCTATATGGGGGATGTGAAAATGTCCTGTGTGTAGTCCCAAAAAAAGACACTGTGGCAGGCAGCAGTGCACCCCTGTACACCCATGGGTCTGAAGCCAGGACACTCAGATGGATGACCTCTATGTAACACACACACACACACACACACTGCACCAGTTCACACTGAGACTGAGCCAATTATCAATTGAAATTGAAAAAGAGGTTGAGTGTTTCTTGGCTCACTTTATGTGAAAAACAAGAGACTGGAAGGTGTCAGTAACAACAAACACTACTGAAACTGGACTGTATATCATAAGGCTGAGCATAAAGGGTGACTTGGCTATTTTTCAGCCTGCACCTTCTTTCCCCCTGTTTTAGTGTCCAAGTGACTCATGTGGACTTTTTTATGTTTTTTGGGTTTTTCTTGCCTTTATTTGATAGTACAGCTGAAGAGTAGACAGGAAAGGGGGGTGAAGAGAGACGGGATGACACGCAGCAAAGGACCGGGAGTTGAACCAGCAGCTGCTGCAGAGGACTGACAGCCTCTATACGTGGGGCGGACGTTCTACCAACTGAGCTAAACAGTCGCCCCTCATGTGGACTCTTTTGACCAGATTGGAACGATGAGCTAAAATGTTATTGTTGAGGTTTATTTTCTTCCCATTGAATATATTGATAAAATGACGGTTTCTGCAGGAGTGATAAATTAGCTGTTTGTGGTTAAACAAAACGGACCAAGGCTAATTGTTTTGAGACACTGTTTACATTTGGCCTGGTTAGTTTTGGTTTCACATTGGGATTATCCAAGCAGACTAAAGAACTTTACATGTCATACATCCTGTGTCATCACCTACTTGGGCTGTGTCTCCTTATTTTTGACATTGATTAGTTTGTAGATGGACGTGTGTCTGATGTCTGCGTGTTCACAATTAGGCGAGTAGCCGATTTAGTTTTGGTGAGTTATTTTTTCCATCTTCCAGCTCTGATGATATCCTGTTTCAAGTTCCCATAATTGAAACAAACCAAACCATGGTTCAGTTTGATCTGGACCGAGACCACCTTTTTTCTCTGGACCAACGTCCAGCTTTTTGGCTTGGACCATGGTCCAGGGGATGTTTCACACGTGTAATTTTGGTCCAGAACAAATTGCTAAGTCTTAAAGTCCAATGGATGTTAAAATGCATTGACTCTACCTGAAAGGTCCATCTCTGTAGGGATCATCTCAGTAATGTATCACAGCCTGTTTCATGTCTGACGGCTGCAGCACTTTTGCTTACTTCTAGAATAACTTGTGGAATAATTTCATTTGTCAGTGAGACACAAAACATGGAAACATAGTGTCCAGGTTGAAAAATACAGAAGTCACCCTTGAAAGTCAACATTAAGAGTATATTTTTTAGATGGCTTAAAACTGCACTTTAAAGCTCAACGTAGAACAACATTTTAATTCACTATTTTTTATTTATTTTATTCCATTTATTTCCTATTGGTTTTAATTTATCAAACAAATGACCACAAAACAGGACGACTTCTGATTTATGAAAAAAAAGTGTCAGCTTAGTTGTTGACAGAAAATAAACAGTGCTTAGAAAAATCTCTGAAAGTGGTGATCTCCTGGTGGGCCAACAGTCAACTGTGACATTGAAAATTCCAGAAAAATCTTAAAAGCTAAACTTGTTAGCTCCTCTTGGCATATTTAGTAATAACTCAACACACACAGTCTGGATTTATAGAGGGTGAGATGAGGAGCTGAATCCTCAAAAGCAAAGTTATATTTTATGTTAATGCACAGACGTTTCAGGCAGATGCCTCTCCTCAGCATGCAAACTAGCTGTTTGTTTTCCTTGTCTGTCTTTTTGATTGGTAAAATAGATTTTCTGACTGTTTCATATATTAACAATATATCTGCCTAGAGCATTTTTTTATTTAAACCATAAATACATAACACAACCCAACAATCTTGGTACAGATCTCTTGGATTAGATTTAGTTTTACTTTTTATTATTAGTGGCTGATATTCTCACAATGAAAATAGATCTCTCATGTTATTATTATTTAAGATTTTCTAAGTAATTTTATATATATGTAAAGAATCATCTGATATATTGTTATCTGAAATGTTTTCATTCCTTAATATCATGTAGCTTGTGAGGCAGCTGGATTTGTGAAATCATGTGAGAATCCATCTTGCCCCAGGCTTCAAGTTATCTGTTTGCATCCACACCAAAGGCCAATCAGTGACCTAGGAAGGACTACTGACAGCTATGGGTGTGGTTTTAGGTTTGACGACAGTGAGAAGCGTCCATGGAAGCACCTCGTCTCCAACAAACAAGGCGTCTCCTGAAGAGGTTAGCGTAGATACTGTGATAGCATCAGTTATATCAGAACTGCAGAGTATTTCTTCATTGAAAGAAGAGTGAAGAAGAACACTGAAGGCTCTTCTTTATGGAAAACATGTTTTCGCTTTTCTCCTGACCGGCCTCAGCAAGAGTTTGATCTGATTGGGTGAAGTAAGCCCCTGTTAGACGTGATAGACAGATGGTTCGTCCAATCATCTGCCAAGAGTTTTTTTGAAAGTGAGAACAACTTCCCAGATGGTTCTGTGTGACAAACCATCTGATGTGTCAGGTTATAAGGTTGGTGTTGGCCTGATGAGTCCAGTATGGCTCAAGTCTGTACTTTAACTTCTTGTCATGTATCAGCCAGCGTATACACTGATAGCAGTATATCTGCTATAAGATCATATTGGCTTGGTTTTCTCTTGCTTTTGCCTTTGGTCTGTCTCTGCTTTGTCATTTTACTGCTACCTGGATTGCTCCTAGAGGCATGTCATTTTAAAAACCCTGCTTATTATAAATAGTCTTGCCAGCCATTAATCAAGTGTACAGTCTAAATATTTGGCTTGGAAGAAGAGTGTGTTCCAAGACTTTGTCATCTTTCTGCTTGCCTTGTGTTGCCCTCTTGTTTGTGTTCCTCACACAGCTGAACTAATAGCTGTTGTTCTCATCCCGTCTCTCTTTTCTCAACACTTTTTCACTGTGAAGATCTGCTGTGTTGCTGCTTGTCAGGACTCGGTGCATCCATGTAGTGATTCTCTTCACCTGGAATGTGATTTTGCACATGTGAAATTCATGTATTTTTTCTGTATGGAAACAGTTTACCTATATGTCAAATGCTACCTACGAAACTTAAAAACTAAATAGATAAGTATGAAATACATGTTCTGTTTAAAAAAAAAAAAAAAGTTTTCATATCAGTGCAAATCCACTGATACCAATTATAGACCGATACAGCTGTGATGTACCAATATTAGGGTTGATAATACTGGCTGACTGATATATCCGTCTGGCTTGAAAACAGTATGTCAAATTTGAAATGTACAAAAAATAAGAACATGTATGCATTGTGAAAAACATCTGTACAGTGTCGATGGACAAATGTAAAACAAATCCAAGGTTCTCTGTTCTGTTCCAAAAATTTAAAAAGCTTTTGTTGGTCAATGGCTAAACAAAGTTTAAAAAAAATATAATAAAAATATATCACAGACCAACTGACATGTTTCAGCTCAGAAGAGCCTTCATCTGGGAGCAGCGGTCATGAAAATACATGTGATTATACAGCAGTATAAATCTACAAAAGTATTCAAACAAAAGTATACATCAGCCTGGGTGATATAGTTGAAAGAAACTATCACGATAGTTAAGTTTCAAATCAGTCGATATCAATATTTATTGATCATGTAGGTTGTGACTGACTACATTTTGTGTACTCCAAGGGGTGGAAGCGGCTAAGCTGATAAAATTTGAAAAATCACAGTATTTTTGACCAAATACCTCGATATTGCAATAATATTGTAGTGCTGACTATTGGTGCTTTGATAAAATATTAACCCAATGAGATTTTTTTTAGGATTACTGATTATTATGACAAATTGTGTAAAGGAAAATAATAGAACAGCTGGAACAGTCTGGTGAGTTCATGAAATTTCATCACTTGATTATAATGCAGCCTTTAAAACCAGGAAAAGAGACAAAAGACAACACTTATGTCATATCACGATATCTAGTCTCATATCATGATACAATATAATATTGATATATTGCCCAGTCAGAGAAAGAACACAATATGTACAAAATGAATAAAGAGAAAAGGGAAAAAGAGGAAAAGAAAAATTGGGTACTCGTTAATTCATTCAGTGATTTTTTTTTTTTTTTTTAATTGAAAACTACAAAAACATGGTCATGCGTGGAGTCTTGTCCATTGTCCCTGTATTAGCACATATTGAGACATGCAGAAATCTCTCCCTCCACCTGGATTACTAACTGTTGAGTAATTGGTATTCAGCAACAGCTCCATCAGCCCTCTGGATATTTTATAGGCGTTCTGTGCTCTGGAGTGGAATGACTGTTGCTTTTCTTTTTCTTTAAGCTGCCAGATGCACTTTTTACAGTTGTAGAAACCACCTTTGTCTGACCCTCACTGCAGCGAGGACACTCAGACAGGATCAGGTGTTAATGTGTGTGTGTGTGTGTGTGTGTGTGTGTAAGAGAGATAGGAGCAGTAGTGTAAAAGAGTGAAAGCGAGATGGTATGGCACCCCTCACTCCTCTGTTTCTCTCCTCCTCGCTGCTTCTCACTGCAGTGCTCTTATGTAATCTGATTGATCATAGCGGAATGTTCTAGCGCGGAGTAGACGGGAAGAAAGGAGAGGAGAGGAGCTGAGGAGCAGCGTGGCGAGGAGGGAGGAAAATGAAATGAGATGAAAGCGCGGGGCAGATGAGAGGAGGCTCTGCTGTGACTGAGGAACCATGACATGTAATGAAGTGAAGTCACACTGTTGTGCTCTCACTGCAGTTACTAAATGATGCAGCCGCTAAACCAGAAACACAAACCACTCTGTGTGTCTGTAGTCACACTTCTTGTTGTTTACACACTCTCTGCTCCTGTCACTTAGGAATGATCTTCATATGCAACTGTTTTGTAGTTATGAATTATTTCCCTCGGGCGCCTTCAGGTCAAAATACCAACTTAAAGACAATAAATTCACTCTGAGGACACGGGATAAAGAGCTGAGAGCAAAACATGGACTCTACAGCTGCAATGATTAATTGATTAATCAATTTATCAATTATTAATCAATTATTAAATTAAGCGCCTACTATTCTGATAATCAATTGATCAATTTGAATATTTTTTTAGGGAAAAAAGTCCGAATTCTCTGATTTCAGCTTCTTAAATGCAAATATTCTCTGGTTTCTTCTTCTTTACGCCTCTCTGACAGTAAACTGAATATCTTTGAGTTGTGAGTAAAACAAGATATTTATGTTGTTTTAGGTTCTGTGACACACTGATTGACATTTTTAACCATTTTCAAACTTTTTAAAATAAGCAACTATTAATTGATTAATCAAAAAATAATCAAGCAATTAAATGACTATGACAATAATCGTCAGTTGACAGCAAGTTGCCAGCAGGATTGTCTTTGTTTCTGCTATTTGTTCATTTAAAATATGTTCTCACCCTGCTCCACCCTATGGTTAAAAAAATAGGGCTGCACCTAATGATTATTTTCTTTGTTGATTAATCTGTTGATTATTTTTGTGATTAATCAATTAATTAATGCTGTCGCAATCTTGATAGCTGAAAAATATGTCCAGATAAACATGTTTGGACCTATTTTAGTCTTTTCTGGATTTGTCATTTGATCAGTAAAATGTCAGAAAATGTTGATCAGTTTTTGCTGAAGTCCAAGATGACGTCCTGAAATGTCCTGTCAAATAAAATGAAACCTGTAGATGACATCACAGAGTGTGTCCATGGTTTATACAGTCTATGGTTGTGATATTAAACTTCTTACTAAACACCAAAATCATGGGGATTAATTCTCTGGGAACACAGACCGTCTTTTAAACATTAACAGCAGTCTGTCTAGTTGTGGTGGAGACAGTTCAGTCCAGACCAAAGTGGTGGACTGACTGACCTGATGACTCAGCCAATCCTTGATAACCCAGATATTCGTCCAGTTGCCAGGACCTGTGGTGCATTACCTAAAAATGATCCAACAGATTGTTTGTTAATGAAACTAATTGTTACAGAAACAAAGCAAAAGTATGTCCAAACATGTGCTCCACTTTTCAACTTACAGGCTTGTGATATGATTAATTAATCGATTAATTTGAGAAAATATTTATCAAATTAATTGTCAATTGAAATAATTGTTAGTTGCAGCCCTAGAAGCCACTGTTGTACAAGGGTTAGTACTTGGGTGGGTGCAAACTAACAATTTTAAACAAACAAGTGAATAGATTGAGGCAGCAACTGTGTTCTGTGACATAAAATTACAGTTTTTGCCAAGGGGTCTGATTGCTTTGGAAAGGGTGATATTTGGCTTATTTAGTGTCAGTTTCTCATCAGGAAAGTCTGAACCGATTCTTTTAGGTGTTGTTGACGATGTCCACAGCAGTACATTGTTTAGCTTTCTACACCAGTGCTCTTGCTGCTTCTCCAAACTGGGGCCGTGCTGACCGGTGTATACTGTAGGCTATGGATAAGTAGCTCACACAACCCCACCTCAAAAATTCAAACTGTTCCTTTACAACACACGTCTCCTAATCAGACAGAAAATGAAACTTGCTGAGCACACTGAGAAAATCACAAGGGTTGTGATTTTAATGACCATGACCCTTCATTTCCTGCCTGAGGGATGGTAATGATGGTTAGCCGTCAGGTCAGTCAGTCCACCACTTTGGTCTGGACTGAACTGTCTCCACCACAATTGGATAGATTGTTGTTAATGTTTAAAAGGCAGTCTGTGTTCCCAGAGAATTAATCCTAATGATTTTGGTGTTCCCCCTGACTTTTACTGTTTACTAAGTTTAATATCTCAACCGTAGACTGTATAAAACATTGACTTAGTCTGTGATTTCACCTGCAGGTTTCTGAAGAGGTTTACCATGAAACCAATAATCATTTCATCCCTCAGGGTTCTTGCGGGTGCTGGAAAGCTTTGAAAGCGCTTGAATGTTAATGTAATGTTTTCAAGGTTTGAAAAGTGCTCGGATTTTGGATAACGTGCTGCTTGACATTTTCTTCAGATTGCTTTGATTCTTCATTCATTCTATCCTAAATCAATCCTGTTACACTCTTGCCACTTGAAAAGTAACTGTCTGTCATTTTTCCAGGGGTGAAAATGCCTGAAAATGCTTGAGAAGTGCTTGAATTTGACCTCAGAAAAAGTGCAGGAGTCCTGATCTCTACATCCACCACTACAGTACACAGTGTTTGAAGTTGGAAGCTGCTGGTCCATAAGCAATTTCTTTTCATTTTTTTAACAAGGAAAAGTTGATAATGCAATAACTTAAATTTCATTAGGTTTATGGCAAATTTTTCGCAGCTCATTGAGTCTTGAATAAAGCTAGTAACCTTGTTAGAATGAAACCAGGATAAATGTAAGCCAGTGTAGAGTGAGCCTGTTCTACTAAAATGTACGTGCTCTTTGTTGTCCTGCTTCTTAAAACAGGGAAAAGTAGGATAAAGTTTTTCTTTTTTCTGTGCTGTGACCCTTAGCTGTTGTCGCAGCAACCTACATACTGTGAGCAGGTGAGCATGTGATTGTGTGTGTGTGTGTGTGTGTGTGTGTGTGTGTGTGTGTGTCAGAGAGGAGAGCGGTCCATGCACACAGTTTGAATAATGGGTTCTGTGCAGTACATCGTGGCTGATGTGTGTAGATGGATGACTGGCTGCATGGGCAGCCTATTTCTAGGAGACCTACCTATGGCATAGAACCAACACACACTGACAGGTTGCTGCTGCAGTGCTGTATTTTGCTCTGGTCCCAGAGGCCGGCTGCGGCCTCTCAAAGACACCAGAAAACTCTGTAAAGTCTAACTTCATGTGAAGTGTCCCATATATGAAGACAGCAGCACAGGGCTCTGCAGTGCTCACTGCTGCTGCTGCTGCACTGTCCTCAGACTGCACATGCTGGAAAATAACCTGGAAAACAGACAGGGGCCATGATTGTTGTATGTATGTATATAGACTGTATATTAAATAGGTTGTAATCCTGTTTAATGTACAACCTATAGTTGAAGCGAGTTGCTTCCAGCTGCCCCCTCCTCCCCAGACACATGAAGAAACAGGCAGGCTGCAGGAGTGCAGGATGCACATAACCTCATAAATTGACAATAACAAGTGAAGACAAGTCCTCCACTGTAAGTTGATCAGCTGTTTATAACTGTCATTTCTCTGTCAATGTTAAGTTCAGCCTGTTATCCTGAAAACAAAAGCTCACTGCTCTGAAATAACACACTCTGGACGATGAGATAAGTGGCTGTCTGTCTCACTGCTGCCAAACTCCATTAACATTTTGCTCAATTTAACAGTTACAAACATCTACACCTTCTACAAAATTCATCCAATTCATAAACAGACATTTACTTATTTGCGAAACCTCTGCATTAATTTTGCATAAAAATGGACGTACAAAACAGTTATTATTGTCTGGAATGGAACGGCTGTATGTTCATGTCAAGTGAAGCAAGTATTTCAACTTAACATCTTTTCCTTCATCTCTGATGACACATGGTGATCATTTTATGATTTATTAGAATACAGGAGTGAATATGGGAGTCAGTTTGTTTGAAAATACATTTTATAGAGGCACTCTAGTGATTTACACTGGTACTGCACATCTGGAGTGATATGGTCAAACTCTTCTATTCTATGACAATAGAGTAACTGTTCTTTAAATTCAATTAATAAATGATTTTGGGTGTCTGGATAGCTCAGTTGGTAGAGTGTGCGCCCCATGTACAGAGGCTGTGAGTCCTCTGCAGAGGCTGTGGGTTTGACTCCAGCCCATGGCCTTTGATTTAAAGTAACCATACTGGACTGTACTCACAGAACTCATCACATTTGATTAATTTCTTCTTTTACTTTGAGCTTTCAAACTAATAAAAATGCAACACCTGAGTTAAAACAAAGGGCTAAAGACAAAGAAAACAGGTAATTCCTGTCAACACTGGGATTTGAAAGGGACATTTCCTGCCACCCCATCTCCTCTACCACATACGCATTACATTTAGGCCACTCACACGTCTCACACAACACATGCGTCATAGTTTCACCTTTTTGACTCAAAATTTTGACTTTTTAAAATCTCAGATATAAATTTTTATCTCATACTTTAAACTTTTTTTTGTCCTGTAATTGTGGTTTTATCTCATAATTATGACTTTTTAACTTATAATTCCCTCTTTTTACCTCATAATTACAACTTTTTCTAAAATTATGATTCATGATTATGAGTTTTTATCTCATACATTTTATCTCCTAATTATGACCTTTTTCAGTCTCATAATTATGACTTAAAGCTTTAAGCCTAAATTCATCATCCTGGTCTCTAGAATGACCATAATATTCTTGTAAAGGGTGCTTTCTCTCTGCTGTAATGTGAAACTGGAGGTGCCTGTCACAGCTCACATACCAAAGCTTAAAGCTGTAGGGAGGGAGCGGTGGATTAAGGATTAAAGCTACCAGTTTAATGTACACCTATACAGCCCAGTGCAAAGCAATACAATAAATCCACTCCTTGTGAGGTTCATAGTGTTCAGTGTTGACAGTGTTGATTTCCTGCAGTTCTATGATCAGATGTTGTATTAAACTGCATCATATTGAAATGTGTCTCTGTCCCCCCTTCGTGGACAGTAAATGTTGTTATTATTTGCTCTTACTGGAATGTGACTGGTTGTCTCTCTGCCTCAGTGAAGTCGTATCGATTTGATTCAGTTCCAGTCACGCACAGTCCACATTTTTGTGTATATCCTCTCTGAATGTAGCCTGAATTCTAACAGTGTGAGAGCTGAGAATACCACACACACACACACACATACACACACTTTGCTGATGTCAGCTCATTTGCGGGGTCTACCCAGTTGGCCATGGAACTGTGATGATAATTGTGGTCGCTTGCCAATACACAGACACACACACGCACACATACATATGGTACAAACACACACACATTGATTTGTCGGGTTCAAACTGTTGGCCATGCTAATAGCTGTCGCTGCCAAAAGATACAGATACAAACACGCATAACACATGCATGTGTGTGAGTGTGTTTTCTGTAGACTGCAGTAAGAAAGAGACGTTTGGTAGACGTATTGATGTGCATGTGTGTATCTGTCTGTATGTTTGTGTGTGTGTGTGTGTGTGTGCATGTTGAGCTGCAGTATTCAGACAGTGAATGTATGTTAAAAGCAGTGTGGGCAGCGTCACTGAGCTGGCCCATGACTGCAGCCTGATGGTGACCGAGTGACCAGAAGGAAAACACCATGCCATGTTCACATATGCTGTTTCAGTCAGGCTTCTCCCACTCAGTGAGCGCAGCACAACCAAAATGACTTTGACTTGTCTCTACAGCTAAAAAAAAATCAACTTCAGACAAATAAGAATGACTGCAGTTGAAGCTAATTTGGTGCAGCCATGATACTTTAAATTATGTAACTCCACTCTTTGATACTAGTCAGAAGTGGATTATCATGATTACTGATGCATCATTGTGGGGCTGCAACTAATAATTAGCCCTAAGTGGAGTAGTATATTTTCTTCTGAAATGTAGTGCAGTAGAAGTCAGCCCCTCCAGGATTTTACAGGCTTTATTTTTGTGGCCTGAAATGCCTGATTTCACAGCAGATTTTCTGAAAAATTGTAATGCACGTTGCAATATTTGTAGGTGCTTTTGCAAAGAAATTGCAGAAACAAGTGAAAATAAAAAAAAAAAATCACTTTTTTGTATAATTTATTTATAATGTATTATAATTAAATAATACCTTGATCCGGGGAGAATGAGACCACACTCTGTTCTGAGTGTTCTATCTAACCTTATGAAAAAGGCTCAAGATTACAAAAATTCTAACAAAATATGCTTTAAATGTAAATGAAGATGGTCACTTGGGTGGTATACTACAAAGAAGCAAAATCTTCTTGGAACTCAAACTCAAACCAGCACAAAATTACAAATAAAATGTAAATATACAGAGCATTGATAAATGTCAGTAACAGTGATAAACCTCCTCAGTACCCATGATAAAATTAAATAACTGATTAATCGTCAGAGCTCTATACACAAGCTCTGACATATTTTCAGCCAGTCACAGTGACTTGTTAGACCACAGAGCTGAGGGCAGCAGCAGAGCAGAGCTGATGAAAATTGTCTGGAGGTTAATCAGGAAGAATGACACCTTTCACATCAGGCACACTCATTTGATCCATTGTTAATATGTTAATATGAAAATATTGATTGGTAATTGCAACAACCTCCTTGGAGAGAGAAGCCCTGTTCATAACTGTCATACAGTGAACTATCAACATGATGACAGGAGATCGAAGCCTTTTATGTTGAATGTCACCTGCTGTGTGTCCTATGATCGTCTGTGTAATACAATCAATTCTGTCTGATATCACAAAGGTCTTACATCACAGTTATTGCACCAAAAAAGTACATCTAACACTGTAGGAGGATAACAGATAAATAATTTATACTAATTATTCTGCTGCACACCAACGTACAGCATATAGTTAGGCTTCACGGTCTTTTTTTTTTTTTTTTTTTTGTGCTTTTTCAGATGTTTCCTAAGACATCTGATCCCATTGTGTGTCTGCAGTTGCATCTCTGTTCTTCTGCTGTGCCAATGAGCAATGCACCAGCAGCACACAAGCTGTTTGTATTTCCAGATCAGAGTCTAGACACAGATAGCAGCCTGTGTGTGTGATCTCAGTGAATTTCTCTCCTCATGCTTATTAATGTTTTATTGCATCACAAACAAGCGCTTAATTGGCACTTTCTGCTGACACTGCGCAGACAGAGCAAAATGAAGACGGGAACCAGCAAAATGTGTTTGTGTACCAGAGGTGGCAGAAGTCCACACATTCTGTTCTCAAGTAAAAGTACAGATATATTTGTTTAAAAAAAAAAAAAGACTGGGAAAAGTAGAAGTACTGATTCGACTTGTTTACTGCAGTAAAAGTGAAAAAGTACAGGCTCTGAACTGTACTCAGAGTATAAAAGTAAAAAGTCGTCCTCTGAAGGACAATTCTGCCAGCTGTTTCTGTGCAAAGCTAACTTTCTTTCACATTGTTTTTTTCTTGTTGCGTTTTTTACGCCATTTTTGTCCTGTTAAGCTCTGTTACATCTCTTTTCTTGTTTCTGTCTTGTAATGTATTTTATGTTAGTTTCATCTAGTTACTTCTTTAACATAATTCTAGTCTTGTTAAATCTTGTTACGTTGTTTTTCTATTGATACATTTTTTATTATCTTGTTTTCGGCTTGTTACATTACATAATTACTTAACATAATTTTTTCGGCTTGTTATATTCATATCACTTTACGTCATTTTCATTCTCTGAAGTTGTTTACATCTTGTTACATCATATTTGTCTTGTTACATAAGTTTGATCTTGTTACGTCATATTCATTCCATTACACCTTTAAGTTTTTGACTTTACAATTTTCATAATGTTACATCGTTTTTATCTTGTTACATTGTTTACATAATTTTTTTGTCTTGTTATACATTATATTCATATTGTTAGCATTTTATGTCATTTTTGTCATGTTGAATTGTAACATTGTTTACTTCATATTTGACTTGTTATATTTTTTTTTTCAATGTTTTCGTCTTGCATTAAAACTAAAGTAACACGCCTGTTGTGAAAATGTAAGGAGCAGAAAACACACGTGTCTTCAAATTTAGGGAGTAAAAGTTAAAAGTTGTCAGAAAAAGACATACTCAAGTAAAATACAGATACCTGAAAAATGTACTTAAGTACAGTTACTAAGTATTTGTACTTAGTTACTTCTCTAATGTGTCCATACAATAAATTTGGTTTTGAGTCTGTATGTGTTCGGTTGTACGGTTGTGCATCTGTGTTTGATGTTAAACTGTGTGTGTACGAGTGCATCACTATGAGCTGATGTTTAGTGATGTTAGCAGGGACAGTTAGAGGGCTGAGCAGAGAGGAGGACAGCTGATGTCTTCATTAGAGGACAGAGGGGTGTGTTTCACCTGACTTATAGATTTACTGTGATAGGCTGTTTCAAAATTCACAATCATTGGCTGTCATAAAAATCCCGTCATAATCTATTTTTACCTGTCACTTTAATTTTTAAAATGATAATAATTACATATTCAATAGCATTTAATTTTGATTCATTTTTAATTAATATTCAGTCCAAACAAGCTGAACAGAGAATCCACACCGTACATCTTTTATCAACACCATCATCGTTATTGGGCTTTTTGAAGAAACCGTGACACTAGGTGCGTTGGAGATGATCCAGACCTGCGCAGAATCGATCAGCTGTGATCGCCGCATAGTGCATGCTGGTTAGATTTGTGTCCGACTTGATTCTATTTTAACTTCAATCACAGATCAAGAACACACTTTTATTTCTTCAGCTATGATCATGATCTGCAGACTACAGGTAACCTACAGGTGATCTAACAGGATGTTCGTGTCTCTTCCTCTACTCTCTCGTAAGTCTGTTGAAAACTGTCTGACTTGACTGCAGCTTTTTGTCTCCACCTCCTGCTGTGGCCACATGATCTTGTCTACAGGCGAGGCGCAGTTCATCTCGAACGAACCTAATAGCTAATTAATATGCTCACTCGCCACCAAGTGGTCAGGAGTGTGAATTGCAACCTGTCAAAATGACAGATGACCTTGAGATTTTTCCGTCACCGTTTTAAAAAAACGGTCAACGACGGAAAATATTCATTTAACGCGACCCCTGCTTTACAGTATTATTTATGCAAAAATAGTAAAAAAATGGCTATTATATATTTTGAGAGTCCAATGTAGTGTTTCCAAGTTACCAGTCAGTCCAAAATCCAAGATATTTTATAAAGGATTATATGACTTCTCACATGTGAGAAGCTTTGGGAGTTTGGCAGTCTTTGGGATACATTTAAACAATAAAAATGGACATACTGTAAGTTTAATTCAAATATAATAAAAATCAAATACTGTAAACTTTGTTGTAGTGTTATTGTGTCAACTGTGAACGCATGAAGATTTATTGTTAAGCTGCATTATAAATTATTTTGTAGAATGCTCCAGCTACTATATTTGGTGTTAAATTTATAAACAGTTGTTAACTGTTGAGTTAATGTTAAACTGCTCTGTCACAGGTCACGTCTGTCAATTGCATTGTAATCATTGTATCTTCAACCAAGTGACATGTAAACACTGACAGTGGCCTCAGTATAATGCTGCTACTATTTATCCTTTCTCCTGAAAGGTCAGATTAGCCATTATAATTCAGCGCTTCATGTGGATGTCCAGTCAGTGCTGATGGTAAATGTAATCAAATAAAACAGTAAATTCCTCAGTGCTGCTATAGACAAACCTGTCTACCGCTTTTTGTGTTCCGTCCTGTTGCAGTGCTGCTATTGCTGCAGTAGCACGTTGTGTTCGTCACTCGCTGTGTTCGGTGTCTGCTGGTTGTTTCTAGAAGGGAACCCCACATTTGCAAAACACTCTGAAGATTTTTCATGGTTCCGGTCAAAATGTTCACTCTCGCCAAATCTTTTGGGTCTGATGTTTCCTTCTAGACACTGTGTCTGCTGTTGTCTGACAGTGACATGGATAACTGAATTAACAACATTAAAGAGCAGCCCTCAGTAACAGATGAAGGTTCCTTCTAAGATGGGAATGTTAATGTTCTTCAGATTTTGCACAATAGTTAGATATTGGTTGTGACAACAGCCAGAAATGGATAATGGTGAAAAGAAAAAAAAAGACCACCTCCACCATGTTTAAGTGATGAAGTAATATGTAATATATATATTAAAAATGTATTTGAATTCACATTTTTCATCAGGTATTGAGGATTTTCAGGAACAAAGTTCCTTTTTGTTAATATTTTGGATCCACTCTGACACATGGTGGTCCTCTGTACACTCTGTAGAGTCTCTGCTCTCAGACAGCAGCTCTCTTCATCAAGTAAAGCTTTGTATATTTTGCATTCTGTTTTTTTGTTGTTGAAGTTTGACACGACTGTTGGAGCAGCTGAACTGCTCAGGGTCTCCCAGACTTCCTTGGTATTGTTGTCAAAACTCACCTTACATAAAAGTAAGTGTTGAAGTTGATAATTGTAAATTTCTTATGTCAGCTCGCAGTCATTCACACTCATACTGTAGGGAGATGCCCCTGCAGCAGTAGCAGCTTGTTAACTTCCGTTACTTCACCAAATTTGTCTATATTGACAGACAGCTGAGTTCTCCTGCTAGCAGAGCTGTGCATTAGTGCCTACGTGTACCAGGATGCATTGCAGATTTTGCAGCAGCAGAACTCAGCTTTCTTGGTTAAAGCAGCACTGAGGAATTTATTCATATGATCGTTGCATGTTTTCATTTAGCTTTTTTGGAATTGGGGTTCTGTGTCTTCCTATGAATACGATAAACACAACCCCATTTGGAGGCAGCAAATATCAGGAACAGTGGTGAGATCGGATGCATTGTTTACGTTCTGTGCCTCCAAAATCACTGATCTCTGGATTGATGACGTGCCTTGAAAATCCTCTATTCTTGAGCTCTGCTTGTGGCCTCCATCAGCTGCAGTGTCACTACACCCCACAGAAAAGTGTTGCATGTGGATGAATAGAGGGGCTGTTCATCGCACTCTTGTATAGAAAAATGGTGGGTCAGGAATTTGTAATGCACTGCTAATGTTGCTGCAATAGCAGCTACTAAAGGAGCACTACCTCAAAAATACAGCCATCTCTCCTCAGGCCTGTTTATCCTGTGCACAGCTGAGCCTATCCCATTGTCACTAAGTTCACATAACCTGTCAAATACATAATGCTATCAAGATCGCTCCATGCATTTATGCTGCAGTTCAATAGTGTTGTGAACTCAGTGATGAAAGACATTCATAAAGAAAAGGCCACACAACTGTGTGCACACAGTGTATGAATTGTGATCGTGCGTGTGTTGTTTGTATAGATGACTGTGTGCAGAGGAGCTGACATTATGGAGAATGATGAACAGCTGCTGAAACATTAGTGTCTGTATGAGATCTATTCTCTCCTCTCCTCTGCCGCAGCTCCTGGGTTCAAGTTTCCAGCAGTGGGAGGCGTGTGGGCTGTGTATGATCGTATTCTATTGATCCATCTACTGTATCTGCATAATGCACAATGGACGCACACTGGTGCTGGATGAGGAAGTGAGAGGCTGATATGATAAAAGATACATTCTAATGTTCTCAGGCTTGGAGAGTAACAGATTACATAATTAGGATACAAAATAACTGTATTCTATCACAGTCACAAAATATAAGATAATCAGATTACGGTAAATAAGTGGTAATTCTTAGCACCATTTAAAATACATTTTAAAATAATGTTAATCTGACACTTGCTGATTTATTGTTTCTTTAAAAAAATACTTTGACAGATGGAGATTTCACTGTTATCTTGTGTCAACATATAATTGAAAATCAAACATTTACAGATAAGACCAACTGTTAACGATAACTACACAGACCAACTGCTAATGTTAGCTACACAGACTAAATGCTAAAGCTAGCTACACAGACCAAATGTTAACTTTGGCTACACAGACCAACTGCTAATGTTAGCTATGCCAACTTTAGCTACATAGACCAAATGTTAATGCTATCCACACTGAGTAATCACTAATGTTAGCTACACAGACAAATTGCTAATGTTAGCAACACAGACCAGCTTTCTACTTTATCTACACAGAACAACCACTAATGTTAGCCACACTGACCAACCGCTAACTTTAGCTACACAGACCAACCATTAATGTTAGCTACACAGACAAACAGCTAATGTTAGCTACACTGACCAGCTGTCTTCTGTAGCTACATGGACCAACAACTAATGTTACCTACACAGAACAACTGCTACTGTTAGCTAGACAGAACAACCGCTAATGCTACCTACACAGAAAAAATGTGAATGCTACCTACACAGAGTAACCACCAACACTACTTGCACAGTGGTGTGTAACCCTCCCAACCCTGTTTATTCTGTATGTGTGTTAATAAGTGTAATTTTCCCTTTAAAATCACTGACAGATAGAAAAAAGTAATCAAATAAAAATTCAGTGTAAAACCTAAAACTGTTGTCAGAAGTTGAGGTGTGAGGGTTCTCTCATGCCTCTGTGAGAGCGTTATGTGCACTCCCACCAGCCTTTGGCTGGAGGAGCTGTGAGTGCTGGGTTAGAGAGGCACAAAGTGAAAAGGAGAGCATGACAAGTGTTAGTCTTTTAAAGTTAGTGCTTATAAAAACAGATATATGTACGATCTCTCCTGACAGCTCTGATGATGACATCCCGCTCTCAACACAAAGACACACTGAGAGAATAGTATCATTTGGTTTGATGATGTAACAGGATTGAGTGGGAAATTATATAAAGCAATTCAACTTCACTGGAGACTATGGGACAGCGGGAATGAGGACCTTACAGTAGAAGAGGTGTAAATAATTGGCGACTGGCTGGCAGGAGAGGCGTTGTGGAGGGTGTGGCCGATGCCAATCCAGCAGTGTGCTGCAATTTTGGTGCCAAGAATGAGTGCGTCCTGCACCGTTCCCGCCTGCTCAGTGCAGGTCGACAGCTCAGCGCACTTCTGCCCTCTTATGTTTTGGTCTCTTTATGTGCTGAAGGTTCACCCATATGACCTTCTCTGACATCACACAAAAACCAGTTTAAGGCTGCAACTAAACATTATTCTCAAATTCATTAATCAATCATCAAAATAGTTGGCAATTAATTTAATCACTGATTTATCTTTGCAGTTCTAGTTGGCATCATTTTGTGAAACTGATTTTCCAAGGTTGAGGATGAGCTGTAGAAACATGATGTCCCTGACTGACCAGAAAACGAGGAGAAGAATAGATTACTGCAGTGAAGTCACTGACCAGGACACGAGCAAACCAGCAGCCCCACCAACACAATGGAGAACATCAGTGACCATGGGAAGGTTTTCACCAGACTCTGTACACCATTCAATTAACACAGTGTATCAAAAACAAGAAAAAAGATTTCTCTATATGTGTAATGACCAATTCTCTCTGCAGTGTCCTCGTCCTTGACTGCCCTCTGCTAACTCTACCGTCGGCTCCGGAGGGCTGCAGACAGACAGACAGACAAACCACCCAGACAGTCCAATCCAGCCCAGAAAATGACAAGATTGGATGGCTTTAGTGTTTGACTTTGTGAAAATTGAACAAAGCTTAGTAACAGAAAGGGGGCAATTCACTTTGAAAAGGAGTGATGTAATGTAATGAGGTGAAAAAAAGTTAATAGTATGAAAGAAAGAAGGCTGGAATCAATAATATACTGACAATTATGTGATTTTTAGCGCTTTACCAGCTGTGGTGCTGAGAAATGAGGGCTGAAGGTGGCGCTAGATGAGCTTAGATGCTAGCAGACAGTCAAGTCTAAAGACAGGGTTCATACAGGTGATGGAAACTCTTGACTTTTGAAAGCACTTGACTTTTAATGTAGGTTTTTCTTTTTTTTTTTTTGATTTTGGATAAAGTGCTTGAAATGGTGATTGCTGCCTGACTGAATTAGTTAGGTAACTTTTTAGATAAAGAAATGAAACAAGTGAGGCATCTGCTGAGCCAGATTGTAGTTGTTGAAGTTGGGATGTTAGTGATTAAATGATTAATTGCCAAATATGAAATACCAATTCAACATTTATTAATTTAATTAATTAATTTGATTAACCAAATCTAGAAATTAATTGAGCCTCATTTGACATTGTTTTGACTGGCAGAGCCACTCACTGGATAAGGTAACTTAAAATTAAACTTAAGATAAGGGGAAAAAAAGAGGAAAACAAATAATAAATAAATAAAAATACACATAATAATAATAAGAAATACTGTCATAATTTAATGATTATTAGAGCCCAACTGATACTGGGTGTTTTTGGTCTGATGCTGATAGTGATATTAGAGAGTAAATTAATTTTGATACAGATATTTCTCTATGGTATATAAAATCCAAAATGACATCAGAGCACTGAAACAGTCAACTTTCACTTTTTTAAGACAATTTCTAATAATTATAAATAACTATACATAAAAAATAACAACTTGATTAAGAAAAAAATGATACATTATGCATAAAATGCTGCTTACAAGACTAAAAACAAACAAAAACAAACAACAAAGACAAAAAACAATCTGCATTATGTTCATTGAAAAAAAAAAGTCAACATTTACACAATACAGCTGTGTGAGGCCATAGAGCTGATGGACATATGGGACTGACTAAGAATTACAATATTTTTTGAGGAATTCCTTCAATTTGGTATTTTTTTTGCTTTAAATAGACGTAAAAACATAAACAAAATAAATAAGGCCATTACACAGAATAAACATTCCCCAGCTTAACTAATTCAGGTTCCTTATTGATAAAATAAGGTGGTGCTCGTGTGAATCACATAGTGATGTGTCCTGTGACGGAGGCTCCCCACTGATTACATTACACTGCTTGGAGCCCCCTGATGGCTTCAGGGGTCCTATGCAACCACACAGTTTGCATATAGAAAGATCCAGCCCTGCCGGTCGGGCACAAATGTCCACAGTAAGTGGAAGAGTAGTTGTGGAGAAATCTTTGGTCTCTGCACCAGCAAATGATCAGACCAACCAACCGACATCATTATATTCAGTAGAGCCCCACCTTTTGGCCAGATATGAACCTATTGCAGATATAGCAGCATATATGTTTTTTGATATGAAAACTTTTTTTTACAGAACACATATTAGACAAAATTATGTTAGAAGTTATTTAGATTTAACATGATGGGGAACATTTATGTTACCTGTGAGGTGGCTGTATTCATGAGGTCACTACATCATGCGAGAATCCATCTTATCAGGCTTCAAGTTATGTTTGTGTCAGCACCAAATGCAGCCGGTCAACGCAAGAAGCGTCCATAGAAGCAATAACTTGAGAGCCACTTTTGATGCACTTTTTTTTTCCATGTAAACAGAACGACAAAAATCATCTCCTGACATGCTAACTACATACTTCAGACTGCGTCTTGTTGGCTCGGTGCTCTCCCGCTACTTCATATGATTCGTTGATCTGATATGTTGACGTTGCAGAATGTTCTTTAAAACCGCCTGCCCTTTTACAAACAGTTTGTAAGGATGACTTCCCAGATGATTCCTCTGCTTCTTGTCTTACAACCTGTCCCTAATTGACTGACAGTATTAAAAAATTCAACAATCAACAGATACTGAACAGTACTGATGTTTATTTAGATATTTATTTTAGTTTCATTTATTCTTTATTTTCTCAGTGTTCCTTTCTAATGTGGTATGTTAAAATATTTAACATGTTAAATAAAATATATAGTATTCTATAATAAAGTTAAACAGCCTTCTGAATACCTTTGCGTAGTCATAAATCAGTGCACAGTCCATATAAAGCAGGTCTACTTTTATTCCAACTCCAAAATCCACTAATTTTTCTCCTCTAAAATCTGTATTTATATCGGTTTAAAGAATGTCATATCGGTTGGGCTCTAATGTGGGTTGAAGTATTCTGAAATATGATTTTAACAGACATCTGTCAGCCAATCAGAAATGGCTATAGTTCTCTAAAGAAGCACTGTTCTAACCAGCTAACTCTAGAAGATACCTTCTTGTTGTTGGATGTTTTCTGTGCATTGGTTTCCTCTGTTGGTTCTTAAGCTCAGCCATATGTCTTCACTCCCACATAAAGACACGACTTACATAACAGCTGGCTGTACCTATCCTGCTTTAACCCATCCACATCTGAATGTGCCCTGGGTAATCTGTTACTTCTTTTTCTGCCAGTATCACTCTTTCTCCCTCGTCTCTTCAATATCAATATCCTTCTTCTAGTCCGGCTTAGTGTGAGGCCGCCAGGGCTGCTGCACTGTTGTTGTAATTACACAGACATTTGGGATTATGCCAGAAATGTCACTGGCCAGTCCTGCGTGTGTGTGTGTGTGTGTTTGTTCGATGCATTATTGCTGTCAGCGAAATGTTGGCCTCAGTTGTATGGTTAAAGTCAGAGCCCTACAAATCCTGCTGGCAGTTGTGACTTTGCGTGGTCATGCTGGGGCCAGCTGGACAGGATCCTGTCAGGACATGTAGCAGAGTGTTGATTCAGCAGGAAGTCAAATGAGCCGGAGTTGACGTTTAACTCTGTAATTTTCCTGAAACATTAGAGAATTTATCCACATACTAACATGAAAGTAAAAGCACACCTTTTTGCAACCACTGAATACTTTTATTTAAAGGTCCTGAAGCAGCTAAGGTGATAAAATGAGTAAACATCACAATATTTTTGACCAAATATGAGCAGATAATGTGACAGTATTGTAGGGATGACTTTCCCAAAATATTTACCCAATGAGATATTTTGATAATCTTCAGTAATGTGGATATAATGACTAAGCGGGTAAAGGCAAATAATAGAATAGCTAGAACAGTCTGATAAGTTCAGAAAATTACAAAACTTTACTGTAATGCAGCCTTTAAAACCAGGAAATACAACATTATGTTATGTAATATCAGGATAATCATATTTAGTTTCATATCATGATATGATATAATATTGATATATTGCCCAACCTTATGACTGATTTATTTAAAGACAAAAAATGTTGAAATTTCCACCCAGTGAAGCATTTTTTCACTAGAGTCCATGATAATGAATTGGCAGTGGTGTGCACTGTGCATGGTAGGATATCATTCTTTCACATTGTAATCCTACCACATTTTTACTAAATGTGCCATTATTTATAACAGTAATGGAATCCAGTTACCTTTTTTCTATCCAGATCACATAATCCTGTTACATGTAATCTGTTACTCCCCAATCCTGAGTATAAAATACTGTAGGACTTGCTGAAAATGGAGTTAAAATGAGTTGTGTGCTATCCCAGCAGTTACTACTCTAACTGTTCCTGTCCTTTTGTGGTCTGACCTTCACTGTGACTCAACCAGAAAACACAACATGCTGCAACAAAAGGATCACCAGCAAAACTGTCAAACGGCTGCTCTGCTGCTCTGTCCATAAACCAAAGAACATTACTACCAGAGACCTTCAGCCAAACAAATGGCAACAACAAGAAATCAGCTCAGCAAATGAAATGAACAAAGTGCTCAGGAGGAAGCAGACTGTTCGCCTCAGCCTCTCCACGTTCTGCCTTTTATAGCCACAAACCTGCAAAGTGACAAATGGTGAATAATGAGAACATAATGAAACATTATTCACATACAACACTGTCGTTGCTCCTCATCTGCATGACCTCAGGTTGAAAGTATGGCGACCAGCACATTCATCTCTGTTTGGAGTTGTGCATTTAATAAATATGAGGGCCTGGAGTCAGAGGGGAGTAGAACTGGTGAGTTGAAGAGTTGAAGCAGACTTAAGAATGATTCAGAGAGACGATATAAGAACAAGCACACATTAAATGTTAAATGAGAAATAACACCTGGCTGAAGGAGGAGAGCACACACTCATTTCTGACTGTAAGAGATTCATCAAACTCCTTATTAAAACTCATTTATCAATTACTCTAAAGAATTCTTCTATTACTTTATTAATATAATAATTTATTTACCCTAAGTAAATATCAAAAACTTGTCATTAGTAGCATATTTTAAAAGTAATCTAATTTCTACCCTGTTTAATAGACTCTGTCTGCCTGATCAGAAAAATACTAGACCTTAAATTCAGACAAATTATTGTGACACTGTGTCAACTTTTTCCCTGAAAGGGTCAGTATTTTTACTGAAGTACTTGACTTAAGGCTAGGGTCAGTGGGATTTGTCCGAGTTGTTCCTAAATGCATCAGGATGTCAAGTATCATATAACATTTTGGCTTGGTGAAACATCCTGAGCACAGCAAAACAATGAGAACAAATACAGGCAGAGGGCTGCAGGCTCTGCACATACAGACACCACCACATGCTTCTAGTGGGTTATGAGTGGTGATTGAAAAGGATTATATTTTTTTAATTTACACATTGTTTCTTTAAAATGGTCCTGACAGATTAATTTCATCACTTGAGTGATAAGCAGTTCAGATAATGACTGTCAAATGTATTTCTGCATCAGTGTGGCTGCTGCCTCATAAAGCACTCCGGTGCTCTCACTTCAAGTGTTGGTGCAGAACAGTCGTACTGCTGTGATAAGACATTTCCAATTTGCAGAGCTTAAAACCGTATGCTGTGTCTCTGTCTAAAATGCTCCCACGCTTAAGATGATGACAGCGAGGATGAATCCACGCTCTGACTGGCTGCAGCAGCTTGGTGATGCACATTATGCAGATCAATGCTTTTTTTTTTTGTAACTGATGACGTTGATTATGTCAACAAATCGCCCTAGATCAAACCAAATAGTGAGGTGTGGGTGCAGGTCAGGAGGGCCTTTTTACACTCAACTGCATTGTTTCAGATCAAGACCAGATGAGCCTCTGGGCTCAGCAGCTTAGTGAACA
The DNA here is from genome assembly GCF_056507025.1 of Lutjanus erythropterus. Lineage (NCBI taxonomy): Eukaryota > Metazoa > Chordata > Actinopteri > Lutjaniformes > Lutjanidae > Lutjanus > Lutjanus erythropterus. The sequence goes on along the minus strand of NC_139333.1, from coordinate 30,659,409 downwards.
GAGCTGTGGCAACAGAAGTATTGAACACCCTATAGGGGGATTTGCCTTTTTTGTCTTTAAACAGGACCTGGTTTGTTTTGTTCACCTGCAACTTATGAACTGACACATGAATGACTGTTGAAGCTACAGCTGTGTTTTTCTTCCCGCAGTGACAAAGCAACATATTACCGCAGGACAGTGGTTTACCGTGCCTGCCTTAATAATGTGTGTTATGGAACTTTATTGAAGCATGTCATTAGTGTAGCGTAGCACCTTTAAGGAACAGGGCAGTATGTAAGTGTGTGCAGTGTGCAAGTGAAGGAGAGCAAGCAGCAGGTGAGTGACAATGCTGCTGATAGTGGAGCAGAAAACTAAATGGAACACTTACATCATTGTCAATTAATCTGCTGATTATCTTCTTGATTAATCGATTAGTTGTTTGGTCTATATAGTTCTTTTAGTTGATGCACATGTTTGTTCCTCTCCACCATCTGTGATGTCTGCACTCTGTGAGTTACTCTGATGGTCACATAGTGATTCCTTCAAACCTTGAGGGAAATGAATGAATGAATGAATTAACAGAACCTTTACTGGCCTTAGTGGAATTTGTTCTGCAGAATGAGAATAAAAAGAACATTAATGACCCTACATGACAGCTCATGATATAAAATAAAACATAAGCATCATAAAAATATCATCATGTAAGATAAACAACACCAAGTGCAAGTTCAACAAAGTGCCAAATTCAGAGCATGTTAAGCAGCTGAACGCTGCGTGGGACAGAGGACATGATGCATCCTGGGCACGCTATAGGCCTACCTCGGCCTTGAAGATAAAAGTGCATATTCATGCCACAGAGGGTGCAGTGGATCTGCTCTCATCTTGTGAGCTAAATTCATGATGTACTGCTCTGTTATGTAATAATACTGCACACTAGTTCCCCAGTAATATTTCCATCCAGTTGAACGACCCTGTCCAGTTTGTTCTTATTTTGTACAGCACCCATTCATTGACTGGGACAAAAGCAAAAGCAGCAATTTTATTTTTGTTAATGTTAATCAAAATACACATTTTAAAACCATAATTCTTATTTATCTTTGATTTAGAAGGACTATAGAGTTGACAGTTGATATTATTTAATGAATTTGTCAAAAAATAGAAAGTTTAGCAATCCTTGAGCAGTATTCCTGCCTTTTTTAAACCAGGAAGTGAGACAGGGGTCTTAGGGTATATACTCTTCTAACCCTTTTTATTCCTAATTAAATCATGAACACGACTTTAAAGGGTTGACATTTGTATTTAAAAAAAAAGTTTTTTATAAGATGATTAAAATAGCACATTTTTACACGTTATCAGTAGATATTGTTAGTTTTGGATTTTGAAGGCTTGTAACACAATTTTAAATTGTTTGAATACGTGAATTTTTGTTTGGGACAAGAGTGTTTTCTGGCACCGAGCATGTTTAGAAAAACAGAAAATTAAAGCAAACCAAAACATTTAATAAATTATATATATTTAATGTATATAATTTTTTTAAGAATACATTTTCACCCCAAAAAAACAATTATTGTAGTGTTACAATAACAGGTTGGACTGAATGCAAAAGTTCAATTTACTCTGAATGAAGGTCTTCCAAAACAATTTCAGCATAGTTCTGTCCACATTAATACCTCTCAGTTTCCTTAATGTACAGCCATTGACCTTTGCAAGCCAGGCACTGGTGTTGGTGTGTGCTGCTGTACACTTTCAGTTGTGTTGTTCATAATTACAGTGACAGAGAGGATTTCCCTCTGAAATCAATGATTTCTTTAGTTTTCTTTGTGAAATGGAGCTCTGCTGTGTGTGTGTCAGCAGCACCACCGTGCTAAGATCAAAGAAAGATGAAATATTTGCTAATAACCTGTTGTCCAGCAGTGGGTTCTATCTTTACATTTTTGTCACATTTGAGTTCACAAATGTGTGCTGTCTGCATTGAAATAGTTGTTCAAGTGTGTGTCCAAACTTTTTTGACTGCGGTTTCCCAAGTGGGGCACTGAATTATTCAGGGTTGGCATGAAGTACATGTTTTTATGCTTTAATTTGCCACTTCTCATATCTACTTTCTTTACTAAAATTATAGGATCTTTCAGATTCTTACATTCCCATGTTTAGAAAGTTTATTTAAAAGATAAATAATCCTTCCAGAACTATACAAGAATAAAAGCTGTGAGACTTTTTTTTAGATTTTTAGATTCAGATTTTAGGGGTGGTCAGTGCCCCTCCAGGCCCCACTCTACAAACACCCCTGGTCCAGGATAAAAGCAATGTTTAATTCCAATATTTCCGCAGACTGCTCTGGCCACTGCCCTGCCCTATAGTTAGCACAGCAGAAACAGAGAGCAGAGTGGGACAGGGACAGGGACAGGGACGGGGACAGGGCTGTCTGTTTTAATATTTGACTTTAAAGACATTTTCACACCTGTAATTGTCTTCATGTGATCTAGATGAGGGGAAAAATGATGCATTGAAGCCTTTTGGCTGTGCTCTGTTCATATTCCCACTGACAAGAGGAGTAAACATGCAGTCATCACAGCAGACACTTTTGACCCTGTCAGGTTGATCAAGGACAATCTCTGTGTTACCATGGTCACCAAATGATTTGCATAAATACACAGTATCCATCCATTATCTAGAACCGCTTCTCCTTGGCAGGGTCGTGGGGGGAGCTGGATCCTAGCGGACATTGAGCGAGGGGCGGGGTCCACTCTGGACAGGTGGTCTGTTCATCACAGGGCCGACACACACACACACACACACACACACACACACACACACATACACTGACACTCACACCTGTCTGCAATTTATAGTCACCGATTAACCTGCTTGTTTTCAGACTGTAGGAGGAAGCCGGAGCACCCAGAGAGAAAACACGCAAACACAGGGAGAACATATGAACCTCACATGCCCCTGCCACAAACTGCCCAGACCCCCAGAACCCAGAACCTTTTCACTGTGAGGTGACCGAGCTGAATATGATGCATACACCATGTTGTGAACACTTTCATGTAGGAACTATTTTCTCTCTGCCGAACTACACCTGCCAAACGAGTCACCGCGCAGAAGGAAGTGTGCATCTACACTCTAAAAAATAAAGGCGCTAGCTAGAACTGTAAATTGTAAGAGTGCTAATAAGAACCTATTAAGGGGTTTCTACTGAGAACCTTTTATTTATTTCAAGGGTTTTATCGAGAACTCACCCATGGGGTTCTACAGAGAGCCTCCAAGGGTTTCATCTAGAGCCCATGCAGGAAGATCTACAGAGAACCTTTTATATTCTAAGGGTTTCTTCTAGAGCCTAACCAGTAGGTTCTGCTAAGAACCTTTCTAAATTTCAAGGTTTTAAATCTAGAACTCACCCAGGGGTTCTACAGAGAACCCTTATCTGTTCCAAGGGTTTCATTGAGAGCCCACCCTGGGAGCTCTACAGAGAACCTTTTAATGTTCCAAGATTTTTATCTAGAATCCATGCAGGGGGTTCTATGGACAAACCTTTTATATTCCAAGGGTTTCATCTAGAATCCAACCAGGGGGGTTCCTAACCTGGGAGTTGACTGTAGAACTCACTCAGAATGCTCTACCAAGAATCCTATTATATTTCAAGGATTTTATCTAGAACCCACCCAAGGGGTTCTAAAGAGAACCCTTTAATATTCCAAGGATTTCATCTCGAACCCATCCAGGGGGTCCAACTGAGAACCCATTTATTTTTAAAGGGTTTTCGATAGAACCCAACCAGGGGTTTCTACTGAGAACCATTTTCTATTCAAAGGGTTTTATCTAGAACCCACCCAGGGGTCCTAACAAGAACCCTTTTATATTATAGTATCAAGATACCTTGATGAAAGATCCATGAGGAACTCCTTCTGTTGAAAAGGCTGTTATTAATGAAACCCTTGGTTTTAAAAGAAGCCGTGACTAATCCTTTCTTCAAAAGTGGTTCTTCAGAAGCTAATTGTTCTGAGTAGAACCTCTTCTTGTATTGTATGGACGAGACGCTTGTGCTTGACGCAGCGCAGGAAGTAAACATTAATGGCGTCCTCCTCAGCTGAGCTGTAACCTGTCATTAGATGAGGAGATGGTAAATATGTGGTTTTTTTTTATTTTTGGGGGAAGTGTTTTAATTGTTCCAGAGGTAAATCTGATTATGAACAGTGATATGGAACTCATCCAGCTCTAAGTTTGCTTTATTCTATTAAAGCAGAGTTAAAGTAGGCAGTAATAACTGGTGTGAGTAAATGTAAAGAGAGTGATAATAAGAGTGTACAGCAGCAGTGTGTGATGAGAGTGAAGTGTCTCCCTCTCTGTTTTCCTCTTCCCTCTCTGCTTTTCTCAGATTACATCATCATTGACGCTCTCCCCTCCTCCACACTCACTCTCTCTCTCTCTCTGCCAAGCTTTTAAACCCTCCTCCGCTGACCTGCCCACTGTCAGTGTGTGTATGTGTGTGTGTGTCTGTGTGAGTCTTCCAAATCCCTGATGCTCTATAACACTGGATACTTGGAATACAACTCACACAAACAGCACATACACAAACACGCAGTACTAGAGTACATACTGACACACAGCAGGCTGATCTGGCAGCACTGTAGCAGCTCAAATCTCTCCGTCACATTTTGACTGCTTTAATACACACTTTTTTATTCTGGGCTGTGAAACATTAAGGATAGTAATGCAGAGACAGACATGCACAGTACCTCAACAACTAAATATACGATCCAGCAGACTTAACCTACATGTCAGTGAGGAGCTTCAGAGTGACTCACAGGATATTTAATGTTCCTCTTCTTTGATACGAGGCCAGAATTAACATGCATCATTAAAACTGCAGCTGCAGGCCGATCATCAATATGCTCTTAATGTGATCTATCACTTTTACAAAATTATGATTTTTTTTTTTTATGTCCTCAGTCCTCGTGCCCTTTGATCTGATCAGCCAGGTTGAGATACTTCAAACTTAAGGTGCTGAAATATATATATTTTAAATTAATAACATTTAATTAATAATGCCTGACGTGTGTGCAAGAGTCTAATGTGGAAAGAGTCACTCATAATAACAAACCCACACTGTGAAGCCAAATGCTCAAATTAATTAGTTAAAAACTCAATTTTTGTTTAGAGATTTTACTCACTTAAAAATGTTAGTTGCCAGTAGAATTTACCCAGAATTTTCAGTTAATGAGAGGAAAGGGTTCCTAAAACACAAATATTGTAGTAGATTGAAATGTATTACTATATTTATATTCATGGGCTTTATCTAGAACCCATCCAAGGAGTTCTACCAAGAACCCTTTTATATTCAAGGGTTTTATCTAGAACACACCCAGAATGGTCTACAGAGAACCCTTTTTTATTTTAAGGGTTTTATCTAGAACCCACCCAGGGAATACTACAGAGAACCCCTTTTATATTATGGTACCAAGATCCCTTGATGAAATATCCCTGAAGAACTCTTTCTGTTAAAAAGGGTTCTTTGGAAGAGGATGGTTCTTAATGGAACTCTTAGTCTTACAAAGAACGCTGTCCTCGTCAGCTGAGCTGTCACCTCTCATCAGGTGAATTGATGGTCAATATGTATTATTATTATTATTATTATTATTATTATTATTATTATTATTATTATTGTTGTTGTTGTTGTTGTTGTTGTTGTTGTTGTTGTTGTTGTTGTTGTTGTTGTTGTTATGGAGTTGGGATAAAGTAACTTCCATCACTGCTGACATGTTATGTGTATTTTGCTATTTTTGGCAGGTGGGACTACTCAAGTTACTGTAATTAAGTCTTTTTTTTTTAGGTACTTGTACTTTTATGAGTAGACTTTCAAGTCTGTACTTTTACTTGTACTTAAGTATGCATAACACTATGTAATCTACTTAGTTACTTTTAAAATCATAGTTGAGTACTGAATTCATATCTGAAGACATCCAAATGAAAAACAAAACAAAAAGCTACAGCAGCACAGGTTTGGAGCAAAAATATTAATGATTCGTCATTAATCAATTGATTGCTGTTAAGAATTTAACCAATTAAAAATATATTAATTGGTATTTAATCAATAGACATGGCAGCAATTGCACCTCATTTGACATTGTTCCGTCTGGTAGAGCCATTTGAAGAATAGAAAAACTTAAACTTAGACTTAAAATAAGAAAAAAATGACAAAATACTCCAGAAGAATTTGAAAATGAGAGAAAAACAAGTGTTTGTATCTTATAAATTAATGGTGCTTAATTGAAAGTGCACAAAATTTGCAACCCTAGTTTGCAGAGGTGGCTGACCACCAGAGGGAGATGCATTAAGCTGGAAATATACTTGCTTTTAACTACGCGTTCGCATACGCATCCCTACGCTTCATGGCTGCCTCGTGTATCCTGCGTCCATTTGGAGCGATGGTTGTGCGCGTCCTCAGAAATTAACTCTACACATACATGAACGCAAACACATGGTTAAACAGCAAGTATATCTCCGGCCTTAGACGGTTAAAAAGTAACTCATACTCTGAGGAATTTTTGAGATGAATGCTTTGTAATTTTACTCAAGTATATTTATAACGCCAGTTCTTTTACTTGTAATTGAGTAATACTTTAGCAGTGTAACAGTACTTGTACTTGAGTACAGACTTCCACTACTCTTTCCATCACTGGTGTTTAGAAATATGAATCATGATATAGTCTCTAGAAGTGTCTGATTCAACTTCTTCCCATGTTCCAGTGTTAGAAGAGCGAACAGAAATCACAATAAACTTTAATATGGAATTGCTATATTTGTGAAATCATAATACTTATGATTTGCAATACATATCAAATCAGTACCTGAGCATCATGATAATGTTGAATCAGGAGAAAAGTCTTATGTCCTAGTCTTAACACCTGGACAAATGACACCCTTCTTTGCATTGCTACATGACATATGTGGTATCCACAGAAACGTGGGACTGTCAGTGGACATTCAAACACAAGTCTTTTGCCTGGTGGACTCAGTGGACGGGATTAGAGATGTCAACTCTTCACAATATCCAGTTTTGTTGCTTCAAATCTCTTTTTCTGCCTCTGTGGTGTGTCAGAGGAGGATTAATCATTGTTGTACTGTCTCTCCCTGATCCTACTTGTCTACCTTTGGATTACAAACAGACCTGTTTGGCAGCACTCAGTGTGTGTGTGTGTGTGTGTGTGTGTGTGTGTGTGTGTGTGTGTGTGTGTGTGTGTGTGTGTGTGTGTGTGTGTCCCCTGCCTCAGATGCTGCACTGTGTTTCAGGAAGGTCATATTTAATGTTTTCCACTGACTGCTACTGTTGAATAAGCTGTTGTGTAAGGCGGTGTGTGTATTCAACTCTGCTGCTGCTTTTCACTGTAGACTGATGAGCACTGACCATGCACTCTAATGTGCTTTTATGCATGTGTGTGCACATTTCTTTTCTTTTTTTCTTTTGCAGGTTGTTTTTATGCTTGTGCACACATTTGTGTATACATGTGTGTGTGTTTGTGTTGTGTGTATAACTGTGTAGACTATAGAAGACATGCTAATTTATGTCAGTCTATTTCTGTGTGTGTGGGAGGAGGGCAGATGCAGCCTAAGAGAGTGTTTTTCTCGAGCAAGGAAAGCCATTCTGTCGCTGTGGCTAACACACACACTGACACACACGCTGCACACTGATAAATATTTTTTAAAACCCACGGCAGTCCATGCTTTGTGGTTTGAATCTTCATGTATGAAGCTCACATCTTTTCAGAGTCCATCTTTTTTCTCAGTAAAGCGATGGGTCGTTCATTCATTCGCTGAATGTGTTTTCCAGACCACAGATCTCAGATCTGCTCTCATTTAACATGTTGCTGTAATGAAATCCATTCATCATTTACAATATTAAAAGAGAAAACCCTTCTTATAGCACTCTTTGCATGACATTAATTTGTGTTTTGTAGACTTGAGCACAGGTGTGGAAAGTCAGGATGTTCAGGGTTGTGCAGCACCCTCTGCTGGCCAAGAGAGGAACACTGTAGCAATAACATTTTAAAAACATAACATGTTACACATATGCACATACGTAGAGAAACCAGTATAATGTAGTACCAAACAAACCAGTTTTTTAAAGTCCCCCTCCAGTGTTTTAAACAAAATGAAATGCTCTGCAAGAAGGAAGTTTTTTTTTGTTTTGTTTTGTTTTTGGCAAAATAAATTCAAATACTTTGTTGACATACATATAGCATAAAAAAAGATTCATGAATATGCAAATACCCCCCACCCTCTTCACACAAATTTATTTTTTTACTGTTTATATATTTAGATTTTTTTGTGTGAGTTGCAGAGTTTTGGGGATATGAGCTGTAGAGATGTCTGCCTTCTCTCCAGTATAATGGAAGTAGATGTCACTCACCATGTGGTCCTTAGAATACCAAAAAACTTTTCTTTCTACTGGAAAGGAAGCAGTTACAGTAGATTCTCTCAAATGCGATTTTTGGTACTTGGTCTAGTGCCATGTAGTGTCATTATACTGCAGAGAAGACATGCATCTCTATTGCAGATATCTCCAAAACACTCAAAACTCCTTTTGATTTTGGGGTGAACTGTTCCTTTAAATACAACTTGGTGTCATTGAAACTCATGACAAACTTGAGCTCTTTTTTATTATTACTGGCATGTATGAAGGCAACTTTGACAAGTCAAGTCAGTTTATTTATTTGAACACAGGTATAAAGGAGTAGTGCAAAAAAGGCAATATTACAATATTGGTATTAATACAAAAAAGGCCAAAAATACAATAATGAAAAAGCAAGACTAAAAATGGAAATCTAAGATAACTTACATGATAAAACCAGCATCAAGAGGACAATAGAAGTAAGTCAAAGGAACATTCACCTCCTCTGGTCTTTAGTGTTATTTATCCATCTTGATCATTTTGGTGTGAGTTGCAGAGTTGTTTTGGAAATGTTTGCGATCTCTCCAGTATAACTGAACTGAATGTCAGCTTGAAAATTCCAAACCAGTGTCTCTTTCCAAAACACATGACCTGGTTGTTCAAGATAATTCACAGAGCGTATTGTGAGCAGTATTCTCTCTGGTAGAAAGAAAATAGTTCCTGTAGATTCTACTGCAGAATGCCCCAAACTACATTTACATTGAAGTATCTGAGTCCTCCTCCAGCCGTGGTAATTGTGCCCCCTGAGTGTCATGAACAAAGGAGGAAGATGTGTGACATTATTTAAAGCCCACAGAGGAAGGAAGAGGAGGAGGGGAGGATGGATGGATCAGTCAATAATGGCCACGCTTGTCAATATTGTCAAGTCAGTATTGGTTCCTTTTTAACCATGACCACATTCATCCCACAACCTTAACCATGTGTTTATTATTCTGAGCATGATGATAAAGGTCCCCTGACTTGAGCGAAGCAGTAATATTAAAGGGAAAATTCACCACTTTTCATGTGTTCATCCAGTCAGTGCTGATGGTAAAACGTAGTGAAAATACGTAGTTCTGCTGCAAAATCGGTTGTTCTTCTTGCACCAGTGATGTCACACTGGTGTCGCAGGTGTTAAGGAAGAACTACAGGCTATATCAGCTTGGATTTCTAGTCTCGTCTTTTGGTTAGCCCGGCCACATGCCAGATGACATGAGATGAAAGGCAGAAACACAGTGTCCATGGAATCGACTTGTCTCAAACAAACAATGGCGGCTCCTGAAGAGGTCAGTGTAGATACTGTGACAGTATCAGCTATGTCAGAACTGGAGAGTGTTTCTTCATTGAAAGAAGAGCTAAGAACAACACTGAAAAGAAAAGATGGAAAATATTTTTCTGCTCTTTTCCTGACTGCCTGTAGCAAGAGTTTGATCTAATTGGTTGAAGTTAGCCCATGTTACATGTACATGCCAAGTGTTTTTTTTTTGTTTTTTTTAAGTAACTGATTTTTTTCAAAACAGTTTGTAAGGACAACTTCCCAAATGGTTGTGTAGAACAAAAAATCTGGCACTTAATGCTGAGATGGCCTTCATTTCCCATGATGCATTGCTGAAACTCTCAGCAATGGCAGTTTTATGTTCCAAAATGCAACTGGTGCTTTTTGTTGGTGTTTCTTCAAAATTTTGTGGTTTATAAATGATCATTTTTGTGCTCTTTATAGCTTTAAACATGAGTGAGGTGGCTCGTACAGTTCTTCACTCCAGCTGTATTTTACAGCAGTGTGTTAGGGGTCATGCCCAGTATTTAAGACCAGTGTAGAGTTGACATGAAAGCTGCTTTCTGTTTCTAGTTTCACATCATGTAGCTCAGTAATTATACTTAAAGAAGAAATCTGTAATATACTTACTGTAATAAGCAATGAAATGACCATGATGTGTCATCAGAGATCAAGGAAACGTCAAGTTAACGTTAAGTTAACTTCACTTGATGTGAATGTACACCTGTGGTGTCTCAGTTCTTAAATAATCATTCCAGACTGTAAAACCTGTTTTGTGTGTCCATTTCACATTAATCAGAGTTCAAATGGATGCTGAAATCTGACAGAATGTGTAAGTGTTGGTTTATGAGCTGTCAGAAATCATTAATGATCTTGTAGAAGGTGTAGATGTTTATAACTGTTAAACTGAGCAAAATGTTAATGTAGTTTGGCAGCAGTGAAACAGGCAGTCACTTATCTCATCGTCCAGAGTGTGTTATTCCAGAGCAGTGGGCTTTTGTTTTCAGGATAACAGGTTGAACTTTACATTGACAGACAGCTGACAGTTATAAACAGCTGATCATCTTACAGTGGGCGACTTGTCTTCACTTGTTATTGTCAATTTACGAGGTTGCATCCATCCTGCGCTCCTGCAGTCTGCCTGTCTCTGCCATGTCTGGGGAGGAGGGGCGGTGTTGAAACAACTTGCTTCAACCATAAATTGTATATAAACAGGTTTAAACCTACTTAACTCACTAATGGTTACATATTGCTCATTTAATAGGAACACATGACAACAGAATTTGGATTGGTACGCAGATTGATGACATTAGTCAGGTAATGATGAGTGAAATGCGTCAGTATCTGCGTACCTATATTTGTTTGTATCAGTCGCTAGTTTACGACCTTTGTGATTGGCTGACCTCCTCTTGCTTCTTTTTAAATGTGTAATGTTAACCGGACCTTAATGAGTCATGAACCATTTTTATAACTTTGTAACACTGAAAGACACTGACAAGTGTACATTCAAAAGCAGTGAAAAACAGCATGTTTTGTTCTTAGTGTGTTGTTCTGCACAGAGTCAGCCTCTAGTGGCCATCGCAGAAAAACTACTGCAGCTGATCTTCTGTCAGTTGCTCTGTGCCTCTTTCCCATTGATTCTCTGTGTCTCTCGATCACTCTCTCTCTCTCCCTCTCTCCATAGAAGGCTGGAAAGCACACTGCTGCTGACAGAGCCCAGAGCTTCTCCTGTAGGGTACAGTGTGTGTGTGTCAGCCATTATAAATGTCACTAAGGCATTATTCAAGTTAATGATAGCCATAGTAGATATCTGAGCCATCTCCCAGCTCCCTGTGTGTGTGTGTGTGTGTGTGTGTGTGTGTGTGTGTGTGTGTGTGTGTGTGTGTGTGTGTGTGTGTGTGCATGTATGTGGGTGTGGGCAGGAGGGAGTCTATGTGCCAGACATTAAAGAGACATTAAGACATCACGGTGGTTTCCAACAAACCTTACATGGCTGTGTGTGTGTGTGTGTGTGTGTGTGTGTGATGGTATTCCCTCAGCCCACACGTCGAGATAATTAAGCAGGACCACAGTGACTGATGAATTCCCGAGGCAGCATATGACAACTGCAGCGTTCCCCCGATTGGAACTGTATTACATTTGGTTCTTTCCAGCTGTAGAACAGCGTTCTGCCTGTGTGCTGTCATATCCAGAAGCCCGCTAGCCCGCCTGCTAGCCTCCACCACCACCAGCATCAAACTGCAGCCTGAGAGAAACACTGCAGCAGACTGTTCACCACAATTGTCCCCCAGGGAGAGACCCTCCACTCTGTGGCCATTTTCCAGCCACATCCAGTCTGCCTGCACTTCTGTTGCTACAGAGTCCTCATATATGAAGGAACAACAAAATAATCCTTCAGTCAGCATAATCTGTGCTGATTTATAAGAGGACCTTTGCAACTTCCCCCTAGTTCCAGTTACTTAAACCATCAGGGTTGGGAGGGTTACTTTAAAAATGTATTCTGATACAATTACTAATTATCTGTTAAAAATGTTAAAAATGTAGTCAGTAACGTAATCCAAGTATCACAATATTAAAGTAATTTGTACTTTGTGTTATTTTTAGATTACCTCTTACTTTAACAGTTTGTCTGTATAGCTAATGTTTGTGGTTGTTCTGTGTGGGCAATATTAACCATTGGTCTGTGTAGCTAAGGTTAGTGGTTTACCTCGATATAAAATATGGTAAAATTATTTAATCTATTACAGTGCTTCAATTCCCATAATTTCATGGTAAATAGGTGCTAAATAACAAGTAATGAATTTGAAATTTCTTAGAAATTACCTGCAAATTACCTACAAATTATCCCCAACTTTATATGGTTATATATATATATATATATACATATTAAAAAAAGAAATTCAAGAAGCATAAATATGCATTGACATGAAACAAGTAAAAAAAAGTAAAATATGTACAATATCTAAATGAAATAACTGTTCAGATTTTGTGCAGGAATCTGTAACCTTGACTGTAGTGGGACATGTCTGCTCTGGTCCTCTTCACCAACTGTGTAGTGAAATCAATGCTGGTTTCAGTTCACGTAGGTTAACAGACAGAAAATAAACCAACCAGCAGCACACCACTCGCCTCCTCTCTTCTTCATGCTCATGTTAGATAAGACCCGCCTTCTTAAAGCTTGACCTGTGACCTCTGTGACATCTCACCTCCTCTGGTCAGACAGACAGACAGAGTAAATGAAGTAAAATGGAGCAGTGAGCCTGAGTGTGCGTGCGGCCTGTTGGTAGATGCAGACATGTGAGGGTGTGTGTGTTCCCTTAATGAACGTGTCTGATGGCTGACTGTGATGGCCCTCTTGCCATTTTCATCATTTGGTGGCTCAAAGAGAGAGAACACAGCTCTCTGCTGCTCAGTGTTGTTCACTTCAATAATGGCCAACAGAATCAATTATCAGAGAAAAACCAGAGTGCTGCACTGGGTCACAAAGTAGTGTCAGTGATGTAAAAAATAAAAGGTAAAAAATCAGGTGTTCAAAGATGGGGCCAGTAAATAGATGAAAATAAAACAAATGATGACTGTCCGGCTTGAGGATAATGAAAATACAAAGTGATTGAAGGCAGCAGGTGTTTCTCTTTGTCCCTCCATGTCCTGATGAAGACTGTGTGGCGTAGCCATGAACTAATAAATTATTTTTAAATTTATATGCACTTTCATTATCTTCAAGCTGGACAGTCATTGTTTTATTTTCATAATCAATTGACAATCACATTCAAGCTTTGCCTAGTGTGCAAACCTACACACCACTACATACTCAATTTTGTAGCACCATTTCTAGTGTTTATACAGTAACTGCAGGGGCCCTGTAGTTTAAGTTGTCGTAAATTTGTGTAACCTCTGTTAGGACTAAAGTACAAATACTTTGTTACCGTACTTAAGTAGATTTTTCTAGTATCTGTACATTACAGTGTTTCTTTGTCTGACATTTTTTTTACTTTTACTCCCTACATTTAACAAAAAATATCTGTACTTTCTACTTCTAACATTTGCTAAACAGCCTCGATATTTTAGTTTAAATGTAAGACGAAAGTGATGTAAAAGACATAGCATGACAAAAATAACATAAAAAGTGGAACAAGACAAATACAGTATAACATGATGTAACAGGACACAAATGATGTAAAAAGACAAAAAACATGTAAAAGATGTAACCAGATGAATATGATGTAAAAAAAAAAATATAACAAGACAAACCAATGTAACAAGACAAAAATGATGTAACAACAAAAACTACATACAAGACGTAACAAGACAAAAACAAGATAAAACACGTAATAGGATGTAACAGGACAAAAATGATGTAAAAGATGTAACAAGACAAAACGAACAGAGGGAGAAAAGTTGAGGTTCAGTCAGCTTTACACAGAAACAGTCAGTAAAAATGTCCTTCAGAGGACAACTTTTAACTTTTATACTTTGAGTACAGTTCAGAGCCTGTACTTTTTCACTTTTACTGCAGTAAACAAGTTGAATCAATACCATACTTTTACCAGTCTGTTTTTACTCAAGTATATATGGGTATATGTTCTTCTACTTGAGTACAGACTGTGTGGACTTTTGCCACCTCTGATGTTGTGATTGCAGTTAAATAGAGATTGTTTGTACAGATAATAGGTCTGTATTTATAGACTACATAGTATTACATAATATTAGTACACAAGATTAGTTAATGCTAAATATAATCACAGACATTGTTTCTGCATGAAAAGCTGTTGTTTGTTGTTGACGTTCTCCCAGCGTTGTTAGTTATTGTTATGATACTATGACACATACTAGTATGGAAGACCAACATCCTGTTAAGACATTATAAAGAGAAACTTTCTCAAAATGATGACTCATTATTTTGAGAAAGTTCCCCATTATTTTGAGGTGATTGGAGTATTAATGGATGATATGTAATGAGATTACATAATCTGGATACCACGAAAACGTAACTGTACTCTTACAGTTTAAAATTTTATGATTTTAAAATAAAGAACAATATCCTACCATACACAGTTGATACACACAGCTGCCAATTCATTGTCATGACCTCTAGTGAAACAATGCTTCAGTGGGTGGAAATTTCAAAAGTTGAATCTTTGAATCATCAATCAAATAATCAAATTGTGTACAACAAGGGAAGGAAAAGCTGGACAAACTAAGAAACCGAACAAACATTAAAAAAAACATATAAAAGATAAAACCTGGAACAATTACTCTGTTAATAATTGACTATTAAATCAATCCACATCTAAGTTGATATTCAATCATTATGAGTAATTTTTTTAAGAAACAAAGTCCAAATTCTCTGATTTCAGCTTCTTGAATGTGAATATTCTCTGGTTTCTTTACTCCTCTCTGACAGTAAACTGAATATCTTTGACATTTGAGGACGTCATCTTGGACTTTGATCAACATTTTTCACCATTTTCTGACATTTCGTGGTCTAAACAACTAATCAGTTAACTGAGAAAATAATCAACTGATGAATCATTAATGAGAATAATAATAAAAACACTATATTAGGCTAAACAGTTTTACCATATTTTATATTGAGGTACAATTTTTAACAGGTAATTAGTAACTGTATTTAAAGTAACTGTCCCAACCTTGTGAGATACTATCTCATTAATTTGTGATAATTAAGTCAGTTCTTTTTTGACACTAAGTTCTAATTTTTTGAAAGGTTTTATCAGATCTGTTCCTTCATACTCTTGTGTCTGTGGTCTCAGTATCAGTATACGTATCGTGTATGTGTAGACAGGCATTAGGCAGACAAACAGATGTATGCTGATTAGATCTCAGCTCCAGCAGGATTAGCTGCTGTGACAGATTTTTAATTGATTGTAACACTCAGATGCAGGACATGTTGTAGTGCTGTTACTGTCTCACTGACTGATAGGGAGCTTATCATAGCCACATGATAGCTTAGGACACACTGCGCCTCAGTCTGCACTGTGTGTGTGTGCGTGAGTGACAAAGCTAGTGTATATTGCTAGTTTTGTTGTAATGCCACTGTGAGCTTGTCTCTGTCAATCCTGATTAAAATGCATGAGTAGAAGAGAATAGGAAATGACATCTGCCTAATCTAGAATGAACAGGCTGGGGTTTCTGTAGTTGGTGTCATTGTATCTGGATCTGTTGAGCTGAGGTATGACACCACAGAAAGACACAAAAACAATCAAACAAAAAGAGGCTTTGATTATCTCGACTTGAAAGAAACAGTGAACATAATACAGACATTGCTAATTTCTTACATACTTGCTGCATTTGTTTCTATAGTCATGTTTGACTTTTTGTTGTACATTTAGTTCATTGTAATTATCACACAGTATGATTTGTGCCTTGATGCAGTTAGGACAACTGAGAATATGACAGGAAATAGGGAGAGAAAGACTGCAGTGAAGGGCTGTAGGTGGGAGTCGAACCCACCACCACTGCAGAGGACTCACAGCCTCAGTACATGTGATGCACACTCAACCATCTGAGCTACCAGGGCGCTCCAAATGCTGTTTTTTGTTTTTTTGTTTTTTGCCATAGACACATTAGGGATGCACAATTAATTGCAGTTGCAATAAAATGGCAGTATGGCCATGTGCAATACCTGAACCAAATTGCAATTTTATTTTAAAAGGAAAAATATGAGAAAACAACATTTTAATGAGGTATTATAGTGCTGCAGAGATGATGTGGACAAAAAATCTTGTTCCCCAAATGAAAGAAAACATGTTTGTTTGGTGCAGCCCTCAATAAATATCACACCATCATGATTTGAATCTTTTTTTCAGTGAACATGAAAATTGTAATGCAAAACTGACCACTTCCACTAATTGTATCACAATCACAAGTTCAGTCAAAATGATCACAACATGACTTATTTACCAAATCGTGCAGCCCTATTTACCATTGATGTGTCTGGCATAGTTAAAATAGTGAAAAATAACAGGTGTATCTGCTCTGCTGACAGACAGAGAAACCAAACCAACAACACAACCTCCTTGGTGGAGGTAACGAATGCTGTGTCCTGCTGATAAGATAAGATCAACTTTATTGCCCTGAAGGAAATTTGTCATGGCCAGAAAGTGCTGAGCACAGCTGCACTTCAAACAATACATGACAATACATATTTAACAAGACAAACAATGTACACTGGAACAGTATGGTAAAATATATACAACTTAATCGAGGGATTATACGCCCTGTCTCTGTACCTATGCCAACAGTCTTGGTCTACAAAGAAAGTGAATTCTTTGAGCCAGTTGAGCACGCAGAAAGTCAATGTGGGTGCTCCATTTGAAGTTATTACCCATATTATTTCTTTGGTTTTGTTAGTATTAATAATGAGGTGTTGGCTGTCACACCAGACTTTAAAAAAGGCCTTTTTTTTACACCAAGAGGCAGTGGTCAGCAGACTTAGAATGACTGTATCATCAGGGAATCTGAGGACATGCTGTAGTTACCTGGCTTTCAGCTTCTGCATTCAATTGTGCACGATGTGAAGAGAATAAGTGAACTCCTGTGCTACAGTGTTTGACTTCAGAGAGAGAGACGGTGAACTTCACCTGCTGGGACCTGTTTGTCAAAAAAAGAATAAAGCTATTTAATAACAGAAGGACTCACTTGTATGTCATTTAACTTCTGTACAAGTATGTGTCGTTGGAGTGTGTTAAAAGCTGAGCTGAAATCTACAAATGATCAAATGATGTGTTCTGTGTATGTACTGTATATATGTATATATTTTGGGTGTGGAAGTGTGTGTAAAAGTGTGTGTTTTCAGTGGGAAATGAAGTTGCTCTGCAGTTTTTTAGCCATCGGTGAGCGACAGAAGATATCTGTGACTGACTGGGTCAATGATTGTAAGTGTATCTGTTCTTTCTTTGTGTGTGTAGGATGATGAGGTGGTCCTTCAGTGCTCAGCCACCATCCATAAGGAGCAACAGAAGCTCTGTCTGGCTGCTGAAGGCTTCGGAAACAGACTCTGCTTCCTCGAGTCCATCTCCAACTCCAAGGTACTGATACAAGCTCTTATATACTCCACTGGTATATCTCAGGAACAACAGAGTGCCAGTCAGGTGACAAGTAAAAGGAAGAACTCAAATAAATGAGCAGACACATTAACATAAACAATACAAATGCCTCTATAAGAGACATGAGGGGTCACTGAATGTGATTGGTATATCACATGACACATCATTCACATACTCATTATAAAAGTCACCAGATCTCAATCTAACTGAACACCTATGAGAGATTTTGGAGCAACATGTATACACTATCCTCCTGAGACCCTGTGTCCACGTATGAGGACATTGCTGCACCTTACACTTCATTCTGCTTAACTTAGACTTTTTGTCCTCATTAGTGGACACTATTGTTCCATCTAGTGGTAGCCAAAGCACAATATAATTATCAGTGTAAAAATAAGATGCCAGCAATTTCTGTAAAAACACTCTATGTTAAAAGTGATGGTGATGAATTTGATGGTTAAAACTTGATTACATGTGCTTAGCGAGGGCTGTGACCGTATGGATCTTTTCCTACTGTGGCGACAGCATATGGTTGGTTGCAACTGCCTTAAAAATTGCTTTTTATTGGACTTCATTGAAGCATACTGTCCTTAGTGACTGATGTTGATGCTAACAGCAGAGCAAAAACTTAACACTAAGTTATCACTGTGGCAGTAAATGTACAGTTCAGGTTATAGTGTGTCAGGTAATAAACACTGCAGCTTCTCAACACCAAGAAAAGTCTTGTCTGTTGTTTCTAAACTGCTGAAACAGTGACAGGGTTAGCATTAATGTTTACATTTATGTGCCCCAGATGTTTGGATCTATTTTTCAAGTTGTTTCTACAAGGGTTATTGTCACTATTAATCAATCTGTTAATCATTTTCTCCACTAATCAATTAGTTGGTTGGTCCATAAAATGGAGAAATCAGTGTTAAGTGTCTTGTTTTGTCCACTACTCAAAGATAATTAGTGTAGTGAGTTCAGACTGGAGTAAAGAAACCAGAAATTTTTCACATTTTTTTCTTAAAAATGACTCAAACTGATTATTGATAATCAAAATAGTTGGTGAATAATTTAATATCGAATCAGTGATTTATCATTGCAGCACTATTTAGATGTGTTTGCCATTTTGTTTTTGTGAAAGCCATGATCAGTCATTGAAATAACCAGTTTTATACTTTGTTACACACCGAGACCTTATTGTGTTATACGGTAAAAAAAACCCATTGTCCCCATATGAGGTCATCAGCTAAACAAGAGAAATTAATATGTAGAGGAGATTCAGACAATGTGTTCAGTATTAAGTTGTGCAAGTGTCTTTTTCTTTTGCCACTAATTTTAGTGCTGAGGTTAACAGCACCTTGTATTCTGTAATAAATGAAACTGTTAAAATACTTTGAAAAAAGGAGGAATGAAACATTGCCAGTTAGTTTCTCAGTTCAGGTTTATGTAGGCAGCGAAAACTACAACTTCTGAGCAGTTGGTGCACAACTAAGTGTCAGCACTGCTGGACATCTCTGTCTCTCTGAGGCAGTGGACAGTATTAGTCCCTGCAGTAGTAATTATAGCAATATTACAGTGACTAACATCATTTGGTCACTACAGGCCACTGTAAATTAATTGTTGACAACTACACATCAGTCTCTATGGGAACATTGATGGGATGTTTCCCCTGGTTGCTGCTGTAGTAGGTTATAATTACTGTCAGATGTGAGCAGTGATTTGACTGGAGAGATTTCCTTATGTGTGATGATTATAGATGATTATCATCTCAGAGTCCTGTGTGTTATCACAGGAAGACAGTTTTGGTTATGCTGAAATTGAGAAAACAGTTATCTTAAAGGGACAATTCACCCAAAAATCGAAGTTTTATATTTTACATTACGTGTAGTGCTGTTTATCCATCTAGATAGATTTGGTGTTAGTTGCAGAGCTTTGGAGATATCAGCTGTATAGATGTCAGCTTTCTCTCCAATTTAATGGAACCGGATGACAGACGTGGGAAGTAACTAAGGACAAATACTTTCTTACTGTGCCTAAGTCTTTTTTTCAGGTATCTGTACTTTACTTAAGTATATGTTTTTCTGACAACTTCCTGCATTTACACACAAATACAGTAAAATGTATGTTATGTATTATACATAAAAAAACTAAATATAACAATATGAAAGAGAAATTACCAAAGCTGAAAAAAGACATAAAATCGTTTTGCTTTTATACTTTTATACTATACATTTGAGATCATGTACTTTTTCACTTCTTCTTTAGTAAAGAATTTAAATCAATACTTCTTCTTGCACAGTATGTCTTCTTCTTCTTTACACAGTATCTGTACTTCTGCTTGAGTAAAGAATTGCCTCCTCTCTGGCACTCGGCTTGTGGTACTAAAAGCTGCAAAAAAAAAAGCTGTATTAAAATTTAATTAATAAAATTAATTAAAAACTCAACAGCAATGTCTCTTTCCAGAAATCGTTACTCAAGACAATCAACACACCTTATTATGAGCAGTTTCATACTGGATCTAGGAGTAAAACAGACCACAAAACTCGAAATCACATTGTTTTTTGGGTCAGCAAAAGAAAAAAAAAAGAAGTGGTGGGATTAGGGTTAAATTATATAAAAAATGCACTTGGTTAATGTAATGTAATAATAATGATGATTATACTAATATTAAAAATTATATGTATTATAATCATGTGTAATAAAAATGACACTATATCAATAATAATACAGTATACCTTGAATACTATACTATACTATACTATACTGTATTATACAGTACTGTATTATGTATATGCTATATTACATGTAATAGATACTTATACACTGTGCAGTATAATACACTACTACACTCTGTAGTCTGGATCAATGTCCTGCCCACAGTACTATCTGATTGGTTAAAAGTCATGAGTAATAGTGAATCAACACAGACGCAGTGTCATAGGCAGAGACACAGAGCTGCTCTGGTGAGCTGAGAGGAGCTGTGTGTAGGAGTTAAGATAGCAGATATCACCAAAGTTTCTCTAATTATCTTATGAACTGTTTCTATGACGACAGCATAGTTACACCAGTGAAAATGCCCCGAAATCATGGTCAGGATTTCACTTGAGGTGATGTAACGGCTTTTAAATCAGTCACTCTTCACTGAGGTGCGCGGCAGAGTAAAACACAGCAACATCTGTCTTGCATTTCGCTGCAACTCTGCACTGAGACTTCCAGTGTTATTACTAGTATAAAAAGAAAAAAAAACAGCAACAGTAAAAATATGTTTCACACTATGATGGTTACATGTAGTCTGCAGACCACGTGCATACCAAACTGTCAGGGGTGATCCATACAGAACATGGGATGACTGTGATCCATTGTACCCCTAGTTGGAACTATTTTCTTTCTACCAAAATACACCCACTTACTGTATCACAGCGCAGCAGGAGGTGTGCATCTACTTATGGACAAGAGGTTACGCCATTAATGTTCACATTCTGTGCTGTCACAAGTACGAGCCTCTTGTCCATAAGATGCATGTTGATGATACAGTTGGTGTTTAGTAGAAAGAAAATAGCTCCTACATGAAACTGCTCACAACAAGAACAGTGAAATATCACTGCTGTTGCGTTTTTCAAATGTATTTTTTGTCAGACATCTCTACAACTGATATCTCCAAAACTCTGCAGCTCACACCCAAACTGTCTAGATGGATAAACAGCATTACAGATAAGAGCAAAATATGTATGTATGCTATACTATTTGGAAGAGGAAGAAGTGTGAAAGTTACTCTAAGGTTTTGTTTCTGTGAATACACTCAATATTTTCTGTTCTCTTTTGGATTCATGGAAGATATGAATATTTTGTTAGTCAGTCACATAATGACAGATGTCTTTCACCTTGAAAAGAAATCTGTTTGTATTGTTTTCAATGTAATCAGTGACCATATTTTAGCAAAAAATACACACACACACACACACACACACACACACACACACACACACACACACACACACTAATTTATGGTATTTCCAAAGAAAATGGAGCATTACTTAACCACAATGTCAACTACTCTCTAAACTTCAAGCAGTGAAAACGTGCACTTGTCCTTAGATTACTCTGTTTTACAATGCACCTGTTTGATACCGAGGTCTTCTCACTTTTCTTCTCTTTTGTCCTCTATTTCATTTGGGTATCACATCTCTGTGTTATTTCATTTCATGGTAACACCAGATCATCTTATTTCTTTTATGATTCTCATGAGGACTACTTAATAAAGACAGATGCTGCATGCAATCATAGAGTTTAAAATTTGAGAGCTTCTCATTATTCAGAACTGGTCTTTACCAATCAGAACCGTCAAAGTTTTTGATTAAAGACAGCTGATCACTCTCCTGCAACGCCGTATTAGGGCTATAAGCAGGGAGGGGGACAGTATTCAGAGAAATATAACTCAGAATTTTCAAGTTTAAAGTTGTGAATTTCCAAGAAAAAAACTTCTCTGAGAGTCAAGTCAGAAATTTATGAGAAAAAATAGCTTCACGTTGCAAGGCTCATCACTCCACAGACAGTGCTTGCTTGATGACCTCATCAAATTATACTCTGCAATCAGATTTAGCAATAAGGAAATACTTAAAGATTGATTAATTTGATGATCTTTCGTATTGAATTGCCCATTGATGTAACTGTTGATTTACCTTACGAGGCAGCTGGATTTGTGAGATCACATGAGAATCTGTCTTGCCAGGCTTCAAGTTTGTGTCAGCACAAAAAGTGGTGCCACTCAGCATCCTAGCAGGGACTAGTCTCAGCTACAGGCGCGTGGTGTTAGATGTGACCACAGTGAGAAGTGTGCATGGAATCGATAACTGAAGAGAGCCTTTTATGTGCAAATGTTCTTAAAAAAGAAAAAAAAAATAGGCTACCAACATGCTAACTACATACTTCAGACTGTGACTTGTTGTTGCATTTCCTCTTACTATTTCATATGGTTCATTGATCTGATTGGTTGAAGTTAGCCAGTGTTAGATGTGATAGACAGGTGGTTCATCCCATCAACTGCCAAGTGTTTTTTATTTTTTGCATACCCTTTTCCACAGATCCGATGTGCCATATGTCCATTGTGTCTCCTTCTCTGAATAATACACATTTCCCGGCTCCATATGTTGTCTTTTTGTTTGCTTTCTATTCTTGTTTTGTTTTCTGTCCTTGTTTGATTATTTATTTTCATTTTATACTCTGTAAAGAGGCCATGGGTACCTTGAAAGGCACTATATATAGTTACTATTATTATTATTATTATTATTATTATTATTATTAACATTCATTGTTAGCTAAATCAAACTGTTTTTAGAAGGATATTGAGTTTTTGTATTGTGTTTTGTATAAAAGTGTTAAAACATGTAAAGGTGAAGTCATCATCAGTGTGTGTTGTTTCAGAATGTGCCTCCAGATCTGTCCATCTGCACCTTTGTGTTGGAGCAGTCGCTGTCGGTACGAGCCCTTCAGGAGATGCTGGCCAACACCGAGGAGAAGGCTGAGGGGGTGAGTGTGAACAGACACACACGTTAAAACACACACACACACACACACACACACACACACACACACACACACACACACACACACACACACACACACACAACATGGAGGGGGAGATGAATGAACGTCCAGTAGGTTGTTGTCAGATCAGGTGAGGCAGCAGTCTGATGAAGCGCACAGAGGAGGAGGTGGGTGACACAAACAGGTCACTGATCTGCTCATTCTTGCTTAAAGTCATCTGCACTCATCCTGACGTCAGGTGGTTTCACTAATGCTCAAATCAAAGGTGAAGGCTGCTGATCAGTTTCCATCAAGAAGCTGTTTTCATCACACAATATTCACATTGTGTTTCCAAACAGTTCCTCAGAGTTAAATTAGTCTCCAATATCTCTCCTCCCAAACAAGAAGAAGACAGCATCATACTCTATCACTACTTGATACAGTTGATTATATTTCAGCATTTACATTAGGCCAACGTCTAGAATCATCTTTGCAGCATTTGTATTAGTTTTTACCCCATGTTACTGTAACAGCAGATCAACATTTTCCTTTTATGGTTTTTTAAATTCATTTTATCTTATCCGTGTTTTTTGTGTGATGTGAAACATACTGTAAACTCTGATTTTAGAAGGTGCACTATTCAAATACATTTTATCAGTGTGACATGTCTGCTATCTCCTGCTGCCTGAAGAGTAACAAGCCAAAACAGTGGAAAAGGTCTGGCAGTGAGTGGACAGATGAATGCTAGTTTATGCCAGTTGGTAAAAATGTTTTTATTTTATCTTTATTTTTTTTTTAAATGGCAGTCTACTGGCAGTATTTTTTAGCCTAGACCCTATTACCCATGTTTTTGTGTCCAAAGCCTCTTTCACACGTCGTTCCCAGTAAATCACTGGAAATATCTTTCAGGCACCACTTGTTATTTTAACTGTTCATACATGCACCTCCATTCCGGGACTTTCTTGTCTCGTGCCTTTTCACATAGGACATGGCAATGCCGGTAATACTGCAGGTGGTGGTGGTGGGGATGGGGTGGGGGTTAATAGGAAATGTTCTTGCTGTCATTCACAACACAGCTTTCCAGGCACGTTCACTGTAATGTTGGTAGATCTTGAGTCAAGAGTGCAGGTTTCCCAGAAAATCAATTCTGGCTCTCATTCATATATGACGCCTTCTTGGGAAAATGCTAGAACAATGTTGGGGAAGGCTGTGTGTGCGAATGAGGCTCAAGTGAGTAATGGGACAGTTTTTAAAACTGATCTGGTATTTAGGGAGAGTGCAGCGGCTGTCAGAAGCGAAGCTGAGTTGCAAAAGTAAAATAATTTTGTTTAACCAGAAACCGACTGTATCGCTCTGTTCCAAGCAACCAGACTCCACTGACAAATACAGTCATTTTACCTCTCTGGATCCTCCACCGCCTCCATCAGTCGGTTTGTTTGTGTTCTTGTTTGACTTTTAATGTTTTAAAGGGTTAAAAACTGGTCAAAGCAGTCGTAGAACTGAGAAGTAAAATTAATGTTTTTATCAATTAAAGGAGAAATATGTCATAAATTTAGTGTACTAAACCATAAAATGATTGTGACATGTGATCATAGATTAATGAGACAAGTTGAAGTTAGTAAGTTGAAAAAACTATCTTCTGTGACAACAACACTGAAGCCACCAGGTTCTATTCTGGTCTGGAGTTACTGTTTTTGTTTTAGCCACACAGTCCATTTCACATGTATTCACTTTATATGGAGCTAAAATTGTGGCTTTATTAATATTTTTTTAGAAGGACTAGATGTTTACAAAATTGGGGGCCATCATGGAACTTTTTCAAAAAGAAATTCTACTATCATTCATTTCATATAAATTACAGTACATTGTTTACAGAAGATATCATATCATGATTATTTATCAAACACAGAATTGGCAAAATGAGAGTCCTAGTTGTAGGTAATGAGCTGAGCAATGTTAATTTAACACTGAGGCTAATAAGGTTTATAGTTCACACTTTTCTCTTTGTTTCTCATTAATATGGTAAATAGAAGAATTGTGAGGGTAGATTTCAGCCACAGGGTTTTATTCCACATATGCATAATTAACAGTAGGGACTGGAACATTCATTGACATAATGTTTTATCTGAATTGTTCAAGCGAGCAGCTTCGATCATGTGCAGTTTAAGAGGAACTGCACGGAGCCGCAGTGCAGATGTAGTGTTGTTGTGCTGGAGGAGGATCTAATAGAGATGGGAGTCATGTCAACTTTCATCATGACTTGCAGTTTTTTTAATGAAGTGAGGGGAGGGTTATTAATTTCTGCTTTCTCACTGTCAGCAGCCATCAAGTTCAGAGCCCTGAGACACAGTGACACGCACACTCACACACACACCGACACACACACCGACACACACTCTCACAGTTTTTATGAACACTTACATATTGAGTCATAATGGATATTTATCTGGACACAAACCTTCATGCACTTGCACCAAAACACACACAAGCACACACAACATTGTGCATATAGAGTGACTGAGGTAAACATATAGCACAAACAATATGTGTGTGTCTGTTTGGAAGCCTGTGTTTGTAGTGTTGCTTCATGAGAGGGCTGACAGTGCTGAAGCCTGGAGAAAGATTTCTGTGTGAGAGAAAGACTTTCAGTCAGAGAGACGACACACAGAGCAAGAGAGAAAGTTCAGGTGAGTGTTTTAGAGGAATGTGTGTATCTCTGTGTGTGTGTGTGTGTGTATTGTTCATTAGTAAGCCAGGCATATTCCAAAAGCATGAGGTGAAGCGCGAGCAGCTACGTGTTCTGCATACATCATACACAGACCAAACAATAGGGTGTGCTCCAAAACCTGACCAGCACAGCACTGCTGTGAGCTTTCATCTTAGACACACGAAACAGCAGTGGTGGAAAGAGTTCTGAAAATCTGTACTCAAGTACAAGTACTGGTACATTACTAAAATATTACTCAATTACAAATAAAAGTACAGATGTCAGAAAAATACGCAAGTAAAAGTAGAAAGTAATCTTGTAAAAAAGTTACTTTTTAACCTTTTATTTTGAACATATCATTAATAGAAGCATTCTGGGAGGAGTTCCTGTTCCTGTTTCTCCAGATCTTCACTCTAAATGAAGTGGTCACAGTCAACTCTCCAAATTCACATTGCTGTTTTGTCCATTTTCCTTAACCAATAGTTGAAAATGCTAACAATCAATTAATCATTAATAATTATAAGATACAAAACACATTTTTTTCTCCTATTCTCATTTTTTTTTGTTTTTCATCTTTTTCTTGTCATTTTAAGTTTCCTTATTCAACAAATGGCTCCGCCAGACATTACTGCCATTTCTAGACTATTGCTTAATCAATACATTTTAATACATTTATAATTGATTAACACATTTTTAATTGATTAAATTCTAAGAGGCAATTAATGATGATGGTATCCTTGTTTCAAACCTGTACTGCTGCAGTATTTGGTTTTTATGTGTCATTGTTTTAATTGGCCTGTATTGGACACAAACATGCAGCTGAAAGGTTTTAGTATTAATTTAAATTGTACTCAGTACTCAGTTATGATGGTAAAAGTACATAGTGTAATGCATACTTTACTACAAGTACTACAAGTAAAACTACAGACTAAAAATCTACTCATTAAAGTACAAGTATCCAAAATAACTACTTAATTACAATAATTTGAGTATTTGCAATTAGTTACTTCCACCCCCGCAAAACTGCTCATGCTAGGTGGAACTGACCGCTCTGTGCACGGCGGTGGAAGATGTATTCAGATCTGTTACTGAAGTAAAAGTAATACCACACTCCACTATAAGTAGAAATCCTTCATTCAAAACCTTACTTATGTGAATGTGTGTAAAAATGTTCCCTGTCAGTGTTTTACTATTATTATGAAGAACTGTAATCTGAAAACTAACTAGCTGACAGATGGATGTAGTAGAGTAAATGGTGCAATATTTTCCCCTTAGGTAGTGGAGTACAAGTATAAAGTATCAAAAAATCTAAGCACTCAAGTACAGCAGAAATACCTTGAATTTGTACTTAAGGGCAGTACTTAAGTAAATGTACATATGACTATAAAAGTAAGCAAAATATTGCAGTAACCAACAGCATCATAAACAAAACCAGCCTATGGCCTCTGGTGGTTATTTCCACATGGAAACATGCTCTAATGTCTCTGCTGGGATCTAGAAAAAGATGAACCTCAGTATCTCCACCTCTTGCTGCTGCTTGATTATCAGCTGATAAACCATCAGTGTCACACCTGCACAGGTGGCAGCACTTCCCTCTTTGCAACTGCATAATAAGTGGCATGACAGCATAACTAAATGGAACACAGCCCGTGTTTCATAGGCAGTTATACGTTATATCAAACTATTAATTTAAGTGAAATATGCTTTAGCAAAGAGAGAAACTGTTTGAATGCTGATGGTGACAGATGAGATATCATGTCCTGTGTACTGATTAATATAAAAGGACAAAATCCAGGACGTGGAGGCCTGGTAGCTCAGTTGTTAGAGTGTTTGCCCCATGAGTCCTCTGCAGCGGCCGTGGATGTCTTTCTCCCACTCTCTCTCCTCCTTTCCTGTCATGTCTTAAGCTGCCCCACAAAAAAATATTTATTAAAAAAATCCAGGAAGTCTTACTTGAGTTATAGAGAAAACCACAGGAAAAAAAACACTAAGACACTCTGTCTTCTGGTGAATGAGCTCTACAAATTTACACAAATTTACACAGCAAAGGCAAACAAACTAATATTAATTTATTCACATTTGAATCTCAGAAAAGTACATATGCATATAGTCTTTTTGCTTATTATTATTATAATTATTCAAATTTTCATTTGATTTTTCATTGAAAATTAATTGAATTCATTGCTGGTAAGCTGATTTCATATACTGTTTTATATATATATCTTAAATTGTTGAATGTTATTATTCTATTGATATTTGTTGGATTTCTATCAGAATTTGATATATTTTCACCTTAAATTTATTTGCAATTGCTCCATTTTGGGGCATATATGTGTTAGGATGCCACCCACGACTGATTGTGTTTTTAGACCCTGATGTGGACGTAGAGTCGATACACATAGGTCCTTACTCGAAGGATAAATTTATATTGCCATTTCACCAGAAGACAGAGTGTTTTTTCCCATGCTTGTCTTTATAACTCAAGTAAGACTTCCTGGATTTTGTCCTTCTTTAGATGTCTCACTAGAGCACCTGTTAGACAGGCCATGCAATGCTTCTTTCTCCCATGATGAACTTTGAAAATACACTGGTCACACATTACTGCTGTATTTATTTATTTTAGGCATTTAAACCAACCAATCCACACACGTGTCCCCCATCTTAAAACACAAGATATGCTTTGTTAGGCAGAAACACATAAAGAACAGGAAGGACCAAAGTGTTAGATGTTTCAATCAGCTAAATTAGCCTCGCCTAACATATGTCTCAGGCCCCATTTACACTTGTCATTTTAAGAGGCAAGTCAATGGACTATTGTTTACACTGAGCCACATACAGTGTGTGGGTCTCTGGTCCTTTTACACTTGTCCTGTCAAGTGTCTTGTACCTGGATAAAATCCAGATGTGATTTATAGTAATACGCATTCATTTACACATACAGTACATGCATCTCTGTTAGCCAGATCATAAATCTGATTATAGTCTTTCTTTGTTTTCATAGGCTGCACACAAAACAAAAACTCAAAAAGAATAACTTGCACAATTCAGCAGCATTTTCTCCTCCATATTCAAGCTTACAAAGTAAATGTTACACTTCCACAGTACCACAAGGCACACTCTAACATATTCCACTTCGATGTTCAGTTGCACAGATGTGAATGGCCACTGCATTGTGCCAGTGAATTACATTGCAGTGTGAACAACAAAAGAAAGATGGATGTCTGCCAGACTCAACCTGACTGACATCAGACAGACAGACAGACAGACAGACAGACAGACATAAACAAGCTGCTGTTGGTCTGAAAAAGCTTTTATAGTAATGATCATCCTGTCTGACCCTGAATCCTGTTCGTATGCAGCTGTTCTGCACTGTGATGAAGATATAAAAGCTGACGGGATCATTCAGCACTATCCCAGGGTATTATGTCATGTTCATGTGAAGTAAAAGTAACGAGGTGAGGGTGGTGAAAGATGAATGATCACTTCTGTGAATTCAGGCAGCACTGAGATTTTGCTAATTTCAGTGCTGACTCTTTGCAGCACAAATTAACCTGTGGTACATTTCAAAGCTGAAGTAATTGATGGCTTGTTAAACTTAACTTTACAGCACTGGTGGCCCCAGGTGCCCCTGTGTTTGATTTAAAAAAAACCCTGCCCTCTTGGATGCCCTACAAGTGAAAAATGTTGATAAGTGCCCTTTAGGGTGCCATTATAGAGGATAAAATATGAAAAAAGTGTCCTCTAGGGTACCGTTCTAGTGGAAAAACATGAATAAGTGTCCTTCAGGGTGCCCCTCCAGTGGAGAAAATGCAATGCAGTGCCATACTGGCTGCCCTACATGCTGGTTCTGTTGAGATGTTGTTGTACTTTATATTTGTAATTAAACAATTTTAATTTAAATGAGAGACTGGAACTGTTTCACCATGAATG
Organism: Lutjanus erythropterus; assembly: GCF_056507025.1. Classification (NCBI taxonomy): domain Eukaryota; kingdom Metazoa; phylum Chordata; class Actinopteri; order Lutjaniformes; family Lutjanidae; genus Lutjanus; species Lutjanus erythropterus. The sequence goes on along the minus strand of NC_139333.1, from coordinate 30,629,515 downwards.
CATCATGATTTTCGGTGTTCTGTTGTCCCAGTCTATCAGGGCTTTACATTAACCATAACCACATCAAGATAAAAACAAAATCCTTTATGAACTATGGTAGAATTGTTTCCATTGACAGCACAGATGAAACTGTATTCAGCTGAATATCAGGGAAGAGGAGAGAAATGCTTCTTAAATTGAAGATGAGACGTTGATGTCTCATTTTGGCATTTTGGGAAGCTGAGCTTAGCATTCCCTCATCCTTGAGTTAGATTGTTATATTACTTAATATGCACCCTGAGAAAACAAGTTTAACTTTCTATTAAATGTCACTATAGGAACTGTGAGAGCCAGTGTGTCAGAGGCAGATAAACTCAAAGAGGAGGCTGCTGTCTTCTGAATAGCCTTAAAGACTTCTGGGGATAAACCAGCAGCAGTCATGTTCAGCTTCTTGTGGGCTTTTTTAAGAAGTAAATGGATTTGAACACAAAGATAGAGCATTGCATCACTTACACACGCTCCATTTAAACAGGATTTAGTGTGGGATCACGGTAACAGCACGGGGAGGGCTTATTGAGAAGTGTAAGGTTGGGTTTAGACTTCACCATATTGGCTCGATAATAAGCCAACAGGCAGGACATCAGGAACGTCTTTTGTCCTGTGTAATGTAAAACCAAGGCTTTACTTGGGATGCCTCACAATGTCCCAACAGAAAGACAGACATGTTAGAATATTTGTGTCTTCTACAAAAAATTCCACAGCCTGTTCCAAATGTTGACCAATAGGAGCACAGAGCACTCAGAGCAAAGTGAAACAGGTTGATGGTGCTGTGAGGTGGAGGCGTGAAACAGGCCTTCTCTGAATACAAGACAGTCAATATCATATACACCACCACTGTTTGCTCTTTTCCTTTCTCCTCATGAGTCGGTCCCTTGCCCCTCCTTCACAGTGACAATGCACAAAGATATGATGGGTCAGGGACCAACATGTAGTCTCTCATGTCTCTTGGCCACACAGGAATTTAAACCTCTATAACCAGAGGTCTGGGCTTGAGTCACATGACATGGACTCAAGTTACAAATTTGATTGCTCGACTTGACAAAATCAAAGAAAGACTTGCAACTCGACTTGTACTAACACCAATGACTCGTGACCTCACTTGGACTTGAACCCTTTGAAAACTTGATACCCTTTCCCAAGCCTAAAGATTAAAATGTCTCTTATTTAAAAAGTGTGAACCCACAAATCAATTCATTTCTCTTAATCTCCTGAATCAGCTAACATTAACACTGTTCATTCCCAGCAAGTTAATACCTGATTCTCCAGATCTGCTTTGTTTGAACCAAACTGAAAACATCCAGTCATGTTTCATGTGGCAGAAATAGAGGTCTGTTTTCTTTTACTGATTGATGCACTTTGAAAATAAGTGAGTAAACTTTGAGCCTCGTTTAAAAGAGGCGGATAAACTGAGTTTACTTGGTTTTACTCCTCACTACGCCCTGAAGTAAATACTAAGAAAATCTATTGGCAAGATGGACGAAACAACAATACATTAAGATGTGAGGTCTGTATTCTGATATCAGTGTAGTATTTTGCCCAAATGGACTTACAAACGTCAAATAAACATATCTCATATTGTATGTTTTATTCAGTTTAGTTTGTCTAATTTTCTAAGCTTTAGAATTAAAATTAGCCAAGAACTAACGTTACTTTACTGACCTCCACTTGGAAAAAAAAATGATATCAAAGATCATTTCATTCATGAAGAAAAACGACGAGATGAACGAAAAAATGAATTGCAGTATACAAATTACACACAGAGACACAACAACTCCCAACTTAAGTTGTTAAACTTGAAGAAGAAGAGTGCATTCTGACTTGTTTAGAACTTGGGACTTTCCTATCTTGACTTGGAACTTGACATGGAACCTCAAAGACTGACTTGAGAGGCTGACTTGTGACTTGCAAAACAGTGAGTTGGTCCTACTTCTGTCTATAACAATCTTGTTGTGTAGCCTGAACTATACATATACAAACAGTATATTGGTCAGGGATGTGCAGGATTACTACATAATTATATGTTGCCACCCTCGCTAGTTGGCACCAGAAATATGGTTAACTGTCATCTCTAAAGTGTCATGCAGCTGCAAGCCACTAGTCAGGGCTGTGGCCCCATCAGACGGCAGCCCCTCTTCCCCCTCCTGCTCAGCGCTTATGCCCCAATTGCCCACACAACCCTGGATGTTTGTATCAGCAAAGTCGGACTGATGACAGCTCGTAAAACCAGCACAGTTTGGCAGTGTTTTCATACAGAAAATGGAAATAAGGATGAATGTAGACTGTGTCAGAGTAAACTGGTGTATAACCACTCGACTGGAGCAACATGTGACCACATTCAGCACAGACACGGACGTTAACCTGCGAGCAGAGCAGCTGCTGCTGCTGCTAGCACTGCTAATGTTAGCCACACTGTGGTAGCACTGTGGCAGACTGGCAGCTAACGTCAACAAAATGATGTCATTTAGCACCACATTCTGTCATCCTTTCAGTCTGAAAAGGTGAAGCATTTAGGCTTAGTTCACACGGCAGTGAAATCCGACCCAAATCCCATCTTTTTGCCTAAATGCGACCCGGGTCTGATTTTTTAATGACCATGTGGACAGCTCAAGTCATATGAAATCTGATTTTTTAAAATCCGACCTGGGTCACTTTCAGAGGTGGTACTATATCGGATACGTGTCTGATATTTTGCAACGGGACAAATTCTACCCATACCCTAACCTTAGACACATATTTTCCTTAAAAATTTGGCAAATACAAAAAAACTCTTTCCATTTTGTTTCATATTGAATCTATTCTCTGAATCAGCCATCCATGTGACTACTTCCATCATACAAAGTTTAACAATATAAACAAAATTAGATCTTTTTAAAAGACTTTTCAGTAAATATTTGTATTTGTTTGTTTGCTGAGAGTAGATTGATACCACTCTTAGACATGAGAGTGATAATCATCTTCTCATTTCACTCTCACAAAGAAAGCAAATAAGTGTATTTCATCATTATCTTTCCTTTTCCAAATCTTCATGTGAGGGGAAATGAAAATACAAGACCTTGAATATATTCACTCAGCTGTCATAACCTCCTCATCCAACAGTCTTATCTGCTGGATAGATGTGTGTGTTTTTATGTGTCGTCTGTAAAATGACTGCGGCAACTTACTTTCTCCTCCTCTCTCTCATTTCCACACAGCATGTAGATGTGGAAATATGGGTAGGTGTGCCTCCACTCGCTGTCTGTGTTCGTCATGGCTGTCAGTCACTGTTCTTATGTTGGTAATACAGTCACTGTCATGAGCATCAGTATTGTGAGCAGTGAGCAGAGCTGCCATACACATTTGTGTTTTTGTTGATCCATTGAATATAAACTTGTTGGAGGTGATGGAGATTTTAGATATGACCTTATCAGTGTTGAGCATCTGTATTGAGAGATGTGTAAGCAGATATAGATGCAGCACTCTGTACAGTTACATTATGTTTGCCTAGGAATCTGTACAGTATATGACACATTCAGTCCTTATATCTTTGATTCAGATAAGGAAAAACTCACCAAAAAACCTATAAAGGATCACTTTGATCATTTTAACCTGGAATCTATTATCCTGTGTTTTTATGTCCAACGGGAATGACATTTTTTGAAACTGGCTCAGTATGGAGGGAGAGCAGCAGGCAGGCAGCAAAAAGTGCTTGTTTTTGCTGCTGACAGGTTCAGATTGCTATTATGATCACTACAAAGACAGACCTTTTTTAAAGACTAAGATCCTTTGTTCAAAATGACCAGATTCCATTGACAAAAACAGTGATTTTACTTCTCTGGGCTACCTTGATTGATTACTTTGTTTGTGTTGTGTTGTGTTGTTTTGTGGTGTTTTTGTTTGCTTCAGTTTTTGTTTAATTTTGGTAATTGTTATTTGTGTTTTTGTGTAACATTTTGTGTTTTAAAGATTTAAAAACTGATCGAGTCAACGGACAGAGGTAAAATTACTGTTTTTGTCAATGGAGTCTGGTCATTTTGAACAGATTGATATAGCGGCCGTTTCTGGTTAAACAAAAAAGAATATTTGTCTTAATTATTTCCATAATGTTGTGAGACATATAGAATAGGTAGCAAAAGTGAGCTCTTTAAGTGGACGTACTTTGACAGCGACAGCACTTTGAGGAATTCCAGAACCTGATCTTGAGATCTGTGCCTGAACCTGATGGGACCCAACAGGTGAGCCTCGTTCATATCCCTGGCAGAGGTCTCTGAGGTAATCAAGAAGCTTTTCGGCAGCAAGGTGCTGGCTGTTATGAGATTCACACTGAAAAGCTGAAGGCTCTGGACATTGTTGAACTGTCTTGTTTGACACACCTCTTCAGTGTTACATGGAGGTCAGAGACAGTACCTTTGGAGCAGCAGGCCGGGGTGGTGGTTTCCCATTTTGGAAAAGTCGGCCAAGAGGGTGTGTTATCTGGGTATCACACTGCTCAGCCTGCCCAGGAAAGTAAAGAAAGTTAACATGTGTTTTGTGGACTAGAGAAGGCTTACAGTGTTGTCCTGTTGTGAGTACTGTGGTAACATGAAGCACCAGGGCCATTGCTACGATCTATCTGGTTCTCGTATAACTAAAGTGGGAGTTGACATGTCCGTATCCTCAGCATAGTCATTTTAAACACCTTCTCAGTGAAATCCTTTTTGTGATTTTCATGCACAGGATCTCAAGGCACAGCCAGAGTGAGGAGAGTGTCTGGTTTGGGAACCTCAAAACTGTCTTATCTCTTTGCAGATGATGTGGTTCTGTTGTCTTTATCAGGCTGTGACCTTCAGCATGCACTGGGGCAGTTTGCAGCCGAGTGTTGGCCAGGATGAGAGTCAGCACCTTCAAGTCTGAGGCCAAGGTTCTCTCCCCAGGTGGGGGCTGAATTACTGCCCCAAGCAAAGGAGTTTAAGTTTTTCACAGAATAATGCAGGTGCCATGCCAGAAAAGGGAGTTAAGCTGGATCGATATACCAGTTGATCTACATTCCAACCTTCCCCTGTGGTCATGATCTGAAAGAAGGATGTTACAGAAACAAGTGGCAGAAATAACTTTCCTCTGTAGGGTTGCCTTAACCTTAGAGCTGCTGTGGTGTTTTAAAAGAAGCCAGTTGAGGTGGTCTGATTAGGATGTCTGCTGGACACCTTCCAATGGACGTTTTGTGGGCTTGTACAACTTGGCAGAGACCCTGAAATTACTTGAAGTATTACATCTCTCATCTGACCTGGGAACAGCTCAGGCTCTTCCAGGGAGAGGTGGAAAGTGTTGGGGAGACGAACATCTGGTATACCCTGCTTAACCTATTTCCACCAGGACCAGACCCCAGAAAAGTGGAAGAAAAATGGTTGGATAGATGGATGGATGGGCCTGGGTGATTATGTTCCTGCTCAGTTTCACTCCTGCTGGCTGCAGTGGTCTCGCTCAATACTGGACCAATTTCAAAAATTGTTCTCCCTATTAGTCACTTAGACACAAAAACAGGAAAATAAGGTCCAGTTTGAAAATGAGCTAAACTTCAATAGAGAAAATATAGAAGAAACCTCAGGAAGGGCAGAGGAGGGACATGTCTCTCAAGACAGACAGACATGTAATAGATATCATATGTACAGAACAGACAAATAGTAAAATTACAGTATAAACCATTCACACAGACAAGAACAAACACACAGAAAGCGAGACGAGGAGAAAGAGTGTTTTTGTATGTTTAGCCTTTCCAGAAATGCTTTGCTTTGACAATATGTCCAGTGTTACATCATGCCAGTAAAGCATGACTAGGCCTATCATGATAACTTCTTTTGTTGGACATTTTTGTCTCAGAAATATTTGCGATAAACATAATTATCATTTTTAGAGTGTGTTATGCCACTAGTATAATGATAATATCATAGTAATAACAATGCATAATAGTAATAACGCAAGCACATCATTTCCAAGAGCAATGAAGGTTTAATTCTTGTGATTATTCAGACATTGGAATAAAACATAAATAAAATAAAAACCATGCATCCAAATACAACAGTGAATGAAGTGGACTCTCAGGCTCTGTCAGCAAAAGTTATTTAAAGTCATTTAAATATTAAACATTTGGTTCAAAATGTTGGTGAAGTTATTATGTAATCAAACATGCAAACACAACAGGCAGTACTGAGGTCAGCAAAAATGATTGAGGTCATGTCCATGCATCGTATGATAGGCCAATAATGAATTATTGTGACAGGCCTAACAACAGCCAGGGGAGAGTGAGAGGCATCCTAGGACAGATGATAGTCCAACATATGATTAGGACATGAACAAGAGAATCTAAAAGAGACGCAGTGGTTTTCAGAAACTATGCAGTATTTCTGTGGACACGAGAAAGATTAGACTATAGAGGTCAGCAGCTGTCACAAAACAACATGATACTGTGGCATTAGGCAGGTCATAATACACTGAGGTTTGTCTCAGTTTGGTGTGAGGTGGTGACCCACAGTGTCAGACGTTGAAAAGCCCTGCAGCTCTGTGCCATACAGCTGCATTGTTGCTCAAGGACTTACTAAAAATACATCAATGAGCCACACTGTTGCACTGTTTGCTAAAAATTACAGCATTCAGCTGTTATTGGAAATCACTGAGCCTTCTCTTGAGAACTGGGACCAATCATGTCCCACCCAAAAAAAAGAAACAAACCCTGAAAAAAGAAAAGAAATATAATAGAAATAATACCAACTCTTAATTCCATTTTTTGGTGAAAATTGTATTCTTCTGTTCTTTAAGGGTTTATACAGTATATATGATGTAATTTACGAAATGTTTTGGTTTGCTTTAATGTTTTTTTTTTTTCTAAACTTGCTCTGTGTCAGAAAACACCCTTCTCTCAGACAAGAATTCACAACTTCAAATAATTTAAAAATGTGTTGAAAGCCTTCAAAATCTAAAACTAACAATACTGATAACATAGTGTCAACATGTGCTATTATAATCATCTTTGGTTTAAAAAATGTTTTTAATGAAAATGTTGGACCTTTAAAGTTGTATCAGATTAAACAAAACTGATTTAATCAGGCATAAAAAGAGTCAGCTATACCCTAAGGACCCCTGTCTCACTTCCTGGTTTATAAAAGTCAGGAATACTGCTCAAGCACTGGGAAACTTTGTATTTTTAGACAAAATTAATTAAATGATATTTCTATCAGATGTGTCTCAACCATATCATGTCGACTCTGTAGTCCTTCTAAAGCAAAGCTAAATAATAATTATGGTTAACAAATCTGTATTTTAATTAGCATTAAGAGAAGTCTGAGGCACTTTAAAAAATAAAATGGTTGCTCACTATGACTATGCTGAGAAATAAAAAATAAAAACATTTTGTCAACTCCGTCAGAGTTTCTATCAGACAGAGTTGATATCTACATTTGATAAAAAAAAATTTCATCAGTAGGAGGTTGAAAGTTGAATAGCCAAGAGTTTGATCTTTTAAAATATACAGTATTTCCCAGCATAATTGAATAGTAAAAATCAAAATCCTCTCAAAATACAGTTTTGTCCCATTTCTCAAGAGTGAGTGATCCATATTTTGAGGTGTTTTTAAAGAATTACATCAGTAGGAACCAGTGGGCTTAGACATTCTACCCACAACACCCAACATAATATTTTCTTTCATTCTGAGCTACAGCGGATGTTCCTCAGACTCATCTATACTGAATTATGACCTGATTGTGATGAGCAAGACTTTATTTTTATGTATGAATGCAGCTTCATGTGCAAAACCTTATGAATATTTCATGTCATTTTGTAACAGTTGTAATTAGAACCTGTTGGTTTTTGTGGGTTTTTTATGTTTGGTGTGAAACTGAGTGCTGAATATGATTTTAATCAAAAATAAAAAATAATTAATCAGAATACATATAAATACAGCTCTCATAAAAATTTACAGTCATGGCAGCATGGTTACATCATTGTAACAGTCCATAATACTCACCAACAGTCTTAAAAGTCATTTTTCTGACTATTTAACTGTAGGCTCTGTGATGTATCACTTATTAAGCTCCATGGGATTATGGGAAATGTGGTTGTTAAAGGCTGCTGAAAAGCAACATATTTGACAAACAAAGATATTATAATTTCAATCATTTAAAAATCTGCATCTAGACATAAGAAGTGAAAGACACAACATGCTTTTGAGTCATGTTAGGTTCCAGCACTGATTTTTTTAAATTGTTAGTGGTGTTACAAATTCCAATATGATTTCTTGTGGGGGAACTATAGAAACAACTTCTTTTTTCAGCAGGTGGAAATACCTGACGCTCTGCTGGCACAATCATCTGTAGATGCTTCTGTGTTCAGTTTGACTATTCTAACTATGTTTTCCTCTGGTGGTATCATTGTCCTGACTAGTGACTAACTACACGGCATGCACTTTGTTTTCTTATTCTTTCTGTCTCTCTTAAAGCTGTAGTAAGCGACTCAGGAGAAACCCGGTCTCATTCCCAGGGTGTCAAAAATGGATGTTTTGGGTTGGTGACTTGGGCCATGCCACCGACGAAAAGCACAGTTATTAGACGAGCTGGAAATGAAAGTAAACAATCTGCAAGCTTTCTCCTGAATCACTAACTGTACCTTTAAGTATTTGATGACATCCTTGTGCCGTAAGCCCGCTGCATATGAATAAATAAACTTTCAGTTTGTCTAAGCCTTCCCATAGCTGTTGTCAGACATTTGACACCAGAATGAGTGATTTCTTTGGGTCATATCAATCTATAGCGCAGGGTCAACATGAATGGCACACAGGCATTTGGGGTGTGTCCAACTCCACTGTGCTCTTACATGGCACACAATCTGGATGTGAAGTTGTTTAGATGTGTTTAGGATGCAGGGAGTGTCATCTTCCGTTCCCCTTAAGAGTCAGGTGAGCCTGTCTGTGGCACACTGCTATTCAAATGATGATTCAGTAAGTTTGAGAAGCAAACAGAGATGCTGAAATGACCCACAGGTAGTGAAGCAGGCACTGTGGTTAACTTGGTGGACTGGGTCATAAAAACGACATATAAAAACAATAAAACTAACATTATGATTAATATGATGGGCTGCAGGTGGATGGAGTAGGACGGAGTGTTTCCCCGTGTCATAACTCTGTTTGTGTGTGTGTGTGCGTGTGTGTGTGTGTGTGTGTGTGTGTGTCTGAGAGCTTTTGGATGTATAGAATAACACAGAACATGAATTATCAGATCCTGTCAGATTGAAACAGTGATGTTACAGATCTGTACATAAATTGACAGTGTCTCTGTCTTATGTGCACAGTTTCATCCTAGTTCACCCACCTGCAACCATCTTCCATTAATCAGAATATTAATTTTCATGACTCATGGATTAACTGCAGTGTCCTAGTAGCAGAGTATATGTGTGTTGTGAACCCGCCTATGTAGTCTCATCTTACTGTCTGAATAATGTGTCCTTTAAATATCAGGAAAATACTGTTTCATTGACTGTAGAACAGGTTTTTGTTGGTTAGTGGTGCAGTTGTTTTCTGCTGCCTCACGATAACAATGCACCTGACCACACTTCATTTTAAGACCAACAGACCCATGGGTGCACAGAGGGGCGCAAGTACATTTGCTACCTACACAACGTGGGCTCTGGGCAAGAATAACAAGTACATTGGTCAGAAAATAGCAATGACAGCTGCGCTGTGTGCAGCTTTGCGTCAGGCAGAAGGTAGAGCTCTTAAGCTAAATTTGGTCACATGCACTAATTTTCTTCAGACCACACAAACAGTATACAAACATCCATCATTTTTCTTTTTAGTTGGAGCATAAGCAAATGATAATACACTATAATGAGAAATATTCTTCCATCTATTGTCATTTTAAAGACAAGTTTATTTTACAAATCAAAATGGTTTCAGGGCTTCTGGTGTGTTTTTGCTCTTGGTTTAGTCAGAGGAAAATGAGGACTTAAAGGACTAGACATTTTTTATTGATTGATGTTTTAATACCGATATTCACATTTCTTAGTTTAATATTTAATGTCCATGAGCTTCAAAGGCTGCATTGCCTGCTGACATAATGTATTACAATGTATGGATTAACATATCTTGTATATTCATGAATTAAATAATAATAAGGAGAGGGAAGACCAGCTTCAGTACTGCAAGCCAGCGTGCATCACATTACTGCTGTTTACACACATCATTAATGTGTGTGTGTGTGTGTGTATGTGTGTGTGTGTGTGTTCACTGTGAGCAGGGCAGAATGACTGCAGTGCAGCAGGAGGAACTACAGGAGCAACAGGAGCACTTTGTGCTAAGAAGACTAATGTCAGTCAGAAAGCAGGACTCCAGTTTCACAGTACAGACTCCTGGTGCTGCAGACTCCTGCTGCAGCCAAAGGTGCTGGTGTCACTGTGTAGTGTTGCACTTTGCAAGTACACACACTCTGGAGTCCTGAGGAATGCTGGGGAGAGGAAGAGGGGCCAAGGAGCAAAGAGCTTTCTGGAAAATGTGGTTTTATTTAGGGGAACACTAGCTCTGGTTTACTGCACTACTGTCACTGTTGAGTTCATTGAACAGTGATGAAAATAACTGCAAATATTATGCTGAACATTGATATTAATATTATTTATCATCAATTCTCATTCAAATCATATCGTTTTATTCCACTAAAACTCTTAAAATGTATTGAGGTGTAATGCATGTACTTGAGAAAAAAATGTTTGCCCCCTTTGTTGAATTAAAGAGATTATTTTCTCAGAAATCTGAGATAAAGCTTTTGTCAAGTCAATGCATTATGCTTTCTTCTAAGTCACTACTGAACCAATTTGAACTTTACACTGAACCCAATAAAGCTAGTTTTAGGCTTGGTGAGTGACAGATTACATGGAACGGGATTATGTAATCTGGACACAACAAAATGTAACTGTATTCCATTACAGTTGCAGTTAAAAAAGACGTAATCAGATTACAGATACATTCAGTAAAAATGGGGATTATTAGTAAGATTACAATTTTAAAATAAAGAACAATATACTACCCTGCACAGCTGGACAAACTAATAAACCTAACAACGAACATAAAACTCTGAGAGCTACAACGATTAACCTGTTATAAATCAACTACTGAATTAACCTGCATCTATTTTGATTAATGATTAATCATTCTGGGTCAATTTTAAAGGCAAATAGTCCAAATTCTCTGATTTTAGCTTCTTAAATGTGAATATTTTCTGGTTTATTTACTCCTATCTGACAGTAAACTGCAAATTTTTGAGTTGTGGACAAAACAAGACATTTGAGGACGTCATCTTGGACTTTGATCAACATTTTTTGCCATTTTCTGACATTTTGTGGACCAAACAACTAATCAATTAACTGAGAAAATAATCAACCAATTAATCAATGATGAAAATAATCCTAAATTGCAGGATTAAAAATATTAGCCTAAACAGTTTCACCATATTTTATATTGAAAAAATCTAAAAGCAATGGAAAGTGATCAAGTTATATTACTTTAATATTGTGATACTTGGATTTACTGACTTCATTTTGAACAGGTAACTAATAACTGTATCAGAATATTTTTAAAGTAACCCTCCCAAGATGTACAGTCTAGAAATGTGAAGTCACATGAAATCAAATTCAGTTTAGAGCACAACAGAAACACACTACAGAATCTAAAGGACTGACATGTTTTTGTGACTTTTGCAGGTTTGTTCAGTTGTGTCTGTAAGATGCAGCTGTTTTGGAAGCAGTTAACCTGTGAATGGGGAGCGTTTGATTTGTTGCACCAGAGCAGCCACTCTAAACACAAAGCGTCAATAGTGCACCCGATCAGGTTTAATTAGGTGTGAGAGCCCAAATCATAATCCTGATGATTATTTCATTAGACAGCTCTGGGTGATGGTGATTATATGATCAGCTGGGGATGTTACTATGACAGTGATAGATTGATATTTGAACACAGAGTACCTTTAAAAACTGCTCAGATGAAGTGATGGATGGATGGATGACAAACTCTAGTTTGTAGACTCTCAGGTGACATTATTCCTACATCTCTGTAGATGAATCAGTGTTGTTGAATGAAATGATCCGGCTGGTGTCTCCCTCTCTCTTCCTGTTTGCATCTGTTGTGTTGATCTTTCTGTCTGTGCTGTTTGGTCTCTCTGTTTAGCTGCTTCTCTCTGTATTTTTCTCTGTCTGACTTTCCGTCTTTTGTAACTCACCTCTCTTTTCTCTCTTCCTCTCGTCTCTGTCTCTGTCTCTCTACCAGACGGCCCAGGGCGGCGGCCATCGCACCTTACTGTACGGACACGCTGTCCTGCTGCGACACTCCTACAGCGGAATGGTCAGTGAACACACACACACACACACACACACACACACACACACACACACACACACACACACACACACACACTTAACAATGAAACAGTAAACTCTACCAAAAAAAACGTAGACTTACCATCATTATTAAAGGACATTCTGTCAGTCATACAAGGGGATTTATATCATCTAACACAAAAAATACCTTTTAATAATAAATAATTTGAATGATTTTGAGTATATTTTTGATTTTTTAGGACAGTGGTAATACATACCCTTTTTTCCAACTTAAACTCAACACAGAACACATTCTCCACTTATCAAAAAGGGATATAAGCAAAAAAAATCAATCAATAAATGAATGAATAAATTAAAATATACGAACATCCTGAACATTTGTGTACACTCTTAGAAACAAGGGTTACAAAAGGTTTCTTCCTGAAGTGCTGAGGTTTCTACTCAGAACCCTTTTCTTCCAAAGAACCATTTTTGGAAGAAAGAGTTCTTCAAGGATTGTTGAAATCCTTGAAGAACTCTTTCAGTCAAGAGTTCTTTGTACCATAATATAAAAGGGGTCTTCCCAGAACCCCTTGGGTGGGTTCTAGATAAAACCTTTGGAATATTAAAGGGTTCTTGGTAGAACCCCCTGGATGGGTTCTTTATAAAACACTTGGAATATAAAAAAAAGTTCTAGTAGACCGCCCCCACCCCCCAAATGGGTTCTAGATAAAAAACCCTTGAAATATAAAAGGATTCTTGATTGCACCCCTCAGGTGTGTTCTAGATATAAAGTAAAATCCCCTGAGTTGGTTCTGGACAAAACCCATGGATATAAAAGGTTTCCAGTAGATCCCTGTGGATCTTCTGGGTGAAACCTTTCACAGATTGTTCTAAGTCTAGCTCTTAATTTGTGGTTTTCCATAGAACCTTTATAAAAGGTTCTGACAGGAAGTAGTGATAATGTACTGACTGATTGAACTGTGTTTCTCTGTGTAGTACCTGTGCTGTCTGTCCACCTCCCGCTCATCCACAGACAAACTGGCTTTTGATGTTGGACTGCAGGAAGATACCACAGGTAGGAGAATAAAAAATACTATTCTACTGTTTTTATAAACTTCTGCTGTGTAGCCAGACTTTATTCAAACCTACCAAACTTTATTTTAAAGCTACAGTAATCATTGTTTTATTTCAAGGAAGTGATACACAGAGAGTTCCCAGAGGAAAAGAGTGTATTTCTCACAATTATTTTTTCTTTCTCTCATGAGGAGTAAATCAGATTCTTATTTTGAGCTCACTGAAGTCTCATCTGTTTCTCCTAAACCCATTCTTAGGAGAAAGAAGGAGCAAAACAAAATAAAAGCAGGTGATCTTTTACTGAGCTCAGAGGTGTCTCTGAGGTTTCCCCCTGATGACTGATGAGCAACAAAACTTTAGTTTGATCACTGAAACAAATTTAAGATCTCATTTAAGACAACTGAGTTTTCCTTTAGATCTCACTGTTATCTCAAGAGCTGATTATTTATGTAAGACAAATTTAAGATGGGTGCAGTGAGACAAACAAAGAAAATTTTAAGATCTTCAATTGGGCTCAAATTAGTCTTGAGCTGAACTGAATTTAAGAAGTATAAGAAGATGGTCAAAGTCTCATATTAGTCTTAAATTGAACCCATTTATGTCTAGGAGGCACAGGCTGGACAAAGATGAGATCTTATTTTGGAAATTTCCTTTCCTGTGGTTTATCACCCAGCTCTGCAGCTCCTCACACAGAGCTTTGTAGCATCTTATAACTTGTTGTCTTGGTGTTGTGTACTTGTTGTGGGTTCAGTCTCAGCACTCTCATCAAGCTTGTTTGCAGCAGCAGCAGGCAGCAGTTTCCAGTGAAAAACCATCTGCACACTACCTGCTCAGCAGCAAACAGCAGACACACACAGACAGAGACTAGCAGGTGAACACAGTGGAGCATTTAGCAGCTAAAGAGCCAGATATTCTTCTCAGCAGTTGGTGGAGAGCAGAAATAAAGTAAAAGGAGAAGGAATGTTTGATGTCATCAGGTGGACACAAACACCAAATTACTCCAAATTAATGCTAATGTTGTTCTGTGTCTGCTGGTGTGTAACTATGTAACTATTTGGAAAAGCATCAGCCATATCAGCTTTGTATAACCATAATGTTAAAGGTATGTACTGTATGTTGCTTGTTGATTAATGCAGCTTTAAAATCAGTGTAGTACCTACAGTAGATGGTGGTTGGCACACCTGCAAGCAGTGTGTAGGAAGCTAAGCAAAGTGCTGCTGTGGACAGGGTCAGCAGCAAAATGTGGGTGTAGACACCTAAAAGAAATCTATATCAGTGTAAGTGTACACTATCTTTAGAATATTTTCACCACTTTAGCTTGCCATCAGACAGATAAGCCCCACGAGCAGACACAGGTGAACGACACCGTCTCCCCCTCCTCCCACCCTCCCTAACGTTAAGTTACAAACATGCCTTCAGCAACGCTCTCAGTCCAAATCAGCCCAGCAGTTCACTTCAGCTCACTTCAGTTCCAACAACCTGACACAGAAGTGTCACCGTCCTCTGGCTCTGGTGTCTCGAACATGTATGGACATGTCCAATAAAGCTGCTAGACAGAGCGTCCATGTTTCAGGTGGTTTTCAGGTTGTTTCTGTCATTTTTTTTTAACAAAAACATTTGCTGATTCCAGCTTGTTAAATGTGAGTATTGCTGCTTTTCTATGTCATTTCTGACAGTAAATACAGAGTCTTTGGGTTGTAGACTGTCAGTTGGACAAAAGAATCAATTTAAAGTGAGAATTTTCACGTTTTTGACATTTTATAGACTAAACAATTAAGACAAAGACCATAAAGCGTCATTCTGACCTTTGACTTCCACACTCTATTATCTCTTATAATAAATACCAGACTAAGAGATTAATCAATTTATTCTGTTAATAACACAATAATGTAAATTTCATAAGATATATTTATATATTTTATCAATATCCATACCATCATGTGTAGTAAACCATAATGATTGTATATACTCACAGCAGTATTTTTCTGTAGGATAATAACCAGTGATCTGATTCAAATTTTAGATTCATCTAGAATTACTAAGAGCGAGCAACAGTAAATGTATTTTATAAGATTATAAACATTATTTTAACATAACAAAAAATAATCACAGCCTATGGGAAAAGGCTGGAAACGAGTACAAAAATAAAACCAAAAGTTGGAAACATTGCTGTTTGTAATAAATAAAGGTACTTTGTTTCAACATTTGAGAGCTTTAACACAAAAATTCAGTGAGTTATTAGTGCTGAGACAGAAAGTGTTACAACCATCCCTGGTCTCCCCTACTTCATTTTTAATTGAGTCTAATTAATTGATCATTTGTATTTTAATGATGGGAAATCAGAAATTGAAGCAACTGTGCAAACAGTAACAATATAACAACAGCAATTTCTGTGGGGTCAGTATGACCACCTATGGCCAAAATAGGTAAAAATTATCACATATTCTTTGCATTTTGTAAAAATGATAAATGCAATTACAGGCACTTCTAGGAAAAGTCAGCAGCATTGTATTTTTGAATTCAACATTTTTTACACATATAAATTTGAAAAATGGCCGCTTCAGTCTTACAATTAATCCATAATGAAAGTATAGTCAAGTGTGGCCCTAGGTTACATTAGCATTGAGTTGGCTTCATCCTGCTCCAGTTTGGAATCTTAGCTGCAGCTTACTTTCATTATGTCCATATCATGTCTGTAATCAGACTGTTGACTGCAGTTGTCAGTGTTCTGATGCTGTCAGGTTGTTTCTGTCTGTTTATAACAGATACAATCTGACTCCTGACATGCTGCTGCTTCTCCACACTGGTTTTCACTTTAGAACAAAGTCAGAACAATAAGTTGCTGCAGAACACTGTCTGCCCTGTTCTTGTTCTTGACCTGCTTCTGTAAAGATGATGCAAATTACAGTACACGCAGAACAGCTGCAAGACAAATCTGGGCTACTAAACTGGCCCACAGGCTGAGGTGATACAGGAGGTAGTATTACAGGATGCTGTGTTGCTTCATGAGTCACATTCCAGCTTTATTTTCCTCAGCTATTGTTTGCTTTTTTGTGTATTTTCTTATGTGTGTGTGTGTGTGTGTGTGTGTGTGTGTGTGTGTGTGTGTGTGTGTGTGTGTAGGCGAGGCTTGCTGGTGGACCATCCATCCAGCATCAAAGCAGCGTTCAGAGGGAGAGAAGGTTCGAGTGGGAGATGATCTCATCCTGGTCAGCGTCTCCTCTGAAAGATATTTGGTCAGTAGCAGCTGTGAGTGGGAACGTGTGAGGAGAGGGGGCTCTAATATTACTATCACTTTCTTTTCTTTTCTTTTCTTTTCTTTTCTTTTCTTTTCTTTTGTCTTTCCCTTATTATTTTCCTTATCTCCTTCATTCCTCTCTCATGTTCTTTGCACTGGTTCTTCCCTTTGCTCCATAACCTCTGTTTATTTTTGTTCATGGTGAGAGTCTTACTAAGAATAAATAAAGTGTGATAGAAAAAATGTTTAAGACTGCCAGTCATACACATACACAGCAGCCAGGGGAATATTCATTAATATACATTAGAGTCTTCTGCTGGACCAAATCCATTATTTGACACATCCTTAGTAACGGTTGAGGAATTTGACTGGTCTAAAACCATATGAATTTATTCTAAACCCTGGGTGAGAATTGGTGGTGGGTCGGGGGTGGGGGATTTTCCTCTCTCTGCTTTTGATATGCCCATTCATTTTTTATCCCCAGTAGGGTTACATGTTATCCCTGCTTCTGGTCAGACTGAAAAAATGAAATGCTTTTTTCTGTATCAACCAGCAGATAAGGCATATTAGCCTTTTAAAAAACAAGTTCCTCCTTGGATCCTGGATCGTCATGAGTGGACCGAGTGGATCAAACTTTTATATATGGCTTGTATATGATGATTGTGCCTCACACATGGAGAAACACAGTAAATCCAGTTGTCCCTTCCATCATCAAGTATACTGTAAAAACAAAAAAGAAAACTCAAAATTTAAAGGCAACTTACTGCAATAGATTTTTGAGTTTTGTGCCCAAGTCAGACTGAAGTTTTGAAAAAGTCAGCAACTGCTATTGAGATCATTTTCTTTCCTTCTTTAGACAAACTTGAATCTTTTAGTTTTAGAGACCCTCCTGGCTCAAAATGACCCCTGTATGTCTGTTATTTAAAAAAATAAAGACATTATAATAGTGATTTAGATCGAATAATTATTTTAGCGGGGAAGAACAAACAATTATACATTTCATGTTTGAAATATCTTTATTTGCCACTTTGTCACCAACATATACATTTCACTGATAACACTGATATTGACTCGCAGTGTGTCTGTAGTGTAACTGTAGACTCTGGCATGCTACGCAGTAGGTATTAGGTATAATGTCTCCCAGGTTTAGGTTTAGGCACCACTTAGATTTGGGAAAAGATCATGATTTGTCTCTTCCATGCAGGTGTAAATAGCCACATGTCTATTCCTCCGTGCAAGTAGCATGGCTGGCTATTGACACCTGGGTGCTAACAGCATCTGCTGTAAAAATAATGACTTGTGGTAACCAAAAACAAGATATTTAATGAATACCTGGAATATTAAATGATAAAATACAATTATTTCAAAGATAAAGCAAAGAAACACTCAGAAATGCCTGAAATCACATGAGTGCATCAAGTCCATGTTGTGCATTAGAGGGGTAGTAATACAAAAATTATTTTTATTCAAATAAAAATAAAAAGGATTTGTGATGATCAAAATCCACAGGCTGCAGGTTACTTACTGGCCTAACAATGTATGAAAAACTTTTATGATGTAATACTGGGCTGCAAAATACACATCAAAACCTCATTTTACCTGAGACATACTGCCACAGGGTCTGATGGGTCCTCTGAAGTTCATTACAGATGTACTCTTTGATGATCACCAGGAAACCATAATGGTAAACCATATGACAACCTGAGTAAATATGTCAACAACTTTTGTGAAAAACGAGTGTTGGATTTGACTACACTCCCCTGGTCTTTGAAGACTCCGGTGAACCTATGTCCTCTTGGTTTTCTTTTTGTTTCTCTGCACAATGTAGCTGCTGACACAGTGATAGTGTGCAGCACATGCTTGGCACTGCTGTTTACAGAACGTTACCAGTCATCAGTGTGGATGCTGACATGGTTATCGTTATAGTTATTGTTGTAGTTATCATTCGTGGTGTGGACGGCCCTGAACTCAGTCATTTCACAACATTTTGCTGCATTCTCTTCAAAGGATCCTCTCTTCTTTATGTCTCTCTCTCTGTTCTGCCTTTTTTTGTCTTGACTGTCCATCCTCTGGTCACCCGCCGTATCGAATGCAAAAAGCTCTGCTGACCACGTACTGACTGACCAATTGCACGCTCTGATGCGTGTGGTGCACAGCGGACTCTCTGGTGTCCAGACCAGATGTGTCCTTCTGAATCTCTATATACAGGAACATCCTCCAGTGTTTGTCTGTGTTTCATTCTGCTGTGTCACTTGTCTTTTTAATCCTGGCTCTTGTGTCTGTCCTCCCGCAGCATCTGTCCTATGGTAACGGCAGTCTGCACGTAGACGCAGCCTTCCAGCAGACACTGTGGAGTGTGGCTCCCATCTGTTCTGGCAGTGAAGTAGCACAAGGTACACCTGTCTGTGTTTTTCTCTCTGTTTCCTTTTTTCCAGTCCTCTATCTTTTCTGCTTTTTAAAATCTTTCTTGCTTGCTGCTTGTACTGTGGTTTTACTGTCTTTTCTTCTGGCTTTTGTACATTGTTTTATTGTTGCTTCCTGTTTTGACACAACTTAACTTGTGAGGTTGAATTCAGATTTCTTGGACACATTCGATGCACCATGTTTTCAAGTGTAATAATACTCTGAAGACAACAAAAATACAGTGAACTGAACTAATCAGTTTGTAATTCATAGATAACAGTGTTCACATCATCAGCTGATTAAAACAGTGTTTGAATGTGGACAAAAGTGTTGACGTGATATAAAAACTTTGTTTTGATCATGAAGCCTCATGTTTCTCTATGTTCTGTGGTTTATCAGTGAAGTGTATGAACTGCACTGCAGGCTGGAGTCTGTTAACAGTGAGAAACACACAGGTAGATCTGCATTATACACTCATCTCCAAACATCTGCATCTATGGAAACACATTTCTACCAAAAAGAAGATCCTGAAGTCATTAGAATGAGAAACACTATCAGAATAATATCTTGGAATCTCAAAATAATGGTTTAGTATATCAAAATAATGAGAAACGTTCTCAAAATGACTTGCATACTTAACAAAAATCATCAATCACTGTCATAACTCTCAGATCACTCAAAATACTCTTGTCATGTTTTAATATGAAATACATATATATGTGCACTAATTAATAAGACAACTGACATATTTTTTACTGATAAGAATTGTAGTGACACATTTCATGTAAGACGTCAGAGTGTTACCATTGAACCTCAGAGTAATCACATCACTGTTGTTGTTTGTAATTATGTTAGTTGTGGGGTTTTTTGACATGTAATTTTAATTCTTGTACATGTCAGGCATCATCTGCATTCAAACCAAAAGTCCATCTCTCTTTTTGTATTAGTCGTTGCAGTTATTCTAGGATTTGAATTTTTGAGTTGAATGAAAACATTTACAAATAAAATAAATACAAAATACATGTAGTTAATACATTAGTTCAAAATTAAAAAATGTCAACTATTGAACTAGTGAAAGTTAACCAGTTCATTTTAATCTCTATGAACTGAACTTTGAACGAACTTGCTGAACTTACTGAACTTGCACGACATTGTCTACATTGGTAACGGCACATATTAGCCAGTAAATATAGGCTATACTAACATCTGGTTTGACAGAATATCAAAGCATTTAATATGCATTCTTTGGCAAAATGCTCCAGAAAATGCAAAGTATGTTTGTAAACTTTTCCAGAGCTGTGAAATATTAAATAATCCATCATTACTCACTACAACAGAGCCTTTCGTACTCTCTGTACATAAACTACAGGGTCCATGAACTATGAACTTTAAAGTACAAAAATGAGAAATTATTGGTTATCTAATGGTGTCAGCAAAAAATCATATCATGCATCCGTAGCACTATGGAATTAGGACACAGCAATTGTCTTTGGATATTGCCTGTCATAGGACTGAACTTCCGTCAGTCTGCTGGTGTGTATACACTGTATGTGAGCAGGTGGGTTTGAGAAGTGCTTGTCCCTGTTGTGTTTAATATCATAATTGGCCTGCTGCTCTCGATCCTTGCTGTCCTCCTCCCACGTCAGCACCGTCAGCTTCATCACAACACTCACATGAGTTTTAAAATTGTGCAAAGTGTGGATGAGGTAGCATGTGTACTGCAAACCTGACTGCCTCTTTCTCTGTGTTATGATTCATATATTGTCTGTCACCTTGTGTTCTGTCTGTCCTTCTCCCTCTTTCTCACCCTTCTCTGCACTCTTCTCCCCCACGTCTGACTTCATTTATTTTTTCTGCTTCCCTTCTTTTTGCTTCTCCTCCCCTTTTTCTCCCTTTTTCTCTCTCGCCTGCAGGTTTCCTGATAGGAGGGGACGTCCTGCGCCTCCTTCACGGTCACATGGACGAGTGTCTGACTGTTCCATCTGGAGAGCATGGAGACGAGCAGAGGAGGTAACGTGCACTGATAATTAAAACTGGCCTGATTTATGGGCTTGAGGTCGTCGGTTTAGTAACATTTTCATCTCATGTGGTTGTATGGAGCAGTTTGTACCTGCAGTGATTCTGTGCAGACATTTTGATCAGATCCCAGTTTTTACCTGACAACTGTGAGCATAAACCTGCTAAATTATAAAATTAGACACAGGATATTGAGTCAGTAGCAGAGGTGGCAAAAGTCCACACATTTTGTTCTCAGCAAATGTCCTCTGGAGGAAATTGCTTCTGACTGTTTCTGTGCAAAGCTGACTGAACCTCACTTTTCTCCAGGGTCAAGTCTCCCTCTGTCTTTTTTCTTTTGTTGCATCTTTTATTTTGTTTTTTTAACTTGTTGCATTGTTTTCATCCTGTTACGTCTTTTGTGTTGTTTTCATCTTGTCTCATCTTTTACGTAGTTTTTGTCTTGTTACATCTTTTACACAGTTTTCGTTTTGTTATGTCTTTTATGTCGTTTTTGTCTTATGTTTTTCATGACGTTATCGTCTTCTTACATTTTCCACAGTTTTCGTTTTATTACATCCTTTTTTTTGTATTGTTGCATTGTTTGTCTTGTTACATTTTTATGTTGTTTTTGTCTTGCTACAATTTTCACATAGTTTCTGTTTTATTACATTATTTTTTGTCTTGTTATGTATCGTTGCGTTGTTTCCATCTTGTTGTCTTATTACATTTTTACGTAGTTTTTGTCTTGTTACGTCATAGTCATCTTGTTACACGTTTTATGTTGTTTCCGTCTTGTTATGTCTTTTACAAGTTTCCCTCTTGTTACGTCTTATACTGTTTTTGTCTTGTTACGTCGTATACTTCCTGTTATGCCTTTTTATGTAACAAGTAACAAGCATGTTTGAAAATGTAAGGCATCAAAAGTACAAATATTTGTCTTCAAATGTAGGAAGTAAAAGTCAAAATGTTGTCAGAAAAACAAATACTCAAGAAAAGTACAGATACTTGAAAAATCTACTTAAGTATAGTAACAAAGTATTTGTACTTAGTTACTTCCCATCTCTGGTCAGTAGGTGTCATATTTGATTGCTGTCACTCAGTTATAGACATTCATAAAGAAAGTCAGTACAGTAGCAGCAGCAGGAGGCTAACATTTATTGTCCTTCAATGTCAAAGTGTTCAACAGAAAGAACAACATACTCAGTGTTGTGCAAATCTTAGAAGCTGCAGTTGGAGTTTCATGCATTCTAAAACCATTTTTTCTTTCTTTGAAAAGACATACAGAGATGAGATTGGAGGCAGGAGGTCTACTGATCACAGGAATCACCACCTCCTCCTGTTCCAATAATGCATGTAATAATAATAACAATAATAATAATAATAATAATAATACACATTTTTCCTCTGGCCTGTAGTTTTATTTATCCACCTAGATAGTTTTTTTTACCTTGAGAGGCAGTCTGTTTGTGTCTGTTTGCCTCATGTTTGTCACTTGTTGATGGGGCAACAGAACAACACAGATTGGCTGTTTGTGTGTCACTCATAGCACCTAGGGATATGATTGCCTGTTTGCGAGCCAGGGCAGGAGCACACGTGGGGTTTCTCTGTTAAATAATTGGCTGTTCATGTGTCACTCGTAGCTGATAGGTTGTTCATCTGGGGTGCCTTTGTTGTAGGTTTGTGCTTTGAGCACCACAAGCAGAGTGCTGTAAGTCCATTATATTGGAGAGAAGGCAGACATCTCTACAGCTGATATCTCCAAAATCTGCAATTCACACCAAACCTATCTAGATGGATAAATAGTACTACAAGTAAGAGGGAAAATATGTAATTTATATAATATTTTGGGGTGAACTGTCCCTTTAAACTTGCCTCTTCTTCACCCTCCACTTTAAAAATCCAGTATTCAGCTTCCGTTGTGAGGAAACGTAGCACGGCCTGCAGGAAAGGAAAGTAACTCCCATTACAGCCTGAGCAGCGCTGTGACTCAGACAGGCAGGACTATTAATAATTATAGTTTTAAGATGTTCCCAAAGGGGACGGCCATGTTGTTAAACAATGCCGGTGAGAGGGACTGTGTTCTACTGTGTGTTCTCCTGCTCACCGTCTGCTGAGATCTGTTACTGACTCATCCAGGTGGTAGCAGACTGTATCTACACGTTCAGTACATCAGAGGACTGGAGTGTGCATCGATATGTGTAGAAAAGTATGTATGATGTCTATGAAGGTGTGATTGTTTTGTTTTTTTCCCCCCAGGACGGTGCACTATGAGGGGGGAGCAGTGTCCAGTCACGCCAGGTCCCTGTGGAGGCTGGAGACACTGCGGGTCGTGTGAGTAAAATCAAGTTGATTCACAAAAAGAAACACACACACACTCAGGTCAGCACACACAGATGTGTTTTATCTTTTGTCGAGCTCATACTTGCCAACCCGACTGATTTTCCTAGGAGACTCACGTTTTCCATTTCCCTCTCCCTGTTTCCTCCCAGGATCACAGCTTTCCTGTATTTCTCCCTATTTCTGACAAATTTTCACACTTTTTTTTTTTTTTTTAATTTTCATTTTCACAACCCTTTCTGGCACTGTACAACGTGCACAACCTCTACAACTTCTAAGTCTCCTGTTTCCACCCAGACAACACAGCTACACCAAACTAGACTAAGAAGAATTCCCATTACTTAAGGAATGTTTTAACTAAAAGGGTGTGTATTTTGTAAAATCTGCCCAGTCAGTTTTCTTTTAAGGGCAGGGCAAAAAATAATTGCATGAAATAAAATCTGAGTTTATGCCAGAGGTGCAACCTGTTCTGTATTCTTTCCTGACAATCAAAAGTGAAATGAGAATGATTTAACATGAAAAATCTGTTGCAGTGTACTTTTCATTCTTTAAAAGTCACAAAATGGAGGAAATAAAGTCTCTGAAACTCAGATTTCTCCGCTGTGTGCGGTCAGTGCTGGGGGTTCCTCACAGTGTGAAGAGTCTGTCATGAATTGGTAGAGTACATGTTAATAATACTACAACTTTTACTCACAGTGTGTTAGTCAACACCTTTTAAATGGCTTCAGTAGTTGCTAAGCAGCAGCAGTATCAGGGTCTGACCGTACCTGATTCCAGGTTGTTGATCAGGCAGCAGCTTCCTATTTTTACCATTTCTATGTAAAAGTGCTAATGCTCTTCTGTCATTATACTCCACATTTCAGTGATGGAAAAGTGATATTGAAAGTAGTAAAACATATGTAGCTTAAAAACTTCTTTTTTTTTTAACACACAAAGTGTGAAAAATTAAAAGGATTTCACCAAAAGCGAGTTTTCAGAATATTTCTTGACTTGATTACTGTGTACTTCTGAACTGCTCACATGTTAAACAAACATTGTTACACACCTAAAATGAATCCAAGTGATATCAAACTTGTGTGTAATAAAAGTATCACCTCTGACAACCCACTGACAAAAGGAGGGAATCTACTGGCTCCTCACCATTTGATTCAATTCTGATTCAAAGGGCTACAGTTTCATTATAAAGCAATTATCAGTGCATCTTTTTTCTTCCTTTACACTGACTACTTGCTCCTTTAAAAACATAGTGTATTTGTAATAATTGCGTGTGAATGCTGCCAGCACACATAGAGATCTTAAACATTTGCATTTTGATAAACAGTTTTCAAGCCAGAAACTCAGTTCAAACGATTCAATCAATTATGAGCAATTTTGGCATCAGACTGTCTACAAATATTAAAATATTCCACATCATTCAAACATTATTATATTATAAAGGCAGCGATTCAGTTTGGTGTCAACCTGTCTACAAAATCAAATATTCCACCTTCATTATGGGTTTTGTTCTACAGCAATTCAGTTTAGCATCAGGTTAGCATCAGTCAGAGACACGTATAAATACAGCAACTGTAGATTATTTTAGATCTATCCTGATGAACATCTTAAACAAGCTGAAGTCTGGCAGTTGTTGCTTTGCTGCATCTGTGCTGTGAACATCTGTGACTCGGCTGAACAGGACTGTGTGCTGGAGTGAATGAACATCAGCCTTCAGGGTCTTAATTTAGTTTCTGCACTATATTTAACATGTTTATGTTTTAACCCTTACTTTGGAACAGCAGAACATGCTGTAAACACAACATTCATAGAGCCTATTATCACTGAATAAAACTGTTACAGCTAATGTGTTGGCAGACAGTTGCCTGGTTACACATCTGGCTGACACAGAGCAGCATGTACACATGGTGAGTTCAATAATCACTTTTCTTTTAGCTCTGCTTTGGTCACCACCAACTCTTGATAAAATGTGGTTTCTGTAGCAGCTCTACATTCACAGCAGCCTAATGCAGTCTGTCCACTGATAACCATGGACAGGTTTGTGATAGTTCAAGAGGAAACACTACAAGTGAACAGGGTCAAATGTTAAATGTTCACTAATAGTCTCAACATGGAACATCCACAGCTGATTTCCTAGATTAAGACAAATCATTTCTTGTATTACGGGTTTTCTGAAATTTTATCCTTAAATATACAAATGAAGCATTATCCAAAGGTGTCCACACAAAGTACACACATTCTTTGCTCAAGCAGAAGTACAGATATTGTGTAAAAAAAAAAAAAAAAAAAGTACTGATTAAGAAATCAGTCTTGATGTTGGAAGGCAGTGCACAGTGATGGAAAATAAATATAATCAGTAATTCATTCACTCAAATGCATTAAAACTAAAGTAACAATCCTGTAAGGAGTAAAAACTACAGATATTTGTGTGAGAATGTAGGGAATAAAAGTAACAAGTTTCCAGAAGAATAAATACACAAGTAAAGTACAGATACCTGAAGACTACTTAAGTACAGCAACAAAGTGTGTAGTTTTTACTTCCCACCTCTGGCACTATCTGATACTAACTTCTGGTGAATCAACAGGCGCAAATAGACAAAGTGTGCTAAAATAAACTCCTAAATGTGCCTTTGAATACTTTCTGTCCACCAGTCTGAAAGAAGACATGTTATGGAAAGAAAACAGACCCAAGTCTCAAAATTGTCCAGTACATGAAAAAAAACTGTCCCTAAATACATTTGTATTTAAGGTGAGACACTCCAGGCAAAACAGACTGTAATTATACAGGTAACTGTAATAATACAGTCAAATAACAGGAGCCAGTTGAGTTTAGATTCTGCTCTGGTGGTGTATACTGCTGAGAGAATCAGTTGGCACACAGTGATGCAGGGCCTCTGAAGGTCTGGGGACGTCTCCTGGTGTCCCCAGCTGATAATATGACCTTGTGTGAGGCTGAAGGGAACTGAAGAGATGATGGTTTGTAACTATGAGTAATAACGTTCATATTAAACAGTCATTTATATAAAATATACATTAGTGACATTGAAAGTGAAATTTCACTTTATATAGTATACATGTAGTATCATTTGATCAGCCACATTTCTTCATGTGTGTGACTGTGTTTGTGTCCAGGTGGAGCGGGAGTCACATCCGCTGGGGTCAGCCATTCAGACTGAGACATGTGACTACAGGGAAGTATCTGAGTCTGATAGAAGACAAATCTCTGCTGCTGATGGACAAAGAGAAAGCTGATGTCAAGTCCACAGCGTTCTGCTTCAGGTCTTCCAAGGTAACAACATCCACAGCGCTGTCTGTGAAGGATATGATTGCTGATTATGTATTATTTCACCATAACTGAAGGAAAGCAATGTGTTTTAATGGGCTGATTATCCTGGTGCAATACTTTACAAGGTCAGGTACAGGCAAACATCATTTTGCATCGCATGGTATTTTCTGTAAGCACAATGAATGGAGACTGTGGGATGACTGTATTGTCTGCCTGTCTCTGGGTAGACTGACTGCTCTGAATTCACTGACCTTCATTCAGGATAAGAATAAGACATAACACTTTTATAAACAAAGTTACAAAGTGCTGCACAGAGTGAAACAATAAAACATGCTGAAGTAATGAAACAACATCAGGAATTAGTAATAGTAAAACAACAAAGAACAAAAAAGTAAACCAAGACATGCCAAAGCAATTTAACACATTTATATAGCACATTTTCATACAAGGTAGACACACAGTGTGTACACAAGCTAAAGTTAAAACCAATTAGAATTCAAATTAAAATAAATTAAGACCAGCATTCAATCAGTAAAATAGTAAGATGCGAGAATTCAAACCATTTGAAAGGAAGAAAAATAAGATATAATAAGATCAAATAACATAATTAAAACCAACAGTTGACAAATAAGAATATAAAAGCATGTGAGGTAAAAGAAATGAGTGCAACTAAAATAAGATAAAAATTAAATTTAAAACATTAAAAACAAAGAGCACATTGAGGTGATTAAAAGCAGCCATTCTCAACAGCAGGGTTGTAGTCCCAGAGACAGTAGAACTGCAAAATGATGACGTTAAAAAAAGGACAATTTTATTATTTTTTTAATGTACAAATGTGCTTAAGAATTCACAGAAATTCAAAAAAAAATTAAAATCCTCCATTTAACTGACCAATTAGCTTTTAATATCATCACGGCAGTCTAGACACATGATCAGGAACAGACTTGTACTACGTGTTAGCAGGCCAGCGCTCCCTCAGAGGCAGTGACGCCAAATGGATTGGAAGTTTTCTTTACATCAGAAGCAGGTCTGATGTTACAGAAGGCTGAGAACCCCTGATTTAACCCCCTCATGCACCTTTAACTTTTACTGCACAGATGAATCCCAAAGGACAAAAATGTCCCCCCTGTTAAAACTATGTCATATGGGGGACTTACATGTTACATTCCAGTTTATTTATTTATTCATTTATTTATTTATTTATTTGGTAAATCCTTTAATCAGCTTCAGTCCTGATCATAACAACCAAATGTTCATTGATTTTCAGATATTTAAGATGCCACTGTGTTTTTTAAGTAATAAAATTGATTTTGCTTCAGAAGAAATAGTCACACTTAAATGCCTAAGAACAAAAATATCCCTTTCCCAAGACTGGCATAAAAAATATTATACAGTAATATTATTTCCACTTTTTTGTTCAACCTTTTAACCAGTCCTCATCATAAGTACCAAATATTCATTCATTCATTTTCAGAATTTTAAAGGATGTTGTGTGTTCTCTGATCAAGCAGGAGACATCAGCCTGTAAACTTCTGACTGAGGCCGCACTATGACTCATAAGAGATTAACACAATTGATTGTTGGTCATTTGTGCTTGAAATTTGATTCAAATAGTTAATCAGTTATCAACAGTGTGGCTGATTAATTTTCTGTTGGTAAAGTAATCTAATCAAAACTAATTACTCTTCTGATGGTCAGTGGGATTGGTAGGTTTTTGAACTGAATCTAAAACAGATGTTTACAAAGTTTGTCTTTGGGGACATAATGTACAGTTGAAAAAGGTCATTACAGTATATCATCACAATACTCAGCATATCACAAAATGTTTAAAATCACAATAATATTGTACCTTAACAGTAGTGTTTCCACTGTTTATCACAAAATATAACGTCAAAAGTAAAATGATCTGAAAATGTCCTGCTACTTTTTAACTGGCTAACATACCACTCACTGTAACTGTGCTGGGAAAATGTGAACACAGGCAGGAGAATCCAACCAGACACTGAGATAAAGAGACAGCCAGACGTCTCGCTAATGGTCTCTTTAAGGTCAAATAAACACACTTTACAGTTATTAAAATGGTATTAAAATGAGTTCTGTATCCAGATGTGTTCTCCAGATTGTTGTATGGATTACATCTACCTAAGATCCAAGCCACCTCCAGATGTGGCCTTGCAGATCTGATCACATTCTGATCACATGCATTTACACCTTGCATTAGCATGAGTTTCTCCTTACCCAGATAATGTATCCAGGTACAGATCGCATTTTAATACCAGGTGTAAATGGATTACATTGAGACTGTTTCATAACCAGGTAAAAACTCACTATAAAAACTTTAAGTATGATGATAAGACTGTATCATGGGGTCTCTGGTGAGTCCCACCCCCTAATAATGAAGAGGTATCCTTCATTATGTATCATGTTGTAACATTGAATCAGTCATTAACCACAGTGTTCACTTTGTTTCTGTCTTTCTCTTTTCAGGAAAAGTTAGACCCTGGTGTAAAGAAAGAGGTGGATGGGATGGGAGTTCCTGACATTAAATATGGAGACTCTGTGTGTTACATCCAACATGTTGACACCTGCCTGTGGCTCACCTACCAGACTGTTGATGCCAAATGTGCGCGCATGGGTGGAGTACAGAGAAAGGTACGTTACGGCCATTACCACACTGCACCTTAAAGAACTTTTTATCACCCGTGTCATTTTTTTGGTAACTGCAGTCCATGTTCTGCCTGTAGTTCTTCCTTAAGGGCATAATATTCACCATTTTCCTAAAAAAAAAACCCAAAAAACAATATATAGACTCGTATAAGCATAATTATCACTACTGATCCACTAGAAGAGTGTGGTGGTGTCTGCATCTGCATCTGCTTGTGCTTCAGCCTGTTTTGCAGTGGTGTGTAGCCCTCAGCTATTACAACACACAGGTTTTTAGCTCTGAACTCAATTACAATGCAGTAACCAACAGTTACATGATAATCTCTGTTCCTCTCATCTGTTCCCAGTCTGTGAGAGCTGCAGAAAGAGTTTTACACACATATATACACACATAGAGGCAGAGCAGACTGAGGATTGCTTTGGCTGCATTCACACAAAATCCAGCATCATGCAGAGGTGTGGGCATGTTTTGTGCTTCAGAACATAACAGAGAATGTAGCATTTTATTCATGTCAAAAGTGAAATAATGCTTGACTCTAGATTGCAGTTCCAAATAAAAAATCAATCAAAATCAAAAGCGGGATGGTCAGTTCACCTAAGATTTCTTCACAGACAACACAGCATAGCTTGCCGTTTACTTGAAGCTGCACTTTTCTAACTTTTTAAAGAAAGACATGACAATGTAATTGATAATTGTCAGGCCAGTGATCTGTTCTGTACAAGTCAAGACTTGATAATCTAACAGTGACCATAGCTGTCAGTGCAAATAAGTGTATTTAAACTGAAAATTGCATTGAATCATGACACACCTATTACTTTTGTTCTTATAGCCATTCTCATCATTAAAAATTCAATCAGAAAACTATGGAAGCCCATTTTCACCAGTGAATGAGAATAAAATCCCCATGTCATAATTATGAGATGAAATGTATGACTTTTTATCTCATAATGAGACGTGAGTTCATAATAACTGATAATTTTGACTTTGTATCCTATAATTGACTTTTTATCTCATACTTATGACTTTTTATTTCATAGTTATGACTTACCATGGGGATATTTTTTTTTCTTTCACCGACAGATATGAGTTTTCATAGAAAACAGCCTGTATGGCTTCAAATTAAAATTTCCTTATTTAGGTCAGTTGACACAATGTTAACTTCAACCACAGGGGTCCTTGGATGCTCTCTCGTCATCCTCTTGTCATTGTCTTGTTTTTATTTAGCCTCAGACAGACTGAAGACAGCTGAGGTTATACATCATCTTTGTGGTCAGTGAGGTCACTGTTTTTCAAACACTTGCTTCTTTTTTCAGGCCATCATGCATCACGAGGGTCACATGGACGACGGGCTGACACTGTCTCGCTCACAACACGAGGAGAGTCGCACTGCCAGAGTCATCCGCAGCACTGTCTTTCTGTTCAACCTGTTCATCAGGTGGATTACTGCGCACACACACACACACACACACACACACACACACACACACACACACACACACACACAGATATGTGATACAGAAGCTCCAATAGAACAGTATGGTAATAAGACAGTATCAGAGGCTGCTGTGTGTGTCAGGTAGGATTAAACTCCTGCAGCAGCAGCAGCAGAATAATCTGAGAAGTTAAAGTGACATTTTGTGATTAACAGGGATTTATTGCAGCAGATAGTGATGCACTTGTGAAAAAGGCTTTGAACAACGAGCCCAAGCAGCTGTGAGAAATTCAACAGGAACAAGATTCTTGATCCTTGAATACAGCTGTGCAAAACCAAACTGTCCAGCTACACCACTGTCCCATGTGTCCATCAAGTATATTAACAAACATGCTGCAGTTTCTCTTGAATGCTAGGACAGTCCATCCCATAATGTGAATGTACTGCAGCTTTTTACCATTTTCCTTGGAGATGGAAGCAGAAATGAAGCTCAGGGGAATACTGGCTGCTCAGATTGAACATGAGGCACGATACTGATAGTGCCTTCATTAAAAGCAAATGTCTCGCACTTACAATAATGTACACTGTGCGTGTGAGTCAGCAAACACGCTGCACTCTGCTTTAATGTCCTTTTAATTTGAGGAGAGCCGTCTCCTTCAGTGAACATGTGGCAGGTTGTTGCAGAGTAGCTTTCTCTACCATGTGACGTATTTCTGTAACGCAACAAGCAGCTGTATTCCTGTCTGAAGCCTCAGCAGCTGTTCTCTGTGTGCTGCCAAGAGTTAGAACAGTTACAAACATGTTGCAGTTTCAAGCCTGCAAGCAAGTGCAGCTCACAGGGCTCTTATGGGTGCTGGAAATCTTTGAAAACACTTGAATGTAATACAGTGTTTTTTAAGGTTTGAAACGTGCTTGGTTTTTGGATTGTGGTGCTTGAAACTGTAATGTCATTACTTTCATAATAGCTGAAATCAGGGAACTTTCTTCAAAATGATTCAAAGTGATTAATTGATTAATTGGACCTATTTTTCAAGTGAAAAGATTGTGACAGGACTAAAAATATGGAGCACATGGACGTATGCAGTGATGCATTTATTGCCAAACAGTAATGTAGAATGAAATCAAGAACTTTAGTTTGGGGCAACATTTGTTAAAGGGATAGTTCACCAAAAATGAAAATTCAGTCATCTACTCACCCTCATGGCGATTGAAAGTTGGATTTAGTTTCTTAGTCCACAAAACACTGCTGGAGTTTCACAGGAAAACAGTGTTGCAGAATCTCCCAAACAATGGAAGTGAATGGTGACCAGCTTTCAAATGTACAAGAAAGAAACAACTGGAAAAAAAACAAACAAACAAAAAAATAAAACGAGATGCCTCCACACTGCTCGTCTGGCATCATCAGCCACTCAGTTCAGACAGTGTGCACATGAAAGTGGCTCCAAGTTAAGGATCTACAGTGAAGATTCAGGCTAAA
This sequence comes from Lutjanus erythropterus, assembly GCF_056507025.1. Classification (NCBI taxonomy): domain Eukaryota; kingdom Metazoa; phylum Chordata; class Actinopteri; order Lutjaniformes; family Lutjanidae; genus Lutjanus; species Lutjanus erythropterus. The sequence goes on along the minus strand of NC_139333.1, from coordinate 30,597,266 downwards.
AACATGGTGTAAAGAACATTTTTTTTGTCAACTTGGCATGTTGGGGCTTTAGAAGACTTGGATTACACCAGATGAGCAGCATGGAGGCATTTTATGCTTTTTATTCTGTTGTTTTTTACATTTGAAAACTGGTCACCATTCACTTCCATTGTTTGGGAGATTCTGCAACTTCTGTGTTTTGTGGTCTGAAAAAAACTAAACCTGACCTTCGATTGGAATGAAGGTGAGTAGATAATGACTGAATTTTAATTTTTGAGTGAACTATCCCTTCAATTCTGGTACAACTGAAAGTAGAATTCAGGACAGCTGCAGGAAACTGAGGGAAAAAAAAGAGTCATTTTATGTACTCTTTTTTTTTTATCATAAATAGCACATGAATTCTTCAGTTATGTCTGAAACTTCCATAAAGGCGTTCTTGAGAGATCGCCGTCACAAAAGGTTTTCAAGGGTTTTCAAAAATTCAGAATCGCAGACATCTTTTAGCATACGTTCATGAATGCACACAAAAAATTAGGCTGATCTTTCAAGTAGTATTTAAGATAAGCTGCGGACAAGCTGCAGGTTCATTGGTTGATGCACACATACAAGCGACTGAACAGTGCACTATGAGAAAGTTTGCTTCCATCTCTTGGCCCGTAGACAAGCCACTTGAATTGATGTAGCTGTATGTTAAACATTAAGCCCAGTACATTAGTTTGGACTTGAGAATCATCACAGCCATTCATCAAAGCAGTGGAGAGCAGCAGGGAGGAGCACATAAACACTCCGCTCAGCCTGACAAGCCTGTCACAACCAACCAGCTCAGCCGAAACACAGCAGCCTGAGAGCATCGTAATTCTCAACACAAACTCACTGCAGATATTAAAAGTTGTTACTCAGACAGCTACACAACACATGGACACTGACTTACAAAACTTTTGCATATAAATCAGCCTGCAACAGAATGTCAGGCAGTAAATAGCAGCAGTCCAGCAGCAGCCGTCAAAAGAGTTACGATGACAGTGAGTGACGTCCTCTGCTCTGTCTGCTGCAGGGGTCTGGACACACTGAGGAAAAAGGGGAAGAGCTCCACTCTAGATCTACCAATAGATTCAGTCAGCCTGAGTCTGCAGGACCTGATTGGCTACTTCCAACCTCCTGGAGACCACCTGGAACATGAAGACAAGCAGAACCGGCTGAGAGCTCTGAAGAACAGACAGAATCTCTTTCAGGAGGAGGTAAGGAGTGTGTGTGTGTGTCTGTGTGTTTACCTAAAATCTCATTCTGTTTTATAATCTAACACAAATTAGGAACTCAGCTTGAGGTGCTTGAAGTGCCAGAAAATACATTTGGAAAATTCAAATGTCAAATTCAAATTCTTAGCTGTACAGTATAATTTGTTCAGTGTGACATCTCTTTGAACAGTTTTGTTGATAATATTCACATTAAGTTCAAACAATAACCGCTTTTTATTATTAATTAATGATTTTTATTTATTTATTTTTAAATATCATTTATTTTTCTATTGAAGTATAACACAGAAACCATTGAGAAAGTCATGTGTAAAAACGTGCCAGGGACTGGCATCATGCCTCCCGCACAGTCTTATTTACTAGGGGTGTTTTTGCGTGTTGTGTTTGTTCTGTGAGCTTTAAAAAAAAAAAAAAAAAGGTGTGACATTGTATAAAACATAGATGAAAACAGAATGTCTCTGAAAAAGACGTTGTCTGGATGGCAGCATACGTCGCTTATGTTAAAATTAGATGGTAGATGAGATGAAAACATCAACCACAGGAGCTCCCCTGTACTGTGACAGTTCTACATTGTAAGAGTCCCTTAACTAAACTGCAGCTGGACTTTCACAGTGTGTTAACAGTTAAAACCTGCTCCTACACACTGTCACTATCTGTGATCCACTTTATTTGATTATAATGTCCTGAATAAACCAGTAAAACCAGCGGTGTGTGTGTGTCTGCAGGGGATGATCAGCCTGGTGTTGGAGTGTATTGATCGTCTTCACGTCTACAGCAGTGCAGCTCACTTTGCTGAGGCAGTGGGGAGGGAGGCAGGAGAGGCCTGGAGCTCCATCCTCAACTCCCTCTACCAACTACTGGGTACACACACACTCTCACACACTGACACATACATGACAAATGTTATTATGTTAAGCCAGATTTTACTAAGAGCTTTATTTCAAATTAAATGAAACTGACTATTCAAAGAAAAGAAAATGGACTCTGGAAAGATGAAGTTAAAATGAAAATGTTCAACACTGATGTTAAAATAAGGAGACAAGGACAAGCTGCTGCTACGCTTTCACTACTATAACATAATAGCAGCACCCTTTTAGTCTCTCATGTCTCTCTTCTCTTGCCTTCTTCTGTCCTCTCCTGTCCTGCTCCCAGCTGCACTGATCAGAGGAAACAGGAAGAACTGTGCTCAGTTTTCCGGTTCGTTGGATTGGCTGATCAGCAGACTGGAGAGACTGGAGGCCTCCTCTGGTAGGTCAGCATGCCTTTAACCACACAGTCACAATACACAACTGATCACCGCTGGATCCTGATCATGTTTCCTCAGGACACAACAGCAGGTGAGAGAAACCTGAGGGCTGTACTTCAGAAGAGGCTCAACACAGCCAGGAGTTCTTTGCATGAGCTGCTTGACAAAATATAAAACCCCAGTCAGAGATAATAGGTATCACAGCGGTGTTCAGGCTTTCTTCTCCACACTGTGCGTCATTTGACTCTTCTTCTGCACAAAGTGAAGCGATCACAAGCTGTCCACTTCAGTCAAGATGAACAAGTTATTATAATGAAGAGCTGTGGAAAATATAAAAAATACATTACAGCAAAAAGCAACACTGTTGCTGCAAATAAGGCAGGAGAAGAAGAATGCTGTCAGAAAATGACTGATGGACTGAATGGGATCTTAATGCTGCCGTTTTTTACTAACATGACAACTGCACATTAAACAGTTAAACTCCATACAGCAGATTTAAACATGATGCTGTCAGTCTGACACTGTCCCATGATGACAGAGACGTGCAGATTAGTTTTTGGCCAAATCAAAGTAAAATGAATGTAACTGATTGAAGATTAAGATAATCAGTTTTCTGAGTTGCAGTATCAGCAATGCAAAACAGACTTTAAATAGTTACTGTTAATAATGTTCACAGTGGTCTGTAGCTGCTTCATCATTCTTTTAGTTCAGTTGTGCTGCTGTTACATTTTATTATATATATAATGATCAAACTCTTGGCAACTAAACCATGTAAGAGGTCAACTTCCTAGTGAGAACATTTTTTATTAAATGTAGACGTCTTACAAAGTTGACAAAATGTTCCATTTTTCAGATGTATTTTTTGGTGCTTTGCAGAGCAACACAAGCTGAGTGCCATTTAGTCCCATTATACTGGAGAGAAGGCAACATCTGTACAGCTGATATCTCCAAACCTCTGTCAATGGTTGAATAGTTTTACAGGCCGTGGAAAATCATGTATTTTTGATCTCTGAGGTGCACAGCGGACTGACTGTGAGCAGGTCGCAGTGACTCAGTGACTCCTCTGGACTTCCTGTCAGACCGAGGAGCTTCTTTTAGCTTTAAAATTAATGAATAAATCAAAAACTGAAGTGTCCTAAAGTTAGGACTGACACTGACATCTTATTGTTGGGAGTTTGTTCCATCTCAAACAGTCAGGAGCTCCTCCTAGCCTCAGGATGAGTTGTGATTACAGTCCCTGGTTTGAATACTTACTGTACGTAGTCATTCTCACTATACTTATGTTGTATTTCCAGGTATCCTGGAGGTGCTTCACTGTGTGCTGGTGGAAAGTCCTGAGGCCCTGAACATAATCAAAGAGGGACACATCAAATCCATCATCTCTCTGCTGGACAAGCATGGACGCAACCACAAGGTATTCTTATACACAGGGCTGGGATGGTTACTTTAAAGATGGATATCAGTACAGTTACTAATTACCAAAATCCAAGTATCACAGTATTAAAGTAATGTAACTTGATTGCTTTCTGTTACTTTTGCATTACCTCAGTATAAAATATGGTGAAATTGTTTAGCCTAAGATAATGTTTTAGAGCTGCAACTAATGATTATTTTCATTATTGATTAGTTGGTCAATTATTTTCACAATTAATCTATTAGTTGTTTGGTCCATAAAATGTCAGAAAATGGTAAAAAGTGTTGATCAAAGTCCAAGATGACGTCCTCAAATGTCTTGTTTTGTCCACAACTCAAAGATATTCAGTTTACTGTCAGAGAGAAGAAACCAGAAAATATTCACATTTAAGAAGCTGAAATCAGAGAATTTGGACTATTTCCCTTTATAAATGACTCAAAACAATAATCATTTATCAAAATATATGCATATTCAGTTGACTAATAATAGATTTGAAAGTGTTTAATGGTTTTTTTTTTCAGATGTTCCTTCCTTTGTTGTGCACAAGACAAATAAATGTTGCTAGTGAAAGCATTTTTTCACTGGAGGTCATGATAATGAATTGACAGCTGCGTGTCACTGTGCATGATAGGATATTGTTCTTTATTTTGAAATTGTAATCCTACTAATAATCCACATTTTTACTAAGTGTATCTGTTTATATTGTTTATCTGTAACTGTAATGGAATATAGTTAATCTTTTTTTGCATCCAAATTATGTAATACCATTACATGTAATCCGTTTCTCCTCAGGTCTGCTTATACACTGCATATGTAGTGTATTTATATATATACATATATGAGAAAAGTACCACACGTGTACAAACTTCTATTATACACCTTGAAATGTGTTTTAAAGTTGTGTCCACATGTTTATTTGTGTGCTGTGAGAAGGTTTCCAGGAATCTGTTGGTAGAACCTGAGGCAGCTGAATCCTGCCAGCAGCATTGATTTAAACATTTAGGCACATTTTCTTTACTGAGCAGAGACACTGACAACAAACCATTCTCAAGAGAGAGAAAACACACAGAGCTGCAGCTCCACCAATCAAATCAGTCGATCAGGAGTCCTGCAGCTCAGTCTGGGTGCTGTTAAGTGTTTGTATACATTTGTTTATACTGTGACAATTATATCTCCACAACACTGATATATTCTCTGGTGTGTGTGTGTGTGTGTGTGTGTGTGTGTGTGTGTGTGTGTGTGTACCATCCAGGTTCTAGATGTGTTGTGTTCACTGTGTGTGTGTCATGGTGTGGCGGTGCGCTCCAACCAGCACCTGATCTGTGACAACCTGCTGCCAGGAAGAGATCTGTTACTGCAGACCCGCCTGATCAACCACGTAAGCAGGTATACACACACACACACACACACACACACACACACACACACACACACACACACAAACACACACAAAATGTAGCTGAAACAAATGCATGAATTCTGAGTAAGTAGCTAAGTAGATTACATAGTGTAATGCATACTTAAATAAGACCTAATAACAATAACATGAGTAGTTGTAATTTGTTACTTCTACCTTTGCTAATCAGTGTCACTTTCTCTATTTGACAGTAAAATAATATATTAAATAATGTTTTTTAAGTATTTCAAAAACTCAAATACAAGCTCTTAAAGTATTTTATTACAAAAGTGCATCTTATTTTTTTCTACCCAGCAAAATCTAGAGTTGCAAAATAAATGTTTCTTAAAAACATTTAACTGAAACACTGTCAACTATCAACAGCAAATACTTTTCTGGTGTTCAGAAAGTACAGAAATTGTCATTGTTTGCCCAGTAGCAGGTAAAGTTCAGACTTCTCAGTTCAGATGGATCACTGACCGTCTCTCCTCTCCTCAGCATGCGTCCCAACATCTTCCTGGGGGTCAGCGACGGCTCTGCCCAGTACAGGAAGTGGTACTACGAGCTGATCGTGGATCAGGCGCTGCCATTCGTCACAGCAGAGGCGACTCACCTCAGGGTGGGCTGGGCCAACACCAGCGGCTACGCGCCCTACCCCAGTGGGGGGGAGGGGTGGGGAGGCAACGGAGTGGGTGATGACCTCTACTCCTACGGCTTTGATGGACTTCACCTCTGGTCAGGTGAGCTGTGTGTGTGTATGGCTGGTACTTTTACTTTTATATAATAACCAGCTAAACAATCTTTGTACTTCTTTCTGCCTAGCACAAAGTTATGACAGGCTATTTTCATATTTTGAAATAATAAGACAACCGACCATGAAAAGCACTTATTGCATGTGAATGAAACAGAAATTGCCCTCAAACGGATTGTTCCAGATGTTAAACTTAAACCAGATTCAAACCGTTTCCTCTTTGTGCAGGCTGCATCGCGCGAACTGTTAACTCACCCAACCAGCACCTTCTGAGAGCGGAGGACGTGGTGAGCTGCTGCCTGGACCTCAGCGTGCCCAGCATCTCCTTCAGGATCAATGGCCAGCCCGTTCAGGGCATGTTTGAAAACTTCAACTCTGACGGCCTCTTCTTCCCTGTGGCCAGCTTCTCTGCTGGAGTCAAGTCAGTGCCTCACAAAATAAACACTCACTTACTGTCTGTAGCCCTCACGTCAGAGGAAGCTTGACTGTATTTTGTCTGACTATAACAAACATTAACCATAAAGTTTCAAAAAGGTGGTGCTGAACAACAGAGTCACCTACAGTGACACAAAAAAGTAGATTTCTTTTATATTTTTGTAGTACAAGTTACGCTATGTTGTAATAATCATCCACAAGCTCTTTTACTGACTGAGCAGATGGAAAATGAATGAACTTATTTCTTACTAAAATACACAGGATCTTATTATTCTCCATCTACAGTAGAATGACATCACATTTCATATTAATTTGAATATGCACTGTGCATCATTTGTAGAATTAAAAGTAAGTGTCTGTCTTATGCTGTTTCAGAATCTTTATTGAACAACTGGTTAAAAATAAGATTGCAGGACTAGATGTTACCCATTTTCTAAGAAAATGTGTGTGAGAGCTAGAGGCTATTGGCTGCTGCATCTGTGACCAGCTGTTACAGTGTCTGTCAGTGTGAACGTTGTATGTGTGTCTGTATGTAGAAATATAAAAGTTACAGAAAATGTAAATTATAACAGCATTGTCCTTAAAGAGCTGATCATTTTGTCTACCTCCCTGTTAGGATGCAGTTAATTTTGAGGGATTTTATTTTGAAACAGCCTTGTCATACTGAGCTTCCAGTTAAGATACAGTTACTGTTTGGGGTTTTATTTTATTTTATTTTATTTTATAAAAGTTTTACACTGCAACATGTCATTGTAACAATTACTTGGTTGATCAGTGCCCATCAAGGGACTGGTGTTGCTTTAGTTTTGGCTATAAACACGTGTGCAACACGTCGGACACTGCTTATGCAACTGTCAGTGTTCTTTTTTACTTGTCCCTTACAAATAAACAAATAAACTGAAAGAAATAGGTCCATGCCAAGTATTCTGTTAACATATAGTGACCATTGGGAGCTTTTATTTATAAAAACAAGTTTCATCATGAGCTTCCTGTTAAGATATTGTTACTCTCTGGGCCTTTTATTTTGAAATCTAAGCTCATCTCCAGTTGACAATTGGAAGCTTTAAATTGAAAAACAAGCCTTGTCCTGAGCTTCCTGTTAAGATATTGCTACTTTCTGGGGCTTTTATTCTGAAAAACTAGGCCTATATCTAGTTGACAATTGGGAGCTTCAAATTGAAAAACAAGCCTCATCCTACGCTTCTTGTCAAGAGACCTTTACTTTCTGGGGCTTTATTTTGAAAAACTAAGCCCATCTCTAGTTGACAGTCATTGTAAGAGCTTCAAATTGAAAAGCCATGCCTCATCCTAAGCTTTCTATTAAGATATTGTTACTTTCTGGGGTTCTTATTTTGAAAAATTAAGCCCATTCTTATTGTTTTATTAATTTATTTACATATTGCCAAAAGAATGTAAATAAAGACATTTCTCCATGTTGAACCATAATCTCTCCTCCCTGACTCCTCCTCCTGTCCACTGTCACACTGCAGGGTGCGTTTCCTCCTCGGTGGTCGTCATGGGGAGTTTAAGTTCCTCCCTCCTCCAGGTTACGCTCCCTGCTATGAGGCGGTGCTGCCCAGAGAGAAGCTGAAGCTGGAGCCCAGTCAAGATCAGACTGCAGCCAGAGACCTGCTAGGACCCACCATCACCCTGAGCCAGGCTGCGTTCACCCCCACACCTGTGGACACCAGTCAGGTACACACCACTGTCAGGTTATTATCAGCAGCCAGTGTTGCCAGATGTAAAATACAGAGATATCGTACTTATCGCATTTTAACAAAAATGATTGTATATACGGAAACAACCTGGGAAGCAGCCAGGATGCTACACTGAACAGCAAGACAGAGTATGACTTTACACAGAATCAGCCACAGCTCACCACACAGTCACTCATTCTGTTCTTACCCATCAAAATAAAAGCCCGACTGTGTCACTGCTCTACTGATGCTGATGTGACTCGTTGCTCTCAAGCAGAGTTTTGTTGCTGTTTTATGGAAATGTCAAAATGTTTTTGTAATTACTGATCGTACATTGTACAGTTATTAAAATTATGGTACAAAGAAATTATCACATATCTGGCAGCAGTGGTAGCAGCACAGAGGAGGGGTCATTGAAAGAGACCAGAAGTGTTATACATTAGATAAAAAAAAACATAATGAAAAAAGATCTCTATGAAACTGTGAAATAACTTTTTTTATCCTTTCATAACTATGAAACTTTATTCCATTTTTATTCCAAAAGAGCCTCCAAAATCTGTTTCCATGCCACTTTTCCTGGTGAATGTTGTCAAGGTTTGAAGAGTTGCTGGAAATCCTTGAAAACACTTGAATTTTCATTCAATTTCATTTTAAATGGCATTACTTCTACAATAAAATACAGTGTTTTCCCTGCCTGTCTAACTCAAAGGTGGGCCACCTCTGTATCACTGGCTACCACCTTTGTTTAAATATGAACAAACATGCAGAGGCTTTTTTTTGTCAAAATTCTGCATTTTCTACATCTACTTAACTGTCACCTGGTCACATTGGAAAGATCTTTTCATCATTCTTGTCTTCACTTTTGCATCAGGCTCTGTGAGCTTTTGTTTTATCAAGAAATAGAGCCACAAGAGTAAAATGTGGAATCTGGAAAATATTGCACAATATTTGTTTTTATGTTGATTCCGGTGCCAGAGTAAACAGTGTCATTTGTCACAGTCTTTGTTTTATTATCTCTGTATAAAATCTAAATCACTGTGGACACTTCCGTCTGTCAAATCATGATTTTGTTACTTAAGTGTCCACTCCAGCCTTCACCACCTTTGTCTCACAAACATCTAAAGAAAACCCTGAAATACGTCAGACATCTGCTCAGACACATGGTATAGGATGTCTGCCCACAGACAGGTGGCACATTTCGAAACATGAAACTTTCCTTTCCGTAAAATTCTTATCACAAACGATAATTGTAGTTCTTTACAGCACGTCTGATTTAATGTGATGAAGAAGTGAACTAATCATTGTGAATAATATGTAATTTACTACAGCTGTAAGTGTGAAAATGTACCTTGAAAATTCTTGAAAATGCTTGAATTTGACTTTGGAAAAGATGAAGGAACCCAGCGTTTTATTTCATGCCAATGTTTATGACTCTTCCTGTGTGATCACAACAAAGAGAGCAGAGCCAGACTGAAGCAGCAGAGGACTCATATCTGAAGCGATTTAAATCAGTTGTGTCTGTGTTTGTTTGTAGATTGTGCTGCCGCCTCACTTGGAGAGGATCAGGGAGAAGCTGGCAGAAAACATCCATGAGCTGTGGGTGATGAACAAGATCGAACTGGGCTGGACCTACGGTGCAGTGAGTATCAGACAAACAGCACAGGGCTGATTATGAGCCTCTTTCACACATGCTCCACTTTACATCAATTTACGGGCAATTTAACATGTTGGTCTCGTGTTTGAGGACAAAAAAGCACCATTTAACAGCTTGATGAAGCCTGAAATGTTCTGTATTCTATGTCTGAAAAGAGCTATCTGATCAGTAAGGTGTTAATGGTGTTTTGCACATTTGACAACAGAAGCTTTATCTCTCTGTCCTTTTGGAATTGCCACAGTGGCTGAGTGCTCAGTTGGCAGAGCTTTGACCCATCTCTGTGGCCAGTGTTGGGCAAGTTACTTTCAACAAAAGAATATATTTCAATTGCTAGTTTCTTTCACTTGGAAGTAATAAATTACATCCATTTTTCCAGTCTGTTTTTTTGACAATATGTGCATAAATGTCAAGATGATGCCCCAAAAAAGGCACCGAACAAATGTATCTATCTCACAGTTTTTTGTTTTATGGCAGGATCACAATAACCAAATTACAAATTACTGAGCAGTAACCAATCAAACTAATTTGGCTATTTAAAAAATATCGCCCTAAAAGAAATAAGAATAATAGACCATTTAGGCCAAAGTACCTTTCTGAACAGATTTAATCTGTGTGAAATCTGTGTGAAACTGTCTAACACAATTACAGCAGAAACTGTAAAAAAAAAACTGTTTGCAACAGTCACTGTATAAAATGAATATCACACTGTCAAATTTAAAATTTTACTATAAAAACATCAGATGCACCACACTACTTTCCTGTGTTTAAAAAAGATCATATTCTGACATCAGAACACTGAGTGAAGTTTATAAAGAATGAAGAACAGAGACATCAGTCATTATCTCCATCCTGTCCTCTCATGCTGAAGTCATTCACTGTCTTCAGAGAGGACGGGCTGTTTGTCTCAACCAGCAGTAACTTCACAACAGTTAAATCAATTTTAATATACTAACATTTATATTTGTAGGCCCCATTAGAATTTGATGATTGATGTAACTCCAATATGTCTACATGCGTCCAGGTGTCCTCTGGTTCCTGGTGTCCTGAGATCAAATGGTGCCAAACAACAGGCTCCCTTACCATCCTTACCTTTATGTTTTTTGTGTGTGTGTGTTTCAGGTGCGAGACGATAACAAGCGGCAGCACCCCTGTCTGGTGGAGTTCTCCAAGCTTCCTGAACAGGAGCGCAGCTACAACTTACAGATGTCCCTGGAGACTCTCAAGTAATGCATCAGTGCAGTGAGCAGCATGAGATCTGACATTTAGATCAAATATTCATCTGTGACACCATTAAGCCCTGCTGACACACTCAGGACCTGTTCATACTGTACTTTCTGTTGACTCACTAAGTGAGTTTCTGTGTAATCAGTAGAGTTATGGGTGATGTTTGGGTCATTATCAGACATCTGAACACTAAATTACATGTTTGATCGTGTCTGTGTGTGTGTGTGTGTGTGTGTGTGTGTGTGTGTGTGTGTGTGTGTGTGTGTGTGTGTTACAGAACCCTTCTGGCCTTGGGTTGTCATGTTGGCCTTGCAGATGAACACGCTGTAGAGAAAGTCAAGAGCATGAAGTTGTCACCAACGTAAGTCACCTAACAGCTAAGTAATGCCACAATTCACTCTGGGTGCAGGATGATACTTAAATAATGTGATGAGACAGTGATGAGGACAGTGGGACAATTCAGATAAACTAATAAAAAGTCATACTGTAGCTGATCAGAGCAGCAGAGGCTCTTCAGCACATGCAGGTTGTTTAGCAGCTGGCTAGCTAACGATCCAGTGATTCGACTCTATCTGTGCAGCTATGAGTTGTCCAGTGGTTATAAACCTGCTCCTCTGGACCTGAGTCACATCAAACTGACCTCCACCCAGGAAGCCATGGTGGACAAACTGGCTGAGAACGCACACAATGTCTGGGCAAGAGACCGCATCCGCCAGGGCTGGACCTATGGCATCCAACAGGTAGGAGGCTGTGACACACACTGCTAAATACAGGCCACTATTTAGCCTGTGTGTGTGTGTGTGTGTGTGTGTACGTGTGTGCATATGTGTTATATGTTGACGAAGAGATGACTTAGTGTTTTGTTTGTGTCTGTCAGTTGTTGAGTGACCTGTGTGATTTGCTGACTGGTCAAGAGAACTGCAGTGGGTTCAGCATCCACAGGTCCTACAGGACCCAACACAAACTGTGATGCAGGAAAATTGTAACACTCATTTTGATTATGAGTGAATCAGTGATGACGATGTCTCGAAATAACCGCTGGATTGTGAAGAAGTCCTCCCACATGACTGTAGACTAGACTGAATCCAAGCATGTCCACTGGCGTCACCATGGTGTCACCAATTGTTATGTTTAAATGCAGAGAAAAAGAATGTAATTTCATTATGTTATTACAATAACAGGGAAGCATTAGAACAGTGTTTCTGGGGAACCACTTTTTAAAAATGACAAACCATCCCAATTGAGGCCCTACTAATAAATCTTGGGAAGAGTTAATTTGTGCATGAATAAACATTTTTGTTGCCATTTGTGCATCGCCTTGTATTGTCTTGATGCATTTTACTGAAGTCATACACATTTTAAATACTTAATAAATGAGAAATGCATTTATTTATGCTAAGTTAACTGGCCATTTTATTATTTTATTTCCTCTCACCAGGAAAAAAATATAGGACATTCTAGCCTGCCTCATAAATGAGGCACGATAAGTGCATTTTAACAGGCTTTATTTTAAATCTTAAATTTGCTGAATTTCTTCCATAGACTTTTACTTATTCGTTGACCCAAATACAATCTCCTGTGACCCACCTGTGGGTCCCGACCCAGCTTTTGGGCCTGCATTGAGCCTGGGATCTTGTGGGTCCTGTGGGACACAATGCATATTTTGTGGGAGCGGCTGTTTTGCCACTGTCCTTCAGTCCTTAGCTGTCCTCTGTATGTGTGTGTTGTTGTGTCTGTTCATTCATAATGTACCTGAAAGATCTGATTGTTCAAAATGTATTATTACTGAGTGTGGTGGACATTAACCAAGCATATAAACCTTCACCATTTCAGGTACTTATACTTTACTTATTGCGTCTATGTTATGCTAACATTGTACTTTTTATTGAGAATCAGGTTTCCAAAGAGGTTTACACATACAAGGAATTTGACTTGGTGATTTTGGTGTATAAAAATGCATGTCAAGAAGCATAAAAAGAAATATAAAAATATGTACAGTATGTAAGGCTGTACAGTTCTGTGCAGCAGTGTTCAAAATATTTTTGAGCAAAGGTTCTCAGTGTACAGTCTAAGAATATTTGAAATGTGCAAGACAGTATCTGAAGAAGATGTAGTTCAAAAAATGTGCGTTAATGTAACACAGAGTTGTAGAAAACAAATGCTTATGCAACTCTACTACTCAGCAATACATAAAGCAGTTCAGATCAGCTCCACCTCAACCTGCTCCAACTTTAAAACACTGCTTACCTGCTGTTGCATCAGTGTCAGGGATCAGGCAGGTAGGCTCAAGGACACAGGTGATAAAAAGCACGGAAGCATGAAAAGTTTAGGTCAGCTATACAAAAAGCACCTGAGGATTGAACTTAACACAAGTGACCTAACAATTCAAAAGGAAGGTTTATGTCGACAGAGACGATCCTTCACAGACACACTGAAGGGCTGGAACAAACCATTAACTCTAGACTGCAAATTAAGCTCACACAATGAATTCAAAAGAAGAAAGTATTCAGTATCCAAACTACCTGAAGGTCCTCAAATAAATACATTTTACTAGTATTCAAATGGCACATTTCCCCTTTGGCACGCATACTTGGTCTTTCCCACTTCCTGCTTGTCACAATATAGAGGCCATTTTAACTGGTGCCATATCATTTGGCCAGCGGGGAACTCGACCAGGATTCAGGAAAGAGAACAGAGCCTCAACATGAATTGATTAAAGTCAAACCAAACCAATCACCAAATGTCATTCAACTTCAGTGTGTCCATTCAAATTAGCAAACAAACTGTCAACAAACAATAAAGTATGTCCTGAATGAAACCAAAAGTGTCTCATCATGTGTAATGTGTAAAACTGTAAACTCTGGTCATCGCTGTCAATAATTATCTATAATAATAATAATAATAATAATAATAATAAAAATGATAAAAATTATAAAAATAATATGTCTTTTCATTTTACAGCATAGTCGTAGTGAGTAGCCTTTTTTTTTTTAAGTTGCCCAGAGTTCTCTTAATGTGTTTTTTATGCAACAATTTTAGCTACGTAGAAAAAAGAAAAGGTTCAAAGGTCCAGAGAATTTAGAGTTAGAATTTAGAATGCAGAATTTGAATTTAAATGAAGAATTCAGACGTAGAAGCTAGAATGAAGAGGTAGAATTTAGAATTCAGAATTAGATGTTTTAGAATTGGATTTAGAGTTAGAATTTTGAATTTTAATTTTGGATTTAGAGTTAGCAAATAAAATTGGATTTAGAATTGGAATTTAGAATTTAGAGTTAGAATTCTGAATTTGAATTTTGATTTAGAACTATAACAAACTCAAAAAAAACTCAAAATTGTAATTCAAAAACACATAAAATTGCATTATTGCCTATGGGATCCCTAGTTTCTATCCTCCAAAAGGGGGAGTGGCCTGATGTCTCAATGAAGTACCCATATGTGCTGGTATAATGTATAGCTAAACCTTTTTTATGTCTGATTAAATTGTGTTTTTGTTAAAAAAAATAAATAAATAATAATAATAATAATAATAATAATAATAATCTGACAAAGCTGAAGGAAATCTGGGACACAACTTTAAAAGAACAACATGAAAAAATGTATTTTAAACAAAGATGACTATGACTATTTTTGTAGCTGTGTTATCAGTAGGTATTATTCGTGTTAGATTTTGAAGGCTTTTAACACATTTTTAAATTGTTAATTGTTTTCTGACACAGAGCAGCTTTAAACATTAAAAAAATTAAAGCAAACCAAAGATTTTTTTTTTTTCATTTCACAGCATAGTCATGATGAGTATCCAGAATTAGAAGCTAGAGTTCATAGTAGAATTAGAATTTATAGTTATAGCTTAGAATTAGAATATAGAATTGTAATTTATGATTAGAATATAGAATTAGGCATATAAAATACCAGTTTCATCACAACATATTATATTGATTCTTTAGACAACAATGTGAAATTTGCCAGTATTATAAATTATCATCAGAAAATGACTCACGTAGAACTCCAGAGATAGAACACTTCATCCAGTTCACTCAGTCGTCTGACTAGAAGCACTCCTTATCTCTATACACAAAAAAGAGACTGGGGCTGAAAGCCTTGTCTTGCTCAAGGGCACCTCAGTGGTGGTGATGAGGGAGGGACAAGCACTACTGTCTGACGTCTCCCACCCTGCACTGCATTTCTCAAGTCAATTCCTTTTTCTTCTGCTGTCCTCTGTCTGCTCTCAGGATGTGAAGAACCGTAGAAACCCTCGTCTGGTCCCCTACATCCTGTTGGACGAGAGGACAAAGAAGTCCAACAAAGACAGTCTGAGAGAGGCTGTCAGGACGCTGCTGGGATATGGATATAACCTGGAAGCTCCTGACCAGGACCATGGTACACTCCATTCATTCTATCACTTCAATAACATTTCATTTTTAGGAATATTTTAAGGTTTATGCAGTCATTTTTGTGGGCAGAAAAATGACATTATACAAAACATGATAAAAATGATAATGTATTCATGAGTTACTCATTAGATTTCTTCCTCTCCCCCTCTTCCTCCCTGCCTCCCTCGCTCTCATCCAGCAGCTCAGTCTGACCTCATGTGCAACATGTCTGCTGAGAGGTTCCGCATTTTCAGAGCAGAGAAAACCTACTGTGTTAATGCAGGGAAGTGGTACTTTGAGCTGGAGGTAAGAACAGACATGAAAGTTGGTAGATTTTTCAGCTTAATGTCAGTTCTTATTTTACAGGAAAAAATAACTACATGTTAAAATAATAAAGGAATTATTTCAATTTTTTTTAAGTGGACTTGTGTGAGGTACCTGTCAGTGTATTACTGACAGCAGATAGCCCCCAATCTGAAGAAGCAGCTGGATTTTGTGCTGCTGTAGAAAGGGTCAGCAGCTAGATATATTTTCATTTAAAGGAGCAATATGTAGCCATTGCATGTGCAAAAATGAGTACTACAGTCCAAAGAGTGAGAAGGAGCCTTAATCCTGTTTAATATACATACAATATATGGTTGAAGGGAGTTGTTGCCCCGCTCCCTCCATCCCAGACACAGCAGAAACAGACAGGCTGCAGGAGCTCTGCAGGAGCTCTGCAGGAGTGCAGGATGAATTCTCCTTTAAGTGTGTGCTATACTGAGAGTATTTTCAGTAGCCATTATATAAGCCGGATATCACTCTCTTCAAAGCAGCCAGACTCCATTGGCAAAAACAGTAATTTAACTCACAGAACATGGGAGTTGTTGGTCTACCGCTGCCTTGATTGCTTAGTTTGTGTTAGTGTGTGCATTGTGTGTGCTTCTGTGTTTTAAAAAGCTAGTTTGGATTCACCAAAGTCACAAAATAACACAAATTAACTGACAGATGGAGGCAGCGGTAGACCAGCAACTCCCGTGTTCTGCAAGGTAAAATGACTGTTTTTGCCAAAGGAGTCTGGTTGCTTTGGACAGAGTGACATTTGGTTTACATAACGGTGGTTTCCTGTCAGAAAAGTCTGTCTGACAGCGAGGTAAAGTGGTGAAAATATTCTAAATATAGCCTCACACTTAAACTGTTTTTGTTTCAGTAGCTTAAACATGTTGCTGCTGAGCCTGTCCACAGCGGCACATTGCTTAGCTTCCTGTGCTGGTACTACTGCTGCTGCTCCAGACTGGGTGCATCTACTATGACAGACTGTGGATAAATATCTCATGTAATCCCACTACAAATATTCTGAACTGTCCTTTAAAGATCTAAAAGTCTTTAATTTGTGTTTAAAGTGTTTATCCCTCCAGGGTGCAGCAATTCTCACATGAACTTTTACTGTCACTGGTTTACAGTATTTTAACTGGATATTAACCAGTTCCTGCTTCTTCTACAGGTGTTAACAGCAGGAGAGATGAGGGTGGGCTGGGCCAGACCAGGATGCCTCCCAGACCTGGAGCTTGGATCTGATGACCAGGCCTTTGTCTTTGACGGCTTCAAGGTGGTCGGATATTTCATTGCTCTACACATTCCATATGTTCAGTTTCAAGTTTTTTTAATTATTGCCAAGGTCATATATGTGATTCTTTTATTCATAGGTCCAACGCTGGCACCAGGGTAATGAGCACTTTGGACGTGCCTGGCAGACGGGGGACGTGGTTGGCTGCATGGTGGATCTGAACGAGCACACCATGATGTTCACACTGAATGGAGAAGTGCTGCTGGATGACTCTGGATCTGAGCTGGCCTTCAAGGACTTTGAAGTTGGTGGAGGTCAGTGCTGCCGACACACGCATACACATACTCAACACTATTTTTTTTTTTTACTTTGTAGCCTTGACTGGCAACATGGCTACAAAGTAAATCTTACAAAGGATCCTAATCATAGTGAGGAACAGTCTGAGTCCTCCTTGTTATTTTGTAAACCCTTTGACACAAGAGTCATACCAGCTGTAGACAAGGAGACATTTTTCTTAAAGAGTAACATCCTTTTTATTCAACCAGAAACAGCCAATTTATTACTCTCACCAAATAAACCAGACTCCCTTTGCAAAACTGTAATTTTAACATTGTCGCCTTCTTCAGTTAACCTTGACAGAAACAAAATAAAACTCACCACAGACTTGGCTTGGCTCATCTTTCCACAGTCACAGTTCCAACAATTTTCAACTCTGGTTTAGTCAAAATAATAAACCCTTAAAAGAGAAATCTGTAATCTGTTTACTGTAATGAATCATAAAGAAAGGAAATATGTCAAGTTAAACACTTTCAATTTAAATTCCAGTCTATAGTAATTGTTTTGTATGTCTGTTTCACATTAATCAGAGTTCAAATTAATGCAGAATTGTGGCCGAATGAATAAGTGTCGTAAGAAATTGTTTGTAATCTTGTAGAAGGCGTAGATGTTTATTACTGTTAAACTGAGCAAAATGTTAATGGAGTTTGGCAGCAGTGAGACAGGCAGCCACTTCACTCATCATCCAGAGTGTGTTATTTCAGAGCAGTGAGCTTTTGTTTTCAGGATAACTTTACATTATCAGACAATTGACAGTTATGAACAGTTGATCAACTTACAGTGGAGGACTCGTCGTCGCTTGTTATTTTCAGTTTACAATGTTGCATGCATCTTGCGCTCCTACGGAGTCCGTGTCTGGGTAGGAAGGGCAGAGGGAAACAACTCACCTCAACCATATATTGTATGTACAA
This sequence comes from Lutjanus erythropterus, assembly GCF_056507025.1. Classification (NCBI taxonomy): domain Eukaryota; kingdom Metazoa; phylum Chordata; class Actinopteri; order Lutjaniformes; family Lutjanidae; genus Lutjanus; species Lutjanus erythropterus. Next base: position 30,579,051 of record NC_139333.1, on the reverse strand, counting down.
CCTATTCAATATACAGTCTGTGCCTCCAACTTGCTATCTGGACTGCTGTACTCATATTTGCACATGCAATGGCTACATGTTGCTCCTTTGATTCACAGAGTTCGATGTGAAAATGCCGGGAGAGGCGTGAGAGGGAGGCTGGATAACAGAGAAGCAGTGGGGAGAAACAGCTTGTACAGCCAGAATATTTTCACATCTAAGGCAGTGAATTAACGGTTTATTTCAACTAAACAAACAGAGTTGGTGATTGTTGGAACAGTGGAAAGACAAAGCAAGATGGTTTAGAGGATTTTTATTTTTGTTCCTGTTGAGTTTCAATGAAGATAACGGTGCTGATGATAAAATGAGAGCTGCGTCTGGCTAAACACAAACGGTTGTACTCTTTAACAAAAAGGTCTATCTCTGTTTGGATCCTTTCCATAATGTTGCCAGACACTTAAATTTACAATCTGAGCCCGACTGTGGCAAAACAAGCACTTTTACTGGATATAATCTGATGGTATAGAGTTATCTCTAAGGACTACATTACAGGCCATTTCAAAGCTGATGGCTGCAGAGGCCTCACTCTATACTGGACCAGTTTTTGTCCCCATTAGTTGTTTAGACACAAAAATATGAGAAGAGGTCAAGGTTGAAAAATTCCAAAGTTAGCCTTTAATGTTGAAGTCTGGTTACATTCTGATCTTTTCTTAAAGTTGAAGGAACATTGGCTCAGCCTGCAGTCGGCTGTGTAACATGGATTTGTTCGGCAGTTTCATTTTCTTTGAGTTGCAAATGATCCATTCAGTGGTTCCTCTATGTGTATTGTTACAGGTAGCTTCATCTTAGTATTTGATGTCTTCTGTCCGTCTGTCTCCAGGTTTTATCCCCGTGTGCAGTCTGGGTGTGTGTCAGGTGGGGAGGATGAACTTTGGTAAAGACGTCAGCACTCTGAAGTACTTCACCATCTGCGGCCTGCAGGAAGGTTACGAGCCGTTCGCTGTCAACATGAACCGCGACGTCACCATGTGGCTCAGCAAGAGGCTGCCTCAGTTTGTCCCCGTCCCCCCCAACCACCAGCACATAGAGGTGAGGAGACTCACCTGCACGACACGTTCAGGGCTGTATAGAATCTGTAGCTGCTGTAGAGTTTTAGTTGAACTTTCAGTGGGGTTTTGCAGATATCTCGACTGAAATGTTTCCATTCACACACATTTTTAAATGATGTCTTGGCATTTATGTTTTTTCCCCACAAAACTGATGAATTAACTTCATGTATGGAATTCTAACAGACCAAGTCTTTGATTTGCAAGTTGCAAGTAGTTTGAGAGAGTTACTTTGAAAATGTAAAGGCATCCCCATAAAAAAAATCTGATACAATTACTAATTACCTGTTAAAAAACATGTAATCAGTAACCTAATCCAAGTATCACAATATTAAAATAATGTAACTTAATTACTCTCTGTTTCTTCTGGGTTACCTCAGTACAAATACAGGGAAATTGTTTAACCTATTATGTTTTATTTCATTGTTCATTATTAGGTTAATTAATTGTTTGTCAAGCAATTGCTTCGTCTGTTCTGTGTGAATGCATGTTTAGATTAATAGCTGTAATTATGGACATTTAAATGTACTTTGTTATATATGATAGGCACACATAAAACTCGAACTAGTAGTAGTAGTAATGTGGACAGGTTAGCTAGCTACATTTGGCTTTCTGCATTGCTAACGTTGGCAGTTGTTCTGTGAAGCTAGTGCTAGCAGTTGGTCTCTGTAGCTAACATTAGTGGTTGGTATTTGCTGTAAATGTTTCTTTAAATTAGATGTTGACTTCTTGGGTGATGACAGTATTTTCACAGCTGAAAGCAAAACTGTCTGTGTACTGTGATGTTGGTCCTCTTGTCTAATTTAAAGAGAAAATAGTGTTGAATTTCCCCCCAGAGAAGTATTGTTTCACCAGAAGATATGATAATGAACTGACTATAAGAGGAGCTGGTTTCACTCTGGTTTTTACTAAATGTAACTGTAATCTGATTGTCTTTTTTTCTGCAACTGTAATGGACTACAGTTACCTTTATTGTATCCTAATTATGTAATCCTGTTGTGTGTAATCTATTACTCCCCAAGACTGTTCAATTTGTAAGTCAGCTACCAAGTCAAGACTGACAAGTCATAAACTTTGAGTTTCTAGTCCTAAACAAGTCATAATGTAATACTGAGTTTTCAGCCTCATTGATTTTCAAAGTCACTTAGCTGGTAAGTAAATGTTAGCTCACTGTATTCATATTCGTATTGACTTACTGGTCTTTGTGCAAATTCAAATGTTGAACAAAGTTGGAAGTTTCTGCGTCTCTGCCTGTAAATTTTGAGCCGCATGTTTTGCATACTGCAATTCATGATAATGTTGGCCGCCTCATAGTTCTTCTATGTGAACAGGGTGATCTTTGGTATCATTTTATCCAACTGAGACTTGGTAACATATGATGATTTCTTCATGGTTCTGTCCTGCAACTTGATTGGATGCTGCTGGACTGGTTCAAACAAAAAGGATCTGGGTTGACTTGCTGAGAATGAGTACTGATATCGCTAGTGGATTCAGGAAATGATTGAGTCATTGGTGTTAAAGTCCAAGTCCAGTCTTTTTTATTCTGTTAAGTCGAGTCTAAAGTCATCACCTCTGGATTAGAACCCATTAAAGTGACAGTACAGACAAAACTGATGGTTTTTTATTTCCCCTCCTTCTTCAGGTGACGAGGATAGATGGGACAGTGGAGTCGTGTCCGTGCCTGAGGGTCACCCAGAGGTCATTTGGCTCACAGAACAGTTACACTGACATCACCTTCTACAGACTGAGCATGCCCATAGAGTGTTCAGATTCCTTCTCCAGATCCTCACCTACAGAGAGCCTCTTCTCACCAAAGAGGGTAACAGCAACACAAACACAACATGTGCTTAACAAATACACACATTTTACATTGTTTATAGAGCTCACTAAGGAAAGCTCAACACATTATCATTATCACTGAGAATATGTGTGGTGTGTTCACTGTCTGCTTCTGCAGGAGTTGGAGGACTTTGAAACTGTGTCAGACTTTGAGGTCCTGATGAAGTCTTCTCATGGTCACAATGGTCCCAGTGGACCTGAGAGAGACGAATTCAACAACCACAAAGATTACAACCAGGAGAAGCCCTCCAAGCTCAAGCAACGGTAAACCTTCCATTTCCTCTCATCAACAGAGAAGATTCAACAGCAAAAAAAGACTACAAGTTTTTATGCTTCTGTCGTTGTGTTTGGTGACTACTTTTAAATTGTATAAAGCTAAACCAACCATGTGATCTACTAGGTTCATGTTGAAGAGAAACAAGCCAGACAACAGCTGTCCATCATCTGCCCGTCTGTCAGAGGAGGTGATGGCTGATGACAGAGATGAATACGAGTTCCTCATGCAAGCCTCCACTGTAAGATAGCACACATACAAAACCACTAAATACACATGCAACATACATGTTACCCGCCACAAGGGAGCAAGAAAGGCTAAAGATAGAGAACATTCTTCTGAAATTAATAAATTATTAATATAATAAATACAGAAAAGTAGGGAAGAGTTTTTTTGCATTTTCAAAATAAAGATAAACTATGGAGATTAAAGTCAAACTTAGATGAAATGCCGAGAATAAAGTTAAAATGTCGAAAACAAAGCTGAAGTGTTGAGAAGAAAGATAAAATGGCATGAATAAAGATGAAATGTCAAAACTAAAGATGAAATGATGAGGTTGTCTCTTTTTTTTTGTTTGGGTTGTTTTGTATGTCGAAATCGGATCTCAATTTTTTTTCTCACCATTTCAACTTTATTCTCACTTTTTGTCTTTGCAGTTTTTTCTTATGCCTGGCACTAATACTGAAAGTTTGACTTTTTAACTCAGGTCTCTGGTTTTTAGCAAATAATGTGTATCCCCTGCACCTGATGGAAGTGTTCACCCAAGTGTTTTGGATTCCATGTATTGATTTTCTGCTGTGAAGCCCTTAACTGCACAAGAAGTGCAGTTAAACTTGACTCGATGTCCCCTCTTTCTGTGCAGCACTACTACTCTGTGCGGATCTTCCCTGGTCAGGAGCCCAGCAGTGTCTGGGTGGGCTGGGTAACATCTGACTTCCATCAGTACGACCCGAGCTTCGAGCTGCACAATGTCCGAACTGTCACCGTCACTCTGGGAGACGAGAAGGGCAAAGTTCATGAGAGGTTATTATTTGAATGATTTTATGTTGAGCAGGGATCCCAGAGGAAAGGAAAAGTCTTTGTCCAGCCTGTTTCTCCTAGACTTAAATGAGCTCAGTTTAAGACCAATGTGATACTTTGACCGTTTTCTCATACTTCTTAAATTTGGCTCATGAGAAATAGTCTGAGACTAATTTGAGCCCAATGGAAGATCTTAAAATGTTCTTTTTTTGTCTCACTGCGCTGATCTTAAATTTGTCTTAAATAATAAGCTTTTGAGATAACAGAGAGATCTAAAAGAGAACTCAGTTGTTTTAAATGAGATGTTCAATTTGTCAAATTAAAGTCTTGTTGCTCAGTACTCCAAACATCTGAGACACCTCTGAGCTCAGCAAAGATCTTTTGTTTTGCTCATTTTTCTCCTAAGGGAGGGTTAGGAGAAACAGATGAGACTTCAGTGAGCTCAAAATAAGAATCCCATTTATTTCGCATAAGACAAGGAAAAGACGATTATGAGAAAAAACTAATTGTTACATGGTGTGTGTGTGTGTGTGTGTGTATGTGTGTGTGTCTTCTCCAGTATAAAGCGCAGTAACTGTTACATGGTGTGGGCTGGAGAGAGCAGCAGTCCTGGTCAGGGGAGGAACAACAACGGCTTAGAGATCGGCTGTCTGGTCGACACGACAAACGGACTGTTGACCTTCACAGCCAATGGAAAAGAGCTCAGCACATACTACCAGGTACATATCTGATATGGTGTTTCAGGTGTCTGAATGGTCCTTTTCTTCAGTTCCTGCTTATATCTTCTGCCTAATTGACACTTTATGTCATCTGAAAGAAAAAATTACTCATTTTACTTCCTGTCCCAAAATATACCTCCTTCCTGCCTTGTTTTTTCTTTTCTCTTATGTTTTTTGTCTTATAACGTCAGTCCCTCTCACTACCACAGTCTGGCAGCAGCTATATTAAAACCACATTCTACAATACATGTTAAAGGTGCAAGAATAAGCAACCTGCTGAATTCATACTCTGTAAAAATATATCACATATCACCAGAGTGACCTCTAACTGCTGCTAACTGTGGCTGTCAGCCAGTTATCTCTGTCCTTCACCCTTCTGTCATTGGCTGATAGTGACATGATTAAATCTCAGATGTTTGGCTGCGACACAGACTTTGAACAACCTGCATTATATTTCAAGCTGATGTCTCCTTGAATTTGAATGTAGTGTTTTCAAGGTTTGAATGGTGCTTGGATTTTGGATGAAGTGCTTTAGTCTTGAAAGTCTTGAAATTGTAATTGCATTACTCTCACAGATATTTGCTGTCTGACTGACCCAGTAGTTTACTTCTTAAATAAAGAAATAAAGTAAGTCAGACATGCTGGGAGGCTGTTTCAATGAGAGCTGGTTTGAAAATAAAAAATAAAGAAAAAGAAAAGAATTTTACTGAAATTGACATTAGGTGTCCGGTAACTGTTTGTGTGATTGTATTATGTTGGGTCAGTCAGGTTATATAGGATGTAGGGCTGTAACTAATGGTTTTGATTAGTTGTTTGATCCAGAAAATGGTGAAAAATGTTGATCAGTGTTTTGCCAGAGTCCAAGGTGACATCCTCAAATATTTTGTTTTGTCCACAACCCATTCATTGTACTGTCAGAGAGGAGTAAAGAAACCAGAAATTATTCCATTAAGAAGCTGAAATCAGAGAATTTTGACCTTTTTCTTAAAACATTACTCAAACAGATTAATAATTGATTAATAACCAATTAATTGATTAATTGTTGCCGCTCTAATAGGATGCCAAGTGTACTTACAGACAGGTGTCACATTTTGAAATGTTGTGTTTTCCTTTAATTCATTTCCCCATCTATAGATTTCTGTCATGAAACATAATTTATGTTGTTTATAGCACAATAACATCTGATTTAAACATTTAGAACATTTATATGTATGTAATTATGTCATTTATCACAGCTGTAAGGTGCTGGAAAACCTTGATACTGCAACTTGAAAATGTCTGAAAAGTGCTTGAATTTGAAGTTGTAGTAACTGTTTGTACAAACATGAACACATGCCTTGCTGTGCACCTTGTGTTGCTGAACATGTGACCAAACAAACATAAATCAGGAGAAAATTGAACAACTTTAAGTATACAGCCACAAAGCAACTTGGCTCATCAGCTGTTCCATATTGAACAGCTTCAGATGGCAGCGTCTAACCTGAGTGATGTTGACTTGTGCAGCTAACTGTTGTGGTCTTTACTCTTCAACATCCTGTCTTTTCTTGGCTTATTTAGTTACACTTTCCTTTTTCTGCTCCTATCTGTTCAGCTTCCAGTTAATGATGTACATTGACCCGCCCACTCAGAGGCATAGATCCTAAAGGAGCATTTCTAAATTTATTTTTCTTCCTTTCAGTTACAAAAGAGAATAGTAACAGAGCATACAAAAATCATGGCTACAAAAACGGAGTTTCACTTGGACAGAAGTAATTAGCTGAGCACTCTCTCCTCTCTCCAGGTGGAGCCCAGTACAAAGCTGTTCCCAGCAGTCTTTGCCAAAGCCACCAGCCCCAATGTCTTCCAGTTTGAACTGGGGCGTATTAAGGTGAGAAGGACACACATTCAACTTTATCATCATAATAAAGTGAGTGTAGTATTGTTTTTGATGTCTAACTTCAATGATAGGGAGAGTAGCCCTGCATTTCCTGTTGGTGCTTCATAATAAAAGCTTTCCACACAGTTGGAGATTTGAACACATATGTGAAGAAAAATAGCTTTTTGTTCACATATTAAATTCCTTGGTTTGTTTGTGAAGTTTTTTAAACCTTCCCGTTAGAATTTCCTCCCCAGGATTTGTGACATCCTTCTGGTCTGAGGTCTGTTTAGTGACACTCTGTGCCAGAAGAGGGAGCTTGCAGTCAACAGAACGAAGAAAGAGAAGGAGAGCAGCAAACCTGCTCTGTCTACACTGAGAAAAGTAGTCAGAATTAAAACAGAGCAGTTCTTAAACAGTGGGCTAATCCACCCTGCAGTCTCTCGTATCAGTTTGGGATGAAATTGTGTCTCATACCTAAAGAGGCTAATATGAAAACCAACACTTGATTTACATAAAAATGAGTGTGAATATGTCCACAGTGTCCTCTTTGGTCTGTCCAGCTCAGTATGAAAATCTACATGTCTGTCTCCTTTCAGAATGTGATGCCTCTGTCAGCTGGTCTGTTTAAGAGTGAGAGGAAGAACCCAGTTCCTCAGTGTCCTCCAAGGCTGCATGTCCAGTTCCTCACTCCTGTATTATGGAGTCGTGCTCCAAACCACTTCCTTAAGGTAACAACAAGTACTTATTAATACAAAGTTTATTCTGTCGCTTTGTTTTGGCTGACAGCACAGAAATGTTGCTGGTTTATTGGCACAATGATCAAATCGCTAATTGTGCAGTGCATAGAACAAAATGGACAAAGAGAAGAAGTATAAAGAGTGTAACTGCAGGGCCAGCTTCTGTCTTCAGTTCTTCTTACTTGTACTTTTCGCTCAGGTGTCAGCATCCAGAGTGAATGACAGACACGGCTGGCTGGTCCAGTGCAACGAACCTCTGCAGTTCATGTCTCTGCACATACCTGAGGAGAACAGGTAAAGCACCCACAGCGACACACACACACACACACACACACACACCAACACACACACACTACCCTAACCCTTCCCATAACGACTATTTGACTAACCCTAACTCAAGTCATTCATTTCCTCGAGACTTACCCTGATCCTGTCTATAACCACTGCTTGTTTAGTCCTAAGAGCTGGATTTTTCTCCCAAATGGACATGTACCTGGACTTTTATAGACACCATGTTCTGTTTATACAAGTTTCTGGAGAACACATAGGTTCCATACATGCACAGTAGATTGGCATCTGAAGTTGCTGCATGGACAGTTCATGTGGTCACAACAAATTGGGGGTATGCAAGACAGAGTATCACAGTGGCAAATATGATCCTGTCCCTTTTTTGGAACATGTTGCAGACATTAAATTCTTCTCTACCCTTAAAACCCAAAAATCAGCCTTTTCCCACTTGGCTTTTGTCCCTGTTTGGACATTCTCCAATTAAGTGGTCTTGCGTCTGAAATCCATCCCCAAAAGTAGCCTAAGTTAGAATCACACACGCACACACCTTTTCCCTCTCGTGCTGTCTCATTTCTCATGCAGAGTCTCCGTGTGTGTTGTGTAGGTCGGTGGATATCCTGGAGCTGTCAGAGCAGAGGGACTTATTAAAGTTTCACTACCATACCCTCAGACTCTACTCTGCAATCTGTGCTCTGGGAAACAACCGGGTGGCACACGCCCTCTGCTCCCACGTCGACGAATCCCAGCTCCTGCAGGCTATAGAGAATAAGTACATGCCAGGTAACACACACATAATAGATTCCTGAGAAGTAAGTGGAGTGGAGTGGCAGTAGTGTGAGCCTGTCTTTAAAAAATGACTTTAAGGATAAGGCTTGAATTATTTAATATTTTTCTTATCATTAATAAGTGCCATGAAAAGACCCAAGCCAACAATGAGTTATTCTGTCTCTCTATGCTTTGTGAGTTTCTGACTTCTCGGCTTCCTACTGAAGACATCTTTAAAAATATCACTGAAACGTTAGAGCTCTTTTCATTTTAAGCAGTACAGGAAGTGTTGAGTGTGTATTAACTTAACACTTTAACAGGGCAAATAGGAGAGGATCAAAATTAGGCTTTCTACTAAAATACAGTATGACCAAATACATATCAAACAGAGGGAATTAGAAATAAAGGCCTGCCTCTAATACAAGCCTGCTTCAAATAAAGGCCTGTTGCCATCTGCAGTTGAGGTAAATAATTTCTCCAGTCATTTGAGACAAAAAACTGTGAAGTATTGTGAGTCTTCTTTTTTTATGATTTTTAAATTCCTGAATCGATTTTTATACATAAAAATAACTAGCGCTTGGTCTGTTAGCAATAATAAATAAATAAATAATAGGAATTCCCATTGACACACTAGCAGAAAGTACCATTGCAATGGTAGTAATATTGTCTTAGATCAGACAGATTTATTTTGCTTCACATGCTTAACATGAAACAAGATGTCTGCTCAGACTTTAAAAACTCAAACTCAAAATACAGCTGCTACTTGTAGGAGACATTGCATGCCAGGAGAAGACAGAATATATATTTCTATTTTATATTTTATTTCTTGTTCACCACTTGATGAGCAGGAACAGCTGTAGCACTTTACTTCATTGAAGTTTATATATTTTATTTATTCTATTGAACATTTATTCACCAGTTTTATATCCAGATTCAATATTTGAAGAATGTTATTTTTTTCTTGTTGTATTTATGTTTCTGTAATAAAATTCAAGGAGTGACTGACATGATGTAAATTGTTTTTGGAAACATCAATCATGATATGCAATCATGTAGGATATGATTCAACTTTTTCCCATTGTCTGAGGTTAAAAAAGTAAACAAAAATGTCAATAAATCATAACATTGAAATGCAATTCTTGCAGAATTGCAGTCCTTAAGAATTGCAATACTTATCGAATCAGCAACCAAGTATCATGATTGTATTGAATCTGGAGATATGTGTATAGTCCCAGACCTAAAAAATATAGTAATATGGTACACTATCTTTCTGTCTGTCACCCGCAGGTTTGCTCCGTGCGGGCTACTACGACCTCCTCATCGACATCCACCTGAGCAGCTACGCCACGGCTCGCCTCATGATGAACAATGAGTACATTGTTCCCATGACGGACGAGACCAAGAGCATCACCCTGTTTCCAGACGAGAAGAAGAAACACGGCCTGCCAGGCATCGGCCTCAGCACCTCCCTGAGACCCAGGATGCACTTCTCATCCCCAAGTTTTGTCTGCGGGAGCGGACCAACATATCGTAACAACGGCAACAACGGATCAGGATCAGGAGACTGTTTCCAGTACAGCCCTGAGTTCCCCTTAGATATACTGAAAGTTAAAACCATCGAGATGCTCACAGAGGCAGTGCGGGAGGGCAGCATGCATGTACGAGATCCAATAGGGGGCAGCACTGAGTTTCTCTTCGTCCCCCTCATCAAGCTCTTCTACACCATGCTGATCATGGGAGTTTTCCAAAACGGAGACCTGAAGAACATCCTCAGACTGATTGAACCGTCTGTGTTCTGTGAAAGACGAGAAGGACAAGAGGACATGCACAAGGAGCTGGAGGTGTTGAAGGAGTTGGAGAGTGACGGCAGAGGAGAGGATGGAGGGAGGAACATGCCTAAAGAAGGGCTGTTACAGATGAAGCTACCAGAGCCTGTAAAACTCCAGGTGACTCAGTAAACCCTCTTTGTTGTACCACATCACATCAGTGATAGTGATTTTATGCATAGCATTTATAGTATTTTTTTTTAAATAATATCTGATATAAATTGTTTTCCTTCCTGTGTTTATGACTTAAAACAGGTAAAAAAAAGTGTTGTGAAAGGTGAAAAAAGTAGTTTTTTTGCCCTCTTAAAAACAGAAAAACAGATCATTTTGGCTGCAAGTGGCTGAAGTGCACCACTACCTCATGTTCTAAAGAAAGACTAAAAGTATTCATTATTTTCCTCCACATATATATATACATAAAGTTATGGAACATTACTGTCATGGCTTTTTTTTTGCCAAAAATTTATTTAAATGCTAACTGACACTAAATATAGTAAAAGTTTTTTCACCTGTTCTTAAGTCATTAAAACAAGAGAGAAATACATTTAGATTTATATCAGACACGTAGCCATGTCATTATACAGAGGACTTTGTCAGGTCATGTGAGGAAAACCCAAAAAAAAAACATTACAAAGCTGTTCTTAAAGTTATAGAAAACTCAATATAGAGTGTCTTCCAACATAGTGAGCCAAGTACGCAGCATCACCAAGTTCAACCCAGTGATGAAAAGTTTGTTAGTGGCTGTGTGTGTCTTATACACCAAATCATTTCAGCAACCTCACGAGTGACAAAACAAGCTCTGTGTCTCAGAGGCTGAACTATATATGCAGCACTTTTAGTTCTAGTAGCTGCAGACAAGCTGTCTGACATGACACATCCTCCCTAACAGCTGCAACAGTACAACATGTGCAGGAAACAAATTAATATCTCTGCCTTTTACTTTCATTTGGAAGAAGTCACAAACACTGCTCACAAACTTCCTCACTTGGAATAAGCATGTTTAAAGTATTCTGATGAAAAATCAGTTACATGTAAAGGTTTTTATGATAAATATTCTTGCTTTAAAGCCAATTAGCATGTTGGCAACACTAATTAGCTCAGGGGTCTGCAACCTGCAGCTTTTTTTTTTTTTTACATATTCATTCAAGTATCATTGTTGTAGGCTGAAAGTGATTCTTACATTCTCCAGTTGTAAAAATGTGCTGCCTGTATACTTAATGAAAAAAAAAAAAGATAATATTTCTTCAACTAAAATGTGCATCATAGCCTACATCCACAACTCTAAAGTTTGCTGGTGGCTAGTCGTAAGTCTTCCTTGCCTAGCAATGGATGTTAAATCTAAAAAGAAAGTATCTGAGGCAAATAGTTGTAGCTTCAGACAGATTTCATATTTTCTTTTTCGGCCAAAAATGGCTCTTTTGACAGTAAGAGCCCTGAATAAGCCGAATTACTTAAAAACAGACACCCAGTGAGACATTTTAAGACCTTTTCTTGGTTTGATGAAACACTCCACCTGTTCTAAAACACACCAATGATAAAAGAACAATTAACAGAAACTGCAGATTCACTATTTTTCTGCCCATTCGTTTCGTTTTCTGCCCGTTTCAGCAATTCTTTAACAGTACATTGAAAAGTCACAAAGGAGCCTCCAATAACAGTGGACAAGATGTCACTGACTCAACATTAGGTGTGATTATATGCCTTATCTTTGTGTGTGTGTGTGTGTGTGTGTGTGTGTGTGTGTGTGTGTGTGTGTGTGTGTAGATGTGCCATGTGCTGCAGTACCTGTGCGACTGCCAGGTGCGTCACCGTATCGAGGCGGTCGTGGCCTTCTCCGATGACTTTGTGGCCTGTCTCCAAGAAAACCAGCGGTTCCGCTACAACGAGGTGATGCTGGCGCTCAACATGTCTGCAGCCCTTACTGCTAAGAAGACCAAAGAGTTCAGATCTCCTCCTCAGGAGCAGGTAGGAACACCACTGAAGAAGAGACAGGCTGGGCTGGAAGACAGAGCAGAGCAGAAGAATACCAATGCAGTGTAGAAGAAAAAAGGAGAATATTTACGTAAGAAATCATATAATGAACATGATGTGTCATCAGGGATCAAGGAAACATTGACATGTCTCAGCTACAGTGTCCTCTTTGGAATTTCTATTCTGGACAGGAATAGCTATTCTTTATGTCCGTTTTACATTAATCAGAGTTCAAATTAATGCAGAATTTTTGCCGAATGAGTAAGTGTCTGTCTGTGAATTGTAAGAAATCATTAATAATCTTGCAGAAGGTGTAGATGTATTTAACTGTTAAACTGAGCAAAATGTAAATGGTAGGTTTGGCAGGCAGTGAGACAGGCAGCTGTCTAACTCATCCTTATCATCCAGAGTGTGCTATTTCAGAACTGTGGGCTTTTGTTTTCAGGAGAACAGGCTGAACTTTACATTGGCAGACAAGTGACAGTTATAAAGAGTTGATCAGCCTACAGTGGAGGACCTGTTTTTCTCTTATTATTGTCAGTTTTATGAGATTGCGTGCATCCTGCGCTCTTGCAGTTCTCTTGAAGCCTGCCTGCCTCTGCTGTGACTGGAGAGGAGGGGGTGGAGGAAACAACCTGCTTCAACCATAGATTGTATATTGAACTGGATTAAAACTTATTTAATATACAGTCTATGGCTCCAACTCACTCCCTCGCTCTACTATTTTTTGCTTGTGCAATGGCATCATATTGCTCCTTTAAGTAGAAGTAGTAAAAGTATGTGATGACAAGGACTCACACACATATGTCTCTCCAGATCAACATGCTGCTGAATTTTAAGGATGAGAAGCAGGAGTGTCCCTGTCCTGACTACATCAGAGAACAGCTGCTGGACTTCCACGAGGACCTGATGAGACACTGTGGTACAGTACCATTCAGCTTTACCTATGCAACCAACCAAATGTGCAAATTAACTACAATATCCAACATGTAGTATGCAACGTCCACTGAGTTGTCCTTTTGTCAGGTATAGAGTTGGACGAGGAGAGAGGGATAGACGGTGACAGTGACTTCACCATCAGAGGAAGGCTCATGTCGTTGGTGGAGAAGGTGGCATACCTGAAGAAGAAGATGGCCAGCCTGCCGAAGGAGAAAAAGGACAGGCAACCCAGTGAGTCCTCTGGACCAGCTCATACACACACACACACACACACACACACACACACACGCACACAGAGACAGACAGACAGCATTGGATACATTTCAGAATTTATTACCATGAATATATATATTTTGGTTCTAAGAAAATACTCACATCACACACAAATGGAATGTGGAGGGTAAATTCAAATTCTCGATGGATGAATTTTTAAAAAAAAATGACCCAACAACCTTTCGTCTAGTATTACCCACAGGACAAGTTTGACATGTTAAGTCTTTGATTCTTTTCCTGTTGTTAGGATCTTGTCATACATTCCCCCAGACTCCTTGGTTATAAACATTAAAGAGTCCAGCTAGCAGCACTGTGATAGCTTTTGTTATTCAGCTGTGGATTTAACAAGTTCCCCGCTGGTAAAGGGATTATGAGGCTTTATGCTGAACAAATAAAGTCAAGGACTATGGAACATTTGTTAGGGCTTCTTTTGTCTTTCAAATTCTTACTTCTTCTGAGTAGCCTGGTATATTAGACTGGAACCTCTCAGTTCATTTTCAGTTTCCAAATGGTGTTATCAGTGCATACAAACCAAAATGTCTCTGGACACAATTCTCCACTTGCACAATGTAGTGTGACATATATCTACTTTACAGACCGCCCGTCACTTAGCTTCTAGTGTCTAATCTGCAGTAAACATCTGTGGTCATCCAAGTGCTTTTTCATCCCAAAGTTATTACAATACTTAACATTTTACAGTTTGATTTGTACATGTTGTTAATATGTTGTTTGCTTTGTATGTGGTCTGTATCAGTGTTAAGTTAGTATTTTTTGATTATTTTGATAATCACATAGATGTTTTTAAATAGCAAGTTTAGCCAGTTAGCTAGCCTAGCTGGATGGTGACATGAAGACAATCACAGTGAAGTTTATGAGGAAGGCGGTCAGCTCCACAGAAGCCTTTTTACACAGAAATCCTGCACAAGGACTTGTCTTTAAGCTGGCTTTGTGTTTTTACACTGACCAAGCAGCACCAGCATAAAACCACCCCAGTGTCCTTACAGCGAGCTGGCACTGCAGAGACAAAAGAGGCGTGAGATAACAAAGCAGCACAGCAGTCACCAGCTGATTCTGCTCATTTATTATCTTGCACACGCACAGGTGATAATCTCATAGATTTGTAATATAAAGATTTTTGTGTTCCTGGATAAAGTTTAAGACATCACCTTGTGTGATGATCTGTGGGGAGTATTTCTCTCCTCCAGTCTGTGTGTCTCTGCTTAGTGCAGAATACAATCTCCCAGGTTAAAACAGCTGACAAATATGTGGAATAAACTTGTAATATAACACAAACAGCAGTGAACATGTTTGCTTGCTTTCACAATATGATATACATCACTCACATCTTCCAAGCACCGAGTGTAAAAAAGAACCTAGTGTTAGCTTGTGGCTAGCTAACATTGTCAACAGTTATCTATATATTAAAATGATCAAAAAAACCAACTAAACACTAATACATATTAAAAACAAAGTGAACATTAAACTATTAACAATACGTACAATTGAACAAAGTTACAAAACATGAGTGACACAGGCAAGTTGGGTGAAAAAGGTGAAAATAAAAAAAAAATCAAGGTATCAGGGTCATTTATTAGTCATTATACAACAAAGGGTTGCACAACAAAATGCTGGCCTGGGCACAGACTTTCTCAAATGACAGCTAAACAGTACACTAAAATATGTTTCTGAAAACATTTGAGGCGAGAAACAGGCACCACTGATTCGTATTTTTATTAGCACTGCCTACTTTGGCAGTTTCATGAGCCTGGTAACCTGACACGCCAGATGATTTGTAACACAGAACCATCTGGGAAGTCGATCTTAGAAACTGTTTGGAAAAGGGCAGGCACTTTTAAAAAACACTTGACAGGTACTTGGATGAACCATCTGTCTATCACGTCTAACACAGACTAATTTCAGTTCTTTGCCCTTCTTTCAATGAAGAAATACTCTGCAATTCTGATATAACTGATGCTATCACAGTATCTGTTTGTTTGAGAGGAGTATATTTGTATATTGTATATTTTGAACAGAACCATGAGGCAGAATAACAGACCTTTTCCACCCTGTACTGGCTGTATGAAATGGGCCTCTGTCTTTCACAAAAAAGTCATTTGCACTTATGTGTTACTTCTCACACCTGCAGCTTTGTGACACATTTATTTCCAACATGTTTTACTTTATGAGTTTAGTATTAGCAGTTTATAAAACAAAAAAAAAAAACAGAGGAGAACACTGACACACTGAAACGCACCCTCTCCCTCTGTGTGTCTGTGCAGGTACGTTACAGCAGCTGATTTCAGATACGATGGTCCGCTGGGCTCAGGAGTCAGTTATTGAGGATCCAGAGCTGGTCAGAGCCATGTTTGTCCTGCTGCACCGCCAGTACGACGGCATCGGAGGACAGGTTGGTTTGTGTGTGTTTTCCTTTTAACAGAGATAGGAGGAACTGTGGTGAAAGTAATGCAAATTATTTCTGTATCTTTTATTCATGTTAATTATTTAAGACAGCTTGGTTAGAGATTTCTAAGTTTATAGTGGAGTTAATAAAAAAGCAGATGATATCATACTGGGAATGTTTTTTTAAAGAAATAATCTATTATTAACAATAATAATACTCTAATAAATAGATGCATATAAATAGTTACTTTCTCCTAAAATGATCCTGGTTCTGTGGTGTAATTTTAAATCTGAAGCTTGCAGTGTGTCATAGAAGCTTCAACTGATGTGTGTCAAGTGCATTTTGGTCATTAAAACCTTAACCAAGTACTTATCTTCCTTTAGTACTCTTTTTTTCTCTACCAGATTACCAAGGTTTAGTACTGTACAACTCCTGGGTATTTCATAGAGCCTATTTCATAACATCACAAACCATATCCCAGCATATCTCAATTTTTTGACAACTTCAAAATGTGTGTGGTCTGCAGCAGTGGTGTCCACAAATCCACCAGCAATGTTGCTGAATTTGATATTGTTTACAAAGTAGTTTATACTAGTTTTTCTAAAGTATCTTTAGGTTAACTTTGTTTTAGTTCATCTTCCAGTGTGAAGTCACTGTTAGCTTGCAAAGTTGTGCATTCAATGTAGCTTCAACAACACTGTTGACTCTGACTTTAAAGGAACAATGTAAATGATTACTGAATTCCCCTTCTGCACTATGATGTTGTCTCTGTCACATATGGTAACTATCATCAGCCTCACAGTGATATAAAGCCTCAGACACTGAAGTAAATGTATGGACTTGAGCAGTAGGTTTCCACAGATCTGAATCTGTCTCTGTGTCCAGGTGCGGGCTCTTCCTAAGACCTACACCATAAACTCAGTATCCATTGAGGACACCATCAACCTGCTGGCAGCTCTGGGTCAGATCAGATCTCTGCTCAGCGTCCGTATGGGGAGAGAGGAGGAGAAGCTGATGATCAGAGGGCTGGGGTGAGAACACATCATCTTAATGCTCATTCTCATTTCCTGTGATCCTCTGTCCTCTGTCTGCTTGACAGTGAATTTCACTTTATCATGCCACTAGGAAACTTGACAAATTTCTTCACAGTCTGAAAAATAATTTCAATATGTTCATGAATATGTTAATATATTTCCTATATACTGTATGTACTAAATGCATGACATGAATTCTCCCTTCTTTTTTTATTGGTGTAATATAACCCTGCAAAAAGACTTACAGTAGGAGCTATATTCTCCTCTCAAAGACCCAGTCGACTGAAGTCTAGTCTCTTGTCAGTTTGAATCAAAGTCTGTCTCTGCAGTGACATCATGAACAACAAGGTGTTCTACCAGCATCCCAACCTGATGAGAGCTCTGGGGATGCATGAAACTGTCATGGAGGTCATGGTCAACGTACTCAGTGGAGGAGACTCCAAGGTATGAAGTATGAAGTACAACCTGCAGAGATGGAAAACAGGCTTCAGTACTGTACAACAAGAACCCAGTGCCAGTTCACAGCCTTGTTTTTCCACAGGCTATAGAGCTCAGTCATTATGTAACTGTACACGCCTCTGGTTTCCTAGCAACACTAACTTCAAGCACTTCACACTCTGACACAATGGGTGGCTGTAATGTGCCGTAACACTGTTTGCCACTTGCAATAAAAAAGGAAGAAAAAGAAGCACAACAGCTTCTAACTATTTTCTAACTACTACTGCTGCCTACTATAGTAAAGGATCTGAGCACTTCCTCAAACGATGCAGGTCACAGAATCTGGTGGGTAACCAAATATGATGTGACACCGACCTGCAGCCCCTCAATCTCCAAAACATGTCACAGCAAACTTTCCAAACACATTATTTGGATAAACTGACCACATATGGGGAATCTCATGGTTACTCTTTTGCCCAAAGAAACATTAAAACTTTCATTCATTCATTCATCGTCCGTAACGGCTTAACCTTGACGGGTCGCGGCGGGCTGGAGTCTATCCCAGCTGACACTGGGCGAGAGGTGGGGTTCACCCAAACTCTCTGTGCAACACATCAGTTCATACTCTATATTGGAACTATGTTAAATTGCATTGTCCGTTTAAAATAAAATAAAATAAAATAAAATAAAGTGACATATTCACAGCTCCGTATCAAGGTTTGTAGTAGGCAACTGGACTTGAAAGAGTTCTTGAAGACGTTTTGCCTTTCATCCAAGAAGCTTCTTCAGTTCTTCCAGAAAAATTGCAGACTTTACAGAACTGAAGAAGCTTTTAACCTGTCTCACACTCTCTGCCATAATGGTGCACATTTCTTTTTGGTTGTTTATGACAATCTCACCCCGAGCTTGTGATGTGGCGGTTCTTACTCTCTTGGCCCAGCAACCCTTGGTGCCACTCTGGAACCAGTTTTCAGGGCTGAGAGCCAGTTTGTTGGCTGTCGAAACACAAAGAACTGGTTCAAAATTAGGCTCTGGCTCCGTACCAGCCTCAGTCAAAAAGGGGTAAAATGTCAAAAGTGTGTCTCTCTTATGTTTGGTGCAGGTTTGGTTAACATTTTGGTACTGTCGTTTAGTATTGTCAAAATAGAGATGGATGGATGTCACATGTTCTCCAGACATGCTGGTTTTGACTTGGTTTGGCTTTGTTTCAAACAAGTTAGAAACTGAATGAAGAGAGTGAGCAGCTCGCTACATTTTTATAGTCTCGACCTCACACACTGAGTGCTGTTATTGGCTGTGGGCCACACACCACTGACCAAAAGGTGATGCCCAGAAATATCCCTAACACAGCAAAGTAAGAAAATGGGTCTGTGCAGATTCAGACACCAGCACACACTTCTAGTGGATTATAAGTGATGTTTTGGAGGGATTGTGTTCATATGAGTCAATACATGCTTCTTTGTAGGAAAAAATCTGTATTGTATACCTTTAAACAAATACTGATAATAAAACTTAATGGACAATACAGCATTTACAATGAAGTTACATTATTAGATAATACAGGAGTAATGTGATTACTTTGAGGTGTGTTTTTGTTTGCGATACACTGGGTTATTATGACTTATTTTTTCAGTGTTGCAACTGCCCCCAATGACTGTAACAGTTGCCCCCACCAAGAGGTCAATGGTAACACTCTGACTTCTGGCATGAAATTTAATATTACACTCTTTTGTTGAAAGTATATCGATGGCATTATTTATTAGTGTGCATTTATATGTTTCTCACATCAAAAGATTACTTGTGTATTTCAAATAGTCTGTGAGTTATGAAGGAAAAAAAAAGTTCGAATCAAAATAATGAGAAAAGGTTGATGCCCAGAAATATCCCAAATACAGTAAAATAAGAAGATGTAGGTAGAAGACAGTGTCTCTGCAGATACAGACACCAGCACACACCTCTAGTGTGTCATAAGTGATGTTTATAGTGTGTTTATTGGAGTCTGCTTTTTCTTTTTGGGAAAATTCTGCATAGTTTACCTTTAATAGTGATAATAAAGCTTAATGGACAATATAGCATTTACAATTAGAAGACAATAAGTACATGACTTTTTTGTAACAACCCTGAACTTGATGTCTGTGTTTTTGTAGGAAATCACCTTTCCTAAAATGGTGGCCAACTGCTGTCGATTCCTGTGTTACTTCTGTCGAATCAGCCGTCAGAACCAGAAAGCCATGTTTGACCATCTCAGCTACCTGCTGGAGAACAGCAGTGTGGGCCTCGGTGAGTGACTGTGACTCACACTGTATCTGCTGCTTCGTTCTTGGTTTGTTTTTGTACTAATCAAATGACTCCTTGAGTCAATCCCAAACCAGTCCCTACCTGCTACCACTTCACTATCGAGTGTCACTCCAAATCAAGTCAGACTCGTAGCTGTGGAGGACACTTCTAATGAAGGGGGATGGTATAAAAGGGCAGTGGAATTATGGGATGCCCTTTGCACTCTCCCAGAAGAAGCAGGCAGTTGTAACCATGGCAATGGAGAGACACATGAGCAGATATGGAGTAAATTTGATGTATTTTACTATATTTTTATAGGTTAAGCATACATATAGGCATTTGTGGGTTTGCTAGAACTCAAGTGACCTTAGAGACAAAGTGATATTCTCCTCTTTTTTGATTTATCTTTTACCACCTTTAGCACAGTCTGTGATTTTGTTTGAGACTGTAAATTCAGCATTAGGGAAACAAAAGAGTGAGTGCTTCATCTAAAACACTACTAAAGACACAACTCTTACATTTATGTGTTTTTGTCCTCTGTTCTCCTGATGCACGTGCACTTCCTGTTAGGACCATCGTAAGCCTGCACCAATGTAGAGTCACTGTTTAAAGGCATAGTTTAATCAAAAATAAAAATTCAGTCATTATCTATCCAACCTCATGCCTCATGCTATCGGGTTTGTTTTGTTGGTTCACAAATGGTGCTGGAGTTTCACAGGAAAACAGTGTTGCAGAATCTCTCAAACAATGGAAGTGAATGGTGACCAGTTTTCAAACGTAAAAAAAAAAAACAACAGAATAAAAACATAAAATTCCTCCATACTGCTCGTCTGCTGTAATCCAAGTCTCCTAAAATCCTGACATGCTGTTTACACACCGTCACACCACACACATCCAGTTCAGACAGTGTGCATGTGAACGTGACTCCAAGCTAAAGATCTACAGTGAAGATTCAGGCTAAAAACATGGTGTAAATAACATTTTTGTAGCGTGTTTGGCATGTCAGGGCTTTAGGAGACTTGGATTACACCGGATGAGCAGTATGGAGGCATTTTATGTTTTTTTTTTTTGTTTGTTTTTTTTTACATTTGAAAACTGATCACCATTCACTTCCATTGTTTGGAAGATTTTGCAACACTATTTTCCTGTGAAACTCCCTGACCTGTAATCAGCATGAGGGTGAGCAGATAATGACTGAATTTTCATTTTTGGGTTAACCATCCCTGTAAGGGTTTACACTCTTCCCTACTTGGTTTGGGACGGCCCTTAATATGCTGAACCTCCATGTGAACAAGCAAGCTTAGGGGGAGTGGCTAGTGCAAGGGGACAGGCGCCAGTTTGGGATTGAGTCCCTGAGTTCTTTAAAACTACTTTGTCAAATTAATTAAATGATTTCTAACAACCAGATTTCCTCATATTGTGTTTTTGATCCTCTGCTCACTCTTTCCTGCTCACCAGTGTTGTAGTTTAAATGCTCATGTGTGCACAGGGAAGAAGCTGTGTGCTGTTTACTGATGAGATTTTGGGTACTTTGTGAAACTTAATTAGTTTGTACAGCTTCATCTCTTATTGCTCACAGACGACACTGACTGTTTGAGTGGTGCTGTATCCAGGAGCAGATACACCTCTGTGGTTTTATTGATAATAGACTCTAATCCTCTTACATGTATCTTCTCTCCTCAGCGTCTCCTTCCATGCGAGGCTCCACTCCTCTGGATGTGGCTGCAGCATCAGTCATGGATAATAATGAGCTGGCGCTGGCTTTAAGAGAACCGGACCTGGAGAAGGTGAGATTGACAAACACACACACACGCACGAAAGTATGTCAAAATTTATCAGAAACTCAGTGGTTGCTTAATTGAACAGATAAATATAAAAGTGAAAGCCTTATTCAATTTAACTCAATTTCTTGGTGAAATGATGTGGTATAAACACATTTTCCTTGTGTCTTTGTGTGCCTGCAGGTGGTGCAGTACCTGGCCGGCTGTGGGCTGCAGAGCTGTGTGATGCTGGTGCGTAAAGGTTACCCAGACATCGGCTGGAACCCTGTGGAGGGTGAACGCTACCTCGACTTCCTGCGCTTCGCTGTCTTCTGCAACGGTGAAAATTTAAACCGTTTCAATTCACAAATAGTCGATTGTGCTGCAGGTCACATCTGTTATTTTCAATCAGCAGTGTGATGGAATATATCTTTGGCCACCAGGTGAAAGTGTGGAGGAGAATGCCAACGTTGTGGTCAGGCTTCTGATTCGTCGACCAGAATGTTTTGGCCCCGCCCTCCGGGGTGAAGGTGGTGATGGGTTGTTGGCAGCGATGGAGGAAGCCATTAAGATCTCTCAGGATCTCTCCAGAGACGGTCCCTCTCCTACATCTGAGAGCAGCAAGACACTGTAAGACACGTCTCATTCATTTGCTGTTACAGTATGAAATGATCAAATTTGACACTTGTTATTGACCTATATTACATGGCATCATAATTCACAGGTATTATCAATCCCGGATCAGTTTATTGACTGACTAGATATAAATCAGCTGTACAGGAACAGTCACACTCGTAGTCATTAGTTGCTTGAGTTAGGAATTATGGGACAGCAACCTGCCTTTTATATAGTACAAGTTTTGCAGTACAGGTTAGGTCATCACATGACCCCTCATGCTGATCATGTTGGTAACACAAGTGTCCCTTCATTCAAAAGATGGTCTCATGTAAGAAGAAAGAAGGAGGCACTAACACTCTTTACAGCATGGAAGGCCAAATGGACCATAAATGCCCCAGAAATGTAGGATGCCATTCAAGAAGCACACTATGAAAACATGTGAATGAGCTGTGAAAAGGCAAGGTGTTACACCTCACAGAGGCATCTTATGTCAACCGGGCCTTAACTGTCTCTCATTGAGAAGTTCATTGTGTCTCAGCAAGGTGTAATTTGAGTCTCAACAAAGTGTTTGTTGTGTCTCAAACAGATGTTGTTGGCATCTCAACCAGGCATTATTTGTATCTCAAAAAGGTGTTAATTGCAACTCAATGAGACATAATTTGTAAATCAACCAGGTGTTTATTGTATTTCAACAAGGCATTAATTGCGCCTCAACCAGGCGTTATTTGCATCTAAACCAGGTGTCAGTTGTGTCTTAATCAAGCTTTGTTTTCATTTCAACCAGATGTTAGTCACGTCTTAATCAGGCCTTATTTGCATCTCAACCAGGCCTTAATTTGCATCTCAACTAGGCGTTATTTCCATTTTAACAGGAGTTATTTGCATCTCAACCAAGCATTAGTTGCATTTCAACTAGGCGTTTATTGTGTCTCAACCTGGCAACATTTGCATCCCAGCCAAGTGTTATTTACATCTCAACCAGGCATTAATTGCACCTCAACGATGTGTAATTTGTGTCTCAACCAGGCGTTAGCTGCGTCTCAACTGGGTGTTTATTGCATCTCAACCCAGCGTTATTTGCAGCTCAACCAGGCGTTACTTGCATCTCAGCCAGGTGTTAATTGCGCATGTTGAGATGCAGTACCATACCTCCCTTCCACTGTGTACTGAGACAGTACTTCTAGGTCAGTTCACACTGGTAACATGTTATTGTGTTTGTTTGTTTGTGTGTGTGTGTGTTCAGCAGTGACATGGAGGAAGAGGAAGATGACACCATCCACATGGGAAATGCCATCATGACCTTCTATGCTGCTCTCATTGACCTGCTGGGCCGCTGCGCTCCAGAGATGCATGTGAGCAACAACGCACTGTACACAACACACACACACACACACACACACACACACACACACACACACACAGAGAGAGAGAGAGAGAGAGAGAGAGACTCACATTAACCCTAAACCATTTTGTATCAGTTGATCCACGCTGGTAAAGGTGAAGCGATCCGTATCAGGGCCATTCTGAGGTCTCTGATTCCTATTGAAGACCTTGTGGGAGTCATCAGCATCCCGTTCTCCATGCCCAGCCTGGCTAAAGGTGAGCCACCCCTCCACAGCCCACCACACCTGACACTGACATGCATCAATCAGTACGTCCTGATCTGAAACGGTCAAGTGTGGCATAAAAGATCAACATGTACAAACACAAATAAAATGCACTGACTTGATTGATGGTTAAATCTGGACTTTAATCTGATATTCCTCTGTGTGTGTTGTTATGTGGATGGGTAGATGGGGGGGTGGTGGAACCAGACATGTCAGCTGGTTTCTGTCCGGACCATAAAGCAGCCATGGTCCTGTTTCTGGACAGAGTCTATGGTATAGAAGACCAGAACTTCCTGTTACACCTGCTGGAGGTCGGCTTCTTACCGGACCTGAGAGCTGCTGCCTCTCTGGACACAGTAAGTGTGTCTGCTGCTTCTTCATTGTCCTTCAGTAATTTCTCAAAGTTGCATGTTAAATGCCATGCACTTCAACTTCTAAGCCTTGGTTTTTGCTGCTTTTACTTGCATAATCTGCCTTTTGTGCGTCACATGTATATGCCCTTTCTAACACACTTTAAAAGCTATCTTTGCGTTCTCTCTTTCTGTTTTCTCTTTTGAGTTGGGTTGATTGTTGGATGTACCCATGCGTTCTTTCCCCTATTATCCTCTGTTTTATTTTGTACTGTTATTTATTGTCTGTATATGCCGTGGTCATGTGTTTTATGGGCTCTTGCACCCCGTTGCCCGTGTAGTACCTACTGCAAATGGCGCAAAAACTGACTGTGTCTCTCTGACTCTTTGAATGCACATTTTTTCCAGACCAAGCCTGATCACACACTCAGATCCAGTCTTTTCTCCACCTGTCCTCTCTTCCTCTCTCTGTCTCTGCGTCAGGTTGCTCTCAGTGCCACAGACATGGCACTGGCCCTCAACAGGTATCTGTGTACGGCCGTGTTGCCTCTCCTCACTAAATGCGCTCCACTGTTTGCGGGGACGGAGCCGTTCGCTTCGCTCATTGACTCCCTGCTGCACACGGTCTACCGCCTGTCCAAAGGCTGCTGCCTCACCAAGGCCCAGAGGGACGCCATTGAGGAGTGTTTGCTGGCTGTTTGTGGGTAAGACTGGAAGTAAAAAAAGACACATGTACTGTATGTGTGAGAGTCATCACAGTGTAAATTACTGTTAAAACTCCGGGGGGAGCTGGTAGGAAAGCGGTGGATTTGGACAGAGTTAATGAAGTAAAATCAAATGTATAAGACATTTACTTTATTTAAACTGATTTCTGGTTATAGCTCTGTCAGTATCAGCTCATTTTATTTAAACTTTAATTTGAAACTCACTTACTAAAACATCCATGGACTTCAGCCACACTAACATCTAAAGTTGAGTCATTTTAACTATATTTTGTGAGCATCACCACTTTTTCTTCTCATTCCAAGTGTGCTTCACTCTCAACAGCCACTGCATGAAAATTGGGATTTTCATCAGTAAGCAGCCGTGTTAATTGGTGTGGAAGTGCAGGTTAATGACTGTTCACGGGAATTTTGAGGCAGCACAGAAAACAACTGTCAGGAATGAATGTGGAGTTGCAGTTTCTGTCCTGGGAAGCTTGGCTGTTAACCCCTCAAGCTCCTTTGGTCTAGTGGAGGATTTCACATATAATGAAAATGATAGAAAAAGAGAGAATAAATAAATAGTGAGATATAAATTAGGGCTTAGAGATTCTGAAAAATCATCTAATTGCAATTATTTAGACTGATTTTGCAATTGTGATATGATTTGCAGTATTGCAGGGAATTATAATTTTGACATCATTGTCATTGTCATCCTGTGCAGTAAGCTGAGGCCTTCCATGATGCAGCACCTGCTGAGGAGGCTGGTGTTTGACGTTCCTCTGCTTAATGAACACACCAAGATGCCTCTGAAGGTGAGAACTCTGAAGCGCTTTTCAAATCAATCTACAGTCAGGGACCATACCTTAGCACTAATAGTGATAAGAACATTCTTTTTACACTACCATATGCAATATACACATGTATACTGTCATATTACCTCAGACAACACTCACACAGAGCCAGACAAAATTCTCTGAACTTTGATTGAGTACGTAAAAAAATCTTCATTTTAATGACACAATCTTTTCCTACAAGTACACTTCCTCTGCTTCAGCATCTCTGTTTTCAGATTTGCAAAAAAAATGTTAATCATGGACAAGTGCCATTGGCAAAATGCCTCTTGCATCCAGCAGATGGTTGATGAGTGTCCTCTTGACTCCCCCCCCCAGCTGTTGACCAATCACTATGAGCGATGCTGGAAATATTACTGCCTGGCTGGAGGCTGGGGCAACTTTGGAGCCGCATCAGATGAGGAGCTTCATCTCTCCAGGAAACTGTTCTGGGGAATATTTGATGCTCTGTCACGTAAGGTCAGCACCAAGTTTAGGTCTTCTTTTCAGTAGGACATTAGATGAAAATGAAATGAATTAGGTGATAAACAGAATGAAGTAGTCTGGGCGGTGCATCATATTGAAGTCTTAAAGTCATCAGAACCAGAAAGGGTTAAACCTGCAGTCGAATCTTAACAGTGATGTCTAATGATATATGAAGCAGTGTGCTGTGGGTGTGTTCTTGTGATGCAGCGGTATGACCAGGAGCTGTTTAAGCTGGCGTTACCGTGCCTCAGTGCTGTGGCCGGAGCTCTTCCTCCAGACTACATGGAGTCCAACTACATGGCCATGATGGAGAAACAGTCGTCCATGGACTCAGAGGGGAACTTCACTCCACAGCCTGCTGACACCGCCAAGTATGCAACACGTTTATTTCCTCTTAACCTCAAAAAGGTTCAGTTTCCACTCCACAAGAAGTAAATTTTTTGTCATCATGTTTATTTGTTGAAGTTGTTTTTGGTGCAAATCCAGATCCTTAAAGTTGCAATGATAGGAAATTTGTCACCCCAAAAAAGAGATCAAATCATTCACTGTTATGAAAATGAATTCAGAGGATTGTTGCTTTGGCCTTGACTGCAGTTCAGAGCAGCTAACCTCAGATATCTGAATGTGTTTTGTTTTTTTTTTGTTTCTTTTCTGTCTTCATCAGTGTGACTGTCCCTGAGAAACTGGACTACTTCATAACCAGATATGCAGAACACATCCATGAGAAGTGGTGTATAGAAAAGGTAAGGAGGCGACAAGTCACACATTTGAATTATGGTAGTCCTGTTTGTTTTAACCAATGTATCAGTAGTTCTGTACAGGCTCAGGGAGTAACAGATTGCATGTAACAGGATTATAGATTACGGTTACATTTAGGAAAATGGGGATTATGAGCAGGATTACAATTTTAAAATACATTTTATAATAAAGACTATGCTGCCACATGCAGTGCACAAACATTACAACTCTTCATGAGTCTCAGCATCACTCTGGCCTCAGTGAAAACATCTAATCTGACAGTTGCCAATTTATTATTAAACATTTATAGGTAAGACCGACCACTAACATTAAGATTCACAGACCAAACGCTAACATTAGCTAAACACACCAAACTCTAACTTTAGCTTCCAAAAGTAACAGAATGTAATCAAGTCACGTTATTTTAACATTGTGATTCTTGGATTAACTGTATCAGAATAGATTTTTAAAGTAGCCCTCCCAACCCAAGTTCTATAAATATGAAGAAAATGTGTACATCTTGAAATATCTTTTCTTTATGTTCTCTAGTTCTCCAACGGCTGGTCGTTTGGGGAACAGATGTGTGAAATCTCCAAGAGCCACATTTTACTGAAACCATACAAAGGCCTCTCTGAGAAGGTGTGTGTGTATCTGTCTGTCTGCCTTCATGTTGCTGCAGGATCTGCAAAAATGTCAAATACAGAGATTTAACTTCAGCAGGTGTCTGATTGTTGCGTTCAGCTGTGTTTCTGCACAGTGTCATCAAATATGAGCCAGATCAGAATTTATGGCTGCAGAATTTGTGTATTAGATCCTATGAGCACCAGCTTTGGGTCAGGCTCAGTTTATGGGATGATTCTGGATTATTAGCAACAACATTGACTTTCATGCATTTTAATTTGTTTTCCTAAAACAGCTATAAAAATACTATACATTAATATTATTTTCCACTTTTTTTTAAGCCTTTAAATGCCAGTTTCTTGACATAATGCCACTGTTTTGTTTTGTTTTGTGTGGAGGGGAAGATATGCAGAAAAGGTCTGTAGGCTGGAATCAAACCCACAGCCACTGCTGACAACTCAGCCAAGGCGTCCCATGTCTCTATGTCCTCATATCAAAATCCACTCATTTAGAACAAAACATGACGTGTGCTGATGTAGGCCTAAAACAACCAGTTTCAACCAATATTATCAAGACATCCACCCATTAATCAATCTTCAACTTTAAGGCACATTTGTTAGATACCTTGCTACATCCATTATGGATTATGACATGCCCACTTTAAAATGTTGAAATCTTCCCAATGGAGTTTTTAACTTTAGGAGTTGGCAGTTTTTCCTCATTTAGTTTGTCTCATGCACAATGATGTGGGTGACATGATAGACATTCTTCACAATAGTTTGACACTATTCTACTGATTAACAGGTCTTTTAAAAAGAGAGGAAACCCATTTGGAGGCAGTAAATACTGTCTCTTGCACACCCTGACTGACTTATATTTCGATGTGTTACAGTGTTGTGTAGTTTATTGCAGTATTCCTGTGAGGTACTGACTGGCTAAAGTTTGCTGGTGATCTTACAGGATAAGGAAGCGTACTGCTGGCCGGTCAGAGAGTCTCTGAAGACCATGCTGTCGTGGGGCTGGAGCATCGACAGGATCAGAGAGGGCGACCCCGCCAGCCTCCACAACAAGTCCAGGAGGATATCACAGGCCAGCCAGGTACACACAAACACACCAGAGCACTGACACGTAGACATGCATATGCACCCACAAATTTAATTAATTTGAAAAGTGATATCAGTACATCTGTATGTATATCCTGTGTTCTACAGCTGTCTTTTGAAGGAGCTCCAGCTTTCAGTCCCAGACCCATTGACATGAGTAACGTTACACTGTCCAGAGACATGCAGGTAGGTTACTGTGTACAAAAAAGAATAAAACTATATATATGTCAGGGTAATGCTTTATATTAAGGTCTTTGTAATAAGCGTGAGTTAATAATCAGGCTGCATAAAAAGTCATATTACAATTATTTTGACTGATACTGTGATATGCATTATGACTAGTGGGAATGATCAGTTTTACTTCACAATTTTCATGTTTACTGAAAAGAAAAAGAAAAACCTTAAAATCATAATGATGTGACATTTGTTGGGGTCTGCACCAAACAAACATTTTCTTTCATTTGAGGAACACGATTTATACACCAGGGCATCTCTCCAATACTAGTACTTCATTATAAATCTCATACATTTTTCCTGAGGCAGCAGGGATACTGTTAACAAGTTCCTTTTAATTGCTTACACACATCTTGTTATCTTATAATAAACACTTAAATAGTCATATTAGCACATAATAATGTTAATAAGATTATCACAGGAACCTTAATATGAAGTGTTACTGGGAAGTGCATTGACACCAGTATTAAGACTATAAGCTGTCGTGGCTGTAGATGAACTGACATGTGCAGTGTAACAGAGTCACATAGTGTTTGTGTAACACTGTGTTTGTCCAGGCTATGGCAGAGCTGCTTGCAGAGAATTATCATAATATCTGGGCCAGGAAAAAGAAAATGGAGCTGGAAGCCAAAGGTAGATATAACACAATGCTTCACTTTTTCTTCAAAATCATGATAAGATAATAAAACTGTTCCATCCCAAATTAAACTGTGACATAAGTCAGTAAGAGAACCAATGAAGACTCATTTCCTCTGAGCTGATGGCAAGGATACTAATTCAGTCAGCTAAATATTCATATTTGTGTGGTTCCATCAGTTGAAACCACTGCTCAAACCAGTGAGTGTCCTCTGTGTGTCAGCCTGACCTGTTATCTCAGTTGTGTTGTTGTTGTCTCCAGGTGGAGGGAACCATCCTCTGCTGGTTCCCTACGATACACTGACTGCCAAAGAGAAATCCAAAGACAGAGAAAAAGCACAAGACATCCTCAAGTTCCTCCAGATCAACGGTTATACTGTGTCCAGGTAGGACACACAGCAGCCTTTACATTTTACTCTGAAGAATATTTGAATTATATATGAGTTTGATAGGTTAAAGGGGCAGTTCACCGCAAAATCAAAAATATATATACATACTTTTGTCTTGGCTTGTAGTGCTATTTATCTTGAGTAACCAGGTTGTGATTTTTGGAAAGAGACACTGGTTTTGAATTTTCTGAGTGGATTTCTTGGCTCTTTGAGAACCATGTGATTATGGGTAATATGAGAAATGATTGTAGTCCCCCAAATCCAAATCCTTTAAGAGCGTGTGTGTGTGTGTGTGTGTGTGTGTGTGTGTGTGTGTGTGTGTGTGTGTGTGTGTGTGTGTGTGTGTGTGTGTGTGTGTGTCTTGTTTGCAGAGGTGTAAAGTCGCAGGAGCTGGACACTCCAGCTATAGAGAAACGCTTTGCCTACACCTTCCTCCAGCAGCTCATCACATACGTAGACCAGGCACACCAACACATGATGGAGTTTGGTGAGACGATATTCACTGAATAATAAACATGTGACAGGTTTGAGTAGTAGTATAATAATATAATGCTTTTGCATGCCAAGTTCTGTGTTTAACTGAGCTCTGAGACAGATTTATGAGGCTGGTGCAGACAGGATGGTGCTTTATAATCAAAATACATTTCATGCTACACAAGGTCATGTAAACTGTTATAACAGCCAGTTTGTGCTCGACTGCACTGAGTTCCTGAAGCAAGGAGCATCCTCTGAAAGGTGGTGCAAGGGTTTTGTGTAAGACACAGCAGCACAAACACACTGGGCCTCATGCAGCAACATGCTTAAGTTTTCTCTTAAAAACAAGTGATGTCAGCTCCAGATGTACCAAACATTCTTAACCACCTAAATTTGTTTTCAGCCAAGTGAGCTGAATGATGAATCCCGCTTGAGCATAAACTGGATGGGCGTGGTCAATCATTTGTTATTAGCATAGGTAACGCCCCCTAAACACTATATAAGGACAGGTGTTGTGCCATGTTAAAAGATATTGAATACCACATTTTGAAATGCTGTGTCAGCACAGAGATGAAAAGTTATTGAAGTGAAATAATAAAGGAGTTGAAAAATAAGACAAAGAATTATTTTTTTAGTCCTGTTATTATGTAGCAAATGGTTGTTGGTAAAGGAAAATAAAACTTCTTGTTATTTTTTACCAACTGATCAAAGCTTAAAGGAAAAGTTTTCTATTTGTTTTTTACACTTTTATTTAAAATATTTAACCAACAGTATTATTTTTTAAATTATAAAGTTAGTTCTGTTTTTTTATCTTGTCTGTCATGGCCTCCCTAGACATTTTCAAACTAATTGTTTTGTCCAACTAACAGGTTAAAACAGTGTTTCCCAAACTTTTTCTCTGGGGACCCACTTTTTAAAAATGACAACCCTTCATGACCTGATTCACAACAGGCCTTATCAATAAATCTTGTAAAGAGTTCTTTTATGTATAAATGAGAATTTCTGACCATTTTACTTCCTCCTCCATATCACCTTATCTTATCAGTCTGACCTTATTATCATACTGTGTTATTGAAAACATATACACATGTTAAATACATGTTTTAAATGCTTTATAAAATAGTCTTTTATTTTATTTGACAACCCAAATAAAATCTCCTGTGACCCACCTGTGGGCCACAACCCAGTCTTTGGAAATGACTGATTTCAAAACCCTAAACTATCAAACAAAAGATGATATAAAATAGATAAAAGCATCAAATTTGTGAAGCAGAAAGTAGTTTTGGGTGGTCTTGTAAAATATGTTAACAGTTAAAGTGCATCCTCCTAGGTGAAATTTACAAAAAAAACTATATTATATTATATTATATTAGATAGTTTTGATTATTATATAACAATGGATGGTTTAATCAGAGTTCTAACAATAATTTTATATAAATAATTTTCAGGTTTTTCTGTTATGTAGGTCAGATTGCTCTCCACTCATAAAATTAATAAAACCTAAGAGAAGAACAAAAAGGAGAAAACACTGGTGAATCCCTGAAATCACTGAACAAAACAAAACTAAGAGAAAATGTGTTCATAATTGGAGTTTTGCAGAAGGTCCAAAGTGTCAAACATTCACCCCAGTTATTTTGTGTGTTAACCTACACACCAGCGATGAGAAGCATGTTATTACATGTATAGGCTCCTGTGAATCTGCCTTAAATCCACAGATATGAATGAAGAAACATGTGGAATAAAATCTTAATTCACACGGTGTAGCCACCAGGTACGAGTCCAGTGTGAAAATGGTTTTAGAAAAGAAATTTTCCATCTGTATAGTTTAAAACTGAAGAGCACAGAGGGTTCTGTCAGTATTATCTGAATACTGAATACTCTGCACTACAAACTGACCTGCAGACATGTTTTAGTGAATAAGATCAAACCTCCTGAGGCAGTGTGCAGATGTCAGATAAATGTCAGCATGTAAATCTGTCCTGATCTTGTTGTGTTCTTCTGCCTGTTGTTCAGATGTGGGAACGAGACCGAAGGGAGAGAAGATTCCTCATGAGCAGCAGATTAAGTTCTTTGGAAAGGTCAGAACTCATTTTATTTTATTCATAAGTCATTTGGCTATTTTAGTATGTTTGCTTTGACCTTTGAGTGTTTTTATTTAATGTTTGAGGAAAACATCGCCTAATAAAGTTGAAATACAATCTTGAAATATGGCTCTGCATGTCCTGAAGCACCAACTGAACTGAACAATGTGTAAGGAGACAGAAATAATATTATCCAGTAGCTCAGTTGGTGGAGTGTGCGCTTCATATGCAGAGGAAGAGTCCTCAGCAGAGACCATGGGGTCAGTCCCATCCTGCAGCACTTTGCTGTATGCAGAGAGTTCATGTTTCACTCCCTGCGTTTTACCCACGCACCCTTTGGTGACTGGTGATTGGTGGCTCAGTGGACCTTTAGCCATAGATGTCAAGTGGTTTGTGTGTGTGTGTGTGTGTGTGTGTGTGTGTGTGTGTGTGTGTGTGTTTGTTCACCACAGTAGCTGGTCACAGCTATTTTGAATTTGCACTTGTTATTTTATATTTGACTCTTTTCTATCATAACTTTAATATACATATTGTACTAGTTGATATTTTCATTTGACTCATTGGTGGTGAAACTGAACAAATTCTGTGTATGGAATTTCATTTAATTCCATTTATTTTATTAAAATAGGTACAGTACATTGTAATTAGCATTTCCATCTGTAGTCCCATGGCAGGTTGATGTCACATATCAAAGTTCACAAATAACAATTGTACATAAACTTCACAACATCAGAAAATAAGTAAAACAGTAGAAAAACAGTCAGTAATAACAAATACTGTACTGTAATAGACAAAGACACACAAACAACAGTATAATAAATGATCATGAGATGTTGCTCAGGACAAACCAGGAGAAAAGGAGACCGTTAGAGTTAAAAAACAAAGTATGTGTATGTACACAATGTATGTACACACAATTCTAATTGAAGTGGTCATACGTGTAGATTGTCCTTAGTCACACCTTCAAATGATTCTGAAATGTTGGAAAGCTAGAATGCACTGATCAAAATAACAAAACGTTTTCAAAGACTTCTATGACAGTTTTTTTTTCTGTTTTAAAGACAGACAGTTACTGGAGGCAATAACATTGAGTATCTGTGTTATTTAACCCTCAGGTCGTGCTGCCATTGGTGGATCAGTACTTTAAAAACCACAGGCTGTACTTCCTGTCCACAGCCATCCATCCAATCAGCAGTGGTGGCCACGCCTCCAACAAGGAGAAGGAGATGGTGACCAGGTGAGTGTGACAAATGATACGACAACGGGCAGATAAAAAATCAACAGTGGCAGTATTGCAGGATACAGCACAAACTCTTGTTTAAATGTTGAATAAGACGTTGGGAGTCTGTTGGAGACCGCTGTTTCTGTGTCCTCTCTTCTTCTTTCTCATGTGATTATCTCTTTCTCTGCTTCCCTCTCTACCTCCTTCTCTCTCCTCTCATTGAATCCTTTCAGTCTTTTCTGCAAACTGGGAGTTCTTGTCAGACATAGGATATCCTTATTTGGTAAGGACGTTCATGCCTAATGCTTCCACCTCTGCTCCTCCTCTGCTGTCGTTCTCAGTGTGAATGGTTTCATTCTGTGCCGAACCAGGAGTCCTGCCAACACCACACATGTCCCTGAGAGAACATTTAAGAGGAACTTTATTTTTAGAATTCATGGTGACACAAATGAAACACGCTGAGCTGATCCTGATCCTATTAGAAATATAAACATGAATATGTTGACACATTAAGACATGATAATCTTGATGGCCCTGAGAGGAAATGATGGAAACTGATCTTATATGATGATCGACTATAATCACCAAGTCTGCAGCTCTATTGAGCTTAATAATAATGATTATTTCATCTCATAGTTTTCGTTAACAGCCCCCAACCTGACTGTTTTGGTTCAGTCTCACTGCTCTCATCACCACTGTCAATTTCAGGCACAGAAGACAGCTGTTTTCTTTAAAAAAGAAAAATCAATTAAACCTCCTTTACACTACCAGTCCAGCAGCACAGTTAGAGACTAGCTGGTGAACATAGTAGAGCATTTAGCAGCTAAAAAGACAGATGTTGCCCTCTGGAATTAGGGATGCGTGTGATTAGTCGTCTGTATGATTAAACATCGCCACCTTTTCAAGTCGGCACCAGAAATACTATCATCATTAATTATCAATTAATAAATTGTGCTCAATTTTAACTGCTTTCTGAGTGCTTTCTTACTGTTAGAGTAGTCGACTAGTCTAAATTAAAATATGTGTTTAATCAACAGGGAAATCAGTTGTCAGGAACATCCCTATCAGGAATAGTAAAAAAGTAAAAAAACAGAGCTAACAGAAGAGTGAATGTTTGAAACTGATTAATACTGGAAGTATTAAAAGCCAAATGTTTGCTAACATATAACGCTGTACTTATATAGTGATTTAATCCAAACTGCTATATTATAATATATATATATATATATATATTCATATATATATTCTATATATATATTCACACACACACACACACACACACACGCACACACACACACACACACACACACACTCACATACCTGTATCCCTTTCATGCTTAGTGTGCTATAATCCACATTCTGTTTAGGCAAAGTTAGGATTTTAAGTCAGAAGCTTAATGTTAAGGCAGGAATAATGGCACTTATTGAACTCAAGGTGATTTTGTAACATTATTCTTTAGCATTTATCTCAAAAATGGCAAAGAGCCAAGATTCTCTCATCATTTTAATCTTTCAATTTATCAGCGTCTGCTCTTCTGCTCTAAAAATGTGAAAATTTGCAACTGCTTGGACCCAATTAGGACCCACTTGCACAACTTGCTTTTTAATGAATTTGTTAAAAAAATATAATAAAGTTAACCAGTGTTTGAGCAGTATTCCCACCATTTTTTAAACCAGGAAGTGAGACAGGGGTCTAACCCTTTTTTATGCCTGATTAAATCAGTTTTTGGAAAATCACACTTTCATTAAAAAATCTGTTGTAAAACAAAGATGATTATAGGAGCACATTTTATACCCATGTTATCAGCAGGTATTGTTAGTTTTACATTTTGAAGACTTTTAAGACATTTTTTAAATAGTTTGAAGTTGTGAATTCTTATCTGGGACAAGGCTGTTTTAGAAATTGAAGCAAACCAAAACATTTAATAAATTACATATATTTCATACATATAAATCACTAAAGAATACATTTTCAAAAAAAGGAATGAGAGTGTTGATATTAATAATTGTTCAAGTGGTTTTTTTGGTATGACATGAACTCTCTAGAATGAGTAATAATGCGTTTGTGTGAGACAGAGACACAGGTAGCGGTTGGACATGAAAAAGTTCAACAGCATCCTCAGTGTGCATGGGTGTGTGTGCATGCATGCATGATATTGTGGGTGTGTATCCTCTGCTCAGCTGCTGTGTGTGTTGTGTGGTGTGTGTATTGCAACTTGTTGTATCAGATCCAGACTGTGAGAACGTTCCATCACATCATTCTGCTCAAAGTAAAAAGATGTTCCAGCTCTGCGGATTAAAACCTGATTCAACAGGAAACAGACACATTTAGGACAGTTAAAGATGTTTATTATTTATTAGGCTGCCAGGATTGTTGGTTCCAGTACTGCTGACAGTGTAAAAGGTCTGGGATTAATCAGCCTGAAATGTCCCCGTTTATGTATATGAATGTTTTTACAGGAACATCTTTTTTCTTTGAATATGATGATCTGCTTTTATTTATTAAATCACATGACAGATGTGATTCTTTAGGTTTGTTTTCCCAGACAGACGGCTCCTATTGATTTGAAGAGGGCTGTTGTTTTGTTGTTTTTGTGTGCTGTAGTGCTGATTCTTCATATTCCTGACAGATCTCTGCACACAGAGGATTTTCTCTTACATAATCCTGTCTGCTTTCCAGGTAACAATGCCACGTCCATAGTCAACTGTCTGCAGATACTGGGACAGAGCCTGGATGCCAGGTAAGGAAAGAAAGACATCAACTGTGATACATGTGTGTGTGTGTTACATCACACCAGGGATGATGTGTCATGTGTCATGGTGAATGCTGGCAGTGCTCTTAAGGAAACGACCCACTGAAGGTGAATGAATTACGACATCGCCCCCGCCACTTCTTTCTTGTTGCAGGTTGTATGTCAACACTACTGAGTGGTTTGCTGGAATTTAAATGACATTGTGCTACACAGCACTTTGTTTTTGTTTGTATCTGTCATCCTGGAGGCCAGGGACATAAAAAAGAGGTATCGCAAAAAGATTTCCCTCTCTACAGAAATGTCTCAACAGCAGTTTTAGAGTAAACTTCCTTCCAATCTAACTAGCTAATACTTATCCATAGGTGCAATCTATGGAGGGGAATTGGGTTTCATGCCAACACGAAGTTTGAGGTGCAGTGACTCTGCAGTCTCGAGGCAAAGCCGTTGTAAAATTGCCGTAGACTAAAGGATCTAGCATGAGCTTCATTATTCTTCAGATTTAATTTTCATGCAGGATAGTGTGTGGTTTGTTACTCTTACTTGTCACCGGCTGGGTGCTTTAATTAATTAGCTAACAAGCACAAAGCATGAATTGAATGAATTCAAACACGTCTGATCATTAATGCAGTTAGTACAGTAACTTGTGGCTGAATGAGACACACAACATGATGTCTGACACCAGCTTTGTGTGGAAATACTTCAAAATATTCAACAAAGAAGATGTAAGATGTGCTGCACCAGAGGGATGTGCTGGACTGAGGTTTGCTGCGACATTTTCAATCTCAGACAAAATTCAAGGTGACGCTTCAAGAACATTTGATTCATAATTTATCCAAATCAATTATGGGTAGTATAATATGGGTAATATTGGCAGACATGCAGCATATGATGGATTTGCGTTCAGCAGTCAGCTGTGGCAAAAAGTGTCCTTAAGTGAAGAAAGAGGACCAAAATCTCCCAAAGAATCCATCTGAAGCCTCACACCAAGTGAGTGAGAGCTTTTTTAGAGTTTGGTTTTTAACTTGAAATGATATTAACTTTATTAAGCCGACCATGTTGAACACTCAAGCACACACGGTGCGAGCTCCTGAACGTGAACAGATATTAATGTTGTCGCAGCTCAATATCATGACTTTGAAACCCTGAAATGACTTGTTTAAATGAATTTTGTTAGTTTAAAATGTTATGAATTGTAAAATATCACTTCCATGAGATGTTCAGTCAGACAATGACAGATCACAGATAATAAACTTGACGTTTCATTAGCTGCAGCAAAGGTCAAGCTGCATGCACTGTGCTCAGTTTTTATCATGTTCATTATAATGTTGATTAATGTTGAAACAACATTCTCAATAATTGTTAATACCACCAGATAATCCACTGAAGCTGTTAGATTTGGAACCACACACACTGGGATGGTGTGTTTCTGTTCCCAGAATAGAAAATGTTTCATTTTCAGGAAAAATATTCATGTCTACTCCTCAACACATTTCAAAATCCAAATGGGCACGTTTGATGAGGAGTTTTCCAGAGATGGAGCTGACTTGAGTTAAACAATAGCAACACACTGTTGTCATCTGATCTACTGCTTTTTTCTAACAATGGTTGTAATTAACTTGGAAGCTACCCCATTCAACAGGTGACACAGGTGTTAGGGGTCTGTGGGGTTTGTCTTTTTATTTGCATTCATCATACAGGCTGGACAAATACGACAAAGTTCTGCAAAATAATGATCCACTTAGTTGTTTTGGCCTGGAGCACACCTGGGGGTTTGCTGCTCCTCTCCCCATCCTCCTCCTCACTAACAACACGATCTACTCTGTGTACAAATTCCTGCTTCATGCTTAGGCCACACAAGACAACTCACCTAACTCCATTTGATGATGAAGGCCATGAGATGCAGTTGCTGACATTTGATCAGTGCTGTAATGTAGTTCACTGTTCCCCTGTCTTTGTTTTCTTTCTTAATTACTCAAGACTGTGCCATTTCTTTAATTTGTTTTTCTTAGCAGTGATTAAAACACTAGAATGTGTGCCTTCTTGCATGTCTATTAAAATACAGTTGGTTGGAAGAAGTCTGTCTTGTAAAGATAATAATGTAAAACCGTACTCTACCCATGAATCAGGACAGTGATGAAGACTGGTCTGGAGTCAGTGAAGGCAGCGCTGCGGTCGTACTTCGACAGCGCGGCAGAAGATCTGGAGAAGACGCAGGAGAACCTGAAGCTGGGTCAGTTCACCCACAGCAGAGAGCAGCCGCGCGGTGTCACCCAGATCATCAACTACACCACGTTCGCCCTGCTGCCCGTCCTCTCCTCCCTGTTTGAACACATCGGACAGAACATGTTCGGAGAAGACCTCATATGTGCGTATTGACGTGTGTTGTCCATATTATGTATGATTAAGGTGAAATCCTAACAGGTAATGTTTTCTACTTTAAGGATAACGTCAGATTTCTAACATGAAATAGATTTCTGTGTCACTAGGATGTAAAACTTAATATTTGGTCATTTACACTGAGCATTCCTCTACCATAACCAAACAGGTTAAAAGTCATTGAAACTCATGATCAAATCTGAAAAAGTACAACAGAAACTTCAATGAAAAACATGTTTGCCTTTAAGAAGATCATGTTTCCAACATTTCTGACTTGGAAATGTTTGTTTTTGATGTTCTGTTCGATCTTAACAACTACAGCAGAAACCAGAATGAAACTTTGCCTTCAAGAATGTCAAGTTTCCAACTTTTTTTCATGGAAATGTGTGTTTTTGATGTTGTGGGCTTGAAATATAAGCAAATGTTATTAAAAAAAAAAACAAAAGGTCATTTTCAGTGAAACAAGTTCAGAATGTAAAAGTCTGTTGAATCTGATAAAGTATAACAGAAACTTCACTGAAACATGTTTGCCAACTTTTCAACATTTCTGACTTTGAAATGTGTGTTTTTGATGCCTGAAAAACAGCTTCTTGTTTGCCTCTTCTTGCAGTGGATGATGTCCAGGTTTCCTGCTACAGAATCCTCAACAGCCTTTACTTTCTGGGAACCAACAAGAGCATCTATGTAGAGAGGTACAGTAAAGCCAACAGTACACATGTGTTTAAGGTGCAGGAAACTTGTTATAGAATTTTGTTTCTTCCTAATGAAGATTTTTTTTCTTTCACTTTAATCACCAATTAATGCCTATACACACATACAGTACAAATATACTAACAATACCA
This sequence comes from Lutjanus erythropterus, assembly GCF_056507025.1. Classification (NCBI taxonomy): domain Eukaryota; kingdom Metazoa; phylum Chordata; class Actinopteri; order Lutjaniformes; family Lutjanidae; genus Lutjanus; species Lutjanus erythropterus. Next base: position 30,539,483 of record NC_139333.1, on the reverse strand, counting down.
AAATATTAAAGGACACAGAAAGGTAACAGGTGGCAGCGAGGAGAAGAAAACATAAATAAAAGTAAAACAACAAAAAGAAGACTAGAGAGAAACAACAAAATAGAAAAAAAGACAAACAAAATAAAAGACCTAGAAATAAGTAAGTGTTGATCTGTTTGGGTTTGGATGTTTTTTCAGACTTTTTTCAGTTTGTTTTCGTATTAGAAGTTCCTCCTAATGAAGGTTAGCATGTATGCAGAGCATTTCAATTTACAGAGAACATTGAATGCAACTCAAAATCAGCATAGTTTACACTGTTTTTTTATGATGTCCACACACTGGGATGATATATCTAGAAGTTTGCATACAGAGTTATTTACCAAAGATGTTTCCAAACAAACCTGTCTGAATGTATTATTGTTTTTACCATGTTCAGAAAATGTTGACATTGAGTTAATGTGTCATTTGGAAAAATGAAATGAATGACTAATAATGACAATAATAATTTGTCTCGTCTCCTCTCTTCCTCTCATCTGTCCTCCTCCTCTCTGTCTCCAGACAGCGTCCAGCATTAGGAAAGTGTTTAGCTGCCTTCGCAGCAGCCTTCCCTGTTGCTTTCCTCGAGCGTCACATCAACAAGTTCAACAGCTTCTCCATTTACAACAGTAAAGGAGCCAAAGACAGAGCAGGTACTGGACTCTACTGGCTCAGTGTGGAGGTTATTTCAGTGTAAAGCTGTTCTGTGTGCTTCATCTCACATACATGAGGGGGCGGAATTACACCAAGATGTACAAGTGTCCTCTGAGAAATATGTTTCGTCTTTATGCAGCTCAGTGCTCAGTGTATTGCTCTGAGAGTGACATTCAGAGAGCCGAGGTTACAGGACTGTTTGTGTTAGTTTCAACAGTCTGTTCATTTTACATCACAAAGTCGACCCAGCTAGGCGAACTAGCTTCCACATTCTGACTGGAATACAAACTTAACAGTATTAGCACATATACATCTGTCTACTTATTAAGTTATGAATTCGTGTTTGTATTTCTCTCTGGTGTTTAAGGTCATTTCTGTCTCCTCCTCTCAGCTCTTGGTCTTCCAGGGCAGGTCGGAGAGGTTTGTCCTCTCATCCCAAACTTAGAGAAGTCTTTGGAGGAGATCATGGAGCTGGCAGAGTCTGGCATGAGATACACCCAGATGCCTCATGTCATGGAGGTGGGCTACAACCTTAACCTTACTTATTGTTGTATCCAATATCCATGTGGGTTTCTTTTCCTCAGGGTGCTCTGGTTTCTTCTCAAAATCATCCATGTTATAATCAGCGGGTAAAAACCACTTTAAAAATATGGTCAAATGTTAGAAAGAAGTTAAGACTCCTGTTGTCTAAATCTAGAACAGTTTAAATTGCACACGATACTGACATTCTGCCATCTAAATTAGAGGCAGCGTTCAAAGGTGGGAAGAAAAAGGTTTAATCATGTTTGAGCAGTTATTTGAGGGAGGAGTCGTGATATTCTTTTAACAACTTCAGCACAAATACAACCTTCCAGCCCCTGATTTCTTTAAATATTTACAGTTACAATACTACTTAGACAAGCACAAGAATGGGACAAAGAACATTTCTTTATATTAACAATTAAACGGACTATTAAAAGAAGATCATGTCACATACATACACGATATTACAAGAAGAACTGATGGATAACAGCTTGGATTTGAAGGAAAATGGAAACTGGAGATGAACACTGCAATTTCCGATCAAAACTTGGAGTGTGTATAGAGGGATATAAAATAAATTGCCCCACCTGGAAGGAATTTGACTGGAAAGACAGGAAGAGGTTTTTTTCAGGCCTCCTCTTGTCACAACAAAATCCAGTGGCACCTCTGTTCAGTGCTGGAGAGGCTGTGGCCTAGAAGGAGACGCTACACACATGTTTTGTGACTGGCCAAAACTGCTAGAATATTGTCAAAACAGAAAAAGAAAAAAAAAAAAAGATTATATATAGAATTGCCCTTTAAACCATCTTACTTTATACTGTGAATATTACCATAAACAACCAGATATTACTACTGAGAGTCTTAGTTATAATACTGAGAAGATGATCTCAGTCTCCTGGCTGAGGCTCCAAACACAGAGCAGAGTGTGAAGGATGTTTATTACATGGAAACATAACTGCAAGGTTACAGTTAAGAACAGGTCTATTTTTAACAAGATAATCTCATTTTTTTAAATTGATTAAGATTTTGTTGATTGATTGATGAGCTAAGAGAAAGTGTAACAACTTGTGGGGTTTTTTTTTCATATTTTCTTTTTTCATTGTGTTATCACTATTTTTTTATTATAATTTTTATGTTATTTTGTTTTTTTCTTCACTTTTTTCTTTTAATTTTTATGTTTTTCATTTTCCTGTCCTAATATAAGCATGAGCAAACATGTTATTCTTTTCTTCTTGTGTATGTATCCATTTTGTCTGGGCTCATGGACAAAAATTATTATTCATTCCTTCTTACTGGAACTATGTATGGACATCGAGGCGATGCTGAAACTAACAGACTGCTTCCTAAAGACATTTATGACCTTGTTGTGTCTTTGAGCATGTGTCTGGGCTATATGATTGTGCCCGTTAAAAGGAAATAAAAAGTTTTTAAAAATTGAAAAAAATAAATAAATCCATCATATTTGAGGAAATCCAATGTTTCTTGACCAGAACTTCCAAACTGCATCACTGCACTGCTGACTGCCCACTAATGGAAATTCAAGATGTTAATCCTGTGTTAGCTGAACCCAAATAATGCTCAAAAAATCTGTTTTTTTTTTGTCAGACTGTCAGTGAGACACTTTACAAAGCATCATGTCAGGATTATCTGATGATAGTTTAACATGTCCACTTTATTTGTCCTGTCTCTGCAGGTGGTGTTGCCGATGCTGTGCAGCTACATGTCTCACTGGTGGGAACACGGACCAGAGAGCAACCCAGACAAAGCTGACAGCTGCTGCACATCTGTGACCTCTGAACACATGAACACTCTGTTAGGAAACATCCTCAAGATCATCTACAACAACCTGGGGATCGATGAAGGGGCCTGGATGAAGAGACTAGCTGGTAAACACACACAAACTGTTGAAGTTTGGTTGAAATGATAAATCTTTAATTCAGTTAGATGTAAAAAATATTCTAGCTGTCACGCCATTTCTCTCCACTGTTTGTTTTATGTTTGATCTCCCTCTTGCCTGATAGATTTGGTGAATTTTATTTTGCTTTTGTCAAGTTAGAATGAAGATGACGATGATGAAATTACTGTTTTTGTAAATGGAGTTTGGTGTGTTTGGAGAGAGCAATAAATCAGCCCTTTCTGGTAAAACAAAACGTATCTTACTCTAACAAAAAAGCTCTATCTTTGTGGGGATCTTTTATTTTATCTGAAAAGTTATACAGACCATCTATCAGTCACCTCGGCACACTCACAACACAGAAACACACACACTGTCACTGCATCAAACTGAACACCATGAACACAGACTAAACGTTGAAGCTAAATCTCTGTTTCAGTCTTCTCTCAGCCAATCATCAGCAAGGCCAAAGCCCAGCTGCTCAAGACCCACTTCCTGCCTCTGATGGAGAAACTCAAAAAAGTGAGTGTGCTTTGTTCATCATGTATTACAGATTGTTATGTAGCTCATCAGAACATTGGTGGACTCATGTAATACATACACATACAGTCTAAACACAAGGCGATCTGTTCCTGTGTCGTGCAGAAAGCAGCAGTTGTGCTGATGGATGAGGAACACAGCAAGGCGGAGGGCAGGGGGGAGATGTCAGAGACGGAGCTTCTCATAATGGACCAGTTCACTGTACTGGTCAGAGACCTGTACGCCTTCTACCCTCTGCTCATACGATTCGTAGACTACAACAGGTACAGTGCTCTGATTGGATGGTTCCAACACTTCTCCATTATACTTATGCTGTGACCTACATCACCATCAAATGAAGTACACAGTTTGATATACTGTACACATAAGCTACATTTCTCTGTATTACTGACACTAAGCTGCATGCTTGCATTATTTTGAGGAAGGCCTGACTGCTACATGGAGTACTTTGTTATGGTTAAAGGTGCACTAATCTGCCTTCATTGACCAACAGGGCCAGATGGCTGAAAGAGTCCAACCCAGAGGCTGAGGAGCTGTTCCGCATGGTGGCCGAGGTTTTCATCTTCTGGGCCAAGTCTCATGTAAGAAAATCACAGAGGAGGATGTAAACAAGCACAACAACATGCTTGTATTTAAAGGTGCAGTGTGTTTCATGGCCACGGTAGTTTCTCCTACAGTTGGTTGCACTAAATCCTACACACTGGTCCTTTAAAATGTTACAGTGAGAGGTAGACAAGTGAGCACAAAAGAAGATAAACTGTATATGTATCCGCTTATTAGTATGTTGTATTGAATCAAATGACTCCCTACAAAGGACTGGTTGTGCTGCTGATCCCTCTCAGACTCAGCCGTCCTGCAGCTACAAGGACCATTTGGTCAAACATAGAACTACTGATCGCATGTTGTCCCTGTGTCCTCAGAAAGTGTGACTTTTATTTGAACCATTAGATGCAACATTATGCATTTTGAAAATACTAAGAGTGTAAAGTCATGTCAGTGGCTCTAACATGCTACATGTACAAGTACAAGCTAATGTTATGTTTTGCTGGCCTGGCATGGTCAGATTTATTCTTAGCAGTAGTGTATCATGGGGTTTCAGTGAGGGCCTTCAGTAACGACAGCTCATATATTGATATGACTATTAACAGACCAAAATGTCTCTCTACTACACAACTGGATAGTCACCCAATTCATTTAGCACTGATGCAATTATGGATTCAACATTAATTGATTGATTTCCTTTTATTTTCCTGTTACACATGCAAAATGCCGAACCCTACTACAGTTCCTTTTGTAGACTTTATAGAATATTCTGCCTCAACAAGTCAAATCTGCAACACCAAAGGTTCCCTCTCTAAACCACAACTCAAGTTTCTCATACTCATCCAACCAAAAGAAGTCCACATTAATAGAGGGCATTTTAGTAGAAAGTACATCCCTTAAGTCCTCACAGGCAGGACAGCAAAACAAAAAATGAATCTCACACTTAATTTCACCAAGCTCACATAACAAACAGTCTGTCTTCCTCTGGAGTGGCATTAAAGCTCCTGAATATTACAAAGTAATCTGTTAAGGAAAATAAATAACAAATCATTCAAATCAAATAAGGCTTTCCTCTCATTAGATGACCATGAGAACTGCCCCGATTAAATATGTTTTTAGCGAGTCTGTTCCACAGTCGAAGCATTTCACATTTACACAGAAACAGTTCCATATTAACAGCAGCCATATTGGTTGCCTCAGGTATGACATAGTTTATCATGAAATATTTAGGTTGTGATGGTAAGATTTCACCTATAGAGTTTTTTTGGGGTGAAAGAAGCAGAACTGAGCCTCACTCAGATAAATAAAGGCTACACTTGTGGATATAAGGTGATCTCGATGTAACACCATGTGGAGGATCATTGTCTTTTGAATTTGTCATTGAACCGTCACAATTTATTCACAAGTCTTGTTTTCCAAGACAAGAATCTGAAATAAAACAGACAGAATAACAGTTTGATTGTGGAGAGATGAACAGTGTCATGTTCTCATCTGCAGAACTTCAAGAGAGAAGAGCAGAACTTTGTGGTCCAGAATGAAATCAACAACATGTCCTTCCTCATCACTGACACCAAGTGTAAGATGTCAAAGGTATGAACACAAGGATGGAGTCAAAGTTTGCATAATAAGGAAGATAATATGAAACTGAATTGATCCTTGTGTGTTTTTTGTCTTCCGATGTTTGACTTTGCCTCAGGGAATAGTGTCAGACCAGGAGAGGAAGAAGATGAAGAGGAAGGGGGACCGGTACTCGATGCAGACGAGTTTGATCGTTGCCACTCTGAAGCGTCTGCTGCCTGTTGGACTCAACATCTGTGCACCCGGAGAACAAGAGCTCATCGCGCTGGCTAAGAACCGCTTCACCCAGGTAGGAACAACACACGTCTGCAACAACACACGTCTGGTAGATTATGAAAATCATGCTCTGTTGTCTCATGTATGAGACGTCCATATGACAAGGGTCTACCTAAACCACTTGACCTGAATTTCTAATTAACTTTAATTTTCAAGCTGCATCATAAGTCAACAGAAATGACTTGATATAAAATGAATAAATACAGAAATGTTTTATTTCACAGGCTCGGTACTCAATATGCAAACACGTCTATGGAAAATACTGTGGTGGACAGAGTCAGCAGCAAAATATATTTTAGTCACTTAAAAGCATCAGTGTCAGTTTAAGTGTACCCTATATTTAGAATATTTGCTGTCAGACAGCCTTTTCTGATGGAGAAACCCCTGCTATATAAGTCAAATATTACTCTTTCACTCAACCGGACTCCATTTGTGAAAGCAGTCATTTTACCTCTCTAAACACATCTAGCACTTCCTTGATTGAATGGTTTGTTTATCTTTACTTTGTGACTTCAGAGGTGGATGAGGAACTCAAAGAGAACTCAAGGTTCTGAGAGGTAAAATTGTGGTTTTTGCCAAAGGAATTTGGTTGATCGAGAATAAGAGCAATATTTGGCTTATATAATGGTGGTTTCTTGCCTTGTATGTTGTTTAATATGGCAGCCAAATTCCTGAATACATATTGTTTGCTGATGATATTATTACACTTTTATGTCATTCAAGACCTGTTATTTAGTGTTTTCAACTGATTCACAATGGACTGTGCATTTACTGTTTCAACAGAAAGACACAGAGGATGAAGTTCGAGAGATCATCAGGAACAATCTCCATTTACAAGGAAAGGTAAGAATACTGTGAGCTTGTAATTAACAGAATCTGACCATGTCTGAAGATGATGATGATGATGATGGTTTATATTCACCCTATAGAGAAGTTAACAAGTAGCTTTTGTAGTGTGCGGTCTATGAAAACAGCTTCAACATTTGATCAGATCCACACATATAGTAGAAGCGCTCATAGAGGTGCACAGCATCAACACACACTGTACTCCCTGTTCTCTGTGTGTATGTGTGTGTGTTGCACAGCTGGAGGACCCAGCGATTCGTTGGCAGATGGCTCTGTACAGAGACCTCCCAAACCACTACGAGGACACCTCTGACCCAGAGAAGACTGTGGAGAGAGTCCTGGACATCGCCCATGTCCTCTTCCACCTGGACCAGGTGTGTGTGTGTGTGTGTGTATCTGTGTGTGTGTGTGTGTGTGTGTGTGTGTGTGTGTGTGTGTGTGTGTGTGTGTGCACGTGCGTTGTTAAAAGGACCAAATGTAGTATCACAATATCAGTATCCTAATTCAAGTATTGAAATAATGTAACACGATTACTTTCCATTACTTTTAGATTACCTCAATATTTGTTTGGAAATATTATTTGAATATTATACTTGTGTATATGTGAAACCAGAAAATATTCACATTTAAGAATTCAGAGAATCAGAGAATTTTCTTTTTTTTTTTTTTATTAAAAATGACTCAAAGTGATTAATCGATTCTCAAAATAGGTGCAGATTGATTCAATAGTTGATTAATAATAGATTAATCATTGCAGCTCTAAGTACTTTATGCTTGTTGTCAGGTTGATTAGTTTGTCTAGCTGTTCCTTCCTTTGTTGTGCACAGTTTATTGATTGATTGATTAATTTAAAGATAAAGATGGTCAAAATTTTGTAAATGACACAGGGATGAAGACATTTGCATCATTGTATTTTAATAATTTTGGGAGTTCTGTTATATATGTACATTCTGAGTTGATGTTCTGTATAAATTATTAGTGCAGCTTTGGAAACAGAAGCTGGCCTGCAGTCTTCTTCTTCTGCTTCTTTGAAGAGCTGATGTGATTGGCTGTTATTAGAGTTGCCCCGAAGTTAGACACAAGCATGTCTGTTCTTTAAAAAAGCAGTTGCCTGTAGACAGTGAACTACATCATCTGAAAGTTTTGCGTCCTGAGTGTTTGAGTTTGTGTGTTTAGGTTGAACACCCTCAGCGCAGTAAGAAGGCTGTGTGGCACAAACTGCTGTCCAAACAGAGGAAGAGAGCAGTGGTGGCCTGCTTCAGGATGGCACCACTCTACAACCTGCCCAGGTAAGTCACACACCTGCTCTGTATGTTGTAAAAGAGACTTGTGAAAATATTATTAAGTTTATAATCCCACTGTATCTCCCCAAAACTAGGCATCGGGCCGTCAACCTGTTCCTGCAGGGCTATGAGAAGTCCTGGATCGAGGCAGAGGAGCACTACTTTGAAGATAAACTCATAGAAGACCTCGCTGTAATTTCTGCTCAGTATAAATCTAAAACAAGTGCAATCTTTTGACCACTGGCACAATTTCTTCTACCCTGAGGAAAAGTAGTCCTTTTTTTTTCTTACATTGTGTATGACAGAGTCTCTTGTGCTTGTAAATGTGTGTTTATTTCAGAAACCAGGTGAACAGGAGCCGTCTGAGGAGGAGGAGGGGGTGAAACACATCGATCCTCTGCATCAGCTCATTCAGCTGTTCAGCAGAACAGCCCTCACAGAGAAGTGGTGAGTTCTTATAGATAAATGCAGTGGTGGAACTCCAACTCCCTTCACCAGTCACTGGTTTCATCTCTCTGTTTCACACTGAGCTGGTACACAGTAGTTGGTTTTTGGGAGCTCCTCGGCAGCGGGAGGCTGATCATGGTTTGTTACCACGGCATGCTTTGAATTTCAAAGATAGCTTTAAGTGGCAATTTCAAAGATTTTAATTGAATGTCTGTTCAGTCACTATCTATGAGGTAACAAAATGCTACCTGAGCCTATGGCCCATGATGAAAATATTGCAATATTCATATATTTGCAGTATTATGAACTGTGCTTCAGTTACTGCTAATCCAAACTGAACATTTCCTACTGCTGCAAACATGAGTTGACTTTTTGAAATAGTCACAAGACGCTTAATCACGCTTACTTAAGGACTTAACATTATCATTCCTTAAAATCGCGTCTACAAAACAACGGCCATTATCTGACAGCTGATCAGTTCAAAATATTGCAGGGAGTGATGGAATAGTCAGGAGCAGCCGCAGTGAGCTGTTAGATGAAGAGGCGAGGAAAAGGAGTTGTTTACAGTTTGCAAATCGGTAAACAACTCCTTTTCCTTCTGCCCTGCTGCTCAGATCACAGTTGCTCACAGAATACTGGAAAAAAACAATAATTGCCTGAATTCATTATTAAAACAACAATAGTTTGTTTTCTTGCCCTCAGAATTAAGCATTAAACCACATTTACTTCTACAGGGGTGGCTAAATAAACCAGGACTGAAATCTTTGAGACTGATAGTTTAAAGTGGCTAAAAGTCGTATCCAGCAGCAATTGATTTTCACTGGTGTGTGTTTGTTTCCTGTTGCAGTAAACTTGATGAGGATAATCTCTACATGGCCTATGCTGACATCATGGCAAAGGTACCAACTACTAAATACTGTTCTAACAATCTTTTCATTATTTAGCAATGAATTAGCTGGTTATTACAGGATGATGAGATTAACAAGTGAAATAAAGGAAGTTAATTCTTCCTTTTGCAGCATATTATCCCTCTGCTGTCCACATGTAACTCTTTTTTTGTCACTCTTCTCTCCCTCAGAGTTGTCATGATGAAGAGGATGAGGATGGAGAGGAAGTGAAGAGTTTTGAAGTAGGTGGTCAGTCTGTCTGTCTGTCCGTCAGTTCACATGATGGTCTTGGCTAGAAACTGGTTTGCTGCTGCCTGTCACACATGTCCTGTTTCACTTCAACAGGAGAAGGAGATGGAGAAGCAGAAGCTGCTGTATCAACAGGCTCGACTGCACGACCGTGGAGCTGCTGAGATGGTGCTGCAAACCATCAGCGCCAGCAAAGGTAGGTTTCACTTCCTGATGTCCTGCCTCCCACCTCATATAACACTACTATAGTCACTTACAGTGCTCAGGTTTATGCATGAAGGTGTAAGCTGAAGGCAGCAGACAAGTGGGAGGTGAAAAACATTCAGTCAGCATCCATTAAAACTATGGACTATTAACAATTTCATTAGACAACTTTTACAAATATATTTCTACAGGATGAATGGCACAGAAAATGACTAACCCATTTCCTCTAATAAATGACAAGAGTCAAATAAAGCTGGGGCTCAAATTATGGCTGGTGGCGCAGTTGATAGGAACAAATAAAGGCTGCTCCCCACACAAAGGCTGGGTTAAAAACAATGGCTGTCATAATGTGCATACCAACTAAACATAATATACTGTGTATTTCCATCACTTTGATTTGATAAATTCAGCAGCAGAATCATGCCATGTTCAACATCTTGTTGTTCTGGATTACTCATCTAAAGTGTTATTGTCTGATTTCAGTCACTGCAGGTGTTTGTGTGTTTATGTTTCAGCCCAGTTGTATTTTGTAGTAATGTACAAGTGCAGGGAGATGGCAGTGGCTACATTTCAAGTGCAGTATGGGAACCTTGCAACTCAGTTAGTTTTCCAGAACAAGTTAATGTAAATATTTCATGATTAAAAACATGTTAGGAAATTAAGGATTTCTGTCCTCTGAAACAGTAGAGGGCATTTAATTTGAAATACAGGAAGTGTTGAGTTTTTATTAACAGCATAACCAGAGATGAGTAGTAGAACTAGACAGCGCATTGCCGCTTAGTATTGCCTCTAGTTTTGCACAGTGGCCACTCGCAGTATTGCAGTGAAAAATTTCCCTGCGTCCCAAAAAGCATTTTCCCTCATAAGTCACTATTATAAAAGAGATATCTGTCAGACTGTTGACAGGACACCTCAAAATGCAAACAAGCTTAATTATTACTATTTCATTTTGCAAAACTTTCCCAGAGTTGAGAAAAGCGATAGTGACACAGTGTAAAGTCTATGGGCAAAGCAGGCACTCAACATGGGAGAAACACTACTGCACACTTTTCAGTGGGCTGCATACTGTGGAAGTAAACCCAGAAGCTAGAAAATGTTTTCAGCACATAGGCCAGGTGAGCAGTTTTCATTAGACTGAATAGGTGCCAACTTTACATCTGGTGTCCTGTGTATAATACAGGGTTCTTACAGGTGCTGGAGATCCTTGAAAACACTTGAATTTCAATGTAATGTTGTCAAGGTTTGAGTAGTGCTTGGAATTTGGGTAAAGTTCTTGAAACTGCTTGATTATTGCAATAATAATTGCAATGGTATTACTTTCAAAATAAATTGCTCTCTGTCTGAATAGTTCACTTTTTAGATAAAGAAATAAAATAAGTCAGAGAGAGCCTAATTACTTTTACTTGTTGTACAAAATAAGTACCAATCATTTTGAGGGTGTTGAGATTTTTATCTTTTGTCCATACATCAATGAAGAAAGTACACAGGAGTCCAGTTATGTCTTATGCTGAAAGTGGTTTCATTAAACTTGGTCAACGAGACTGAAAGAATAATCAGTACACACTTTGTCCTGATGCTTCCTTTAGTTCTGGTGTTTCGGTCCTCTGGGGTAGTCTTTAAGCCTAAGCATAAAGCAGTAACTTTAATAAAGCAAATGGAAGCAGCTCAAAAATGAGGCTTCGTACTAAAATATGATCAGTTATACATCATTTCCAGTTATATATAATTAGAAATAAAGGCCTGACTCTAATACAAGCCTGCTTCAAATAAAGGCCTGGTATCTTCTGCAGTTGAGGTAAATAAAGGCCCTGCTCACTATTTGAGATATATGGTAATCAGTGACAATGTTAATGTTTTATTGAATGTCACCTACTGTGGACCCACATTGTGTCAGGACTATAGACTGAATCCATCGATATATTTATTACGGTCTCCTCTGCATGAGAACAGGAGCTACGTTATTAAGATGTTAAAGTGCATTGATTCCTTGTTGGATGAGACGGGGACTTTGGAATGTCCCTGAACTGTGTGGTAGATAAAAGACTGATGTCCAGTTCCTTCTCACCAGGTGAGATGGGTCCCATGGTGGCCTCTACTCTGAAGCTGGGCATCGCTATTCTCAACGGGGGAAACTCCACTGTACAGCAGGTACTGCACTGTTCACTCACTTGTGTTTCTCTCATGTACATGGCCAGTTTTTTCAGGATTACTGCACTGAATTTGAAAGGCTATACACTCAGTGGCCACTTTATTCGGTACATGTTATTTAAATGTATGTGTTTTAACTTTGAGGTCATAGCTAGTGATGGTGTCATACTGGACTGCAAACCAAGAGCTAGTTTTAATACTCTGCCCCCTTTTTATATATATCAATGGGGAGGCACAACCAATTGGAAACACTTATTGATGTAATATAGTACTAATGGTACACATATAATTGAATTTACAAATTTCTAACAACGTCTGAACACCATGAGCTTTCTGAAGATACATGTTATGACAGGGCTATTTTATTCGACTGAACAGTAACATGTACAATATATGCAGTCTGACACATTACACATCACTGAAATACTGTTCTGTGAAGTGTATTGTCACTGAGGGCCTGTCAAGAGAGGTGCAATTCCACACGTTTCATTCCTCTGTGGTCTCTCTCCATCTCTTTGACAGAAAATGTTGGATTATTTGAAAGACAAGAAGGACGTGGGCTTTTTTCAGAGTCTGGCTGGTCTGATGCAGTCATGCAGGTAACTCACCAAAGTCTGGCTACTTCAGGACTGAATTTACATGCACAAAATATAGTTGCCTTAATTCCAAAAAAGACAATGTTCATACTAAACTCATACTAAATTCAACTAATATTCCTGTTTCATGCAGCTTTGATGATTAACATAATGATGTACAGTACATACCACAGCTTATATTATGTTATCATATCCAAAGAATACAAAATCATTCCAAATGTGTTGTTTAAATGTTCAAAGAATGCTCCTAAAACCTGAATGAATCATATTATTCTGTTGGTGAGGATGAGTGTGTATAAGCTACTCTGTTAGGCTGTGAAAAGAAAAAAATGTCAAGCTTATACTAGAAAAGAGACATTTACCAAAAGTAAAGGTTCTAAGAATGGAAACAATGATGGACAGTAAAGTTTTGGATTGAATCACTTATTCTTTTGGTGTGTGTGTGTGCGTGTGTGTGTGTGTGTGTGTGTGTGTGTGTGTGTGTGTGTGTGTGTGTGTGTGTGTGTGTGTGTGTGCGCGCAGGCTTAGGGGGCTCAGCTTTCCTTAGATACAAGTGGGGGGGGTTCCAAGGCAAAATGATAGGGAACCACTGATATAGATTTAAAATAAACAGAAAGTAGTTAAAATTAAAGTTCTGGTTCTGTGAAGGGAGCATGAAATAACAGCAGTTCATGATGCATTTCTCTTTGTTTCAGTGTTCTGGATCTAAATGCATTTGAGAGGCAGAACAAAGCAGAAGGGCTGGGGATGGTGACAGAGGAGGGATCAGGTAAGCTTCATCATGTTTACACCTCATTGATCTATATTGTTGAATGATCATAGTAATAGAAAGAAGAGTTCAGTGAGAAATTCCTTTTCTATAGTGTGTTGATGTTAAAATGCTTTTCTTCACCAGGTGCAGGTAATATTCTCAAATGTCACTTTAATTAACCAACATACAAAAACCCAGAAGGCACTGCTGCTGAAAGTTTTATAGTGGAATAATAAAAGGTAGATTCTAGGGTCCAATTCAAAAACTCAAATTTTCCCATGAGAAGATGTAAAGCATTTCCATTAACAGGTCCTGGAGTGTGACACTATTGTAGAAAGCGATCATTTAAATAGCTGTAGTAAGAAATATCTTTGGTGTCGCATCTTGTCGTTACTTTTGATACATGAAGATTCTTTTTATCCTCGTCAAACCATCCTTCTTTATCTTGCGTTGTCCCATTTATCCTGTTCTCACTTTGGTTGAGCGTTTTGTTGAATTGACTCGAGTGGTAATGCAGGACTACCTGTTGTTCACATGCATTATCAATTACTGTATGATTTCCTGGTGTACAAGTGTATGTGCTTATGATTTGCCTGTTACATTTTCTGTGTGTAAACATTTGTTACAAATGTTCACAGTCATCCTTTAGATTGCATACTGATCAAAAAAAATTCAAATTGATTACTTTCATGTAGACAACTGACAACAGTGCAGGACATTCTACTTTGTAGGACAACATTTAAATATACAGTAATAACTTGCAAATTAACTACTGTAAAATAATAGGTCATTATTGGTACAAACATTATCATCATGTTATAATAGGTGCAGTGATTATCTACATTACAAGTTTGTTTTAGTACTCTCTGGTTATTCTGTTTCTGGCTTCCTTTCACTCTTTTATTTCACTTCACTTATACATGAATAATTTACTCCCCAAATTATATGGACCATTCTACAGAACTGGCTCAAAGTCAGAGTGGTAAACATCTAAAAATAAAATAAAAGTTTCTATCTATGTAATTTGTCCAATATTAACGGTACCCAGTTCTAGTAATTTTACAATTAATTCTCATTTTGTATTTTCAGACAGTTTTAAAATTTCTATTCCAGCCTGTAACTTTTCTTACTGTTTGCCCGTTTCATGTGAGTTACAGTTCAAATTAATGCTGAACGTTCACCAAATGAATAAGTGTCTGTTTATGAGCCATAAGTAATCATCAGTAATCTAAACAGTTAAATTGAGTAATATGTTAATAGAGTTTGGCAGGCAGTGACACAGACAGCCACTGAACTTGAGAGTGTGTATTTTCAGAGTAGTGGGCTTTTGTTTTCAGGATAATGTGGGGAACCACAGACTGTGTATTAAATAGAATTTCAACCTATTTAATATCCAGTCTTTGGCTCCAACTCCATTTGCTTTTTGGACTGCTGCTTTTATTTTTGAACGCAGCCACCTCTCTGTCTATAGACACCATTCTGTGGTGTCTCTCATTGTAACAATCACAACACTATCTGATTGGTTACAACAGACTACACTGAAGGCTCCTGTGCCACAGACAGACAGCTGTCAGGCACTGGAGCTGCTCTGTTGAGAGAAAGGAGTTGTGTTTGGAAGGTAAGGCAGCAGATATTTACAAAGTTACAAATATGACAGTCCTCTATGCTAAAGTTGCAGAATATTACCATCTTATGGTCTGTTTCTGATCTTGGTCCCTAATATCGGTTATCAGTTATCAGTCCAAAAAACCCCCAAAAACCATATTGATCGACCCCTGCTTCCCTGCTTTAAAACCTTCAGCATCCAACTGTTATGATCTCCAGTTCTTACACATCATTTTATGTGGCACACAAGAACTTGGAAAGGATATAATTTCTGCAATAGAATTCTGTGCTGCATTACAAACTACATGTCCCAGAATGCATCCCAATTTAGTTATACATGCACTGAGAGCTCCTAGCCACAAAACTTCAATATTCACTGGACAGTGTCTCAGTATCATAACAGCTGTTTCCAGCAGTGGCAGCTGAGCTAGTAGCAGCCTAGCTAAATGCAGTTATTTTCATTTTTTATATATATTTTTTTATTTGAAACCTCTCTTGTCGGCTACACAAAAGCCGACAAACAAGAGGACAAACAGATACATAAATATAGTATTACAATTACAAGCGGCCCTTCTAGGGCAACCATAATGCTGATGAGTTTGACACCCCTGCACTACAAGTAGATCATATAAAGTAAATACATATAACAATAAATACCTCCTTTTTAAATCTCATGAAGTTTCTCATAATGAGAATCCAGTAGTTACTAAAACAGACTTTGTATTAATCATTGCTGCACCTATTAGCATAAATTCATGCCACTAACTACAGCTGATAATGTTTTTTTCTACTCATTTTTGTCTTGTAAATCACTCATTCTTGAGAATTGGGACATAACTATATTTTAAGGGGTTTTTGATTTTTATTCTTCAGTTATGGTGGAAAATATATTTTCAAAGATCAAACTCTTGGCTATTAAACCTTGAAACAGGCCAACCTCCTAGTGGCTTTTTATCGATGGAAAATCTGACAGAGTTGACGTCTTACAGACTTGACAAAATGTTAAATATTTTCATTTCACAGCGTAGTCATAGCAACATTTTATGTTTTAAAGTTGCTTAGAGTTCTTGTAATCCTAATCAAAATAAACAATTATAAACTATAATTCTTATGTAGCTTTGATTTAGAAGAACTACAGAGTTGACATGACATTGACATAGCAATATTATTTTGAACTAATCAAAAACAGAAACTTTACCAGTGACTCAGCAGTATTCCCACAGTTTGTAAACCAGGAAATGAGACAGGGGTCCTTAGGGTATAGCAAGCCCTTTTTATGCCTGACAGAGTTGATGGAAATCTGGGACACAACATTAAACAACATTTTCAGAAAAAATAAAATAATTTTCCGGCACAGAGCAAGTTTACAGTTTAATTTTTTTTTTTTCTTTTGATAATTTGTCCCAGTTCATAAGAATGGGTGAAATACAAAGTAATTACTCTAACAAGCTTTTTGACAGGCCCTATAAACAACAACAGGTTCACTGTGGATGCATGTCCACAATTAACACAAAGCAAAAGCAAAAAAAGCATAAGGTCTTGGTGTTATATTTTTAAAAATCCTTTTAGATAACTCATTTTGAGTTTTACTGAGCTGTACAAGTTTTCTGTCAACACATTATTTTTTTCCATGTTGACCAAACAACTAAAATTCGGAATTTTTTCAAAGCTCTTTTCCCTATATGTAATCTTTTTCTTTGTTTCTTTCTTTGTTTCTTACTTTCTTTCTCTCTTTCTTTCTTCCCCCTGTTTTCCTTTTCTCATTTTGGTTTTACTGCACTTTCTTCCCTTCCTCAGTCATCACTCATGAGCGTGGTAATTATGCCTCCTGCCATTTTCTTGTGTGTTGGTTGGTCTCTTCCTCTCTCTTTCTCCTTCACTCCGGTTGGTTAGTTGTTGTGTCAGTTCTGTCCAGGTCCTGAGTGTAGACCTTCAAACCTCGTCCTTACCTGCTCTGTGCTTGTAGCTACTTTTCTGCCTTACCCTCACCATTCTAATCTTTTTATTTTTTATTTTTTGTTAGGCCAATTATAACCCGCTCTCTGGTTGGTTCTGTACTTTGTTTTTTTTTTAATTTCACGCTGTTTAAAGTCTTAGTCCACTTCTGAATTTTGGCGTAAAATGTGTCATGTCATTCCCTTCCACAATAAGCAAACTGATGATGATAATATGATTGTTTTGGAATATACCATATGGATGTTAAGACTGAAAAATCCACACATTTCCAGGCAGAAGTAGTAGAAGTGTAGCTGTCATATCACAACCTGCCATGTATGCCTCCCTCTCAGGATTTGCACAGTATCTGGCACATTTTAAATATTACTAATATGACTATTTACCCTCCCACCCTCATCGTCCACCCCTACCCTCTCAGTCATGTAGTCGACTTAAAGTCAGCTGGTTGTTTTGTCTCAGTAATGGAGATGGTTATTGTGCTGGTTGTTATCTGTTGTGAAGTGTACAATCCCCTCTGTGTTCTCAGCCACTATCTCTGTCCTCTTTCTGTCTGACTCACTCTCTGACGGCTGCAATGAATACAAACAAACACCAAATGGTCGATTTAAAGCTTTACTCATCAATCTGCCTCTAATACAAACATAGACTGGATAAATAGTAGATATAACTTCCGGGTCTGAAAAATGAAAATTTTGTTTCATTCCCATTCTTTCTAATGACCAGCAGGGGGCAACTGCACTGGTTGCAAAAAGAAATCGGAATATATGTAAGCTTATGAGAAAATGAGGCTACTTCCTACTTGATTTATGACCTCAGTAAACAGTTTCCTAATGGGTTTATGGTCTCAATCATTCAATGGAGTGGAGAAGCCACACCCCTTCCAGTAGACTGCCATGGGATCTAACTTCGGAAAATATATGAACTGTAGAGACACATTTTTTGATCCCATTTGAAGTGTGTCATGAATTACACACGTTTGTCAATTTAAAAGATAATTTTACAAGTCAAGAAAGTCACAGTTTGTCATAAAACTGTTGACGCATCAGATCATGAAGATCATAATGCACCCAGAAGTCTGAGATGTCATGACTTTCTACTTCCAAAAGCTAACATTAGCCACTGGAGCTACAATGCCACAAAACCAAACTAAACTAGAACAAACTTGCCACAAATTGTGATTTCATTGTTTTATAAAATTATGTTTTAAATTGACAAACATCATATCTGTGATTTGTGGCACAGTTCAAACAAGACCAAAAAATAATTTGTCCCTCGCCATCTAGTATGGACTACCATTCATATTTTTTCTGAAGTTAGGTCCAATGGGATACACCAGGAGGGGCGTGGCTTCATCTCTCTATACAGCATGATGTTCATTTAGTAAATTGTATTCCAATTAAGAATTGGGGCGTGGCTACTCTGTGAGTCACTACCATGGCGTGTCTTCAGGTTCTCAGTAGGCCATTTTCCACCAAGTAAACTGTGGTTCTTGAAGCAGTTCTGTTCCACCAGTTTTGAGTGGAACCATTGTAACTAAGATGTCTAGTAGAATATGACACACCCACTTTGGCTCCTAAGGAAAAGCTGCTAATTTTGTTTCCAGCTGGAAACCAACTTCTCAGGTTCTAAACCACTTTATTTTTGTTGGAAATGGTCAAACCGGTTCAAATCGGGGTGGGTTCCATGTTGGTGGAAAAGGCCTGATAGAGGCTTATGAGGGTGTATCCTCCCCAGCTCCACAGTCTCGTCCAAATATGGTCGACCAAAGCACCAAGACGTGACGGCCATGATGCCAAAGTTGAAGCTTCTAAATGGTAGTCCTCAAACCAATGAGACGTCATGATGAGTTTAGACTTCAATATAAATGAGTATTTTTAATGTGAAAGGAGTCACTCAGTGACAAATCCACAAAGAATTATCACAAACTCTGCAGACCCTCTCAGATCTATCAGCATTTTAGCTCATCGCTTTGGTTTTACGCTTCACAACTTTACTTTACTGTCAGCACTCTTTGTTTCCACATTGTTTCCAGCAGCAGGCAGCTCTAATAAACACACTGTACACTACCTGTACACTGTGTACTGTAGAGACGAGCTGGTGAGCATTATGGAGTGTTTAGCAGCTACAAAGCTAGAAAACCACTCCACCACATGAATGCTTACGTTGCTCTGTGTCTTCTGCAGTGTGTAATTGGCAGGTGTTTTCTAACACGTCAGGCAGTTTGTGATGTGGTAACAGCAGTGTATTTTTGTACAACTTGTTCCACTCACCTCAAGTAGACAACAAAATCTGTTGATGCCGCTTCAACATTTTTAGATATCAGTGACCCTGGAAAAAATCATGGCTGACTCATTCTTGAGAATTGGGACATTTTTTTTTAGTGGGTTTTGATTTTTATTCTTCAATAATGCTGGACAAATACCATGGACAAAATATTAAAGTGTCTCAGAGTTCTCTTAATGTTAATCAAAATACACATTTTTAAACCATAATTTTTATTTAGCTTTAATGTAGAAGGGCTGCAGAGTTGACATAGACTTATCTGATAGCAATATTATTTCATGAATCTGTGTAAAAATAGAAAGTTATCCCAGTGCCTGAGCAGTATTCCTGCCTTTTTTAAACCAGGAAGTGAGACAGGGATGATTAGAGTATAGCTGACCCTTTTTAAGCCTGATTAAATCATGTTTTTGTAAAAATCTGACACAACTTTAGAGGGCCAACAATTTTATTACAAAATCGACTTTAAAACAAAGATGATTATAATAGCACATTTCTACACCTTTATTATCAGTAGGTATTATTAGTTTTAGATTTTGAAGACTTGTAACACATTTTTAAATTGTTTGTGAAAAGTTGTGAATATATATATTTCATATTTATAAATCCATAAAGAATCATTTTTCACCAAATAACTGAAATTAGGTTGTTGGTATTAATAATTTTTAATGTTGTTTTTGGTAAGACATGATTTGTCCCGGTCCTCAAGAATGGGTGTATTGCAAGGATAACTATAATCTTTTCAATTTGCCACCAGTCGCCAGGTTGTTAGATACACCACAGTCTAATACAACAGTCCTGCAGTCAATCAATTAAAGACAGAGTAATGTTAAATAATGTGTCATCTAGATTGAAGAAGTAAAGTATTTAATGTATAGATTTAATAGAGATGCCAAAAACAAATCCTGAATCAGCAGTAGTTGCAGCCTTGATTATTTCCCATCCCTCACCTCCTCATCCATCCTGTTTGGTCTGTACCTCCTCTTTGCACCTTGGACTTTACAGTGGCTGTAGTGGCTGAACTCTGATCCTGTTCTCCTTCCTCCCTCCCTTCCTCTCTCTGTTTACTGGCTGAGCTGTGTTCTGTAGTCAGTGTACTTGTCCTTCATGACTGTTCGGCTTATGTGAAAAAACTTAATTTGACTTACCCGTCCCTTTTTTTATGATTTTATGTTCTGACTTATTTTCACCCCAGTATTGTATTTTAAATTCATGATTTGGTTGTAGTTGTAGTTGTTCTTACTGTGTATAGTGTTACAACCGTAGAATTTTTGATGGATTAGAGAAAATGTATGTACATTTACTGTACACGACATCCTTAGCTTGTCATTTTTATAATTCCTAATCTTTAGACAGATATTTACTTGTTAAAAAATAAGAATAAAACATTAATATGCTCATCATTTTTTCAACTGTGAAAAATGTATTCCCCTCATCCGGTTTATCACTATTTTGGGAATAAGCCTGAAAGTGCCGTCACACAGTCCTCAATAGTATTTTCATCTTACTTTTACAACTTTATAGGCAAATAATATCATTGCAATATGTAAGATTTAATACAAATTATGTACAAAAATATTCACTAGTGAGTTTTGTTGGCTCAGCATCAATACCTGAACAGGAGTTGGTGTTGTTGAAGTCTTTTCAGAGAGTAAATCTTAAGATTTACCTCCCCCATATTTCAGTACATCCAAAAATTTAATCCATATAATCCACATATCTCTTATCTCTGCCCCCTTATCCATATCAGGGTCATAGGGTGGCTGGATCCAATCCCATCATTCAAGGTTCCTTTCCACTAAATTGGCTCTGGTTCTTGAACCCATTTAAGATCCTTGGAACTGTGGTGCTATCGAGCAAACCAGCCCAGTTTTCAGCAGAACCATTGCAATCAATGATGCGTTATAAACAGAGGGTGTTGTACAATGAACAGTGACATGTAGAATCAGACCCATGGAAAACCTGCTACTTTTTGGCCCCAGCTAGGAACCAATTTTTGGTGGTTCAAAACCAATTTATTTGTGGTGGAAATGCTCAGAACATTTCAAAATTAAGTGCCCAAACTGACATGGATCAGAGTCAGTTCCATGTTGGTGGAAAAGTCAGTGACAAGTTCTGGATTAAGCCCGGGATGTTGATACCTTGAGGCAGCAGCACTAACCACTACACCACTGTGCCACCTATGATTGATTTCACACGAAAGCACAATACAAAAGGGCAAAATCACATAGATAATAGATAGATCACATAGATAAAGACCGCATACTAGTTTAAGGGAATATGCAAGAATGCCAAATTGGAGGTGTGCAAAATGTGTCAGCATAGTGCAAGGGCTGCAGTCATGGTGCTTACTGTGATTGAGCATATCTATAGCACTTGAAATGAAAGAGGCATGGGGTCTTCACAGGGTTTACTCCAAACAAGTGGTCTGAAACAGCCTTCTGAGGGCAATAGCTCAGACTCCCTCTGGAGTTCCTGGTCCTGGCAGACCAGTAATGCATCGGCCCTCCTAAGTATCTGCATGTTATAAATGACCAAAAGTTTGGTTTGACTCTTCCCTGAGATTTTACTGGAAATTCCAACAAAACCTCCAAGTCAGTTTTAACAAGACAGATTAAGGTTTCCAAACCAAGCAATAATACAGAAATAATATAGTAATACAGTAATAAGTCTTTGTTGGACCTTTTTTGAGGTAAAGTCAGCATGGAGACCTCATATTCTGAAAACCACACCCAACGCAGGGAAAGATTGGCACCACAATATGATACCAAGTGCTTAAACAATAATGACAATTAATGGAAAATGGAAATCGGCGCAGCACCACTTGACTCAGCGTGGCCAAAACTACCAGTGGAAAAGCCCCACAGGTGACTTGAGGCAACAGTACTGCACTGCACCACCATGCCACCATTTTAAGTGCCTGCATCCTTTTAGTCTGTCTAGCAGGTATGATTTATTGATTATTGATAAATTTTAACTTTTAACTTGAAAGTAACGTTTGACAGTTTAATTCAGATTCAGATATTTTTTTAGCAATCAGATCCATTTTTGTTTGATGCTACACATTGTCAAACTAAACCTCTGATGTGCTGGTGGGACTGATCTATAGATAAGAAAATATTTCCTGGATTGAAAAAAGAAAAGTGCACTTTCAGTCTTGTTTCAGACCGACAGTTTTTCCTCCTCAGCCCAGTTCAGTTTGTTGTCATATTGTATGGATGTATTCTGTTAATGTTTCTGTTGATGTTATTGTATAAGTTATTGTGTAGTGTCTCATCTTCCTTTCTCTGACCCTCTTTTCCTTTTGCATTCCATGGTTCAAAGCAGCATTTTAGCACAGTCAGAGAAGCTGTCCTCAACCTTCTGTGAATCTATGAAGAATCTACTGTAGGGCGAGCAGCAAGCAACACGTATAGCTTTAAACCAAACCAGCTCTGAGAAACATGAAAAGAGTCTAAATCCAGTCCTGACTGTAAAATGCTGCAGTTTAAAAACCAGTCCACTTCAGTCCACCACCAAGTGCTGTGGCTGCCCACTGCTCATCCAAGAGTGTGTGTGTGTGTGTGTGTGAGAGTGTGATAGGTAAGAATGGTGTATTCTGACCATACACCTTTCACTGACTGAAAGAAAACACTGGGGATTTCCTCACATTAGCACCATCTCTTTTTAATACTTCTTCACTCTCCATCTTCTTGTCTGTCTATCCCTTTCCTACATGTTGTCTGCTTTTGTCTCCTCTGGTCTCTGACTTTCTTTATGTGTATGTGTGTCTGTTTATATGGATGTGTGTGTGCATTCATGTGTGCGTGTTTGCACATGCTTGTGTTCTCGTGTGGACGTTTGTGCATACCTATGTATGTGCTTGTGCATATGTGTGTCTGCATGTGTGTCTGTCTGTGTACATGTGTGTGTGCATGTATGTGTGTGTGGGCGTGTGTTTCTTCTCTCCGGCCAGGTGAGAAGGTCATGCAGGATGATGAGTTCACCTGTGACCTTTTCCGCTTCCTGCAGCTGCTCTGTGAAGGACACAACTCAGGTGTGTGTGCAGGTTCTCTGTTACTCACTGATTTCATGTAGGAGTATGACTGAGGTCAGTTTACTAATGACCTGTTCAGAGTGGCCCTGATGTGTTAACCAGTCAGGTAGTGTTCATCCATATTTATTATGGGGTCGTGCCATGTTTTTGTGCTGACAGAATTAAAGGGACAGTTCACTACAAAATCAAAAATACATATTTTTCCCCTGACCTGTAGTGGTATTTATCCATCTAGATTTTTGGGGTGTGAGTTGCAGAGTTTTGGAGATATCAGCTGTAGAGATGTCTGCCTTCTCTCCAATATAATGACACTAAATGGCACTCAACATGTGGTGCTCAAAGCATCAAAAATACATTTGAAAAGTTCAAAACCAGTGTCTCTTTCCAGAAATCATGACACAGTTACTCAAAATAATCCACAGACATTGTTGTGAGCAGTTTCATGTAGGAACACCTTTCTTTCTGCACTAGAGACTACTGGAACTACTTTAGAATAGAGCTGCAATCATTAATTGATCATTAATTGATTATTACATCAATCAACAACTATTTTGATCATCAATTAATCATTTGAGAGATTTTTCTAAAAAAAAATCAAATTTTCTGATTTCAGCTTCTTAAATTTCTGGTTTCTTTACTCCTCTCTGACAATGAACTGAATATCTTTGGGTTGTGGCCTGCTTTAGAGTCGACCATAACTACTTTTACTACTTCTACTTTTCTACTAGAAAGAAAGTAGTTCCTACATGAAACTGCTCACAACAAGGTGTGTGGATTATTTTGAGTAACTGTGTCATGATTTTTGGAAAGAGACTCTGGTTTTGAACTTTTCAAATTTTAATCTTTTTTTATTTTTGTGCTTTGAGCACCACGGAGAAATTGCCATGTAGCTCCACTGTACTGAGACATCTCTATAGCCCTATCTCCAAAACTAACTCACACCACATTTATCTGGATGGATAAATAGTATTTTGTATATTGTATTGTATAGTATTTTGGATTCTGGGGTGGAATGTCCCTTTAAAAATATAGCGGCTCTGTTGGTGTGTCTGAGAAGAAACTCAAGCGAAGCAAGTTACTGAAATTGTTGAGTTGAGCTGCCATGTCCTCAAAAAGTGTGTGACTGCAGTTTGAAAGTAGATTTAAAAATTGTTTCTCCAAACAATATGTCAATATGACAGTCAAAGAACATTTTGACATGTCTTAATGAACCAACTGATTAATGCAGACTTGTTAAGAGGATGACCCCTTATAGACATCATGGCTTTCTTCAGACTGCCTGTCCCAGTTTTGTTTAGTGACATATCCAGATTGATGAAATGTAATTTTTAAATTAAATTTAAATCCACATTGAGAGGTGGTTTGACATGTGATTCCAATTGGATTTCTACAAATGTATGTCAGTCCAAAATGGTCATGTCTAGAAGGGAACCCTTTATTTGTAAAACTCTTGTGAGATTGTGTGCATTGTTTCTAATTTTTATTTAACTTATTTATTTACAATAGGGTCAGTGCATATTAATGAACATTTATAGGTAAATAGACAAGATTATAGCCAGAGACTGATTTCCATCTGTAGTCTCTTGGCAGTTTGATATTACAAAACAAACATCACAAATTACAACTGTACATAAACTTCTTAGCAACTGAAAATACGTAAGTAAAACAAGAAACAGAACATTAGCAGTAACAAACACTGTGTAGTAATTGACAAAGACACACAAACAACAGTACAGTCAGTGGATAAGAGATGCTGTTCAGAACAAACAGGAGAAGTGCAAAGTGTTTAAGTGACAGGTGATAAAGTACCAGTGTTATTGCACATTGTGTACTGTAAAGTGCTGGTGTACTGTATATTTCATATTTCCCTATTACACAAGGTTTGTATGTACAGATGTCTGTATGCACACACATGGTTTGGGTTGAAGTGATCATTCTTGCAAGATCTTTTCATTCAGTACCTTCTAGACACGACTCGTTCAAATCAAATTTGCAGTGTCACACACAATGATGCATCAAATCCAGAGTGCATCAGAGCTGCTGAGCAGAATCATGCTGCTGCTAGCAGAGCAGCATCTTCTGTCACTGAGTTTGTCTGGTACGATGGAGGAGTTCTGCCCCGCAACTTGACAGTGTGATTGTTCAGAGGGTGAGATGATGGATCTCTATTCGTCATGTTTGAAAGGTGTGTCACCAGCGTATGTATTTACTGATGCGTTGTTACCACAGCAACCCATGCAGATAGGTCGGTGATGTCTGGACATACAAATCCGATCACATCACTTGCAGTTAACAGTGTGGACAGTCTGTTGTAAGGATCTGATTTGAGAAACAAATCTAATTTGCCTGCAGTCTGAACAAAGCCAATCAATTTCCTTCTATGTAGGTTTCAGTCTGGTGTCCAATGCATAACAAAATGTTATGCTATTTTTTTTTATTTTACTAAAATGTCACAACCACTGTATTTATTCATTTGGAGGAATTTTACAAGTGCATAATTGCAGAATTTCGCGACCTGCTTTTTCAGACTTCCAGAACTACTTGAGAACGCAAACAGGGAACAATACGACCGTCAACATCATTATCTCTACTGTCGACTACCTCCTCAGAGTACAGGTCAGCTCCTTTTGTTCACTTCTGCTGCTTCATAGGGGACTCATTTCCCTTAGTCTTCGCTGAGTCATACAGTCCTCATACAGCCTTGACTAAAAATCATATAATTCCCTTTGTTAAGAAGAATTTTCCGAACTGCTTCTAAAGGACAACTTAATGTGAAGTGAAGCAACACAATAAACAGTTTTATCCATTACCAGTTTAAATCTAGTCTTATAGGAAGAGAAGAGAGGAAAAGGCCACACACACCATTGTATTGCTTTATATTCCCTCAGTGCCACCGTCTAGTGTTTGATGGATTCACTGTATTTACCTTATTGCATACTTAATTACCTAAAGATTGCTTTAAAAAATAAACTGAACGTGTTCATTCTGTACAGTTATAGCTGGAATGGCCCTTCTTTTTAATGAGTGAGTGAAACAGTGACCTTACTGTAACGTCTCAAAACTGAGGCAAATGATGGGCAAAAGTATGAAAACAAAATACAGGTTCTTCCAAAGAACAACAAAAGTTAGTTGTTTTTTGTTTAAAGACTTTTCTCATTTTGTCCTTTGGATTGTTGATTTTAGGACTGCTCTTTCTACTGCTACTTACTGCCACTACTATTAATAACTATAACTGTTAAAACTGTTTTTTCAGTTTATTTACCCTTAGTAAATCTGTCTTATTCTTGTCCTCTTTTCTCCCCTGCTCCTCCCGCCTTCCTTCTTCAGGAGTCGATCAGTGATTTCTACTGGTATTACTCTGGGAAAGATGTTATTGACGAGCAGGGCCAGAGGAATTTTTCCAAGGCAATAAATGTGGCCAAGCAGGTTTTCAATACACTCACAGAGTACATCCAGGTATGACAACTGGAACCTGTAGTTCTAAGAGTATTCTCAAAAGTGGATGAAAAGGTCTTGAATGATGTGTTTATCAGTCATAACTAATCAATATTAGGCTTGGGTGGTATCTGTTTTTTTCATACCTTCATACATTACTGACATTTACCGGGGTATACAGTGTTATGATGGTATTTGTGTAAAACTGCTCAACTTGACTGTACTCCGCTGTACTGAGTATTGAATACTTTAATGTAGGAGGACCTGCTTGTCATAGCAACACTATTCCCACAGTTGGGAATCAACACACACACACTGGAGTTCTGCTTTGGTCTTGAGAAGCTGCAGATTTTATTCACTGATAAACTCAAACCTACATTATAAATATAATTCCAGATGGCATTCACTGCTCCTCTTTCTCTTGTAACTGGTCTGTCACTCCTCTCCTCTATCACACTGACGACACTCCACTCCACTGACCAGTCAGTAGTTAACCGTGTTTGCGGGCTTACCTTTATCA
This sequence comes from Lutjanus erythropterus, assembly GCF_056507025.1. Lineage (NCBI taxonomy): Eukaryota > Metazoa > Chordata > Actinopteri > Lutjaniformes > Lutjanidae > Lutjanus > Lutjanus erythropterus. The sequence goes on along the minus strand of NC_139333.1, from coordinate 30,512,218 downwards.
TCTGGACAGAACCCAAAATATTCCCAGGGCAGAGACATTGATCTTCTTTATTACTAGTTACTCCTGTAACTTTATCTCCCAGACACAATATTTAATATACTCATGAGCTGCTGCTTCATTCAGATGCTAAAATGAAGCGATTGTTCCTTTCTTCTGATATTCTGAGATTTTGAGGAAATGTTTACAATAACCATCATGATAATTAGAAAATGATTGCAGTGGTAGAAGCTTTGACTGATTTGATTGTCTGTTTTTGTGTATGACAAGAAATCAGTGATCTGAAAGAATCCATTTCTGCCATGTACAATAATGGACGGCTTGAGAAGCAACACGACAGAGTTATTCTGTAATATCTGTAGGCTGTCACTGTCTCAAATGTTCGTGTATTGTTGTGTAAAGGTAGCTGTTGGTTGTGATGTGACTGTGTTTGTACTGATGGTGTTGTAGGGTCCGTGTACAGGCAACCAGCAGAGTCTGGCTCACAGTCGACTGTGGGACGCCGTGGTTGGTTTTCTACATGTCTTCGCTCACATGCAGATGAAATTGTCTCAGGTGAGTTAAGGTCACTGTCTTGGTGAGGCTGGGTCTCATTTTACCTTAAAGATACTGAGGACCAGTACCTAGCCCTGCTGAGGAGCATCTGTGAACTAGACTAGACAGAGTTGCAGACTATATGATATAATGTTTATAGACTCAATTTGACAAAATAAAACTTTCAGTTCTCCTTGTACTTGAACACCAGTGACTCGCGACCTCACTTGGACTTAAGCCTTTTGACTTGACCGTTTCCCAGTGATGATTGATGCTATTCAGCTGCTTAGCGAGTCGACAATTAATTCCTCAGATCCACTTCACTTTGTTTGAACCAATCTGGCAGCATCCAATCAAGTTGCAGGATAGATCCATGAAGGACTAACATTCCACTACTGAGCTCCAGGTGGAAAAAATGATACCAAAGATCATTTCATTTATGAACAACAACTATGCCATGGTGAACAAAAGCTAAGTTGCAGTATGCAAAATGTGCAGGTCAAAAATGAGATAGAGTTGTAACAACTTCCATCTTTGTTTGACAAACAACAGTAAGTCTAAGCTCCTTTTTAAAATGACATTACATTTGGTGATGAGTGCTTGTTCAGGACTCAAAACCTAAAGTTTGGACTCATCCTGGGCCGGGACTCGCTTGTCTTGACTTGAGTGCAAAGACTTACTGGTGGCTTGATAAACAATGACTTGGTCCCACCTCTGGTCTAAGATGGATCTTTTGCATGTCATCCCCTCTCTGCCAACAGTAACCATCATCCTTAATTTCTCAAATATTATTAATTTTGGATAAATTATCAATGTAAGAAGCCTGTCTGCAGTAATTTTATCTGAAATGGGTGTCTTTGTCTGTCTGTCTTTTTTCCCCATCAGGACTCGAGTCAGATTGAGTTACTGAAGGAGCTGATGGATCTGCAGAAAGACATGGTGGTCATGCTGCTGTCCATGCTGGAGGGTAGGTTTGCTTTCATGAGGACAGCTGTATTAAATATTAAAAAGGGATATTTACTGACATTTGTTAAGTCAAGTTCAGAGGTAAGTTGTTGTTTTTACTTGCAGATGTCTGGTGCTGTGTTTTGATATTCTAACTAGATTTCTAGAGAAGAAAGCACAAACAAATGCTGTTTTTTATTTGTTTCCATTCTCCATTGTGATTTGTTAAAAATGGAAGCAGTAACGATTAATCCATTAATCTATTATTAATCAACTATTAAATTAATCAGCAGCTATTTTGATAATCAATTACTCAGTTTGATTAGCATTAAAGAAAAAGAAAGTCAAAATTCTCTGATTTCAGCTTCTTAAATGTGAGTATTTTCTGGTTTGTTTACTCCTGTCTGACAGTAAACTGAATATTTTTGACTTTTTGACTTGAGCTTTGATCATTTTTATTGTGTATGTGTTATTTATTGTGTATTTTTCACAATTTTTTATTATTTATGTTTTATTCAATTTAATGGACCAAACAACTAATTGATTTTAATTAATTAATTGAGAAAAAATGGAAAGATTGATTGTTAATGAAAATAGTCATTAGTTGCAGCTCTAATTATAAGTGCATTTGACAGGTAATGTGGTGAATGGGACCATTGGGAAGCAGATGGTGGACATGTTGGTGGAGTCCTCCAACAACGTGGAGATGATCCTCAAGTTCTTTGACATGTTCCTCAAACTGAAGGACCTGACCTCCTCAGACACCTTCAAGGAGTACGACCCCGACGGGAAAGGCAAGGCTCTGAAAACACGTTGTCTGTCATCATGAAACATCAGGATCATTTGACTGTAAAATCTTTCCTTGCTGCTGGCGGTTCATAGATTTGTGATTGTGCTCACAGGTGTCATCTCAAAGAGAGACTTCCATAAGGCCATGGAGAGCCACAAACACTACACTCAGTCTGAGACAGAGTTCCTGCTCTCCTGCGCTGAGACTGATGAGAATGAGCTGCTGGACTATGAAGAGTTTGTGGAGCGCTTTCATGAGCCAGCCAAGGTAAATGCTTGGATGTTTACACATCTTTAAAAAGTCTAAAGAGGGACTTAAATTGTCCAGATTTAAGCCCCAAAGAATGATTAATCTGTTATTAAAATCTATTTTAGGGAATTGTCTCAACATAGGGGGTTTAGTAGTAGAGCTCTCTTGTTAATTATGTTTCTGTGTCCTCTTTTCTTTTTTTTCCCTCTGCTTTTCCTATTATTATACTGCATAAAGTTGAGCATTTTTTTTAAATCAGAGCAGAGTTGGTAATTTGGTACAATTTTTTTTATATTTCTTTGCATTTCTAAGTTTTGTTGGTTTGGGAAGCATAAAAATCACCCTAATTGCTTGAATTAGAGTGAAGTGGGATAGGAAATGGCAAGTTTTGAATTGGTTTCTCAGCTCAGCTGGGAGAGCACTAATTTTACTCATCTGATGATATTAAGATGCTTAAAACTGCCTTTACCTTATGTATCTGACAGTAAGGCTGTCAAAACTGACCAAAAACATTTGAATATTCACTCTAAACAAACTACATAGTTTTGAACCACGTGAATATTTAATTATTTGACCAGCAGATGAAAACCAGTGACCAGGATGTCCTGTGGGAAAAACCAAGTAGACCATATAATGTATCTAAAATAAAAATAGTATACTTAAAATAAATCCAAGTGAATTTACCTGTAATGATTTTTTTATTCAATACTGGAAATTGCACCATGCTGCGCACAGAGCTGCCTTAAACAGTGACTTCAAGAATGGCATTAACTGGCATGTCTGAACCGGTAGCGTTAGCAGTTGGTTTGGGTAGCTAACATTAATGGTTGGTCTCTATACCTAACTTAAGCTTAGGTTAGAGTGTGTAGCTAAGGTTAGTGGCTGGTCTGTAAAGCTAACTTTAGCGGTTGTTCTGTGTAGCTAACATCAGCAATTCGTCTGCAAAGCTTATGTTAGTGATCGGCCTTTCCTGTCAATGTTTCTCTAAATTAGATGTTGAGTTCATGGATGATGACAGTATTTTCACAGTTGAAGGCAGAACTGTCACTGTGCTGTGATGTTATTCCTCTTTTCTGATTTAAAGACAAAATAATGCTGAAATTTCCACCTAGTGAAGCATTTTTTCACTGGAGGCCATGATAATGGCCAGATTAGCTGGTTTCACTGAGACCAGTGATGTTGTGAGGCTGAAGTGTTTTTTTTTTTTTTGAAATGTAATGGAATGGAATGGAATGGAATGGAATGGAATACAGCTACTTTTTTGTGTCCTAAATACATGACTCCATTACATGTAATCAGTATTGCTCTCCAAGCCTGATCATTAGAAAATAATTCTGGTTCAATCCTGACGGGCCACATGTATCACAGGATTTTGACGATTGAGTGGTTCTATTATAAACTGGGGAACATGCTAAACAAGAAAAGTGTTTCATTCAAAAGAGAACCATCACTTTAAACTGAACTGTGTTTTAAAGGATATTGGCTTCAACGTGGCGGTTCTGCTGACCAACCTGTCGGAGCACATGCCACATGACACGCGGCTGCAGACCTTCCTGGAGTTGGCAGAGAGCGTCCTCAACTACTTCCAACCCTACCTGGGCCGGATCGAGATCATGGGCAGTGCCAAGCGCATCGAGAGGGTCTACTTTGAGATCAGCGAGTCCAGTCGGACACAGTGGGAGAAGCCTCAGGTAAACATGCTACAGCACATGAATCAGTGAACATAAAATATGTCACCACCTCATTTGGTTCCGGTGTTCTGTACTTCCTTGTTTTCACCTCTTTACCTTCTGTTTAGGTCAAAGAATCCAAGCGTCAGTTCATCTTCGACGTGGTGAATGAAGGCGGGGAGAAGGAGAAGATGGAGCTCTTTGTGAACTTCTGCGAAGACACAATCTTTGAGATGCAGCTGGCGGCTCAGATGTCTGACGCTGGAGAGCGATCAGCAGTCAAGGAGGAGAGCGAGCGGGAGAAACCGGACGAGGAGAACCCTGAGATGGGCTTCTTCTCTGTCACCACTGTCCGCATGGCTCTGTTAGCCCTGCGCTATAATGTCATGGTGCTCATCAAGGTGAGAACACACACACACACACACACACACACACACACACACACACACACACACACACACACACACACACACACACACACCAGCAAACACAGCTGACAATCAAAACTGGTGTTTTGGAGCATTTTGAGGAAATTGACCTTTCACTAAGCCCCTCCTGCAATCAGCAACTGTTCAATCATAGCTTAGCAACAGTAATTAGGGTGCCTGTCAAGCTTTGCAGTTCTGTCCGTGTTGAAGTGTGGCGCATGAGGCTCTGAGACCAACAATACTCAGCATTTCTTGAGTCTGGAAGGTGGTCTTTTTTGTAGCCTTTCAGAAACGTAAAACGCAAGCGCTCACATGTGGGGAATGGATTAAACTCTGTCTTTATCTGCTCTAGCATAAGCTGCAAACGTTAGCATGTCTGGCTAACTAATGCTAGCTCACTAGCTGCAGTAAAGTCAGCCCCAGACAAACTTGTTAGATACCACTGCATCTGCCAAACTCATGATTTATTCCCAGGAGTTACATTTGATTACATGCATGATTTGTTATGTGGGGGGGTTTGAGGAGGAGGATGTAGGCTGGTGCACAATCAAACTGGGTCGACAACAACAAATGTCTCTGGCTCACACTCTCAGTTCTAAGCCGGGTTAGTTTAGCTCTAATCCCGGCTCTGTTCTTCGGGCAGTGGTGGCCCAACTGGTTCAGCTGGGTGACCCGTCTCAAAGTCTGCTGCGCTCATCTAATCCCTGCACTTCCTTTTCCCATGTTCACGAGTGTATTTCTGTCATTTATCATGTACATATCCATCTCGTATTTCACCATCTGACCAATGTTTGCTGGGGTGTAAGCTAGCTTTACCCTCAGTCTTTTAGCATCAACATTATATAATGTATGCAATTTTTAAGTAGTTTTACATATTTAATACACTATCACGGGGTTCTCTTTTTTTGTCCATCCAGCCTTCATCAGTGTGTGTCACTGTTATCACTGTAAAGAGCATCTGCAGCAAGAGAATGGAAAGCTTGACATGCATATCAACAGTCAACAACAAGAAGGGCGGGGCTTAGTGAAGGATCAATTATTGAATGAGTAAGAGTACAGTCAGAAACACTGCACACAAGTGTAGGGTAGATTAATAAAATGTCATTCAAATTTCTAGTAGATGCTTTCCCCAAAAACACAAATTGCCATGGTCAGGTATCTCCACATCGTGCTTTATTTATGAAGGAGATGTCAGGTCAGGATGATGCCAGGACTCATTATAACCTCTCCTACTTTCTTTTTTATCAAAAATAGCTTATGTTTTATCCTTGAAACACATTGCAGTGCAAATGCTGTTGTGTTATTACTAAACTATGTGACCTTGCACAAGGTGAGAAAAATTTGATTTATCGCTAAAATTGCATTGATCTGTTGTAATCATCTCCAAATAAATTGTTATTATATGAATTTTAAGGAGAAATAATATACATTTGCAGCATTTTTCCAAACTTTGAGCAGATAATCAGTCAGAAACAAGACTGAGATGAAAGTTGTTTGTGAAACATGAATGTTGATGCTGCTTGATCAGGTCACAATGTGTAAATGTTGGACATGAAACTGTCCTTGTTAATAACCAACAACAAGCAGTGTCTTTAATTACCAGTGAACAGGCAGTTCACCTGTACTTCTTGTCTCTGTTCAGGTGCTGTCCATGAAGAGTTTGAAGAAGCAAATGAAGAGGATAAAGAACATGACAGTGAAGGACATGGTGACCACCCTGGTGTCCTTCTACTGGTCCGTGTTGCTGGGCCTCCTACATGTGGCGTTCAGCGTGGCCCGGGGATTTTGCAGAATCTTCTACAACACCTTCATGGGAGGCAATCTGGTGGAGGGGGCCAAGACCATAAAGGTTCCTATGCATCATCCTAAAGGGACAGAGCAGCGTTTTGATGGGTCAATAAAACAAACTGCAAATAAATGCATAACTATCTCCACCCCCCAGGTGTCAGAGCTGCTGGCCAACATGCCTGATCCCACCCAGGACGAGGTGAGGGGTGAGGGGGAGGACAGGGAGAAGAGATCGTCTGACCGAAGCTCCCCGAAGGAGGACCTGGCCGACTTGGCGGTCAACACCACTGAGACAGAGCTGCTGTCAGACATCTTTGGTCTGGACTTAAGAAGAGAGGGGGGGCAGTACAAGATCACCCCACACAACCCCAACGCCAGCCTCACTGAGCTGCTCAACTCCCCGGTACCTTCCCCAACCGCCACTACCCCACCCACAGCACCCGCACCTGAGCTCAGACGGAGGCATCAGGTGAGTCTATGCTATTGTTTTCTTTCTTTCTTTCTTTCTTTCTTTCTTTCTTTCTTTCTTTCTTTCTTTCTTTCGTTTGTCTGTCTGTCTGTATTTCTTTACTTTCTGTATTTCTTACAGAGGGAAAGAGGTCATTAATTTTGCAGGTGTTTGGGCAAAATGTTGGCACTAGAATAAGACTAATCTTATAAATGATTTGCAGATGTTTGTAATTGGGTTGTAAACACTTAATAAATCATTAATAAACAGTTCGTAAACAAATTTTAACACTGTTTATACATATTTCTGTGTAAAATCTACTTGCCAAGAGCATGAACCCAGAAATGTTGAGTACCTCAAAGTTTTATGTCAGAAATATAAAGTATGGTTTCCCACCATTATGAAACTACCAGATGCTAACTTCAAACTTAATTAGCATAATTAGATTCAATTACCATAATTACCTATACAGGCAATATTTTAGCAACTGTTTGGTCGATTCGGATAATATTGTGTGGAGGATGTTGGTGAGGTGAATTAAAATGTGCTTGTTCTGCATCATTTAGATTATTGGGTTCATAAACATCCAATAATTTAGAACCAACTTGAAGTTATTTTGTGTATTTCAATAAGTTATCTGTGCAATTCAGGTGATTCAGCACCTTCTAAAGCTTCTAAACTGGCTGGAAACGTTTCAAAATCAGCCCACTGAGACTGTGGCTATTTTGAATTTTTGAAAATGTCAGAAATGAACAAATGCAGCTTACTCAGTAACCACCCAGACCACTCCAATATTGTTCAAATCGGCCAATCGGTTGCGAAAATATTGTCCATATTGGTCATTATGCTAATAAATGCAAATTAATACAATGACCCAGCAGAATGCAAGTTAGCACCCAGCAGTTTCATAATGCTGGAGACCCATACTTGACATAAAATGTCAGGGTACTCAACATTTCTGGATTCACTATAGGGCTGTGTTGGCTGGAAAGTAGACAGAGGAGGACTCACATGGATCACATGGTACATTATCATGTACACACAGCTGAACCGGACATTAAAACAAAGAACAGAGAAGCTTAGATCACAACACACACACTGTGGCCTCATTCTCTGCTCAGAATGCCATCACTCCACTATATAATGTCTTTACATAGCAAATAGTTGTTTGCTGAATGTTGTATATTGCTTATTTAAGAGTTTAACAGTCAAAAACTCAGCATGTTTACTGTATAGGTGTGGTTTAATTAGATTTGACTGATAGTAATCAAACAAACCACCAGCTGTCTTCAGATTCTGATTCAAATATCACTAAATCCTGATTGGTGCATGAGAGTCTTTCAAGTTCTGCCCACTTCAAACCAGAGAGAAGAACAGAGACACAGAAATCTCCCATATCAAATTGTCAAAATGATTCTAGTTGTGGCTGAAACCTGTGTGTTCATGTAGGACCAGTCATAAGAGGAAGCTGAATGAGAAGATTGCTTTTCAGGGCCTTTAAGCCACGCAGCTAGCATGGCTGAAATTCAAACACGCAATACAACTTGGTGTTTTCTGTTTCAGTCGAAGAGCTCTACCTCAGAAGAGAAGGAAGTGACAGCAGAGGCAGAGTGTGAACCTGAGAAACCAGCAGAGTACGTACACATTTTCCCTCTCTAATCTGCTGACTACAACAGTCCAGACAAAAAACTGTAACAGTCCAGACAAAAACACTCTGTATGGAGAGTGGAGACAGTAAAGACACAGCTATGACATGCTATTAAACCACAGTTACAGAGGAGCTACAACCTGTAACCACAGGTGAAATGTTTAGTGGAAGGATATTTTGAAAAAAAAAAAAAAATCTGAACTGAAGATTGACTCTACTGAATCTGTTTTTTTTTTTTCCAGGACTTTCAACCACTTTTCACAGCCTTCTGCAGCAGACAGTTAACAGAAGTTGCATAATGGGACATGAGATGTGATTAAAAGTTTCAGGAAAAAAAAAACTATTAAGTGGAAGTTAAAGGGATAGTTCAGATTTTTTTGAAGTGGGGTTGTATGAGGTCAGTGTATTACCTACAGGGCTGGGCAATATGGCTCATAAGCACTATCTATTATCAATAATAATATACTATATATATATGTATATATATATATATATATATATATATATATATATATATATATATATATATATATATATATATATATATATATATATATATATATATAAGAAATAACATATTTTTCAAATAGTATTTATCTAATAGAATATGATGCATTGCTGTGGATTAAACTGTGCAACAATATAAAGTAGGGCTGGGCGATACACACACAATCTAATATCACAGTATTTTTGACCAAATATGTCAATATTGATATTGCAACAATATCATAGGGATGATTGTTGGTGCTTTCACAAAATATTAGCCCAACAACATTTAGTAAATAATCCTCAGTAATGTGGATATAATGACTAAGAGGGTAAAGGCCAATAATAGAACAGAATAGACAAAACAGCCTAGAATGTTAGTGTACAAGTTCCACTTTTACCTTTTGTCATTTTAGAAAGTTGTTCATAAACCTCCCAACCACTACGTGTAATTGTTCTTCATAACTATATTTTATTTTACATTTTCATTTACAGATGTATTTTAATATATCTATTGAAATAACTACCTTTTATGCAAATTTTAGGGTTTGCCCACATTACTTTATTTTAATTTAAATAGAAATTTATCTCAACTTATCTTTAAAATTTCCTTGTTAAAGGGAACGTTTTAATGTTTTGTTGTTGTTTTTTTGTCCGCCAATTGTGATATGTCTTTCTCTGTGGGTGGATCTGTTTGTTATTGATGTTGTTATTTTTGTTGATTGCTTTTGTAATTGACTCAGTGTCATTGTAAATTAGGTCGCCGCTCTGTGGTGTCACAGGTATAAATGAAGTTAAATTGAACTGAATTGAAAAAGTTCAGAAATTCCATCACTTTACTGTAATGCAGCCTTTAAAACCAGGAAAAGACAAGACAAATCCAAAAACTAAGAAGATATCTAGTCTCATATCACAATATCAGTATAATATTTATATATTGCTCAGCCCTATTACCTGCAGTAGATGGCGGTCGACATGCTCTGCCCAAAGCCACCAAACTCCTGTGGCAAAAAAAGTCATTTTCATTGGCAAAAAACAGGAGTTTCTGTCTCAGTCTCTTTGTGTCATTGTGTGACTTTGGTGTTTTAAAAGGTTAGTTCAGATTCATCAAAGTCACACAGTAACACAAACAAACTAACAGGTTGTTGCAGTGGTAGACCAGCAACTCCTGTTTTCTGGCAGGTGTAATTACTGTTGTTGCCAAAGAAGTCTGGTGTCTTTGGAGAGAGCAATATTTGACTTATATTACACAGTTCCCTCGTGGAAAATACACTCTGACAGCAAGGTCAAGCTGTAAATTACCTTATACAACCCCACTTAAAAACAAAATCTCTTTAAGACTTTGTCAATAGTAAATATGTTTAGTAGGTAGCCCACATCCAAAATGAATATCCATTTGTACATGAACACATGTCCTTAACACCATGACCAATGTTTGCAACACTTTATCTTGTTTACTCATGTATTTTGGGGAAACATTACGATAAATGGCAAAAGTTAAGTTAAAATATACTAACATTTAAAATGTACACATATTTGTGATTTAGCTTTGGTTCATACATTGTTTTAAAAAGCATGACTTGATGTGTAAATCTGTGCAGGGGTTTTCACAACTGTGGCTTTTCATGATCAGCAGCTTGGTGTCATAAGATCACAGTGTGTAACAGCTAACAGACGGTTCTGTTAGCCCACTGAAATGTGACAGCACAGCACCATGAGTGAAGCCACAGTGAAGCAGTGTTGGATTGTTGGCTGTGTGAGAGTGTGAGAGAGTTGTTCTGTGGTTTCAGGAGTGCACATGTGGAGAAACAAGAGAAACAACAGAAGAACGAGAAGATGAAACCAAAAGTTAGACGACATCACACGTCAAAGTCTGATGAACCTGATCTGCAGGAGTCTGCCTTCCTGAAGAAGATCATCGCCTACCAGAGGAAACTACTGGTACGACTCCTCTGTCCTTATGTTTCAGTACCGCTGGTCAACTCTGTCTGTGGATTCAGTGTTTTATTGTCTGCTGACTCATGTGATGACATGAGTGATGATGTCAACATTTTGAGGTAGTTTAAAGGTAGTTTGAGGTAGGTTTTTCCCCTGGCTTGTATTGTTATTTATCCCTCTAGATTTTTTGGTGTGTTTTTCCAGTAGATACTTCTGCGGACGGAAAGTAGTTCCTTCATGAAACTTCTCACAACAAGGTCTGCATGGGCAAAGATTGAAGTGGGGATTCACAAAAATAATCAGGATTCCAGCTGAGTCATTTTTATATCTCAATTATTTTGCCCGTTGAGTGATTGAATATTGCGAGGATTACCATAAAATCAGAACTCACAGAGATGCAAAGATTGACAGTAAACCAGATACAGATCCCAGCTATTAGTGTTTCTCCACAGAGGAGCCAACGGGCTCATTGATTACAGGAAAACAAGGAAACTTTCATTTTCTTCTTTCTCTTTCTCACACACATGCACACACAAATAATTCATCCTTCACCAATGGATTTGAATGGGGGGTGGGGGTGGCACAGTGCACGTAGTATTATCTGGTAAGTTGACTCACAACCTGTGGGTCCATCAACCCATACATCACTACAGGCTACACATCTACAGCTTCATATATAGACCAGAATCAGTGTTCCACCTGGGGGTTCAGTGAGCTCCCTGAACCAACACAAACTGTCTGTGAAGGTCTGTGGATTATCTTGGGTATCCAGGTCATGATTTCTGGAAAGACACACTTTGAATTTTTAAAGGTATTTCTTGGCTCTTTGAGCACCATAAGCTGAGTGCCACCTAGATCCATTATACTGGAGAGATGGCAGACATCTCTGCAGCTGATATCTTCAAAACTATCGATAGTATAGTATATTGGTGTGAGTTGAACAGATAGCACTACAGGCCAGAGGACAAATATGTATTTTTGATCCTGGGGTGGACTGTCTCTTTAGGAATTTGCACTGCCCATAACGTCCAGAATCACATCAGTAACTCCTCTTTTTTTCCTCCAGAACTATTTTGCCAGGAACTTCTACAACATGAGGATGCTGGCGCTGTTTGTTGCTTTTGCAATCAACTTCATCCTCCTATTCTATAAGGTACATGTCACCATTTAGTAGAGCTGCAACAATTCTGCAAATAATTTATTATTAATCAATTATTAAATTAATCCCCAACTATTTTAATAATTGATTAATCAGTTTGAGTAAAATTGAAAGAAAAAAGTCAAAGTTCTCTGATTTCAGCTTTTTAGATGTGAATATTTTCTGTTTTTTACACCTCTCTGACAGTAAACTGAATATCTTTGAGTTGTAGACAAAACAAGACATTTGAGGACGTCATCTTGGGCTTTGGAAACATTGATCAATATTTTTCATCATTTTCTGACATTTTATAGGCAAACAACTATTAATCGATTAATTGAGAAAATAATTGACCAATTGATCGACTATGAAAATATTTGTTAGTTGCTGTCCTGTCATGTAGTGGTGCTTTTGCCAAGAAATGGAAACGTTGTTTTTTCGCAGTAACATGTGAGAGAGAAGTAATAACACATTCAGACCAACAAGCACTGTGCTTGTTAGTCTGCTGCTACAAGATGAAGGTAGAAAATGAAATATGACACTGATTTGTTCTTCTTTGAGGTATGAATGTACAGCTCAAGAAAGTTATCAGTGCAGTGCTATTTCTATTCTCCTTCTTGATACTTGTGAGTTTAATAGTGAAGATAGTACAATTAGATTAATAAGAAAAAACATTAGCTTTTTTTCACAATAATAATAACAACGAAATGTAATATCTCTACAGAAAAGAGTAAAATCTGTGAAAACGTTTTCAGCTATGAAGTTATTAAACTCTTTAATTATAATCTTACATTATTATGATGAAGATTTTCCAGCAGGATTAATAAATTGCTCCCCCCAGGTTTCTACGTCCTCGTCTGTGGTGGAGGAAAGGGAGGTGGTGTACACCAGCAGCCAGCCACACAGCAGCGTGCAGTGGGATCCACTGGCAGCAGAAGTGATGGAGTCAAAGGAGGAGGTGATGGAGGAGGGCGGGGAGCCCCTGAAGCCCGTCACAGTGCGTTTTGTCCTGGAGGAGAGCAGTGGATACATGGAGCCCATGTTACGAATCCTGGCTGTCCTGCACACCGTCATCTCCTTCTTCTGCATCATCGGATACTACTGTCTCAAGGTAGGACACTTTCACATACAGCTGAAAAATGACTAAATATTGGAATCTGTATCCAGAATTTGTCATTAAAACAGTCAAACACCAACAAATAATTTGGTCTTACAGTCTTAATTTTAATAGAAATTTTATATGATTTAAATTTTCTAAAATGAAATACCATGTGTGATGTAGGTGCCACTGGTGATCTTTAAGCGTGAGAAGGAGGTGGCGAGGAAGCTGGAATTTGACGGCCTTTACATCACAGAACAACCATCTGAGGACGACATCAAAGGACAGTGGGACAGACTGGTAATCAACACACAGTGAGTAGACCCTGTGTGTGCAACACTGTCTGTATGCATGTACCGTCTATACATCATTATCTGCATCCGAGCCCATACTCAGAGTGGGCGTGGCTAAAAGGACTAATGGTGCTTAACCCGGAAGTGGGTGGGACTGACAGGAAGCTGTTAAATTAAAGGGACCTGCATCTAGATAGTTTTGGTGTGAGTTGCAGAGTTTTGGTACCACAAGCTGAGTGCAATTTAGTTTTATATTGAAGAGAAAGCAGATATCTCTACAGCTGATATCTCCAAAACTCTGCAACTAACACCAAAAAAGAAAAGAGCTCTACCTGAAAATAATGACCTAACATCTCAAAATAATGACTTAGTATGTTAGTCATTTTGAATAAAAAATATTTTGAAATATATAGTCAATATTGTGAACACTAAATCGGTATTACCTCTTTATAATGTCTTACTGGATCTTCTTTTTTCCATCATATTTACAGAAATGTGTCTCCACAGATGCAGATGTTTGGAGATGAGTGTATAACATGGATCTGTGTTCCTCACTGTTAACAGAGTCCAGCCTGCAGTGCAGTTCATACACTTCAGTAAAACACCACAGAACTATAGAGAAACACACAACGCTCACGTTCACATTTATTAATTGAAAACTGATTTGTTTGGAAATATGAGCATGTTCAATGAATGCCGCTCTTGTAGGGTCCTCATGCACAATACTGGCTCTTATTATAAATCTTGAGATCCTGAGAAAATCAAACTGAAAAGATGTTGTATACATGTGATTTTATCTTGTTGGAGTGCTTTGCTTTTACATTTCAAACACTCACAATAATACATGTTTATAGGTGATGTGACTCATGAGCCTTTTCCCTCTGATTTTCAGATCTTTCCCCAACAACTACTGGGACAAGTTTGTGAAGAGGAAGGTAGGTGTTGCTGTTTTTATAGTCTGGGACTATAGTCACAAATAATCTGATCCCACTGTTGTGAGTCCTCTTTAATGGCACTCAGGAGTTTCCTCCTATTTACAACTTTTAATGACAGAACAAAGAGAACTCAGGAAGAGAAGAGATGGGGTTCAACCTTTTGTTTTGAATGGGATGAAAAAAAGACAACACTCATTCTTGAGAAGTGGAACAAAAACGGAAAATACATTTTAAAAGATCAAACTCTTGGTTATTAAATGTGGTCTGAGTTTACGTCTTACCGAGTTGACAATTTTTTTTTTTTTTTCCCAGCATCATCGTAGTTTCTCTTAATGCTAATGAAAATACACATTTTAAATAATAATTCTTATTAAGCTTTGATGTTGCTGACATGTTATGTTTGAGACACATCTGATAGCAATGTTATTTGATGAATTTGTCAAAAAATTGAAAGTTTACCATTGACTGAGCAGTATTCCCACCTTTTTTAAACCAGGAAGTGAGACACGGGTCCTTAGGGGTATAGCTAACTTTTTTTTAATGTCTGATTAAATCATTGAGTTTAGAACAAAGATGATTATAATAGCACATTTTACACCTATGTTATCAGTAAGTATTGTTACTTTTAGATGTTGAAGGCTTTTAACACATTTTTAAATATATTAAATTTGTGAATTCTTCCCGAGGACAAGCCTGTTTTCTGGCATAGAGCAAGTTTAGAAATGTAAAAATTTTAAGTTAACTAAAATGTTTCTGAAATTACATATTTCATGCATATAAAAGCTTTAAGAATAACATTTTCACCAAAAATAGGTTAGAGTGTCAATATTAATAATTCTTAAAGTTGGGTGTAGTTTTTTTGGGGGGGGGATTAAGAAATTATTTGTCTTAATTTCTATTTTCTGAGAATCTATTTGATATGTTGTTCCCCTGGAAAGTGTTTCTCCAAGAAGAGCTTCTTTTCCTCAGGTGATGGATAAATATGGAGAGTTCTACGGTCATGATCGCATCAGTGAGCTGCTGGGAATGGACAAGGCTGCTCTGGACTTCAGTGATGCTCACAAAAAGAGGAAGCCCAGGAGAGATGGCTCACTGGCTGCTGTGTGAGTATTCTGTGTGTGTGTGTGTGTGTGTGTGTGTGTGTGTGTGTGTGTGTGTGTGTGTGTGTGTGTATAAACATTTATTAGTTACTGGCCACTGCACCTTATTAACACCCAGATTAAATTATTTTTAATGATAAGATGATCCACACTTTCTGTTTCTGCCAGATCACACACCAGACAAATTCAGTTTCTTCTTCCAAGTCAGTGCACCAACTTGTTTAAAGTGGAACAGGCAGAACACCAGCTCTGATCTGAGAACAGACAGACCCTCTTTCTTTGATTCGTGTGAAAAATGCCCAACATGCTGATCTGGCATTGATGGGATCAGGTTTTATTAGCAGGACTTTCATTCACCCTGAAAGCAAGGTCTGCTTCAGAGGCTTAACTCAGGGTTAGGAGTCTCCTGATCACGTGGTATCACTCATGATCATCCTCTGTGAGCTTCTTCTCTTCTCTCTCTGTCATCAGGCTGAACTCCATTGATGTCAAGTACCAGATCTGGAAGCTGGGGGTTGTATTCACAGATAATGTAAGTATTCAGCAGCCATGTCTGGCTCCATCCTGTGGATTCACTGCAGAATTCCAGCTCACAATAACATTTTTTTTAATTTAAAGAATTTAAATATTATTGTGACGTTCACAGTAATTCATTATTCAAATACAGATTCCTCCTTTAACCACATTATTACTACAATACACTATATTTCTCAAACTTCACTATAGTTATCCTACACTGACTTATTGAATAAGGTTACTACTGTTTCTGATGTGGTTTCTAGTGGATATGGAACATGAAAATACTTTTGAAATCATGTATTTATTACCTGTGCATGGACAGAACAAAAACAATCATTATGTAATCATTTTAAACTTGCACAAATAACACCCTGGAAATATTTTAAGAAACATAAAATAATAATAACATCATTTTAAATCAGGTACATATATAGACATGAGTTGAATATCTTAGCTCAGGTGGGTTTATTTTCTGCTTTTTCATTCTCACTGTTTATGATGTATGAGATGTTTTGGTCCAGTTAAAGGGACAATTCATCTCAAAATCTAAAATACAAATTTTTCCCTCTGGCCTATGGTTCTGTTTATCCATCTTTGCTGTTGTGGTGTGAGTTGCAGAAGTTTGGAGATATCAGGCATAGAGATGTCTGCCCTCTTTACAATATAATAAAACTAGATGAAAAACACACAAAAAAAATACATTTGAAAAACTTAACAGCAATGTCTCTTTCCAGAAATCATGACCCCCAAAAATCTACCAGAATAACTTTTTTTCTAACAGAAAGAAAGTAGTTCCTATAGGAAACTGCTCACAACAAGGTCTGTGGATTATCTTGAGTAACTGGGTCATGGTTTTTGGAAAAAGACACTGGTTTTAGGTTTTTTTTTTGTGCTTTGAGCACCAGAATCTTTTCAGTTAGTCTTAGTTTTAGTGTAGTCCCATTATATTGAAGAGAAACCAGACAACTCTATGGCCAATATCTCCAAAACACTGCAACTCACACCACAACTAACTAGATGGATAAACAGCACAATATCCATAATAATATCCAATATCCATAATATCCACAGTTGTTCACACACAGTATATCTGTCACTGTCTAAACTTACCTCTGTCTGTCTCTGTCCCTCTCTGCAGTCCTTCCTCTATCTGGCTTGGTATATGACCATGTCCATCCTTGGTCACTATAACAACTTCTTCTTCGCTGCCCATCTGCTCGACATCGCTATGGGCTTCAAGACACTGCGTACCATTTTGTCCTCAGTCACACACAATGGCAAACAGGTGAACAAGCGCATACTCAGCTACAGAACACTCAACATCAGTACACTGCACACACGTTTCAGCACATGAACTCTGTCCTCTGTCCTGCAGCTGGTGTTAACAGTGGGCCTGTTAGCAGTGGTGGTGTACCTCTACACAGTCGTGGCCTTCAACTTCTTCAGGAAGTTCTACAACAAGGGTGAAGATGGAGAGCTGCCAGACATGAAGTGTGACGACATGTTGACGGTGAGTGTTATAGCTGCAGTGCAGTCAGACGTACTGTGCTTCAATAGAAAAGCTAATGAAGCTTTTACTACCATTTACTGCAGGAGGTTGAAATGAGTAACACATGGATGGAGGGTGTATCAAGGGTTGATACTGAGTCCCATATTATTAATATTAATAATAACTTTATTTATATAGAACTTTACAAAGTCATGAAAACAAAAGAGATTACACAAAGAATACAGGACTGCTATAGTAAAAATGATAAGCAATGTATAAACTGCTGAAACACAACAGCAACGAGTAAAAAACAGAATAAGTAATTGAATAAAATGCAGTTGTGAAGAAGTGTGTTCTTAAGTTGGATGGAATGAAAAAATGGAATGAAAGTGAATATACTGAATGAAACTTGAGAAGACTGAATGGATTCTGACATCATGTTTATTATTATTATCATTATTATTATCATTATTATTATTATTGTTATTATTATTATTATTATTATTATTATTATTATTATTATTATTATTATCATTATTAAGGAGAGGGAAAAAATCTATTCTCCTAAGTATTGTGATTTTTTTAAAATTTAAAATCGAATTTTCAATTCCTGAATCAGTTCAACGCATGCTAAATAACTAGGGCTTAGTCCATTAGCTTGATGCTAACACATAATGGGAATTACCATTAACATGCTAAGTGAAATAAATATTATCATAACAAACAGATCTATTTTAATCCACATGGGCACTAGTTTCCTCTGTGGAAACAAACCAACAGCTGCTAACTTTACATTGTTACTCTGGCTTCAACACTCCACACTGTAAAGCTACAGCAGCCTGAAAGGGTCACAACTCAGTTTAAATAAAAGGTGGAGACATTGTGCCAGGATTTTTCTATTTTGTGTATTATTTTCTCATTAAACTGGCTTGATGAACAGGAACAGCTAAATAAAGCAGTTTACCTCAAAAAGTATGAAGTATGTGTCTTTATAAATGAGACTTGTTTAGATATTTAAATAAAAACTTCAGGTACAGGACGCCCTGTTAGCCTGCTTGGTAGCACGTGCACCATGTATCAAATCTGAGGTTGATTTCTGCTCAGGTCCTTTGCTGCATGTCATGCCAAACTTTATATGTAACACGTGCACTTTACTTATAAAAGCATACATAATGTTTACTTGATTCATACTTAATTATTATGATCATGTTGCACTGCTTATGTGGCCACTTTGATGAACTCTCATGAATCTCACTTAAAACATAAAACTTAACTATTGGAGGCAATGGAATTCTTTTCATATGGGCTTTCAGCAAAGCTGTACTGGGAGCAGAGACTGATCATTACTGTTGACATTTCAAGGAAATAATCTGATGCTAAAATCTGCTGTTGTTACCATCATCCCAGGTCTCCCCTATTAAATAGGAATGAATGCATAAGTCATTACTGCTGCGTCATTACTGGTCATCAGACACTGATTATGTTTATTACCTGGAAAAACAGACTTCTGTTAAAGTCAGCAAAAGGTTTCTCCCAGTTGAACAAAGAAATTGAATAAATCAGCTGTAAAAACATGTAAACTGTGTCATTAAGACAGATGAGTATTATGGAACAACATGGGATCTAAAAATAACACTGAACTATGTTAAATGTTCACTGAATGAGTTATTGTCTGTTAATGAGTTGTAAGAAACCATAGATGAGAAGGAGCAGATGTTTTACTGTGAGTTTGGCTCTGTTAAATTGAACAATATGTTAACAGAGCACAGCAACACTCCCTGAATCCACACAGAACTTGGAGCTTCACCAACATGAGCCTACTTTTAGTCCTAAAAGGGACTTCACATACATGTTATCCAATCAATCAACTTATGTAACTGATATTTACTTTGACAGACACTGTTAGATAGTGTGTTTTCAGGTGTCTTTTGTGCTCTGTCTTAAATAGGAACAATAAAGCAGTCTTACTTAAGGTTTGAAATTATTATCCTACTCTAGAAGGCCTAAGGAATCCATTGGCACCAATCATGTCATGCCAGCTTCTTTGAAAGTTGGCTAAATAACGCTCTAAAATCTGCTCATTACTTCTGTTAAAATCTATATTTTAGTCTTATGGTCATCTGCATGGTTGAGTGTCTCGGCCCCTATCTGGGCAGCGTCTCGCTGCTGGTCAGGCTGATAATGTCAGTAACGCCTGTCTCATTGAGAGTCCTGCGGAGGCTGTCAGTTTGGAGGAAACAGCTCCATGTATGGACAGAGAGTCATGGGTCAGAGCTTTTAGTCTGACAGTGTTCACCCTCGGGCTCTGTCTGAGGTCCAGCTGAGATTACACAGCCTTTTTTTGTTAGTTTCTCTTCTGGGCCTCTGTTAGCTTTTTAGGAATAGCAACAGTTGGCGTGACAGGGGGTCACACGAAGTGGGGTGTTTTCTCATGATGCAAGTTCAGCTCTGGGCTCTCTGAAGCTCTGTGAAACCTAACATTTATGATTCTGGATAATGGAACCTGGAAATTAGCTTCATGATACCACAGCAGGTTATGCAACATAAGCTATTATTATGATTTATGCTGATAATGTGCTGCAGGAGCTTAGGCCAAAGATAGCTGCTAACACACTAATCTCACTTCATGAGACAGACATCGGTACAGTTGTAACAGCTTTGTTGTGAGTTTTAAACATTCGTGGTGTGACTCTTTACATTGACAGAAAGGTTTTGATGCAGGTTGCAGGTTTGAGTCAAAATCTATATGAGTGTCTTCTCAGTGATGGAGGGAGGACACAGGTAAAGCCAGATGAATTACAGCTGTGATGAGGCCGTTCTCTGCTGCCAAGCCATCTGAAAGAAATACTATATAAGGGCTCTATGGTGTGTGTTTTCTTGGGGTGGGGTGGGGGGGCCTTCTGTCACCCGGAAATTTCAGGACACACACACTTTAATCCCCTATAGTCAGCCACCCATAGCATTCCATAGAGCTCTTGTGTTTCCTATTAAGGGGCCGGGTGGCAGCTCCGCCTGCTCTACAGGAGGGTGACAGGGGCTTAGTGTGATGGAGGGATAGACTGATGAAGGACCACTGCCCCCGGGGGAGGTTTTTGCTCTTTTCCTCTCCTCCCTTTATGTGAATAAATCCCTTAAAATAACACTGACAGAAGGATGAGAGGGTCTGAGCTGATCTCTCCTTTTCTGTTCACTTGTTCCTCTCCCAGCCTTCACACAGGGGTTTTCCCATCTCTGTTCCTCTGCCTTTTTGCTTAGTTTTCTGCAGATCTTGTTCCCTGTATGTAAACAGTAATTAGTCTGTTGAGACCTTTTAAGTCTTTTTGTCATTTACACACACTGACTCATTCTCTTTCTTTGAACTTTGAACAACTTATTGTTCATTATGTCCCAACATTTTCAATCTACAATCCATCATTTACACTGATTCCTCTTCAGAGCATGAGGCAGGAAGGAACCCCAATTTTTCTTCCAAACCCAACCCATACTGTACTCATCCTGTTATTATTCACTCTGTCTGTTATGTTCCGGTGCAGTTGATGCTTGCACTTGATTTTAAAGCTGTGTTAATTTTGACAGGAATTTTTAATGTAGTTGTAGTCTTGGTTGTTTACTGAACATTTTAGTAAGTTTAATCACATCTTTTGTCTTTTAGTCTCTTTTGTTTTTAGTCAAGATTTAGTCATATTTTTAGTCGCAATTTCAGTCTCTAAATTGAATTAAATTGTTCCCTTAATTTAAAACTCTTTATTATTTATCCTTAAATAAAGTTCTTTCATAAATTGGATAGTAATTATCACAAATTAGCAAATTACCTCTCATTGTTACATTTATCCACCTCAGTAGTGGGGTAGGATGTAACTGTGGAACTCCTTGTATTTGACATTAACTCACATAATCTGTGACATCCAGTAGAGTTTTATTTGTAGAAGACAAATACAGGATCTGTGTATCAAAGTTTGACAGATCAAGCATGAACAACTACTGAGTAACTAATGCTCAAAAAAAGTGTTACTACCATCCAGGTCTCTGCTGTCATATTAGATATGACATAAGTCTTTACTGACGCATCATTATTGGTTATCAAACACTGATAACATTTTATTACCTGATAAAACAGATTTTTATATAACTTACAGAGCTCCCCTGCTGAATTAGATGTCATGTTTCATTCAGTTGGGCTCAGCTGTAAAAATGTGTAAACTGTGTCATTAAGACAGATGAGTATTATCTGGGAAATATCACATTTATTCACTCTGCATGGATCTAAAACTAATACTGAACTATGTTAAATGTTCACAGAATGAGTTAGTATCTGTTAATTAGTTGTAAGAAATCATAAATTATCTTTTAGAAAGAGGAGATGTTTTACTGTGAGCTCTCTTAAAGTTAACAATGTGTTCAATCCACACAGAATTTTGAGCTATGCTAACAAGCTTTGACTTCACATGTTATTGAACCAATTAAGTTATAAAACTGATATTTATCTTGACAGACACTGTGGGATAGTGTGTTTTCAGGTGTCTTTTGAGTACGTCTTTCATCTACAAGGTTCTTCATCTTAATTGGGAAGAATACAGCAGTATCAGTGTTGAGTTTGAAATTATTATCCTACTCTAGAAGACCTAAGGAATCCATTGGTACCAATCATGTCATGCCAGCTTCTTAATAATGCTCCAAAATTTTATAAAATCTCGGCGAGAGAAAAACAGGCATGGAGATTTTCAAAGGGATCCCTTTGATCCCACATCTCACCTCTGCTAATCTCATGCAGTATGTGTTATTTTTGCTGGTCAGTTTTTATAATTCTTCACACTGGGGTCCCTAAAAGGTATTGGGATCTCTTAAATTGGGTCTGATTGGAAAGTTGAGGCTCATTTGGAATCACTGAGCCCAGTTTTATTCGTGTGTAGTTATAAAACTTGACCTCGCTATATAAAATGACCTACAGTGACCTCCAGGATCACAGCCTCATGAAACTTCACATCCACAAAAAGTGTTCACGGGATTGATGGATGATGATGATGATGATGATGATGATGATGATGATGATGATGATGATGATGATGAGGGGGTGTCTCAGCAATCAGAGCAGAAGTGTTTGCCATCCAATCGATGAGAAATGCAGTTCTCACAGAAGTCACCAAAAATGTCAAATCACAGCATGAATTTTTCTGTGGTGTTCCTTAACGCTTAACTATCTCATTGTGACATTTTTTTCAACAGTGATCAGAAATTATTAAATTGTGCATCAAATCTGTGTAATAAATTATATCACCTCAAAAACTGCTGCAGCAATTTAAGACACATGACAGAGCAAGAGAATACCATCATATACGTCCATCATCATGTTCTAAACTAAAGAAAACATTGCAGGTTTATGAGTAGAAAAATGTGATGTAGAGAGCTGACCTGCTGCTTAAATGAATCTTCAGGTTCCAGCTGTCAGATGATGCAACTGACCTGTTGCCCCCCCCTAGATCTCCCAGACCCAGCCTCCCCTAAAAATGACAGAAATAGGTGTATTTAGTATACTTGCATGTGTTTTTGGCCTTTTGACATCATGAGCTTCTCTTTTTTTAAAACTGAAACCAAATTTAATTTGTTTGTCCCTCAGACTTGCATTTTTTTTTAAAAATTACTATTGTAATTTAATGCAAAATAACAAGTTTTTTTTGCAACATTTCAGTGAAGCTGCTGTAAATTCAGTCAGTGTGAGTTGCAGTAATCACAACTGGACCTCATTCCTAATCCAGCGTTTTAAATTTCCTCTGTCTCTCCCTCTCCCCCTCTCCTCTGTCTCCTCAGTGCTACATGTTCCACATGTATGTAGGGGTGAGAGCAGGTGGAGGGATCGGTGACCAGATTGAGGACCCAGCGGGTGACGAGTATGAGATCTATCGCATCATCTTTGACATCACCTTCTTCTTCTTTGTCATCGTAATCCTCCTGGCCATCATCCAGGGTGAGAGATCCAACACACACACACACACACACACACACACACACACACACACTGACCCACAGTGAAGACAGCCTTATGTTGTTTTCCTGGTTTATAATTATCAAAAGCTACAACCAGTCCTGATTTGTCGGCATCATAACCTGGATCAGATCCATATCTTGGAGCCATGTCCTGGGAACCATGATCATGGGTGTGTGTTGGTGAAACAAATGGAATGAGCTTATGTATGTTATGAACTTCAGGACAGTCTCACATCTGAGACTTCGGCTGAATTGGCTGCTGAACTGAGTGAATATCTAATTAGTCCTTTGTTTTATGAAAACACAAACAAGCAAAGTATCTAATAACACGTTTCTGCGGTGTGGCAAACACTCACTTGCTTTACAGTATCTTGAGTTGCAAAATGGACCCATATAAGCCATTACTATTGAAGGTCTATTAGATAAAACTAAAGATTTGTGGTTTTTTGGTGGTTGTGGTCCAGTTAGTTCTCACAAACCCTCAAAACATGTTGATTTGAACAGTAAAAGTATCTGGGTCAGTCTGTTTCACCTCTACACATCTGTGTTCTGAACACTCTAGGGTTGATCATCGATGCTTTTGGAGAGTTGAGAGACCAGCAGGAACAAGTGAAAGAAGACATGGAGGTGAAAAGACTAACGCACACACACACACACACACACACACACACACACACACACACACACACACACACACACACACACACACACACACACACACACACACTTGTTACCACTTGAAACAATGTAGTATTATACAGCACAAAGTGATAGATGTAATAAAAATGTAAATGCGCATAATTAGATTTCTTTTACAGCACACAGAAGCCTCCCAGATTGCACCACTTTGCATGACATCCAGATGCAAGTTGCAATTTAACACTCATTAGGTGTCACAAATAGAGACTGGCAGGTAAATGTTTTGTGTAATGGCAAGCATTTAACACTTCCATGTTTCTCTTCCAGACCAAATGTTTTATCTGTGGAATAGGCAATGACTACTTTGACACAGTGCCACATGGCTTTGAAACGCACACGCTACAGGAGCACAACTTAGCCAACTACCTGTGAGTACATCTGCAGTTTGTGTGTGTTTGCAAGTGTGTACTAGTACCTCTAACATAGTGCCAGACAGTGTTTTATGATGAGGACCTGGATTCAAAATTATCGACAGATACCAGAGAGACATTTGACTGTCATTATACAGACACCATGTCTGCCTTTTACAGTACACCTGAATGAAAGACAAGTGTTTCATATGTTGCTGTTTACGTTGCAGTTATGACAGAGTACGTTGTCATCACATGGATAAGGTGCAAACACCGTCTGTATCGAGCAAGATGGTGGAAACATTTCTCAGCTGTATGGTTTTGGTCATGTGTTAATCCTTCCTTTGAGACAGACTCACTAGAACTGAGGAAATAGAAGCTGCCTCAACAGGTCTAGTTTATATGAAAACCCATTACTGCCAGTGAAAGAAAGAAAATATCCCCATGGTAAATTATAATTAGGAGATTTTAAAAAATCGAACTTGTAAAGTCATAATTTTATCTTTTTTATTTTTCACTTTTTTATCTCATATCTTATCTCACATACCTTATGTCATATATAACTTTTAATTTTATAATTATTACTTTTTGTCTCATAATTATGACTTTTCCTATCTTAATTTTGACTTTTTTACCTTATAGTAATGATTGTTTTTCTCATAACTATGACTTTTTATCTCATTTTGAAATCTGAAATCTCATAATCTCAAAGTCAATTCCAACTTTTTATCTCATGATTCACTTTATATCTCATAATTTCAACATTTTATCTCATTTCAACTTTTTTTAAAATCTCATAATTATGACTTTAATCTCAATTTCAACTATTTATCTTATAATTGACTTTTTATTTCATAATTTTGACTTTTTTATCTCATGATTATGACTTACCACGGGGATGTTTTTTTCTCTTACAGGCAGAAATAGGCAGAAAAAAACAGTAGGAATTTGGTCACTTTATTGTCCTTTTAAGAAATAGGATTAAAGGCCAAAAAGTGATGCGTTCAGGTCTAGTTTTTCTTCAGAGTAGGATTAATATTTGGAACTGTTGCCAAGTGTTTTTGCATGTGGGTATATGTGTGAAAATATTGTCAGTGGATGTGTTTTTCTAAAAAGTGTGTAAATGTGTGTGTTTCAGATTCTTTGTGATGTATCTCATCAACAAAGATGAAACAGAGCACACGGGCCAGGTAAACCAGCTCACTTCCTTTTGTAGTAAACACATATATTAATAAATATACATTACTGTGATACTGTATTGTGGTTTGTACAGCTGAGCTTCAAACTGTCTCAGTGTTTCTGATCCTCACTGTCAGCTGCTTGTTAAAGCCTCAGTATGCTTCAAACAATGACAGGCGTTAGCATTAGCTTACATTAGCCAGTTACACTTATTGAATCTGCCAGTAAGAGACATCATTTTAGCCAACAATATCCATCCTCATCAGCTAGAAAAGAGAAGCTGCTTTTGTTTACTTCTCGAAGGAATCAAAGATGTTATGTGTCAACAATTAATCACAATTTCAGTGTTGAATGTGCCACTGTTATAAGCACACTGTAAGTCATGTATGTACAGTGCAAGAATGCAGAGCTTGACAGGCACAGTAACTAAGGAGGATGGAGCTTAGCGAAGGTTCACTTGTGATTACTAGTTTGATCACAAACATCTCCTGCTTATCTTGGCAGGTAAGAGAGTCCAAACATGTCACTTACATTACAGAATACCACCTGGTGAACTTCAGTGTGGCCCAGGATACACTGTGTACATACTACTGAAAGAATGTGATCACATGCAGCCCAGACCTCAAATGTGCTGTGAGTGATGGCATTTCAATGTGTCCTCAGTGAGTCTTATGGGCATTCACACCTATACTTACAGCTGTCCTCTTGTGATCGGATCACCGTGTTAATGCCAGGTGTAAACAGCCTATTTGAGGAGAGACTCTCAACTCTCAAGCTTATATTTCGGCTCTCTGTACGATGTCAGGCTGTTCACGCTGCCATTCAGACCAGGTAGAAAGACTTTTTCCCTCAGATATAGTCGCACAACATAGTTTGTTTGAAGCATATCAAGACCTTAAGTGGCGCAGTGATTGAAGCTTACAGTGCTGTTACTAACCTGGGGCCGGTTGCACCAACAGGACTTACACCTTGGACTTTTGGCTGCGCTGAGTCAAACCGTGCCATGCTGATTTGATTTCCATTACTACTTTTATCGTGCCAAGCCATGCCTGAGATGGACCTATTCTTAAGTGGGGCCAAAGCGAGCCCAACCCGCCTCCAAGCAGGCTGCGGTGACATCTCGCCGGCTGCAGCCAAACCTTGACAATGCTCCTTTTCTCCCCCTCAAACAAGCGAGTATTCTGATCTGATTATCCCAGAGACATAGTTACATGAACGGTTATTCCGCTGCTATACAGCCACTCGATTCGAGCCTCCTAGACCTTGTCTTTATTTAAAAAACACATCTCCAAGCGGGTAGCCCTGTTGTGATGGAAATGCAAACCTTTGCTGTGCTGGGCTAATGAGACAAGTCAAACCGAGTCAAGCCAGGCTCGCTCTGTATATGGAAAAGGGCCACTGGTCTTAAGCCAAGTCGGTCTTATGTTGGCATTCTAACCTAATGGTTACAACGGTTGCACCATCTAGCCGTGAGCTTTCTTCTTGTAAACTTACACCTAGTCAGGAAAGTTAAAGTAAAGTCAAACTTTACGCGATTAACACAGAAATAGAGCTTTTAGTCAAAGATACCTTCTATTCAGTACCATGAACGCTTAAAGAGACGAGTTATTCAACAGAACTGTGAGGAAAATTAAATCAATACAGGTGGGAAATGAACTGTATTCAGTTGGACATAACATCAGAATAAGAATTAAGTTAATAAAGTTTATTAAGTTTCTCCTCACTCAACAACTTTCAGCATTGCACGGTTGTCAAGGGAGTCTGGGGATATTGTGGTTACTAAGTGGTAAAATCAGTAGAAACAGTGTGCTCGCTAACATCCGTCCATCTATTTTATCTTAACAATGATTTATGTCTGTAATTTCCCTTCTAGTCAACTGTTTCTTTTAATGTCAGAGTGCTTGTGCTGGCTGTGCAGCTCTAGAAATTTTCTTACCTCAATGCGAGATGAAATTGCCCTTTTGCCTTTTCTTTATCTTTGTTCCTCCATAGTGTTGCCAAAAATTAGAAATTATCAGTTACAAATCAGCGACACATCAAAATATTGTTAACAGTGTATCCTCGTTACACTCGCTGCAGCCATAGTCTTGAGGACAGTGATATAAGACCGGGCATAATTAAGACTAGACTTAAGTTGGTTGGTGTAAGTCCATTCTAAAGACTGGTCTTAACTAAGACTGAGTTAGCAGTTCAGACCAGGCTTAGTAAAGACCAGTTGGTGCAACCCACTGCTGCTGGTTGGTACACAATGCAGAGGAGTCAGATAGATTGTAAATGTGTGATCTGGAATATAAGCCCCTCCTCCAATCTGTTTGTCTTGAAGGAGTCTTACGTATGGAAGATGTACCAGGAGCGTTGCTGGGAGTTTTTCCCTGCTGGTGACTGTTTCCGGAAACAGTACGAGGATCAGCTCAACTGATCTCTCCTCGGAGCAACAGACTCTTCCCTTTCATACTGTAACCTGTTCAAGGCCCTCGACAGCCATCCTCCCTCTGCTTACCCCTCAGACCTTTCTTAACGCTCTCTAAGGAGCGCCTGATCTACCGAACGATGGGTTCCGAACTCGGCTCCACATCCCAGTCCAGGAGGAACTACATCTCCAGCCTCCTCTACAGGCCCCGCCCCAAACCTTCCTCCCAGCTCTTCCTCATCCAGACAGTCAACTCGCCAGCTCTGCCCCAACTTCCAGCACACTTTGTTTGGAATGCTTCTAAGACTTTGTACATAAAAAATATCAGATTATATGCTGTAAAATATGTGACTGGTGGCACGTCAAGGTTTTTGGCTCAGATGATGACTTCTTTGCTTCATCTTATTCTACATTCACAGTAACAAGCAAAAAATACAAAGGAATAATGGAGCAAGGGAACAAGGAAGGACCCAAAGATGGACAGAGCAGGAGAGTGGACGGAATATAAAAAGGGAAGGGAATTCCTCCTGAAAGACTTTCAGGACAATGATCGATACACAAAGAGCAGACATTAGTATGATGATGTTTACGACTTTTCATGTGTACAATGCACGTTGCATGTAGGTATAGGGGGTGGACACATAAAAGAAACACCTCTACAACCCTGCTATAATCCAGCACAGCAGCTCTGCAATAAATCCAACCTTTGACAGTCTAAGAAAAGCCAACGATGTGAGCTCCTCAAAGAGGTGACGATTTCATCAAACTCTAAGTAACTTTATAAGACTTTTTAGTTTGTGGTACATGTCAAGTGGGAAGATACAAGGTGCCTCAACATAATAATCTAATCCAACACACCACCAAACTACAGTCTCCAGTTACCAAGGAGTTGAATAAACACCTCAGTGACACTGTCAATGAGAACTGAAGAGATTTTCACAAAAAGAGCTGTTGTGCTGGATTGGAAGTGTAGTTTACAGATGTTAACACTGTGTCCACACCCTGTACATGCCAACACTGTGTGTGAAGGGCTCCTTAACTAAGTGTTCACATTGCTAGCAACATGATCAACAGTCCATTTTGTTCCAGCGAAGCTGAGTGACCTGGAATCTCAGCCAAAGTTTTGGACGTCATAATCCTCCATCAGCTTGCAAGTTATTTAAATTTTCTTTTCTCAAGACAACATCAATAAATAAATGTCCCAGTAACTATGCTTGCAAAATTATTGGCATCTTTGGTAACTGATTGGTTTTTTTTTTGGCAGATGCTATTAGCACCTAGATGTGTGTAACCAACAATGCTATGTGCACCTGGGTTGTAAATAACTAATGTGGCAATTCACACCCACATGGAAGAAACAAACCACAACCTTTTCTTAAACCTAACCAGGTAGTTTTGTTGCCAAGACCTAACCAAACAGCGACTGAGAACCGAAAATAACTCTACATAAACTGTCACTCTTTACAACTTAAATAAGGGGATGGGTGCCAAAAAGCTGCCATGTGTCTATTGTCACATGGGTGTAAGTAGACACTCCTTTGTTCCGTTACCCTTTTTTTCTTTATGAGACACTATTAGCACCCAGCTGTCGAAAAATGCTATTTGCACCTGGGATGGAATAGTCAGTGTGGCTATTTACATCCAGGTGTATATAGCCTAGCATGACAGCGACAAGCACCCAGGTATCCATAGCCAAGATTGGTATTTGCAGTGTAAATGGAGCCATTTACACAGTTATTTAATAGCTGTTTGCAGCTATTTACACCTGCATGGCTGAGACAAATCATTTTCCTAACCTTATGAAAGTAGTTTGTTAGCCTAAACATAGCCAAGTATTTTGTTGCCTAAACCTAACCAAACTGCAGCTAAAAGTCTAAAATTAACCCATTCATCCACCACAAGTTCCTCTTTAGAGAGACTTGGTTGCTCTTTATAGTTAAACAGGGGAGATGGGCGTAAAAAGCCAGAAAGCTGTTGTGTGACTATTCTCACCTGGGTGCAAATAGCCACTCCATTTTATTTCGCCTTTATTTGATCTTTTGTCCTAATAGCAGCATGGCCTTGTGATAGAGACATCTGTCTGTCTGTCCAATACTCCAGATGGATGTAAGTGGACAACTACTGGTCAGATTGCCATACCACATGACCTACCGTCACCAATGTCCAGACAAATATCACATTTTTAGCCCCACTGCTGATCAAAGCTCTAAGAAATAGCTAAATACTCAGCATGTTTGTTCTGTGCAGCAGTAATGTGGTGTGTAGGAAACATCACAGTCTCTAGGTGTCACTAGAGGGGCTTTAGACTTTCTTTTTTCAATTAATCAACTATAGCTTGCTCGGTACATTTTTAATTAAGTGGCGTAGTTTTATGAAAAGCAATACCAAAGCAGCAAAAATTTCCTGATTCTGTTTCAAACTTTATAGCTGCAGACAAAGTTAGCGCATGCATGTTGGCTAAGATAAATAATGAGCCAGACTGGAGCAAACCATCAGTCATGTTTCCTGTAGTGGGAATGCAGAGCAAGGGCAGGCTGAAGACAGACAGATGGCCGATGTATGGATGGAAGCAGAGGGAGGGGAGACGGGAGGATACAGTGCCTTAATAAGCCAGGGGTGAGCTATGCAAGCTGGAGGAGGAGGAGAGAGGACGGTCAGAGAGACTGAGGATAACACTTAGAGCTGGGTGACAGGCTGTTTATGAAAGAAACATGCAGTGTGTGAGTGCTATAGGAAATTAGAAATAGAGAAAGAAAGATGAAGAAGGAGGCTTTATAGCTTTACGCAGTGCTAATAGGGGCGTTACAATTTAAAAAAACAACAATTCAATATGATTTAAATGATTGTGTTTGATTATACAGATGACCTTTAAATTGTCTTAAAGAGTCCTGGGAAGTCACATCATCTTGACTGAAAACTGAGTGCAGATGTTCAACAGCAGGTGTGAGAGGAGTGTGGTAGTTGTAATAAGAGAGGAGAGTGTAGTATTGTGCCACACATCAAGTGTAGATGGTTTCGTCCTTTTAACAAAAGCATTCAGCTCTTTGGGGTGGCTCTATATACACTCAGTTGCACTCATTTTTTTTTCCCTCTCTATTTGGTCACCAATCTGAAACTAATCCAGTCTAATACAACAGCCCTGAGAGAAGATTCAACTGTATCATCATTTTGGAGGATGTAGTTTGTGGTGCTGTTGAACTGTATTGCATTACATTGAAGTGATTCTAATATTTACATTTACAGATCAGCCACAACATTACAGTCACTTGTCTAATATTGCAATATTATGTATTGTGTTTCCATAATCAGTGGCAGAGTGGACTGAAAGGGCACCACTTTATTATTTTGTCTTGGATATTGGGCCACCCGAGAGGGCACTTAATCCCATTTTATTCACTACAGAGAGAACTGTGCCACATTTTCTCCACTGGAAGGCCACCCTAGAGGACACTTTATCACATTGTCTTGGACATTGGCCTCCCCTAGATGGTATTTATTGTGTTTCATCTACCATATTGGCATCCAAGATGGCACTTTTGCTGCATTTTTTCAAACATGGAGGCACCCAAAGATGCTTCCTTGAGTCCACCATTGGCCATAACAGCTCTCTCTGTCAAGGCCTGGACTCCACAAGACCTCTGAAGGTGTCATGTGGTATCTGGCACCAAGAAGTTAGCAGCAGATCTCCTAAGGTGGGGCCTCCATGGATCAAGCTTGTTGCTCCAGCACATCCCAGAGATACTTGATCAGATTGACATTTGGGGAGTTTGGAGGCCCAGTCAACACCTTGTCAGCACCAGGTCACCTTCTTCCATTGCTCCACGGTCACCTGCCCACTGTAGGTGCTTTCGGCCAGGGCTCAGCATGGATCAGCAAACGCTGTGCGTTCTGACACCTTTCTATCACAGCCAGCATTTCTTTTTCAGCATTTCTGCTACAGTAGCTTTTCTGTGTGATTGGACCAGATGGGCTAGCCCTCACTCCCTAGGCCCATCAGTGAGCCACGGACACCCTGTTGATGGTTCACCAGTTGTCCTTCCTTGGACCACCAGGAACATGGGACAAGACCTGCCATTCTGGAGATACTCTAACCCAACTGTCCAGCCATCACAGTCTGACAGTCGAGGACGCTCACATCTTCACGCTGCCCATTTTTCCTGCTTTCCAACACATCAACTTGATGAACTGACTGTTCACTTGCTGCCTGATATATCCCACCCTTTGACAGGTGCCATTGTATTGAGATGCTTATTTATTAACTTCACCTGTCAGTGGTTTTAATGTTGTGGCTGATCAGTGTAATCTATCCTCATTGACATAAATGGGGTAGACAAATTATTAGAAACATCTCTTGGTCTAAACAGACACCCTCAAGCTATAGACTGTATTAGTTTTAGCCTGGTGGACAGAATGAACTGGCAACTGAGTGTGTGTTACAATACTTGTTTAGTTAACCGCAGAACAAGCTATGCGTGTGATGGCTGTTCAGATTTCTCATTTAAGATGCTGCCATACAACCAACTTTAAAGATGGGTTCATCATGTTAGCTTAGCTTTGTTTTAGTGCTCTCTGCTGCAGACACACATACTGTATACTTTCTGTCTCATGCAATATCAGAGTCAACTTCGAGAGACAGAAATCTATCATCCATGTCAACAGGTTGGATTGTATGCTCCTTTTTTCTATTATGTATTTTACTTGTTACACCCCTCACTAAAAAGCAGAAAAAGTGGCCGCAAACCTTCCATAGAACACGTTTCATGACTTACAAAGTTTGGACCTTGAAGGATTTGGGTCAGAATGCACAGACAGAGGACGGATGAATGATAATATCAGAAACAAAATAGTCTATTTAAAGCATAATTATTATTGCATTATGGTTCATTTTTATTTATTTTCATTCCTCAGTGATAGGAAGTGTGTGTTGATTTGAATGAATGCTCCAAGCTGGCAAATGTTCAACAAACATGTCCTGGAAACATTTTCAAATAAGGATTGTTTATCCAAGGCCTTTTGTTTTTTTTGTTCTTTTTTTTTTTGGTGATGATCTTATGCAATACAGCAAACAGAGTTACTCTTTTTGTATAGACATTCTCCAAAAAAGTACTCAGAAAAAAAATTACGCCATTGCATGTTTATTATGCGGGTTTAATGAACAAGTATAACAAAAACCACTAAATCTATGTCACCCATAAATTGTTTAATAGGATTATTTAAGATGAATTAAGATTTCTGTACTATTGTATTTAAGTGTTGTGGGCTTCATTGTAACTCTTCAAGTCATTTGCCACAACTGCATCCCTTTGAAAAAAAGAAAGTGGCTCCTGCTTTTCTCTCACGTAACCATCTCTGTTTTAATATACTACGAGTCAAAGGTTTGTTTAAGTATCAATTGGTTTTAAGATCAAGCAATAGCCCTTCAGGGAGTGTATGGGAGGTGACTGACCATTGTAAATTGCAAACAAAGGCAAAACAAATAAAAGCTTGCTCAACTTTGTCTCAGATTAAAATACAATTATTTATTCATTTATTATCTATTTATTTATTTTCTTTACTTTAATAATGCTAAGGAAATAAAACTGAGGTCATGTTAAATAAGTTTACCACTTAATCTTAAAGGTGCAATATATGTGTATATAATGTGTAATACTTTATTGGCTCTTTGCATAAAACCAACACATTGCCGGTCACTCTTGTGTTGCAGCAATCAGTTGTGGTGGTCTAGTCTGTAAATATTGTGAGAATGTAACTGTCCCAGGATCAGTGTACACTGTGAACTGGGTTTTCTTTCTCTAAACCCCAAGTGACATCAGTGAAGCTTGTGAAAGGTGAACTGAGCTTCACATTCTGAAATACTTCAGTAGTTATGAATTATGGTGATATTTATTAGACCAGTGGGTTCTAAAGAAAGTGTTATATATTGTTAAAAAATACGAATTAAGAAAATAAGACAGTATAAACTAAAAATTAATTTGAAGAAATATAGACAAAACATAAAACTATGAATGTGGGAAATAATCCAAGACATTTGCAAAATTTGTGAATTAATCCGGGGTAGAGTCAGATCTGTGACTGCCCTCCACTCATTCAGACCAAAGCAACAACCAATCACATGACTGCCTCTGCCTCGTTTGTCTTTACTGACCAAAGGTCTTTATGATGAAAATTGGAATTATGAATGAATTATTGTTAAGAACATTTTGAAATAAATGGAATAAATCATTTATTATTCATCATAAAAACCTGAGTTTAAAAAAAAAAAAAACTATTTGAAGGGTTGTCCATAAGATTGACTTGACACCATCATAACAATGTCATTACACCTGTTGGTCTTTATGAATGTTTATAAGTGTAGTCATTATGTGTCATTTGGTCAGTTATGTCATTTTTATTGTAAAATTGAGATGTGTGTTATGACAGCTTGACGTTAATCAAGCCATCAGTGTCATAATGGCATCATTGACACAAAATGTATTCATGACACAGTTATAATGTTCTCATGACAGCCAATGTCAAAATCAACCACACAAGGCAGTGCAATGTAATGTAGACACATAAAGCTAAATAGTTTCTTAATGGCCCTCTATGGCATGTTTATGATAGGTTATGTAGTCTTGATTAGTGTTGTCATAACAGACATAATTGTCTTGATTAATGCCAAGCTGTCATATGAAAGACATTGTTGTCCTGGCTAATGTCAAGTTTTCATAACAGATATCTCAACAAATGTCAACTTTGTATTAAAAATAACACAACTGACTGACACTTAATAACAAGAGTCATAAACATTCATAAAGACTCTGTCATATCTATGACATGTGTCATTGCAGTCTTTTGCATATACCTTCAAATAAAGTGTTACCAAAATGGGTTAAATGATTTTACAGTTACAGAGTTATATATTTTGTCCATGTAATGTATTTATTTCATAATGTTAATTCATGAAATAGAACATTTTGAATTTCTTTAATAAGCAACCTGCAGTTAGCCTTAAAAGCTAGCTACCTAATGCTTATTTTTTTGCTACAGGACAAATGTCAACTCTCCACAGATACTATTGCGAAAAACATGGGTGACATTTGATTGCAGGGCTTTGCAAGTTAAGCTCTAAGTTAACTCACTTGAGTCAGTTTGTACGTGACTTTATGTCTGAAGCACTACAAATCAAATTTCACTATAAAATTAGCTTAAAAACCTTGGGGGAGGGGGTTGAAAAGAAAATGCTATTGCTGTAGTTTTGTTCATGCTGCCACTAGAGGCTGCTAAAGAGCCATCGTTACCAATTGCACCTTTAATGTTGAGTGAGGATGCATGAGCAGTTTCCATTTAGCACTGACTGTACAAGTATGATAACACAGTGGATGTTACAGTTGCAACCAACCAGTGTGAGTGTTGTGTATATTGCAGTGCGCTCATTCTACCATACTGATGTCATGCTTATTTTATTTTTGTTTTTTTTTATAATGCAATACCACATCAGACTGAATAATGCCATTACTACGTGGTATTTTGCTCATGCAAAAACAAATAAATATTTTCCATATTTACCACAGAGGGGCATGTTTAGTTTGCCACACAGTAGTGCATCATGTAGACTTTCTGAGTAGGCTATTGCTACTTCTGAGAGGTAAATGTGTAAAGAGGGACTGAGTCTATGAGCAATGAATGGATTTGCATGATTTTGAAAATAAAACTTTTTATTTATTAACTTGTGAAGAGGAGAATATTCTTAATTCTTAATTCATTCCTGTTTTGTGGTTACTTTTCATGTAGAACATACTGGCTGGGGCACCAGTGCATAGAGTACACATACAAGTTTATTTCACTCATCTCTGACAGTGTCTCAACAAATAAAAGCTTTACGAGGATTTATTGCAGGGCTGCTGGATTGCATTATGTTTATGGATCAGTATTTTAAGCTTTTACTTTGAAAATATTGGAATCAATATTTCAGTCATTGCAATGAAAATATGGTTAAAAGTTATATTTTACTAAGTAAGTTTATTTCTAGAGCACATTTCAAAAAGTCAGTGTTTTTTTTCCTATACAATGAAATTCTTCCTTTGTCTTCCACTCTGAATGTTGCTGAACAAGGAAACACACATATAAATAAAGAAAAATATAAAGTATAAAAAATTTGAAAATACCAATACAAAATATAAAAATGCAAGAGACAAATATAGATATCAGAGAGATAAGAGAAAAAAACATAAGTTACTGAGGAACACTATGTACAATTACAATATACAGTATCAAAAATACATGTTATATACAATGTACAATATACAATAACAGGTATAGAGACTGTGCAAAGGTAGCAGCATTGTAATGCAGTATAAATGTAAAAATCTGTCAGGAATACTGTGCAAAATATACAAATTGTGACATGACAGCTGACTGAAAGATTAGTGAGCTAAAAAGACCAGCGGCAAAAGTGTTTGTTTAGCCAGGATTTAAAGCTGGGGGTTGGAACGTTGGAGGAATCAGGAAGAATAAGCTAGATTTGAAATATCCAACTCAGCTGTCCATCCTGAAGTTTTCTTCATGCTTCATTACCTGCTGCAGCATGTTTTTTTTTTCTCTCTTCCTCAATCTAGTTACAAAAAGGATTGAATGCAGGTTTGACTGAAGGAGTTTTAATACCACTTGGTACTTGGATATTTAAATCAATACCTTAAAAGGTATTAAGTATCAACACTCAGCTTGACTGACTACTGCTGGATGATCAGTTGCCAACCACATCCAACTAGTTCATTCACATGAAAGAAAACACCTAACATTATCAGAATGATTCTGATCGATGGTTTACACTGCCTGGCCAAAAAAGTCACCACCTGCACTCATCCAATGGAAGGCTCAAGCAACGAAGACAACTAAGGAGACTGATGAAACTACTAAAACTGGGTTAAGTGTTATGATCTGGGGCTGCTTCAGATGGTCCGGTCGAGGTTCAGCAATATTGTAAGGTTTTTCCATTGATGGATTTTTTTCCTCCCTGATGACACGGGGATATGTCAGGATTCATGTGGCTCAGACTGTGAAAGAGTGATTCAGAGAGCATGAGACATCAGAAGAAGAAGACTTAACACAGAGGTCCGACTCTCAATACAAGATCTCTGTGAAAAATTAATGCACAGATTGGACAGAAATAAATGTGACATTGCATAAGTTTGTCAAAATGATGCCATGTCAAATGCATGCCATAATCAAAACTAAAGGCGGCCCCACAAAATATTAGAGTGTGTGACTTTTTTTGGCCAGGTAGTGTGTATCTGCTGAGCCTTTTCGATGGCTGTGCTACACATTAGCGGTGGTCAGGGAGAGATTTCCCCCTCTTCTCTCTGAAGCAGTTTGAGTATCTAAGATAAAGTCTTAAATGTAACCTATAATTATTATTAAAACAGTGAGTGTTTAGAAGAGTCAGAGTAACCCATCAGTCAGGTGATAGGACATGGAAGTGCTCCATAAAACTGAAATGAAACCCTGATTGAAATAGATAAAGGATTTCATTGGTGTTCATCAATGGCTGCACATGTGACAGGACAATTCTCTTCATTACTATTGAAACAAATGGCCGTTTAAAGAGGCCAGTGGTTATTTAAGCATTTAACATCCTGTAATGATTTTTGAGGAGAGGCTCTCAGCAGGGGGAGAGAAGAGTCACATCTAATGTTTTCTGTTTCAGATTTCCATGGATTCTTCAATATCATGATAAATTTGGGGATTGAGATCATTTATAAAGCTGCGCATAATTTTAGGTCTGTGAGAATGTTTACTGATTATTTCAGAGAAATATTTAGCCCTGGCTTGTCTGGCTCAAATTTGGAAATTAGCCAGACTTTTTTTTTAATATTTCAAAGAAAACTAAGAGGTGATCTTTTTTCTATCTCAGTCTGCTGACAGGCCTGCCCAAGAGAATGGGCTGAACAATCCAAACGCTGATGGGATTTAAGTTTGGGGTGTCTATATTTGATGGGGGCCACAGAGGTCGGGACAAATGAAATGGGCTTGGAAGGCATTTCTTTGATAGGCTTCAGTAAACTGATATGCAGTGAGAGAATTCATGTAACAGGAATAGTAACCAGAGTTTTGGCCTGATGATTAGATGGTGGCATCAAATACAAAAGATATGTGATCAGAAAAATATGCATCCTCCAAGAGGTGAATGAAAAATAAATACATGACTGACTGGAAGGAACTGATTTTTCTGTGGCAAGTGTGCACACAGCTGAACTCTCAGCAGGGCAGCTTCTTTGCATATATAAATGAAACAGAGGAGGAAAAACAGCGCTTAAGGTAACAGATGCTATACTTTTTTTTTTTTTTACACAAGTTGCACAATTGGCTGAGCAGTAAACAACACAACACAAGCTGAGGAGTGTATTTCCAACAGGGAACGCTGCCCTGGATACATAAACGTGGGCATCAGTTTCCCTGTGCACTCATATTGATGTTAGAATAAATAACTGAAGCACATGGCATCATATATAGTTAAGTCTGAAACTTGCATGGAAATATTAAAGCAGGATAAACAATATGATCTATATCATCATGAATGTTTAAACCAGTGGTAAACCGTGACTGTTTGGCTGAGTTCTGGCTGAACTGAAGTCCCAGCTCTGACACACCAACAATTCAGAAAAATGGAAAAAGATTTTGCTGGAATGAGCGGCAGGCAGCAAGTAGCTTGTGACGTGTTTGTGTTTGACATTAAGAGCTGTAATAATCTATATGACTCATTCTGAGTTTCTTTCTATCACTGTTATTTCTCTGTTGCAGTATCACACACGTAGCACAGATGTCCAGTTTTATTATTGTTTTCTAACAGACTTGGGGACGAACGCATCTTCAAGATAACACAGTCCCTTGCAGATGCTCCGCTATGCTGCAAAAAACTACACACTTTCTAAATAAACACACAGGCTGTGGCCTTCTGTCCCAGTGATGAGGTCCTAACCAATCACAGAGCCAGCTCTAAGTTTTCTCTGTCCAGAGACAACAACAAAAAAATCTGATTGGAGAACTCTGTTTTGCTGTTTTCAGGACAGTAAATCTTTCATTTCTTAAGCAAAGTTGATAGAAAATGAGGTTGAAATTAGAATTAGGAGAGAATCCCCTAATAATTAAATGAAATAAATCAAATGTGATATTTAATTATATAATATTTAAATACTGATATGTATGAACCAGGGTTCCCACTGATTTAAACCTGCAACAAGCTCATCTGATGAGACATGACCTGTTTTGTGTTTTTTTTAATTCAACATGTAATTAATGATGCATCATGTTTCAGATACGGTAGATTTTCATCCTGCCTGTCCTCAGATCAGATTCTCTGACAGAATTTCTCTGTCCAGCGTGTTTATTTTTCTATCTTTACCTTCGCAAGTCAATAACCAGTATAGACACATAAAGAGGACACCAAAGGCTCTGGAGTGCAGCTAGATCACAGTCGGCTTGCACCCTGTGTCTGGAGTGTGCCAAAACCAGCCAGGCTCCCTGCCACACCAGAGCACAGAGTGGAATCAGAAAGAAGACATCACTAAAAACTATAGGAGTGTGTCTGTGACACATATCACCTTCTATAAACACAGCATGGTGTCTGTCACTTGACAGTTTGAGGATCCTATGGAGTTTTCTCAAATAAAACATATCATCTGTTATGTGAATGATAGAATGCTTCTATGCAGTAGTAATGGTTGTACACATTAAAATTTTCCTTTATTAATCAGTTTGACATTTACTTGCATGTTGACATCTAATACATGAATTGAATTCCTTAATAGCATTCTGCAGGGTCATGGGTGCTACTGACTGCACCCACATCTCCATCACAGGACCCTTGGGAGAACATGAGGGTGATTATGTGAGCAGGAAGTCCTTTCACAGTATCAGTGTCCAGATTAAGTATTTGGTACTCATTTTTGTTAGGTGATTGGTGGCACATATGCACATATGCTGTACAGTAGTATGCACATTTGTCAGAAATATTCACTTGTAGCACAGACTTTGTCACCATTAATAAGCCTAAAGATTTCCTTTTAAAAAACACTTTGTTTCAGTGCTTTCATTGTGAAATAAATCTGAAATGCCTGTTGCAGATGACTTGTGACCATCAGTTAATGGTCAGTGTTGAGGCAAGGTGGTCTGGATCTGTGCACGACTCACAAGTCTTTGCTGGGTCACCAGTTTCAGCAAGTTATGGCAAATATTCTTTTTTTTTAAATTCTATTCTTCTTTAATTGTTAACACTGATAAAATAATTATCTCTCCCTTTATTAACAGGGCTCTTTGATGGACTAGTGGGGGACAGAGGCTATCCCTGGATGAGATACTTGATGACCCCTTATCTTGACCCTGAGACACCACCTCAGAGCCACTTTAATGCACCTCTGAGTAAATGCAGGGTCAGTAAACAATACCATGGTGTCTCCTTCAACTGGAGATTAGATATAGACTTTTAACACCTGATGGCTACAACACATAGGCATTTAGTACTTTACAACCAAAGCACTTAAACATACCCTGGACAAACAAATTATGCTGGGAGCTGCCAGCACAGAAATTTGACTGAAAGCCACCTTCAGTCACCTCCATGATCGGGTGCCCTAACTGTGTATTCTGGTGGAGCTGGGCCCTCCCTTTATTTTCCCAGCTTTTTAACATGATTTTTTAATTTTCTCCATTTCTCATCATTCCATAATCCTAAATACGCTGCCTGGTCAAAAAAAAAAAAAAAGTCACCCACTCTAATGTTTTGTTGGACTGCCTTTAGCTTACGATTGGATTACAGCATGCATCTGCCATGGCATTGTTTTGATGAACTTATGCAGTGTCACAACATTTATTTCTGTCCAGAGTTGGATTAATTTTTCACTGAGATCTTGTATTGATGATGGAGAGTCAGATCGCTGTTTAAAGTCTTCTCCAGAACATCCCAAAGTTTCTCAGTGGGGTTGAGGTCTGGACTCTGTGGTGGACAGTCCATGTGTGAAAATAATGTCTCATGCTCCCTAAAACCCCAGATCAGAACACTGCCCCCACAGGCTTGTACGGTAGGCACTAGGCATGATGGGAGCATCACTTCATCTGCCGCTCTTCTTACTCTGATTATCACTCTGGAACAGGGTAAATCTGGACTCATCAGACCACATGACCTTTTGCTCCAGAGTCCAATCTTTATGCTCTCTAGCAAACTGAAGCCTTTTTTTCTGATTATCCTCACTGATAAGTGGTTGAACGGCTGTTTAGTCCCACTTCCTTGAGTTCTCTTCACATTGTGTGTGGAAATGCTCTTACTTTCACTATTAAACATAGCTGTGAGTTCTACTGTTGAGTTTTTATGATGTGATTTCACCAAACATTGAAATGACCTCAAATCACGATCATTCAAGATTTTTTTCTGACCACATTTCTTCCTCTAAGATGATGGTTCATCACTGTCCTTCCAGGTTTTAATAATGTGTTGGACAGTTCTTAACCCAGTTTCAGTAGTTTCATCAATCTCCTTAGTTGTTTTCTTTGCTTGATGCAGGTCAGTAATTTGATCCTTCTGAAACAGAGTAACATCTTTTCCATGACCACAGGATATGTCTTCTGACATGGTTGTTTAAAAAATGAGAAGCTCCTCACTGCACCAAATAGGGTTCAATAACTTGTTGCCAGCTGAAACATATTAATCACTGTGGTAATTATCCAGTGGAAGCCTCTTACCTGTTCGATTAGTTAAATCCAGGCAGCGACTTTTTCTTTTGACCCCATTCACCCTGTCCGTGCAATTTGAGCTGCACATTATCCAGCCTGCTCTTCTTGGTAAAGAACATGCAGCAGGACTTTGCAACTAACATCTTAAACCCCGGGTCGTATGACAATCTGCACTATAGCACTTTGAATGCAATTTACCACATTAAATGTTTCTCCCTCTTTTCCATATAGTCTGTTCATCTGCATAAAGCAATGACCCAATATCTCCACCAGCATTCACAAAGACATAATTTATCATAATGTTAAACAGAACTGGGCTAATACTTTAACACAGACTGTCCGATCTGACAAGAGCTCTAGAACCCAGTTACACAGTCCTCAATACCCATTTTATGCATTTTGATTAGCGTCCACATTGAATCATAAGTCTTCTCAAAATCTAAATATATTATAGCCATGACCTCCTTCATACTATCTGCTTCTTCTGCCTCATCACTAACTTTAAAGCATCTACTGTACATCTTTTACAAAATCCACTTTGACATGTACTAAACAGTCCTGTCAACGTGTTATTTTCCATCCATTTACACAAGTGAGATGTTGAGGCTATGGGTCTGTAGTTTCCTGCATTAGCTGGGTCTTTACCAGGCTTAGCAAAAGGTAGAACCAGAACACTTTTCCAGCTGCCAGGCATTACACCTTCTCTGCATATCATATGAAACAGGTTTAATATAATTTTCATCTGGTAGTTGTCTAAACATAGCATGATTGCTTTTGTCTTGGAGCTGTATACATATCCACTCTAAACCCATTTTCAGCTCATGTAAAGTGCATTCTTATCTTTGTTGCATGATTATTTGTAAAACTTCAACTTTCTTTGCCATAGCTCTCTTTCTTTGGTAGGCAGATTGTCTGGACTTCAATTCAGAATGCACAATGTCTTTATTTTATAGCATTTTTGCGTTCATTGTTCCACCATGGAACCACTTTCTTTCTTCCCCATTCACTGTCCTCTTAGAGATACATGTTGATGCAGCATCAATAATCCCTGCTGCTGCACAGCCATCTATATCACCCTACATTCATATTCTTCCAGTGGACTCAATGTAACATTCCCTACATTTTCCCCAGTCAGCTTTAGGAAAGCACCATCTTTTTCATTACATAACCTTCCTGCAAATACAAGTCAAAATTTATAGATCGCAATATTGGAAAGTGATCACTCCCTGTTAGTATCTCTTTATATTCCATTCACATAAATTAATATATACTATACCATATATTCCCTAGACTAGCATAAGATCTAGACATAAAACTGTATCTCTTGTAACATCCACCCAAGTACCTCTTCCATCATTAAGAGATACAAGCTCTTCAACTTCTTCTCCATTTGTGTCTGTATGATCTCTTCCACATAGAGTATCCTGAGCATTTCAATCCTCACAGCATATTTTCCTTCTACCAACACTTTCTGAGACCTCATGGAATATTTGCATTGATGTCCAAGAGAGGTCTTAATCAAGTTTCTTGTATATAAATAACATCAAGTCTAACTTTTAAATCAGCGACATCCTTCTTGAACTCTTGCCCATTACCATTTAAACTTCTGACATTCCATTGGAGGATATGGATTATCATGAGGACACTGATCACCTTGAGACAGTGAGGGAAACAAGAGGGAAGAACAGAACTACAAAGTAAAACAGGAAAAACAGGAAACAGGAAAAAAAAAATCCAAACCACAAAAACTGACTGTCTTAGTCTTAGTTAAAAAAAACTTTTCTTTTTGTTTTGCAGTTGATAAAAAAAGATTAATGTGTTTCAGGAGAAAAATGTATTTCACATTTGTCATATTAGCTGGTAGTGATGGGAATTCCGGCTCTTTTTAGCGAGCTGTTTTTTTTGGCTCGGCTCCCTAAAAAGAGCCGGCTCTTTCGGCTCCCAAGTGGCTCCTCAGATTTTTTGTTGCTCAAATTAATTTATTACCCAAAATAATGTAAAATGAATTACTAATGTAAAAAAACATACATTATATCAAATGTTTGTTATTTATATGGCTTTATTTATACACTCAACATACTCAACATGGAGGAGAGTACTACAATATTAAGCAGAGTGCTTAATTTTGACAACAAACACCACATATTACATTAATTACTAATTTTCTATGTAATTTTAATATTTAACACTGGATATATTAGTCTTCTGTTGTGCAATGAAGTTTTAATCTGTCAACAAGCAGATATTTTGTCTGATAATAATAAAGATTATATATATGACTTGGTTTTACAAGGCAGATAAAAGAACAGATGTTACATGTATCAGAAGGAGGATCTCTTCTATTTTAACCTCAATCAGTGATCAAGAACGCACTTTAAGTTCTTCAGCTGTGATCGTGGTCTGCAGACTACAGGTAACCTACAGGTGGTCTCTTCCTCTATTCTCTCTTAACTCTGTTGAAAACTGTCCAACTTGACTGTAGAGTTTCGTCTCCACTTCCTGCAGCCGCCGCCTGATCTCATCTACTTTCCAGGCGAGGCGCAGTTCATCTCAAACGAGTGTATTTTCTCACCTTTCAAGCGTGTTGTCTCTGTCTGTAGCGCACGTTCTCTCTCGTCTCCCTCCCACTTGCTTATGTGCTCACTGTGTTGTGTGTCTATAACCCCTCCCCTCCCCCTTCTACTCAGTGTGGACACACACACACGCCACCAATCATGTGCGACTTTAACAGAAAAAAAGAGGAGAAAATAACAAATCG
Organism: Lutjanus erythropterus; assembly: GCF_056507025.1. Taxonomy (NCBI): domain Eukaryota; kingdom Metazoa; phylum Chordata; class Actinopteri; order Lutjaniformes; family Lutjanidae; genus Lutjanus; species Lutjanus erythropterus. Next base: position 30,467,642 of record NC_139333.1, on the reverse strand, counting down.
GCTCCCAATCAAGAGCCGGTTCCCGTTGTTCACTTCAAAGAGCCGGCTCTAAGATCCGGATCGTTCGCGACCGACACATCATTATTAGCTGGTGATTTCAAAGAAGCCCATTCATTGTTAACATGACAATTACATTAAAAGTAAACAAGAGTCAAAAAGCACAAACTCGGTTTCAAATGAGTGCACTTTGTGAATTCTGAGGATAGAGTTAAATATTTCTGTTTGGATGTCTTATAATTTAACACTTAAAGATCAGCTTACTGTAACTGACTTATCAAAATTACAGGGCTGGGTCACAGTAATCTCAACATATTATGAGATCAGAACAGAAGAGAGTGGCACAAATGAGCATTACTGACCCACCCCCCTCAAACATATGACTCTTCCTTACTTCTTTCAATAGAATCTCAAAGGACACCCTACAACGCTCTCATCTGAAGCAATAATTCTTCATGTCTCCTTTGGCTATTCAACCTCTTCCATGACACTGGCTTTTGCATTTTGTGCGAGTTTCACAGCCACTGTATGTTCACTTACACACTTGGAAGGGGAGGCTGAGACGTGTTTGCTATCTTTAAGTTCACCACTAGATGCTACTAAATCCTACTGGTCTTTTAAAGTGTATGCTTCTCTTCCCCAAAATTGCATGTTAAAAATGTAACAAGATGAATTAGATGTCAAGATGTAACAAGACAAAACAGACAGAGAGGGAGACTCAACCATGGAGAAAAGGTGAGGTTCAGTTAGCTTTGCACAGAAATAGTCGGTTGAAATGTCCCTCAGAGGACGAGTTTTACTTTTATACTCTGACTACAGTTCAGAGTCTGTACGTTTTCACTTTAATGCAGTAAAGAATCAGTTCTTGGTCTTTTTTGAACACAAGTATCTGTACTTGAGTAAAAAATGTGTGGACTTGCCATATCTGCCAGAAGGAGGTTAAAAGATTTTTGAAAATCTTTAAGACAGCAGTTTGTTAGTCGAACAGATTGTGTAAAAGGCACCCAGTGGTAGCTGGAGGCAGTACAGTATGATATAAAATCACAGTATATAACCACAAAACCTGCACAACCATAGACTGCATAACCGCTCACTGTGCCATGTAGTTTAAAATAGGATGACTCACAATAATATGGTGCCATGCACACTAGAGTGACACTGCAGTAAACAGCTGAGAAACTAATTAATGGAAAATGTAGTGGGATTATTATGCAACCAGACAGCGAGCCAAAATAAACAGTCCAGCTAATGTGGACATACTGCTGTGAGACAGCCCATCACCAATCATGGACATCGAAGCAAGCGTTGTTTTCTCTGAAGTTCAGATGACAATACTGCAGCTGTTCAAGATAAAAGAGACAACTCTGCAGCTGAGGAGACTTAATAGATTCCAAAAAGTTAGCCATTAAAAGGGCCCTGCCATAGGAGAAACCGGCTCACAGGGAATTAGCAGAAGAAGCAGCAGGTATCTGAATTGGTAAGGCTTTTAAAAGATTTTACAACTCTTAAAATCTTACAGTCTTTTAAACTGATAACTAGTTAAGGACAGCACAGACTGGTGTGATGTGTCCCCCTCTCTTAGAACACGTTCAAAGCCTGGCAGCAGTGTAGTGAGTTGTAGTCATTGGATGTTTGCCTGCTGAGACCAGAATAAAGGTCTTTGTAGCTGTCTCGCTACATCTGCAAGTTCCCCAGATCCAGCTCTCAGACAATATATAGTACTTTTATTTTGAAACTCCTACTCAGAACGCCATTACATAAATCGCCAACATATGACGTGCCTGCGGCTCCTGCAGCACATGTCCTACAGTCCTCTCTGTTCAACAGAAATCTCAGGAAGAGTTCCTCTTCTTCCTGTGAACAGAGGCCAGAACACTACTGCATGAAAAGGAGAGAGTGCAGGACAACCAGCAGCAGCTGTGTCAATCAGCTCACCTGACACAACTCCCCCCCCCCCCCCCACACACACACACACACCTGCAGCTGACTGCTAACCACACCCACCTCCACAGCCTGCCACAGCAACTATCCATTATTGACAACAACTGAGGAAGCAACTGATAAAAAGGATTGAAGTTGAATTTTGGTCAAATAAAGGTCAGCATGCAGCATCAGCAATATTTGTATTTTGCTTATTTCCCTACATAAATCCTACACCATAAAATTGAAAAAGTTGAGACAATGCAAAATAAAGAAACCTACTTCAATAGATTTGAGATTGAGCTTTGAGCCCAACTCTTTGAACAACTAATTAAATTTAGTTCAATCAGGAGAGACTAAGAGTAAAAGAAATGGTTTATTGGCACGTGCATGATATATGAAACATGAAAAGTCTCTGGCGGTTAGACCCCATTGAGGTGAAACAATAAGGACATATATAAAATGGGGGTGATGAAGCTGTAGAGAAGAGAACCCCCCGGGGTCTAGACACTGATGGTGGTGGTGATGATGAGGTGCAAAGCAGAGACTGGTGAGGTGAAGTGGCTCCAGACTCCTGCTGCCTGGACCTGAAGTCTGGAGTAGAGGGCTTCAGGGAGGATCGAGGTGAACATCTTGTGGCTACCTGGATCCAATGACTGGAGGAGAGAGGGGTGGAGGAGGGTCACACGTCTGACTGAATGACAACTGATGGAGCAAAGACAGAGGTGATTTAAAGTTTGTCAGCAGCAAATTGACTTGCTACCGCAACCGTGGCAAAAAACCGTGATTGGATAGTAAAGAGGAAGGTGAACGCCCACAAACAGCTGATTAGAGGGAATAGGAGGAGAGAGACGAAGTAAAGGAAAGTTGTGAAAGAAGGCAGCGTAATAGAAGGTCTTCCTGATTGAACTTACTCTTCTTCTTGCTGGTGTTGTATCCCTTCTGGTTTTCAGTTTAACTGGTTACCGTAAGCGTGTGTGTGTTGTCTGCAGCAGCTGTGTCTGTTCTTGCCAACAGATTTGTCACACATTTTCAAACATATCACTGCCGACTTCCAGGTCGCATCTGATACCCACTGCAGCAAATATGGTCATAAAAGCAATGCACTACATTACAGACAGCCTGGTATGAAAGCAGACATCATAAAATGGGTGTGTATTATTGCTTCATACTTTGCTAGAACTCACTGAAATATTTATAAGCACAATTGTTTTATTGTTTTACTTTTGTTATCAATTATTTTACTTTACTAGGTTGCTCAGTGTGATGAATGTCAAAGAAAGAGAGCCTGTATAGAGGAGAAGGTTCAGTACAAACCCACAGAGGTGAATGATCTCATTAAATTTAACATGTTTTAACATTTCTCATTAATGTTACACTGTGGGGGCGGCACGGTGGTGCAGTGGTTAGCACTGCTGCCTCACAGCAAGAAGGTCCTGAGTTTGAATCCCCCAGCTGGTTGAGGCAGGACCTTTCTGTGCAGTTTGTATGGTCTGCCTGGGTTCTCCAGCTTCCTCCCACAGTCCAAAGACATGCATGCTAGGTTAATTGGTGACTCTAATTTGCCCGAAGGTGTGAGTGTGAGTGGTTGTCTGTCTCTATGTGTCGGCCCTGCGATGAACTGGTGACTTGTCCAGGATGAACCCCGCCTCTCGCCCAATGTCATCTGGGATAGACTCCAGCCCCCCACAACCCTCTGGGAATCAGTGGTTGCAGAAGCTTTTATGCTTTGGTTTGAATTTAAGGTGTCAGAGCCCTTGGAACTTGTGGGAATGGATTTGGTTGGCAAACTGAAGTGTTCCAACAATGGATACACATACATTTGTGTCATGGTGGATTATTTCACCAAGTGGCTTGAAGTTTATCCTCTCAAAAGTAAAAGTCCTGAGGACGTGGCAAACTGCATAATGGACTTCTTTTATAAGCATGGTGCACCCAAATAAATTTTGACCGACCATGGCAAAGAATTTGTCAACAAATTAAGTTGAATTCTGAGACACGTGATATTACTTGTACACAACACTAGGAAATAAACAACATGGTGTTTAAGAAATACGTTAGGCATTTTCACATCTGTTGCTCTTATATGCTAGATAAACCTGGACTTATGTGAAAGGCTTGGCATTGCCAGATGCTTCTGTGCACCATACCAACTGCAAACAAATTCAGTGACACAATTCAAAGGTGAAATTATACTTTGATCATAGCCTACATAATCTCATTTTGTGTGTGTTTATATGATGAATGACTCCCCGCCCCAAAAGATTTCAGGGCTTTAAAAAATGGTGCATGGCCATGCAAACAATTGGGACAAATACATAAAACCCACAGTGTTTGGACTACGAACCCAAAAACAGATCACAATGAAGTATTCTCCATATTTCCTCATGTATGGAAGGGAGGCTCGTTACCCATCTGAAATTCCAGAGAAGTGGCAGGTAAGGTATTTTCCTGCAGTAAATGCTGCTTTGCAAACCATATCTGATTCTTTGCTATTCTGTCATTGTGTTAATTTATCTACTCCATGTGACAGGTCAGTGATGAATTTGTAAAGAAAGTGACTAAAAATGAAGATGTTTGCATCAGAACATCAGATCTCAAAGATTTGTACAGTAAAGTCCAGGCAAACATTGAAGAGAGACAAGAGATTTATTGGGGCCGTTTATGATAGTGAACATTGAGGGAAAAAGTGCAGATGTAAAACTTTGAAAGGTCAATTTATTAAAAAAACAAACAAACAAACAAACAAAAAACCCAGCATAGACCATTTAAAGAAATATGTGGAACCTGAGGCAAGAATGCAGCCCACTCCTCCTCCGGAACTACAGCTTGTAACTTCACTTAAGGTTTTGAATGCATTCATTCACATTGTCATTATGAAGCTACAAGTGGAAAATGAAAAAGGGTTTATCTTGTCAACTCATTCCAAATGACTGCTATCTGGCAAGGCTCTTTCAGCAGATCAAGAAAGAACATCACCAGACACTTGTGGTGAGAATTTGCATGTCCTGCTTGAAAACAAATTAGAGACTTGTGTTCAGACCTTTGTGTGGTATTGGTAGCATGATCTTTGTGTTGTGAAGGTTATCTGTCCAAAGGAAAAGTGGCCACTGTACATTGACCCCTTAGGTGAAACCCCTGACAACATAAACCAGTGAAAGTACATGACAAGGCAAGATATAGAACATTTTAACTGGTTGCAATATAGTAAGGTATTTTTGTTAACAAATGGCAACAATATTTTGCTTTTCTGCAGGGCTTTCATGAGAAGCAAAAATATCCATATATCACGGTGGACAAAACAATAAGCCATCCATGTCAGCAAGACTCAACATCCTGTGGGGCATTTGTTTGCAAGGTATGTGTGCATCTGACCCTTTTTTTTGAAAACAGCTACTAAATTTGACTGATTGTTCTGTATCTTGTGTAGTTTGCAGAGCTTCTACTAACTGGTGGGGTGCTGGATTTTCATACAGACGAGGCTGCCATCACCTAGCCTGCAACTATAAAGAGGTCTGAGTGGGTTCCTCTGTATTTTACTATATAACACACTCAATAGGTAGGAGAATGACCAAATCTCCGTCTTCAGTACTGTATTGTAGGTAGAGTCTCACCACCTGTAAGTAACCTGTCAAGTATTTGTTTGTGAAAATGTGTAGTGTTGTAGGAGGCTGTGATGTGGTGGTCAATTTGTCCGCAGGTTCGAGAAAAAAACGTAAAGATGTTGGGATATTTTGTCAGAATAGCCAGAGGTAACCAGTTGTTTTAGATCAACCCAAAATAATGTTCTACTTGGCTGCTGATGTAGTAAATATATATCGGTAGGTTGCTGTTGTAGGTGTTGTTTCTGTAGCTCACTGGTTAAAATAAAGTGTGTGGAGCATTTCTTGCTTTTACTGGAGTGAGTTTGAACTCAGCTCAATACGATGTTGAAAAAAAAAAAATCTCTTCTTTTTCTTTTCTTCATGGCTGTCTGTAATGTAGTGCATTGCTTTTATGACCATATTTGCTGCAGTGGGTATCAGATGCGACCTGGAAGTCGGCAGTGATATGTTTAAAAATGACGAATCTGAAACCAGAAGGGATACAACCCCAGTACCGCTTAACTGTAACTTTAACTGTATCTGACGTGGTTGTAGTTTGGTTAGGTTTGGGATATGACCATGTTCGGGGCTACAATAACTATGTTACATACATCATGAGGCCACTAAAGCCACTTGCAAAACAACACTCAGCACAAAAGTTGTGTGTCACAACTCATGTAAAGCGACTCGCAAAATGAAAGTCACATGATGCACGCAACATTATGTGCCTTAAAACTTTAGTAGTGTTTTGGTATTAAATGTAATATATGTTGGTATAAAACAGGGGAGCTGTGTTTCTTCTGAATTTAAAAAAACACTATAATGTTCATTTCTCAACTGATTTCAGTGTGTGGTGTTATATTCAAAGCTTGATGGTCTACATGGAGTGAGAATGAAAAGGTTTTTTTTGGGGGGGGGTTTAGAGCTGAATATCTAGTTGCTGTACTGGTTTCCTCTATCTTCATTTATCTGTGATGGCTTTTTGTCATTTTATATATAGGCAGCTTTTATGTTAACTTTACTTATGGCTCCATTCAGACATGACAGGACATTTATGGAAGCATATTTAGGCCCTGAGGGACCAGGGTTAGTTAAGAATGTTACAATAAAGAGGAAGAAGTTTTTTTGTTCTCTCACAGGCTTCATCACTGATGGATTTATAAATATGCTGTTGAATCCTTTTAAAACTGTAATTAATTTCTTTGAGCATAAGAGATGAAGTTATTTCTCTCTGCGTGTTTCTGTCTCGTCCTCTGCTTCATTCTGGCCAGGAGCTTCTCTCTCTCTCTCCCTCTCTCTCTGTCTCTCTCTCTCTCTCTCTCTCTCTCTCTCTGTGCTTTACAGATTACAGGAGTGGGATCAGGTGGTCAGATGTTGGCCGGCAGCTGCAGATCATCTCCAGTCAACTCTGCTTTAAATACTGAGATTCAGCTCCGCCACTCTGCCAGATCATAGATTCAACACTCAATTAGTCTTGTTCTAGCCTTTCTGTCCTCTTCTTTTTGTCTGTTTTTGCACCCTTTTGCTAATCCCTGTTATTCCTCTGCCTGCCTGGCCTGACTCCCGCCTCCGGCACTCTCTTTCCTGGATCTCTGGACTCACTCTGCCTGCATCCCCCTCTGCTAAAATTCCCTGGCTCAGCCCCTCCTCTCCCCTGGCCAAGAGACTCATTCATTCTTTCAGTATTGTCTTAATAAATTCTTTGACGTACCAGCTGTCCTCTCTCAGTCTTGTATTCTGCACTTGGGTTCTCAAAACTAGCTCCTTAAGAGTTTCACCTTGTGTTGCTGCAGCCTTTATGTTGGTCTGATGGCATTCAATTCAGATGTTATGTTGAAAGTGTTATAAAAACTTTACAAGGTCAGAACTAGTAACATTTGAGTATGTACAGGTTGTTACTGGGGACATTAGTCATTAGTTGTATGGTTGATTTAAAGTTGGCACCTGTAATACTAAACTATTTATAAATGTACAACAGTAGTTAACTGTTGCCTCTGAGATGTTATGCAGCTTCCTGCCTCCCCTCCTTAATGCCCATATGCCCCAGATGTTATCAACAGTGCAGTTTGGCAGTATTTGATCTATTCATTCATTCAACCTTTATTTTAACTCGGAAATACATTGAGGTAGAGAAAAAAGAGAAACTTAGATAAAAGTGGCAACAAGAAGTAAATTATTATCATTATTATTATTAAATTAAAAATGTAAAAAAATTAAAACATCAAATAATTAATAAAAACAGTTAAAATGTAGAACAGTGATACAGTTAAAGATTTAAATTGCCCTCTGGTAAAAATGAGGAAAGCTTTAAATTGTTCTGCATGTTGTTCCATGTTGCAGGTGCACAGTGTGCAAAAGTGGATTTAACAAGTCCAGTAAAAACAGCTGGCACCTGCAGCGTAATCCAATCACTGGACCGAGTTTGATAAGAACCCACATTAAAAGACAGCAATGAACTGATGTAAGAAGGTAAAAGATACAAGCTTTAGAAATAAATAAAACCCAGTGTCTTTCACGTCTTACACTGAGAGAGGGCCACCCACTCTTAGTATGCAGGTCACGATGTTGGATGTTTTAGCTATCTCCAGTGATGAATCTTAAGGCAGAGTGATCTACACTATTTTTTTCTTTTCTGTTTGTTAAAATTAAGTCAAGAAGAGACGACTTACAGGGGTCCTTTAAGTTTGACCTGGTAGGGTCAGTAATTATCTGTGAAAGATTAATATTACTGCAGACTTCTTTTAAATACTCAGAGGCAGAACTCAACCAATTTAATTTGAAATCACTGAGTACAATCAGTTCTGAATCTTGTAATCATGCAAGGCCAGCTCAGAATCACTTACAGAAGTGAATTAAACCCAGACCTCTAATATTCTTAAAATGTAAAGGAGTAAGGGTCAGGTGTAGAATAGACTGTGACTCAAACACACCTGATTCAAATGATCAGGGCCCGTTTCACAGAGCCTTCATAGCGCTACGTGCGTTGTTTTAAGGTCTCCCAGGCTGTTTCCCAGAGTTGGGAAACAGCCTGTAAGCTTAAGGGAGACCTTAAGATACGACTTACGATGCACATAGTGCTACGAAGGCTCTGGGAAACGGGGCCCAGGTTGTTATCAGGCTTCTGCAGAGGCTTGATGATGAGCTGATCATTTGAATCAGGTGTGTTGGAGCAGAGAAACATCTAAAACATGCAGGGCATGTGTTGGGAAACACTGCTCTAGAGGAGCACTGAGGTCAGACTTTAAAACCTGTGAAGCTGAAGAAGGTCTTGATGTACATACCAGCAGAGGAGAGTGCATTGGCATTGAAACCACCTGAGCACAAGGGGGAGCTGCTGAGCCAATACCTGACTGGGATGATGACAGTGGTGCAGAGAAGAAGTTGGCCAGCGGTTGTTGACCAAAAGTGACCTGGCCATCTGAGCATGTGGTAGTAATAGTAGATAATAACTGTAGGAGTATTTAAAACAGATCTGTGCACCCAGCCTGCTAGGATGGACACCATCCCTCAAATAAAAGGACGGACATTCCCAGAAGAGGTTAAAACTGTCAATTAAAAGCCATCCTGCATACTACACTGGAGATATGTATGGAGGCTGAGGATCCTGCTGAAACAGACTTCTGATAAAATTTCAGAAGTCTGGTTGGAGAAATCATTGTATCCAACATGGATAATAACATTCCTAGCACACAGATGCCTTGCCAGGAGGCCGGGGATTTTTTCCAGGATGTCAGCCACTTTAGCGCTAGGAGAAAAAAACATACCTAATAACTGAATCATCGATAACCAGGGTGCGCCTGAAGTTGAATTCCTTGAAAATTAAAATTAGGTAGTATGCAGTGGAGACTGTCCATGAGGGACAGCATGGATCGGTGTGATGTCTACTCTTCTCTTAGAACATGGTAGCAGCCTAATTGGATCTTTGCTTGCTGAGACCAGAATAAAGGACATCAGTCAAGTCTAGAGGAGATAAAACATGTATCACCTTCACCACGTCTGCAAATGAGCACAGAAATGTCTTGTCCACAACCCAAAAATGTTCAGTGCTGAGCATTTTGAGGAATATCGGCTGGTTCACACTACATGCTTGAGCAGCACAGCACATGTGCATAGCGTCAACTGTCGGTTTTTGTTTCAGCACCCATATTAACAGATAAGAGCAGCCACTGTTCAAGTGCAACTGCAGTCACGCCTCATCTAGACTCTAGATTCTTTAACTGTGGTACATGTACCACTAGTAATATGCAAGCTCCTTCTGGTGGTACGCAGATTAATTTCAGAAATATTGTCTTAAAATGAAATAAAAATTAGCAAAATGCTGCAAAAGTTTCAATGAATATATGCAATATGAGTTGACTGAACTATAAGTTTTGACTTTCCTCTATTTTTGTTTCAGTATCATAGTCTTGATCATGCACGTAGCAAGTTTACGTCATCCATGATTACCAGTACTTATGAGCTAAATTGTGATGGCAAGATAGTAAGCAGGGGTAAAATAAAGAGACTGAAAATAAATGCTTCAAAAACACTATAAGCATGGCTTCAAACAGGAACTATTATGATGAGAGGTGCAGATCAGGAGGAGAATATTATGAATATAAAATATTAATATGTTGAAAATAAAGTGGACAACAGTGAACAGAGTGCTAGTGGCTACTTAGTGCCAGGGTAGTGTCCACATCATGTGCAAGTTTGAGAACCAAAGATCCAGATATTTGGATTGAAAGTTATCTGTTGACAGTGATATTGACATTGTATCAGCAACAGGACACCTTTCACTACAGTTTCATTGTCTATATCTGTAAAATATAAAATATGTCACAGATATGAAAAAATCAGGTGCAGGGCAGTTCTTTTCTTTTTCTTCCTCTCTTTTCACTTTCTCCATCGCTCCCTCCTCCTGTCTAAATGAACAGAAAACCGATGCCTTGTGTTTACAGCTCTCTTCTTCTCTTCAAGATCTTCTGCAAACTCAGTATGGAAAGATGGAGCTTTCAGCAGCCACCCTGCAGCAGAAACGCAGCCTGTGTGGACGCCACCGGCACAACAGCTGCAGTAGATCAGAGAGGTAGTCGTCACACACAGGTACATGCAGGCAGAGTAAACCAGCCGTAAGGAAAAGGAGGAAGGCAAATCTCATCAACAGAAATATCCAGACCACAATTATTTAAAGTTTTATCTTGAAAATATCTCTGATCTACATGGCACAGATCTACCTGACCTAGGTAGACATTTTTCACTGGCAGCCATATTGATGAGAAATAGCAGGGTAAACACAGGTGTTACCAATGATACTAATTAAGGTCCCATTTAGTGAGCCAACATGCACAGTAGCAGCACTCTGACTCTGTTTGACCAGTGGAATAAACTTAAATTAGTATCACTGCTAACACCTGTGTTAAAATGTCAAAACAGCTGCTGTGAAAATGGTCTGTTCTGCACGATAACCCCGGAGTCAAACTCACAACCATGGTCAAGTCATGATCTTGTTATTTTGCTAAGTGAGACACTGTCACACTATGTCTCAGGCAATCACCAGTTGCATGTAAAGGCAGTATTTATTTTTTATTTAAAAATTCAGTTATCAAGTACAATTTTTGATCATTCTTAAATCTGAATGGATTGGTGGGTTCTAAAGATGCAGTGAAGCGAGTTTGGTGTCACTTGAGCTAAAACTATGACAGAAAGTTTATCTGGTTGTACAGTTCTTAAGAAAAACAATTCCTAAAAAGCACTATGAGAAAAAGACACGCTCATCCCCAAGGCCCAATGGGTTGGATGCTGGATCACAAAATATCAAAGCACAAAAATAGAGAAGAAAGGATCCACACACCAAAAAAGCTCCTGTATGAAAATTTATTGGTGTGATCAGCTCTTTTCTTCTCTATTTTCATACCTTGTAATTCCTACCAACCTGAAGCATTTGAACATCTTACCTGATTTTGGTGAAAGTTGCAAAGTGCTGATTGATTTTTACAATTAATTTACAAAGTTTTAAAATTTAGATGGTTGCTGTAGTGTCACATTGGCCCACAATTCCAGTGGAGGGTGTCTGGCACAGGACTGGTCCTACATTCAGTTTGACTCATTTTTATGCATGGAAAGCCAGATATCTTTGGAAGAAGAAGAAGAAGAAGAAGAAGAAGACTGGTTAAAAGCTGTCCAGCCCCAATAAGTTACAAACAAGATCTAGCCACAGGGAAAAACCAAATGGAGTACTACACAACTTACTTTTTGTATTCTTTGTAAGCTGGTCTAAATGGACTACTTTTTACTTCACCTCATTCAGTGAGTATCATTTGTGCAATCGGCACAATCGTATATCTGCAGGTTTCACCAAAGCACTTCACTTTCACCTCAGTCTTCATTCTATTCTCAGTGCTTACTAAGTTCAGAGCTAGTTGAAAAACTGTGTGTGTGTGTGTGTGTGTGTGTGTGTGTGTGTGTGTGTGTGTGTGTGTGCGTTGGGGTCATGGGAGTCCAGCCACTTGCCTGTCTCTGTATACACACTCACACTGTATAAGAGTGACCAATCTATGTCCTTGTTTGGTTGGGAGAGGTCCTGCAGAATTCAGCATGTTTTACCAGTCAATCTCCAAGTGTAATGAAGGAACTGTATGAAAGATATGTGGGCTGACCTTAGTTTGCTTGAGCCCTCTTTCACTTCTAAATCATCCAGTTATGACTTCACTTTTACAAAAGCACTTAAATCACATCAGGCCTGCGTTGGGGGGAGAGTGTTACTTTGTGTACCAGCAGTAGCGAGACATGAAATATGATCTCGGATTTCCAGTTTGAATTACAGATCCATGAATTTGAAGGTTTGTCAGATGGAGAAGGCAACAACAACAGTTAATAATACTTACACACCGGATTGGAAGCACACTATGCCAACATATGACACACAGTTCGAATGCTGAGATTTTTGCATTTTGATCAGTGCCAACCTGCACAGTGGCGAGCACAATTTCCCATCAACTGGAGTGAGACCAGTGACTGATTCAGACAGCTGGTGTCATGTCACAATCTTCTTTGCAATAAAACATATTTGGTGAGACGTTGCAAGTCTTTTGGCCAATCACAATCAACATAATTGCATCGTCTTTTCCCTCTTCAACTTGGGTGTGTACAATGGAGTAGTAGTGGGCTAGTCAAATATTTTCCAACTTGTATATAATGGAAAATGTGCCATCTTGTTAGCATGTCAGCTAATGTTAACTTCAGTGAATTGTGTATTAATTTACAGCATTAATGTTACAGTTCAGAATCATTTTGCTGAGTTATAACTCCCACTTCATCTGTATTGTCATCACATTTTAATGTCCATCATTAGGAGGGAAATAAAAACGTAATGGTGTTCTGGTTTAATGAGTGACTGTGTTAATTGTAAGTGATGGAAAAAGTACTCAAATCCTTTACTTAAGTAAAAGCATTAACACAACAAATGCAAAAATGCTTAAATCTAAAGTCCTTCATAAAGTACTACAGTAAAATTAAAGTAAATTTAATTTCATTGCAGTACTTTTTACTTTATTGCCTTATTTATTACTTTTTACTTAAGTACTCAGGTAAAAGTAAAAGTAGAAATGTCTGCAGAAAACACGAGCAGAAGATGCACCCAAATGCTTTGTTTACATGTTAAAATCACACATTTTTTTCTCCTGGGGAGGAAGCCCCCAGACTCCTCTACAGGGAACTGAACATGCCACCTTTTTCACCTCTTAGGAGTTTGCAGGTCTGATTTTACAAACACAGCAGCAGATACAACCAGCACCAGAAACAAACAACAACAGCTACAAAATTCAGGAAAAGCACACATTTGGTTCCAAAACCAGATATGTGAGAATAGAGGTGAGCCCAACTATTTCTAGCTGGTAATGCTTCACCTCCCACACCAGCTCCAGCTCCTAGTACAAGTTAGTTAGTTAGCTTCTGTTGCACTACCCTTTAATGATCTGGATAGTGTGTCTTTTTATTTTGGTTGACCTTAAATTTAGCTGTCACTGCAGACACTTGAGAGAATGCAACATAATCTCTGGCTATTTTACTTGTTTAGGAGCCATCTCATATTATTGTTAGCCTTTCCTGCACGTTCTTTTTTTTTTTTCAGTGATAGTGGCATCAATCTGCATGCCATTGGGTTCAGTGTAGGGATGCACCGATACCACTTTTCTCAGAATGAGTACACATATTTACCTTTGGGTACTTGGAAAGTATACTAAATACATTACGGCAAAAAGCAACATTGTTGCTGCAAATAAAGCAGGAGAAGAAGAATGATGTCAGAAAATTACTGATCGACTAAATGCGGTCTTAATGCTGCCGTTTATTCTAACATGAAAACTGCACATTAAACAATAAAACTCCATACAGTAGATTTAAACATGATGAAGTCTGTCTGACACTGTCCTATGATGACAGAGACGTGGACATCACTTAAGTTTTTGGTTAAACGAACGTAAAATGAGTGTAACTGATTTAAGATTGTCTGATAAATGATGATGAATTTTCTAATCAGTGATCTGAACTGCAGTATCACCAAAACAAAACAGATAACAGTAAAAAGTATTCAAAGTGTCTGTAGTTGCTTCATCATTATTTTAGTGTGTGGATTATATACCATGTAAATTTAAAGTGTTAATATGATCTGGAGCAAACGGGAAAAATGACTCTGCATCACCAAACGGTGGTTACCATCATGACAGCGCGATGCAGACAGTTTGTGCCGCTGTGTCATTTTTACATTATATGGATTCGTTCTGTGATATTATGAACATACAGCTCAGCAGCTTTTCATTTTTAATGTCTTCCCTCAGTTTAAAATCTATATCGCTCATAAAGAACCTTGTTAGGACAATAATTAGTTAAAGAACGGCGCTTTTTACAGACGATTTAATCATAAACTCTGAACATAACCTGCTCCCGACCAGGTTATGAGTTTAGTATAAGTTACCATGGTGATCTAGCCAGGTTGAAAGAGAGCCACCTTCATGACACTGAAAATCCTGGCTTTAGACTCAACATAGCTCGCTAACCCATTAATCTCGCTTCGCAGTATACCCCTCTGGAGACAGAGAGAGGTTTAGACAGTTTATTATGTGTTCCTTTTTGAAGGTTGTCCTAAGGCTTGGCTGAGACAAACAGGGTTCAGGCTGCAGAGGGCTGAGCAGGGCAGGCAAAGGAGCTGGAGGCAGAGGACTGAGACAAGGCTGGTTCAGGCAGAGCTAGCGTGGAGTATCTGAAGCACAGGAAAAAGGAGGTACTGAGGTCCAGAAAAACAAACATCCAAAAACACACTAACAAAACCTTTAGCAGGCAAGAGCCTAGATGTCTGTACCACATAGGAAACTGAACGATCTGGCAGAGTGTGGAAGTCTGAGCCAGGGTTATATACTGCAGTGTCTTGATTAGTGGATTGGGTGCAGGTGAGCAGGAGAGCAGCTGCAGAGGATCTGATGGATGAGCAGGAAGGAGGGAACCAAGAGTCCACGCCCAGCAACACAGACAGAGACAAACATGACACACTGGGGGAAGGGGAAACATGAAACACAAGAGGGGTGTAACTACGAAGCGAGATTAATGGGTTAGCGAGCTATGTTGAGTCTAAAGCCAGGATTTTCAGTGTCACAAAGGTGGCTCTCTTTTAACCTGGCTAGATCACCATGGTAACTTATACTAAACTCGTAGCCTGGTCAGGAGCAGGTTATGTTCAGAGTTTATGATTAAATCGTCTGTAAAAAAGCACCGTTCTTTAACTAATTATTGTCCTAACAAGATTGTTTATGAGCGATATAGATTTTAAACTGAGGGAGGAGGTTAACAATGAAAAACTGCTGAGCTGTATGTTCATAATATCACCGAACGAATCCATATAATGTAAAAATGTAACAGTGGCACAAACGGTATACATCGCGCTGTCATGATGGTAACCTCTGTTTGGTGATGCAGAGTCATTTTTCCCGTTTGCTGCAGATCATATTAACACTTTAAATTTACATGGTATATAATCCACACACTAAAATAATGATGAAGCAACTACAGACACTTTGAATACTTTTTACTGTTATCTGTTTTGTCTTGGTGATATTGCAGCTCAGATCACTGATTAGAAAACTCATCATCATTTATCACAGACAGTCTTAAATCAGTAACACTCATTTTTCGTTGGTTTGGTCAAAAACTTAAGTGATGTCCACGTCTCTGTCATCATAGGACAGTGTCAGACAGACTTTATCATGTTTAAATCTGCTGTATGGAGTTTTAATGTTTAATGTGCAGTTTTCATGTTAGAATAAACGGCAGCATTAAGACCGTATTTAGTCCATCAGTAATTTTCTAACAGCAAACTTCTTCTCCTGCTTTATTTGCAGCAACAATGTTGCTTTTTGCTGTAATGTATTTTGTATACTTTCCACAGCTCATAATTATAACAACCTCATGATTTTGACTTAAGTAAGTGGCTCGCGATCGCTTCATTTCATGCGGAAGAAGAGTCAAATGACACAACAAACGTCTGAAGACGAAAGCCTGGATTAACAAAGTGAGTTGATAACCACCATCGTGATACCCGTTATCTCTGATTGCAGTTTTAGGCTTTGTCGATCCAGATCATGCAAAGAAAGCGTGGCTGTGTTGAGCTTGCTTCGTAGTATACCCCCAAGGAAAGGGAGAGACAAAGCCCAAACTCTAACACCATGTGTGCAACAGTTTGCCCTGCTGTGAACCCCAAAGAGTGAAGTTTTGGTGAAGATTAACAGGAAACTAAGGAAAAGTATACAAAGAGAAGTTGTAGCAGCTTATTATTAAGAAAAGAGGGTTACAGAGTTTACGTCCACCGGGACTTATTGGACAGCGGCTGACTGCATTCTACAGGTGCACTCGCTTTCAGTTTTATATGGAATTTTATGGACAGTTTCCAAAGTTGCTGTGGTCATTAGTGGATGATGTTGAGGACATGTCTCCCACTGATAATGATGGTGCCAACTAAGAAATGAGGGTAATCTTTTCCATCTGTCTTTTAAGACATTGACTAATGGTGCTGAACAATTCCATGGAGAATGTCTTTTGACTGATGATATGACTGTTGTTCCTCTTCTTAACTTCATTAAGGAGCTCCTCCCTTTCATGTCCCAAACTTGCTTCTGTTTGTCCTTGTGGGTGAGGGGGTAAGTGGTTCACCTCTGCCTTTCCTGGCTTTTTGATATTCTTTGTGGTTGCTTTCTCATGTGCTCACTTCTTTGTGAGAGAGTTCATATCAAGCTTGTGGCATCCAATTACTTTCAACTTAGATCTATAGTTTTACGTTTTATATTTAAGTCTTTGTTGCCATCCGTAGCATCTATTAATTGATCCCGGCTCCTTGAGGCAAGAATGCTTCCAAATCTGTGCCTCAGCAACATCCGACAACTGCTAACGTGTTGGATACAAACAGCAACATACTGAAAGATGCTTTGAACCAGTTTGTGATGGATGACTGGAAGGATTGTGGTAAAGTTGAGTTGAGTTCCATCCTTCTAAAAAACATTTCCTGAGGCAAGCACAAGCTCTGTGTTATAGGTGTAACAGGTGTGTCTGGCCATGGCAGTCTTACATCTAACTAGATGGACTGCCGTGTGATCTGCATTATGTTCTCAGACCGTAATGTTTGAAGGAAGGACCTGGACCACAAACGAGTTAGTTCTTTAATGGAAACTGTGTAGTGGTGGTGTCTCTGTACAAATAAATCTGTAAAAAGAAAAAAAGAAATCTGTAACATGCAGTCTCTTCCACACACTCAGGTCATCACTCTCCTCTTTACAGTGTACAGAGCACTGCATTGAGAATCAAGGTCAGAACAAATGTTGCGGAGTCAGCAATGTTACCAACCTTCTGTCTTGAGTCCTTAATCTCACTTGTTGATGTAAGAGAAAAATATTCCTCTCCAAAGTCAGCATCCTTATAATGCAAAGCAAAATTACCATCAAGCCCAAATGTCTGTCTCACAACAGACAAGTTCAACCATTGTCCCAAGAATTCCATGAGGTAAATCCAGTTTTCGAATGTCATGGTCCTGAAGAATAATCCAGAGTTTTGGCTTGATAAGACACTGGAACATTTGTAAGAAAAAACACATCACTTCAGTTTAAGATATATAATATACACAGTCACACCCCCTAAACAAAAAATGTCAGAGAAGAATATTGACGCTGAAAAATAATTGAGGTATAAACTTTGGACTTTTCAAACAAATGTTCAATGTTTACTAACATAAAGGGAAGTGCACCACGCTGTTAAATGAATCTACAAAGAAATAGCTTTCATCTTTCAATGTGAATTTTTCTTACTTTTTGTACAGGACTGAACTTCCACATACCCAACTACAAAAATAAGAACCCATTTATATAGACACATATAGTTGGGCTAAATGTTTGAGGCATTCATTTGTTATACCAATGAGGATCCCACTTTCTTCCTGATGACATGTTTGTGTTGGTCAAATGGCTTTCGTACGTAGAGAGTGTTTTAAAGCCAACCATTTTGGCCCGTTGCAGTGTGAGCCAAAGTATACTTTCGAGGGAGGTTTAACAATAACCGATTGCCAGTGAACCCCCGTCAGATACAGCAAATCTGTCAAAGTCTGGTCCTGTGCTGCCAAAGTCACACCCTGTGTATGAACTTGAAGGTATTGTTAATGCACAGGAGCTGAAGAGGCACTAAGCTTTCTGTATAGTTTGCCCAAGCACCCACTCACAAGAGCGGGCCCTTGGACAAGCTGCCTCATGACTTTGTAACAGCACCTTACACAAGTGCAGCCGCGCCACATAGAGAACGGAGATCGCTATTGCCGAAACCCGGGATTGAACCAGGGACCTTTAGATCTTCAGTCTAACGCTCTCCCAGCTGAGCTATTTCGGCCGGCGCAGATGGAAACGAGCACGTCCCAATGTTGGATTACCTATGGAAGTAAGAAACTCTCATATGTTGAACCATGGGGGGGATACCTTAAGCCTTCTGAGATGCTGCGATGTCAATCACATCCAGGATTTGCAAGAGCGTTACTCTGAACCCTACCCTCTGGAAAAGCCAAAAGCAGGAACCATTTCAAGGGCCCTCTGTGCGCCTGAACAGGGACTTGAACCCTGGACCCTCAGATTAAAAGTCTGATGCTCTACCGTCTGAGCTATCCAGGCCCTGAAAAGCAGGGTCCAGTGAGGGGGCATCTGCAATATGAATTTCTGATGATTTCTCCACGGTTTATTGCCTTGCTGGGGAACGCATGTGACAAGTGGAGCCAAGATCCCATATGGTGCTTGTTCCACAAAGAGACTGCGGATTGCTTTTGCCAACCGTACGGATCAACCCAGGGACCAGCTGAGCCAGGATCCCACTTTTTTCCTGGTGACACGTTTGTGTTGGTCAAATGGCTTTCGTACGTAGAGAGTGTTTTAAAGCCAACCATTTTGGCCCGTTGCAGTGTGAGCCAAAGTATACTTTCGAGGGAGGTTTAACAATAACCGATTGCCAGTGAACCCCCGTCAGATACAGCAAATCTGTCAAAGTCTGGTCCTGTGCTGCCAAAGTCACACCCTGTGTATGAACTTGAAGGTATTGCTAATGCACAGGAGCTGAAGAGGCACTAAGCTTTCTGTATAGTTTGCCCAAGCACCCACTCACAAGAGCGGGCCCTTGGACAAGCTGCCTCATGACTTTGTAACAGCACCTTACACAAGTGCAGCCGCGCCACATAGAGAACGGAGATCGCTATTGCCGAAACCCGGGATTGAACCAGGGACCTTTAGATCTTCAGTCTAACGCTCTCCCAGCTGAGCTATTTCGGCCGGCGCAGATGGAAACGAGCACGTCCCAATGTTGGATTACCTATGGAAGTAAGAAACTCTCATATGTTGAACCATGGGGGGGATACCTTAAGCCTTCTGAGATGCTGCGATGTCAATCACATCCAGGATTTGCAAGAGCGTTACTCTGAACCCTACCCTCTGGAAAAGCCAAAAGCAGGAACCATTTCAAGGGCCCTCTGTGCGCCTGAACAGGGACTTGAACCCTGGACCCTCAGATTAAAAGTCTGATGCTCTACCGTCTGAGCTATCCAGGCCCTGAAAAGCAGGGTCCAGTGAGGGGGCATCTGCAATATGAATTTCTGATGATTTCTCCACGGTTTATTGCCTTGCTGGGGAACGCATGTGACAAGTGGAGCCAAGATCCCATATGGTGCTTGTTCCACAAAGAGACTGCGGATTGCTTTTGCCAACCGTACGGATCAACCCAGGGACCAGCTGAGCCAGGATCCCACTTTTTTCCTGGTGACACGTTTGTGTTGGTCAAATGGCTTTCGTACGTAGAGAGTGTTTTAAAGCCAACCATTTTGGCCCGTTGCAGTGTGAGCCAAAGTATACTTTCGAGGGAGGTTTAACAATAACCGATTGCCAGTGAACCCCCGTCAGATACAGCAAATCTGTCAAAGTCTGGTCCTGTGCTGCCAAAGTCACACCCTGTGTATGAACTTGAAGGTATTGCTAATGCACAGGAGCTGAAGAGGCACTAAGCTTTCTGTATAGTTTGCCCAAGCACCCACTCACAAGAGCGGGCCCTTGGACAAGCTGCCTCATGACTTTGTAACAGCACCTTACACAAGTGCAGCCGCGCCACATAGAGAACGGAGATCGCTATTGCCGAAACCCGGGATTGAACCAGGGACCTTTAGATCTTCAGTCTAACGCTCTCCCAGCTGAGCTATTTCGGCCGGCGCAGATGGAAACGAGCACGTCCCAATGTTGGATTACCTATGGAAGTAAGAAACTCTCATATGTTGAACCATGGGGGGGATACCTTAAGCCTTCTGAGATGCTGCGATGTCAATCACATCCAGGATTTGCAAGAGCGTTACTCTGAACCCTACCCTATGGAAAAGCCAAAAGCAGGAACCATTTCAAGGGCCCTCTGTGCGCCTGAACAGGGACTTGAACCCTGGACCCTCAGATTAAAAGTCTGATGCTCTACCGTCTGAGCTATCCAGGCCCTGAAAAGCAGGGTCCAGTGAGGGGCCATCTGCAATATGAATTTCTGATGATTTCTCCACGGTTTATTGCCTTGCTGGGGAACGCATGTGACAAGTGGAGCCAAGATCCCATATGGTGCTTGTTCCACAAAGAGACTGCGGATTGCTTTTGCCAACCGTACGGATCAACCCAGGGACCAGCTGAGTCAGGATCCCACTTTTTTCCTGGTGACACGTTTGTGTTGGTCAAATGGCTTTCGTACGTAGAGAGTGTTTTAAAGCCAACCATTTTGGCCCGTTGCAGTGTGACCCAAAGTATACTTTCGAGGGAGGTTTAACAATAACCGATTGCCAGTGAACCCCCGTCAGATACAGCAAATCTGTCAAAGTCTGGTCCTGTGCTGCCAAAGTCACACCCTGTGTATGAACTTGAAGGTATTGCTAATGCACAGGAGCTGAAGAGGCACTAAGCTTTCTGTATAGTTTGCCCAAGCACCCACTCACAAGAGCGGGCCCTTGGACAAGCTGCCTCATGACTTTGTAACAGCACCTTACACAAGTGCAGCCGCGCCACATAGAGAACGGAGATCGCTATTGCCGAAACCCGGGATTGAACCAGGGACCTTTAGATCTTCAGTCTAACGCTCTCCCAGCTGAGCTATTTCGGCCGGCGCAGATGGAAACGAGCACGTCCCAATGTTGGATTACCTATGGAAGTAAGAAACTCTCATATGTTGAACCATGGGGGGGATACCTTAAGCCTTCTGAGATGCTGCGATGTCAATCACATCCAGGATTTGCAAGAGCGTTACTCTGAACCCTACCATATGGAAAAGCCAAAAGCAGGAACCATTTCAAGGGCCCTCTGTGCGCCTGAACAGGGACTTGAACCCTGGACCCTCAGATTAAAAGTCTGATGCTCTACCGTCTGAGCTATCCAGGCCCTGAAAAGCAGGGTCCAGTGAGGGGGCATCTGCAATATGAATTTCTGATGATTTCTCCACGGTTTATTGCCTTGCTGGGGAACGCATGTGACAAGTGGAGCCAAGATCCCATATGGTGCTTGTTCCACAAAGAGACTGCGGATTGCTTTTGCCAACCGTACGGATCAACCCAGGGACCAGCTGAGCCAGGATCCCACTTTTTTCCTGGTGACACGTTTGTGTTGGTCAAATGGCTTTCGTACGTAGAGAGTGTTTTAAAGCCAACCATTTTGGCCTGTTGCAGTGTGACCCAAAGTATACTTTCGAGGGAGGTTTAACAATAACCGATTGCCAGTGAACCCCCGTCAGATACAGCAAATCTGTCAAAGTCTGGTCCTGTGCTGCCAAAGTCACACCCTGTGTATGAACTTGAAGGTTTTGTTAATGCACAGGAGCTGAAGAGGCACTAAGCTTTCTGTATAGTTTGCCCAAGCACCCACTCACAAGAGCGGGCCCTTGGACAAGCTGCCTCATGACTTTGTAACAGCACCTTACACAAGTGCAGCCGCGCCACATAGAGATCGGAGATCGCTATTGCCGAAACCCGGGATTGAACCAGGGACCTTTAGATCTTCAGTCTGACGCTCTCCCAGCTGAGCTATTTCGGCCGGCGCAGATGGAAACGAGCACGTCCCAATGTTGGATTACCTATGGAAGTAAGAAACTCTCATATGTTGAACCATGGGGGGGATACCTTAAGCCTTCTGAGATGCTGCGATGTCAATCACATCCAGGATTTGCAAGAGCGTTACTCTGAACCCTACCCTCTGGAAAAGCCAAAAGCAGGAACCATTTCAAGGGCCCTCTGTGCGCCTGAACAGGGACTTGAACCCTGGACCCTCAGATTAAAAGTCTGATGCTCTACCGTCTGAGCTATCCAGGCCCTGAAAAGCAGGGTCCAGTGAGGGGGCATCTGCAATATGAATTTCTGATGATTTCTCCACGGTTTATTGCCTTGCTGGGGAACGCATGTGACAAGTGGAGCCAAGATCCCATATGGTGCTTGTTCCACAAAGAGACTGCGGATTGCTTTTGCCAACCGTACGGATCAACCCAGGGACCAGCTGAGCCAGGATCCCACTTTTTTCCTGGTGACACGTTTGTGTTGGTCAAATGGCTTTCGTACGTAGAGAGTGTTTTAAAGCCAACCATT
The DNA here is from genome assembly GCF_056507025.1 of Lutjanus erythropterus. Lineage (NCBI taxonomy): Eukaryota > Metazoa > Chordata > Actinopteri > Lutjaniformes > Lutjanidae > Lutjanus > Lutjanus erythropterus. Next base: position 30,445,010 of record NC_139333.1, on the reverse strand, counting down.
TTGGCCTGTTGCAGTGTGACCCAAAGTATACTTTCGAGGGAGGTTTAACAATAACCGATTGCCAGTGAACCCCCGTCAGATACAGCAAATCTGTCAAAGTCTGGTCCTGTGCTGCCAAAGTCACACCCTGTGTATGAACTTGAAGGTATTGCTAATGCACAGGAGCTGAAGAGGCACTAAGCTTTCTGTATAGTTTGCCCAAGCACCCACTCACAAGAGCGGGCCCTTGGACAAGCTGCCTCATGACTTTGTAACAGCACCTTACACAAGTGCAGCCGCGCCACATAGAGAACGGAGATCGCTATTGCCGAAACCCGGGATTGAACCAGGGACCTTTAGATCTTCAGTCTAACGCTCTCCCAGCTGAGCTATTTCGGCCGGCGCAGATGGAAATGAGCACGTCCCAATGTTGGATTACCTATGGAAGTAAGAAACAAGCTGCCTCATGACTTTGTAACAGCACCTTACACAAGTGCAGCCGCGCCACATAGAGAACGGAGATCGCTATTGCCGAAACCCGGGATTGAACCAGGGACCTTTAGATCTTCAGTCTAACGCTCTCCCAGCTGAGCTATTTCGGCCGGCGCAGATGGAAATGAGCACGTCCCAATGTTGGATTACCTATGGAAGTAAGAAACTCTCATATGTTGAACCATGGGGGGGATACCTTAAGCCTTCTGAGATGCTGCGATGTCAATCACATCCAGGATTTGCAAGAGCGTTACTCTGAACCCTACCCTATGGAAAAGCCAAAAGCAGGAACCATTTCAAGGGCCCTCTGTGCGCCTGAACAGGGACTTGAACCCTGGACCCTCAGATTAAAAGTCTGATGCTCTACCGTCTGAGCTATCCAGGCCCTGAAAAGCAGGGTCCAGTGAGGGGCCATCTGCAATATGAATTTCTGATGATTTCTCCACGGTTTATTGCCTTGCTGGGGAACGCATGTGACAAGTGGAGCCAAGATCCCATATGGTGCTTGTTCCACAAAGAGACTGCGGATTGCTTTTGCCAACCGTACGGATCAACCCAGGGACCAGCTGAGTCAGGATCCCACTTTTTTCCTGGTGACACGTTTGTGTTGGTCAAATGGCTTTCGTACGTAGAGAGTGTTTTAAAGCCAACCATTTTGGCCCGTTGCAGTGTGACCCAAAGTATACTTTCGAGGGAGGTTTAACAATAACCGATTGCCAGTGAACCCCCGTCAGATACAGCAAATCTGTCAAAGTCTGGTCCTGTGCTGCCAAAGTCACACCCTGTGTATGAACTTGAAGGTATTGCTAATGCACAGGAGCTGAAGAGGCACTAAGCTTTCTGTATAGTTTGCCCAAGCACCCACTCACAAGAGCGGGCCCTTGGACAAGCTGCCTCATGACTTTGTAACAGCACCTTACACAAGTGCAGCAGCGCCACATAGAGAACGGAGGTCGCTATTGCCGAAACCCAGGATTGAACCAGGGACCTTTAGATCTTCAGTCTAACGCTCTCCCAGCTGAGCTATTTCGGCCGGCGCAGATGGAAATGAGCACGTCCCAATGTTGGATTACCTATGGAAGTAAGAAACTCTCATATGTTGAACCATGGGGGGGATACCTTAAGCCTTCTGAGATGCTGCGATGTCAATCACATCCAGGATTTGCAAGAGCGTTACTCTGAACCCTACCCTCTGGAAAAGCCAAAAGCAGGAACCATTTCAAGGGCCCTCTGTGCGCCTGAACAGGGACTTGAACCCTGGACCCTCAGATTAAAAGTCTGATGCTCTACCGTCTGAGCTATCCAGGCCCTGAAAAGCAGGGTCCAGTGAGGGGGCATCTGCAATATGAATTTCTGATGATTTCTCCACGGTTTATTGCCTTGCTGGGGAACGCATGTGACAAGTGGAGCCAAGATCCCATATGGTGCTTGTTCCACAAAGAGACTGCGGATTGCTTTTGCCAACCGTACGGATCAACCCAGGGACCAGCTGAGCCAGGATCCCACTTTTTTCCTGGTGACACGTTTGTGTTGGTCAAATGGCTTTCGTACGTAGAGAGTGTTTTAAAGCCAACCATTTTGGCCCGTTGCAGTGTGACCCAAAGTATACTTTCGAGGGAGGTTTAACAATAACCGATTGCCAGTGAACCCCCGTCAGATACAGCAAATCTGTCAAAGTCTGGTCCTGTGCTGCCAAAGTCACACCCTGTGTATGAACTTGAAGGTATTGCTAATGCACAGGAGCTGAAGAGGCACTAAGCTTTCTGTATAGTTTGCCCAAGCACCCACTCACAAGAGCGGGCCCTTGGACAAGCTGCCTCATGACTTTGTAACAGCACCTTACACAAGTGCAGCCGCGCCACATAGAGAACGGAGGTCGCTATTGCCGAAACCCAGGATTGAACCAGGGACCTTTAGATCTTCAGTCTAACGCTCTCCCAGCTGAGCTATTTCAGCCGGCGCAGATGGAAATGAGCACGTCCCAATGTTGGATTACCTATGGAAGTAAGAAACTCTCATATGTTGAACCATGGGGGGGATACCTTAAGCCTTCTGAGATGCTGCGATGTCAATCACATCCAGGATTTGCAAGAGCGTTACTCTGAACCCTACCCTCTGGAAAAGCCAAAAGCAGGAACCATTTCAAGGGCCCTCTGTGCGCCTGAACAGGGACTTGAACCCTGGACCCTCAGATTAAAAGTCTGATGCTCTACCGTCTGAGCTATCCAGGCCCTGAAAAGCAGGGTCCAGTGAGGGGCCATCTGCAATATGAATTTCTGATGATTTCTCCACGGTTTATTGCCTTGCTGGGGAACGCATGTGACAAGTGGAGCCAAGATCCCATATGGTGCTTGTTCCACAAAGAGACTGCGGATTGCTTTTGCCAACAGTACGGATCAACCCAGGGACCAGCTGAGCCAGGATCCCACTTTTTTCCTGGTGACACGTTTGTGTTGGTCAAATGGCTTTCGTACGTAGAGAGTGTTTTAAAGCCAACCATTTTGGCCCGTTGCAGTGTGACCCAAAGTATACTTTCGAGGGAGGTTTAACAATAACCGATTGCCAGTGAACCCCCGTCAGATACAGCAAATCTGTCAAAGTCTGGTCCTGTGCTGCCAAAGTCACACCCTGTGTATGAACTTGAAGGTATTGCTAATGCACAGGAGCTGAAGAGGCACTAAGCTTTCTGTATAGTTTGCCCAAGCACCCACTCACAGGAGCGGGCTCTTGGACAAGCTGCCTCATGACTTTGTAACAGCACCTTACACAAGTGCAGCCGCGCCACATAGAGAACGGAGGTCGCTATTGCCGAAACCCAGGATTGAACCAGGGACCTTTAGATCTTCAGTCTAACGCTCTCCCAGCTGAGCTATTTCAGCCGGCGCAGATGGAAATGAGCACGTCCCAATGTTGGATTACCTATGGAAGTAAGAAACTCTCATATGTTGAACCATGGGGGGGATACCTTAAGCCTTCTGAGATGCTGCGATGTCAATCACATCCAGGATTTGCAAGAGCGTTACTCTGAACCCTACCCTCTGGAAAAGCCAAAAGCAGGAACCATTTCAAGGGCCCTCTGTGCGCCTGAACAGGGACTTGAACCCTGGACCCTCAGATTAAAAGTCTGATGCTCTACCGTCTGAGCTATCCAGGCCCTGAAAAGCAGGGTCCAGTGAGGGGCCATCTGCAATATGAATTTCTGATGATTTCTCCACGGTTTATTGCCTTGCTGGGGAACGCATGTGACAAGTGGAGCCAAGATCCCATATGGTGCTTGTTCCACAAAGAGACTGCGGATTGCTTTTGCCAACAGTACGGATCAACCCAGGGACCAGCTGAGCCAGGATCCCACTTTTTTCCTGGTGACACGTTTGTGTTGGTCAAATGGCTTTCGTACGTAGAGAGTGTTTTAAAGCCAACCATTTTGGCCCGTTGCAGTGTGACCCAAAGTATACTTTCGAGGGAGGTTTAACAATAACCGATTGCCAGTGAACCCCCGTCAGATACAGCAAATCTGTCAAAGTCTGGTCCTGTGCTGCCAAAGTCACACCCTGTGTATGAACTTGAAGGTATTGCTAATGCACAGGAGCTGAAGAGGCACTAAGCTTTCTGTATAGTTTGCCCAAGCACCCACTCACAGGAGCGGGCTCTTGGACAAGCTGCCTCATGACTTTGTAACAGCACCTTACACAAGTGCAGCCGCGCCACATAGAGAACGGAGATCGCTATTGCCGAAACCCGGGATTGAACCAGGGACCTTTAGATCTTCAGTCTAACGCTCTCCCAGCTGAGCTATTTCGGCCGGCGCAGATGGAAATGAGCACGTCCCAATGTTGGATTACCTATGGAAGTAAGAAACTCTCATATGTTGAACCATGGGGGGGATACCTTAAGCCTTCTGAGATGCTGCGATGTCAATCACATCCAGGATTTGCAAGAGCGTTACTCTGAACCCTACCCTCTGGAAAAGCCAAAAGCAGGAACCATTTCAAGGGCCCTCTGTGCGCCTGAACAGGGACTTGAACCCTGGACCCTCAGATTAAAAGTCTGATGCTCTACCGTCTGAGCTATCCAGGCCCTGAAAAGCAGGGTCCAGTGAGGGAGCATCTGCAATATGAATTTCTGATGATTTCTCCATGGTTTATTGCTTTACTGGGGAATTCCTGATGAACCCTATGTGCTGGCTTCCTTACTTATAAAGTTTCTTAAAACTAAACTATTTTGGCGAGTTCTAAAATATACCTTTGTCAAACATTGAATAATGAGTAATTTCAGACATGTACTCAGCCAAAAGAACATTGTGAAACTGTGGTCCTGTGTGTTACATTCTCAGTGTACTTGAGAGAGTACCTCTCCCACACAGGAGGCACAATCATAAATTTGATTTGTTTATTTAGATGATGACAGGTGAGATTATATTTTCCACAATTTACCATTCGAGTAGCTTAATGAGTAATCCTTCATATTGAACATGAACATAGTCCAAACCCAGTTCACCTCATTTAGTCATTATATGATTTTCACACATTTAAACAGTTATTTGTCAAATTCTTAGATCAACAAGAACATTCTTTTGCATTTAGCACTGATTTGCTGTATTTCATATTGTCATATATAATCACACAATGGGGGTGACATGCAGATAAGCCTCTTTATAAAACGAGCTAGGTTTTCAGCACAATTTGTACACCACAAACGCATCACTCTGGTCTCATTTAATGATGGAAACAGAACTGATTCAATAGACATGCTGTTTCGACTTTTCATTTTTTATGTAATTCGACAGCCTTAATAAATACTTGTTTGTAGCTCATTATATCGGATATCGGGGGTAACTGTCTATTCAATAATCCTTGTCAGATGAGTTTAAACACTCAGCTTGCTTTTTTAGGTGATTACAAATTAAAGCTCATTAAAAATGTTTTGTTTTGTAACATTTGCTTTCCACTTTATGCAAAAGAGAAAAACATACAGTACATATATGTTTTATTTTAACTAAGTATCAGCGTTGTCACAGGCTGCTCAGGCTTGTCACAATTCCTGCCCCTCTCCCATTTCATGTACCAGCCCAGTCAAAGGCGGAGCTGGAGGTTCCAGTCACACACCAACGGGGCAGTTTGAGCCACAGCAGAGAGAAGCATGCTGCATGAGCGCAGCTGAGCTCCCCAGCAGGATATCATATTGGATACTGGGAACTAAAGTGGACTGGTAAGTGCATTTTATTTAAGACTCACCATTTGGCTTTTGCTTCCTTGAATTCTTAAATATGGTGCATAAATTGCTGCAAGGCCACAGTCAGACAGTCATAACCCCGTATTTTATCATCCAATACCTTAAAGCCATTAATATTTCAAACTCTTGGGATAGAGATAGAGTTGGTTATGCTTTTTAAAAAAAAAAAAAAAAAAAAAAAAAACATTCCAGACACCATCACTTACTCTACAGTAAAGCATATTTGCAGTTGCAACTAACTTTGTACAATACTATATCATATCAGTCAGATTTAACGAGTAGTCCATGGTTTAAAGTACTCATAATCTTATCATACAGATCCCAGTTTACATAGAACTACTCCATCACCAGCTGGGACTAAATGAAGCCAAGCGTGAGGGACAAGATGAAGTCTCTTTATTTCTTGGGGGGGAAAAGCATGAGAAAAACAAGTAGCATCAATGTCTTCTGTGATGACTTGTGGTAAACTAAGATGCAACAATTAACACAGGGATTTAAGTTTTTTAGTGCTGATTCCTGGATGAAATGCACGCTCCATATAAATATTGGTTTTCTTTAAAACATCAAAAAAAGTCACTTGGATTTTTTTAAGGTGACAGAAAAAGAGATGTACAGATGTTTCTTGCATTTTTCTACATAGTTTGGTCAACACTGCCAAATTAACAAGAATCTGAAATTAAAGCATGGCCAGTAGAAGCATTAAAGAAATATTACTGGAAAATCACACAGAGCTTAGAGTTAACAAGTGCTCCATAATGATTTTTAATGTTTCAGTAGTTGATGAGAATTTTATCATATTTTTCATGCAGATTTACTTCATGTAACACATCTCCTGGAGATTCCATGATGCAGAAGTAGACACACACACACACACACACACACACACACACACAGATAGATATATATATATATATACACACACATGTAAACTAAACTAATTTCAGCCTTGGCTGTTATTATTTTATTTTTGATGCATGTAGAAATTGGTCCTGTAAGCAACTTAAAAAAAATACTGGTAACCATTTCTATGAAGCCCATGTCTATAATGCCTTATAAAGAATTATATTATAAATTTTATAGTACTACTCATAAATGGTCATATTGCTTAGTAACAATCATAATACATTAGAAAGAATTTTACAATGACTTCTAAGATCAAGCATCATAATGTGTCATAATTGCTGGTCACTCACTGACTTTTTTTTTTTGGCAAGAATAGTGTATGATAACTGCCTTAGGTGTAATGCATTATAATAATTTTCTGACGCATTAAAACAATACAGTATGATCATTACAAAAAAGCTGTGAATGATCAGCTTAAGTGTTCTGATGTTGACCTTATGTTATTATAAAATCCTTCTGATTATTGTTGCAAATCAACATTATAAGTATATTTATATTCCATTATAATGCAGTGTAGACATGGGCTTCACAGAATGTGTCACCAAAATACTAATTTGACAGACCAGGGGGAATATTTCATTTTTAAGACAGGTTTAAAATTTTTTCAGTCTCTTTAAACAGTTCAGACATGCCCATATGGATTAAAAATATTACTTTTTGTAATTATTCCTTCTGTCCACATTGGCCCCTAAGTGATCACCTTTCTAAAACCCTCACTAATACAGAGAGAAGAAGTTCCTGTGCAAAAATACATTTTGAAGATCAGTAAAATGTAATAGTGAGAACAATTAAATGGGTATCATGTCGCAGTCTTTTTAGACCCATTTTGTGTTTCCCCAGATCAGGGGTCTGCAAGCAGCACTAGCAAAAGAGACATTTTGGGCCGAAAAAAAAAAAAATGAAATCTGTCCTGCGCCATAACTATTTGCCTCTGAGACTTTTCTTTTTTTCTTAAATTTGACACCTGTTTTTATAATAAGGAGAATTAAGACTAGCCACAAACAAAATTTAGAGAAAATGGCCCTGAGTTGAAAATATAGGCTATGATGCCCATTTTTATATGATGAAATATTATCTTTTTTCCATTCAGTGTGTAGACTATATATATATATTTTTTTATATATTAGGAGAATGTAAGAATCACTTTAGGCCGACAACAATGACACTTGTGGTTTTATTACATTTTTTGTCAAAGTCACAGGGACAGTGGAGAGGGGTAAAAGAGCCGCAGGTTGCAGATCCCTGCCCCAGACAGAATTGTCCTGTTTAGCTGTAATAAAGGGATAATAAAACAAGAGAGAATATTTGCCAAAATGAAGTAACTCTGGACGATATCCACTGAATTTTTCCAACACATACTGCTAAAGCTTTACGTTAGCTTCCAGTCAACTTCCAGAGGCATTTTCACACTGAAGGATTTAGGCAGTATAGACAGGCAGCAACCAGTAACTCTTTCAGTCTGATGTGAGTACTGTTTAAGATAAAATATGAAAAATATGACTAATCTTTTCAGATGATAGATGAATTATTTCTCTTCAGATTTCAAACACTCTTGATTTGGTAATAAATGGTTTGCATTAGAGTTACTGATGAACACCAATAACATTTCATAATCAGGAGTTGAGTTTTCAAATTGTTTTGATATTTTTTACAGGACTTAGTCATTTGACATCATAATACATTTTTTTTCCACTTATTTAATACTTCACTTTGGGGTTCCATGTTGTTTCATGTTTGTTGTATTTATTTGTGTTGAGCTGTAGCCCTTCAGCTAAGAGCCTCAAACCTATCAAACCTGTCTCTTCTCCACCATCATACCTCAGAGCTAAAGGCACGGATTGAAGAGATTCTCTGAGGAGAAATGATGGTTCTGGCTTTAATTAGTACAGCCTGTATTAGTAATGTCATCTATTCTTTACAGGCTATGCTAATCTATGCCAGAATCAGCAATGCAATGGAAGCTGAGGACTGAACTCTGGTGGAACGTCTTTCCACCTGGTCTAGTACCTTTAAGGTGCACACTATTCTGTCTTGGCTGATGGTCTGGAGTCAGAGATGCTTTTGGAGACCGAAACAATAAGCATGTGTGAGTGATTTTCACCATGAAAGAAATAGGGGTTGTACAAAGTCTTGAAAGTTTGGAAAATGCAGTTGTCAAGGTTAGGAATACGCTTGAATTTTAATCTACTCAAATGATTTTCATGATTTTAAAAAATAGATTTTCAACATAATCTTGTGTTTGATTTACATGATCACTCACCTTACTCATTATCACAGTTGTATTAATATTAATTCAGATGTGATGATAAAGGCTTCAAGTGTCTAGTTGAGGTGCCATAAACATACTTGAATTTTATCTTCACACCTGCCTCGGCTGGTTCAGTTAAAATGGACTGTGGTCCGTTTGCCTGTTTAGTCTGGTGTGAAAGCTGTGACTTGAACCTTGAATGGTGTGGGTCAAACAACTGGACTGATTCCACTTGAAAATGTGGATCTCAGTCTGGTTCCAAGCAGTTCCTTTATGGTGTGAAAACCAAACAAACCAACCACAGGATTTTATGATAGCAGGGACACTTTAGCACAGTTTCGAAGGCTAAACCACAAATAAATCCATCAACAGATCATCAAGTCTGTTCAGGAAGTGATTAATAATTAATCCGTATAAACCATTCATATATTTCTGCAAATCATTTAGTAACATGTAAGCACAGGTATTTTCTCTGATTAACAGGTTGAAAGCTGTTAAAACTGCAGGTAAAATGTCAGATTAAAAGAATGTGACAGCAGCCCCACAGTAACATTTCATAGACATGAAAAAGTCAGTATATTTCTCTCTTTTCCTTTCTCTCCCTTTCTCTCTTGAACAAGTGAAGCCCTAAACATTGCTTTCTGATTATTAATAATAATAATAGACTTTATTTGTATAGCAACTTCCATATAAGAAATGGCACCCAAAGTGCTTGACAACAAAGAATATACATGCGTCAAATAAATAAGACATAGAATAAACATATAAGGAACAGAATGTCATGATTCATGTAAAATTCATGTAAAAAACCCATGTGTATGAATAAGATAAAATGAGAACAGAATACATAGAATTCACCTTTCAAAGTATAAAACCCACAAAATAATACCAGTAAAAGTAAGATTAAAAAAAAGGATGAAACTAGAATGCATAACATCAGATAATAAATTGAATAATACAAAATGAAAATTAAAAAAAGTATATAGAAAGAATAAAATGAAGGAAAATAGAGCATTTTAAAAGAAGTGGTGTATAAAAGCAAAGTAAAATGCAGAACAGAGTCCCAGTTATTTTCCATCCATTTATTTACTATCAACAGACAAATAGTAATGGAGTTTATAGCTGCAGCATCATTTGGTTCATTTGGAGATATACAGTTGTATATCATCTGCGTAACTATGGGAACATACATTGGACCTCCTGATGATGTCACCAAGTTCTTTTCTTCTCTTCACTACTTTTCTGTAAACTGAGTTCAGACAGACAAGTCTGTCAGGAGCAGCGCTGCAGCAGCAACACTGTCTCTGTGAGGACACCACACACATACTAGACACTACAGTTTAACAAGGTGGCTGTCTCATAGGTCTTTAATTTACAGAATTTTCTAGTGAAACTAGTAACATTGTAACAAGCAGTACTTTGTATTAAATTAGACTGTAATATGTTCTTTATTAGACAGTAGTTAGAGCATAATTACACATCTAATGGTATAATAATAAAAAGTAACCGTGTGATTTCATTTTCATTTACTGTGCAGTTCTAAGTCTAATAAGGGTCTAACAGTGGGAAATAATACACTTTTGTTAATACAACAGTTATGTTGTATTGTTTCTCTAATTACCCTTGAATAAAGACTCATAATGGCCTAATAAGGGGTTGATCATGGTCTAATAAACAACACATTATTCATCTCATTTGATATAAAGTACAGCATGCAACACCTCATTGTTTACCATTAAGTGTATAATGTCTAATTAGGGTATAATGTCTAATTAGGGTATAACTAAATAAGGAACATATTATTCCCAGCAAAATTCGGCTTGTTAGGCTTTATTAGTGATCTGTAAAATTAAGTGTGACCCTGTAGACTACAAGACGCCCCTTTTCATCCTGTCTCTAGTCATTATTTATAACAAGAAATAACAAATTCTAAGAATTATTTAGCAAAGTGCTAAAGTGCAGATTTGATAAACAATACTTAGAACTGGTTATTTCTTTGTGAGTTCTTTGTGACACCAGACAACATAAATAAACACATCAGAAGCATTAAAGTACCTTGTGTCAGTCACCACAATTTGATTTCCCTGTATGGGTCCTGACGATGATGATGATGAAGAAGCAGGATGACAATCACCAAAACTGTCCAATCACTGAGGTACCTGTCAGTCTGTCTAAAGCCATGTTTCCTCCTCTTGGTTCATATGTAAAAAGTCAGTGTGAACATGAACCAGAACTAAAATGCAACAGCATATCATGTTTTTTCCCCTGATCAGGACCAAATGAACCCAACTTACAGGACCACAGGAAATACTTGTCACAATAAATGTATGAAGACAGTGTGTTTGTTATGTAGTTCTATTCAAAGTAATTACACAAATAACCAGAGACTGTTATCACTGGTCACTGAACTGAATACACAACAAATGAAAACATCTCTGTCAGCTGGAACAGCCAACAACATTAGTCAGACAGACTGTGCAGAGGACAGTGTGGACAGTGGCCTTCATACCAAGGATATGAGTTTGAGTCTGTCCTATAGGTGCTGATAAAGCTGTGATTAGTGACCGCTGCATGAAATTAGAAGAGAAAACATGAAGAAGAACACATGGAAAACTTCTGAAAGATAAAGATTGAAGTTAGAAGTGATAGAGAATAAAAATCATGCTCTTAATGTTCTAAAGATTTAGGAACATTAAAAAAAAAAAAAATACTAACCTGTGTGGAACTTATAAAAGCCCTGAGAGGAAAGTGAGGAAAAACTTCTGGTGATCCATCTTCTAAATCCAATCTATAATTTGAAGTTGAAGTTGAAATTGAAGTTTCTCTTAGTTAGTTTAAATCTGTGAAAACAAGTGAAAAAAGTTTTGGTGTTGTTGTAATACTGATGTTGGCCACAAGAGACGAAGTGCATCACTAACCTCTGTTCTAAATGGGACTGAAAGCATTTATGATTTCTTCACACACTCTAAACACAAGTAACATATGAATGAATGCTTGAATGAATGCATGAATGCTTTTCGTCCTATGTATAACATGGAGTTTATATTTATATTTATTTATATTTAAGGAATTCATAAAGATGATTCCTGCAGAAGTTTATTTCACATATTCTGAACCCTTTGGTGCAGAACATGGGTCTAAAAAGACCTGGCTGAGTTTTTATTTTCTATATAACCGCAGTAAATTAATGTTTAAATTAATAATCACTCAGTATTCCAATTGTTCCCCATTTAACATGTATTTGATCATCCCAAATCCATATTTTCTTTTTTGTAATGTAAATCATTTTAGTATCACTGCCCTTCTAAAGCACAGCATGGGTCAAAAATAATCTGTTTTAATTTCCCAAGAGATTTCATGCATGGCTGAGTGATTCTTTTTCATATTTTTTTTCTATTCATTAAATATCTTGTTTTTGATCAGCACAAATCATTGTTTTTTATGGCAGATGCTATTAAAATCCAGGTGTTAGTAGTAAACAGTGGTATTTGCACCCAGGGTGGAATATGGAAAAGCCATCCATCCATCCATTATCTTCTGCTTATCCGGGGCCGGGTCGCGGGGGCAGCAGTCTAAGCAGGGACACCCAGACCTCCCTCTCCCTGGACACTTCCTCCAGGTGTTCCGGAGGGACCCCAAGGCGTTCCCAGGCCAGCCGAGCGACATAGTCACTCCAGCGTGTCCTGGGTCTTCCCCGGGGCCTCCTCCCAGTGGGGCATGCCCGGAACACCTCCCCAGGGAGGTGCCCAGGAGGCATCCGATATAGATGTCCAAGCCACCTCAGCTGACTCCTCTCGACGTGGAGGAGCAGCGGCTCTACTCCGAGCTCCTCCCGGGTGACAGAGCTCCTCACCCTATCTCTATGGGAGCACCCCGCCACCCTGCCGAGGAAACTCATTTCAGCCGCATGTAACCGAGATCTTGTTCTTTCGGTCATGACCCAAAGTTCATGACCATAGGTGAGGGTAGGAACGTAGATTGACCGGAAAATCGAGAGCTTCGCCTTTCGGCTCAGCTCCTTCTTTCCCATGACGGACCGGCGCAACGACCGCATTACTGCTGCCGCCGCACCAATCGGTCTGTCAATCTCGCGTTCCATCCTCCCCTCACTCGTAAACAAGACCCCAAGATACTTAAACTCCCCCACTTGAGGCAGGGACTCTTCTCCGACCCGGAGGGAACAAGCCACCTTTTTCCGGTCGAGAACCATGGCCTCGGACTTGGAGGTGCTGATTCTCATCCCAGCTGCTTCGCACTCGGCTGCAAACCGCCCCAGTACAAGCTGAAGGTCCTGGTTCGAAGGAGCCAACAGGACAACATCATCTGCGAAAAGCAGAGATGAAATCCTGTGGTCCCCGCCTAGAAATTCTGTCCATAAAAATAATGAACAGAACCGGTGACAAAGGGTAGCCCTGCCTGAGTCCAACACGCACCGGGAACAGGTCTGACTTACTGTCGGCAATGCGAACCAAGCTCCTGCTCCAGTCATACAGAGACCGTACAGCCCTTAGCAGAGGGCCCCGAACTTCATACTCCCGAATTGCCTTCCACAGAACGCCACGAGGGACACGGTCAAATGCCTTCTCCAAGTCCACAAAACACATGTGGACTGGTTGGGCAAACTCCCATGAACCCTCAAGCACCCTGCGGAGGGTATAGAGCTGGTCCAGTGTTCCACGACCAGGACGAAAACCGCATTGTTCCTCCTGGATCCGAGGTTCGACTATCAGCCGAATTCTCCTCTCCAGTACCCTAGAATAGACTTTCCCAGGGAGGCTGAGGAGTGTGATGCCCCTGTAATTGGAGCACACCCTCCGGTCCCCCTTCTTAAATAGAGGGACCACCACCCCGGTCTGCCAGTCCAGAGGCACTGTCCCCAACTGCCACGGGATGTTGCAGAGGCGTGTCAACCAAGACAGCCCTACAACATCCAAAGACTTGAGGTACTCAGGGCGGATCTCATCCACCCCTGGTGCCTTGCCACTGAGGAGCTTCCGAATTACCTCAGTGACTTCAGCTTGGGTGATGAATGAGTCAACCTCTGGGTCCCCAGCCTCTGCTTCCTCTACAGAAGGCGTGTCAGTGGGATTGAGGAGATCCTCGAAGTATTCCTTCCACCATCCAACAATATCCCCAGTCGAAGTCAACAGCTCCCCACCACCACTGTAAACAGTGTTGGCAGGGTACTGCTTCCCCCTCCTGAGGCGCCGGACGGTTTGCCAGAATCTCCTCCAGGCCGACCGGTAGTCCTCCTCCATGGCCTCCCCGAACTTTTTCCATTCCCGAGTTTTTGCTTCCACAAACACCCGGGCCGCAGCATGGAAAAGCCATGTAGGTATTTATATCTGTATGACACAGATCAACCACAGTCTTTTCCTAAACCTAACAAAGTAGTTTCGGTGAGTTAAACTAAACCTAGGAGACACTGAATCCCTCCTAACCCACAGGGTACCCAGACTTTTACCCAAAGTTGAGAACCACTGTTCTAAATCACAGCTAAACAAATTATTTTATCAAAATTCTTGTAATAATAACTTTATTGTTATTATAATAAATCTTTATTGTTTTAAGTCACATTTGTAAAACTAATGTAGTAATGCAAAAAAGATCCTTTTTTTTGGTCTTACAGTAAAGAAATAGAATAAAAACAGTGCTTAGCGTCAGTCAAAAACAATACTGAATGAATACTTGAGTTATCAAATGATGAAATAAGTTGATTTCAAAGAAACACTCAGCAATGCATGAACTTCAGACCCATGCTATGCACTGGAAGCACTTTGTAGAACATGTGCATCAAAGTTTTAAGTCATATAGAGGAACAAAAACTGTTTAGATCAGCTGCCTCTCAGGGTTTCCAATGAATCTGTTAAAACATTTATAATCTACTCTGTTTCTCAGATCTGCTGCTCTCTACTGTAGGTAACACACTGAGGTGGATTAGTACCTCATACAACCACACTTGAAAAAATCCAAAACTATCCCTTTAATTGTTTGTGTTGAGTTAATTAAACACAAACTCTTCTTTGTTTCTTTGGCAACTGTCCATATTACAGTATTAAGAATATCACAAGATCACAGCCTTCAGTGAAGGATGTTACTATTATTCTCATTATTGAATTTCAAATTGAATTTTCAATTAGTTTCCTTTTTAACATTTCATCTTGTAACAACTTGACATGATGTCAGTTAATCAGCAGTTTATTCACCACTTCAGTGACATTTGTAGTTAGAGTTGAGAGGGTTACTTTAAAAATGTATTCAGATACAGTTAGTAATACCTGTTAAAAAGTAACATAGTCCAAGTATGACAGTATTAAAGAAATGTAACTTGATTACTTTCCATTCCTTTTGGATTACCTGAATATAGAACATGATACTGATAAAATTGGGGCTGTGATTAGGTCCATAAATTGTCAGAAAATTGTGAAAAATGTTAATGAAAGAGATGATGTCTTGTTTTGTACAAAACTAATATTCAGTTTACTGTTAGTAAACTGAGTAAAATATTCATATTTAAGAAGATGAAATCAGAGAATTTTGACATTTTTTTCTGAACAGTGACTCAAAAAGATTAATCAGTTATCAACATAGATGCAGATTAATTTAATAGTCAATTAATAATAGATTAATCATTGCAGCTCTACATGTTTTCTGTTAATTGTTACATTTATTAGTTTGTCCAACTTTTCCTTCCTTTGTTGTGCATAATTGATTGATTGATTGATTGATTGATTGTTTGATTGTTTGATTTAAAAACAAAAGTGCTGAAATTTCCACCCAGTGAAGCTTTTTTTTCACTAGAGGTCATGATAATGAATTGACAGCAGTGTGTGTATTGTGCATGGTAGGATATCATTCTTTATTTTAACATTGTAATCCTGCTAATAATCAACATTTTTACTTAAATGTATCTGTAATCTGATTACATCTGTTTTTTAAATCTATAACTGTAATAGAATACAGTTACCTTTTTTGTTACATGTAATCTGTTACTCCCCAAACCTGTTTGATGTAGAATGAATGAGAAGAAAGAGATAAACCTGAGGGGAGTTGTCACGGAGGCTGACGGTAGCTGCACAAATCACAAAATGTCATTCAGTTATTGGTTGACAACTTTTGTCAGGTTGTGTAATATCGCTCTATAGTGAAAAGAGCAATTCCTGGTGTCATTTGTTAGACTTTGAGTAATCCATTTCACAACTAAACACTGGCCATGAAGAAAGTAAACACTTAACAGAGCAACAGATTCTGACTCTGTGCTTCTCTGTGGTCTGATCATCTGTCTTTCTTCCTGTCAGCTTGTGGAGTGTTGTAAACAGGGGAGTCTTAAGTGTTCTCTGGTGGAGACTGTTAGCTAAAATAAACACCACTACTGAAATGTTTTATTATCAGACTAAGAATATGAGCCCACCAATGTAGCATCAGTATGTATGATGAAATACACTGCCTGGCCAAAAAAAAAGTCACCAACTGGATTTAACTAATCAAACAGGTAAGAGGCTTCCACTGGATAATTACTGCAGTGATTAATATGTTTCAGCTGGTAACAAGTTATTAAACTCTAACTGAGCAGCTTCTCAGTTCTTAAACAGCCATGTCAGAAGACATATCCTGTGGTCATGGAAAAGATGTTACTCTGTTTCAGAAGGATCAAATTATTGACCTGCATCAAGCAAAGAAAACAACTAAGGAGATTGATGAAACTACTGAAACTGGGTTAAGAACTGTCCAACACATTATTAAAACCTGGAATGATAACCATCATCTTCAAGGAAGAAATGTGGTCAGAAAAAAATCTTGAGTCGTTTGATGAAATCAAATCATAAAAACTCAACAGTGGAACTCACGGCTATGTTAAATACTGAAAGTAAGAGCATTTCCACACACAGTGTGAAGAGGAGTCAAGGGATCGGGACTGAACAGCTGTGTTACCTTAAGAAAACCACTTATCAGTGAGAATAATCAGAAAAAAGGCTTCAGTTTGCTAGGATAAAGATTGGACTCTGGAGCAAAAGGTCACGTGGTCTGGTGAGTCCAGATTTACCCTGTTCCTGAGTGATAATCAGGGTAAGAAGAGAGGTGGATGAAGTGATGCTCCCATCATGCCTAGTGCCTTCTCTTATGTCTCCAAAAACTGAGGTCATCTCTTTACCTGAATATACTGAATGAACAGGTTTTTACATCAATGGATTTTTTCTTCCCTGATGACACGGACATATTCCAAGATGACAATGTCAGGATTCATCAGGCTCAAATAATGAAAGAGGTTCAGGAAGCATGAGACATCATTTTCACACATTTTCCACCAGAGTACAGACTTTTACCCCACTGAGAATCTTTGGGATGTGTTGGAAAAGACTTTGGGCAGCGGTCTGACTCTCCATCATCAATACAAGATCTTGGCCAAAAATTAATGTAACTCTAGGCAGAAATAAATGTGATATTGCATAAGGTTATCAAAACGATGCCACGGTGAATATGTGCTGTAATCAGAGCTAAAGGGTCGTCCAACAAATATTAGAGTGTGTGACTTTGTTTTGGACAGGTAGTGTACTTCAAAAGTACATTCAAAATCCCCTGGATTAGCTCAAATAGGTAGGTAGATAGGTTCTATCTTATCTCGTCTTAACTCATCTGGTCTTATCTATTATTCCCCTCAGCACTGGCACACACTTTAACTTCCGACTTTGGTTCCCTTGTTGAACTCTTGGGATGTGATACTGTGTTTACTCATTCTTCAGTGATGGCAGTCTTTGTTACCCACACGTACAGTGACTTCTTTCACATCCCTGCAGAATAAATTCAAAGGTATTATCAAATGTTGGAAACACAAAATTGAATGATTACTGCTATAGTAACATTAAACTATTGCTGTGGTGGAGGAGTGGAGCACCCATCGATGCACCGAATCGAATCATAAACTCTGTGAAGTGACAGTTTTGTTGTTGAGTTTGATTGGTTTTGATGTCATCCAGTTCTTTATGTTATCAGACAGTTGATGAGTGACAGAGGAAAGAGGCAGGTGGAAGTTTGGGTCTAAAGGTGCAGTTGCGTTTCACTGGCATAACAATTACATCTAAGTTTGTGTGACACAATGGAAGCATGTGTATAATGAACAGCAGTGGTCTGAACACTGAACCTTGGGGAACCTCTTATCTATCTTAGGAAGAAATATCTTATTAGAAGGCTTCAGCTGTTATTTCAATGTATCAGATACATATTTAATCAACATTTAGGTATCAGCAGATAATCAATATTAAAGAACCTAGATCTGGATTGGTGGTGCAAAAATTTAATTGAGACATCACCACCTTTTCATATATGCTGAATAACTGCAGCCTGCTTAATATTTATATAAACTGTGGGTCTAAACGTGTTAAAAGGTATTGCTGTGCTTACATTGCAGGCTTTAAGCATATATGTGTAAACATGCTATTCATGTGTCTTTTGGTCTTCAAACATTTCTACTCCTAGGTTTAAATGCTAACTAAACCCTAACCAAACAACAGAATAAACCAAAGACATTCATTAAACCCAACTTCCAAAGTTAATGAAAAACAGGAGAAAAATGTTATTAACAAAAATGTCAGTTCACCCCTATGGCTATAATATGCAACTTCACAGGTTAACACAAGAAACAGCTGTCTAAGCACAAACAATGGTATTTAGCAGGGAGGCTAAAGCTAACAAGCTAAAGCAAACAACAGTCATTGTCCTTATCTAGGCTCACAGATCTCAACACACAAAGTCACAGAGTTACACAAATTTGTGAGGATGAGGGGGACTGCAGCACTGCTGTCAATCAGCAACCTTCAGCATCCCCTCGAAAACCTGGAAGCTAATGGTGCGTTCCATTCCATTTGAACTGGGAAGACTTCCTGAAGTCGGATTTTGACTCAAAAAGTCAAGGGACCCTCACCAACCCTGACCTCAAAATCCAATATGGCTACACCACACAACAACATGAAAAAAGCTATTCATAAGCACTTTTGTTTCATTAAATCAATTG
Source organism: Lutjanus erythropterus (assembly GCF_056507025.1). NCBI lineage: Eukaryota > Metazoa > Chordata > Actinopteri > Lutjaniformes > Lutjanidae > Lutjanus > Lutjanus erythropterus. Next base: position 30,426,147 of record NC_139333.1, on the reverse strand, counting down.
TGCACACACTACCATCTGCTGACATACTGCTACACTGTTTTTATGTGTAAAATACAGCAGCAAGTTTTTTCCAACTTACACCTCAGGTGTGACGCCACTCCCAGCTTCGACTTCCAACCTCTTAGGTCAATGGAACACACCATAAATAGGGACCGGCTTCAGGAATCAGTCAAACTGCAGTGGTTGTATCACTGGTGGTCAGCCAATCGTCACAGACACAGATCCTCAAAGAGAACAAGAGCTGTCACACTCCACCAAAAACAATTAATGCAAGAACACACAGAAATATACAATACTTACAGCTGGGGGTCATAACAGATGGTTGTAGCTGGGTGCTAAGAGCAAGTCACAATATCAAAACCTGTACTGGCCAGTAATTAGTGTTTAACATATACAGTTTACTTGCCTTTGGCTACAGTGTCTTTTGCTCCAGTTTAACACACTCATCAAAACTGCCGTCTCCACTGATTGAAATAGTAACTTCACCTTTAAATTACTTCAGCTACATCTACATTTTTGTCCCAAATCTTTTGTAAAAAAAAAAATTAAACATCTTAATCTGTCATTTTTGCTTTCCATAACCTATTTTCTCTTTTTCTTCCAGATGTCCGTTGGTCATCATGAACCTGACCTCCAGCTCTGATTCTCTCCGCTTCCTTAGCAACAGTTCTCCTGGTGCTGATATGAAAGCCGAGCCTGCCAGCTTAGGTACTGTCGACAGCACTGAGTATCTTTATAGCGGTGAAGTAATGCAGATATTGTAAAGTTTTGTGCACATTTTAAAGTATATTCTTAAAAACATTCACAAGGATATGTAAGTGGAAGACAGGAAGTCAAATGCTTGCTTCTCCACGTCTTCAGGTGGCTCTTACCAGGAGTTGGCCATATTATCTGACAGCGTTGGAGGGTGGAAGCAACAGAATGTCAGTCATGTTTCAAGGCAAGGAGGAAACTTCACTGATTCACCAGTCAATGGGACTTTAATGCTGCCAGCAGAAGACTTTGACCCATTGGGAGGACATACTGTCTGGCAGGTAACAATCAGCTGTGATTTTAACAGCAGTTCTACTTTCTACTCCTGTTTCATTGCATCAGTTGTACTGCTTTTATGACATGTAGTAATTGATACCTCAGTTCGATCGCTGCAGTTATTGCCACCTAAATATGCAGACATGAGACATGTGTCAACTGCAGGTTGAAAGCACTCCAGAGCAGAGCCAGTAAGTTAGTTTTGTGGCCTTGCTGTGTAAATGCTGTGGCTTCCGTAGCAAACAATTCTAACTGCCAGACAAACATTTGGCTGTATTCTTCACATGGCTGGTCCAAAGCTCCAGGGAATTCATGGCTCATTTGTCGTTTATAGTTGGTGTTCCAAGATAAACTTTGCATCTACGGAAAGCTATGAGACTTGTCTAATTTAATTAATGACTTGATTTTTTCTATGCGAGTTCCTCCATAAGTCTGTTTAAATTATAGTTGTCCATCCATCCACTTTCATTTAAATAAGTTCCTGTTTTATAAGAGCAAGTTGTAATATGAGTATCATCTGCATAAAAATGTCAGTTTCAGTGTGAGAAACAGACATTAGTTACTTTTTAACCTTTATAGACCTTTTAACCTTTAGAATAGACCCTTGTCAGACCGCTATTGTTACTTCAGTCATGAAATCATTGCCTAAAAAGGATGGTTTTAAAAATAATGCTGTAATAGAATGTTATTTAATTTCCATTGCCCTGTCAATATCATTAGCTACAAGTAAAGTAGCAGTTGCTGTGCTCTGACATGGTTTAAATTAGAACTCTAAAAAGGTGCCCACAGATGATCACTGGTAAACTTTGCCCTGGCTTTGTCATTGTTTTCCTACGGGGAGAACAGCTGCACCCAACTAAGTGGAGGTACTACCGTTGGCATGGCCTGCTGCGCTTAAAGTTCAGATTATTTCACTTTGGCACAGGCTGCTGCTAATGCTTCAAAGCACAGCCAATGAGATAACAGCTGTATATGACTGCATAACAAGAGGCGACACATACAAGACAAGGAGGTAGAGAAAGCGATGGAAGAAAAGTGTTCCCCTCCCCAAACTCTGTAACACAACATTAAAACTTCTCGCCAGCAAAAGTAATGCACTGTAAAATGTCAGTCAGTTGGGGCTATGAGATTTGTAAATAGGCATATAATTTATGAACTTCGCTTAGCTGTTTGTATGCTAGTCATGAAACATATCACTGCACTTTGCCTGTCTGCACTGTCCTCTCAGTCACCAACAGAAGTGTGCTGCCCATTGTCTTATGCACAATGGTGTTTCTGTATTGAAGTGAGTCAGTTGACCTAAATCCCCAAAAGAATGTATTCCCAAGAAATCTAGATAATTTAACTTTGTTGGTGTTAACAATAGGATTTTCTTTTGAGATTTTGAGTCATTCTGTGGAAATCAGTAAGAGTGTCAATGCATTTAACCACCGTCTTTGGTTCTTTGTCCTCTTATTTCTTCATCTTCAGGTCATCATTATTGTCTTCCTCACTGGATCTCTTTCTCTTGTCACTGTTGTCGGCAACATCTTGGTGTTGGTGTCATTCAAGATCAATAAGGCACTGAAGACTGTGAACAATTACTACCTGCTCAGCCTGGCATTTGCTGACCTGACGATTGGCACGCTGTCAATGAACCTTTATACCACCTACATCATCATGGACCAGTGGGCCCTGGGGCCAGTTGTCTGCGACTTGTGGCTTGCCATAGACTACGTTGCCAGTAACGCCTCAGTCATGAACCTGCTTGTCATCAGCTTTGACAGGTAGCAGAATGTTTGTTTGTTGTTTTTGTTGATTAACATAGTACCTGAATTTAAATTTTTTGACACCTATGGATGCTGATTAGTTTGTTAAATGTGATTATTCTGATTACTTAACTTTTCTAGTATGTTACTTAGGCAAATTAACATACATAATGTTATATAACATAACTTACGTAGGACACATAACTGATGTATGTGCTTCACATGGGTCACAAACCCGTCTCTTGGGTGAAAGTCCCGTCTGTTTGACCCATCTATCCATCCCACCTCCACCATATGTTGACTTTCTTGCTCTTAATGCTACAGTGCATCATCTGACTTTAACGACACATCAAAACAAAAATTGAAGGGTGCCACTAGAAATGACGTTGGTGGAGTAGGCCTAGTGGTAGGTGTAGTGGGTCATATTTTTAACCACAGGGGCACAGATAAAGCTGCCTTACTTGATACGATGGGAGTGTGAACATGCAGCTGTTTAGAAAGACAATGTTGTGGATAGAAATGCACAACACAGTTACATTTACTCTGTATATTGCTCCTTTTTGCTGGGTCTCTTAGGTATTTCTCTGTGACCAGACCTTTGACCTACCGGGCTAAGCGTACAACCAAGCGGGCCATGACCATGATTGGATTAGCCTGGTCCATCTCTTTCATTCTTTGGGCTCCAGCCATCTTGTTCTGGCAGTACATTGTTGGTGAGCGGACAGTCCAACCTAATGAGTGCTACATCCAGTTTCTGTCTGAGCCCATCATTACATTCTGCACTGCTATTGCTGCATTCTACTTGCCAGTAACTATTATGGCAATCCTGTTTTGGAAGATCTATCAGGAGACAGAGAAGCGTGCAAAAGATGTACAAGGTCTCAAGGGATCTGGCGCAGGCAACAAGCCAAGTCAGGCTCAGAATCAAGGAGGTGGTAGTGGAAAAGCTGGCGGAGAAGGTGCAACTAACAGTCAGAAAGATTCGTCAACCATGCAACGCCAAATGAGCTCTCAAAGCAGCAGCAGCTATGAACTAAATCAGCTGGCTTCAGAAAAGAACAACAAGGACAATGCCAGCATACCAGGAGGAATGGGAGGCAGAGGGAGGTGTGGTGCATTTTGCTTCCAGTTTTCTTCACTGTTGCCAGGTCGCCATGCATCCAAGAGGTCCGTCAACACCATGACAACCACGGTGGGTGAGGCAGAGCAGAGCAGCTGTGACAGCTTCAACAACAATGAAGTTGGGGAGCAATCAGGTTCAGAGGAGGAAGCTGAGGCTGCAGGCCAAACAGGTTAGACATAACCCTACTAAGTGGTCTTTTTTTTTGCATGATGTATATCAAGGTAATACAAACATACATAATGTATAATGTCTACTATCTATCTGTCTATCTGGGTGCCTAGATGGTAAGAAATCTAAAAAGGGGAAGAAAAACAAGGATAAACAACCATCAACTGGCAAAAGTCGAAAAGGGTCACAGTCAAACCCATCACCCACTGACCAGTCACCTTCGTCCATAACCATGAAAGATGCAGCAATGGCCAAACGCTTTGCCTCAAAGGCCAAGACAGAGATCAACAAGCGCAAGAACGAAAAAAAGGCGAATGAGAAGAAAGCAGCACGGACACTCAGCGCCATCCTGTTTGCCTTTATCACGACATGGTTACCGTACAACATCATGGTGTTGGTCAACACTTTCTGTCAGGACTGTATTCCAGAAACTCTATGGGCACTGGGCTATTGGTTGTGTTATGTTAACAGCACAGTCAATCCCATGTGCTATGCCCTGTGTAACAAGACCTTCCGGACAACTTTCAGGGACATTTTGATGTGCCAGTGGAATCAAAAGAAGAATAAGCCACAGTTTCAACAGAGGAAGGCTGTGGCATTCAAGAAAAAAGATCCAATGTAGAGTGGCAAATTCTTTGGATGGATCTGTTATTAAAGATACATTTCCTAGTCTATATTCAGAGTTGGAATGCAGCATATGAACTCAAATTTCAGGGGAGAGATCCTGAACTGAATTTGCTTACCAAAAGTAATTCTTGCCTTACAGGGAGTTTTGTCAAGCTAAGGCTGGTCTAGCACATATGGATTGACGATTCATGGTCCCAGAGCATAACTGCTAATGAGCTGGTGATCCCTCAAGCTCATTCATTTCATATTGGCCATCATTTTGGCCCATGACACCATAGAAGAATTTGTGGAGTGTTTGCTTTGAATATTCATGGTCCTCATGAACCTGTGAACTTTGCTTTCAAGCCACAATGTACATTTGGGCACAACAATTATCAAAATCTAAAGTTCAAGGAGAATTTACTAGGAAGATTCTTGCCAGATGCGAAACCATTTTGATTTATCCAGGCAGTCATTGCAAGTTTCACCATCAGGTCAGTTTGTCAGTTGCAGAAAACATATCTAACAATCTAATTAGGAAAATAAAATTTTACCAATACAGAGGGAGATAAGGAGGCCTTAAGTCTGACACCACCCTCTGGATGGACTTCATAATTATACTAACCTGGGCTGAAAAGTGAAACCATTGTGGAATGGCCACTTGAGACTGGCTCAGTGGTTTTTGTCTCTATAGCTAATTTCCCCGTTCATGCAGGTGGTGAGGTTTTGTATAACTCACCTGTTTAAATTAAAGTAAGGCCTTAAGTTATGCATAATTAAGAGCATGCCCACTTTGAGTAATGAGTGGTAGCTGTCACAGGTGGCTAGTTTGGCTTCAGCTCCAAACATGCTTCACCCTTTACCTATTTTTAATTAACCAGGAGCTAGACAGAGTCAGGCACTGCCAAGATGGTGCACTGAGAGCTTCACTATGGCTCTTCAGAAACTTATGGGTGAGGTCATAGAGACTACATCCATGTTTTATACAGTCTATGGTTTTTACTCCAAGTACATATGAGGCTTGACAAACAGCAAAGGTTTCAGCATGTTGTTTATTCTAACATTTTGTATTCTGGGGTGTACCGAGTAAACATAGCCTGGAGGAGGGACTAGCAGGGTTTTACTGCTTGATTCCACTGAGTCCAGCTGTGCCCGGCCCCTGAAGCTGATCACGGTCATTTTAGACAGTGCTTGTGCTTCCACCAGAAGCGCCTCGCCATGTGCCAGAAGCAGCTCTCCGCTCTGCTCCGTGGACAATACACACCAAGTCTGTTTTTGACAGATGCCGTGTCAAGCTGCACAGAGCAGATTGAGCCAGCAGGAAGTCAGACATACTGTAGAAGCAGCACAGAGTCTGGTCAATTTTCAAAATAAAAGACTCAGATTGGAAAAACAGACAAAGAGGAAATTACGTAGCTTACTCACCAATGGTAGAAGCACAAAAAATCAAAGTAAAATGACCAATATCTGGTGGAGCAAGAAGCTCTGTGGAGGACAAATCAAAACCATGTCACAGACATGATGTGCCCAGTTGAATCTAAGTGTCTAGTAGTCTGTATTTAATTATTTTCTGCTCTAATAATAGAAAAATTCAATTATAGCTTGGTGTTGTTAAGGAAGTTAACATTTTGAAGGATTTAAGAGCCTTGTGGGGTTTTTTTTTTTGCCAAAATTAAAGCAACATAGCTTCTGTTTGTTTTGAAGACTGATGTTACCAGGACAATTTGGATCTCAGCTTATGGTTTTCATTGTGCCTTTTTTGTTTTCAGAATAGTAGGTAACACTTTTGGTAATGACATTTTAGTTACTGAACTACTGGGCATAACTTTATTTTTCATACAAATATAATATATAATGCTTGTTAAAGATTTGATAGCCATGTTAACTGAAATATTGCTTTGTTATAAATGATAACCTGGATGTCAGCTATGATGTACAGTCAGATGTCAGTTTATTTAGTATACCTAGCTTATTTGTTGAAACTGTTTTAGACAGCTGTTCATTAATTTTTATGATCAGGGGCTGTGATGTAGACACTTGATGAAATGAACAAATAGAGAGAATTTTTCAGGTATAGACACCACCAACTGGTTCATGCCTGGGCTGAGTGAGGTGATTTGTATTGAATGAGTATTATTCAGTATTGTAGTATTTGAATGAAGCTCACAGCAATGCGAACACAATGTGAACACTGTGTGACACTGACTCTTTTGTCTTTTCATCTGAGAAATGTTAGAGAGTGTAATAATGTGAATGCCCGGTGCACATTTAAAAGTAACACGGGAACAGGAGCAGTGCTTTTGATGGCCAAAATATAGCAAAGCACATCGTGAGTTGCCAATGGAAGGGGAGAAACTGGGCAAATTTTATTACACCATGTAACCCTAGTTTATAGTAAATCACACAGTGGGGGGCTTACAGGTACAAATGAAGTTGACAGTTCTCTTTTCTGTTGGTTAGAATTCAAGAAATAATACTTAACATAAAATGATGTGTGCAGATGTGTGTCAGCTCTTGGAAGGCTTGGAACACAGCTGGCAGTTTCATTTTGTAATATTCAGAGATAGTAAGTAAAAGATTGTCTACTTAATTACTAGATTAGTAGTTTTGTTAATTTTCATTTGGTGTTGTGTTGTCTATAAAGAGCACATTATGGAAGCATAATGCATTCACATGAAAAAAAAGGGTTCCCTGTTTTTCTGAATTTCAAAAAAAGTATTTTTTCAGAATTGTGACACCAAACCCTTAACACCAGCTCTCCAGCTGTGGGTAAGCTTCCAGCAGAATTTCCATGCTCAGGGCTCACTTTCAGCTCCCTCAAATCCCATAATCAGCTTCCAGCATGTTCCCGTGGGCCAGACAGGCACAGGGTGAAGGATGCAAAGTGCCAGACTAGTGCCAGGGGCACAAAGTGTCAAATGGAGTACCAAGGGCCCGAACAATTGCCAGCTATGTGAGGAGGGGCTGCTGAAGAGTGGGCCAACAGGTTTGGTTGGAGGCCTGAGATTCCAGGAGGGGGGATTATGTGCCTTGGGAGCTGGATGGAGAGTGAGTCGGGGCTGGAGACCCAATGTTATGGGGCTTTAGATGAGGTTTCGGGGCAAAGAGCTCTGCCTGGGCCCCTGGGTCTCATTGGAGGCTGTCTTGAGGCTGAGAAACGCAGTGTTAGAGGGTTTGGGACAGGCTTAGCGGGATGAGAGCCCCACCTTGGCCAACTGGAACATGCTGGAAGCTGCTTCTGGGATTTGGTGCCGTCTTCAGTATGAAGAGCCTGCTGGAGGTATTCCACTGATTCAGAATAACAGAGCAGGATGGTGTTTTTTTTTTTTTCATGAAGATTATCTTGTTACTTTAGAAAAACCAACCGGCATTTTTTCATGAAAATTGACTTGTTAATTCAGAAAAACTTTTTTTTTTTCACAAAAATGATCTTGTTTATTCAGATTTTATTTTTTCAAAATTATCTTAGTGTTCAGAAAAACACGACAGAATTTTGAGAAAGCAATCTTACTAATTCAGGAAAACAGCAATTTTCTCTTCTGTGTCGGTGATGCATTATGTTTCTGTAGCACATTCAGACATGCTGTGTCTACAAGTCTACATGATGGCCTTTTCATGAATACATTTTATTTTCCTGAGTGAATGTACTACATACTCAAAACTGTTAGACTTATTATGTCATCTAGAAAAGGGACATGGTATTGTGTATTGCACATCAAGATGGTGAACTTAGAATTGACTATGACTAAACATTACCAAAGTAATTAGAAACAAGATTTATTCTGGCCAAGCTGTGTTTCGGGTGAGTGACTGGACTAATAAATTTAGTCCGGTCATGTTTCCACAGACCTCTTGCTCTTGCTCTGTGTATCTGGTACGCAGCCCTGAATGTTTAATACCATCCCTCAGTGGGACTTTACAGTAGTTAGCTGAAGCTTTAATATTCACAGATCTATCCAAGGTTTTTAATCAAAGAGAGAGAGAGAATTGTGTGCAATGGAAACCACAGGTGAAATAAAGTCCTTTCAGTTTTGTTGCTCTGTTGAGGTTTCCTGCACGCATGATTACACCCCGATCACTCTCTCACACACTCATTAACTGGACCCAGGTTCCTTGTTTAGGCAGATGAAATTGAACACAACGTCCTCTTTCAACCACCTCTGCTGTTTTCCACTGACAATGATATGAGAACATTTCTAAGAGTTACCTACTGCTGTGAGAGAATAAGTACTATGCACTTGTGTGTTGATTAATGCATTAAAGGTTCCCTGTGGAGTTTTAGACCTCTTGTAGCGCTATGGAGCTGTTTTTCTATGACTCAGTTCCTGTTTTGTTTGTCTCCTTCATGCACAGCCTACAAGTGAAAACTCAGTTCTGCTGATGAGGTCCTACTGACCAACAGGTGGCAGTAATGAGCCAAAATATGGTGCAATGCACCAACAAAGACAGCAAAGAATAAGACTGCTGACTTGCAAACATGGATGCAAACAGTGAAGGATTTAAATTGCTTAAAAAAATCTGCTTTCTGCATGTTTTATGAAGAAGAAAATGCACTGGATTTGTCTGATAGAGCTCAAGGATGCACACAATGCATTTTGGTGAGTAACACTGAGCACAAACATAACTTTTGTTTGTTCACAAGAAAACTCCACAGGGCACCTTTAATTCATATGTCTGTACAAAATGTTTTTTTTTTCATTGATGTTCACGTGTATATGAGTTGAAGAGCAATAAAATTAAATGTATACTCTTTATCATATTTATCAATGACTGCTGAAAAAGATTCTGGCATTCTGTCATACTGCTGCTGCTTGGTGCAACAACTCCCTCAAGTGGCTTTATTATTAAACTGCCAAAGAGATGGTGTCAAACTGACTTTACTATGTGAGCAGAGTTGATGCTTCTGCACACATGACATTCATGAAGGATGTAGCCATATCACAGTAAACTTCATAATTCCAGAGAGAAGTAGTTTTTATGTATGTATTTAAAATGATTGAAATATTTATTTAACAACAGTCACTCAAAATAATATTTACTTTGTCTACACTATAGTCACAAACTTGATTTGAGGAAAATTTATTTCTCCAAAGTAAAGGCAAAGTTAAGACTATACAGTGATACAATCCAGCTAGTGTCCAACTTTTTAGTTAGGACCTCTTTTCTATCATTGAGTAAACTGACTAAGTGATATATTTTATGTACTGAATAAGAATAACTGTACAGAATCACTGATAAACTTTGTGCAGAATGAACCCTGTCTGTTTTATGTATTTTTCAGTTTTTAATTTGTAAATACTTAACAAGCTTCTTTTTAAGACAAATTCAGTGCTTTCTTCTCCCTGATGCTTGGCCATTTTTCTCTTAGCTCTTTGGTTGTTTTAACTGTGTACGAGGCTGTTTAGCAGAGAGTGAAGTCTCTGTGCAGCTTGTGTTCAGGTGTTCACCATGCAGGGGCATTTCTAGAGGAGGGGAGCGGGGTTATCTGTCCAGTGAGAGGCGGGATCTTAGTTTGACCGACTGTGGATGGTGATGAGCATTTTTAAATATGCATTGTTTTCTTTTGTATGTATCCTACTTTATTTTTTTATACAAGGTTAATTTACTTCAATACTACATCATAAAATATGATAAAAAAATTTCATGATGGAATGCTGAGGCTGAATTAGTCAAAACAGTTACAATAGAGGTACAATTTCTTTTTATGGACTTAAAGAATAAAGTACAGAAGCTTGATTTTATATTTTTATGATCCCACTCTGTTGTGTTGTGATTAGTAGCACTATTTGTCTTTTAAATAAAAATAAATAAACACAGGAATGTAAGAATCTGTAGGATATATTAGTAATTGAAGTAAAAGAAATGGTATGGGAAATGGCTTCATACCATGCCTGTATTAGTCACTTGGACCTTACCTTGCGAGGCACCTGGATTTGCAAGATCATGAGATCTCGCGATCATGCTAGAACCCATCTTGCCAGGCTCAAAGCTATCTGTTTGTGTCTGCAGCAGAGGTGGCGCAGCCAGTCAGCGTCCTGGGAGGGACTACTGGCAGCTACATGTGTGGTTTGAGGTGCACAGACATGGAAACGACTCACCTTGAACAGTGGTGGCTCTTGAAGAGGTTAGCATAGATACTGTGATAGCATCAGTTATATCAGAATAGTATTTCTTCATTGAAGGAAGAGCAAAGAACAACATTGAAGGCTATTATAGACAGAAGAATGTATTGGCTTTTCTTCTGGCCAGCTTCAGCTTTGGTTGGAGTTGATCTGATGTTAACTTGGGCCACGCCAGTCAAAGAAAAGTTTTATTTTTAGTTTTTATTTTTTTACGTTTATATCTCACATCTCATATATTTACATACACTCCATTTTTATGTTTTAAAAGTTTCCTTTCAGCCCTTAAAATTGAGAAGGCTTCACGATCCCCTCTGAAACTTTGGTGACCTCTAGTGGGTGTCAGGTGATATAGCCTACATGTTATCATCTTCAAACGTTTTTCCTCAGGGTGCTCCACTTTCCCTCACTATCAACAGCATGTAAGTTAATGTAGGTTAGTTTCTGCTGCCCTGACAAACCTCTGGCTTAGAACTGTATTACAGCTGATTTATTGTTGGTGGGGCAGCTGCCAACTGCTCCTGATGGGTCAGATGCAGAGAAAGTGATTCACTACGCTGTATAACTGTGTATGTGATGTGTGTGAATATTATTAATAATATTAATTGATTTATCACTTATTTCCCAATTAAAAATGGATAATTCTGGTGGCCTGGTAGCTCTGTGTACAGTGACTGTGGGTTTGATTCCTGCCTGTCATTCCCCCCTCTCTTTCTCCTTTTCCTGTCTTCTCTTCAGCAGTTCTACATATTAAAGGCATAAACACCCCCCAAAACATACATATAAAAAAAGCATGAGTTTAATTCTACCAGTCTGATTTAGGCTCTTAAAGTCTGTCTTTAAGCTTTAATCTTATGTGCTACATGCAGCTTGTTGAACTGTGATTTGCAGTAATGTTGTGCAGTTTCATGGTCCATATTACCATTATGAACTGCAGGATTATATTGGACAATCTTGATTTTTGGATTATATGTAATCTCAGTTTTGACCAATGCACGCAGATATTTGAACATACTCACAGCATGAAGTGTTAAGTTAAGAGGCTTTTTGGATCTATACTCTCAACTCTGCCTCATTTTTCAGACTCAGTGTATTTAATAGGAGAAATCATATTCATGGACTACAATAACCAGGTAAAACTAATGTTTACATGCAAATGGTCACTAATCATATTTTTCAAGCACTCTCAACTATATTTTTGAACAAGAATTTGCATAATAATGCTGTTCAAATGTAATATTACCAGTCTGGATGTAATGTCATGATCCATTTTTAATTTGGTACTTTAGTACTGGTACAGTATTTTCATGATGAGAAGAGTTTATGTATTTGTGACTATTGTTTGGATCTTTTTCTCCCGACCATGTTAAAATAAAATCAATAATTAGCAGGAAATCAAAACAGATTAAAATAACTGAACATATTCTGCAAAATCTCTAACATCATAAATAATATCTGTCTTTTCAAGTCAAACCATAAAAAAACATTCAAAACAAAATGAAAGAGAAAAAAGAAACGGCATGGAAACAAAAATAAACAAAACAAAACAAGTCAAACAAGGCACCTCACACATCCTGTGTCAGGTCAGGTCACAGTTGTTCCATAGGTTAACTCCTTGACAGTGAAACAATGCATTTTTGCTTTTGTCCTCACCAATTGTTTATTGAACATATGCAGGCCTTTAAGATCATGTTTACTGTTTGGTTGATTTTTTTTGCTTTGTACATGATTTCAGTAGTTTTGAAGTCAAACAAATCCTTAAATTGTAGTTTTCAGTTTGATAAAACGTGAGTTTGTTGGCTTGTTTACAATCACTTTAAGATATGAAATTTGGAAATGAGGTAGAACATTACTAGTCATTTTTTACTGGTTTCAACTGTCACCCTTCTGTTCACTTTTGTCTCAGCTGAAATGATATAATCCTGACATAAAATACAATCTTGATATGGGAAAATTTGAAATTAGGCTAAAAATCAGTTTAAACTGATCAACTATAACATAAAAAATTGTAAATCTGGATGAGAAATACATAAAATAATCGGTAACATCAACATTTCTGTGTCAACTGTGTCAAACTCCCTCTGCTGAGGAAGATCATCTAATGTGATTGAAAACTCCACAACAGCTTGTGGTTGGATTGATTTTTCTGTCTGCTGTCTTCAATAAAAATTAGAGTGAAAAACGCACAATGAGGAATATACATATATGACTCTAAATCCCACAAAACTCTTAACATACACTCTCAATAATTTTGGTCTAGTTCCACTTAAAAATGTAAGTTAACAGAACTTAGATTGAAAAACTGGTTCAAAGTCTTATTTGAGTTAAGTGAACTGAACATTTTAGGTGCAGCTGCTCCTGTTGGAGCTGCTTGGTCCAATATCGGCACAATGACAATATGTGAGACTGTTGTGTAAGAAGGTAGGAACTTCAATCCAACACTTTTTCATGGTTCACAGATTTTTCAGTATTGTGAAAACAACCAACCAGGACTTATTTCAGTGTATTAAAGACACATCTATGTTTCCTTCAAACTATAAAAAGAAGACTTATAACTCCCACATGGATGTCCTGCTCGTGTGCACAGGCTCCTCAGCGGCAGCCATGGGTTTGATTCCAGCCTGTGGCCCTTTGCTGCATGTCCTCCCCTCCTGTCCCCCATTTCCTGTCTGTCTAAAGCTGTCCAATCAAATAAAGGCTAAAACTCCCCCCAGAAAATTAAAAACAAAAGACTCTCACACAATACATGCTGGGAAGTCTGCCAATATACTGTGCCTACACAAAAATAAATGTTGCTTTGGCTCATTTTTATTAAATTGTGTGTACAATAATGAGCTAGTAAAAACACAGAAAATTGCTGCCGTTTTGTGTTCAGCAGACCAAAGTAATATGAACAAACTAAAACAAGGGTTGTCTTATGACACTGCTTGAGATCTGAATTAAATTAAATAAAAGTTGAGTTTACATGAATTAGTGGATCAGTAATTTTGTTTTGTAATATTCTGATCAAATCAGCTATGTAGGCTATAATTCCTGCTTGTATAATGTATTCATGTGGTGTGGGAATAATGGACAAATTGATTTCCCAACTGTGAACGCCCCCTCAAGTTGGAACAATAACTCTGTTCCCTGTTGCTGTTTGTTGACGTCATATAAGCAATCTTCAATCTTTCATTTTTAACCTATCATCTTAAATGGAGCATTTTATTTACAATGTTCTAAAAAAAACTAATAGTTTATTTTCATTTTCTTGTTTGTGGTTTGGTCTGATCTGGTCAGGTGTGGTGTGATCTGGTGTGGTAAGACAGGGCAACAGTACGTCACCATATTCTTCAAAAAGAAAGCTGGTTGAGTCTGTGAGTGGTCAGTTTTGGCCACAGTGTAATGAGCTACTGTTGCTACTCTAACATTAGTTACTTCATATTATCACAGAAATGTTTACATCTCACTTCTCTTTTCGCTGATATTTAATCAATGCAGGAAAACCTCTATGAAACTATTGATGCTGTCCCTGATGCCAGGTCCCACAGATGCAGATTCAGCTTCATCCTCAGCAGCCCTGTGTCCCTGTCCCCCAAATGAACCTGTCCTACTCTCAGCTGCAGGAGGTGAGCAGCGTTGTGTTGAATCACGTGTCACTTGGCATAATTACAGGAGTTCTGTGGCAATTTATTTGTGTATTATTATGAAAAAAAAGTAATGATAATGATTATAATTTGAAACAAAAACAGCCTGCAGTCTGTACTGGATGCTGGACAGTTTGAAGCAATTGGCTGTCACTCACACTCAGTCACTGAGTCTGAGTCACAGCCAATTAAAATAATACTAAATGATTTCAGTCTGCATCAAGGTATTATTAGTAATAGCTTGATGCGGACTGAAATCATTTACTTGATATTAGTAGTGGTGATACACACTGAAGGAATTTAGGTCAGTATTCTGCAGGATTATTATTTGTTTCTGTGATGCATGCAGTTAAATTTAAGTCAACAAAATAGTAGCAACTGAAATTTTTCTTATGATATTATTACAAATAGTATTATATTAAAGGATATATTATCATGTGTACAGCAATAGCACAGGGTTGGCGTGGCTTGTGGCCCAATGTGATATCTGTTCATGGGGCCCAAAATCCCTGGTGATGCCGCTGCATGCACGCATGCAAGTGATCACATGATCAGGCAAAAGCATAACGTTCTGTGATTTGAACAAGAAACTGAGTTTACAACCATTTTTGTAGATAATTAAACTATCAAATATGTATATATGCTAATTACAGTTGACTAATCAGCTGATTAGTTCCTTGATTATTCAATTAAGAGTTGTTTGGTCCATAACATGTGAGAAAATGGTGAAAAATGTTGATCAAAGTCCAAGATGACGTCCTCAAATGTCTTGTTTTGTCCCCAACCCAAAGATATTCAGTTTAATATCAGAGAGGAGTAAAGAAACCAGAAAATATTCACATCCAAAAAGCTGAAATCAGAGAATTTTGACATTTTTTCTCTAAAAATGATTCAAACTGATTAATCGCTTACCAAAATAGTTGGCAATTGATTTAACAGTTGATTAATTATCGATTAAATGTTGCGGTGCCAGTTTTAACTGTTAAACAGAAAATGCTTTTGAAAACCAGTTTCCTGCAGTGATGGAGAGCTGCATAAGAGGTCCCTTTATTGAAGCCTTGCCCACACTTAGCACTATGGGTAATGTAGGCAGGAGTCTGCACAGAAGGGTGTATATTTCTGTCCCCTGCACCTCCAGTTTCAGCATCTTTATTCCTCTCAAGTATTTTTACCCTTTTTGCCAGCAGGCTTGGCTGTGTTTCCACATCCCAGTTGCTCTCCATCTCTCCCAGTCTGCCTCCCTCTCAGCTCTCCACTGAGCATGCAGTGCCTGCGTCACTCCTTTCAGCAGATGGAGAGGAGGAGGAGGAGGAGGACGAGGAGGAGGGGGAGGAGGGGGAGGGTAAGACAGGGAGAGAGAGAAAGGGGAGGAGGAAAGGGGTAGCTGTATCTCTCTCTTGCATCAGCGTCAACATCACTGCCACGCCAGCCTTCGTCACCGGAAAACAACGAGGAAGATCATTGCACAAGAGAGCTGGTGGGGGGAAAAAAAACACCATCAGCAGCAGCTCCTCCTCCTCCTCCACCAGACGTGCATCCACAGATTAGCCTAAAACGCTTCTACCTTCTTCACCACAGGCATCTAAAGGCTCCCCCAGGCAGGAGGGAGCTCTCCCAGGCATGACCTGAGAGGCTCAGGTCACTCTCCATCAACATGGGCAACCAGGAGGCGAAGCAGAGGAAAGCTGCAGCAGCAGCGTCGGGTAATGGAAGCTACCCTTCACTGGATGAAGGATGGAGAGAGGGAGGAGGGGACACGACAAAAAAGGGAGGAAAGAAGCAGGGTAAGCATGGAGGTAAAGGAGCAGGCAGCAGCGGAGGAGGAGGAGGGAAGAAAAACAAATCCGAGTCCAAGTCCTCTGTTTTCTCCATCCGGAAGAGAAAGGGCAACCTGAAAGGGAAAGGAGACGTGTGTTCATCGGTGACAGGCTCAAAGGAGGACGTGTTAGCATCCCAACATGATGAGCTGGATACAAAAACACCTGAAATGTCTGCGGACGAGCTGGGACAGTCGGACACAGAGGCTGCTTTTCCCGAGAAGAAAAAGAAAGCTGAGCAGGGGAGGAAGGATGGAGACAGAGCTGGAGGAGAGAAGAGGCAGGAGGTGCAACGGAAAGCCTCCACAGCAGCGACGTCTCCCGCAGAGGAAGGAGGGCAGAAGGGAGGGAGCTCGGGGTCAGACACCGACATCTACAGCTTCCACTCAGCGGCTGACCACGAGGATCTGCTCGCAGACATCCAGCTCGCTATCAGGCTGCAGCACCAGCAGCATGGGGGGGTTAACTCGATCATGGAAGCACCAAACGGGGGAGAGAAGGATTTGAGCTGGGGAGGAGAAGAGGGGAGGAAGCAGAGCAACGGGGGAGTTAAATTAACTCCTCCTGAGATGCTTGACCTGACCCCTGAATTAGAGCTGGGGTCAGACGCCCTGTCGTTCCTAGAGACGGGGACTCTATCCAGCTCTGTCAAGCACATGGACCAGCCACCGTCAACGCTGCACCTCCCCTTCCAAACAGAGGTGCAAGAGAGGAGGGAGGAGAAGGAAGAGAAGGAGGAGAAGGAGGAGGAGGAGGTGGAGCATCCGGAGCTAAATGGGAAGGGGCAGAGGGAGAAGGAGAGAGAAGCTTCTCTTTGTGTTGCCACAGGCACAAAAGAGCAGCATGCTTGGCTGCAGCAGCCCCCTCTTACAGCCGTCACCATGGCGACTACAGGGGGGGCAGCAGTCAGCCCGGTCACCACGGCAACCAGTGGTAACAGCTTCCCTGATCTCACAGTTGACAGTATTGGGAGAACCCCAGGGGAGGAGGGGGAAGCAGGAGGTGAAACCCGGCAGGAGGATGAGACTGAACCCGAGGTGGATGAGCTCAGTCCTCCACCCGCTGAGCCCACAGAGGGGCCGAGCTCAGGGACCGTGTTCGACGAGGGCGAGGGTCAGCTGGGTTCAGCCACCAGTGCCGAGTCCCTCGAGGACTGCCTAAGTGCCGGGTCCAGCCACTCTGCTGCGGCCGGCGCCTCCCCCTCCGCTCAGCAGGAGGAGGTCAGGAGGAGCAGTGTGTCCTTCAGCCCGCTGCCCCCCCAGGAGAGCCCCACATTGGCCAAACGGCTCCTCAGGTCCACCCACTCATCCTCCTCCTCCAGCCCCGTGGTGAAACCCTACCCTCCCATCTTCCCCTCCTACATCAAGACCACCACCAGACAGCTCAGCTCCCCGGGACAGTCCCCGGCCCTGTCCCCATCACACAGCCCCCTGTCCCCACGCAGGGGACACCACACCCTCCACAGGTATCTGTGGCATCACAGCATGTTCATTAGAATATTCAAACCTTTGCTTCTATTTTACCTTTGCCAGGATGTGTATTGCTGCCACACCTGAAAAAGAAAAGCGGATCAGTATCAAGTTATAATATTAAAAGTTTACTGTTCTAACAACATATTTTCATGTTATTATAACATACATCTTTATCATAACAATATACTGTTTATCTTGCTATAACATGAAATGTTGCATGTTATAACATAGTAACTTATTTGGAAAATGAGGTCATGCTTAAATGGGATTCCCTGTGGAGTGATAAACCCAAAATCCAGTAATCATATTCAAAAAAGAGGGGTCACAAGACTGAAACCATATTATAACTCATGGTTTGGGTTTTTTGTTAGTTATTTCCTGTTTTATTTGGTAGTTCTTGTTTCTGCATCTTTACTCCCTCCCCCAGAAATGCAGACAGAGGCAAAATGTAAGCAGTTCAAATGTATTTTAATAACAAAAGACGAGACTGGCTGGCCTGAACCAAAGACAAATCCAAAAAATGCAAACAAATCCAAAGAAGGCAAAAGTGGAACACAAAAGTCCATAAAACAAATGCAAAGTCCAAAAAATAAGGCAGAAATCTAAAGCGCATGGGACTGACACAAAAGGTTGACCACAAAACAGAGAAACACAAGGACTAAATAGACACAGGTGAAACAAAGGGTAATCAAAAAGGATTAAGATAGGAAGTAAAGTCAGAGAAACAAGAGGGAAGACAAAAATAAAACAAAACAGGAAATGACTAACAAAAATCTCCAAACCATGACAGTAACATGAAAAGTTTTATGTTACAACAATAAATGCTCACACCTGGCCTCATTCCCAACTCGTCAGATACAGATGATTTGTCAGCACCTCTCAGCGACTCATACAAACACAGACAGCACCCATCCACAACTATGGTGTCCCACGCTGTTGACTTATTATAGAGAGCTAAAGTCCCTCCCCTTCCGGTGACCTAACATCAGAAAAAATATGAACAGTTGTCTATGACAAGAGCCAAATTATTATTTGGTTCCATTTGAATTGTGCAATGAATTGTGCATATGTTGTTGTTAAAGTCAAGAAAGTGTTAAAGTGGAGACTGGGATTGGATGGATGTCTCAAACAAACACAGGAGTTTCACCCAGGAGACTGAACTTCATGTCCCATGTGACACCAAAACATTAAAAGTTGAAAGGCACCTGTGTTGTCATGTTATATGACCTTTATTGTGTGAGCTGATTTACTGGCTTCACATGATGTACACAACATCTTATCCCAAACCTAACTAATCTGCGACCATTTTAGTGTTAAAAGACTAAAAGACGAGGGTAGCTTGTGCTTAATATCAGGTGCAAGGGGTGACAAATTATGTGACGAGTTGGGATGAGAACATGTTGATAATCTCATTATAACTTGAAGTATTTAACATCATAACAATATAAAAAGTACATTGTTATAATATGAAGTTTCTTGTTATAACACGTTATAACAATGTGAACATCCTTGTTATAACAAGGAAAATATCTTGTTATAACTTCACATTATAACATGATCGAATTTACTTTTTCTGGCCTGGCAGCAATACACATCTACACATGATACTGTGCTTTTAACATAAACTTAAACTGGTTTTAACCATTATCAGGTGATGCCAATCAGGGCTGCAGATAAAGTTGATTCAGCTTGTTAGATGTTTTAAGGATAATTCCAGTTCTCTACAATTTGGTCCTCATTGTGGGTATCAGTCCTGTTGGTAAATACTCACCAGGTCTGTTGTTGAGGTCTGGAATGTGATGTTTCTAAAACAAAATGAGGCACGGCAAGAAGCATGATGAGTTTGGTGATCAGACAGGTTGTAAACAAACCTCCATGTAAGTCTATATATACAAATCTATATATTGGTAAAATGATATAATCATAATCCATCACTGTTTACACATCAACTTCTTGGTCAAAGGTTCACCTGAAAATAAAAATTCAGTCATTATCTATTCTCATGCTGATTAAAGGTCAGGTTTAGTTTTTTAGTTCACAAAACACTGCTGGAGTTTCACAGGAAAACAGTGTTGCAGAATCTCCCAAACAATGGAAGTCAATGGTGACCAGTTTTCAAATGAAAAAACAACCACCATACTGCTCGTCTGGTGTGAACCAAGTCTCTTAAAGACCAGACATGCAAAGTTGACTTGAAACACATCATCCACACCATGTTTTTAGTCTGAATCTTCACTGTAGATCCTTAGTGTGGAGCCACAGTCGCATGCGCATGCACACTGTCTGAACTGTGTGTGTGATGGTGTGCACACGCAAGACTAAAAAACTGAACCTGACCTTCAATCAGCATGAAGGTGAACTATCTGGGAAGTCTGACTTAGCTGTGAACACAATGTATGGATTCTCAACACTTACCTCCTGAGTATAATATTATTACTGAAATAATACCCAAAGCTATGAAAGCTATGTCAACAGCTTATCACTGTTTCAGAAACCTGGAAAAGACCTTATGCTGTGTTTGAGAAAACTATATATGCTGCCTGTAGATCTTTGCTAGAAGACACTACATGATGTAAACACCTTCCACTGGTCTCTGACCTGCTTCATAGCGGCTGATATTGGATACACCTGCAGGAAGACGATCAGAAACCTGGATACTGTCATGATCATATACACAGGGATATGAATACTATGTTCAAAAACAGGAAAAGGCTCAAAACCAAAATATTAAATCACATAATAATGCACAGGTAAAGGCATTCATTGATAGAAATACATTACTAGTGTTTTTACATGAGTTAGCCAATGTACCAGACATTCAGACCTGCACCCCTTCATGTTAATCTGCTGGTAATTTTAACATATTAGTCTCATGTCTGAATGAGTGCTGTCTCTCAGTGTTTGGTCACTGTTGGATATTTTAAAACCCACAGCAAGATTCACTCTCTAATAACATTAAATGATGAAACTGAGTTGAAGTGAATTCAGTGGATTCACTGTGACAAGCGGGGAAGATCAGAGCGTCTCGCTCAGTCATTAATTAATGCCTCAGCAGCAAAATAAGTTTCCATATCCATCAGTGATGCAGCCTGAGAGAGAATACTGTGCGAGCGTGCAGTTCTGTCTGTAGATGTGCGGTCAGGACTGAATGAAGCCAAAAGAAACCTCTGTCTGAACGACAATAAGACATCACTTTAACAGATAGATGAAGCTTTAGTTTTAATGTTTCACATTTCTACTCTCCTGACATATAGCCATTAGTTTTCATTAATCTCATACATTATTAAAGTGAACTTGCAAAGACAAAACATCCTTCACAGTTAGCGTCATGCCTGCGTTTCTTGTTGTTGAAGTATTTTCATTGTGTGAAAATGCAGAGCGTGCTTTTCAAATCAATGTCCATTTCAGCTGCATTAAGCAAACAATATTAATATACCTCTGACAGCAATAAAAGTATGCATGATCTTTAGATGGGTTAGCTATGGCAGGGTATTACTAACACACCAGAAAGACATGACAAGTAAAGTTTCTTGTTATAAGGAGCCTTGGGGAGTAACAGATTACATGTAACTGATTACATAATCTTGAACCGAAAAAGGAACTGTATTCCATTACAGTTACAGATAAAAAAAAAGATGTAATCAGACTACAGATACATTTAGTAAAAATGTGGATTATCAGTAAGATTACAGTTTCAAAATAAAGAACAGTATCCTATCATGCACAGTGACACACAGCTGTCAATTCATTAGCATGGACTCTAGTGAATTTTTTTTTTTTGTCTTTGAATCAGTCAATCAGTCAGTCAATAAACTGTGCACAAAAAAGGAAGGAGCAGCTAGTCAAATTAATAAACCTAATAACCAACATAAAACACTGTAATGATTTATCAGTTATTAAATTAATCACCAACTATTTTAATAGGCGATTAATTGGTTTAAGTCATTTTTAAAGAAAGAAAAGTCAAAATTCTCTGATTATATTGTGTTTTTTTTTTTTTTTCTTTTACTCCTCTCTGACAGTAAACTGAATATCTCTGAGTTGTGGACAAAAAAAAAACATTTTTCGCCATTTTCTGACATTTCATGGACCAAACAACTAACTGATTAATGGAGAAAATAATCAACCGATTAATCAATGAAAGTAATCATTAGTTGCAGGCCTCAAAACACTATATTAGGCTAAACAATTTCACCATATTTTATACTGAGGTATCAGAAAGTAATCAAGTTATATTACTGTAATATTTTGATACTTGCATTGTGCTACTGATTACATATTTTAACAAGTAATTAATAACTGTATCTGAATACATTTCTAATGTAACTTTCCCAACTCTGGTCAACATAAGTTATCACATTACAACATAAAATGTTTTACATTTTAACAGCATAAATAGTATGTTGTTTTAACAAGAAAACTTTGTTGTTATAACGTCATTAGTTTGCATTTTGTAATTCCGTGAAAGTATCTTGTTATAACATGAAAAACATGTTATAACAATAAACCTCTCTAGTTATAACCTGACACTGATCTGTTTTTCTTTTTCTGGTATGGCAGCAGTACGCTGCCCTGGTTACATCACAGAAGCAGGTTGTAGGTTTTAAAAGTTGATTTTCATACATGTGTAAATGAATGAAATCCATCGGCTTCTTGAAGAGTCACCACAGAATCCTTTGAAAAAATTGTTTGCAACAAAAGTGCAAGATCAACACTGAATAGGCAACAAAATGCAGCAACACTGGGTTTGTCCTTAAAGATTATTTTAGTTTATTTTATCATTTTGATGTGCTCTACAGTATGATATTTAACCTGTATGCTAAGGTTAGAGCTAACTAATGTCAATGTTGACAGGACGATGGCCGAGGGTCAACAGGTGCGGAGGCAGCGCTCTCGAAGCCTCGCTGGGCCTCTGAGTCGCTCGGCTGACTGGACGGAGGAGCTGGAGAGGAGGCTGAGGAGCAGAGAGGAGGACGGAGGAGGCTCCGGAGGGTCAGGAGAATATCTGCTGGGCTACAGAGGAGGAGGCAGCCAACCCATCTGTGCCACCAGGAGATCCTCCTGTGGACAGGTTTCCACCTGCGGCTTCCAGGACATCTTCACAGGTCGGTGCAGAACTGCCTCAGTTTCAGATCGGTCAGTGATCATCCACAGCATGACTGGCCTCTGGCAGGATGGAGAAACTCAGCTGTTCCACCTCAATAGTTCATTCAGTTATCTTGAGGTGAGAGGTCACGGGACCTGACCTAGCATGACATAGTTGACATCAGTGGATTCATTAAGTCTTCTAGTTTCATATAATCCCAGTATCTTCACTCTAGCTTTAAAACTGACCACCGCACCTCTAAAAATAGATGTTGTTGAGCTTTGGCGTCCTGCAGGCAGCATTTGTGTTCAGCAGTTTGCTATCAATAAATGCATGAAGGTATTTTTAGTTGGCAACAAGCTCAACCTTTATTCATTGATCGGCTGCTCGTGTGCTGTGCTTTAGGTTCACAGTCCTGTCTTCTGTCTTTTATACATTTGTTTCAAGAACCAGGATTTACAGCAATCAACTGCTTAATCAACTTAATTCAAATCTGCATTCATGAATGGCAGGAGGTTACAGTTTCTATGAGGGCTGAGAGGCTGAACTGTGATGTCTTTTGAGGGGTCAGAGGGAGAAACCAGATTACTGAGTATAATAAGGTAGGAATTCAGAGAACACACTCGCTGTGAAACTGTTTACATGCAGTTGATCAATATCAATCAATCAAACAAACTTTATTTGTGTAGCAATTTTGCAATTCAAAGTGCTGAACAGATGACTAACAAACTGACCATATGACAACAGGTGAAAGACTAATAGAGTGAAATACCAACTATATACTCTGTTTCAAAAACAAGAAATAAAACTGTTGACAAAGACAGAGTTAAATAGATCAATATTAATAACATAAAGTTAATTAAAACCTAGACTAAGAACTAGATAAAAACAGATTAAAAAGACAGAACAAAAATAATAAAATAAGTAAAACTGATAAAAACAAATAATAAAATAAGTAAAATTGGGGGGGAAAAAAATCACAAAATGAAATGAAAATAAATATAACTAATGTCTGTAAACCATTCTTAATCAAAAGCCAGACTGAAGAGGTAGATCTTAAGTTTATTGTTTAAAAATTTCAGCACTGCCAGCTTCCAGTCAGTCACAGCAGAAGTGCTAAAAGCTGCCGCACCAAAGGTTTCAGTCCTGCACTGTGGAACAACTATAAAACTGGAGCCTGAGGGTCTGAGGGGCCGTACTGGTTCACACACCGTCAGCAGTAGAAGTTAGTTTTCACTATCACTCTATCATCCTGTCGCCACATTATACATTTGTGTTTCCAGGTGTTATGAGACACTTTTTGATGATTTTACTGCAAAATAAAAGCGTGTTTGTGTAGGCCACAGTTTATCAGAACAGAAATGTATTTCTTGCTAACTCCAATGCAAGTTCTGCATTAAAAGAGAGTTAGTCCATTAATCTGGCTTGCATGTTTCTGGGTGTGTCTGGCAAGTTCAACCTCTGTGATATCTTCAAAAATCTGATGAGCTTTTGCTAGCCTGGCATAACCTGTTCTGGAACTTCTCCGCACTTGTTTTGTTGATGTAGCTCTTCAGTGTCATTCTGTCAGTCTTTGGTCCTTCACCACACACTGATCCTCCCCTCTGACCAGGGCTGTTTCTAGCTTTTTGGGGGCCTTGTTCAAAATGTTGTTTGGGGACCCCCTGTCTTGTGAAACTATGTTTGGGAGGATTTGTGGTCCTGTGGCATGTATTTAACAATTAAATGCAGGAATCCAGGAATTTAATCCTACAGAAAAGGATGGGAGCACCTCCCCTATATATCAAGAAGCTTACAGGATTTACAAAATCTGCATTCTAACATCTCCCAAATGCACATAAATAAGACAGATGCTGCAATTTCCCTTAAAATGTTTATTTTAAATGTTATGAACAAATTTGACATAAAAACACTAATTATAATTTTAAAAATTAGATAAAACTATCCCAGCTAGCTGCAGGCATTCTTACAAAGTGTGCTCAAGTGAGTGATGTGGTGTCTGGACAGTGACAGCCTTACTTTGAATACCAACAGAATACTGCGGGTGGCTTTGGCGGCCCGGTGCAACCACCTAGTCTGCGTATAGCAAGAAACAACCTGCCTCTGACAGGTGCCTTGCTGCTCTCTTTAGATCTTTAGATTTGTCTTTTTTTTGTACTGCCTTACCATTTTGATCTTATCTGTAGAATATCAGAAAATAATACTTCAATATGCAGGCTGCTCTGGACATATGTAGCCTATTCAACTTTTGGGGAACACTGAGCCATTGATTGTGACTCAGATCCACAGTTTTAAGTTTATGACCTTGTTTTATACACTGTCTAAAACTAATATGATATAATGTCATAAAGTTATTTATATTTAATTATGATGCAAGACTAATGATTTAAGGAACATCATGTATTCAAATGTGAACTCTACTTCCTTAATTTGGGTTCACATGATTACTTTTGTTTATGGTGAGGGGGTCATTTTACCTGCTGGCTTGACTTGCCCCACTCTCCCCTACTACTGCATACCTGTAAAAAGTTGCTGACAGAGAACTAAGCAGAGGCATATTACTGAAAGCTGAAAACAATAAAAACAACAGCTTGCATAACTTGCAAACTATAAAGGAGCACACAGCTTTTCACATCACAGTCTTACACAAACATGCTTCTCTGTAGGTTACTCTGTGCAACACTTCCAGGGCTAAACAGCTCTCTTCTTGATGATGTCGGTGTATTGGCTTGATAAAAGTTTTGATCATGGGAAACTTGTTCAATACATCCATCCTGAGACCCACCTTGAGATTCTCCACACTTTCAGTGACCGTTGTGTCTGTCCTCTGTGTCAAACATAAAAAAAGTGGTGAAAATGCAGTAAATTGTAACAGTAATGTACTGCTTATTACCCTCAACACTGCTAACCTGATGTGTTTGATTCAGTGACTCGTGGTCCTTTTACCAGCTGGGAAGTAAAACAACAAGCGAGTCCAGACTACAGCCCAGTATGAAAACACACATGCCCTGTAGCTTCAGCAGCTAATGTTAGCTTTTGAAGGGAGACAGTCAGGACCTTCTGGATGTATAGTTTTTCTAATTACATATCTTCACAGTCTGATACTTCAACGGTGTACAACAAACTGTGACTTATGATTTGGAAATTGTTATTTTAAAATGACAAATGTTATATGTGTTATTTGTGGGACATTCAATCACATTCATTCAAACGGGATCAAATGATTATTTGTCTCTTGCTGTTGATGAACATATTACTTCAAAAATAATGTCCCATGGTGGTTCACCAGAAGGAGAGGGACTTCTTACGGGTGCTGGAAATCCTTGATCCTTGTTTTCAAGGTTTGAAAAGCACTTGGAACTGTATCAAACTGTAATTGCATTACTTATGTAACAAATTTCTGTCTGACTAAAAAAAAGAAAAAGAAAGATGTAGAAATGAAATAAGTCAGAGAACGTTAATGCTTTTGGCTTTCAGACAAAATGAAAATGACTCTGCTCGAGCTTTGACAGGTGACACATTTAGAAACATGAAACCTCATTGTGATCATTTTATTGTAGATTAATCTGTTGGTTATCTTCTCGATTCATGAATTAGCTGTGTGGTTCATAAAATCTCAGAAAAGGGTGAAAAATGTCAGTCAAGAGTAAACAAAGCAGAAAATATACAAATCTAAGAAGCTGAAATCACACTTTTTTTTGGTTTTTCAAAAAATAACTCAAAGCAATCAATTGATTATTAATTGTCATACGTCCATGTGCTCCACATGTTTGGACCTATTTTTCAAATCTTTCCTGTAATGATCAATCTCATTATTAATATATTATTATTAATCTGTCAGTTACTTTCTGGATTAATTGATCAGTTGTTTGGTCCATAAAATGTCAAAAAATGGTGAAAAATGCTGATCAGTGTTTCTCTGTCTGAGAGGAAAAATGTTGATGTTGTAAACAATGATGTCCTCAGATGTCTTGTTTTGTCCAAAACTTTAACTTTAATTTAAGAAGCTGAAATCGGAGAATTTTGCCTTTTTTTTCAAATAATGACTCAAATTGATTAATCAATTATCAAAATAGTTGATGATAATTTAATAGTTGTTTAATAATTGATTCATCATTGCAGCTATATGTGAAACTGTTGTGTCTTCCTTTACTTTTATCACAAAACATAGAGCACAATAACATAGTTTAAGAGATTAATAAGTGAAACAATCACTTTGATTATACATGTATAAATATGTAGTTTACCACAGCTGTAAGATGCTGAAAAATCTTGAAAATGCATCTTGAAAATTCTTGAAAAGTGCTTGAATTTGACTTTGTGAAAGATGGAGGAACCCTGATACAGTCCATGACACACACCCAGGAGCAGGGTCACTGTCATCACCATTAATAATCGATAATGTTCAATTTTTGAAATTCTTAACTTTTGCGTTAAAAAATAGTGGAGGGCAGACGCCAAAGCACACAGGAAAATACATATTTAGTATCTAGAATTACTAGTTGAGTAATGACCTGGCCCTGATGAGTGCTAACAGCACTGCAAAAGCAAATACTTCATATGTAAAATATATTACCTTTCCCATGAGTTCCTGAGTCATATTGTATTCTCTTGACTCAGTCATAGCGGTCTGACTAAGCAGTTACAGCACATGCAGGTATATGAAACCTGTGAGACAAACACCTCATGATGTCAGGACCTGTCAGACATCACACATCCAAACACTCCTGTGTATCCAAAATCACAGCCGACAGAGACACTTATGCAATATGAAGGATGGTTTTTAATTTTAACCACAAACCTCAAGTTTTGCAACATTCAACCAGGAAAAAATAAGCTATAAAATGTCTATCTGGGTTCTCACATGAGCCTTGTCTTCTTCTCTGTGTGTCCAGGTCGGACTCTCCTGGAGAAGCTGTTCCTGCAGCAGCAGCAGGAGGAGCCGGAGGAGGCTGAGAGGCTCTGCTCCAGGATCTTGGCCATGGGTCTCCTGCTGCCTTTCACTGACTGCTTCAGAGAGCAGCTGGGAGGCAGCACCGGCCACCTCTCCTCCACAGCACCAAGCAAGTTTGATGTATGTATTCAAACCCAGAGTTTCAGTATAAATTCTAAAGCCGTCATTGAGCTTGTTCTCCATCCTTTTGTGCTCACTGGTTTGTACTGACATCTGCTAATGTGGTGTGTCAGAGCTGACCGACCACAGGAGCATCAATCAGCCTCCATCTTTGTCTTGTCCTGTGGTGGTTGTGTCCTTGCGAGACCACAAACAAATATATGGATCCTCTCCCTGGTGCATGCATTAGCAAAGAAGCACTGTGGTACAAAAGCGCCTTGGTCCAGTTAACTGTAGGATGTGATGTGATGTTATACTTACACTTTTTCAAATTTCGCTTTACATCATTTCACATTTATGTTTTGTATTTTTTGAAACCAATGCCTAGATTTTGTTTCCATACCTTTACCATGCACTTTTCAGTCTTGAAACATCAACAGACGAGATACAAGGTTCATTTATTTGTCGGTCTCAGGGAAGAAGCTGTTCTGTAGTCTGGTGCTATGGCAAGACGTAGTGTTGCCAGATGCAAAATAGAATCATATTTTAACAAAAATTATTATACATACAGAAACAAGCTGGGAAGGTGCAAGTATACTACAACAAATGGCAAAACTATACCATGTGCACTATATTACATAAAAGCTCCATTATATAAACAAGACAGCAACAGTTCATGGCTTTACACAGAATCGATTGCAGCTCATCACACAGTCACTCCTTCTGTTCTCATCTGTCAAAATAAAAGCTTCAGACTGTGTCATTGCACTTCCAGCAGTGTGATCAGTGCGGTACTGATGTGATTGGTTTCTCTAAAACAAGGTTGCATGGCAAATTTGTGGAAGAGGTTTATGGAAAATTATTGTCCATTTGCACTTTTTGGGAATAACTGATTGTACATCGTACAGTTGTTAAAATTATGCTACAAATACGATAAGTGTCCCACATCTGACACCACTGGCCAGACATTAGTGGGTGAACGGGCTTTGACTGGAGAAGGTATTGTAATAAAATCTACCAACTACTGTTGACTTTGGCTCCTCCTCTTTAACTTTTTTTTTTTTTTTTTATCTATTATGGAACACTCAAAGTTCTTTTCTTCTAAACACATCATATATATTAGAACATAGTCACTGAAAACATGGCAAAAGATTGAGAACTATTTAGTTCTCAGGCTGTTGGATTTTTTGAGTGGACGTGAGGCATAGCACAGTGACGTGTCAGAGCCATGGTCACCCAACACTATATAAGGCCCCATGAGCCAACACATGGATGATGGTGCCTCCCCCTCCCCTCACCCTTCCTAATGATCAGATACAAATGTACCTTCAGCGACTCTCTCAGTCCAAATCAGCCCAGCAGTTCACTTCAGATCCAACAACCTGACACAGAAGAATAAAAATACCATCCTGTCACTGTCCTCTGGCTCTGGTGGCAAACATCTCTGGACATGTCCAATAAAGCTGCCAGACAGAGTGTCCTTGTTTCAGGTTGTAGTGGGACAGCAGAGTGGACACACCCCGGTTCTTCACAGCAGAGAAAACTGATCATTTTTTCATGATTTTGAGACCTAATGTTATATAATTAGTGATTTTTATAATCATTCACATTTGTCTGGGTGGTTAATAACATGTTTCTGTGTTGTGGACACATTTATTGTTGCTTTACGGTCCCTTAAAAAAAAGAAAAAAGACACTGCTGTGCACAGTGGATTATCTGTGTCTCAGGCCCCGCCCAACCCCGCATGGAAATCAGATGTTATTATATGCATATTTGATTTGTCATACGCTTTTTCTTTTTCCAGTCCTAATCCAGTTTATTACTACCATGGTTACAGAGTTGTTTGGAATGAATGGAATGAAAAATAAACCATTATACATTAAAGGAGTTTTGTTTCCACAGCATGACCAGCTGTATACATGGGCAGCAGTCAATCAGCCCACTCACTCCGTGGATCCTCTCGAGGGCAAACTACCGGGGCAGCTGAAGGGCCCCTGGCCTCCAGCCAGGCCAGGTGGAGACACTAGGACTGGACTCAAATCCACAGAGGCAGGTAAGATAACAACACATGCTCTGTGTGTATCTGACTAGTTGTCAGTGCTGAGGCTACAGCACCTCTTTCTAATTTCTAGTTTACTTTTGTTGTCAATAAATACTCGGCAGATGTATGACTGTAAAATTGATAAACCTTTAATTTTAACTGTCTTTGTATTTTATGCAGTGTCTAGTCTGCATTTTTCCTCACTGCGGCAAAATGTCCTGGTTATCAAAGTTCAAAAATAAACATAGCTACACCTCTAAATTCACAAATTAACTTGTCATAACTAATTTGTTTAAAGAAGTGTAAAAAAAATGTATTCAGCTTGTGATTCTATATTTGTGAAAGGACAACAGTGTATACATCTGTCCGTCACATTTTTACAATATCTCAAGCTACACACAAACATGTGATTGGTATTGGTTACCTTTTTTCACTCTTGGAAGGAAGTAAATAAGTGAATTTCCCAAAGTTTTGAACTGTTCTTTTAATTCATGTTAGATACATGGATGGAGTTTATGGTGTCAGGGGGTCCCTGGACCAGTGTCTGTTTGAAGTGTGAAAGTCAATATGACCTCAAAGAGACACAAAAGTACCACAGAAATACATAAAAATACATCAGTAAGATATAAAACAACCACATAAGATGCAGAACAACTACAAATGGACACACAGCGACCTCAAAGAGACACAAACAACTACAGAGAAAAACTTTGTCTCTTTCAATCTGGGTGCTGTTGTACAGGCCTTTATATAATCTACATAATCCAACGGTCAGTTTCAGTGTTGCTCAGAAGTTTTCAAGGATCAGCTTGACAGTTTGATGACCCTCAGATGAACTAACTGACCCTGTCTAAGTCCTGAACCTTTCTGCTGTGTGCTTCAATAGCAGTTGAGCACAGTTGGTACTGTGAGAAGTTTGTCTTCTCCTGCTACCTGTACGTACATTTGCTCTGTACTACACTTGCTAAAAGATGTTGCTGAGGGGCCTGTTAAGTAATGCTTGCAAAATGCTAGCTAACTAGCAAGCTAGGTTTGCTTAACTGTTATTGAAGCACAGAGCAACTTAACACTGAGGAAGCTTTGATTTTTAAATGTGGACATATCCTGGAGACGTGTATCTTGAATAGACACCTGGACATACTGGAATAAGTCAATAAATAAGTCATAATTCATACCAGACAAGTTTCCTGTAATAAATGTCATACTCTTCTTCTACTCAAAACTATAATAGCACATATAAAATAGATCAAATTTATGAGAGTTTTGGTCTTTTACTCTGTGTGTCTGGGAATTACAACATATATATTGAGATGTATATTGTTGGTGGCTTTTTTTTTAAACATTGTTACCTTGTTTTAAATAGTCTCTCACTCTCTAAAAGGGAAAGTAGCGCATAGGGAGGTTAAAAGGCCGGGTGCTGGCTAGTAGGAAGCCAAGATGTCCAGGTTTAATACTCACTGATGCCTGATCACCACTCAGTTTCAGTTTTGAACCTTTTTTTACTTTCTTTTCCTTTCCTATGCTCATCTGAATGGGATCTCTCCATCTTCATGCTTTGGCATTTTTAGAGGACAATCAAGGTGAGTAATATTTTCTATATATACAGTATATTTATATGTATATATTGTGGGGTGTATATTTGTGCTGACGCAAAGTCAGAGAATTTGCGAACACTAGCAGACTGATATTGCTGTTAGGCCCCAGGTGAATAAATATTTGTCTGCCTTTTTGGTAATATCATATCTTGAAATAAATCTGCTTCTCCATAGTGGGTGAAGTGTCCCAGCTGATGATGTATAACGGCTGACCTGGGGCTTCATTACAGAAAATGATATTAAATGCTTGTCCTAAATTAACTTCAGTTTCAAAGATTACGGAGGCAGTTCTTAAACTTACAGCTGTGTCTTATCTCAGACCTCAAGTCTTATCTTAACTTAGAAAATCCTAACTACTTGATTCTTTAATCAGTACTCATCCTGTTCAGCCTGTATCTGTCTTTAGAATAAACAGGAGACTGCCTGTATCTATGACAACGGCGGTCTCCCTTCATTTGTCACTGGCTAGCTAGCTTGCAATAATGGCATGAAGAGATGACAGGCATTCAGATTTAGCTTTGATGAGTCGGAAAGGTTAATCATGTTGGTTTTGTTCATATGCCATGTAGTCAATTTCTTCAATAAAGGTAATAACTTGTGTTCAACATAGCAAAACACTTTCTTATAACAAGAGTCGTCATGTTATGACGATGACGATCCTTATGATGAACACAAAAATGTTTTGCTTTCTTAACATAATTTCCTGTGTTTTTACCAACTTATTGTTATGTAAGTTCAGTTAACTTACTGTTTTAAGTTGAACTAGCTCGCTTGCTAACTTGAGTGAAAGTGGCATTGAACAGACGTAGCACTTTGATCAAATTCAAAATTAATTGTCTTGACTGTCAATATTATACCCATTAATACATGATGGAGGAAATGTAAAATATCATCACAGGGTCTGAGTACCTTTCAGTCAATATTTCAGTGTTGATGTCCACATCTTCACTGTCATTTCCATTCAGACCTGTCAACAATGGTGCTGCAGTTTCTGACAGTTATTTTGAATTTAGGACAGGGTCTATGCCATCCTAACTTAGAATTCCTAACTTAGGAAATTCTTCACTAAGAGTGCTTCTTTAACAGCTAAATTCCATACTTAAGGTATGATAAGATGTTTTCCTAAATATATGTTTCTGTTAAACCAAAGGCCCTACAATACATATCATCCTAAACTGAGATAAGACAGGATTTAAGACTTACGAAGTGTCTGTAATGAGGTCCCTGGTCAACAGAGTACAATATTGGTTTCCACTTTGGCCTGTAACTCGAGCTTACACCCTTCTGCCCCGTCTGTCTTAGCACAATTTCAGGCAGCCTGTGCAGTTTCAGTGGCTTGGGTAGTGAAGGTGCCCACACAGGCTTCTCCAATATCATATAAAGCTCTTCTAGTTTTGAATTACTCAGCTACACAAAAAGATCAGGCTACACATTTTGTTGGGTGAAATTTGCTGCACATACATTATAGTTTTTGAAAATAAAAGTGTGCGACATTATGCACAGATGACACACTGTGAACACCAACTTCAGTCACCTTAAAAATGAATTTCAAACAGGTTGCACACAGAACTTTTCAAGTAAATATTCAAGCTGGTTTGACTCCAAAATGTAAGTTAACTGAACTTAAATTGAACAATTAGTTTTAAAGTCTTATTCAAGTTTTGTAAAAGCAATGGAGTTCAGTTAACTGAACTTGAGAACATATGTTCAGTAAGCGTATATTGAACCAAAAACTGTTCAGTAACAGTGACAGTAAGTTGGTAAAAACACAGGAAACTGTTGCAGTTTTATGTAAAAAAAAAGCAAAACAGTTGTGTGGTCATCAAAACACTGTGACCCTTGTTCTAATAACATGCTTTATTAAGTGAAGTGAACACAAGTTTTTAGCTTTATTGAACAAGAAATTGCCTACATGATGTATGAACATAAATACATTTCTTTGCATTAATTCAACAATCAGAATATATGATAAGTGCACAATGAATATGCTTTAGTGAAATGAACCCAAAAATCAATTAATAAATATTATAATAAAAATATAACAGTTTCACAGGGAATGAATGTTTGTGTCAAGTGAACATAAAGTTTGCATGTCATGGTCCTCAACATGTGTGTGGAAACTTTTGTGTTGGGGTTTACAGTACACAATTTTTTTAGTCTTAAAGATTCCCAATAAAACCTAAATGGCGTAAACTTAAGTTTGGAGTGCTAAAACACAAAACACATCTCTTAAATTCAAATATATTGGTTGTACACCTCCAAATCAAGCATGCATGTTTGTGAATTTGTGCTTTTGTATTTGTTCGTCTTATATTTTTCTTTCTTCTTATCTAAGTGTATATCTGTCAGTGTACCACAAGAAGAATGAGTGAGTCAACCTCAGTGAAGCAAAGATGGTTTAGACTCACTCAGCAAAATCATTTATGTAAGCCTTAGTGCGAGTCCCCTGAATCTTAAAAATTTAAAACCACAAGACCAGTACACTGTTCGGATTTATGGTATCATGTTTGTGATGTGAAGTCATAGAAATCTTCAGCCAGTCTCCCTTTCAGTGTAGCATACTACAAGTCTGATACTGCAGTATATCCCAGTCCTTCACATGGTTAATTACGAAAATACACCAGTTTTACAGAAATAATTACAAGCTTGATTTGAATAGCGCACAAAACTGTTGTAAAATATTGTTTTTCAGTGGGAATAATCAGTATAAACTCACTAATGATCATGATCATGTTGCTTAGCCAAATAGGATGTCAGCACAGGCATTCATCATGTTATCCACATCCAATCCATAAATCTAGTCATGATGTTTGGTCTGGAAAAACAATAAATGGACCTTTTTCACTGCAGGTGTATGGATATGAAATAGGAGGGTAAGCACAGGTGTTACTAATGATACTAATTAAATGAGCCGAGATGCACAACAGCAGCAGCCTGACTGTTTAACCTGAATGAAACAGAACTGTAATTAGTATCATTGGTGACACCTGTGTTTACACTGCTATTACATGTCAAAATGGCTGCTGTGAAAAAGTTCTGTAGTGTGTGCAACCCAACGTGTCACTGTGACACTGCTCTTTTTATTTGGGGTTTTCAAATGTATCCCAACCAACAAAATATGGTTGAAAAGACGTTTAAAAAGCAGCTTTGCCAGTTGTCTAAAAAATGTTTAGGTTAGATTTAGGTTAGATTTTGGTTGAAAGTGAATAATGTGAAAGATGTCTTTTTCATGTTGAAGACAAGTTTTTAAGGACGTCCATCTACATCCGGTTCTATTTCATTCTTCCTAACCGCCAGAGGCAGTGCTTAACACTGAATATTATCTGTCTCGCGCTCGCGAAAGGTCTAGAATTTAATGTCAACAGTCACATGTGACCTGGGATGCCGTTGGACACAATGTATATAAGCCCCCGTCATCATAGAGAACGTCACTTTTATCTTCTCACAGGTAAAACGCACATACAGGTTCGATTGAGGAACAGTTAGCCTACTCATATTTCGATTCGAGCCCTGCAACCAGCCGGTTGGAGCTACTGTCCCGTCCTCCAAGGGCTGCGATTACTGGAGTACGGCTCTCTGGAGCTCTTGTCAAGCGTACCGTGTTTTCGCCGTTCTGTATGGATTCAGAGCAGAGGCTTGAGAGAATCTAACATATTTGCTAGCTTTGGAGCAGGGCTGGTAAGGTGAGTATTTCCCGAAAGTTGTTAGCTTTGAAGCAAGTTATCGTTTTGGAAGGAGCCTGTTTTCAGGTCACCTTTTGAGTTTACCGCTGTGCCCATTGCTCTGGCGGTGTCTTTAGTTTGCAGTCTGCAGTGACTAGCTGACAGCTTTTTACTGGGGATTTCCACCAGATGTTGCGTGTGCGCCACGGTTTTGTTCCATCATACGAGCGACTGCAAATTCCACCAGCAGCGTTTCAGAGTGGAGTGTTTTGCCCTTGGATTATGTTTACTTGCTCTGATTTTGTTGATTAAAGTGATATTTCACCCAAAAATGAAATTTCACTCAATATCTCCTCACGCCTGTGCTGATGTGAGGAGGGGTGAAGGTCTCCAGTTCACAAAACACTCCTGGAGCTTCAGCAGAAATAGTGTTGCAGCCAAATCCAGTACAATTGAAGTGAATGGTGACCAGTTTTAAAATGTAAAAAAAAAAAAAACAACTCAGAAACCCCCCACAAAATGTCTCCATACCGCTCGTGTGGTGTAATCCAAGTGTCCGTAAGCCATAACATTAAAATTTGACGCAAAATTCACCATTTACACCATGTTTTTAGCCTAAATGTCAACTGTAGCCTCTCAGACCTGATCCTCGTGCACACGCCTGAAGCGGGTACACAAGCTCTCACCCAAGCAGCGTGGCTGCAGCAAAGAAATGATGTTCCTCTTCTATGTCGAAGTCCTCGGATATTTTCTTCTTTGTTGAAAGTTTGCGAAGTCAGCTGTGACAAGTCACTATTTCTGAGCAGACCTCTCACTGATGTCTGAGATGCTTACAGGTAGCATGTAAACACAGATGTGAAGGTATGGTGAGATCTGTATATCTTGTTTCGCGCCTGTGTACCCGCTTCAGGCGTGTGCACGAGGATCAGGTCTGAGAGGCTACAGTTGACATTTAGGCTAAATACATGGTGTAAATGGTGTCTTTTTGGGTCAAATTTTAATGTTGCGGCTTATGGACACCACACGAGCAGTATGGAGACATTTTGTGTGGTTTTTTGTGTACTTTTTGTACATTTTAAAAGTGGTCACAATTCACTTCAATTGAACTGGATTTGGCTGCAACGCTGTTTTCCCCTGAAGCTCCGGGAGTGTTTTGTGAACTGGAGATCTTGAGTAGACATTGAGTGAAATTTCATTTTTGGGTGAACTATTGCTTTAAGTCCTCTTTCCTTGCTCTTTGTGGAAGGAACAAGGCTTAAAAGGAAGACTGTCTGCTAAGAGGCCATTATTGAGGCCAGCAAACATCCAGAAACGCCTCAGATTTTCCAGGGAGCACAAATACTGGACTGTTGATGAATGGAAGAAGGTACTCTGGATGGACAAGTCCAAGTTTGAACTGTTTGGTCAGCATCGTTGTGTTAATGTCCACAGAAAATCTGGAAAACGTTTTGATGGCAGATGCATTGCACCCACAGTGAAACACGGTGGAGATTCCATTATGGTATGGGGTTCCATTTATGAAAACAGCTTGGGCAAATTAGTGAAAATCGATGGTATCATGAACAAGAATGTCTACCACAACATCTTAGTGCACCATGGAATCCCTTCTGGGCTGAATCTTATTGGTCATGGGTTCATATACCAACAAGCAAACTTCAAAGCTGTGCAGAGACTATTTGACCAAGAAAAAGAATCTGGAGTACGGGAACTGATGGACTGCCCAAGTCAAAGTCTGGATTTGAATCCTATTGAACAAATTTGGGATTTAGTAGGTTTAAAGACTGATCGCACAAAAATTCCATCTAAAGCAAGTCTGTGGGAACATCTAGAAACTAGATACCAAAACCAAAGAGACTGTCGAAAAGTACATAAAAACAATGCCAGCAAGAATGCAAGCTGTTTTAGGTTTTTTGGTTATTCTGTGTGAAAAAGTTGTTTCAGTTTGTTATTTGCCAAATAAATAACAATAACACTTTTAATTTTAAACAGGTTTTTTGAAAGATTTCTAAATTATTTATGTTTTCTCGTTTTTATGACAGGTGGTCTGATAAATTTGTTAAGTGCTGTAATTACCGGGGCCACAGAATGTGGTGGCGGACTTACTCTCCTGTCAGAAACCTCCCTCAGGGAGACTCAGTGGAGACCCCAGAGGTGGTGGAGGAAATATGGTGCAGGTATGGGAGAGCAGAGGTGGATTTTTTTGCCTTGGAGGCCTCAACACACTGCCCCCTTTGGTTCACACTGATAGAGGAGACAAGTCCGTTGGGACAGGATGCCCTGGCACACCCGTGGTCGGATTGCCTCCTCTATGCCTTTCCACCATTTCTGCTGATAGCAGTGACACTGGACAGGGTGTGGCGGGGCAACCACAGAGTCCCTTGTTTCTGATGATGTACAGGCTTCTGGATGGGGTTCCGTGGTCCCTGCCCAGGAGGTGGGACCTGCTCTCGCAACTGGAGGGCCACATCTGGCATCCAGATCTGGAGCACCTGCAGCTATGGGTTTGGCCCCTGAGGGGCCTCACCCACTCCTAGAGGCTTGCGACCAGGCCATCGTCCGGACCATTATGGACTCCAGAACACCTTTCACCAGGGCGCTTTATGCTAATAGATAGAAGATTTTTTCAGAATGATGTAGTGTTCAGGGACAGGTTCCTGAGAGCACCTCTGTTCCGGTTATATTGCGTTTCTTGCAGTCCTTGCTGGATAGGAAGATTTCTTCCTCCACCTTGAAGGTTTATGTGGCTGCGATTTCAGCCAGACATGGTAGAGTTGGTGGCCAAACTGTGGGGTCTCACACTCTGGTGACCCGCTTTCTGAGGGGGGCCCAGCGGCAGAACCCCCTGCAGATCACCAGGGTTCCTTCATGGGACCTGCCTCTGGTGCTAGAGGCCCTTCGTTTCCCCCACTTTGAGCCTCTGGAGCAGGCAGAGCTGAGATTCTTGTCAGCGAAGATCGCATGAAGATCGCTTTTCTTCTGGCAATGGCGTTGGCAAAGCATGTGGGGGAGCTTCATGCCTTATCAGTGAGTGACACATGTATGCCTGTATGCACTAGAACTCAGATGGCACAGGGGTGGCCCTTTGGCCTAATCCATCCTTCTTCCCAAAGAGAGGTTGACGCCTGCTCACTGTAATCAGGTCATTGAGCTGGCCGACAACCCCTCGTACCTACAGTGGAGCTGCTCTGTCCAGTGAGGGCTTTGAGGCATTATATATATAGATCACGGCAGGCTTTCGTCACTCTGATAGTCTGTTTGTCTGCCATGGAGGCCATAGGAAAGGGCATTCCCTGTCCAAACAGAGGCTCTCCAAGTGATTTGTTGAGGTGATTGAGGAAGTATACAGGTCAAAGGGGCTGCCCTTGCCTCTTCATGTTCGGGGCCATTCCACCAGGAGTGTCTCCACCTCCTGAGC
The DNA here is from genome assembly GCF_056507025.1 of Lutjanus erythropterus. Lineage (NCBI taxonomy): Eukaryota > Metazoa > Chordata > Actinopteri > Lutjaniformes > Lutjanidae > Lutjanus > Lutjanus erythropterus. The sequence goes on along the minus strand of NC_139333.1, from coordinate 30,387,587 downwards.
AGCACTACGAGGGGTTCCTCTCAGTGAGATTTGCGCTGCAGCCACCTGGGCTACACCGTGCACCTTAACCTGTTTTTACGGGGTGAACATTGCTGTTCCCCATCCAGTGGTGGTGGCTGTCCATCATGAACCCGCTGTCTGTCCTCAGTAAGGTGGGATTCCTTGTGACTATGTTATTAGTAAACATCCAGTGTTAAGCACTGCCTCTGGCGGTCAGGAAGAATGAAATGAGTTGCATATGTAACTGTGGTTCTATGAATTCTGGATGACTGCCACAGTTGTCCGTCACTCGGAATCTGGCGAGAAGTAGGGACATTCTCTATGACGACGGGGGCTTATATACGCTACATCCAACGTCATCCCAGGTCACGTGACTTTGTTGACATTAAATTCTCGACCTGTATGAGAGCAACACAGATATCATTCAGTGTTAAACACTGCCTCTGGCAGTCATCCAGAATTCATAGTTCTCATTAAGAGAACTCTGATACACTTTAGAAAATAAAATGGCTGCTCACTACAACTATGCTGTGAAATTAAAAAAATGGAAGATTTTGTCAACTCCATAACTACATTTAATAAAAAAAAAAATTATCACCAGGAGGCTGGCCCTTTACAAGGTTTAATAGCCAAGCGTGTGATCTTTTAAAATATTTTCTCAGCATAATTGAAGAGTAAAAATCAAACCCCCCTCAAAATATGGTTTTGCCCCAATTCTGAAGAATAAGTGATATATCAATTTAAATACATCCAGAAATCAACCAATCAACAAATCAGTTCCAGTATGATACTGTACATCACAATTTCAATTCATTCTAGTGTGTAACTGTTACTGTATCACAATTTCAAAAAGTAACTTAAAGGGAAAATTCACTCAGTTTTGTTGGTGAGGATGCAGGATGCATTGTACATGAGCTTCTGACATCCATTTTTCTGTGTATCACCACACAAGCCAATAGCTATTAGTTTGCTGGCCAAAACATGGCGTTAGGTGACAAAAAAACTTAGCAGTCTTCTGGCTACCCAGAGGAGGAGACCAGAAATCTAAGCTGAAATAGCCTCAACATCAATAACATTACTGTGACATCACTTGTGCAGGCAGAACAGATTTTGCAGAGGGAGAACTCAGTTTCCTCTGCCAATATTCTATATGAAAAGAGGTGATTTTATTCCTTTGAAAAGTGAGGTTTTGCTGCCCTCCAGTGGTTGAACTTCTCACTTTGCTGCAGTGATGTACAGGCAGCCTCCAGGACCCAGTGACATCCTTGTTAGGTGTGATTATAGTTGCAACATAATTTACAATTACAATTTCATTTTGACCTATAAACAAGTGATGTACATCACTGGCTCCAGAATCCCAGTGTAGGGTAACCTATGTAATATATTTAACTTCATACTTTGATATGCTGACAGGGGATTTATTTGTCAAAAGTTCTGAAAAGTCTCTGTTGTTCTGTCTTGTTCTGACCTGCTGTGTCTGTTTGTTCAGAACACCATGCAGCCATCTTGGGTTCTAGGCAGCAACAGAAGGAGAACCAAGAGGTCAGTCCCTTTCATTTTCTCTACTTAAAGCCTGAGGCTGAAAAATGTCTGTAGAAAACAGTGTTGTACAAAAGCTTGTACTACTCTTGCAATTTCCCACCATCTGTTGTGCTACAACATGATCCTAAAATAAAACAATTTCATGTTTTGTTTTCTGATATCTACACACTGTTTTCTTCAGTCAGAAATGTCTCGACAGACTGTAGGAAGTTTGATGGATCTGAATTTAAAAAAAAGACATGACCACACTGTAATGTGAAAGGCAGGTTAAATGTTCTGAGAGCCAAGTGCTTTCAGTTTCAATAAGCAAGACACAGTCCAAGAATACATGAGAGCACTTTGTCTGAAGTCTGGCCTGTCCACTATCTGAGCTTAACCCCATTTATGCTATCAGAAGGAGTTTGCATTGATTTTTTTTTTTTAATGAATAGTTAATTATCTATCCATTATCTATAACTGCTTCTCCTGGAATGGTCAAGGAGGGCTGGGGCCAATCCCAGTCCAGCCTAGATTTTTTAGAAAATCATAGCTGCCTTCATAGGTTGAAAGACATGTCTGTTTTGGTGTGGTCTGTTGTCCCAACTGAGTAGCAAAACACTTATCACACATTAAATATAAGAACCTGTATTTGTAGAAACCTGAGAGACTCAAATTTGAGCAAAAAATCCCACTGGTTGTGGTTCTATTGGTGCTCTCATTTTTGCCACAAATTCAGTGCACACATTGACGTGTCTAGGACTGGACTGGTCCCAGGTAATGACACTGCATTCAAAACACAGTTCATTTACAGGGAATATTATCTGTGTTGACAGACGAACAATAGCATGTTGTAGTATTCTCAAACTAAAACCTAAAACCATTCTCCCCACAAAAGTAGCCCTAATACTCTTATCTTCTATGTTACCAGGGTATGTTCCTTAGATTTATGTAGCAGTGGGAACATGACAAAGGTTCCTGTTCACGAGTTCTACATATGTGCTCTCACATGGTTCTATGTTCCCAGGGTCCATATTCCTTGGGTCCTTAGATCCCAAGGTCCTTTTTTCCCAGGGTCTTAAGTTCCCAAGATCATAAATTTCCACATTCCTATGTTCCTATGGCCCTGTGCCACTCATGTTTATATAGCCCATAATGGGAACATGGCAAGTGTCCTATGTTCCTCAATTCTACATCTGCAATCTCTCAGATTCCCAAGTCCCCAAAGTTTTATGTTCACAGGTTCCTAAGTTCCCAAGGTCTTCAGTTTCTAAGGTCCTATGTTGCTAGGGCCCAATGTTCCACAGATTTATATGGCACATAAATGAAACATGACAAAGTGTCCTGTGTTCTGCAGTTATATGTATGTGCTCACTCAGGGTCCTATGTTCCCAGGGTCCTATGTTCCTAAGGCCCTATGTTCCCCTGATTTGTATGGCACATAATGAGAACATGACAACGTATCCTATGTTCTTTAGTTACACATATGTGCTTTCTCAGGGTCCCACATTCCAAAAGCCCTATGTTCCCAAGGTCCTAAGTTCCCAAGGACCTATGTGCTTTGGTAACCCCTAAGTTCTAAGTTCCTTAGGTTCTTTTTTCTTAGAGTCTTAAGTTCCAAGGTCCAATGTTCCTATGGCCCTATGTTCCCCATATTCACCTAAGTTCCCAAGGACCTGTGTTTTATGGTAACCCCTAACCCTCAACTGTTATGTGCTATTTTAAGCTGGAGAACGTGGGATCTTAGGAACATAGGACCTTGGGAACAATGCTCTCGCCCTGATTTAGGTTTGTGTTAGTGAAATTTTCATTCTGTATGTTTCTGTTACATATGTATGTATCTTCTATGACTTAATTTGGTCCTATGTGGTCGGTGGTTATTTCAGAGAGGACCTACAGATTACAGTCAAAGATCAAAGATTTTTCATTTGCTGATTTCAATAAATAAATAAATACATCTTTGATGTGATCTTCTCTTCTTTCCAGGAGGAATGTGTCCTTCCTTCAACCAAACTGAAGGAGAAACATGTCAACGTCATCCAACAGCTGGAACAAACCATAGAAGACCTCAGGACTAAGATCGCTGAGCTGGAGCGACAGCCCCCTCTGCTGGACAGAGACAGCATGAAGCCCCCCACCTCCACCACAGACAGGGAGTGTGGAGGAGAGGAGAGCCTGCTGAGGGCTGTGTGTGACGCTCACCTGCAGACTGAAGCAGCTCCTGCTCCGGGCTGCCTGGAGGCCAAGTCTGTGCAGACCTCCCCCATGGAGGACAGCTTTAAGTTCAAAGTGCCTTGTAGTGAGCCGGGTAAAGTCAACGGCCTCCTGCAGCCTCCGCCCAGGCAGGACGGATTCAAGTGTTCGTGTCAGTTGCAGCCTCCTCCGCCTCCTCCACCTCCAGTTCCAGGAGGTGCAGTGCCAGGACAGACTGTGGCACCTCCTCCTCCACCACCTCCTCCTCCACCATTACCAGGAGGCTCAATGCCACCTCCTCCACCTCCTCCACCACCATTACCTCCTGGCTCAGCACCACCTCCACCACCACCACCTCCTCCTCCTCCCCCACTCCCTGGTGGCCTTGCTCCACCCCCGCCCCCTCCTCCACCGCCGCTTCCCGGTGGTCTTGCTCCACCCCCACCCCCTCCTCCTCCTCCACCTCTCCCTGGTGGTGGCATGCCTCCACCTCCTCCTCCGTTACCAGGAATGGGAGGCCCACCTCCTCCACCGCCACCACCACCACCTCCAGGCTGCGGACCTCCCCCTCCGCCGCCTCCACCAGGGGGCATCTGCGCTCCTCCAGCTCCTCCAGGAGCTCTGGGCTCCCTGCCGCCTCCTCTGCCGCTGGGACTGTACGCTCTGGGTCTGACCCAGGAGAAACCACCCAGGAAGTCTGTGGTGGAGCCGCCCAGACCCATGAAGCCCCTCTACTGGACCAGGATCCAGCTGCACAGCAAAAAGTAAAGATGGTGTAGTTCAAGTAGAACTTCATGATGATGTCACAGTGTTAGCTGGAGGCAAAACCAAGGAGAAACTAGACTAAAACATATATCACCTCAGAGCAGGAGGTCAATAACCAGGGTTAGGAGGGTTACTTTAAAAATATATTCAGATACAGCTACAAATTACCTGTCTAAAAAATGTAGTCAGTAATATAATCCAAGTATCACAGTATTTAAGTAATGTAACTTGGTAACTTTTGGATTACCCTAATATACAATATGGTGAAATTGTTTATCCTAATAATGTGTGTTTAAAGGGTTGCAACTAACGATTATTTTCATAATCGATTAATCGGTTGATTATTTTCTCAATTAATTGATTAGTTGTTTCATCATTATTTTTTATTTTTCACCATTTTCTGACATTTCATGGTCCAAAGTTCAAGATGACATCCTCAAATGTCTTGTTTGTCAACAACTCAAAACTATTCAGTTTGCTGTCAGAGAGGAAAGAAACCACAAAATATTCACATCTAAGAAACTTACAGATACATTTAGTAACAATGTGGATTATTATCAGGATTGATATGTTAAAATAAGGAACCTTCCCAACCTTGCAGGCTATAACAATCACCAACTCTGGTTTGGTGGAAATAAATCACCATGTTAGATGTGAAAATAGTCTGCAGGCTGTTTTAATCCCTCATCCTCCGGCTCTGTAGGTGTGTACTATTCCACTGATTGTAACGTGGCACATGGTCTGTTATATATAGCGCAGGAAATTATGACAACATTCGATGCAGCAAAAAGTGACAGTTCTACAGACCGGATCTGATCTGCTTTGAGTTTGGTGCTAAAGTCTCTGCTTTTGCTCGTGCTGTTTTGTGTTTCTCAGGGAGGTTTGTTCTGCGTTGGTGTGGGAGAATATCGAGGAGCCTGACGTGGACTTTGAGGAGTTTGTAGAGTTGTTCTCCAAAACAGCGGTGAAGGAGAAGAAGCAGCCGCTCTCTGACACCATCACCAAGTCCAAGGCCAAACAGGTCTGTGTGTTTTACACGTTGTATGTACAAGGTCAACAATAACTCCTTTGTTTTTACATTCATTCTTAAAACTGAAAAGTTTGATGTGGATTATCAGGTTTTATATGAAGACTACTAAATTATGTTCTGTAAATACAAAGTTTGATGAACTCAGTCTAAATGATTGTACTTCTATCACATAAAATCCATATGCTAAGACATATTGTAAGACGTACTGTGCAGTGTATAGTATAGATTGTTCCACTTCTTGTCTGTACATACACAAAAAATACAACAAAACATGTAGATTGATCAGGAATTGTGTGCTTTGATTTTTCTGTGATTTTCAAAACTGTGGCGAAAAATCATACCCAGGTGGAGGACAGGTGGAAACTAACAAAACTCTCGGAAATCTTTCCAAAACTTTTCTAAAACTTTCCAAAACTTTTTCAAACCTTCCACAACTTTTCTACATCATTCCAAAACTTTTCATAAACTTTCCTAAAATTTTTCATAATGTTCTTACTTCCCAAGGTGAAGGACAAGTGGACAGGTGTAGGATACGTGAAAACTTTTTCAAAACTTTCCCAGGGGTGGTCCAGTTTTCTTTTTTTGTTTCTTTTTGTTGTTTTGTTTTTTCAAAATAAAAGCCCCAGACAATAACTGTATATTGAAAATAGATTTGGTAGGACTTGTTAGCTGCTGTTGCACCTGAAGGTTTTATTGTTGAGTGTCATTCCCAGGATGTCAGACACCAGTGTTTTGGGTTGGTAAAGAATCCAGAGCAGCAAAATACTTAAATTTACTGATGCAGGTACTGCTACACATATATGTTGGGTCTTGGGTGATGTCTGAGGGATTTATTTTGTATAAGACTATGAATTGTTTTTTGGGAATATTATTCTCTTTTGGATCAAAGACATGGCTCCAACTAAAAAGTCGTGGCACAATCTCATAATGGAGTGTATGCCCAGTGAATACATTTCATGTATGCTTCACACTTCTGTGGACACCTTGTGTAAAGTTTGGGATCCTTACCTAAAATACATTGGACCTACGCTTTCGTCCTTTATACTGAAAGGACTTATCAAACCAGCCTTGCCTGTCGTCATACATTGTCTACTGTGTAACCAGGGTAACCTTGCTGTCTTTGACTCACTTATGCATTTCATGTTGTCTACAATGCCCTTTTATTTTTATTTATTTTTTTATTTATTCCTGTCATGTCATCCCTGAGCTGTTCTGCTCTGTGTTATTTGTGAAAATCTAATCAAAATATCACTCAAAAAACAAACAGGAAACTGGGGATGGACATAAATGATCCTCAGTGATACAGATACCGATATTCAAACTTATCCAGTAAGTATGCACCAAGCATCAAGCAAACTCAACATTTCTTAAGAAAAATCTTGAGGTTGTAAGTATTATTTATCCATTACTGCCAACTTTTTCTAGCTTGGCACCCATTTTTACAATTAGAGCATGATATCTGGTACCTCAGTGAAAATATCAATATCAAATACACAGCAGCACAGCAGGTGACACACACGATAAGCTACATTTGAGCTTCTGAATCTGACCTCTTCTCTATGTGTTTTGTAGGTTGTGAAGCTCCTCAGCAACAAGCGTTCACAGGCAGTAGGAATACTCATGTCCTCCCTGCATCTGGACATGAAAGACATCCAGCATGGTGAGTTCATCGGTTTGTTAACAGTCATACAGGGTTCTTATTCTTGTCTTAACAGGTTATTAAGTCTCATATTTGGCTGTCAGAACCTTTTTTAAAACCATTTTTTACCTCTTCAGATTTTTTTTTGCAGAGTCAATATGGTCAGGTGTCTTCTTTCCTTTGAAATGGACCCACAACCTATAGACTGAGCCTTGACTTTGACCCTGTCTTATCAAAGAACATAGTTGTGTGAATAGAGTGTGATAAGTGTTAGAAGTTGTGACATATGTCCTCTCCCTCTCTCTGTCTTAAAGCCGTCCTAAACTTGGACAACACAGTAGTTGACCTGGAGACCCTGCAGGCCCTGTATGAAAATGTGAGCTACACACACACTCTCTCTGAATAGCCTTGGTGTTTGGATGAATTGTATGAATGTGGACACAGGTGGAATCAGTCTCTTGTGTCTCTGTCCCCCAGAGGGCACAGCAGGATGAGTTGGACAAAATCGAAAAGCACATCAAGTCCTCAAAAGACAAGGAGAACGCCAAACCTCTGGATAAACCTGAGCAGTGAGTTGGTTGTGTGTGTCTGATACGTTGCTGAATGCTGTGAGTCGTTCTGTAAACACTGTAAAACACACAGGAGAGACGAAGACGGGGAGCAGACAGATGGCAGAAGATAAAACCAGCTGTTGTTTGTTACTCTTGTGCTGCAGATTCCTCCACCAGCTCTCCCTCATCCCAAACTTCTCCGGCAGAGTCTTCTGCGTCCTCTTCCAGTCCACCTTCTCTGAGTGCATGTCGTCTATAACCAGGAAGCTGGACACACTGCAGAGGTTATGTAAGGTGAGTCAAACTCTCCAAACTATTGAGGAGAAAAAGAGGATGTTTCCAAAAACACTTTTTCTGCATCTTATGGATGATGAACAGATGAACACGTGAATCTGCACAGTGAGGCTCAAATATCTAACTCTACGAACAAGAAGAAAACTTTATGTCCTTTGTGTCATTCCTCCACTGTGTGTCCTCTTCACCCTCTGACTCACACACCTCTGTCTCCTCTGCAGACGCTGCAGGAGAGTGACACCGTGAAGACGGTACTAGGTCTGGTTCTAGCCTTCGGTAACTTCATGAATGGTGGGAATCGAACGAGAGGCCAAGCTGACGGCTTCACTCTCGACATCCTGCCCAAACTCAAAGACGTCAAGAGCAGCGTGAGTAAGAGAGACGGACATATTTATGGGCACAGACATTTCTATGGAGAGCTACTCCACACAAAAATCAGAATCTGCCCCCACTGTGTACCATATATGACTTAAAGGGATAGTTCAGTCAAAAATGAAAACTGAGTCATTATCTACTCACCCTCGTGACGATTGAAGGTTGGGTTTAGTTTTTTAGTCCACAAAACACTGCTGGAGTTTCACAGGAAAATAGTGTTGCAGAATCTCCTGAACCACTGAAGTGAATGGTGACCAGTTTTCAAACAGAAAAAAGCAGCCCAGAAAAACCAAACATAACATGCCTCCACACTGCTCGGCTGGTGTAAGTCCCATCATGCAATTTGCACACCATCACAACACACACACACACAGTTCAGACAGTGTGCATGTGAACATGGCTCCAAGCTAAAGATCTACAGTGAAGATTCAGGCTGAAAACATGGTGTAAATTAAGTCTTTCAAGTCAACTTGGCATGTCGGAGCTTTAGGAGACTTGAATTACCCCAGATGAGCAGTATGGAGGCATTTTAAATTGTTTTCCAGTTGGTTTTTACCTTTGAAAACTGGTCACCACTCACTTCAATTGTTCGGCATGAGGGCAAGTAGATAGTTGAATTTTCATTTTTGGGTGAACTGTCCTTTTAAGGTGTGGATAGAAGGAAATTATTCTTTTCAGCCCACTGCATCATATAACCATACGTCATGTTCAGTGTCCTGTGTAAAAGTAGTAATACAGTTCTTTACTGCAGTAAAAGTGAAAAAGTACAGGCTCTTAAATGTACTCAGAGTATAAAAGTAAAAATTAGTCCTCCAGAGGACATTTCCATCAACTGTTTCTGTGCAAAGCTAACTGAACATCCCTTTCCCATCATGTTACATCCTTTATGTAGATTTTAGTGTTGTTAAGCCTCTTTCTTCTTGTAAGTTTTTTGTCTTTATGTCTGTCTTTTCTGTTGCTGTTTGTCTCGATACATCTTTTTTGTCTAGTTATGTTGTTTTTTGCCATGTTACATCTTGTTTTTCTAGTTGCGTCTTTTTGTCTTGTCACATTGGTTCGTCTTATTATGTCTTTTTTATTTTTATATCTTTGTATGGAGTCTTTCCATAATGTAATCAGACACTTAATGATAGTCTGGGTCTGTCAGTGGTAAAACAGGTACTTTTAGTAGACAGACTTTAGCAGTTAACAGTTGCCTGTAATGATTAAGTTACAGCCCACCAGCTGCAGAGGTCTCACTCAGTACTGTATCAGTTTCAAAACTTGTTGTTCCCATTACAAAAGGATCCAGGTTGAAAAGTACCAGTTACCCTTGAATAACTTTGCTGAGCCCAGGTGATAATCACTGTCTTTAACTGCGTCTTTTTCTTTTCTCCACATGCAGGACAGCATGAGAAGTCTTCTGTCTTACATTGTTTCATACTACCTCAGACACTTCGATGAGGTAAGCTTTTGACTTATTATACATCCTTCCATACTCACTGGTGGACTTGAGGGGAGGGGGGGCAAGCATGCTTTTATTCATGTTTGAGAAAACAGTGCAAAGGTGCCCTCCTGGATGCCCCTATGGTAGATAAAACATAATAAAGTGTCCTTTAGAGCAGTGGTTCCCAACCTTTTTCCTTAGAGTCCCCCTACTTTGATCTATGAAATACTGACCCCCCCCCCCCCACACACACACACACATATGCACATGAGGCAAAAGAATAAGTGATAATGTACAAATCTTTAACATTCAGTTATAATTGATTGATTTCTTCAACTTTTACCTTTGGTAATTGTCTCTTTTCTAACATTTTTTTTTCTTTTAATGACCCGACAGTAAACTTGTATACACTCATAATAATTCATAGTGACAGAGCTTGACAGGTCACAGGTGTATGGTTAAATAAGTAGCCTACTATTTTTGAGTGAGGACAAAAGAATCTTTTAAATAGTTTTGTACATAGACATTATGATTAAATTAGCGTGCAAATCTAATTTTGTTAGCCTCAGAGCAGACAAAGCCTTGGAGAACTTGTGTGATATTTGGCAGGCCCCTGGAGGGGGGACCCAGTCCCCATGTTGGGAACCAATGCTCTAGAGTGTCCCTCTAGTAGACAAAGCATGATCAAGTGCCCTCTAGGGCACCTTTCCACTGGGAAAAGTATGATTTAGTGTCACATAGGCTGCCCTGCCTGTGTACATTATTTTTCTGTTCCAAAATATCTCCCTGTGTGTTTTTGTTGTATGTAGTAGTTGTTGTACTTGATGATAAAATAACTTTAATCTAAACAAGGGATAAGAACTAGAGCTTGAGATCATCCCACTGTGTACAGCTGGTGCCTTTTTTATTCTTTTGGCCCCTGTCCCTCAGACAGTCCACCACTGCCTCATACTGTAGATCTTTGTCCTTTGCTCATTGTGTCCATACCTGTCTGTCTGATGTGCACATATTCTATATGCAAAATTTTCACACCATTTCCACATCCCTCTGGTGTTGCATCACAGTGTTGTAATGCTTTTAAAGTTCATATTTATGACACTGGCAGCCAGGGGTGGCCCTGAAACAATATACTGTACATTCATGATTAAATGTTTATTCATTACATAATTGTTTATGTCATATTATTCATATAATATATAATATATGTGTGTATGTGTGTTTGTGTGTCTGTCCATCATCAGGACGCAGGTAGAGAGACGTGTGTGTATCCGCTCCCTGAGCCTCACGACCTGTTCCAGGCTTCACAGATGAAGTTTGAGGACTTTCAGAAAGACCTGGCTCGACTCAGGAAGGACCTGAGAGGTGACACACGCGCACACACACACACACACACACACACACACACACACACACGTTGTCTTGTTACATTTTTTACAGTGTTTTTGTCTTGTAATGTCTTCTGCCTCCTGTCTTTTTTGTCTTGTTACATGTTTTATGTTGATTTTGTTATGTTGCATCTATTATGTTGTTTCTGTGTTGTTATGTCTTTTATGTTTTTGTATTGTTGTAATTTTCATGAAGATAATCAAGGTATACTATATTAGACAAGTCTGTCTGCTTATATGTTACATGAGTTATGATGCTGGCTTGAATGTAATTTCTGTCTCTATTATTTAATCAGCGTGTACATCAGAAGCAGAGAAGGTGTGCAAGGTTTCAGACGAGGAGAACCTGCAGCCTTTTAAAGACAAGATGGACGACTTCCTCGCTCAAGGTAACTGACAAAACAGCCCATTATCCCCAGGTGTTTTACAGTCAGGTAAAACAGTGCTGTACACTGCTGGAGTCTGTATTTTTGTTTCATAAATTTAAAGGTGTTCTGTGCTGTTTCTCACCAAAATGCATTTTGTGTACCCTTGAGGTACAAACATTTGAAATATTTTCAATCATACATTTTTTACATACATGTTCACTTGTAAGCAGTTGTTGGCACATTGCTGTTTTTTTCTGGTGTGTTACCACAACTGTTGATCAGTGAAATAGCTTGAAATTAGTGTTTCCTTCAGTATCAATGTTCTTCTGTGATGATACATTTGGATAAAAACCTTCAACCCCATCTCCTAGAAATTTAGTTTACTGTCAGAGAGGAGTAAAGAAAACCAAAAAATATCCACATTTTTTCTTTAAAAAATGGCTCAAAATTAATTTAATAGTCATTAATAACTGATTAAAGTTCTTTATATTCACCCAGAGAAGCATTTTTTCACTATGGGTCATGACAATGAATTGGCAGCTGTGTGTCACTGTGCGTGGTAGGATATCATTCTTTATTTTAAAACTGTAATCCTACTAATAATCCACATTTTTATTAAATGTATCTGTAAACTGATTACATTTTTTTTTATCTGTAACTATAATGGAATACAGTGACCTTTTTTGTGTCCAGATTATGTAATGTTGTTAGATGTAATCTGTTACTCCCTAAACCTGAGCAGCAGTTTCTAACAAGAAGTACTTTATGTTTTGTACTGACCTCCTGTATTCTTCCTCTTTTCTCAGCTAAAAGTGAACTGGAGAACCTGGAGGCTCAACTCAGCAGCACTCACAAACTGTAAGAACAAACTCCTTCATCTATTTTAATTTTAACTGTTTACATCACTGAGAACAGCAGTGAATAATCTATGATCTACATATGACTATTCACATAATATTCTCTGGATCAGCTATATCATCACTCAGTTACGTGGTATTGTTTAATCATTACGTGGTTATTATCAAACTATTACCCCACTATTACTATGTTATTACCAAGCTGCGATATAAAGTGAGAAACGGTCTGTCCTGTCAGGTTCCTGGAGCTCACGGTGTGCTTCTCAGTGAAGGCCAAGGCAGGAGAGAAGGAGGTTTCACCCAACACCGTCTTCTGCATCTGGCACGAGTTCTCCTCCGACTTCAAGGACCAGTGGAAGAAGGAGAACAAAGCTATTCTCAAGGAGAGGTGCGGGATCAGTCATGACATTAATCTTGGTTGCTAAATGAGTGGAAGTGGTTAATGAAGTTGGTGTATTCATGTCAGGCGTGTTAACACTGTATGTTCTGCAGGTTAAAAGCAGCAGAGGAGTGTTTCCGACAGGCCAAGGAGAAGGCTGCCTACAGTGTCAAACCCAAACACGCCTCTGGCATCGTAAGTTGACCGTTTTTGTGATTAAGCAACCTGAAGTTCACGCTTTAACTCTGTTGTACAAAACATAACATCTAAGCATGTTGATTTAGCAGGTATAACATCAGCTTAAAGCATATAGAATGATTTGGCTATGTTAAATAAAAAATAAATAATAAATTAAGTTAAATTAATTTGTGCACACAATAAACAGAAACCACTCATTAAAATGATACCCTTTCATTGCTAGATGCTTTTTTTCCCCTCCACCTCCTATTTTTTTTTTTTTTTTTACTTTGCAGGACTAATGAACTGTAATTAGCTGTAGCCACTCGCCACTCAGCAGGTTCAAACCTTGTCATCATGTCCATGTGGTGTTTTTCATATATTATAAGACATATCAGGAGTGAAATAAGCAGTAAACACCATGTCTCAACGTTTTCTGCTTTGAAACTGCAGTGAGCAAGGGCAGTCTCAAAAAAACACATTCAGGCCGGCTGGTTATATGACGTCATTAACCTGAGGAACCAATCCCGTTAATCAAAGGGGTGGTGTTATACATACAAAAAAACACATCAGATACAATTTCTTACTTGTTGCAGAACATTTTATATTATTTAAACATGACTGGAAGTGGACTTTAAGCGTGATATCATTTGCAGAGTCTCTTGATCAGTGAATGTTGGAGAAAAATGGCAATAAATGACAGCTACTTATCAGACATTATGTGACATTGTGCTGCTGGTATTGAAGACAGCAATAAAGTCTTAACTTTCACTGTGAGACTGAGAGACTGAAAACAAACAAACTGTATCACCTCATCTGAAACATCTGTTATATGCAAAACAAAATACTGATGAGGCGTTAGCTTTTGTGCAGCAGGAACTACTTAAACTCAATCCAAACCCTGCAGAGAGAAGCACTGTGGTTCCTTTCCTTTTTTTTGCCTTTTAAATTTATGACATTATCATCTCAGAGAATATTTAAGATTTCTTCTCATCATTTTATGACTTTAATCAATGAGTTTTTTCTGAGAAAAAACTGTATTTTTTTATTTTTACATCTTTTACTACAATGGCCTTAAACACCTTTGTGTTTGCTCGCACTTCAAAATAATCTATCAGCAGTTTATGCTGTTTATATTAAGATGACAGACAGGTTTGATGCAGTAAACCTGTCTGCTGTGTTCATTCCACAGAAAGCCAAGCTTGGCATGAAGATCTGACTCAGTGGATTTCTTGTTTCCCCGACTTTGGGCACCAGCAGTGAGTCAAAGACAAAAGAGTGTGAAGAGGACAGTAGAGACAGATGAAGGGACGGTACAAATGTGAAGAAATGTATGTGCAGCTGAGCCAACTCTGGACATTTTTATTTATTGTTTCAGTTTGATCGGTTTTGTTGCCTTATGTTGCCGTCCTCTCCAACACAATCCTAGAGGATGCTGCTGCAGGGACACAGACACACACACAGAACACAACAGCTAGAATAACACCACAGTGTCTGTGCAGCCTGTTTACTTCTATTTATCAAATAAAGAATGTCTCACTTATCAGCAGAATGAAAAAACAATAAGCCTTCTCTATTTAAGGAGCAATAACAATGTTCAACCCCCCCCCTCATTATTATTTCTATAAACAGACCAAAAGCTCGCAGAGATATGATGTGATGATAAGTCATTTTCACATGTTGGAATGTTAATTTATATATCTATATATCTGTATAGATATCTATCAGTAACTCATTTTCACTGGTAAAAATTAATCATTACAGATATCTACAATTGAATTTCCACGTTTGTAAATGATTGTCCTCATTAATATATTAATTTCAGATATGTACTTGTTTGGTATCTATACTGACATTTTTGACAATTCTGACCAGATATAAAGGGAAATGTGAACATATCAAATATCTGTTACTGCTACTATAATAATGATTTTCACTAGTTACAATTATATTTCCGATATCTGACAATACAATCTGAAATTACATTCTTACTAGTTAGAATTCCAAACCAATATATTAATATTTATTTAATTTGAATTGTTTACATGGAATTTTATTTATCTACAATTCAGTATTGGTATGTTTGAATGTGAAAAGTTTATTGTTATGACAAGATATTTTCACATGATTACAACATACAAACTTATCATATTATCAGGTTTGGAGAGTAATTGATTATATGTGATGTGATTATGTAATCTGGATACAAAAAAGGTGACTGTAAAGACATTTATTTATTAGTAGGATTACAATGTTAAAATAAAGAATGATATCCTACCATGCACAGTGACACACACAGCTGTCAATTCATTATATATTATATTAGATGGACAAATTAATAAACCTAACAACAAACATAAAACATTTAGAGCAGCAATGATTAATCTATTATTGATTGACTATTCAATTAATCTGCATCTATTTTGATAACTAATTGATTGTTTTGAGTATTTTGTTTTAATTTTAAAAACTCCAAATTCTCTGATTTCAGCTTCTTAAATGTGGATATTTTCTGGTTTCTTTACTCCTCTCTGACAGTAAACTGAATATTTTTGAGATGTGAACAAAACAAGACATTTAAAAACATCATCTTGGTCTTGTTGATGAAAATAATCGTTAGTTGCAGCCCTAAAAACATGATATTAGGCAAAACACTTTCACCATATTTTGGTGCTGAGATAATCCAAAAGTAACAAAGTAATAAAGTTACATTACTTTAATATTGTGATACTTAATAATGTTTTTACGTTACTTCATTTTTTTAACAGGTAATTAGTAACTGTATCAGAATACATATTTAAGTCAACATTCCCAACCCTGCTGTTATAACATGATACATTTCTTGTTAGACTGATCTAATATTTATTCTGTTATAACATGAAACATTTCATCATATAATTAGATAACTTAGAACAATATAAGTTTTAATGTTATAAGATTACAAATGATCATGTGATAACATGTTACAACATTAAACTTTTTACCTGTTACCTTCGTGTACAAGGTAAACAGGAAATAGTATAACATGAAAATTTTTGTAATAACATGAATATATCTTGTTGAAATGTGAAAAATGTCTTGAAGCAATGAACTTTTCATATTTAACGTGATACTGATCCGTTTTTCTTTTTGTGGCGTGGCAGTAATATAAAAGACAGAGTCAGGCCAGCTTGCCTGTTTAAATGTCAACAGCCACTGAAGTAAGAGAAGAAGACAATAGTGACTGGCACTGGTCAGTGATACACTCTGACTTTACAGTATTGTGCAAATGTTACGGACAACTACTTCAAAATGTTGTGTTGAAAAGTGACGGAGGTCTGTGTTATTCCAGACAACAGAACAGCCATGGACACTTTGTTTTAAACACCACAGTAAATCCTCACTCCTCAGTATCAGCACTCTCTACATGGACTTTTACACACTATGACAACACTGTTTGTGACTACATCCTGACTGTCCAATCAGATTTAGCCTCTCAGTAGAAACTTTAACTCAGTATGCATTTGTACAGCAGTGTTGACGGGCAGGAGAAGAATGTCACTGTAAACTTACATGTGTAATTCTACTGTATGTTCAATGATATGCCATATCCTACCAGATATACCACCTATAAGTGTGTGTGTGTGTGTGTGTGTGTGTGTGTGTGTGTGTGTGTGTGTGTGTGTGTGTGTGTGTGTGTGAGAGAGAGAGAGAGAGAGAGAGAGAGAATTTTCTCATCATCTGGTCGATCACATGTTTATGGTTGAAAGTTGTGTGAGAGGTGTGTACAGTGCGTTGGATTACATTTTGTTGCAGAACTAATGACTTTATCAATGTAAAGTAATAAATTGTTAAAAAAAAAAAAAAAAGATTGTGAGACACGTTTTGTGTTTCTTTCATTGATGTCCTCTGCTGGTCAGCATGATTCTGTCAACAGGAACTTGACTACGTTTTAACAGTTTCATGTGCAATAAATGTTTCTGTATACATGTATATGAAGAGGGTGCATGGGGTCTGGGAGCAGTGTAATTTATGTAAAATAAAGAGAATGAATTCTGCATTCTTTTGGTTTTATGCAGTATTTCATTGTGATAAGGTTGAGAGCCTCACCGCATACTGATGATTTGTCAGAGGAAAGGAAGAGTTCCAAATAAGTTCTCATCTTTGTGTAGCCTGTGTCTCCTTTTGACCATCTTCTCATACTTTCCTGAGAAACAGCCTTTGTCTCGTCTCAGCCTAAGACTAAGACTAATTTGAGCCCAACTGAAGATCTTAAAATGTTCTTCTTTTTGTCTCACTGCACTGATCTTAAATTTGTCTTAAATAATCAGCTCTTGAGATCACAGTGAGATCTAAAAGAAAACTCAGTTGTCTTAAATGAGATCTTAAATTTGTCTCAGTGGTCAAATTAAAGTCAAGGAGAAACTTCTGAGACACTTCTGAGCTCAGCAAAAGATCTCCTGCTTTTCTTTTATTTTGCTCCTTTTTCTTCCTAAGGGTTTTTTTAGGAGAAACAGGTGAGACTTCAGGGAGCTCAAAATAAGAATCTCACATATTTCTCATAAGACAAAGAAAAGACAATTGTGCAAAACAAAGTTTCCTCTGGGTACCCCTGGGCAACTCTTACAGATGTGCACGATACCTGTTAGCAGCTGAAAGCAACACGTCCGGCTTTTCAAGTGACCTCAGTGTAAATCCATCCATAGCTGTATAAGACACCCCGGTGTGTTGATGTAGTATAAAGAGAGAGAAGGTCTGCACACGGAGCAGGTGTGGTGGACGGATGGGTCAAACAAACACAGGACTTTCACCCAGGAGACTGAGGTTCATGTCCCATGTGAAACTTAAACGGAATTAAAAGTTGTATAGTATGTAACATTATGTTTGGTTTTGTGTTGCTTCCATGACTCATGTGTCATGTTACATGTTGTCTCATCACATGACATATGTAAGGTAACCTCGTTATTTTAACTCCAAACATGGTCCTGTCCTAACCACACTGCCACACAAAGCCAATAGCAACACCTATAAAAACAAAAAAACAAAAAGCACAGCTGTATTAAAATCACCACACAAAATTAGATTGAAGCCAACTGTAAGTTGTTCTCCAAGTCTGTTAAATAATTGATTTCTTTCTGTCTTCAGGAGCAGAATGTGGTGTTTTTCACCTCGATAAAAAACAATCCAACATTAAAAGCCTACCTGCAATTATTTCTCTTTTTCTAATTATAATAACATCTTGAGATTTAATTTGATCTTTCTCCTGCTGTCACCATGATTGAGTTTCATTTGAATGAAAGAGGGAGATCTTGCTTGTTCTTGTTACAGAGCGCCTGGATGACGTATTTCTGCTTTTACATCAGTCCCAGTTGAGAGCGGGTACTGTGATTGGTTTCCTTCTGTGAGGAACACAGCGTGTGGCTAATTCCAGCAACAGCAACAGCTGACTTTAAAGCTATGCTTAGCCAAAAGTAACGAGTAACGACAACCTTCATAGAAATACAGTGGAGTCAATATTTTACAATATTTCTGTTTGAAATGTATTGGAGTGAAAGTCAGAAGTTTCCAAAAAAACTAATACTCAAGTAAAGTACAGATACTCAAAAAATGTACTTAAGTAACTCCAACACCGAAATTTTTTTCTAACCGTAATTATCTCACCACTCGTCATACCTAAACCTAACCAACCAGCCAATCATAGGCAGAGGAAGGCAGGTCTTTGTGTAAGGGATCAGAGCAGCTGCACGTCACACACTGTTAAAGTGCTCGCACCCAACAGAGACGATTAGTGCATGTTAATGTTACCAATGTAATTAGTTAATGATAATGCCACAGTGGACAGACAACTAAAAAAGCAAAATGGTGTCAAAGTGACAGATATCAGAAATACATCACCTGGAGTTCAGTAAGGTACTTGTATATGTCAGAATATACAACCTCTGTCTTCACCCACTGTCCGTTTAAACTGGTAAAGAACTCAGAATTTGTATTGACTGCCAATCAAATTAGAGAAAAAAAATTATGCTGTTGCATATGTCCAGAACTACAACCCCAATTCCAAAAAAGCATGTAGAACATAAACAAAATGGAATGTGATGATTTGTAAATCATTTTCAACTTATATTCCACTGAATGCAGTGCAAAGACAAGATATTTAATGTTCAAACTGATAAACTTAATTGTTTTTTGTAAATAATGATTTATTCTGAATTTGATCCAGCATGAGAGCATGGTAACTCAAGACAAAGAAACAAACAAAAATGATTAATATACCAGAAAATTGATCCTTGAACCCTACGATGTTAAAATGTGTACACTCCATTTAAACAGACTAAAAGTAAATAGATTACAAATCCAATACTGTGTAGTGTGTAAACAATATTACCATTTCTGAGTGTCGGTTTGTGTGGCCTTGGCCATCACAGAATGTAGAAAACTGTTGTCAGTAAACACAGTTTGTCTCTGCATCTACAAATGCAAGTTAAGACTCTACCATGCAAAGAGAAAGACATATATCAACAACATCCAGAAACACTGCAGACTTCTCTGGACCTGAGCTCATCTGAGATGGACTGACGCAAAGTGGAAAAGTCTGCTGTGGTCTGATGAGTCCACATTTCAGATTGTTTTCACTAATCATGGACGTCTTGTTCTCTGGGCTAAAGAGGAAAAGGACCATCCAGATTGTTACCAGCACTAACTTCAAAAGACAGCAGCTGTGGTGGTATGGAGGTGTGTTAGTGCCCATGGCATCATGGGTAATTGTCACATCTGTGAAGGCCCTGTTAATGCTGGGAGGTACACCCAAGTTATGAAGCGACATATGCTGCCATCCAGACAACGTCTTTTTCAGAGACGTCCCTGCTTATTCGCAAGACAATACAAGACACATTGTACAAGTTCCACCATCGTGTCCTCATAGTAAAAGAGTTCAGGTACTAGACTGAGCTGCCTGCAGTCCAGACCTGTCTCCCATTGAAAATGTGTGGTTCATTATGAAGCACAAAATACAACAACCGAGACCCCGGACTGTTGAACAACTGAAGTCGTATATCAAGCAAGAATGAGAAAGAATTTCACTTTAAAACTTCAACAATTAGTGTCATCAGATCCAGTTCCATGACGGATACACATGCGCCAGTGTTGTCCACGTCCGACAAAATCTCCATTGTATATTGGCATTTTATACAGTTTTGAGCCACAAACCCATGATAAAAAAATCTAGATCTCTGATGTTTCACTTGCATGCTCGTACTGGATAAAAGGTTTTAGCAATCGGACCTTTGGATGTTCACCTCGCTCCTGTATCTTTGGCGTGCTGCCAGTCACCGGCTCGTCAAAACTCATAAAGACATTTCCACTACTATCCTGAGGACAATCCAAGGGAGCTCCATTCCTCTCGCTAGGGGATGAAACAAAAAGAGTACTACAAGAGCAGAAGACCAAAGCGGGCCCAGGTATTGGGCCCTGGTTTAAGTCAGCTGAAACTTGATTGACAGCTGTCAGTGCCGAGGCACAGTGGGCCTTGGTGTGTACCACCCAGTCGCTGTGGGCTCCAGTTAGGAGCCCTTGCGTGTACATACCAGTGCATAAATTCTCCATTGTCTGCCATCTGATTTCTTATTGCCTGTCACGTCCTAAAAATCCATACTGGCTGAAGCTGTCTTGTCTCCCTGCAGCCATGGCAACCCGACATGCCTCCACACGTCTCCTCTGACTGCGAGAGCTGCAGCCACCTCAGCCTTAAAGTCATGGAGCTAGAAGGAAGAATATCCACCTTGTATCAAATCCAGGAGGATGAGAGGCTCTTGGACAGCCTCATATCCATTGGACCTGCAGCAGCAGCTGTGGCAGAACTGGACTCCACTGTTCCTTGTGGTGGTGCTGCCTCCCCGACTTGGCCCACTGACCTGTGGATCCAGCTACGTGCAAGGCCAAAAGCACCCATCAGCTCCACACCAAACCCACAGGAGCAGTGGACAAGAGTGTGCAATCCCAAAAGGCACAAGAAATCCTTCTCCCATGCCCCCCCCATCGCAGGATATCCAGCTGAGCAACAGGTTTGATATCCTGAATGAACACATGATCACCGTTTAAGGATGGAAAGGTAACACGGCCTGTCCAAGCTACGGCCAAGTCCAATCCTGCTTGTGGATGTGTAAAAATATCCTGTTACTTCACCGTTTCCCCTCAGAATTGGCGCACCTTAACACCCCCCTCTGCTTCCTCAGGCCGAGCCCCGCTATCGCCCCGCCCCACATCCTCACTCATGACTGCCGACTCGATAGTTAGACAGGTAAAGAATAAAAACTCTAAAACTCTCTCTTTCTCTGGCGCTCAAGTCAAAGACATCACAGTAAAGATCCCAGGCATCGTGAATAACTACTCCTATGTACAAACAGCATGTAGTGTGCACAATTTTATATTCATGGATAATTTTAACCTCTTCTGGAACCGCCCCTCCTTTTATGGTCGTGATGGGTTTCATCCCAGTAGACTGGGTGCCTGCATCCTGACAGAGAACATATCCCACACTATTTTAAACTCACAAATGACTTGTAGTGAAACATGACCCCCCTGCTACCCCAGAACCTCCAGTATCTCCACATAGCACTATACCCTTAAGTCCTATACATAGCCCTTTCAAAATATCAGCACTAATCAGACACAGACCTAAGCAGCTAAAAACCAACAGTGCAAATTTACCAAATCTAAGATACATCAACAGTCAGTCAGAACCTGCTAAATGTGCTTTGTTTAACACACGGTCACTATCAGGCAAAACTTTCATATTAAATGACTACATCACCTCCAGTGGCTTAGACTTTCTATTTCTAACAGAAACCTGGCGTTGGCCTGGTGAATATAGCCAGCTGATTGAGGTGCGCCCCCCAAATTTTAAATCATTTACTTCTCCTAGGGTGAGTGGTCATGGTGGAGGTCTGGCTGTAATCTTCAACAGTAAATTTATGTGTAGCCCTATTTCTGTGGGTGATTTATCCAGTTTTGAGGCTCTAATGTTTAAAATAAACTGTGCCTCTCCTGTGTTCTGCCTTCTTGTATATCGCCCACCCAAAACGAATCCTTCGTTTTTAACAGAATTCTCAGAACTCGTAGCATCAATTGTTGTCAGTTATGACAAATTAATTATTGTTGGTGATTTTAACTTCCATATTGATGATGTTTTGAATCACAGATCTAAAGCATTTCTAAATATCACAGAATCTTACAATCTGGTTCAACATGTTAAAGGCCCAACTCATAACCAAGGCCACACATTGGACATAGTGTTTACTTTGGGGTTGACTGTAAGTAATTTTTCCATCATAGACCTTTCTGTATCTGATCATATGTGCATCTTGTTTGACACTGTGGTCCAGACTGTGGAAACAAATCCCAAAAGGAAGGTGTGTTTTTGTGTTATTAATGAGCACATAGCACAAGCTTTCATTACCCTTTTTAACAAGAAAGTGCACTCTCTGACATGTCACTCAGATACAAATTACCTTACAAATACTTTTCAGAAATTATGCCTATCCACCTTAGACATAGTGGCACCCCAAAAATCTCAACTGAAATCAACAATAAAAGCAACTCCTTGGATAAATGAAGACATCCGGTCCCTAAAAAGAACATGCAGAAAAGTGGAACGACAGTGGAAATCAAGTAAATTACAAGTGCATTATCAAACATTAAAAGATCTATTGTAACATTATAATAACAAGGTGAAGGAGGCTCGAGGCCATTATTTTTCACAGCTATTTTCTGTTAATCAGCATAATCCTACTCTATTTAGCATGATTAATAACCTTGTCAACCCCCAGCAACCAGCTGCCGCTGCCTCATCTGCTGCAGGGTGTGAAAAGTTCCTCACCTTTTTCATAGAAAAAATAAAATCTATTAGAGCACAGTTAACCCCCCCTGCATCATTTGTAGATATTACTGGCCCTCACTTAGATCTAATTAATCGAATTTCAAATTAAAAAAACAACAACACATCACTGGCATTCATTTCTTAAATAAAATTAAAATAAAAATCCTATGCCTCTTTTTTTATTTGCAGCTTTCTGATTTCGATTTCAACAATAACCACAGGCTAATAATACATTTAAAAATAAAATAACAACAATAAACCAGTTAACTAATAATAATATCCTTCAGTGAAAGTGCAACCATTCAAGCCCATGCCTTGGAGTAGCAAGGAAAAGTGCATGAAGAAAATAGCTATTATATAACTAATTATAGCTTAGTTTACTACACACTGATCTACTCTGAGGTGTGCAAGCCAGATACCTGGCATCTCTTCTTGGATGCTAGTTCATCAATGTCTGGGCTCAGGCTCTGAGCTGAGGAAATCCTCAGGATCGAGCATCGGTCAGACGTCTCCAGTGAGATGTTTTGGTCATCTTCATCGAGGAAAATAGTTGCTCACATAGATAAGTGCTGCCAAACATGGAGAGCATCTGAGCAGCTTGGGTGCGGAGCTGAGGCATTGTGTCAGGGATGAACTGTAGAAACTGTGCAGCGCTCACAGCATCATACTTTGACTTCAGCGTGTCACTACACTGGAGTTCAATCAGCTCCATTTGGTTGGTGCGTTTTCCACGTCAACTGCAAACGGGTTACTGAGCAGTTCAAACCTACATTTCTGGGCATCAAAGTCGGCAAATCGCTGGCTAAACTCGGCGCCGAGTACGCTGAGTTATTTAGCAAACTGTTCACATGGGAACACAGCGGTAGAGATCTGCGTTTTCACGGTTTGGCAGCAGGGGAAATGGCCCAGGTTTCCTTGCAGCATCTGATTCTCCCACAGGCACAATTTAGTTTTAAAAGCCTTCACTGCTGCGTACATGTCTGTGATGATACGCCCCCGTCCCTGAAACTGCAGGTTCAGCGCATCGAGATGGCTCGTGATGTCACACAGAAAGGCCAGCTTACACAGAAACTTTTGCTCCCGGAGCTCTGCTGTGTCTTTCCCTTTGCTTTCCAGAAACTGACACATTTCCATTTCTCATGCAGCTCGAAACATCTGTTCAGTACTTTTCCTCGGCTTAACCATCTCACCTCTGTGTGATACGGCACGTCTGCGTATTCCGAACCACACTCCTCCAGAAAAGCCTTGAACTGGCGGTGACTCAGACCTTTGGCTCTTATAAAGTTAACTACTTGTGTTACTGTGGTCATAACATGTTCCATCTTGAGGGCTTTGCCACACAGTGATTCTTGATGTATGATGCAGTGATAAACAGTTAGCTCACCTGCACTCTCCCAAACCCTGTCCACCAGTCCACTTTTTTGACCGCACATCGATGAAATGAAATCTTTTCCCTTTTCCATCAGTTGGTCATATAGATTGGTGGCAAGATCACGTGCGATCAGCTATTGTGTTTCTGCTCAGGCTCACGTATGAAAATGCTTGCTTCTTCTCTGGGCACACGAGGTCACAAACTTGCATCATGCACTTTTCCACAAACTCTCCCTCACTGAAGGGCCGGGCTGATTTTGCGATCTCTGCGGCCACAGTAAAACTAGCCTTTACAGCAGCCTCACTTTGTGATTCGGCTTTTTTAAACATAGTCTGTTGTGAAACCAAATTCCTTTTCATTTCCTCTACTTTCTGGCATCTTTGAGTTATGTCTAGGTCCTTGTACTTGTCGTGGTGCTTCGCTTCATAGTGCCGTCTAATGTTGTACTCCTTGGTTATAGCCACATTGGCTCCACACACAAGACAAACAGGTCTGTCTTTTACATAGGTAAACAGATAGTCTGCCTACCACCTGTCCAGAAAGCTCCTGTTTTCTGCCTTTCTTTTTGACATTTTTGGGAAGGGTTGCACTGTGCCAGTAGTAGCACGAGGTCGCTATGACTACTGTCAACAGAGGAGAGGGTGTTTACGGGTCCTGTCCTGATTGACGCGCCAAAACACCAACAGAGCATTCTGGGATTTGTAGTTATCGTGTCGTACTGCACTCCGCTCACAAGGCATCTGCCCCAGAGCATGACAGTAGTATTAACGATACATGTGCTGTATAATACCGGTGGGCCAGCTCTAGTAGTCATTTGGTATTGTCTCGCGGGCCAAATATTATTACACTGTGGGCCAAATTTGGCCCGTGGGCCAGTTTGACACCTATGCTTTAGCACCTCATTTGCTCAGTATTATAAATAGCTCCCTTTCCTCTGGATGTGTGTCAAACCTCTTCAAGACAGCTTGCGTTCAGCCACTTCTTAAAGGGCCCACATTGGATTCGACGGACCTAAGACACTTCAGGCCAATTTCTAAACTACCTTTTGTCTCAAAGATATTGGAAAAAGTGGTCTTAACACAACTTTTAGAGGGACTAAGGAACAACGATATTTTTGAAAAATTCCAGAGTGGCTTTCGAAAGTTAGACAGCACAGAAACAGCTCTTCTTCATGTGACAAATAACTTGTTACTGGCTGCAGACTCAGGTCACTGCTCTGTTCTAGTGCTGCTGGACTGAAGTGCAGCCTTTGACACTATAGAGTACAGAATTCTTATTGACAGGCTGAGTACGTGGGCAGGAATCTCTGGTGTTGTACTGAACTGGTTCTCCTCGCATCTGGAAAACAGGAAGTTCTTTGTCTCCATTCAGGATTTTAAGTCAATAATAGCTGACATCACTGATGGACTACCCCAAGGATCAATTCTGGGACCAGTTTTATTCTCCCTCTACATGTTACCCCTTGGACATATCATCCGCCACACAGCGTCTCCTTCCACTGTTATGCCGATGATACACAGTTCTACCTTTCACTTAACCCTCATGAACTAAACAGTCTCAGCATACTCCATTCCTGTTTATCCAGTGTCAAGGACTGGATGCCAGTGAATTTTCTACAGTTCAACAGCAATAAAACAGAGGTTTTGATCTTTGGCCCAGAACGTCACAAATTACAGATACAGTCCTCTCTAGGTCCACTCACCACCAATGTAAAATCTGTAGCGGAGAACCTTGGAGTAACCTTTGACAGTCAACTATCCTTTGAGCACCACAGCAGGAAGATCACACAGTCTTGTTTTTACCAGCTAAGAAACATCTCCAAGATTAGACACATGCTCAGTTTTAATGACACAGAAAAAGTCATACATGCTTTTATATTGTCACGTCTGGACTACTGTAACTCTCTTTTTACCTGTTTAAACTCACACTTGGTCTCACAACTACAACTCATCCAGAACTCAGCAGCCAGATTACTGACTACATCTAGAAAGTCCTGTCATATCACCCCAATTTTAGCATCCCTGCACTAGATACCAATTCATTTTAGAATACATTTTAAAATTGTATTAATTACATACAAAGCAATCCATGGGCTTGCTCCAGAGTATATTAAGGAGCTTTTAACCCTGCACAGGCCAGCCAGGCCCTTGAAATCAGCTTGGCTGTTCCTCAGACTAGACTTAAAACTAAGGGTGTCCATTTTCAGCTGTGGCCCCTCGGCTCTGGAACAGCCTTCCCCTTAATGTGAGATCATCAGACTCCACTGAAGCTTTCAAGTGACTTCTTAAATCTCACTCAATGGCCTACTATTATTAATGTTTTATTGTTTTATTGTTTGTATCTATCTGCTCTAAATGCTTTTTTAAATGTTTCAATATGATCTTTTATGCTTCTGACTCTGTATTTAAATGGTCTGACTTTTTTCCCTTTTATTCTGTAAATCACAATAAATACAAACTCTGTTTTGTCAGAGGGTACATGTTGAGTACTATTATTTTTTGGATGATGTGGGAATCAGTTGTGTTGGTTAATATCTTATTTTACAGTGAGCTTGACTGAGGAATCATGGTACACAGATCAGTGAATCACAGCAGCTCTTTTACAGGCTGAACTGTTTGTTACCATCACTGTCAGCAGGGAAAGTGTTGCTATGGTTGTAGTGCAGTCAGAAAATAGAACCAAACTCAGTTTAAAAGACTGTAGTGATCAGATTAGAGGGGGTGGGCGGTGACTCTACACTAGGGCTACATGATTCTTGTTAAATGTGAGTCATGATTTTTGTAGTTACAAACAGACAGGACAGATGGGAGCCAGGATTTATACAGTTGTTTTACTCCAAATAGTTTCACTGCATGAACTTTGACAATGGTTGAGATCTTGTGGATGTGTAGAAGAACACAGGAATTAATGAAGTTAAAGATCTGTGTGGAAATTGGCACAGTGTCTCTGCCTTATGTGCACACAGCTTCATCCTATTTCATCCACCTGCAATCATCCACTATTAATCAGAATGTTAATTTTCATGACCTGTGGATTAATTACAGTGTTGTAGAAGCAAGGTGAGAGCAAGTTGTGAATTTGCCGATGTAGGAACATCTTACTGTCTGAATAATGTGTCCTTTAAGTAACAAGAAAACACTGCATCATTGACTTTAGACCAGGTTTTTGTCGCTCAGTGACTTTCTGCTGCCAAAAGACACCAATGTACCAACAATGCCAACATTTTAAGTCCATCACACCCACAGGTGCATAGAGGGGCAAGAAAATGACAACTGCATTGGTCAGAAACTAACGATGACAGCTGTGCTGTGTTGCACTGTGCGCTGCTTTGCTCCAGGCAGATAGATAGATAGAGCCCTTAATCAAAGCAATTAACATAAACACTTTATATTAAGATGCTTATGATAAGTGTTAGTTAACAGGTAATAACTAAGTAAGTTATCTGTGTATTCTGGGGGCACCTGATCTAAAGTGTGAACAGAGCTTATTGAGGTTAATGAGTCTTTTATTAAATGTGTCAATAGTTGACTATGCATTTTGGGAGTGTCAGATCTATTTTCTTTTTTTAGGATTTTTGCCGTAATTGATTAGTGACTGCTGCAGAGAGAAAGGATAAGGAGAGAGTGAAAGGTGATGTTCTGAGCTGGATCTGAACCCAGCACACACATAATGACTCTGTACCTAGTCAACTCAAGTCATCTCAACTTTATTAATAAAGAGTCTTTCACACAAACATGCAGTCACAGCCACCAGGGCTGGGCAGTATACCCAAGTGCAAAACTGGAATAATACATTTAAAAAAATATACAAAAAAAAAAATAATAATAATACCTCCTCTTTTAACCACTGTCATCAGACATTATATTCAAATGATCATTTTCTGCTTGTTGTCCGAGTTTTTAAACCTGCACTGTATAATATCCATATAATGACAGTTGCACTGGTCTAACTGGACCAACTTTTCTTCCTCTTCACTAACAAGCTAAAATAAGCTTGATGAAAGCAAAACACTTTGCAGATGGTTTTTTTTGGTCAAGCAAAGTGAGGGCGATACCCGTCAAAATATTTTTTCCCAGGATGGAGAAAGCATGACCTGCCTTTTTCCACCTCTGATTGGCTTACCCTGATACTCCTACCCTAACACTTACCAATCTCACACATCATTTACCTAAAGCTACACAACCCAAACAACCCAAACCAATGAAGGCTACGACTGCAAACCAATAAGAGTCAAAGCAGGGTGCGTCATGACTTCACTCTGCTGGGAAAAAAGAATTTTGCCTCCAAGTCAGCACAGGATGGTCAAAATTTATGCTAAAGGGCAAATTCACACTGGTGTAGTTCTCACATCCTCAGAGAGTTCTTTGCCATGAGGTGCCATGTTGAACAGCCAGTGACCAATATGAGAGAATTGGACCCAAAGCACCAAATTTAACAGCTCTAATCTAAAAGGCAAAAACATGAACATGATGAATAGGACAGGTGTTTGAACAACATGTACAGGTATCACTAAGGGTGTACTCACTTGTGTTGCCAGCTTTTTAGACAGTAATGGCTGTGTGTTGAGTAATTTTCAGTGGATAGAAAATCTATACTGCTATAAAAGTTGTGCACTGACTACTCTAAAGTATATCCAAGTTTCATTTCTATAGTATTGTCCCTTGAGAAGATATAATAAAATGGTTGCTGAAACGTGAGGGGTGTACTCACTTTTTAGACATACTGTAACTGTTAGTAAGTGCAAAAATAATGGATTAATTAACCTTGATAAGCACTGTTCATACTTCAGATCTGGTACCCCCAAAATTAAAATAGTTAACTGTTAATAAGTCCATAGTTAACCGCTGATAAATGTATAATCAAGTATGTAGAGATCTTGGTTAGTTAGTTAGTTAATTAAACTCAATAAATGTGTTTGCAATGCTATCATAAACAATGAGAAACTCATAAGGCCTTTATTAACATTCTTAAGCAGTAAGTGTCTTACAATCTCACAATAAACATGTTTATGTTGCTTTTTATTATTGCTTGTCTAATGTACATAAGTGTTAGCCTACTTCTTTACATTTTTTATATTTTTTGTAAAGTGGTCTTGCATACTACTTGTATTTTCATATTTGGTATAGTATAGTGGCTAGCTAGATACAGGGAAAAGCAACATAGCATAGCATAGCTATTAACACTTATATAGTCTTATCAACACTTATTAATGCTAATAAGCATCTTTTAAAATCTTTATTGCCTATTATTTAATACTTATCACAAGCACATTAATATAAGTGTTAGACAGATAACTTAAATGCTGCTGAACATAATATGCAGCATAACATTTGTGTTATTAAGGTTTGTGTGGTCTGGCTGCTGGGATTTGTGATGTTGTTGTGATGTGGTTTGTTTGTCCTGTAGGACCAAATGAATGATTGTCATTTAGAAATGAGACCACAGATGAATGGATTTAGATCATTTTGTAATCAATCTAATTAATCCTGCCTACCCAGGACCTTCTTGATGTCAGGTATATAAATGAAATGTACACACAAAAATATGAATATGCTACTGACTGCACATAGACTACACTTGCCTGGGTCCAGACTTTTGTATCTGCCCACTCCACTGAGCTGACTGATTCCCTGGTCTGGCATCTTGACATGTAACAGCAGTTTCTCGGAAAAATAAATACAAGCAATGAGCACTGCTGGGGGACTAATGATTAGCCAATCAGCACCGCGGGGTGAGATTAAGGCCTTTATCAAGCTGTTGTCAAGGGTTGTCAAACTGTGCATTAGAAGCAGGGGACGAGGAGACAGTGGTGTCTGCTGCAGACACTATGAAGGCTGCTACAAAGTGACTGAAGAAGAGATGTGTGTGTGCAGCTCAGGTTGCTGCCACAAAAAACAAATAAAATATCCCTGTTAATCTAACATGTTTATGTGGCAGAATAGCTAGTGTTAGCTAAGTAGCAGCTATGAGCTTATTTCATGGCAGTCTGCAATCAACATCTGATCAGGTTTGTTTCTGTACTCACAGCTCCCAGAGGGGTGTACAGATAGGGCTGGGTATCATTGAAAACATTACGATATCTTACCCAGTACCCTTAAAGTGATACAAAAACATGTAAATAGGCCTTTTTGTCTGATCTGGGTACCAAAAGGATTGATTGCAGGTGACTGAAGAAGTTTCAATACTACTTGGTACAGAGTTATTTCAAGAGATACCTTAAAGGTATTAAGTACGGATACCCACCCCTCTGTACTACAAGCAAGATAGCTCTGCATCTCCCAAACTTTATTTGAGTGACCTCTTTTTTAGGTTTTAGACTATTTTAACTGTATTTAGACTGACTCGTGGCTGCTAACCAGCTAATGTTAGCTTTATACAGTGTCGACCAGCTCTGCTGTGAAGAGTACATGAAGACATACTAACATTACAGCGGCTTCTTAATTCTTTTCTATACTGTCAGACGTATTGGCTGAATCTTAACATGCAGGTTTATGTCCAGAGGAACATCCACCATTACAATGCCTGAAAGTGCAACATCACCTGTTATATATTCCCCATCCTTTGGTGTTAGCAGGACTCTTAGTTTCACTGCTGACACTGTTAAAATGATAGACTGTCCTTCAACTTGTAAAGTTATTTTTTTCACTCTCAATTTCATGAATGAACACTTCCTGACAGGAAGGAATTCAAATACACACAGATGGATGATTTACACACTTATCTGAAGTAAGGAGTGTTAGCTGAATCTAACATGGCATATTCGTACGAACCCTTGTTACTAAATAAAAATAAGAGTTAAGGTAAGAGTTCTTGCAGGAGGTCCATTGTTAGTGGAAAAGGTTGACAAACCAAAAAGATTTGACCTTGCTGGTGCCCAGTGGGATAAGTTTGAGGAAAGATTTGCTATAACTATAGTTCCATGGTAGAAGAACTGTGATAATAGTGGCAAAAAGGACTATTAAGAAGAGAATGTTGAAGAACTTTTCATGGGACTTTGGGCTCAGATACTCCTATAAAGCAGTTATAGTGAATAATTCACAAAATGTCTGGAATGTATGCTAATACTTCAGGTCCAGTGTTGCATGATGATAATGTTGAGGTAGTATTAAGTACGGTGTTAAGAACTAGCAAAGGAAATCAAATCATGAGTAGGTTAATAACCTTCAGATAAATGTTGTTTTTTTAAAAATCAATGAAGTCAGGATCGCTGTGTGGGTCCACAAAATCTTCAATACAAACAAAACATAGGTGCTCTTTGTGAAGGTTTAGATGGAGCATTAAGAGGAAATCTGTTTATCTCTTGTAAAAACATCTGTAGAGTGTTGATGGACAAACATAAAAAGAATCCAAGGTTCTCTGTTCTCATCCAGAAATTTAAAAAACCTTTATTGGCCAATGGCTAATCAAGTTAAAAAGAAATCACAGACTGACTGATGTCTTTCAGCTCACAAGAGCCTTCATCAGAGTGCAAAGGTAATGAAAATACACATCATTATACGGCAACAACAATCTGCAAAACTATATGAACAAATTTATAGAGGAGATAAAGAACACGCTACGTAAAACAAGAAAATCCCAAATGTATACAGAGGAAAGGGGGGAAAGGAAAAAAGAGAGCAGCAAAGAAAAATGGGTATCCATTAAAAGAAAAAACTGAAAACTGAAATGAGACCAAAAAAAACCCTGGGTTGTTTCCAGATAAAACCCTAAGAATGTAAAAAGGTTCTCTGCGGAACACTCTGAATGTGTTCTAAATAAAACCCTTGGAATATAAAAGGGTTCTCATGATCATTAATTTTACCAATGATTGATGAAGTGGTGAGTCAAGCAGTGGTTTTCAGGGTTACCATCCAGAATGTCTCCCTTTGGAAGAGATGTTGTCTTTGAAGACAGACTTGTTAAGCACAAATACTTGTTTCTATAGTGCTCCCTTCATCTCCCCTGTACTTTTGTTCCATTATTTTTGCAGATTGACGTGTATTTTCATGACCGTTGCACCCTGATGAAGGCTCTTGTGAGCTGAAACGCGTCAGTTGGTTTTTCTGTGGTCTGAATTTTTATTTATTTATTTATTTATTTATTTTTAACTTTGTTTAGCCATGGACCAATAAAGGCTTTTTGGAACAGAAGAGAGGACCTTGGATTCTTTTTATGTTTGTCCAAAGAACTCTATTGATGTTTTTTCACAACGGAGACAAACATATATCTTTTTAAATCTATTTTTTGCCATCAAAGATAGAACAGAGGGACTCTTCTTCACTTGCAATCAGAGATACTTAATAAATAATGTGTAGAAGATTAGATCAGGTAATCAATATTTAAATCAAAGAAGTTTGTTGCAGACATTTATTGATGGCTCTCTGGATGCATAAGGATTATATATTTGGAAACTTGGGATTCAACAAGGTTTGTAATAGAATGTCTTGGGGCATAGCTAATGGCAGTCCTGTGGACCACGTGGTGGACAGAGAAGACCGAACTGAAAAATTCTCCTGCTCAGAATCTGCTAAAAATGGGTCATCAATGGCTCGCCCTGACCTGTTTCTGGAAATGTTTTGCTGTTTATAGAGAGGCAAAGTCCGTCCCCTTACAATGTTCACCATAGGACCCTATTTTGGAAAAAAAAAAAAGTGAACACTAGTCAGTGATGACAGACAATGCTTTTTGACAAGAAACAAGAAAGTTGCAGTGTAATAGGTTTGTCATAGATAAGTTTAGTGTGAAAACACTCAGTGAACTAGTGTTTTATCCAGATACTCCTTGCACTTGAATTAGCCAGGAAGTTAAAGAACATGCAGGACCTGTTACCTGTGTGACTCCATCCTGCAGTGAAAACACACAGGCAACATAGCTTCAACAGCTAACATTAGCGCAAGAGTGAGAAAGTCACAATGTCAGGTATGTGACTTTTGGATGTGTAGTCTTTTTAATTACATATCTTCACAGCCTTGTACTTCAACTACTTCATTCACTTGTAAAATTATCTCTTACAAACATCATAATTCATGACAAGTCAAACAGGAGCAAAAAATTATTTGGCTGTCACCACTGACTATATATATTTTTTTTCTTGGTAAGGTCTTGTGGCAGAGGAGATGAGAGGAAGTGCTGAATTTCTGAAGCTTCCAGGGCATTCAGAAATAAAAGCTAAAAACATTTCAGGTAACATAGCTAAATAGTCTTTTGCAAAGGAAAATGAAAGCTCTACTGGGAAGATCTGAATGCTTCAGCATTATAAAAGAATTTTTTAGCAATGACTGACAAAATGAGTGGATGGAAGAGAAGATGGGGAGGCTTTATTTTTCTTTGCAAGGCACAGTGAAAAGGGAAAGGTTATATTTCAGCTATAACAGAAGAGATTAAGTCATCATGACCAGGTTGTGACTGGTTCATTGTGGTTTAGCAAGCTGTTTGAAAATTACAGGCAAGCACATTCAGATGACTTATGTTCATGCAGGAGTCTAGAAACTGTGCTTAATGCTCTTCTTGCCTGAGGAAAGTTCGTAACTGAAAGACAACAACTGTTTAAAGAGCTGTCAGATTTGCAAGTTTCTCATTTTGCAAGTTGTTGCTGTCTTCAGTCTTGAGAGGGTTTTCATTGGACTTTTTGTATTATACAGGATTTCACTCCAGAATATGAACTTAATAGTCTCCTTTTGTTGAGGGCAGCATTATGACTAGACTCCACCAAGCATGGCTGTGTCACATTATGGACTGTGGCTGCCGGAGCTGATCGCCGCCATTCTACACACCATGCTGGTGATTCCACCAGCAGCGACTCAGTGCTCGCTCCGTTCCACTTCAAATACGCACTGAGTCCATTTTTGACAAATGTCACATCGATTAGCACAGAGCAGATTGAGCGTGCAGGAAGTCAGACACAGAAAAAGCAGAGAGAATCCAGTCAATTTTCAAAATAAAAGACCACATACAGACTTGTGATCATAAAGACAGACAAAAAGTAAACTATTTAACTATGTAGTCTACTTCTCCATGGTAGAAGCACAGAGAGCAAGAAAAGATGACCAAATCAACAAAATCTGAGCAAGCAAACATAATCAGGTGGGCAAAATGCTCCACTGCTGTACCACAAAACCGTGGTACAGATGTGCTGTGCCCATTGGCATCTGCAGTTTTCACTGTCCCTGGTTTATGATGATTGATCTTGCCCTGTCCCAGAGCCCCCAAATTTGCATTTTTAGCAGGAATGTGCGCAATTTTATGATTTAACTTCGCCACCCTTGCTAGCAGAAATATTAGTCAGGTAAACTATCTACTATCAATATTTTATTCATGCACGATGCCAGTCAATTGTTGCCTTCAGGCTTTTATGCAGCCGCCCTCCACTAGTCAGGGCTGCAGCTCCATCAGACAGCAGCCACTCTCGCCCAGCACAAATGCCCTGATGGTCTGGATGCTTTTATCAGCAAAGTGGGACAGATGACAGCTCGTAAACAGCATGGTTTATCAGTATTTTGATGTAAAAATGAAAACAAGGTTGACTGTAGGCTGTGTCAGAGGAAAGTGGCATATAACCACTTGACTGGAGCAATGAGTAACCACATTCAGCACAGACATGGACAGTAACCTGCTTCAGTAACTTAATGCAGTTACTGTATCTCCAAACATGGTCTTGCTTTAAGCCCAGCAGTAGTTTTAGTGCTTAACCCAACCAAGTACTTTTCATTTTTTCTTGTGTCTAAACCTAATCAAAGTTCAAACATTTCACAGGTTGTTTCACGGCTATAATTATGTGTTAAAAAGGCTTTCTGGCTCCGTCAGATACAGCTAGTACGGGTACCTTTTGCCTTTGTATCAGATGAGAGGGGAGGTGACAGACTGTCAGTATGTGATGAGTTGGTATGAAATTTGTCTCTGTTACTACTTCCGCTGCTGGCTTAAAAGCAGAACAGAAGGCCACCCATGCCGTGTGTTTTATACAAAATAGCTGGGTGGAATAACAGTGCAACATTCCTGCCTTGAACAGGCCGTGTAAAAGGGGCTTAAATCTCCCTTTACAACAAGATGCAGAACCTGTTGAGTCACTGGTCCTGTAGGTATGGGGTTGGGGTTGTGCTTCAGTGTTGGCTTATCCTTGAAAAGAATTAGTTCATACAATTTGTTGCCCCACCCTGTCAGATGGGGACTGTGTTTATAAGACTGTCTCTCCCAGAAGGCATTCAAAGTGTATTTGTTCACATGGAAAAAGAAGAATAAAAAAGAGAGGTACTCTATAGATAGACATTCAAACTCAGCTTACTTTTTCACCTTCCACACAGCTGACCATTCAGTGCAAAGTGAATATCAGATTGTCAGGTTTGGAAAGTTGTGAGCCATAACCGTATAGACTCCCGTCAGAAAGCAGTCAGGGGAGGGGATTTCTGAAGCTGATCAACCACCCAACAAGTGCTTCTGATGGAGTATACTGAGTCCCATATCTACTCAGTATATTCGGTGTGAAAGATGTTAAGCCCATATTAACAGATAACAAGCAAACAGGAAAGTAGGGCATCAGTCACACTTTCATAATCTTATTTGCTCGGTTTCCTTATACTTTATTTTTGTCTTCATACATAACCGTTATATTATAAAGCCAGCAATTCAATGTGGCAGTGTACATTCAAGAGTATGACCTGCTGTTCATCAACTGTACTGACTGACACAGGTCACTGTACATAATACATGTTCAGCATTCAGAAGGCACAAAAGATGTAAGACCTTTGGTTTCTCTGGACCAGGAAGATACAACACTTCTCTAAGCTGATGGCATGTTTCTTTGGGCAAGAATCCTGACTTAGACCTGATGATCAGGCCAGCACCTTGCTTGGTAACACCAGAGGCAAAATTGTGCTGAGGAAAAGTGTTGCATAAATGCATCCATTTATCATTGAAAAGACTAAAAAATGTTTTTGCTCCTGATTGGCTTCATCAAGAGTTTGATTTACCAACTGGCCGCTGGCAGTAATCTGACACTCCAGATGGTTTGTTACACAGAAGCGAAGGAGTCACATGTGATTGTGTGATCTTGCGAGTCCACCTGCCTCGCAGGGGAACTCTCCTGCTATGTCATATGGTTTGTTGATCTGATGGGTTTAAATTAGCCTATTTTAGACATGATAGACAGATGGTTCATCCAATCACCTATATTCCTAAGTTGCATGCAGGTAAACAGTCTGTGTGGAAATCAAAATAGGCAGAATGCATTGATTGAAATGCAATGAAATGTGGAACCCATCAGCTATCGTCTGACAATGATTTAGCTTTTTATTAGCTTTTAAAAAGTTTATCTGCATTCATACTTGACAAATAATCCAGTTGTAGGCCAGCAACTCCACTCTCATATCTCAAGTTGCTAACTGGACTGTAAACAATGAACAGCGCATAGAAGAGGAAATCTTGGCCTGGATATCCATTATCCAGATATCTGCTGGCCTCCAAACATTGGCTATTGCCCTCAGAGGTTCAATCATTGTTGATAGTAAATGGGTTCTGATACAGACATAAATGTAACAGAGGCCGAAAGTAGAAGGAAGTCAGGAAAAACATTTTAAATGAGAGGATGAGCCTGAATCCAAACTCATTAGGGGGCGGCATCATAAGGGCTTTTCACACTGCATTTAGCTTTAGACCCAGGTTAAGAGAGCAGGTATCTCCAGGCTAAGCTGTTCGCCTAGGCTAATAGAGCTTTTGCACTGGCACAATCTTGGAAAATTCCAAAGTGGGCTAACCCTGACTTTAGCCTAGGGCTAATTGGCCCTGTACTGGAGCAGGGTGAGCCCTGGGTTTGCGTGGTTATCTGTTGAAAATTGACTGAAACCAGGGCTAAAGGCTGGCAGTATGAAACACACACATCTGTGACAAGAAATATGCACTATGACTGTATTAAATCATAAAATGATCATGTGTCATCAGCGATTAAAGAAACATGCTAAGTTGAAATACAGGCTTGTCTGACATTGTCAGTGTGTCAAAGTATAATGTTGTGCTCGTCTTGTGCTTGTGTAGGTTCAATGTCCCTGCAGCCTGTGGGCAACCTACCTGAGCTTCAGTCCTGGGAGGAGGAGGTGGGAGGAAACAACGGGCTTCGAGCATATATTAGGGATTTAATCTATTTAATATACCTTTTTATGGCTCAAATTTTAAGTTACTTGAGATCACAGCTGTGCAAGTTACAAACTTTCCTCTCAGAACCTGTGTAATTAAGGTTTTTTATGCCCAATGAATGAATTTAAGGACAACATTGGAAATAATCTTAAGACTAAGTTCAAGCACAAATCTAAGAACATTTTTATAAATGAGGCCCCTGGTTTAGTCTACAGACAGAGATTTTTCCTGAAACATATTTGGCTCTTTAGCTGCTCCACTATATTCACCAGCTAGCCTTTAACTGTGTTGGTTTGCTGTTTGGTGCTGGGCAAGTAGTGTACAGAGGTAGAATGGATGGGCCAACCAACCAAACCAAACCAAACCAAATCATCTAGAACAGCCTGAACAGTTCTGAAAACCTGAGAAGGACTGCTAAATTGGCTTATAAGACAGGGACTCCCATGGGATTCCTGCAGGTTGGGAGTCAATTTCACTATTGATCACAGGACTGAGACAGGACAGGAAAAAGAGTCAACAGGAGCAGGAATCATGACAACAGCAGGTCCGATTTGCAGGCACTCGACTGTGGATTGACAGGAATGGGATGAGATGGGAGCCATTCTTCTGAGATTGAGATTGGACAGGATATTTATATATATATATTTTTTTTTTTACTCTGTCATGGCAGTGGAGTAGGAAAGGTGTGAAATCCACTTCCGGGTCAAGCTTGACAATAACTGACACCTGTCAGATTAGTAATTTGATCCATTGTTAGTGTGGAGTCTTTCAATAAAAAAACTCGTACATTACATTTAAGTCTACTGAGGGGTGGATGGGAAGAACTTATTCGGATGTGTACTTGGCGACAACAATAAACAAATGTCCAATACATCGTTATCTTTGGGTGCGGTGACCCATTTATTCTCACACGTGTCCACCTTCACACAGGAAAACCATTATACTTTGACTGTTCTTCTCCAACAGGTTTCCATTAAAAAGGTTCAATGTCCATCACAGGCAAGTATCCATTTAACAGTTTCATTTCCAACACATTGTCCAAAAACTTCCATGCTGCCACACACGGTCAAAAAGCTGTTTGCTTGCCCTGTCCACACACCTGCTGCTCATCACCTTCACCTTACCTATGTTGCCTGTGTTTGACCTAGTACTCCACCCTGTGTACAAACAACAAAACTGCTTTTTTATCATGTATAATTACCTCTACAAGAAATAAAACAAACAAAAATATTACTGTGGCTCCAACAGTAGCATTGTTGCACATACAGCTAAGCTCTGTATATTTAGCTTTAAATGTCTCTTCTTTAATTTTTTTTTTTTAATTTAATTAACTAGTTTAACAAAAATGTATAGTAATGAAATAAAAGATCCAAATAATTTCCAAATTTTCTTTAAAGGGAGTGTGTTGGAGGGACTTGGTATTTAAAATTCTGGCTACAGCCCTGCCTCCAACACAGTACAACAGAGGTGAATGGAATTTTATCTTTGCTGCTAAAATTTCTCAAGAATTCAACAGCAACATCGCTTTCCAGGAATGACGCACTGAGTAACCCACTTGCAACATGGTATTAATAAAATTCATGGGAACTATTTCTCCAGTAGAAAGTGCAAAAACTGGAACAGTGAGGTCTATCGATTATCCCAGTGCCTACTTAAGAGTGAAAGGAAATGTCATGTTAAATCCCCATGAGTTTGCTGAAGTTGCTTCATATGTGCCTGCCGCACCCTGCACTTACCAACTGAATGGATGAGTCATCCACAAGTACAACCAATGTTCGCCACTATTCATATTTAGAGGTTCAAAGGAAAACAGTTGTTGTGATAGCACCAATAAGAAGTTGTACCACAAGGTCCATTTGGTAGCTGCTCTGAAGCTTTCTATCATATAACATGATCTTCATCGGCACAGTTCCATGGAATTGTATAACAGATGCTCAAATTTCTGTTTTTTTACTGGAATGCTCAGCATTAAAGCCATCATGGCATGAATTCCTTGAAGGGACATTTCACCCAAGAATAGAAATGTGATCAATACATATTTTTCCCCTCACCAGTAGTGCTATTTATCCCTCTAGATAGTTTTGTCATGGGTTGCAGAGTTTTGGATATATTGCTCGTAGAAATGTCTGCCTTCTCTCCAATGTAATGGAACTAGATGCCCCTTGGCCTGTGCTCAAAGCACAAAATTAGGGCTGTAGTCAACCAAAGAAAATCTTGGTTGACTAAAATTCTACCTACTCTTCAACCAATCAATTAGTCGATAGAAAAAAAAAACTGCACTTTATCTCTAGAGTAACTGAATCAGCTACAGTGCACTGATGGCTGGAAATGGATGCTTACACATGAATTTCACAGCACCAGCTGGCTTTCATACAACACCAGAGTGAACACAGGTCACCCTGCAGTATAATCTTCCACAAAAAGCATGAAAAAAATATCTGTTACTATCACTGTTATTCAGTTGACTTCAAACCAGGCTTTAACATTCACATGGTTCTATAAACTGTTCCTCACAATTACAATATTAGTCCAACATCACCCCAACCCAGGAGTAGCCACATTAGTCACACAAAATGCTCGCGCCAATTCTAATAACATAAAACATTGTACAACACACAGTCTTTTCCGGTCTGAGGTCAGGTCACAACAACTGGTATCAGTCCATAATAGAGCTTAAAATACTACCAGCATACACTAGTTAGGAAAGCAGTCTGGGGGGATAAAGTCCACACATGCTGTCATCAAAAACAAACTTTTTACTCACTTCTGTCTTCTGATGCTGGGAGCTAATGTAGCAATTACTGTGGGTACTTTGACATGATGTCAATTAGATTGGAGCCAAGAAAATGTTCAGTAAATAGACTGTCACAGTTAAATAAAATACATCCAGTCTGCATTTGTTCTGTCCTAGAACAGTGATGGATGAAGAAATGCTTCCTTCCTTATTAAAGTAACACCAACCACTGTCCCACCAATGAGACACATAAGATCATAATGATCAATAAACTGACCAACTGCACAAAGAAATACATTTGAAAAACTGAACAGCAATTTCGCTTTCCAGAAATCATGACCTGGTTATGGAAGATAATCAACTAGTCTGCCATCCACCAGCCATATCCCCCCTCAGAAGGAATGTGCATCTATTCATATATGAGAGGTCACAGCTCAGTCGAAGAGGATGTCAGGAATGTATTCCAAGCTGTCTAGGCTTGGGTACCGAACTTGGTACTTGTAAGGGTGCAGACCAGATAACATTGGGTAAATCAATCAATGCCAAATTTTGTGAGTACATCTGGGTGAGAGAGTATAGAGAAAAGGAGAAAGAGGGAGAGTGGTTTTAAAGCGAGCAGCAACTTGTCCAAGTAACAGAGCGAAGTGAGAAAGTCAATCATAGCAAACCAAAAGTGGTCGCAAGTGTGGTTAAACTTTTCAAAACTCGACACAAACAACACTTGCTGCTGTATATGTAATGTCAATTGCAAACGCAAAATACTGAATATCTAAAAGCT
Organism: Lutjanus erythropterus; assembly: GCF_056507025.1. Taxonomy (NCBI): domain Eukaryota; kingdom Metazoa; phylum Chordata; class Actinopteri; order Lutjaniformes; family Lutjanidae; genus Lutjanus; species Lutjanus erythropterus. The sequence continues at coordinate 30,346,789 of NC_139333.1, read as the reverse complement.
AAAGAGTGCACTGTTTTTCATAGCCCAAAAGCTAAATCCCCCACAGCAGCTGCAGTTTACGTTAGTGTGGCTGCAGCGGGTGTTTAAACAGTGTAACTTAACTGTCCATGGACAACAAAACTTTAAGTGAGGCATCAACAACTTCATCGACATCTTCAGGTGACTAATTTGCTCATTGGATAAGTTGTTGGAGATAACAGAGCTTTTTTACTGTGATAACTGTCCTGGTTGGCTTAGCATTTGTAGTAATGTTAGCCTGAGCCTACACTTAGACACAGGCTGTCTGAAACTTCTTACCAAAATGATAATTAGTACACCACAACAATGTGAGGTTTATTAGTATGTGAGAAACCTTAGTACGAAACCAATATTCATAAATTTCATGCTATTAATGGAGAAATATTAGATTATTAATATTAGTTATTAGCGATGGCATTGATGACAACAACATAACAAGAAGGATACGGTTTACATTTTGTGTGGTGTGTAAAATGCCCTACATAAATGACAAAATATTTTGACTAATTTTTACTGTTGAAATCGCATTTTTGTTATCCCATAGAGAATAATGTACCACAAAAAGATATCGGCATTGGTACCATAGGGATTCAAATGTGGAAGGTATCCAGCTCTAATGCTGTCACAAGCACAAGCCTCTCCTCCATGAGTAGATGCAGTCTGTCCTCTGTGTAGTGTTACGGTTGGCGGGCGGTAGAAGGAAAATAGTTCCTGGACAAAATCTATATGCTGATGAATATTATGTGGCATGATTGAAAGATCTGATCAGCCCCAATATAGACTATGTGGTGAGAAGTTTTCTCTTTAATTTTTATTTATCTCTCACATGCTCTATGTATATATGGTTGAGGGACTATACTGGACAGTCAGCTCTACAATAATTACACATATGATGTCGGTCAAGATTAAAGATAATTTAACAGGTCAAGAAAGTCACCTTTGTCGTGATTTTTTTTTATTATCAGACTGTGAAGATTCCTCATTGGATAGACTACACACTCAAAAGTTTCCTAAGTGATGTCATGACTTTTTACCCACAAAAGCTAACGTTAGCTGCTGAAGCTATGATGCCTGTGTGTTTTTGCACTGGGATGTAGTCACTAGAGCAACAGGTTCTGTTCGTCCTTTCTCTTCCTGGCTGATAAAAGGACCAGGAGGCACCAGATATAACAGATCAAGCACTACAAGGGACAGCCATGATGGTGTTGGTGACATGTACTGTGTGAGATGAGTGATGTAGTTCACTGAGCAGTTTCATGCAAAGCTAAATGATGACAAACTAAATTGCGACTTTCTTGTCTTGTAAAATTATCTTTTAAATGGACATCTTATGTGTAATTCATGGCACAATTCGAACAGGGTTAGGAAAGTTATTTATCTTGTTGATTACGTTCATATTTTATCTGACGTAAGGTTCCATGGAGCATACTGGAAAGGAATGGAGTTCGCATCTCTATGTCTGTGTCTCAGTTCAAATGGATATAATGGCAGTCTAATATGGGCCTAAGTCACGCCCCTTCCAGTGTATCCCATGGGACCTAAATATGGAAAAAAAAAGTGAATGGTAGTCTATGGTGAGAGAGAAAATTTTTTTTGATTCCATTTGAACTGTGCCTCAAATTACACATATGTTGTCTGTCAGTTTAAAACACAATTTTTCAAGTCAATATAGTCTCAGTTTGTCACTGGTTTGTTGTAGTTTAGTGTAGTTTTATGTGAAACCACTCAGTGAACTCTCATCTCGCACAATATACATCATCAACACAAATCTCACTGCCTCTTGTAACAGTATCTTAAGTGTTTTAATAAGCGACTTCCTGTTTTTTTTATCAGCCATGATGGAAAGAACAAGTAAGAACAGCTGTTTTCACGACATAGCTTCAAAGCTAACGTTAGCTTTTGGTGGGAGAAAGTCATGACATCACAGGTCATGGGTGTGTCATCTTTCTAATTACATATTGTCACAGTTATACTCACTTAAAACAGTTTTACAAATTGACAAACAAATTGACCTTCTTGACTTAAAAATTATCTTTTAAATTGACAAATATATGTGTGATTCATGGCACAATTCAAACAGGATAAAAAAAATAATAATTTGTCATTGACTATAGTTCATATTTTTCTGAAGATAGGTCCCATGGTGGTTTACTGGAAGGGGCGTGACTTAGGCTCTCTATAATGGCAGTCTATAATGCTCACAAATGTCAGAAGCAGAAAGAAAGGAAGCTGAACAAAGACAGACATGTTTAACAGCCACCTTTCAATCTAATTACCCACTGAGGGCTAATAATATACCTGATGTGAAATACTGGCAATGCACAGTGGCTCAATGTTAGAATGTTGGGTGATGAGGTAACAATGTATCAGCTTCACATCCTCCATTACTGTAAGTAGGCTATGTGCTTGTGTGTGTGTGTGTATGACGTGTGTGTGTGTGTATGTGTGTGTGTTGGCTACATGAGAGAGAGACAGAGAGACGAATACAGAGGGACAAAGACAGATTAACAGCATGTCATTACAGCTGACCAAGAAGTAATTAAGTTTTAAAGGTTTCAACAAAGGTATATCAGCCTTCATATAACGTATTCAAGAGGAAATGGCGTATATCCGCCATTGCTGCTCATTGCTTCTTCTTCCACCTAGCACACACACACACATAGACACACTCACACACAACGAATGACGTAAGGCTCATGCTGCGAAAACGCTGTCAGGGTCTTACGGACGTCTCGTAAAATAGAATATATTTCAACTTTGGTGAAAGTTGTTTTAACTGTGTTTCCATCGAAAAAATGCCCTTCATGGCACTAGTTTGGTATTTGACAAGCAATACATATTCATCCGCTTCTACATGAGTGTCAAGAGCACGGCAGTACCCGGATGGACTGTCATGGCCGCCGTCGCTGTGGTTCCATAGAGAGGAGAGGAGGAAGGCAAATGTTTCTGCTGTGGGTGTTTTCTACCTTAACCTGCTTTTTATAATGTCGGACGCTGCCGGGACGCCGCCTGAACTTCCGTCGACTTCATAGTAAGAAATAACTCATTTTCTGTAACTTTGAATATCTTCGCGTGGGTGGGGGCTTTATTTTGGTGTAAAATAACTGGTTATTAAACTCCACAGACACTAACAGTGTCGCGAAGTGGTTCGTATATTTTCCACGCATCGAAATATAAATTGCTACAGTATAATAAAATATCCCAGCGGTTAGTGTGGAGTCCTTTGTTGTTGTGTGTGTATGTGTGTGCAGCCTTCTCCCACTAATGCAGCGTTCCCTCGCGTTTCCTAAACTTAAGCGACTGTGGAGCAAGTCACTCGAAAAAGTAAAAATACGTTAAACTAAGGTGTCGAATTGTAACGTTAAGGCTGAAGTTCACGTTTTTGCAACGTGTCGTACTTGTCCCCGTGTTGTGGTACTGAGGCTGAGTGTAACTGCAGTTAGGAGACGATGCAACTTTTCCTCTCATCTCCAAGCTTCATTTCTGTCTATCCCATCTAGATGGTGTGGGCCATGAGTCGCCTACCTGTCTGCACTGCAGGTGTTCACAATGTCCTGCTCAGCTTTATTACACTACTAGTTTTAATGTACGCTGTTTTTTTTTAGTAATTATACAAGCTAAATATACTTACATTTTAAAGCAAGATAGAAATTATACTGCCTAAATTAAATTAAACTATTTAAAAGATGTTTTGGATATTATTGAAGTCAGCCAAAGTGGTTGTTGAGGTAATGTTTGCAGAAATGAAGTTTTGTTAGACTGAAGTAGCTGGTGCACATAAGTCATATATCATGGCAGCCATGTTTCCCCCCAACATGGCTTCCCTCATCCACAGGGTTGACAGCTGACAGAGACATATGGAATGGCTCCTGCTGATTTTACATTCATACTTTAAAAGTGTAATTTTGAATTGAAGAGGTGGTAATATGTGTAATTTTTACTGTGTGTTTAAAGGGGCAGACTGCATCGCACTGTGCTTATGTAACTAGGCCTTCTTGCTGTTATAGCAGGTACACATGGATCACAGAAAATGTCAGAAAAAGTACTTTACTGTTTTTAAACTATTCCACGATATACAAATTATATGTCGATGTACAATTTCTCTAAAGCAACATACTGTAAATTCTCAAATGTTGCAAACTTATGATGATTTTACAGTAAGGCTGTGCAGCTTGGACAAAATCAAATATCACAACATTTTTGACCAAATACCTCAGTATTGATATTTGTCTATATTGTGACAGCTATGAGACAATGCAACTTTTCTTTTCATCTCCAAGCTTCATTTCTATCTATCCTGTCTAGATGGTGTGGGCCATGAGTCGCCTAACTGTCTGCACTGCAGGTGTTCACAATGTCCTGCTCATCTTTATCACACTATCAGGCTCAGATGCACAGTTTTATTAGTATTAATACAAGCCAGTCCAGTTGCCTATGAAACCCTTGACAAATTAGTATTAATACAGGCTATCTTTTGAATAGCTGAATTAAATTTGGGTAGTATAATTTCAAGTGTGTTCTGGATATTAAGAAGTGAAGTCAGCCAAAGTGTGCATTGAGATAATAGCTGGTGCACATAAGTCCTAAAATCATGGCAGCAATTTTTCCCCCCAGCATTTTTCCTCCCTTCATAAGTGAAATTTTGAATTGGTTAATGCCTGTAATTGATACTGTGTGTTTAAAGAGCCAGACCGTGTGGCATTGTGCTTATGTAACTAGGCCTTTTCGCCTTTATATCAGGTACGTGGAACACAGGAAATGTCAGGGAAAGCACTTCCTTGTGTTGATTCTTAGCATTCGGTGCTGCCCCATTACTGTCATGGTCTATTCAATGGAATTTATGCTCATTCATTGAGAAAGGTGAAAAAGTTGATCTGTGGGCGTATCCTGCACCAGTTTGGCTAATCCACAAAAAAGTTGTGTTACAGGTAAAAAATAAATGTCTATGAACTCTTTCTATTCTATATAGGCTTGGGTGATATAGCTGAAAAATGCTTGATAGTAAAGTTTCATATTGGTTGATCTTGATAATTATTGATCCTGTAGGTTGTGACTGACTACATATTGTGTGCTCCAAGGGGTGGAAGTGGGTAAGGTGATAAAATGAGCAAAAATCAGAATATTTTTGTCCAAATACTTTGATATTGCAACAGTATTGTGCTTTCACAAAATCTTAACCCAATGACATTTTTTGATAATTACTGATTATTGTGACTAATAGGGTAAGGACAAATAATAGAACTAGAACCGTCTGGTAAGTTGAGAAAATAACGTAATGCAGCTTTTAAAACCAGGAAAAGACAGCCCTTCTGCTATATAACAATATCCAAAATCTCAGCCCATATCTAGTCTCTTATCATGATATAATATCTTTATATCGTCCAGCCCTGTTAAACACAGGTGTTATCAATGACACTAATTAAACTTCCATTCTGTTTAGGTCAAATAGAGTATTGGCTCATTGGAAAGGTTCTGCTACACTAAATGGAACAGGACCTTAATTATCCAGTTTCAGTGGTAACACCCATGTTTACTATTTCATATCAATATGGCTGCTGTGAGAAGGTCTGTTGTGTTTAATCACGGGTCGCGTCGCGGATTGACTTACTCTGCAAGTCCGGATATGACTGAGATAGATGAACACTGCAGGTGAGGGTTTGCACACCCGGACCCATGCATGACTCTGCTGTGTGGGGCTCCAAAACATGAAAATAATTATGATTACTCAAATCTCAACTGTTGTTGATCAGTTGCATTGTGGGTAATGTATTTTTTTAGAAGGGTAAGTTTTTAGAAAGGAAGAAGAAATGTGTGGAAAAAGGTCCGGGTTATGAGTCTGGTAGTGTTATAGAGGTGGAGTATAAATGTTATAGAGATGAGAACCCTTTTAATTGTACTGTACTTAGGTTTAGAGCTGCAATGATTAAGTTCATTGCAAACTATTTTGATAATCGCTTAATTGGTTTGATTAATTATTTAAGGGGAAAAAGTCATTCTTCGATAACAGCTTCTTAGAGGTGAATACTTTTTGGTTTCCCTCCTCCCCTCTGACAGTAAAGTGAACATCTTTGGGTTGTGAGCAAAACAAAACATTTGAGGATATAATTTTAAGCATTTTCTGATGTTTTATAGACCAAAGAACAAATTGATAAATTGAGAAAATAATCAACAGATTAATCAACTATAAAATATAGACTTGCACCGATTAATCGGCAATGCTCGGAATCGGGCCGGTTTTCACGTGACTGGCCTTGACCGATGACCGGCCGGTCAGCGTCACAAATCCGGTTCTGTGCCCGTCATTGTCACACACATGTTCTGCACGATGGTCGCGTCATGCGCACAGCAGACAAACTGACCGTGACGTCAACACAGCGCTGATAACAGCTACACACTCTGACACGTCTGCTTGAAGCTGGTGTCAGAGACAGATTCCAAGAACAGGATAAAGAGAAGACAGACAGTCTACAACGAGACAGAGCAGCTGACAATGTCGCAAAACAGCCGTAAACTCTCTCGAACTTCAAGCTAATGCTAGCAAGCTAGCAGCAGACTGCTGTTCACAGAGGGACAGTTAAAATCTCACTTCCTGTTCTGGCTGAAGAATAAACATCTTGTGTTGATGTGTCTCCTCAAACATTTTCCCATCCAGACTCCTTTAACTTCTGTGTTTGTTTTTTTCACGGCAAAGTTTTACTTCAAACTGTTGCACCGCGTTAGTCTCCGGTTTGTTTGCATCCGCTTCCACAAAAGATCACGTGAAATCGTGTCCCGCTAAATCCCGCGAGATGATCTCGCGAGATCACGTTCACCCAATTCATAATCTTAATATAAAATTATAATAAAGCCTGGTTGTAATCTGGATGATTTTGGAGAAAGTATTAAATGAATATTTAATACTTAGTGTCTTATTATGAACATATTTACAAGAAAAGTTGCAAAAATGTTTGTGAATGCTGTCAATTACAGTTCTTAGACTGAAAATCGGAACCGGCCAAAATCGGAATCGGTAGGTCAGACCCCTCAAAAATCGGAATCGGCTAAGAAAGTTGAAATCGGTGCAAGTCTAATAAAATAATCATTAGTTACAGCCTTACTTAAGTTATCACATTAGGTAAAGAAAAGCAGCCAACTCTCACAAATGAGAAGCTTCAGCTTGAAAATGTTCCGTGGAAAATGATGACTTAAATAAGTTATCAAATTTGTTGTACATGAATTATCTTCCTGACTATTCCTTTTAGTTCCACATTTAACACTGCATTAGTTCTGTCATTAAAAGTAAAGGAGTAATAAAAAGTGATCTTGTCTCAGGTGTTTTCCTGTCCATGCTCTGATGCTACTAATTTGTAAAGCAAATAGCAGGGATTATAAATGTAAATAGTTCAAGGAAGATTTAATTGATCGTTGCATCAGTGAATAACTTGACATATTATTCAATATCATGCATTTTACAATTAACTTCTGTATCTGTCAAAAAATACTTTAAAAGACTCATTTGAAGTGACAAGTGCTGCAAGTAGAGATGGTTTACTTCTTAATCTTTCTTCAATCTGACTTTTTTCAATTACAAGTCATGAGTTTGTACAGTAAAAAGAAAAATTCTGCAGAGTTAAAATTTGCAGTGATATGAAAGAGAGACGCTGTATCCGGCAGATGTGTTATTTCTTAGAGGAAGTGAAATAAACTGCTAATCTGCCATCATAAATATTTTTTGTGATGATCACCCTCTACATGTTAAAGACTTTAGTGTCTGTCACCGTTCCAAAGCAGTTTGTGTTCAGATGATTCCACTCGTAACGTCTTCAGTATATTGTGACCCCTGAGATTTAAAGGTGTGTAAAGGAGTTTTCTTGTGAACAAACTACAATTTGAGTTTGGTTTGTATCCATGAGCTCAAACAGTGTTGAATGCATTTCCTTCCTCAAAAAGCATCTGCAAAACAAATTTCTTTCCTGTAACAATTATTTTCATTATTGATAAATCTGTTGTTCATGTTCTCCATTAATCTATCAGTCGTTTGGTCCATAATATGGTGGAAAATATTAATCAAATCATTCCCAAAGTCCAAGATGACGTCCTCAAATGTCTTGTTTTGTCACAGCTCAAAGATATTCAGTTTAAATATTCACATTTAAGAAGCTGAAATCAGAGTTTTTTTTAATGACTCAAACTGAGAAATTGATTATCAAAATAGTTGGCGATTGATTTCATAATCGATTAATCGGTGCAGCTCTACACTCATTTGCTAGCAAGCAGTCGTCTTGTTACGTTTCTTGTAGAGGATTGTGTATCGTCACCTGTGCACATGTGTGTCCTTGTGCATGTGACAAATATAACAGGCATCCTCTCCTAAAAGAACACACTGTAATGCTACTAGAGGTCACAACCTCCACAGGCTATTTTAGGTTCTGATTACCAGAGCTGTTTTAATAGCTCATATCTCAGCCTTAAAGCAAAGTTTTTAAGAAGAGTTTAAAATCAAAGGGACATCTTGTATTTTGTGTTTTTTTGTTGCAAAATTTGAAACGTCTGTATGGAAATGAGGTGAAGTAGATAACTATGATTTTCTCTACTCAATGGAAAATTTAGATGTAACCTTAGGTGTCAACTGTATTCATACGCACAAAATAAAATATGATGCTTTTTGTTTGAAATCTTACCTGTAAATCATCTCTATTGAAATGTTAAAAAAACATTTGCTAATAAAAATCTGAATAATATCTAAAATAAAGCAGTAATGACATCTTATGTTGTTACGGACACAATGTTAATGACAAATGGTCATAATATAACCTTTAACAATAACCTGCTGTTTACATATGCTAGGTTCCATCATGGTCTGCAATACCTGGCAGATTTCCAAAATTGTTGTTCCCATTAGTCATTTGGGGACAAAAACATGGATCAGGTTGAACAATACTGAAGTTGCCATTTGTTTTATTATTGTTATTTAATGTAGCTCAAATACACAATTAATAAACTGTTTGAAGATGCACAGTGAATACTCCAGAAGAAAAGAAGATCTTTACCTCTTTTTTTTTTCTTGGTCTGAAGGGTCACCTGATGTGGGGTGACCAAACATGTCAGCCATGTACTTACCTGTTAGCTCATGTTTGTACAGGAAGTAGATTTGTTTGGATTTGAAATAAAAGTTTACTAAGGACACAAAAATGTGGGGAAATTTTTAGCATGCTATAAATTAATATTTATATTAAACTATTTCACTTGAAATAATATCATAATGTAATTTGATCAACTCATTTCACAGATCTGAACATGTTATTAAATCACATTATTATTATTTTTTGTCAAGACGTTTAATAACACTGTGTATATATTTATCAAGCATCATTTGCGAAATTTTAACAAATTCAAAATTTCACTGCTAGGACTTAGAAGTGTGTGTAGTTGAGGAAACACTCATCAGTGGACTATATGTCTCTCAGCAGCATGTCTTGAACTGCAGTTAATGTGTGATACACAGCATAACAGGTGTTTTCTGGTTTCTATTGATAAGGTAAGAGAGACTTTCATGTTAATGAAACAGAACAAAAACATGAAACCAATGACAACATGTCAGCAGTGATAATTTGGTGTCAAATCATCAAGCAAGTTGTGAAATAAGGGTTTTTTCTCACGCTTTTTAACCTGCTACAAACAGTCTTCTCTCTTTAAAATGCACTGTCAGTTAATGGTATTTAAACAAAGTTAAACTGTACAGTTTGAAATTTTTAAGTTGGAGTGTTGTGCTTCTGTCTTACAGGCACAGTGGCCACGCTGCAAGCTCCTCGTCTTCAGACACGACATGCATTACTGTTTGAGTTTTTCCTAAAGGAGAAAAGGTAATGACTGCTAACTACCTGCTCATTAATTGAATTTATTCTTAATCATTGCAAAAAGCTAAGTGTGAACCTTTTTAAAATCTGAAAAAAAGTTTAGAAATAGACATTTTATAAATTAAACTTGAACAATTTGGTTTTGTTTTGGGGCTTCATAATAAGTCTTCACAAATTTTCCCCTCTTGTTTCTTCAATATTATCATGTGATTATTGTTAATAGCGGTATGCTCATGATGAATGGTATCTAACATGTCTGGTACAATACCAATAAATAGAATTCAGTGTCTGGTGCTCTTGGCATCAAAACTTTTTTCTTCTTTTTATTGGGATTTCCTGAATATGAAGTAGTCCAAGTTTAAAACTGCTGACAGTGTGTTCTGTGGATTGTCCGGAGTACACTGGATCTCATGCAAGAACATTTTCGTATTCTTATGTTAGCTTATTTTTTGTGTACAGTAGGCTTATTCAAGTGTGCAGCATCATTCAGCAAACACTCCTAACTTCAGATAATTATAAATGATCTGCTTAAACATGATGAATGCCACCTGTGCATATTTGAGAGCACCTTCATGATAGGGCTCCAGCTATCAATTATTTTAGTAATCTTGTATTTTTCCAATTATTCCATTGATTAATTAAACAATCAGATAAGAATAACTTTTGCTTTACAAAAGAGCAACAGAAAATAAACAAAAGAGAAAATCAGACAATAAATAAACTACTAATTTGTTTCCTTTAAAAAAATATATATTTTTATTTCATTATACTATTAGTAGTAGTATTTTACAAACCCCTATTCCAAAAATACTGGGATACTGTGTAAAACGTAAATAAAAACAAAATGCAATGATTTACAAATACTTTTCTACCTATATTCACTTGAATGCTGTACAAAGACAAGATATTTAATGTATAAACTGATAGACTTTATTGTTTTTTTGTAAAAATACACTCATTCTGAATTTGATACTTGCAACATGTTCCAGAAAATTCCATGAAATTCTTTCTCATTCTTGCTTGATATACGACTTCAGCTGTTCAACAGTCCGGGGTCTCTGTTATTGTATTTTGTGCTTCATAATGCACCACACATTTTCAATGGGAGACAGGTCTGGACTGCAGGCAGCTCAGTCTAGTACCTGAACTCTTTTACTATGAAGACATGCTCTTGGAACACGACAATGTGTCTTGGCACCGTCTCACTGAAATAAGCAGGGACGTCTCTGAAAAAGACATTGTCTGGATGGCAGCATATGTCGCTCCAAAACCTGTATGTACCTTTCAGCATTAATAGGGCCTTCACAGGTGTGACAGTTACCCATGATGCCATGGGCACTCAGACCACAGCAGACTTTTCCACTTTGTGTCAGTCCATCTCAGATGAGCTCGGGTCCAGAGAAGTCTGCAGTGTTTCTGGATGTTGTTGATATATGTCTTTCTCTTTGCATGGTAGAGTCTTAACTTGCATTTGTAGATGCACAGACAAACTGTGTTTACTGACAACAGTTTTCCAAAGTGTTCTTGAGCCCATGTAGTATTGTAGTTTTTAATGCAGTGCTGCCTGTGGGGTCAAAGGTCACAGACATTCAGTGTTGGTTTTCAGCCTTGCCCCTTACATGCGAAGATTTCTCTGTATTCTCTGAATCGTTAAATCATATTATGGGCTGTAGATGGTGAAATCTCTACATTTCTGAATTTTTGTGTTGAGCACTGTCGTTCAACTGTTTGACTATTTGCCAATGCAGTTTTCCACAAACTGGTGAACCCCACCCTACACGTTTGTGAACAACTGAGCCTTTTGAGGATGCTCCTTTCAAACCCAAGCATGATACTGTCACCTGTTACCAATTTGATGTTAACCTGTGGAATGTTCCAAACAGATAGTTATACACTCGACAGTATAATAACACTACACCCTGTAGTTTCGCTTAATGTCCCACCCCTAACACTATCTGATTGGCTACACATCATGAGCCTTAGTCAACTAACACTGATGTATGTAGTGAAAATTAAAAATATGCAATAAGGTCAAAAATCACCATGACGAGATAGTAACAGCAGTTTGTATAGTTACACTCTATGCATGCTGGGCTGTTTCTTTTGATCTAAATCATTCTTTTGGACACCTGGTGATAAAGCTCTCATGTTTTTTTAATGTGGCGGTTCTTCACACTCAGACTTGTCTTATTTCTTTTTTTATATCTTACATTTCATTTATCAAAGACAAACTAACATGAGCAGGTTTTCAGTAAAGCTAGCAGCTCAAAAGAGAGGGGAGAGATCATGGGTAAAGGTCAGAGATGTGGAGTTGTTGGAAGCTTGAGGCACCTTCTGCTAAAGTGATTCATGGAAAAAGGAGAGGCTTTAACCAGCCAAATGCATCGTGTAGGAGAAAACAGTTCTGGTTTTATCTTGATGTTGTCTTGTGTTGCCTCTCTTGTTTATTGAAAGCTTTTGTTGTGTAGCTGGGGAGAGGCCAAGCCAGCCCTGTGTGGAGTCACACCTTAACTATCCCAGGGTTTTTTTTTTCTCAGAATGACAGTGTAACTGTGACAGGATGGGGGAGGGGGACTATATTTGTGTATTGAAAATGTTTTCACACAGACACACACCTACACTGCTCTTACTTACACACACACACACACACACACACACACACAGGGTAGTTTGCCCCGCCCCATCTCTTTCAGTGTCTCAGTATGTTTTTATAAAGTCGCCCAAAAAAACACAACAAGCTTTTTGGACCCTTTTTTTTCTTTACTCACGATTCAACAGCAGGTGAGCCACATGGAGGAAACATTTTGTTAATGATGTCCTGTTGAAACAATGAAACCAACTTGCTTCTGAATGACACCCTGCAAGCCCCCCCCCCCCCCCCCCCCTGTTGTGGCCGTGACATTACTTCACATTACGTGACTATCGTGTGGAACGTGTGTGTGAATTTGACTGGTGTGATACAGAATCAGATATGTGATGCTGACCGTTCTGGTTCCAGTCTCTGCCCGGTTAATCGGTGTATCCCTCAAATGTAAATGGCAGTTTTCATAGCATAAAATCAATGATTTGTCAGCCTTCATAAATCAAGATTTGATAGTGTAAGCCTGGATTTGGAGAACTGTGACACCTCTGACCATCTCAGCCAATCTCCCATTTGATCTTTTGTCATTATAATAGCAATTAGCTTTTTTCTTTTGTTAAACAGATGTGTGTTGAGCACTCAGACAGACTGGATATAAAGTGTCTTCCTTTAGGATTGTCATAACCACCTGTATTCTTCTGCAGCCTTAGTAAAGATGATTTTCTTCAGTTTGAAACCACAGTTGATTTCTTTTAGTTTACAGTAGGTAGTCTCCAAACTTTTCTTTTCAGTTGCATTTGTACACTGAATTGAAAGGCTGCAGAGCAAGTATGTAAGAAGCTGATTTGCATGCAAGCAAGGAGGAGAGACCGAGTATTCTGATTGGTGGGATTTGTTTCTTCTAACCAGTGTGATTGAGCATTCGGCGACCAGCCAGTATACCTCCCAAGAAATGTGTGTCAGTGATATCGCTGGTATGCAGACTATAGTGATTCTGTTTTGACTAAATGCTTCCATCTCTTTTTTTTATTTGGTGAAACACAGATAACAGCATTTCCTCTGTTTGAGGGTCACTGATGGCATCACAGTGGTGTTGGTGGTCTATTTATTAATCGTCTCATTTAATGTTTTTCTTCTATTATTTTTCTACATTTTAAATCAATACTGTGAAATGTGGAATTATATAATAAGCAAAAATGTGAAAACAACGCAAAATATGTTTAATATTTTAGATTTTTAAAAATCTAAAAGACTCTCGCACACTCCTCTGCACTTGCAATCAGAGATTTAACAACAATTGCAAGTGCAGAAGACAGCGTGCGAGTCTTTATATATTTATTGTTGACCCATGGTCTTTATTTAATTTTTTAGATTCTTCAAGCTAGCCACCATTGCACACTAATCTGAACCATTACTTAGAAAACAAATAAACAGAAACATTGAATGATAAGTGTGTCAAAACTTATTTATTACTTTTATTTTATTTTCCATGATGTTTTGTGTAATGTCCATAGAAAAAGGCTGTTTAAAATGATACAGTATCTGTAATTATCCAAAGTACCAAAACTCTGAAAAAAAGAAAAGAGTTTTTTTGTTTGTTTTTTTTTCTACACTAGTATTGTATAAAAGTTTACAAAAATTCTGGTGTCATGACAACTCTACTAATACACACACACACACACACACACACACACACACACACACACACACACAAGTTAGTAAGTGTGTAATTGTTGACTGAAGGTCTGTACTCATCAGCGTTGTGTCTGAGAAATTTCTCATATTTGGACGACGGATTTTGCTTTCTTCCAATACAGTGAGTTAGTTTTAAGATCTACAAATCCCAGCTTATGAGCTGGTGAAATCTGAAAAGTTGCTTACTTTCTGGCTGTGACTGTTTTTAGATGGTATCAAGAATTCCCCCCTACAGGACGATGTTTGGCAGAGGTCTCAGCCACTCAGGCCCTAATGTATTTCACATCATGAGCTATTTAGTTCACACTCATTAAATACATAGGTCAGAAATTGCATATGTACTGTTTTTCTGTCAATGTTTGAGTGCATTACTTTCTTGTGATTTTAGTAGAGATAGTCTTTATTTCAAATACTTCACTGAACCCTGTGTGGTTTGAGTGGGCATGAAATCATGATCAACCTGAACACCAATGGCCCTGTGCATGCATTATACATTATGTTACTTTTCAGCTCTACAGCTTTGTTAAATGCATTTAGAATAAGTGGAATTCCTCTGCCTGTATTAATGAAAAACATTTGATTTCTTCTCTTACAGATATCTGCAGGTCTACAACTATGGAAGAAGACCTCACAATACCTCATGATTCTGCCAAAAACATATCAGTAACAGAGGATGAAAAAGAAAAGGTAAAAGACTTTGTGTATAAGCATTTCAGAGAAGTGACAGATGGGTCACTCTTCAATAATGCAGAAGACTCTTCCATTAAGGAACATGGGAGTTCCACCAAGAAAGATAAACTCTCTCTCAACAAAGCCCACTGTAAAATCCAGCAGGGGGCTGTTTTCTCTGGCAAGATCCTGAGTTTTGGGTGCTCTGTGTGTAAAGACGATTCCACATACAGCCCCAATGATCTCCTCAAACATTTTCGAGCAGCTCATAAAGGAACCCCTCCTACATACCCTTGTGACCTGTGTGGTTTTGTCACACACGAGTTCCCGGCTCTTCAGCGCCATCGGATCGAGCACAGGAATACTCTGGTTACATGTGAGCTCTGCAACGATGGTGTTCAGTACTCCCTACTTTTGCTTACCAGACACTACATCATGTGTCACAGTCTAAATGGACAGTTTAACTGTGACTGGTGCGAGTTTACAACTGTGGATGCCGGTACATTCGTCCAGCACATCCATCATCATAATGAGAGTCCATGGAAGTGTTCGAAATGCACTCATATCAGCTTGAACGAAGAGGGTCACCAGAAGCATATGAAAGCTCACTCGGGTACATTCCCCTTTACTTGTCAGATGTGTGGATATGGTGCAGCAAGAAGCGAGTATCTTAAAAAACACATTGCGGCTGTCCACAAAGAGGAGACTGAGAGAAGGAATGTATGGAAGCCTATAGAAGACACTCCAGCAAATTCATCCGCAAGCTTAAAACTTTTATTAAAAAAGAGCACTGAATCATCAGAGGCTCAGAGGATATCAAAACTGAACTGTCTTTCTGGGAATTTATCAAACCAAAATGGCAGGCTAATCAAACCAGAGATATCCTTAGAGGACACCCACCACTTTATGGATGGGACAGCAAAAAAAGACAAAAGTTGGAGCAAAGGCTCTCATACCACAGAGCAGTCGATACCAGTAATGTTACAGGAATGCGATAAGTCTGCAAGTTCGGATGTTGAAAGTCACACAAATCCTAATGGGCTGACTGTTCTGATGGTTAAGAACAAAATCTCTCTCCCGCCCAACTGTACAACCAAAGTGATGGGATTCAAGATGGTTGATGGCAAAAAACATTTAGTTCTCAAAGTAATACCAACAAAGCAAGACTCATCCTCTCAGAACCATTCCCCAATCGAAGATGTGGGCTCCCCTGCACCAAATCCTGTGTTGGATAAAAGTAAAGTTACTCTTGAGAATGGCGAACACTCTGATAGCAAGAGCTCAACATCACATTGCTATGCTGTTTCACCAAGAAGTGGATCTTGCATACAGATGGATCAAGATGATATTATGGCAGTAAAAGTAAAGATTGAAGAGGAAGAAACATCTGTTTGCAACCTTGATTCCAGCCCACATCGACATTTTGTTGGAGAAGAAACTAGTCCTTCTCTAATTAGGTCCTCGACTTACGCAGATACATTTGATCCCATGGCAAATGAGTTTGATCACATGGCCAACCAAAGTCATCCAAGTCAAACAACCTGTTCAGAGAGAAATAAGTTTGATAGTTACTCAGTCTCTGCAACATTTAACTCTGATGCAACAAACCACAGTGGTTCAAAAGTCAGTAATACTTCAGCAATTTGTGCTGGTTTATCTTCACCTTCAAAAGTTACTCAGGAAACATTGCTTTCCAAACAAGTCTCCAAAAAAACTGTTGAAAACTGTGGGTCTGCAGATGAGTTATCAATGACTGATACAGAAGCAGACGAACCTATTGACAAACACAAACAGAACTCTTCCTTTAACACTAAAGAAAATGATGACCAATCTCCTCAGACTACATCAGAAAATCACAACCCTGACAGGGTGAGAACAGAGATTAAACATAAAAATGGGCAGCAAAATTTCAAAAAGCTTTTGGCAAATCCAGTACCTCCAGCAGAGCTATCTCCACTCACTTCTGGTAGCTGCAGAGAAAGTACCATGGGCTCAGAAAACTGCACACAAAATCTACCAAACCAAGAAGTCTTCACTTTCCACAATTATTCCAAGGAAACATTCAGCACTTCACCTAACACTAGCCAAAACTTTGACAATATGTACGAACATTCAGCAGACAGAGAAAGTATTTGTGATTCATCACAGTTTAGCTTGACGTTGGCAGAGTCTCCAGAACCATTCACAGAAAGTAGCAATGGAGAAGAGTTAGCTCAACAAAGGAATCAGGAGGACATGGACAAAGAGTCAGATATTGAAGTTGATGAGTGCATAGTTGACAGTCCTCCAATTGAGGATGAAAATCCTGAGTCAGTCCTCCAAGACTTTAATATTATTAAAGTTGAGGAGGACAGCATTCCTATATCCAAAAAACCGTCAGAAACTAAGAGTAGTTCAACTCCCTTGGGTAGTTTTGTTGAGGAACACTCAGATGCAATCATTACCCAACAACTCAATAAGGAAAGAGTTGGCTCTTCAAGTGCAAGCAGTGATTCTTTAAAACAAACAAAAACAACTCTACGAATTCTTCAGTTACCGGAGGGTAAGCAGCCAGTGTTCCTAAGGACTACTGAGAATCGATTTGCCATGCCAGTGCAGGTCAAGGCCACTCCAGGTTTCAAACTGATAACAAGTTCTGCAAATCCCCAAATCAATGTATCTTACATGAAGCCAGGGTCAGAGAGATCAAGTAACCCTCCTGGTGTAACCCTTACTTCCAGCAGCAGGAGGATGGGTTTTTCAGCACCAAAGGCAGGAACTGCTGAAAAGGGGACAACACTTTTCTCTGCTGTTCAACCAGGTGTTAGCACCACCTCAAATCACTACTTTATTAACAGTCCAGGTTTTAAGGGTCCTGTTCTCCTTTCTAGCACACCACATACTACACCTGCAGCCAAAACAGCAAAGGCACAGCCAACTTGCTACTTAGTACAGAGGTCTGTTCCATTTGTTCAGACGCCCAGTACTCCTGGCCTCAGACTGGCAAATACACCACTCCCACTGAACTCACGACCAGTTTTAGTGCCTGTGAGCTCTGCAGACAAACCCAGCACCCTGCAGACTGGACGGCAGGCATTCTTGCTCCGATACATTTCTCCACCCAAATCAGGCCTACTATTGAACAACCAAGACACAAAAACTGGGACTCCATGTAGCCAGACCAATGAAGGTACAGGAAACAAGGTCATACTTAAACTCGTCACTCCTACTGGTAGCCTTCTTACAAGTGGCACTGCCACCTCAAGCAGTCAACCTTTGTTTTTGGCCACCAGACCTCAGAGCCAGTGTTTTTTGGTGTCATCAAACGGAACCGCCTCCAGTGGAGTAAAGAAACTGATCACCATACAAAATACTGCACAGAAAGATGTCAAGGAATCTTGCATTTCACCCTCTCAGATGAATGTAACGGTACCACCGTGTGAAACTGAGAAACCTGTCCTAGCCCCGAGGTCAATTCGGCCTCCAAGCCAAAGGAAAAGGCGCAGGAAAACATTATTTGATGAGCTTCCAGCAGCAGTGCATAAATCTAGAAGACTCTCAAATAAAGTACTGACTGAGAAAGAGAGTACTGTGTTATGGAAGCCTGTAGCCAAAGAAGTTGAAAGGACATTGAGACTTGCCCCATTCAGTTCTCTACAGCAGGTCAAATGCCCTCGTAGATACCAACCTGTTGTGGTGCTCAATCATCCAGACGCTGACATTCCCGAAGTGGCCAATATCATGAAAGTGGTCAACAGGTATAAAGGTGCTGTTACTAAGGTCTCTCTGTCTCAGAAAACAGTCCAAGCACTCAGCGAGCTGGGTGCTCTTGGGCAGAATTCCTTGACCAAAGGTGCATCATCTCACAGCGATGATCCAAGACCTCGGCCAGTTCTGAGTTCTGTCCGAGAACGATTCCTCCTGAAGATGAAGTTGCGGAAAAAAAGCAAAAAAAAGTATGAAGTGGTGAAAGCTTCATCAGGTTGTAGACAAGAGCCTGTGGTGTTTGACTGCTGGTTTTGTGGTCGGCTCTTTAACAGCCAGGAGGACTGGATTGGCCACGGCCAGCGGCACCTCATGGAGGCAACTAGAGACTGGAATAAACTGTTCTGAAAGTTTTCCATCACCTTTAAATAGGTTCATATTCTGTCCTTTTTGAGGTGGAACAAATGGTTGAAGTTGTATATTTTTTAATGACCTTCCATTAAATGTTTGTTCGATTTCTGTTCTTGTAAATACATATTCTTAAGTGAATTATAGTTTATCTTTTCATAGGTGCATATTCTGGTAAATTATGTACTGCAAGTATGATTTCTATCATGCACGCACAGGTCAAATTGAACTGTGAAAATGGTACACTGTAATTACGAGTTGTTTTAAGAGGACTAGCTTAATAAAAGTGGACAATGTCAGCAGCGGTTGTATGCAGAGTTGATTTTAAATACTCAGGTGATTTCATATTAATCTGATTTCTCATTTTTGTTCATAAATTTCAAAAAAGCATAGGCCTAGTTTAAGGGACTTTTGTATCTTTAATTATCCTGTACATGAGGACAGGAAACTGTATTTGTATAGCTTAACTTTAAAGCTTGTAGACAAATTCAGTTGTTTTGCGCTTGTAATGAAATATGTTCTGGTCCAAATTATTCCTTTTCGTAAGATGTTTTAATTGAACGGGATATAATTTTACACTATTCTATGGTCAAGATTAGTTTACAGTTTCTCGCCAGGATTTTGTCAACCTGTAGCATGCATTTGTCATAACTAGCTGAGATTTTTCACAGCAATCTGTTTAGTCTGCCAGGTGTTGCAGAAATACAGATGGTTTTATAAAATACTTTTGCAGAAAAGAGAAACCTTGTATCTGTTAAACAGAGAGGTTGTCATGACTCTCTGTCAGTACTTGAGAAATACAGATCAGCCCATTTTACACCCTATGCAGTTTCGATGCAACAATATTTTTGTTTGTTGCTTGTGCTCATGTTGTAAATTCTGTCAATCCACATTTGATTTCTGAATTTACTCATAAATCTTAAAGGTCCAATTAATTTGCATTCAGATGGCAATTTTAGTTGGTGACTTATGCACAAAGATATAATGTCAAGAAAGTCAGAATCTGTCATGATCTTGTCACAGGGCTCGATAGTAAGATTTGACATCCACTCATAAAACAAGGGCTGCAACTAACAGTTAATTTCACCGTCGATTAGTCTGAAGATTAACTTCACAATTAATACATAACTCAAAATGTAGTGAAAAATGCCTGCAATTGTTTGTTTTCTCTGTCAATCCAACACTCAAAGATATTTAGTTTATTATCACTTAGTACAAAGTACAACAGCAAATCATCACAATTTTGAAGCTGGAATGAGACAAAGTTTGGCATTTTTTTTTCTCTTTAAAAAAAAATAAAACGTATCAAATATTGGGACATTTTCCTGTTGATGGACTAATGGATTAATCTAATTATTTCAGCTCTAGGATAAACATTACTGTAAAGTCTCAAATAAAAGCAGGTATGAAAATAATGGCAATGTCGGGCTGCACAATTAATCACATTATTACTGAAACTGCAATATGGCCAAGTATAATATCCAATATGTTTGGAACAGACCCCAACAAATATCACATCATCATAATTTTAATGGTTCTTTTTTTCGGTACAAATAAAAATTGTAATGCAAAAATGATCATTCCCACTAATTATGGCACATATCACAGTCGCAATTTCAGTTAAATAATCGCAATATGATTTTTTTTTTTACCATATTGTGCAGCCCCACACAAAGATAGTAAATTTCCATTTGCTTCTACTTTGTCTTTCTTGGATTGTTGTCAAGCTGCAATCACTGAAACCTGCGGATGTTTCACATTAAAAGCTTGTTCGGAAAGGATGGGATTATCCCCTTTAAACTGCTGGAAGTCTTTTAAAATGAAACATTTTTACGGGAAGTATAACTTTTTATAGACAGCCGCTTAACATCAATCAGAAAGGGGAAGCAACTGATAAAAAAGTATTGGATGAAAACAATCTTTCTGTCAGAGAAGACAAACTCAGAGCATCAGAGTGATGATTATGATTCTGTTTGTTCAGAGAACTTGGTGCTTTGAAAATGCTTCAACCCTTTCGCTGGTAATATTGTCGAGCCCTGTGTTACTACGCCATGCTCTACAAGATGACTAAATTTTAGCCACTACAGAACTTTGGGAAATGGAAACATGGTTTCTGCCACTTGAACCTGTGTTACTGCTGCTAGCGCTGATTAGAATGAGGGCGAAGGTAGACGTCATGATGGGAGGGATTGGCTGGATCACAAATACCAAATCTTTTTAGTGGAAGTACAAAATGTGACAAACATTTTTTAACTGTACAGGAATAGATTACGGTGTATATAAAAACGTGCAAGAGCATTTGCTATAGAACAAAGTGCACCCAGATAAAAACACGGGAACGGCGTTTTCATACCTTTTTTTACACTGTTCTTGGTTCAATAAAAAGTTTCTTGTTACTAAGAAATACTTTCAGAAGTGATTTATAGTTACTGTGACATTTGTTTTTTCATGCTCTGTAGTTTTAAGTGTAGTAGGGGCCCTGAACGTAGGGTGTTTGGACCCTGCATTAACTTTCACCTTTTATTGCATTAATGTTGTCTTGTAAATCTGCTCACTGTCGTCAGAGTCCAGTACGCTGTACATACATTTGTTTTAATGTTGCATTTGACATACTTTTCCTTCATGAGTTTTAACGATTGTATGACATGTTGATCGAACTGAGGAATGAATGTTTTATTCCGTTCAATATGCAAAAGTGACTGAACAATGCAAGCCATGCTCATGTTTTCAATTTTTTTTTTTTTCCACTCAAAATGGATTTAATCAGCCAGCCTCCAATTACTGAATTTCTGACCTCAGCAGGGTCCGTTTCTCACCAGCATTTTAGTCAACCGCTCCAATCAACAACAGGGCATTTTATTCTACATTAGGTTAATTCCCTGGAACCATTTCCTGTAAACGTAGCATGAGTAGTAGCTACATTCCACTGATGTATGTGACTTAACAAACGCTCTCTTGGTTCATGAGGTGTTCTTTAAGGAATTGTTCAGCATTTTGGGAAATCAGCTTCTATGTGCTAAGAGATTGGTCTCATATCTGTATTGAGTGCAGAGCTAGAGGCAGGATGTGTTTAGCCTAGCTTAGTATGAAGACTGGAAGCAAAAGGAGATGGCTAGCCTAGTTCTGTCCAAAGTTCAAAAATGCACTTACACCAACACCTCTAAAGCTCAGTCATTAAAATTCTGTATCTGATTCGGTTGTCAGGTTGTGGTTTAACGGGGGGTTGGAACGGTTTCTTGATGAGCAGGACTTCTGTGCACAGATACAATGTGAATTTGTCAGATATTCTTGGTGAACACTGATTTTTGGTCTCGCTCTCTATAAAGGCACAGTGGTTGTGCACATGATTTTGAACATTTTGGACTGGCCAGAGGATTTGGGCTCCTAATAGGTCAAAGGTGATGGTGTTTCCTTATTTTATGCACTTAAACTGGCGAAGAACTCAGAATTTGTATTGACCGCCAGACAAATTAGAGTGTTTGTTTTCACCCAAAAAGTGTCAGATGCAGGAGCAAAGTACCTGGGTAGGTTGCTCTCCTCTGTGTCAAATTCTACAGGTCATTGTGCCTTTTGCAACGCCCTCTGTTGTTGAAACATCTTTGATTACAACGGTTCTGTTCGTAACCTGTGAAAACACAGGCTGGATTCCTGGATAGCACCAAGGTTCCAGGCATCTTGAGTGGAACCTGTTGAAGAACCACAGCTAATTTGAGGGGAAAAACTCTATAAAGGACAAGACTCCTGGAAGCTGCAGGACTGTACATGAAGAAATAGTTTCAGCACACGATTCCAGTATAATCACAGTGATTTTTCTGCATTTCTGTTTGTTACAGATTAAACAAGCAGCAGACAACATGTTCAGTGCTGAGCCTGAAGTTTGGACATTTCTTTAAAATATTTGGACAGAGCAAGGCTAGCTTTTCCCCCTGTGTTTCCTGTCTTTATACTGAAATAGGCTAGCCACGATCGAACTCCAGTTCTGTACATAACGCACATTAGATTGATATTGATATTCTCATCTCATTATCTGAAAGGAAGTTAAGTTGATCTCCAGACTTTTTCAATTACAGAGCTGGAGCACAGTGTAGCATGAGAGTGAAAGCAGGAAAAAGTTCCAGCTGCGTACTTAACAATCATGAGATTGATACCCAACTTGTCGTCCCACTTTCAGAAAACAAATAAGCTTATTTTAAAAAATGTTGAACTATTCCTTGAAATCAAACCAGCCTGGCCAGCTGCAGAAATCTCACTTCCTTGGTCACAATTTCCCTTTCCCACAAACCATCTTGTTTAGATAAAATAACGTCCCAACCCTGTGAAAAGCTATTTAAAACCTACCCATCTTTACAGTTCAAGGTAAATATGCAAGTCCTCTTGACTTGCTTGCTTGCTTGACCTTCAGCCTGCAACATGTCTAACATCACAACAGTGTTAAATCTTTGTTAAAAGGATTTAAGCGATCTTTTATCTTAAAATATTCATGTGTTTAGTATTTTGCTCTGGTTTTTGGAACCAATCTCTTCAAAACAAGGGCTACAATTTAAAATAGTGTGTAAATACACAGTATTTTAAGGTAAAATAAGATAAAGTAGTTTTACTTTTATCATTGCAGTCTTTACCTTGAGGGATATCAAGTTTTTGACTGTTTTTTTTTTTTTAAACTGGAATTTATCTCATGTCTGCATTATGATATGTAACAGTTTTGGCATACAATTAGTCACATAAGTCTGGCACAATTGAAACATATTTAATGCAATAATTAAACAACATATTGTATTTACCACTTTTTCAGCCCTCTTTGGTTTTGTAACTCACCCTCTCATGCAGACAGCTTGAATTGATCACAGCCAAATGGAGGCAAACACCAAATGAAATCCAGCTCTTATTTCAGTTTGTTTCTGTGCGTTTCTGACCAATCACATGGTTTCATTTACATGATGGAAATGCACAGCGTGAAAAGAGCCCTGTTCTTGTTTTTGCTTCCTCTTCACTGCTCTCAGGCCAAAGAACTGTTTGGTTTTAGCATAAAATTTCAAGAAGAAGTGTTGTTCATGGGATTTCTAACTGTACAATGAGTTCTGCACTGTGATAATTACAAACCACTCATTATACAGGGACTAGATCACTACTGGATCAGCTTCTAATGTCAGTTTTATGGGCCTAAAATTAAAATGAACAATCGCCTCATTCTTCACCCCTTCAGCCCCTTCAGATTATGATGATGATGCTGTGCCACAAACTAGATTGTTGTCTCATCCCTCAAATGCTGAACTCATCATGTACAGTAAACTCTTCCTGTCCAGCAGGCTGTTCAAATCTTTCCTGAGTCTTTCCTCATGCTAAGTGCCTCAAATGTCCTTTGGCAGGTTGACAATGTGTACTGTATTCTTTTGTTCAACGTAGTGGTGCACTCTCCTAATAAATGTACATACTTTATGGAAACAATGTGCTGTGGTTTAATCTTTTTTTAATCTAAGAAATGATCACAAATGAGGGCCCACCTGTAACGAGGTTAATTTCTCTATGCTTTATGAATAATGAAGTGACCCATCCCTCCTTTTTTCTCTTTTGATGATGATTTTTGCAAAGATCCACATGAGGGCAGCACAAGACAAAATGTGAGCCTCTACAGCTGGCTTCTTGGAGTCATGAGGAAGTTGGACTAGAAAAAACAAAGTTTGTTTTCCTACAAACATTTAAGAGATTATATTTAATAATCACACAGATTAGTTTATGTGCTTAAACCTTTTCTAAGTTACTCTGTTTTAAAAAATGATATAAATTATAATAAACACTTGGTTTATAGGGTCCACCTACCTGAGCATTAAATCCTCCCTTCATGAAGCTTCTAATGTTCAGGTTTTGGTGAACAAGGTTGGAAGTGTCACATAAATTAATCAATTAGTTGTTTGGGCCAAAACATGTCAGAAAATTGTGAAAAATGTTGATCAAAGCTCAAGATGACATCCTCAAATGTCTCATTTTGTCCACAACTTAAAGATGTTCAGTTTACTGTAAGACAGGAGTACAGAAACCAGAAAATATTCACATTTAAGAAGGAGAAAGCAGAGAATTTTGATCATTTTTTTAATTACAAAAAGACTCAAAACTAGTAATTGGTTATAATAATAGATGCAGATTGATTTAATAGTCGATTAAGAATAATTCACAGACACATTCATGTTGATGTAGAATTTCTGATCATGCTCATGTCTCAAAATTTTCCCCAGAACTTTTTAAAAATGTTAAAAACGAACTGAAATCAGTTTGATACTGTGTCCAATCCAAATCCAACAACAGGAAATGACATCCATTAAACTGTGACTTTGGGAAACTCGAGTCAATTAAATTTCACAAAGAGATGTAATTTTGTTTTTCTGAAGACTTTTTGTTTATAATACAAGTGTATAGTGTAAGTACCATGTAATTACCATGTAATTTCCAAGAACTTATGGTGAAACATAGAGTGTAACTACCTGTTATTACATTAATTCATAGTGTTACTTATAGTGGTAAAGTTCAAGTTTGTTTGTTTTTTTTTGTTTCCAGATACAAAGTACAGCCTACAACAACATTTCCTTTCTCACAGCCCAAGGTATTAACCCAAAAATACACAAAAATACAATGTCGACAAGGTGGACATCATACACACAGCAACAAGTCAAATTACAAATGAGAACACAACTATGAAGATGTGTAACTGCTCGTATTTAAAGTAAACATGTCAGCAATGTTGCAGAATAAATAGATAACAGAAAAACAAAGCAGTAAGATAATCACATAGTGTGGGGAGATCTTAGCAGTCAACATGAGCAGTGTAACAGTTACTGTGAAGGACAGACAAAAATATAAATAAATCTGTACAATAAATTATAGTAACTAGTAAGAATGTGAGCAGCAATTTTGAATGCACTAAAATGTAGATAAAAATATATAAAAAATGCTGAATGAATTATAAAACCTATAACAATCTAACAGTTAAATATAGATTAAAAAATGGCTGAACTGTAACACTGGCACCACTGAGCCAGGTATAGCACGGTGATGCAGGCAAGTGTAGTTTGAAAAACTATCTAGATGGATAAACAGCACTAAAGGGAAGAGGAAAATGATGTATTTTCAATTTGGGGGTGAACTATCCCTTTAAGTAGATATAAATGAGCAATTTAAGATAAAATAAATGAAGTGCAATCAATCATAACTTTATTGATTATACGCAGGTACATTTAAGTGTCAATGCAACGAAATAAAGTACAAATATAAGAGTTGCACAGTATAGATAAATGACCATAACACAATAAACTACGTACACACATGAACAGAGGCTGTTGTTACATACTAATCAAGTCTATTGAATTTATTAGTGTCTAATACTAGCCTTAGTGTGTTAGTTTGTCAAGTTAAAATATCACATATGATCATTACCCATGAAGGCTCAGGATATCAATAAATATTCGCTGAATTATCTATCAGCTGACTAACTGATCAATCAACTAATCAGTTCAGCACTGAAATGTTTTCATATAATCAATTTCAACTCAATGTTTAATCCCGGGAATGAATACAGAGTGTGATGATGTGTCACAGAAGTACAGAGCACTGACTGTATTGTGTATCAGTGATGTGAGTGAGTGTGAGTAAGTGTTCACCTTTATGTTATCGGCTTTGAGGTGTTTCATAATATCATCATGTATATTTTTATCGTGCATAATGAGTCTTACATGAAAAGGAATGAAGGTGGACTGAAATAAACTGTGCTTACAAATTATAAAGAGATCAAAACCAAATGAAATATAAAATGATGCAATATGCACACTAATATTTAAAAAATTTAGCTGTCTTGACTAAAAAAAATGAGTGTAAATATCTTGTGTATAAACAGGGAATGGGAGGAAATGCAGAAACTTGTCCAGAGGGGAGTCAGCGCAGCAGAAAGATTGGACATTTGTGCAGAAAATTTGCAATAATTAGTTCTGAATTGAACTAAATGAAAGGAGCTTGAATCTTTAAATATGTGTACATAGCATGTCATGTAGGCAGATGCAGGCAATAGGCCAGCGCAGCAGGAAGACAGCCAGGTCTGCAGGCTTCTGTAGGGCTTCAAAATAGGTCATGTTCACATCAGAGATGTCTGCATAATTTTTCTGACTTCTCTGCTGCTGAAGTGGTTCAGGCCAGTGGCCCATGGCTGTGGAGGAGAGCAGCGTGCGGTGGGGGCGGGGGCGGGGGATAGGATGGGATGGGATAGATGGAGGGGACCTCTACATGAAGCGTCCTCATCGTCAGAGATGCGGAGACACAAACAGAGGAGCTGACTGAGGACTTTTCATCAGTCACATTGATGGGATTCAAGCGAGAACAGTCCACGGACTGTAGATACAAAACATGAAGTCTCTTCTAAATGTTTAGTCACATTATGTGTCAGTGGGTGAATCTGACTGTGACTGAGTCAGTATGAACACTCTGCTGTGGAGAACAACAATGGATTCACAACTCTGAAGACTGTACTTGTATTTGTTATTTAATCACCTCCATGTTACTGTTAACACTAAACCTCTACTGACAGGCCACGACCATGGCAGGGTTACTTTCAAAATGTATTCCAAGACAGTTACTAATTATCTGTTGTCAGTAATGTAATTCAAGTATCACCATATTAATTTGATTACTTTCTGTTACTTTTGAAGTACCCCAATATAAAACATAGTGAAGTTGTTTAGCCTAATATAGTGGTTTTAGGGCTGCGATTATTGTCATAATCTATAATTGGTTGATTATTTTCTCAATTGATTAGTTGTTTGGTCCATGAAATGTCAGAAAATGCTGATCACAGCTCAAGATGACGTCCTCAAATGTCTTGTTTTGTCCACAACTCAAAAATATTCAGTTTACTGTCAGAGAGGAGTAAAGAAACCAGAAAGTATTCACATTTAAGAAGCTGAAATCAGATGAGTTTGACATATTTTTATTTTAAAAAATCACTCAAAATGATTAATTGATTAATTAATCCTCTCATAAGCCTGTCACTTGAAAAATAGGTCCAAACATGTGGAGCACAGGGATAGGATAGGATCTCTCCTGCAATGATTATTTTCATTATTGATTAATCTGTTGACCATTTTCCCCATTAATCAATTAGCTGTTTGGTCCATGAAATGTCAGTAAATGGTGAAAAAGTTGATCAAAGCTCAAGATGATGTCCTCAAATGTCTTGTTTTGTCCACAACTCAAAAATATTCAGTTTACTGTCAGAGAGGAGAAACTAGAAAATATTCACATTTAAGAAGCTGAAATCAGAGAATTTGAGCAGTTTCACTCCAAAAATAGTTCAAAACAATTCATCAGTTATCAAAATAGATGTAGATGAATTTAATAGTAGATTAATCGTTGCTGTTTGGTTGTTGGTTGTTTGTTTGTTGTTCCTTTGTTGTCCACCGTTGATTGATTGATTGATTAATGACAAAAAATGTTGAAATTTCCACCCACTGAAGCATTTTTTCACTAGAGGTCATGACAATGAATTGGCAGCTGTGTGTCACTGTGCATGGTAGGATATCATTCTTTATTTTAAAATATTAATCCTACTAATAATCCACAATTTTACTAAATGTATCTGTAATCTGATTATCTCTTTTTATCTGTAACTGTAACAGAATACAGTTACCTTTTTTGTATCCAGATTATGTAATCCTGTTATATGTAATCTGTTACTCCCCAGGCCTGGCCAAAACGTTGCTCAGAAATGGAACAGTAGTAAATTATGTTCAATTTTTAATACATTTGACAATATCAAACTCTTGGCTATTAAACTTTGTAACAGGCCAAGGTGATTAAATCTTTTATTAAATGTAGATATCAACTCTGTCTGATGGAAAATCTGATGGAGTTGACAAAATTATCCATTTTTTAATTCTTAGCAGAGTAGTAGTGAGCAGACATTTTATTTTTTTTAAGTGTCTTAGAGTTTTCTTAATGTTAATCAAAATACACATCTTTAAACTATAATTCTTATGTAGCTTTGATTTAGAAGGACTGCAGAGTTGACATGATATGGTTGAGACACATCTGATAACAACATTATTTAATGAATTTGTCTAAAATAGAAAGTTTACCAGTACTTGAGCAGTATTCCTGCCTTTTTTTAAACCCGGAAGTGAGACTGGGGTCCTTAGGGTATAGCTAATCCTTTATATGCCTGATTAAGTCATGTTTGTACAAAAATCTGACAGAA
This sequence comes from Lutjanus erythropterus, assembly GCF_056507025.1. Lineage (NCBI taxonomy): Eukaryota > Metazoa > Chordata > Actinopteri > Lutjaniformes > Lutjanidae > Lutjanus > Lutjanus erythropterus. Next base: position 30,317,667 of record NC_139333.1, on the reverse strand, counting down.
TTGACGGAAATCTGGGACACAACTTGAAAGGGCCAACATTTTCATTAAAAAATATATTTTGAAACAAAGATGATTATAATAGCACTAGCATTTTTCATAATTCATGGTTTGTCTCAGTTTTCAAGAATGGGTGCTATGACACTGGTTTTAAATCCACTTACAGAAACGGGGCCATAGCCAGGGTTTCTGAAATACTGAGGCCACCCACCCCCTCTATGATGTGACTTTTTGACAATAAAAAAGCTTTGGGCTTTAAATATTTCTGAATGATTTAGATTCATTTCATTAATTTTCATCATTTATAGTTTACTTATTCAGTAGTGTTCCATTATTGAGTAAGTTTATTTTATTTTATAAATGTGAGATCTTTTCTTGGTCCAATTTAAAAAGACAGTTGTACTGAGGCTAAAAATACTGGATCGGCCTACAAATATACACTATGTATTTAAAGTAAAATAACTCCCACCCCCAGCTGCTATCTTCCTTGAAAAAGAAGAAGAAAAAAAAACAGACTGGATGGTGGGCGCGGCCCTGTGCACAGAACAATGACTCATGCAGTGAATGACAGTAAATGTTTATTTCTAGTGCAGACAACACACAGTGCTCGTACTGGTTCTCCCTTTGTTTTACAAGGTGTCACTTTGTTTCTTTACACTGTTGAGAAAATCCACAATAGAAGTGAGAAATCAAAAATGTCACATTAAAATGGTTTCATGTTTGGACAGCTTCCTTCAGGTGATCCCTGCCGGCGGTCTGGGAAGACGCTTAAAGCTGTCGCAACACTGGGACACGACGACACATCACATGTACACAGTCATCAACGTCAGGCGCCAGGAGGGTTAGTGTCCTCTGATGGTCACACCTGCGTCTACACCAAACAGGGATATGCTGACACATACGTGAACATCTGTGTTGAACCTACAATATATAACAGTGATATCCCTCCTTAAAGTAACATGAGCTCCAGTATGAAGGCCTGATTGTGGCCTAAAGTAGAATAAAATGGAAGGATGAGTTTAACTGAGTGTAATTCAAAAGACTTCCGCACTTTCACTTTTTCCAAATGTGCCGCTGAATACCATGAAGCAGAGAGGTGTTTCATAAGGAAGGCTCAGAGAGGCAGGGCTCGCAAGAAAAGCCCGGTCGAGAGATTCAAGCAAACTGAACCAGGACTCTCTCTAGCTCTTTTTACACTGTAAAAAAAAAAAAAAAAAAGGTTGAGACAATTCATAATTTCAAGGGAACTGCCTTCACTAGATTTTTGAAGTTTGGGATCACACGCAAACTCATTTTGAAATAAAGCTTTTTCCAAACTATAATATTTTGTTGAGATAATTTACTTATCCTCTTTAGATAAACTTGAATCTTTGAGTTTTAGACACCCCACAGTGAGCTGTGAAACTGATTTGTCATTATTTGGGTTGCAATTGAAATTATTGGGTTTTTCACACTGCACATTCTTCGCCATTGACCTTAGGCTAACTTTAGCCCTCTGACACATGCAATTTTTTTTTTTTGCCAGGGCTAAGCTAAGCCCAGAGCTATTCACACAGCACTTCTACTAGCTCTAAAGAGTTAAATGTTCATTGGTACACCAACTGACCTGAACATTCTAGAATACTTTAATCTTTTAGCCCTGTTTCACACAATTTTTTGGCAATAACCTCACAAATTTTGGGCTAACCCTCCTCCATAGGACCAGCAGCTAGGCTAAAACTCTACATTAGCCCACTTGGGAATCTGCCAGTGTGAAATCATTCTTAGCTTGGAGCTAACAGCTCCCTTAGCCTGGGTCTATGTATAGTGTCCAGTACAATTTGTTTGGGTTTCTAAAAATCAAAAATTCAAGTTTATCTAAAAAAAGTAAACTCAATAAAACAAACAAAACAACAATAACAACAAAAACTGCCAAAATCTGTTAAAGTAAGTTGCCTTGAAATTCTGAGTTTTCTCAACTTTTTCGTGTTTCCACTTTATGGCATTATATTTGTGTCTTGTTTCTAAATGCATGATGGGACATTTTGAGCCGTGGCTTGAGAACACACAACACGGTACACACAAGCAGAAAACTTGGCAAATACAAGAGAGGTTATTATTTTGCGCTTTCGTAGATAAGAGCACAGAGTATATTTTTGTTCACTCAAATTAAATAATTCTTTACACAATGATAATTTCTCTACAAAATATAATTCATGTGCTTGTAAAAAATATTTTTTTCAGTGCTAAACATGTCCCGTTATGTGCTCAAAATGGGAGACAATAAATAATTCCATCCATATCACAGACTTCATCAGCAGCTTAAATTAAGATCCAACTCCATGACAACAAAGTCAACTTAAATCAGTTAATGAAGGCTGTGAAGATGGAGTTAAAAACTGTGGTTGTGTGATGTACTGATTCATATTTAGTGTGTTACCTACAGAGGATTGTGGTTGACACCCGTCCACCGTTATCAGGTGGAGAAAGCTAAGCAATGTAGTGCTGTGGATAGGATCAGCAGCAAAATCAATAACACAAACTAGCACATCGAGGCAGTGATAGACCAGCAACTCCTGTGTTCTGTGAGGTAAAATTAGCTTACATATTATAATTAAAATTTAACTTTATTGTAATATTTTCCTGTCGGAAAAGGTGATCTAACAGCAACGTCAAGTGATGAAAATATTGTATATGTAGCATACGCTTAACCTGACATGCCAGATGTTTTGTCACACAGACCCATCTGGAAAGTTAGAAACTGTTTGGAAAAGGGCAGGCACTTCCAAAAAACACTTAGTAGGTGATTAGACGAACCATCTGTCTATCACGTCTAACAGGAGCTAACTTCAACCAATCAGATCAAACTCTTTCAGAGAAGAGCAAAACCATCCTGTCCACGGAGAAAAGCATTCAGTGTTGTTCTTTGCTCTTCTTTCAGTGAAGAAATACTCTCCAGTTGTGATATAACTGATGCTATCACAGTATCTACACTAACCTCTTCAGGAGCCACCATTGTTTGTTCAAGACGAGTCACTTCCATGGACGCTTCTGGCTGTCATCACACCTAAAACTATCTCGTGAGTGCCTCACGAGGTAAGTGTACACTTAAATTGATAATGATTTTTTAGTTTTCTAAAATACATGTTGCTGCTGACCCTGTCCACATCTGTGCATTGCTTAGCTTTCTACACCTGCTCCTGCTGAACTCCAAACTGGGGGCCTGCTAACCACCATCTACTGTAGGTAATACACAACCACGCTTCAAAAAACCTGAATTATTTCTTTAAGTTTGTCAAACTGCTACTCCAAAAGTCAAGAATGACCTTTCACTGCTGAAATATGGAGCTGGAGGTCATTAGAACACTACCAACTCCTCTAAAGCCCAATCATCGACACACTATGGCTCCTTTATTTAATCCATACACAAACTAAAATGACAACTTGTGGTTTTAGGGGAAGTAATTGGAACTTTCTGCTAAGCCAGTTTAATTGCCTCCTGCGTTTAGCTCCAAACTTTCTCAGACAGAAAGTAAGTCAGTGTTTTCCTATAAAGACTCTGATTCAGTCTGATGATGGCTTGTAACACTGGTACACAGACTTAATTAAACCTGCCTTATGAAACAGAAAATGAGCCTGATTTATGCTGAACTAAGCCTGGCCTGACTGCTAATGTCGCATTATGAAACAACTCACTGGAGAAAACATATGGAAGTTTCTGGAACGCCTTGAAAGGGTTGCTGATGATCTTCTAAAACCTGAGTTTAAGTTTGTATGATGCTACAAACTCTATGATCTCTCAAAAATCATTGAGAATGAGTTGTGTGTAGTTTCTCATCACAGTGAAAGCTGGCACATAATTTTGGCACTATACAAAGTTTGTGCTTTGTAGCACATTGCACTTTTTTTTTTTGGAATTATTATCTCACCAAGTGAGGGTTACTGTAGTACATACTAGTGCAATATTTGTCAGACAAGAGTCTCTTTGACTCTATTTGGCAGCATACATAAAGTGTCTCCATAGAAAATCTTCATAGGCTTCATAAATTAATCTTTTATCAAGATGTAAAATTCTGCAAGGGTGGATCATAATAATAAACACATATAGCACAAACACACCACATCTGTATGTACCTACTCATGCACAGTTGCACACATAAAAAAACACACACATGCTCACACTGATTCAGAAGTGTTTTCACATGTGTAACCACTCATTTAAAATGATATTGTGTCTAGCAATGCCATTAGAAACATAATAACATTAACAAATATAGATCTTTTTAAAACCATTAATCCAAGTATTTAAAGGTGCAATCAGTGGTTTTTACTGCCTCTTTGCATAATACTCAGTCATTCCTCCTCATTGGCTTTTCTAAACAGACTACTACCACTCATAATGCTCTCTACACACTAGTTTCTTCAAAATTCAGTAAACATGGGCGCTTCAGATTCTTCCACTTGCTGGTTAATAAGCTTGTTGGTGTTTGAGATTTGTGAACTTTCTGCCATCACTCATTTTAAATGTCATTATAGCTGATCTTACAGCACATTTATATTGTCCGCCCATGTTGTAATTGTAATAACGATTTAATCTCCACTGGGGAAAGGAGCCACAAGTCTTGCTCCAGCCACAGAGTCAGAGGACACAAACACAGGCTAGAATGGCAGCCAATCATCTCCAGCAGCTGTGATGGAGCTGGAAAGCGACACAGCTGGATGCTGTGTATTTTGGCCGTGAAGCTTGAAAGTCACATCCCAATAGAGTGTTTTGCTTCTGAAGCCAGTGCCATGGTCAAAGGCAATGACAAAAGTGGAAGTCTTTATAGGTTGACTTCAGATGGTGGGAACTTTCCCCATGGACAAGGACCCTTTGGACGAACTCAGTATTTCCACCGCAGGGACCAGGGTCAAAATTATGTTGGGGAGGCATTATTTTAGTCCTTGCTCAGGGTTAGTACTTTCCACAAATACAGAAACAAAGTGCTGAACATGTCTGATTGGGTGAGTATTCACAGCATGTTACTGCAGCCACCATTTTTAAATCTGTAGCCGCAAACCTTTTTTTTGGTCACTATGTTTGAACATATCAATATAGAGTTACAAAGAAAGCATACAACAAATGGACCAACAATGCTACTGCTGAACAGCAAAAATGCCTTTTTATATGTCAGCAGGTAAGTTTGACTAATGTATGTGGGTATTTAGATTGTAGTAGAAACACAGACAACTGGCTGAAGGAAGCTTTTAGTTCTTTGAAAAGTAGTACCCTGTGACTAGTAGTTCAAAGTACTTTGGGTGGAAACACGGTTTTGATTTTGGTTAGTCTAGACCTAGCTGGTGACCCGAGTCAAGTGGGGTCCAAAAAGAGCTTTTCAGACTGCATTTAACTAGAGGCTAAGGTAGATATTACTTCTAGGCTAAGAAAGCTTTCAAACTGGCACATTCCAAAGTTGGCTTACCCCAGCTTTAGCTCAGGGCTTGCTGGCCCTGCTCCAGAGCAGGGTTAACCCCAGTTTGCAGGGTTATCCCCTGAAAATCAACTAAATGCAGGGCTAAAAGGTGCCAGTGTGAAATGGGGTTAAAGGCTGTTAAAGAGTTGTCACATATCATTCTAGAATGTAAACATTAGTTGCGTGTTCCAATGGACCTTTAACCCAAGAGCAGCCCTTGGCTAAGAATACAGATGTACAGTCTAATCTACTGCTGCTTTTTGTTAATTGCTGATGCACCATGCTTCTACCAGTGATGATGTTCTCCCTCTATGTCTCTCTATCTGTTTTGGGTCAACTACATATTAGATCAAATAGTCCTCTACTCCAAAACCCAAGTGAGTATACGTGCAGCATTTGAGAGATCGACGGGGCTTCAGATTTCTCCCACTTGGTAAATAATGAATATATGGGTGTCTGCGATCTTTAGAGAATGTCCATTTATTCTGATACTATTTTTTCTGATTGATAAATAAAATGTAAAGTATGTCCTGTAATTGAGAAATACTGCGTCAGCCAACTAGTCTGGGAACCAGATGACTCTGCAAGCTCATGTTTCATTTGCTCTGGCTCATACATTTGGCCACCCAATTCAGAAACATTTCCACCAAGCCTGGATCTCTGCTGGCCAATCACATCCATTTATTTAGGAATGGGTGGGTTTGATATGATGACTGACAGAAGGGCGTCACCGGTCCAGATCTGAAAAGTCAGATGTCACACATTTGGAGTGCAACAAACCAGGTGAACGAAACTCCAACTGTCCAACAAGGCAGTGCTGATCAAATATGAATCAAGATTCTGTTACTGCATTGCTCATTTCTCACCTAATATTGTTGACAGTTTGAGACCAGGCTGCCATTTTTTCCTGCTTGAAATAGACTAAGAACCACCCAAATTTGCATGTGTCACTCAAAGCTGTCACATATTTTGCTGCTTTGATTGGTTGTAGGTCACACTTCATTAGTTGTAGGTCTGTCCAATAGGCAGGGACATTTTGATCCGTGCCTGTTGCTAACAGCCTCTCTGATTGTGATTCTGACAGACTAATGAATTACTAATGAATTAGTGCAGTGATGCCAGGCTATCAACCAACAGGTGTTAAGCTTGAATTTGCTGAATCAACTGCCAGTAGAAATTTGGTCAAAAATTTCCACTTCTTATGCAGGGAAGAGGTCCATGTGGTTCCTAGTAACCAAGACTCACCACGGGACCTGGGACTATTTCTGTATATCAATATGTCTAATTCCAAAGGGGATCCAAGTGGACTTGCTATCACCTCTGTCCTAGATGCAGTCTTTGGGCCTATTCAGATCAGATCTGACTGTCCACAAGTCCAATTTGAACCAGGTTTTTTTGATTGATTAATTTATGCACCTTGGGTTTGGGTATGTTTCTCACTGGTCTGTTTGGGATCAGGTCCAAAGTCTTGAATCTGTGAAAACCTCTGGGTTGGTGTATTCCTCGCACTCCTTGTATACCTGACATGTACATCTTTGAACAGTAGAAGGAATGTGGAAAAACTGGCAAAACTTTCAAATGCCCCACATTAAAGGCCCCAGTTGGAAGCGACAGGATATGAACTCAGGACCTTCTTGCCGGGAACGTGCTATCTACTGAGCCACTGTGCCCCGAAAGAGCCATACAATACTGATTGCAACTTTAAATTGCATGGAGAAGAATATTCATTCAACCTTAATTGAGCCTTTCTTGCTTTTTAATATTCTTTATAAAAACTTATTAGTAACACACTTAAAGTTGTCATAAAGGGTTTTGAAATATCATCAGGATACGAGGCCTCACTGGAAACTCAACTTGTGGTTTAAGGGCGAAGCTGAAGGCATTGAGACCCAAACACTTATGGAACAATTCAATTACAGGGCTGCTGGAAGGTCTGGCAAATACAAGCATAAGAAAACTATACAGTGGTTTCATTCCTCCAAGGGCCAGTTCGTATGTTTCCTGTGGCGTCTGAACCAAACAGGCCATCCTCCTGCAGGCTCCTGTTTCGGCCGATGGTACCTCGCCGGTTGACAGTGGCGTGCTGCCGAGGCAGAGTACTTGTATTTCTTGGGTAACCTTGCTGTTCTGGCTCTACGCAGAGAGTATCCTTTTCTTTGTCTATTGTCTTTGACATGCAGCTGTATGTGTCGGAGTCTTGCTGATATTGCAAGGTGAAGGGATCGGGTTTCTCACAGCAGCTTGTAGTGGAAGAGTGATCAGCTGAACTGTACATGTGCCACTGGCAGGTGTGGACCCCGTGAGAAGGCAGGAGGAGGCTGTGACAGGAAGTAATGCTGTCATGCATGTTGTGTGCGTGGCTGTGGCAAGTCATTGAGTCTTGGACACTGTGACAGGAGGTCTGACGTTGCAAACTGTGGCAGGAAGCCAGCTGCTTATCCAAGTGAGGGCTGGGGCAGGGAAGCTGGAGGTCTGGGAGTGGGCTGTTGGAAACCAAAGGTGAGCCTTCAAGGTGGTGCGCAGCATGAGGGCTGTCCAGGTGAGAGCTATGCACACTCCCATCCATGCTGGTGGAAGTCATGTGAGAACGGTAGTCCTGAAGACATGGGCGCGGGCGGTTGAAGGAGCGTGACTTTGTTCTGTTATTAAGGCAGCTCTGAAGAGGCAGAGTGGGACGAGGGAGCTCGTCAGAAAGAGACTGTGGACGTGGTGAGGGCACTGGGTCAGCGAGAGGTGAGATGGGGGTTGGGGTACTGGGACCCATCATGGCGACGCAGCATGGACCTGTGTGATTGGGTGTGGGGCTCTGAGGAGGTGGTGTCATTTTGTGGTAAGAACTCTGCACAAGGTGAGGTGAGAGTAGCGGCTGCTTTCCTGAGCATGGGGAGCTCAAGTGGCAGTGTGGCTGGTGGAGCTCCTGCCTCTGGCTCTGTCCGTCCCCATTCCCTTCATCTGTCTTGGACTTGGACGGGCAACAAGCCCACCAGCGGTGCCAGACATCGTCACGTTTGGCACAGTGCTGGATGAGAAGGAAGAGTCCTAGAGTGACACAGAAAGCCCCATACAGGCAGCTGAATATCATATCCAGGAAATGTCCCAGTGACACCGCCAACGCTCCTAAGGCCCAGGTAGCCAGGAACAGAAAGAGGGTGAAGGCTGTAGCCCGGAGCTGAGATTTAAATGAGTGCTCATTAGCCAAAACCGACACACCAGTAGCAAATGGCGGACAGTCCCCAGCAGGCCCAGAAGCTCCCCCAGTGTCAGCGGGGCAGTGATGGTTTGACTCACTGGATGATAACTGCTGCTGCTCTTCAGTCAGAAGTCGCAGCTCATACTTCCTCTCTGGGTGGCGTTTAAGCTGGATGTAGGCGCATAAGAAGTACACACACATGATTAAGACCAGAAGACCCACAGGGGCATAGAAACCCCCCAGGCTTGGTTCCCACGCCATCCAGCAACTGAAAACACACAGAGACATCAACATTTATTTCATTTATTAAACAATGAGTGAAAACATGACTGTTTAGAAATAGTGAGGACTTACTACAAAGCGTCATCCCTGCTGCCATAGTTATCCATACCAAATGCTGCTGTAACTCCAACAATTATGAGAGGGATTCCATCACTTACGAGATAAAATCTGCAAAAAAGTGAAAATTATTAAGTAGCTGGCTTGGGGATTTTTCAGGGTAACAGGAGAAAATCAAGCTGAATCAAAGCACAGTATCTTATCCAGAGCTATTCTTAGCCCTTAGCCTCTTTTCACATACATTGTTAACCCAGGCTAATGTTAACATTCTAGAATAAAGTGTGACGACTCTTTAACAGTATTTACCCCCTTTTCACTTTGGCCCCTTTCAGCTTGTGTTTAGTCGTTTTTCAGGGGATAACCACGAAGACTTGCCCTTGTCCAGAGCTATGCCAGCAAGCTCTTGGGGTTCAGACCACTTTGGATTGTGCCAGGATTCTGTCAGTGTGAAAGCTTTCTTTGCCTGGAGCTAATTGCTCCCTTAGGCTAAGAAGGCTCTAAGAATGTTTTTATCCCTGGGCTAAGTGCAGTGTGAAAAGCCCTAATGACTTTGATGATCCTCTGACTTTTTATCTTATGCTACCATCTGGTAAAAAATCAAATCATACTTTACTGTGAGTCATACTTTATGATCAAATACCTGCAGAGCTAATGACATTCCCTTCAGCTTCAGCTGTACTTGGTGTTTAGTGCTATTTTGCCAGGTTACAGTGCCAACTACTAAAGATGAGGAGCATAACATTATCATTTTAAGCATGTTACCATACTGACTTTTGGGGGGTTTATCTTAATGCTAAGCCAGGCTAAACACACTGACGGAAGATCTGTATTTAATACAGACATAAAAATGATCTTTCTTTTCTCACTCTCAGAAAGAAAAATAATCATTCAAAGAACTATATAAGTTAAGCTTTAAGATTAGAATGGATCAGAACTTTCAACTATCATCCTCTTACACTTCACTTAAAGTTGAATGAAATCAGTGTGCTTTGCTGAAATGTATGTAACCTAAATAAACTGATTCTATAAGCAGCAGGGAGGTTTGATTCACTGGGACAAGAGGCACCAACTACAACCAATAAGTGATGCAAAATTCTTCATGACTGATTTGTGAAATTAATTCTAATTCGGCTTAATTGTAAGATTTGTACCATTTCAAATTCTTTCAAATTTATTCTTGAGAAAAGAAAGTTCTGGACACTGCTCTCTGCTCAGCATCACAATTTATTGATCACACTAATGTTTTGGGAACTCTTCAGAGTTACTTCAGTGAGTTCAACACTTTTCAACACACCTTCAGCTGAGATAGATGTGTGAATATCTCCTTTTAACAAATTCTTTCAAATTAAAACTCCTCATATGGTTTTGATTCATGGATTTTCATACTGTCAGTGCTTGTCAGTGCTGACAGGGGAAGCAACTAGCTGAGGACAATGCAACAACCAGCTGGCCCAACACTCCAAAATTTGCTTTCTCAAAATCAGCTGAGAAGCTTGTAAAAGGGAGAAAAAGGTCCACAGGCATGTGCATCACTGCCATAACCCTTCGATGCAACACGGCTGAACAGCTTTCAAGCTGTTTTACATCAAGCTCTTCTGACTGCTGCGTGTTGACAGAAGCCAGTGAAGCAGTCATGATTAATTCACACATTGTAAATTAGTGATTTAATCAGAACATTGCTCAGCTTCGATGTACACATAAACGCCTGCTTGCTGGCTCACAGCTTACCTGAGGATGGTTGGTTTGGTGCGAGTCTGGGCCGGTCCATTCCTGTCCTGGGTCCGAAGTGGGTCTTTGGACACATCTTTGCAGATGTTTCTGGCAGTAAACGTCAGCCACAGCATGGTAGACAAAGAAGCATAGTGGAGCACGATGCCAACCTAACACAGACAAAGATGGACACAACAAGACGATTATTAAAAGCAGTGTAAGTTTACTTTCCAAATTTGCATCATGTTGCTAACTGAGCAGTCACAATGTTATGTTAAGAATGTGGCTAAGAACTAAATAAATGAGCATGGCCATCAAATGAACAGATCCAGAGTACAATACACTGAATCATAAAGACAGACAATCACTCTGCTTCTTTTGCACTAGTGCACTTAACTACTCTCATATTATGATTTGTGGAGTCACAAAATCATTTAGGGTACTGGAAATCTAAAAATAATTTATATATTATATTATATTTTTTTGTACTTGAGTAGTGCATGGTGGTTCTGTTTATTCACTTCCCTTTGGACTTAAAAATACTGATACATCAGTAAACAGTACTTTTATATTGCTTTTCTGACCCATCACTTTCCATAGAGAAATATTTATATTAAACATATTAAATATTCTTAATATGAAATATTTTATTTCCAAGTCAAACCTGGACCCCAGGAGAAAGTACAACTATGAAGAGTAATGTACACAGATTGGCATAAGGATAGATGATAGCAGTACTGACTTGATTAAGGCTTTGATATACAGGTATACAAGTTAGAGGAAAATTGAGTAATTAAAGGGCTACTATATGAACACTGTATAAATATTATTTGTTCATTAGAAATATATATTTACACAAGATAACACAAACAAAAAATATTTAATCACTGATTTAAATACAATTTCAAAAAGTTAAAGAGTTAATATATACAAAATATAAAGATAACTAATTATACATATATATATATATATATATATATATATATATATATATATATATATATATATATATATATATATATATATATATATGTACACTTCTTTCCATTTTCATTTTGTTATTCTTAACTTATTTTTGAGAGTTTTTATTGAACAGTTTGTTTTTTTCTTTACATGTTTGTAATGAAAATATATCAGTCAATCAATCAATGAAGCTTCCTCAGCAAGATGATCCTAGCTTGCAGCCATCAAAAGTTAAGAATTTTGGGTAGTTTTTACAAGCAGCAAAACTACTGATAACATTACTCTCACAGTCTCTGACCGCACCAAATTTCTCCCAAATGTCCGACTTGGCCTGCGATGATGTATTGTCCACAATTTTGTATTCATCACTGACTATTTTTGCCTTTATGTCACAAATTTTGATGTACTCGCTAACAGCTAGCCTACATCGCTGTCAGTCCAGTGATATCCCATTATTTGGTTTGATGTGGGGTCAAAGGTTGTCCTGGTGGCTGATTACTCGAATTGATTTAAATGTCCAAAATACGGCACCATCATGTTCATTTCTGGTCTCTCCAGAAAAAGAAAGAAAATATATTTGTTTTCACCCAATGTCTGCTTGCAAGTTTAGCTGTGCCTGTACTCGTGAATTTATATAAATATATTTTTAACCCATTACACAAGTTGTTAGCAGGTTACTAGCATGTACCTGCAGGTACAAACAGATTCTCATACCTGCTAAACATCAGCATGTTAACATTGCCATTAATATGGTAATGTTATCATTTAGCTCAAAGCAAAACTGTAGACTACAAGGTCAGAGAGCTGCTAGCATGGCTGTAGCCTCGCAGTCAGATTTGACAGTGATTAACAGAAAAAAATACAGGCCAGTGGAGTTAAATACCTTCAACAGGCACTGTTCTATATGTCTGAGCAACATCAGAAACCAGAAAATAGTAAGCCTTGACTATTTTAGCTAACGTTCTAAACACATGTACATAATTTAAATTCACTCCCAGTAATTTTAAAGCTGTAATTTCTTGACCAACAGTTGAAGAGGCGTTCAGTTCTCTCACACTGTGTAGAACACATTTTTAAAAATGCTGTCAAATAGCACTATGCTGAGAAAGTAGGAAAAGCACAACTTACAATTTGACACACAAAAGGTAAGCTGATCTGATTGATGCCCCCGGCAAAAACTCCAAATGTCAGCCCCGTGTGAAAGAGGAAGTTGAGGAGTGTGTGCCAGCCATTCCTGCTGATGCGGATCACACTGCAAACAATGAACACAGTTCAGTTATAGTTATAAACGTGGACTTCCTTTTGCCTAGTATGAATCAAACCCTGCATATTTCATGCCTGCACACAGCTGGCCATCCCCTGCGCAAAGTGGTAAGTGTTGTTGGATTGTATGTTTCAGAAGTTACCAAAATTGTCCACCCTGCCAATTCCACCATTAGAGAGGGTTTCACAAGCTGTTCAACATTTTGGAGCAAGCTGAGGCCTTTACAGCAACCAATGGCTCTTTCAATGTACATATGGATATGTGAGTGCTGTGAGTGAAACTGTCTTTTAATAACTGTTCTTCTCACCTGTGGTGGACAATGTAGGTCATGATGGAGACGAGCAGACAGAGCAGCATGACTGCTGTGCAGGCATACACCACTGGATGCAGGTAATCCCCGGGGTATGGTGGGAAGGACAGCACTCTCTTCAAATCCTGCAGAATGACACACGTTTACACAATATTTAGCCCCACAAAAAATGCATAATACAAAGAACAACACAGAGATGCTATTGTTCAGTGAAAAACAATGCAGATTGAAGATGATTTTTAATATAATGCTTTCAGTTTAGCAAAAAGTTATTACAAAACCATCCAGATGGTCCTGTGTTGATCAGGACTTGGTCACGAGTGTGTTGGTGCATTTGTCTGCCTACGTTGTTCAGATTAAAGGCATTTTGAGAAATATACACTTTATTTTGGAGTGTTAGATGTAAGCTTGCCATGGCAGTAGGTGTTACCAGTGTTATGTGGTGTTTGGGCATGCACAGATACATTTACTGCCCACTGCCCCCGCCATCTAAGTGTGATATCAAAACTTAGTCACACGCCGGACACTAAAATTATAAACTAAAAAGTGTCAGCTCCTTAATGCAGCAGCAGAGTGACAGCACAGAATAGCAGGAGTCAGATTTCAAATGTAACGCTGTTGGCTAATAACAGCCCGATAGGAGGTTGATTACTAGATATTGTTGTAAAGACTGAATTCCCTTGAAAAGCGATTATACAGAACCTCAGCATCACCACCGTTGTTGCATGTGGGCCATAAAATTGACATAAAAGTAGTTACCATGAAGGCATTAGCTAGTGCTAATTTGGCTATACTAAGTTAGTCCTCACTGTGGTATCCCTAGTGAGATGTTCAGATTGATACCCATCTTATAACTTTGTGTATTAAATACAGAGATGCCTCTTGCAGGGTCACCACAAATTTTGTTTTGAAGGGTCAATCTCATGTTGGCATCAGCAGACTGATCTATTAATACATTTACTGATAAGTGCTGTCACGCACAAGTCAGGAACACAACCTCTGATTAGTCAACACACTCAACCCTAGGCATTGCTAATGGCCGACTGACAACATGCTAACATTAACAACAATGTGAATTTTCAATGCAGAAAAAATCCAGAAGACACTGGATGTTTATCATGGATTTATTTTACCACATCTCCAAGAAGGCACAGCAATCCAAGGCTGATTACAAAGCTTCTGAAAGAGATATGACTGCACAAGAGCCGTAGTTGTAAAGGTACAATGCTATTGTTAGCATTAGCTAACATTATCCTTTCCTGCTTAGCTTACCTCAGGGCTAACCCCGTCACTGTTTCAGCAGTTGGGAAACAACAGGTGAGACTTTTCTTGGTGTTGAGAAGCTGCAGCATTTATTAAATGACACACTGTAACCTGAACTGTACATTTACTGCCACACTGACAACTGAGTATTCAGTTTAAGTTCCTGCATCACACACACTTTTGTACTGCCCTATTCCTCAAAGGAGCTACGCTACACTAATGACACTTAAGTCCAATAAAATGCAATTATTTAGGCAGTCGAGGTACACCACCATCCCGCCGTAATATGTTGCTTTGTAAGAAAAGATCCATACTGTCACAACTCTGGTTATATACTGGAACTATTTCTTCATGAATAACAGTTTGTTCCATTTAAATCTGTGCAGTGCCGCACATGATTTGGTGTAAATGAGCATAATGTGTTTTTGGCTCATCAATTGGAAGAGTAAAATTTGTTAAAGAAATCTGAGGCACACAGGAAAATAACAATTTAAAAGCCTTCATTAACTGGTGCCTATTTATTTAGCAGTTGAAAACATGGCTAACTGAACAGCACCACAGCGACACTTCTTTCCACAGCTGAGCAGCACTCCATGCAGATTGTTTTGTGACTGTATACCATAATTCCTCAAATAGTGACAATGGCATTAGTTACCATAACTGCAGAGGGAAACAGGCCTTTATTTGAAGCAGGCTTGTATTAGATAGGGCTGTGCTGATAACTGCATTACTGCAATACCGCGGCCATGTGATGCCTACCGTGGGGTTGACTGCATTACTGTCACCACTGCAAGTTCTATTTTTGAAAAGTTTGTGCAATGCTTTTGAGAACAGAGCTATACACACGACAAGTCAAGAACACAGCCTCCGATTGGTTGACGAGATGCTGTTCACCGCCACACCATGCGCACACATGAATGTGGCTCCAAGCTAAGGCTCTACAGTAAGGATTAAGACTAAACACATGATCTAAATGTCTTTCAAGTCAACTTGACATTGGGTCTTTAGATTACACCAGATGAGCAGTATGGAGACATTTTATTATATATATTTTTTAATTGTTCCGTTTGAAAACTGGTCACAATTCACTGTAATTCTTTTGAAGATTCTGAAGTGCTGTTTTCCAGCAGTGTTTTGTGGACTAAAAAACTGAGGGTGAGTGGATAATGACTGAATTTTCATTTCTGGGTGAACTATCCCTTTAAGGATGCTGGTAAAAGAAAACAATCCCGTTCCCTCTTTGCATGCAGCCAGTGCTGCTACCAACGATGCTGCCATGACCCATCAGCACTCATAACATCCAGCCTCACTCATGCTAGTCAGAATGACTACATGAAGCCTGCAGACTTGCTGCTGGAGGTTGGAATGTGCTGCATGTTTCCGAAGCCCTGCACAATTACTCAAGCCACTTTCAATATAAGTGCATTAATGAAATCTCCTGACATGGTCCCAGGATCTAACAACACACTGTCTGACTGGACAAATAAACCTCCCTGTGCATTGTGGTGTAATGTAAATGTATAGTGATATAATGTAAATATACATTTTTAAAATAATATGGATTGCATTGTATTGAAGCAGCTCCTCTCAGCTGGCTGGGTTTAGGCAGTGAAAGTCTTTGTACTACTGCTAACTGTATTGCCTTAACTGCACTGACATCACTGTCTTAAAATAACTCGGTGCACATCATTAAACATGTAAAACATGGTAACAGGGATTTGAGTGTCTCCTGAAATATGAAATCAAATTAAAAACAGGCACATTATCAGACTGTGTTTGGGACTCTGTAGCCTATATTTGTGTTTTGGAACGCTCAGGCAAGAACAATTTTCTCTCATGATGAGAACCCAACCGCACTTTTCTCCCAGCCAGATACTGTCTGGTGATGTGATAGGATGCGAGGAGCTGCTTTGACTGGCCATTATGAACGCCTTGCCTCAGTCCTCTGCTAACACTGTAGGGCTGCAGCTAGGGCTTATTTTTATTATTGATGCAGATCTGTAGATTTTTTTCTGTCAATCCATGAATTGTTTGGTCTAAAATGTTAGAAAAAAGTGAAAATGTCCATGACAAGTTCAGTTCAATCTGAGGTGACAGCTACATTTTTGCATGTGTAACAGTTCAAAAGCAGAATATATTTAATTTACTATCAAAGAAAATAGAACACAACAAAATAAAAGACAATCACATTTGAAAAGCTAGAGAATAATTCTTCCATCTCTGGTTGTATTAATCAAACTGCTGTCTGTGGATGGATGCAACCTAATGTTGTCACAATACCAGAATTTTAAACTTTGATATATGCTAGTATGAAAAAAAAACATACTCTAGAGCTTCAACTAACGATTAATTGATCCTGTCACAATCTTGTCAGTTGAAAAAGAGGTCCACACATTTTCAACGATTATTTAAGCCCAAGATGACAACCTCAAATGTCTTTACATTACATTTACATTATTCCACCACAATCACAATGTCTCTATCTATCTATCCATATATATATATACATATATATATATATATATATATATATATATATATATATATATATATATATATATATATATATATATATATATACATATATACATATTTATATTTGAGATATATATATATATATATTTGATTCAGTGATTAATTGTTGTAGCTCTGAAATATTAAGTATGTCAAAAAAAAAAAAAAAAAAAAAAGGAAGTCCCAGGCACACAGAGCTGGTAGAGAAAATGTCACTGAACACTGTCTGGGTTTACTGCTGCAAACCAAATTTTCAGAAGAACAATAAAGACTGAACTGAGATCTTGAACGAGTATTTATTTCCAAACTTTAAAGATTACGTTGTTTTTTTTCTTGCAGACAGTGCAACAAGCTGCAAACACAATACTGACATACTGTCAACTTATAACACTGATTGATTGTGTGTGTCTACATTTACACATGTAGCATTCATTTGAGTCATGTCCACCTGGAGAATGAATATCAGTTCTTCTTTTCCTTCAGTTCTTTTTTGCTGTCCAACTTCAGCCTGAACTGACAATTGACACCTGACCAATACTGTATTCTTTATTTGTGCAATGATCCCTCAGATGTTCTTATCAAACACATGCTGTTTAAGCAGAGAATTTTTGAATTACAGTCACTGTAATCACTAATATTACAATATGAATATTTACTTTAGTGAAGAAACCAATAATTGCTTAATATTTTGTACCTAATTTTATCGTAAAATCATGTTGAAAATGTGTGTATCAAATATGATACAGTAGGTTTAGATAATTTATTTGTGAATCCCTCGATCTTTATTCTAATGAATTTTATGAAACAGTCTGCATTATTAAACCACAATCACTTAAATACACTCTAAAACAAACTAATCTAAAACTGAAATATCATCTTAAAATGAATTTAGAGTGCAGATTTACATGTTTATATGTGTTTTTTTTTTTTTTTTTGTTATGTTTTACATATGCACCCTGCTCTCATTATAACCAATTGTGTGTTGCAAACAGTTATGAGCAAGTGAACACTTGGTAATAATTGTATTTTTAATACACTGAAACTATTCCTGGGCTGTCATAACTCTAATTACTGTTTGAAAAAAAAAAAAGCACCAGCTGAAATAATAATGTAGTAATGAACAATACTTGCTACTGTTTCTAAAATCAAAATTATTATGATCAATGAATTTTCATACATTCCGATCACTGTAAAAATGATAAATATTGGATCTGATATCTGATAATCAGTCAACTCCTAATAAAAAGCACCACACACTGCCACGCTGAGTTGTCCCTACAAAAGTTGACAAACAAAAATGTGCTGAGATCTTTGGTTGTCAGTCTAAAATGGTGTAAGACTGCAACTAATCATTGTTTTCGTTATCGATTAATCTAGTGATTGTTTTCTACTTTTAATCAATCAGTTGTTTGGGTTCATAAATGTCAGAAAATGTTGAAAAGTGTTGATCAGTGTTTCCTAAAACCCAAGATGATGTCCCGAATGTCTTGTTTTGTCCACAACCCAAAAATATTGAGTTTTCTGTCGTAGAAAATATTCACATTTGAGAAACTGAAATCAGTGATGTTGGACAACTACGTAAAATGATTAATTGATTGCCAAATAGTCAAATAAATAAGAATTGATTAATTGTTTCAGTTCTAAAATGGTGGCACACAAACATGAGACTGATATCTAATCTCTCTCACTAATATACTAACTATTAACTATTTCTTCACTTTATTTCTTTGCTTTTGATTGACATTTCAAATGACTGTTTTCATCCTTTGGATTGATGTCAAATCCATGAAACTACCAACAAATCCACGTTCTGAAACATGAATCACTGCACTTGCATTAATGTTGTTTAGCCGAGCTCAGATGACTTCGCTGTGGAGGCAGCGGTGTGGAGGAGGCTGAGAGAAAGTGACTCATATACAGTAAGTGATGTGCATCTCCTGGACAGGTCGAGCATTCCCTCTGTGTTAAAAGGCAAAACGTGCCTTCAGACAACAGTTAGGCCTTGTCCTTTCTCCCACTGGAGCACACTCCTGCATGTGCATAATTCAAGCTGAAGATTCCTGTGGAGGCAGGAATCAAGAGCTAACTTGGCTCCGTCTTTACGACAGCGTCAACTCGCTTTTCCTTTGTGTTCCAAGGCCTTGTATTTTAGAGACACTGTCACGTCTTCCTCCTCTCATCTCTCTCTCTCACTCCGGGACAGCATGCTCTCTCATCGCGCTCCACTGAACAACCCATCTATTAGACAGAGCATGACTGATTAAATCCTTTGCAGATCCCGTAAAATGAAAAAATACAGGCCTGCACACACAGCAGCAGAGATCTGTGCGCTCTACACTCCACTTATCTCAGATGACCGACCGCACACTGTGTCACGAGGTAAGACTTTGTAATTAGGCTTCCTTTGTTCTCAATCTGGATTTAGAGCATCAGAGCTTTTCACCAGCTTACAAGTGTTGCAGGGACTCCAGATACGAGTTACAAGATGCAAATTCTGATTTTTTTCTCATTTCATTTGACTGATTGAAGATAGACGCCTTCATCTCTTATTTTATCTTGCAGCCCTTCACTTTTTCTTCCTACTGATTACGTTTCTGTGAGATGTACAAGCTCAATCAAACACTCCAAAAAGCACAACCAAAATTATCTGGGTCATCATTATTATTGCAGTATTGTAAAAATGTTCAAAAAGTACAAATGCACACATTGAAATCATTTCACTGTTATATTGAAAAGCTCTCAGGAATTTGCAATGGAATCATGCCACAACGAAACAAACCCACACTGCACACTGTGCCTGCATCTGGGAGACCGTTGCCAGCTTTGGTTGACACTGGACAGAATTTACCGTGAGTTTTTCAAAGGTTATCGTCAAGCTTCAAATTACACAGTAGATTTTGGGTATTTTCCGTTGTGTGCCGGCACTAAAACATGTCACATTCACATGCATACATGGAAAGATGCAGCAGCTCAGTCAATTGCTGTGAAAAAAAACTCTACTGTTGCAACTACAGACAGTTAATACTCTCAATAGCATTTAATAGATACTACATAACAACAGCATTAAGCTCCTGTTTCAAAAATCAAAGAATAATCCAAGCAAGAAATCAAAAAATATAAAAATCACAAAATCATCTGGGCGACACAGGCACTTCTTTTCTGCCTGTCATTCACATCCCTTCAAACATCACACATCAACATGGTAAAATAATAAAGCTAAACATTCATTCATTCATTTTCTGTAACTGCTTATTCCGTAAGGGTGGCGGGCTGCTGGAGTCTATCCCAGCTGACATTGGGCGAGAGGCGGGGTTCACCCTGGACAAGTCGCCAGTTCATCACAGGGCTGACACATAGAGACAGACAACCACTCACACTCACATTCACACCTACGGGCAATTTAGAGTCACCAATTAACCTACCATGCATGTCTTTGGACTGTGGGAGGAAGCCGGAGAACCCAGAGAGAACCCACGCAGACAAGGGGAGAACATGCAAACTCCACACAGAAAGGCCCTGATCCAGCAAGCCAGGGGATCAAACTTATAAAGCTTGACCTCAGACCTTATAAAGCTAAACATTGTTTAGCAAACTTCTGTTTTTCAACTACAAATAAAAATACTTCTTGTACTATTTAAGGAAAATAACAAAAGAAAATGAAAATCTAAGAAATGAACAATGTTTTTAGAGCAAAGTAAACTTTCAGGGGAACCAAGCTCCCATTAGCTCCCCCTTAATTTGGACTATGGTTACCGTGAACCTCATTTGAACTGGTAATACTAATCATCTGGGACTTTAGCATGGTTTATCATGAATCTGATTATCCCTTGTCAAAAACTAATCTCAGTAGACCTTTGAGTACAGATTCAGCATTCAGAACTTGGCTCAATAATGGTATAACAACTGTTAATCATTTTTATGCAGACAGAATTTGTCTCATCTTTTACTGAGCTTTCAGCAAACTATCATTTACCCAACTCTCACCCTTTCATTTTTTCCAAATTAGAGTTTATATCATCACTGTCGGGCAGAAACCTTGTATATCCAAAACTGTAACATTCCAGGAAATGAAAAAACTAATTGAATACTGCTTAGTCTAATTTAGTAGCTCTTTTAAATACTTTTTAATAGTAAATAATAGTAAATAGTAAATATTTGTGAAGCTGACAGACAGACATAAAGCATGGCCAATAATGATTTATATTGTAAAAAGTCAAAATATGAAGATACAAGTTTTGCACATTAAAAGCAACAATATCAAAAAGCAGTTTCCTCATTTCCCTAATCACCCCTGAAACCCTGATTGATGTCATTCTGAATGTGGATCCTAATCGGAGGAAAGGCAGCTCAGTTATTTGTGTGTCCAGTCAAGGCCTGGGACGCCTGGGTCTGGTCTTGACCCAGACTGGCAAATTTTTGGTCAAACATATTTGAAACAATAAACCAGGCTGATGGTTGGATGATGATTTCTTTTATTGTTATTGTTTTTTAAAATGTATTTTCTCTTTGGTTTTTACCGTTAAATGTGTCATGACCTGAGCTGGGTGAGGGTATGGGATGGGGGCTGAGGAGTCAATGGCTTGGTGATGGTCAGAAAATGCTGTTAAACTTCCTGCCATCTATGCTTTAATAACTATCAAAAGGCTTTGAAATTCAGTGAAAAGATTGGCTGAAATCCAATCTCAAAACCCACTGGCTATGGTCTAACAATTATTTAAATTTCTTTTTAAAAAAAAATCTGCATTTACAGACATCTATCGGTTTATCGAGATTAGCCTCAAACTCCATTCGCGGGTCATAAGTTGCTAATTGGACTGTAAACAATGACTGCCACATAGAGAAGGAAGTCTTGGCCTGGATATCTGCTGGCTGCACCAGAAGACTAAAAACATTGTTGTCCTTGTTCTGTCAATTAATGCTGCCTCGTCAAAAATTAAAAAATTAAAAATACATAGCACAAATCAATAGCAGAGTAACCCTAACCCTAACCCTCTACCCAGAGAACCACTAAGTAGCACAACTTGATTGATGGCACATATCGCCAGAACACCTCCTGAGGCTGAGTATCAACAGAATTACTATGCATCCATGGTGTTCGCAGCTGTTTGGTATGCGGATGTTTGGGAACATAATCCAGCCCTTACATAGTCTGTCC
Organism: Lutjanus erythropterus; assembly: GCF_056507025.1. Lineage (NCBI taxonomy): Eukaryota > Metazoa > Chordata > Actinopteri > Lutjaniformes > Lutjanidae > Lutjanus > Lutjanus erythropterus. Next base: position 30,295,530 of record NC_139333.1, on the reverse strand, counting down.
GATCACGGTGGTAATTTGGTAAAGGAGGCGCTTCAGAGATTTAGCTGTGCACTTTTCTACAGTTGGTAAAGACAAATTAAAACTCATTTTATAGTGGATAAAGAAACCACTAACATCTGGGTTTTGTCTTCAATGGGAAAGGGTAAAATTGGCATTAATTTATGTCACAGGACCTGAAAAGTAGCTACAGGTATTTATTGTCTTCAGCTCTGATCAGCAGAGCAACATCTTAGTTTAGTTGGTTAGCATGCTAACCAAGTCACAAGCAAGTCTCAAATCTTATCCTTCAAGTGTCAAGCAAGTCCCAGGTCACTGTGGTGAGAATCAAACAAGTCATATGAAATTCTGAATATCCTCCAGTTTCAACAAATCAGTTAAATCAGGTAAAAGAGAGTAGTCATGAAAAATTGTGTGTTATTTTCAGCATTAACCAAAACTGCTGACATCTTATAAATCCTACTGATATTTAAAAATGTGTGACAATCAATAGTAAGCATCCAAAATAAAGAACAATGGTGAGCGGGGCTCTGAAATGATAACATAGCTCTGTTGCTCTAAAGGGCTGTAATGTGAAAATACAAGTATAACTCATCTGTCTAAGGAATCCAATTTTTCTTATTAATTTTGGATTGACATTAGCCCCCGCCATGATACATGCCTCGTGTCTTAGCTTCTGGATGTCTGCTGAGAAAATGCAAATATTTAATTTATAAAAATAGTCAAGTCCTTTGACTCATCTGTTTCAAGTCATGAATACCAAGTCAAGTCAAATCAAGTGTCGCACCTCTGACGCTAACATTTGCTAATTACCTTAAAACACTTTAGACATTTCACTTAAAACATCACATGCCAACCCCGTGGTGGTGCTGAAAGAAAAATCACAAAAGTCATAAGGATACATCCTTTGGCCACCATAGATGTACAAATATTAATAATAATCCATCCAGTAACTGAAACTGCCATTTGTAGGACCATGCCAGAAACAAGACAAAGTCAAAGCCTAGTAGATGACTACAGCGTCTACAGTATGAAGGGCTCTTAACTTGAAACAAGGGCTTTTAATTTGAAACAGAAATAGGAAATGGAAGCAAAGACCTGCACAAGAGGTGGACTGTCTGCGCTCACTGTAGAGCTTTGTTTATGTTTATGCTTGACAAAGTGTACCCAGTGCCAGGGTGCACGCACACACACACACACACACACACACACACACACACACACACACACCCATCATGCCTCTTGCGTTGAGCGTTACCCTCCCAGAATGTACTGTTTGCACCTATTAATTTTGAAAGAGAAACAGCCAATGGGGAAACCCAGAACTCAACCAACCAATGGTGCAACTTCATCAGTCATTCAGTAAGTCAGTCATAGTCTGTCTCCTTTATAGTACCAGCCCATGGCTTTACTGCCGTCCAGCTAAAAGAAGAACGGTTAAAATCAAAGCATCAGAGGCTGAAACATCCTGACTTTTACTTCCCAGTGTGGGTCAAGCTCCAAAACCACACTTCCCATAATGCATATCCAGACATCCTATTACAAATGCGTAGTCTCTCCGTCATGGTCAACATCACAAAGTAATTTTGTTGAATTTGAAAAACCTCATTTAAAACCACAGAAGACATTATGTGATTGCTTCCACAGGCTGAGTAGTACTCAGTGTGACTAGTAAATTCACTTTGCATGTAAAATCAGAGCACTGCTTTAATTAAGGCAACACCTGTGTCACAAATCATGACTCACTGTTTTGTTGTGAGGTATGAGTAAAGTACTTCTTTCAATGCTTTTATTATTCATGTTCATATCGTGTTTACACAGTCCCTTTAGTCAAATTACCATAAACTCCTGTGACCTACTTACTAACTAATAATAACTACTGGAAAAAAGGTTGCAGAGACAGAGAGGTTGGTAAGTTGCCACTGAGCACACACCAGCCAACAGTTTCAATTAAGATTACCCACTCTGAGAGTGAGTGTCAGTGAGCAGAGGCTTAACAGCCCTGCCTCGACAGTCTGCATACAAATAACACCACTTTATACTTTCAAATAACATCAAATACATATGGCAAAGTTACATTTTTACAGTATTAAGAGTGACAAACTGCATTTTATGGAAGTGGATGGATGGATGGATGGATGGATGGATGGATGGATGGATGGATGGATGGATGGATGGATGGATGGATGGATGGGTGGGTCAAACAAACACAGCACTTAAACTCAGGAGGCCAAGATCTGTGTCCCATGTGAAACCAAAACTCAACAACAACCCAAACCTAACAACAGCCATGTTTCCATCCAAAGTATCTGGAACTTTCAGTCCCAGGAACTACTTTTGAAAGAACTAAAAGGTTCCTTGTTGTTGGCATTTCCACTGTGGTCTACAAACCTGGTGACAGATTGTTTTTCCGTGTCATTTTTGTGCAAGACTTCATCGTCTGTCCATCTATCATGCAATTCTTCTGTAACTCATAACCCATGTGTCAAAGTGCAATTAATGAAAAACAAACTGGTTTGGGGCTACAGATTTTTAGAAATGGTGGCTAATTTGTTCAAATGAGATTTTTGCACATCCAGCTGTCTCAGATGCAGGCGTGTTGGAAAGGTTAGGTTAGGTTAGGTTTAGGTGCTTTGCTCCCTAGGACTGGCATAGCACAAAGTCGGGCTTTGGCATAAGCACTGCATACAATTTAAAAGGTTTAAAAGTCTTATTTGTTGTAGAGCTGCGGCAATTAGTCGATCAATTGATAAGCTGATCCAAACAAAAAACAACAACAAAAAAAAACAACATAATAAACTATTTTCAGAATTGCTTAAGTTTTCAAGCACAAATGTCAAACATTTGCTGGTTCCAGCTTCTTAATTGTGAGGATGTGCTGCTTTTCTTTTTCATTTATCACAGTAAAGTAAGAGTCTTTGAGTTTTGGAATAGGGATATTAATGATTAATCATTCATTGACTAATAAATTAATCACTGTTGAGAAATTAAAGCAATTCAAACTTTAATAATCAATAATTAATGTTTTGTGTACCATTTCTCCGGAGCTCACAGGTTTGGTTTGGTCTGCGATGTTAGTCTAGAAATGGTAGTAACTGTGCCACATTTGACAATGATTTGTTTTAGTTTCAGGATTTTAACACATTTTTAAATTGTATGAAGTTGTGAATTCTTGTTTGGTAGGACATGATTTGTCCTGATTCTTTAGAATGTGTGAGATATTCTTATAGCTGAAATTTATTGGCAAATGTACAACAATACCGTTATAGACTGATATAGCTGTGATAGACAAATATTGGCTGATATTTTACCAGCCACACTATTATTTGCACATCCCTTGTTAAACAGAATAACTGTCCCTTTATCACTGTTTGGTTGAAAACTAACTTTTCCAGTTCATGTCATCTCTGGTCAAAGGATAGAAGCTTTATGCTGTTTTCACCAATGTTATAAAAAAAATCAAAAATCTGAATCTGGATTTGAAACAGTCTTTAATACTTTAAGCTCCATAACTACTAAATGGCCAGAGTCATTTGGACCTTTGACCAAACCAGACCAGAAACTAGATAAATGCATTTATTCTGTTAGTTTGTCCTTTTGAAATGAAATGAAATGACACCAAATTATACATTTTATCAAATGTAATGAGTGTATATACTCACAGCAGTATTTTTCTGTAGGATAATAACCATCAGTGATCTGATTCAAATTTTAGATTCATCAAGGATTACTCAGAGCGAGAAACAATAAGAATATAAACATGTTATTTTAACATTATAAAAACAAATTTCACCTAGAACCACCACAAAAAGTAATCACAGTCTATGGGAAAAGGCTGGGAACAAGTACAAAAATAAAAAGTAAAAAAAAGTTAGAAACATTGATGTTTGTAATAAGGGTGCTTTGTTTCAACATTTGAGAGCTTTAACAAAAAAAATCAGTGAGTTATTGGTGCTGAGACAAAAAGTCCCTGGTCTCCCCTACTTTATTTTTTAACTGAGTCTAATTAATTATATAATTATAATAATTATTATAATTATTTGTATTTCACTATCAGGAAATGGGAACTCAGACCAACTGTTAAGTTTTGTTGACGGAGACAATGATAGTTGCTGTGCAAAAATTAATATAACAGCAGGAATTTCCGTGTGGTCAGTTTGACCATCTGTGGATGAAATAAGTCAAAATTATCACATTGTCTTTTTCGTGTAATTTGTATTAAAAAACATTTTAAATGAAAATACAGATACTTTTAGGAAAAGTCAGTTACCAGCAGTATTGTATTTTTTAATTCAACAAAGTTGTTGCTCATATTCATTTAAAAACGGTCAAACTGACCGTTTTATGTTCATGCAGCCATGGCAGCAGTAATGAGGTGTGACACATCATTAAGAAGAGTAGTAAAAGCATCTCACCATTAGTTTTAGTGTTGTTCCACTTCAGGTGTGAAGCTCTGGTGTGTCCCGGAGGCCCCTGCTGCCCCCCTCCTACCCTGCGCCCTCCGGCTCCATGTAGACGAGCAGAATATTTAATGGAGTTGGCGTTCTTCCTCCAACACTCAGAGGATGATCCGATCACAGGAGTTCACCCAGCAGGCCGGCGCTCTGCCTCCGGCTCGGCGGCTCCAGGAGCAGCGCTGGCGGCCAGGAACGGCCTCCCGGGCCGGACTCCATCGTGCACGGCGCGGCACGGCAGCAGCACTGAGCGGGGATCAGAGCAGAACAGTCATCTGACACCGAGCCTACACTTCACATCTTTATCCAGCTCTGAATGATGCACGAGTGTGGGCGGCGGGAGAGAGGAGGACAGATCACGTTCAAGAGGGGACACGGAGAGCGTTTCAAAATAAATTCACCTACATTATAGAGCGCAGACTGGCAGGAGATCAAACTGTAAAGAGAAGCGTGCCATGCTCACGTACGGTTCTTATTTGTTTAGTAAACGTGCTATTAATAGGACCTGACTGCATGTGCGTGCGTGTGCGCTCTGGCTGTGATTTGGATCACAGGATGAACAATCATCCAGTTATTTCTCCATCATAACAAAGCAGTTAATGGATCAAATGACAGATTAAAAAGATGAGAAAAAAAATCTATCAGTGATTTTTAAATGATCAGCAGATGAATGAATTACCTGCGGTGGTGTCTTCTTCTCCTCTCAGCTGACTAGAATCCAGACCCTCCTCAATCCAGGTCAGTGGAGATAGTGGCTGCGCTCCATTTGCTTGTAACGATGTGCCGCATGTTACGTAGTGAGGAAGGGCGGGGAGAGCCGGTTAAAGAAAAGTGCAGGCGGCACATGAGGAGAGGAGAGGAGAGGAGAGGAGAGGAGGCTGTGACGTTTCAGATGACAGTCAGAAGTAGGTTGTGGCAGCTGAGGTGACCATTCATTTTGAGGATGACTTATAAGCGCTAAAGAGGCAAATACCATGTAGATTCAGAGGTGAATCCACTGGTGAGGAAGACGAGTGCCCCCTGTGGTGCCCCCTGACAGATGAAACATGATAAAATGCTCTCCAGAGTGTCCTCAGGTGGACACAACAGAGTGTCCCTCCAGGGGAGAAAATTTGATACAGGGCCATATCAGCTGCCCTACATGAAAATAAACTGGCTTCTATGTGCCTTTAATTGATTAAATAATTAATAGTTCTCTCTGTGTTTTGACTACAGACGTGTAGTAGTTGTTGTACTCTAAATAACACAATTACACAATTTTGTTTGTTCTTTTGTTTTCCACCCTAGACAGCCTGAGTCCACCATGAGGTGAATCTACTTAACTACTGTACTTGAGTGCAATTTTGAGGTACTTGACATGACTATTTCTTTTTTCTGACTTCAGCCTATATTTCTACTCCACAGCCAGTTGCCTTTATATGCAAGATGCATCAAGATTACTTTTCAGAGTGAAATTTAGTTTTTTAGACTACATTTATTTGATAGCATAGCCATAGATTTCAGGGAGGATGGAGGGGACAGATCCTCCGCAGTATTTTAAACGTGAATTTGACCCCACAGTCAGCATGGTGGCAAAAGTTCACACATGTACACAAGTATAGATAGTTGTGTAAAAAAAAAAAAAAGATATTTCTACCAGCTGTATTTGTGCAAAGTCTGAACCCCACCTTTCCCCCACGCTTGACTCTACCTCCATCTGTTTTGTCTTGTTACGTTTTTTTTTTTTTACATCACTTTCATCTTGTTACATCTGCACTACAGATACACTAAAGAATCGTCTTTTCTACAACCCTTACAAGCCTGTTTTGAAAATGTAAGGAGCAGAAAGTACACCCCCCCAAATAAACCCAATTTTCCACGTAATGTTATTACATAAGTTTAATATCACGTTGAGTCGGTGTGAATAAATAAAATACTTTAAGTCAGATTTGATGAAGCAAACTTTCACATAAACTGTGTTGGAGTGTGACACACAGCTTCCTTGGGTGATCTAGTAAATAAAGTTTACTTGATTTGTTTACATTCAGTGTGTTCTAAGCATATTCACATTATGTTTGCTTTTTTGGATGAAAAAACTTGATTTTATATATTTCAGTTACATTTTACTCAAACATATTTCGCTTCGTGTTTATTAGAGCCAAAAATATGTTTTGAATGCACAGATATTTGTGTTAAAGTATACGGAGTAAAAGAAAAAAATGTCCAAAAAAATCATACTCAACAGATACCTACTCTACAGTAGGCAGTACAGTAACCAAGTAATAGTAGTTCATTACTTCCCACCTTTGCCAGTCAGAAGGTGATTTGAGGAGGGATGCCGCCCCCCTTTTTAGCAAAATGACCAAAATACATCTTTAACCCAGTATCCTCCTTCTCCATTCCCAGGGGGTTTGTTGACTTGAATATGTCCAGCCTAGTCTGTCTGACTCAGTATCTGGCTGAGGTTTATGATAGTTAGACCATGTCTCTGAAATATCAGTAGTCTGTGTATTGATAAATCCACAGTGCTGTCTGTGGTGCTGAAGTTACAGAAACATTTGTAATTGCACAATTTTCTCTCAGTCCCGCCATTCTGTCATTTCCATCTTATAATATTGTCTAAATGCTATACTATAACTCCTCAATTCTGCACTATATATTGCCAAAATGCTGTATACCATAGATCAGTGTTTCTCAACCCTGGTCCTCAGGGACCCCGGTCCTGAATGTTTTAGATGTTTCTCTGCTCCAACACACCTGATTCAAATGATCAGCTCATCATCAAGCCTCTGCAGAAGCCTGATAACCAGCTGATCATTTGAATCAGGTGTGTTTGAGCAGAGAAACATCTAAAACATGCAGGGCAGTGATCTCTGAGGACCAGGATAGAGGAAACACTGAAATAGAGTATATAGGCTTGCCTTAATGCATCATCTTTTATTAAATTGTCGCCTGAAGCCTGAACTTGTGTTTTTCTTTACATTAATAATAATAATAATAATAATATTAATAATAATAATAATAATTATTATAATAATAATTATAACAACAACAACAACAACAACAATAATAATAATAATAATAATTCATTATACTTATATAGCGCTTTTCAAAATACTCAAAGACGCTTCACAAAAGACAAGAGAAAGGAAGAAACAACATACAAAAAAACAAACAAACAAGGGATGAGGAGAAGAAACTGTCAATGGTTGAATGCGGTGTTGAACAGATGAGTCTTGAGCAGTTTTTTGGATATGGGGAGAGAAGGCAAATCTCGGATGGCTATGGGGAGTGAATTCCAGAGGGTGGGAGCAGCGATGGAGAAGGACCCGTCCCCCCAGGATTTGTACTTGGTCCGGATGGGTGGGGACAGGAGATTAGCATCAGCAGAGTGGAGTGCACAGGTGGGAGTGTGTCGGTGAAGGAGTTCAGACAGGTAGGGTGGGGCCAGGTTATTTAGGATTTTGTATGTAATTAGGAGGATTTTGAAATGAATTCTCTTGGGGATGGGGAGCCAGTGGAGTTTGTGGAGGACGGGGGTGATGTGGTCACAAGTGAGGGTATGGGTGAGTAGTCGGGCGGCAGAGTTCTGGATGTACTGGAGCTTATTGAGGGAATGAAAACATTCCCACTATAAATTGATGTAGAAAAGGCAAAAATTGTGCATAAAAATCACCAGACTGCAGGAAATTAAGTGTTTGGTGCTCAATGATTTGGCGCTTAATAATTATACAATTTCAACATTGTGCCAACCAACCCTGTGATGGGATTGGTTGGCACAAATTCAAAACATGACTAATCATGAATCCTATGAATTAAAAAGCATTTGTATACATTAAACCATGATTATTTATAGCTGAGACCTTAACCTTTCACTTGCTGCTGGTTACAATATTCTGATATAAATTATGCCTGAGAAACATGGCAGTGTGGGAAACAAACCAACTCCCCTACATGGAACCTCTACAGTGAGTGTGCTTCAGACCCTTCCATAGGGTTCCAATTGTTACCCCCAGGAACAGTTCCCCTTGCATATAAGGGATAAGATCTGTATATAAAAAAAGAAAGTAAGATAAAAAAAAAAATAATAATACTAATTTAGGGACAGTAAAACTCATTTGAGACCAAAAGATAACATCAAAAGCAAAATTTAATCATAAACGTCAATCATAAACTACAGTCCCCATTTGATTCCATTATTCTCCACTTCCATGTCACTGGTCAGGACATGATGATGTTGTATTGTTGCCTGCTTTCACAGTTTTTAGGTCCTTCAGTCAAACCTAAAAGGGTTTTACTTTGCAAATCCTCTTCCGAGAGTGAAACACCAGAACTCAGTCTCTGGTGTCTCAACAGGAAATATTTCTTCATTAGGACTAACACACGAGGTCAGTGTTTTCTGGTTGGGATCTCTAACCAGTCACTCTGCACAAGTTACCATTTTGCCATTACCACATCATAAGATTGTTATTCTGATATAGCAACACATGCTCACACTCATCTTGTCAAATATGAGTGATCCTACATTTCAAACTATGATGCTTTACATAACTACTACTGTCAGTTTTGTATGTGCAGGGCTCTGCAGTCTATTTAATGACAAGTGTCTTTCTGCAGTCTCGCAGAATACATGACAGTCCCCTGAGAACCCAAACCATGATCTTTTTCTAAGCTTTATGAAGTAGTTGTTGTGCCTCAACCTAACCAAGTTTTAGTGCCTTAAACCTTACTAAGTAGTGTCTAAACCCAATCATGTATTTGGTGCCTACACCTAACCAAGTAGTTTTAGTGCCTATACCTAACCAAGTAGTTTTGGTGTCTAACCCTAACCAAGTACTTTTGGTATCTAAACGTAACCAAGTAGTTTTAGTGCCTAAACCTAATCATGTATTTGGTGCCTATACCTAACCAAGTAGTTTTGGTGCCTAAATCTAATTATGTATTTGGTGCCTATACCTAACCAAGTAGTTTGGTGCCTAAATCTAATCATGTATTTGGTGCCTAAACCTAATCAAGTGGTTTTGGTGTCTAACCCTAACCAAGTAGTTTTGGTGTCCAAACCTAATCATGTATTTGGTGCCCATACCTAACCAAGTAGTTCTGGTGCCTAAATCTAATCATGTATTTGGTGCCCATACCTAACCAAGTAGTTCTGGTGCCTAAATCTAATCATGTATTTGGTGCCCATACCTAACCAAATAGTTTTGGTGCCTAAACCTAGCCAAGTAGTTTTGGTGTCTAACCCTAACCAAGTAGTTTTGGTGTCCAAACCTAATCATGTATTTGGTGCCCATACCTAACCAAGTAGTTCTGGTGCCTAAATCTAATCATGTATTTGGTGCCCATACCTAACCAAGTAGTTCTGGTGCCTAAATCTAATCATGTATTTGGTGCCCATACCTAACCAAATAGTTTTGGTGCCTAAACCTAGCCAAGTAGTTTTGGTGTCTAACCCTAACCAAGTAGTTTTGGTGTCCAAACCTAATCACGTATTTGGTGCCCATACCTAACCAAGTAGTTTTGGTGTCTAAACCTAGCCAAGTAGTTTTAGTTCATTAACCTCATCAAGAATTTTGGTGTGTTCACCTAACCAAGTAGTTTTCTATGCAAATCTAATCCATCTGCGACTGTCTGGAAGGGCCCTTTAAAAATGTTATGTAAATTACTAACCAGGGACGAAGGCTGCAAATTAGCTATAGTTAGAAGTCCCATGTACATTGCATTGGTTGCATTTTTACTTAAATATAAGAATGCTTGCATGTATCATCCTTTAAAAATTAACAAATATAATACAAATAGAAAAATTAAAGTTCATTAAAAAAAGTCCTCATTGGCTATTGGTTTCACATGGGACACAAACTTCAGTCTTCTTTGTGAAAATCCTGTATTTGTTTGACTTGTCCATCCTCCCCAACTCCTCTATAAATGCACTTTTTCACTCTTTATACTACATCACCTGACCTCATGGCCTCTAGACATAACATTAGAGGGATACGTACAGCATCATAGTTTGAAGCATAGGGACACTGACCAAGCTGCTGCATTTGACACGTAACATCATTACTGTAACTTTTTGCACCGGGATTACATTGAAAATCAGGAGGTCTTGTCACAGATGAGGACAGAGAGCCGGTAGATGTTGAGAATGACAACCAGGAAGTTTTTGATGGCGAAGAAAATCAGCATCTGGTGCACCACATTGAAGTAGATCATGACAGTGAGGCGGACCACCAGGAAAGGCCCATCCTGGATAAACAAAGCCTCCACAGTACTCCAGATATCAGTCCTGAGGTTGGAGAGGAGAGAGGTGGCGCGTTCGGAGAGGTCGTCTGAGGATGCACCCATTACTGTTGAGACAAAGGAGGACAAATCTCTAAGATGACTGCATTAGCTTGGCTGTAATCCATCTTACTTCACTGAAAAGATGTCTGTTATATTTTCTCTTAAAGGCTGACATTTTCCAAATCATTTCTCTCTACAGTATCTGTTGGCAACTATTGTATGGTTAAGGTTAGAGAAAAGTGGTTACAGTAAATGTAACAAACTATGGTTAAGGAATGACTGAAAGACAGCATTTTGTCTTATATTTGTTGAAATTCTCCCCTGACAGCAATCAATAAATCAAATGTCCTGACAAAAAAAGAGAAATAATCTGGTCTCTGTGGTTGTCGTAGTCCTGTCATCCAAACCAAACATTTTTTTTTGGCTTGAAAGAAATGATTAGATAGCCTCCCTGCAGTGTTGTGCACATTCACAAAAAGAGCTAACTCAAAGTTCAGTTCACAGAGATTAAAATGAACTAGCTCACATTCATTTTTCCACTTTATCTATTTATTTATTTAGTTTGAAATAGAACTTCCTCCTACCAGGGACACTGGAGTCTACATAATGACATTATACATTCATGTTTTTGTATTTATTTTATTTGTAAATGTAAAATTATTTGTAACTCAGTGCAAATAATTAGTTTCTTACAATAGTAGCCTAGTCTTTGGCAAAATTAGAGATAGACGTTTGCTTGGAATGCAGATGATGCCTGACATCTGAAAGAATTCAAACCCCATACAAAACATTACTAGATACTACAACAGTAATGTGATTACTTTGACGTGTGCTTTTATTGAAGATACAGTAGAGTAATATGACTTATTCTAGATGAAAATATATCAGTTGTAGCACATATATATTTAATTCTCATACCAAAACATGACAAGTGCATTTCAAGTAGTCTGTGCGTTGTGGAGCTTTTTTTTATGTTACAGTTGGCCCCAGTCTCCCCTATCTTAAAATATTGAATTAGGATCTCAAAATAATGACTTAATGCCTAAGTCAATACTTCAAAAATACTAAATCATTATTTTGAGATTTCAGAACATTATTTTGACAAAGTTTCTCATTATTATGATTTACTGGGTCTTCTTTTCCCCATTATATTGTCAGAAATGTGCCTCCATAGATACAGATGTTTGGAGATGATTGTATAATGAGGATCTCTCTGTGTTTCTCACTGTTAACAGACTCCAGCCTGCAGTGTGGTTCATACACTTCACTGATAAACCACAGAATAATAGAGAAACATGAGGCTTCATGATCAAAACAAAGTTTTTATATCACGTTGATGCTTCTGTCCATATTCAGACTCTCCCTCTCTGCTGTAATCACACAATAAGGTGACGATGTGAGCGCTATTATCTCTAATGCTCACGTTAATGTTCCTTAATTGCAAACTGATTTGTTTAGTTCACTGTTCACCATAAATATGAGCACCTTCAACACTGCTCCTTTACACTTTTGCAAAGCACTGCCTACCTGTCTGTCTACCTACATACCTGCTACAACAATAAAAACAGTTATGACTGCAATCTTAGTTGTTGTTGTTTTTTTTTCATCTAAATGAGACATGAGGTAGTTAGATACATGTAGTGACTCGTCAGGTTGTGAGCATTCATGTGTTTTGGGGGAGTAGTGTTGAAAGGAATCCTGAAGGGAGGGGATGTTTTTCTTTCAGCTGAATACTTTAAAAATCCAACACACTACTGCTGATTTCTCAAATGTTAGCAACTTTAGTTGGCAACCAGCAAGAAAGTTGGATCTACCACACTGCCCACTCTACTTCCTGTACTGATACTGAACGTTGGACATAAATCATGAACTGCAGAATCAACTGTGAAGGTAATTCCTCAGGATCCTTGGCAGGTAAATTTATTAGGTTTTGGGATCTGTGCAATACAGTATACTATATATCCACATAAAAATACATGCAGTTCTTATTATCATCAACAACCGGTGGAGTTGCTGAGTGGGGCTGTGTAGCTCTGTGTGTAGATGTATTTGTGTTGCTGATAAAGAGCACAGTATGTTCAGTCAAACCTGTCTGAAACAGAAAGCTGTACTGTACCTGAGAAGTGCAGTGGAAACTGCAGCATGCTCCACGTCCACACAGCCAGGATGATGTAGACCATGGCTGGACTGCTGTCACTGTTACACACACACACAAACACACACAAACATGTTTATTTATATAATTTCTGAGGATATTACATCATTGGTCCTCAACATGGGTCCAGGCCCCCCTTGGGGGAAAAAAATACCAGAATAGAAACTAATGGAAACAATTTAATTGATGTTTGTTTTTGACACTAAAGCTTTGAAATAAACATATTCTTATATAATCTCACTGACTTATTTATTTATTTTCATCACTGATTAATCGGTCAGTTATTTTTTCAATGAATTGATTAGTTGTTTGGTCCATGAAATGTCAGAAAATGGCGAAAGGTTGATCAAAGCTCAAGATGATCCTTAACCCTTATCTTGAAGCCATAATATGCCACTTTTTCCTAAAAGAAAACAATGTATAGACTCATATGAACATAATCTCTTTCAATCATCACTTATCACCCATTAGAAATGTGTGCTGGTGTCTGTATCTGCAGAGACTCTGCAGCTCTCTGACTGTATCTTCTTATCTTCTCATTACTTAGCTGTGCTCGGGACGCTTTACGTTGGTATTTGACGTCCACTCAACAATCAGCTTCTTTTTCAGTGCATTTATGAACAGCTTGGACAAATACTGCTGACTTTACTGCACAATCAAAACATTTGGGAGGCTTTTATTTGATAGGAAGCTGGGATGACATGCAGCAAAGGGCTGCAGACAGGACAGCTGCTGTACTCAATACATGGGGACACATGCTGTACCAAATGTGCTATCAGGCCACTAAAATACATATTTTTCCTCTGGCCTGTTGTGCTGTTTATCCATCTAGATTTTTGTGTGACTTGCAGAATTTCGGGGATATCGGTCATAGAGATGAGATAATGGATGGCACGCTTTTAAAATGTATTTTTGGCACTTTGAGCACCACAAGCCGAGTGCCATCTAGTTCCATTATATTGAAGAGAAGGAAGACATCTTTTTGGCTGATGTCTCCACAATTCTGCAGCTTACACCAAAACAGTATAGATGGATTAATAAGAAAAATAAAAAATATGAATTTTTGATTATGTATGAATTGTCATTATAACCACTGACCCAGCCGTCCCAATCAACTGGTCCTGAGTCTGAAACATGTCCATAAAAATATCATACAAGACAACCTTTTAAATTCTTTCTCTCCTCTTCCCGTCCTCCGCTCACTCACTTGATGTCAGACAGCGTCTCAGAGGTGAACTCCAGGATGTCCGCAGCTGTCCCCACAAAGATGAGCAGTAACTGGGAGAGCTGGTCCCTGGTCAGCTCTCCGGCGGCCGGCAGCAGCCACTTCCCCAAAATCAGTAAAATGAGCAGGATTTGATGTAGAGCTAGGATCCAGTCGTTGGCACACACTGAGGACAGAGAGACCCCCTGTGTGTGTGAGAGAGACATGGAGACCAGTCAGAGACAGGATCAGATGATTTACAGGCTCAGAGAGTTTTGTCTACACCAATCACAGATTATGCCTTTCAAATATCAACAGTAACATTCATATCAACAGTTTTAGGCTTTAACAAGGCTTCTACTGGAGTATGAAGACGATAGATTCACCCAGGAGCAGGTTTGGAGAGTAATGGATTACATGTAATATACATGAAATGCCTCCATACTGCTCGTCTGGGACTATCCTAGTGTCCTAAAGCCCCAACATGCCGTTTGCACACCGTCACACCACACACACACACACACAGTTCAGACAGTGTGCATGTCCACATGAACGTGGCTCCAAGCTAAAGATCTAGTTTAGTTTAGTTTAGTTTTTGCACGATTAAAATACATATAAAAGGTAAAAAAAAAAAAAAAAAAAAAAAAAAAAAAAAGGAAAGAATAATGAAATACAGTGCAGGGAGAGGCAAAAAAGCCCCCCAAAAAATACTAAAAACATGGTGTAAATAACATTTTTAGTCAACTTGGCATGTTGGGTCTTTAGGAGACTTGATTACACGAAGATGAGCAGTATGGAGGCATGTTTTTATTCTGTTGTTGTTTTTTTTATGTTTGAAAACTGGTCACCATTCACTTCCATTGTTTGGGAGATTCTGCAACACTGTTTTCCTGTGAAACTCCAGCAGTGTTTTGTGGACTAAAAAACTACTGACCTTCAGTCAGCATGAGGGTGAGGAGATAATGACTGAATTTTCAGTTTTTGGGTGTACTATCCTTACTCCTGTACTTTTAAGGTTATATATTATATAAGTAAAAGTACTGACAAATATACAGTCTTTGTCCTCTATTGTGAAAACTGGGGGAAGAAAATGTGGTCAAACATAGAACACAGTGTAGCTGACAGTGCAGACCAGACTTTTCAGCTTGTAATTGTTTTTATTGAGGGTGGGCCGCTTCATTAAAGGCAGTCAGCTCTATGAATGTGCTCGGGTTATAAGGGGAAAAAACACCCGCAGCCTTACAACAGCCTCTTTGAGGTGAACCAGTATTACCAAACACTGAGCCCCACTGTCTAGACATGTGAGGACATGGAAAAGCAAAAAGTGCAGAAAATCATACAAGGAGGATCTCAGCAGAAATGTTTATCATTCAGTTACTTGGGATATGAATATCATGCCATAACAGAAAAACAAATGCCCCCATATTTCTCAGGCTTAAAAACAGTTCATCTCATCTCTGTTTATTTTAAATTATTTCAACTAAAGATACACTTCAGGAAAATGCTTTTAAATAATGATAATAAGCTTAGATATTTCATGAAGTTTAACCTTAAACCTACCTCAGGTGGCTCGCTGCCATTGGTCGAGTTACTCCAGAGTCGGAAAAGTCTCTTAATATTTTCAGTGGAGTCAAGTTTTTCACACTGCAGTGAGAGAGACAGAAACAATGAACATTCTCACAGATTTATGGCATGAAAGTGTCAGAATAGTAGAGAATATGACAGAAGAGAAAACATGCATGATACCATTGAGTCAGTGGATTTGTTGTCCTGATGATGAAGCTCTAAAATCCATAATGATGGGATAATACTGATGAGGAAGAGGAAGATAGCTGGAGAAAACCTGCAGAGAAAGATAACATCATGACAGAAATATTACAAATATTATTATAATAGCTGCACTGTAAAACAACCACACTGGAATTTAATAGATTTAACTTAACCTTTTTTTTTTTTTTTTTACTTTTCTCAAGTAAGCTTACATACAGGAATTCTTTTAACTGAGGTCCTTTGGTTTCAAGTGATGAGTTAAATAAATGTTTCATCAATTTATTAAACTGAGTTTCTAAAGAAACATGATCAGCACACTTCCCAGCATGCATTGTTTGGGTGTCAAAAATTACTAAATTCTTTGTGTGAAATAAAGTTTGAAGACTCTTCAAACTGAGAAAATGTAAACAGAAGTAAAATGTTTTTGTTTAGTGAGACTGAAGAGTTGTTGGTTCAACTAAATATTTTAAGTTTATCAAACATGTTTTGTCAAGTACAACTGAATTAATATCAAGTTCATTTGGTCAGAAAAGTTTATTTGTTTTTGAATCATTATTAAATTACCCCAACTTGTATTTTCAAATTCGGTCAACTTAAAATTTAAGGCAGCCTGAACACTAACTTTTTTAAGTTAAAACAGCTATTTTTTTTTTGGGGGGGGGGGGGGCTTTTTCGTTGTTTCCTTGTCTTTACTGGCCTTCAAGTTAGTTAAACCTAAAATTTTTAATGTATTAATTTTCAGAACACTTCAGAACTTATAAACAGTTTTTTAAAACTTGAAGTCCTTTGGCTTGAAATTATGAGCTGAATGAATGGTCTGTACAGAGTACAATACATTTCAACTTAATATCTTCAGCTTGTTCCACGTTTTCTTGTTTACAACTGAATTAATATCAAGTTTATTTGTCTAGAAGAGCTAATTTGTCTTGAGTCATTACAAATTATCCCAACTTGTCTTTTCAAATTCTGTCAACTTACAATTTTAAGGCAGCCTGGACACTAACTTTTTCTTTTTAAACTGTAATTATATAGTTTCTTTCTCGTTGCTGGTCTTTCTAACCAGTCAGCTAAATATTTATCCCATGATAATGAATTGTAATACAGCTCATACCATTTGTAATCGTTCCCCCTCCTCCTCTTCAGGGTCAGGATCATCTCAGCCACCAGAGGCAGGTAGAGGATGGTGAGAAACCAGTAGAGTCCATTGTCCTTCACCCACACCACCCTCCACACCCCTATGAGAGAGACGAGGATGAAGAGAGACCTGGTCACCACGGCACAGATGAACTTGAAGAACATGTCTTTAAGTCTTTGAGTGGATCACAGTGGAGGAGCTGTGACAGTCCTGACTGCTGCTGCTGCTGCTGTGGGGGACAGACAGAGCGGTCGTATGTGAAAGATCTGAAGGAGTTCAGTGTTACAGAGGAGGGAGAAAAAAGGAGCCGAGGCACGCCTCCAGCAACCTGCAGGACTACTGGGTTTTGTCTGTGTACTACTTCAATCTTGATCATATGTCAGGAGCCTGTAGGGACATGCAGTTGTAGACTTTGAATCACTGTGACCATATCTGACTCTTGTTCTACGGGCTTACAAAATAGCATCAATCAGTGAAATACATTCTTTAACAATTAGTCTGGTGACAGTCTATATTTTTAAATAAATCTCCTGCACTGACCCAAACCAAATGAATTAATCTACCGATACATGCAAGCAGAGGTGGCATAAGTCCACATTCTGTCCTCAAGTGCAAGTACAGATACTTGTAAAAAAAAAAAAAAAGAAAAAGAAAGAAAAAACTGGTAAAACTAGAAGTTCTTGGCAAAAATGATCAGACAGTGTAACAACTTGAAGGGAATTCATAGGAAAACAGGAACATATCATAGGACTCTTCGCTGATGATGTTAATATGACTCTCCAGGACCCAGACAGAACCTTTCCTAAACTGATGTTGATATTGGAGGACTTTGATAAATACTCAGGTTATAAATTAAACTTAGCAAAAACAAAAATTCTCGCTTTAAATTATTCACCAAGCGAAGAAATTAGAGAACAATACAAAATCAAATGGAATACTAAAGTGATTAAATATCTGGGCATGGTATTGGCAAAAAATCTAATTAAAACATTTGAAATAAACTATAATCAGATCAATAATAATATAAAGATGGGCAGGGGCGCCACCGGTGGTGGTGGTGGTGGTGGTGGGAGTTTAGGACGATTCTAAGGGCCTGGGCCTGACAGGGGGCCCTTTGAGGGCTATCAATATTATTTTAATAGTATTATCTATCATACGTTTTTGAAATGAAATATTTCATTTCATCTGTTAAAATAAGCAAATTATATATGATTGTGATTTGCTATTAAAAACAAAATCCTTGAATTATGTATGATTATCATTTCACCCCTCTCCCTTTTTACAGAATGGTATGATCTGATTCTGGCAGAGGGGCACGTGAAATGTGCATGTAAATGCGCAGCATTGGCTACTCAGCTGAAATGCGATCAGGTGCGTAGGAAACATATTAGAAGTTGATAAGCATGAAGTCTGGATACCAGAAACGTAAGGAGAGGCAGCAGAAGGCAGAACGAGACAAGAAGGGTCGACAGTTAGTGACCCAGTTTTTCCAAAAGAAAGGTATTATTCACTGACACTCGATGCCATGATACAACACACTAGATGCTAATGAGAGAGACTAGCCTATTTCGTCTTAACCTGGTTGGAATATCAAGGCAAGTGCTGTGTCATTTTATTTACATACTCCACGTGTATTGCCATCTGAGATCAGATAAATGTCATGTAGAACTTGAACTTAGGCTACTGTAGGTTACTCTTCAGCATGCAGTGTCATCATAGTTGCACTGCGCCAGACTGGAGCAGAAAGCAGCGAGGTTTTGTGTTGAAGCGGTGGAATTGTCACGAAGGCAAAATGACAAGAAGTTGTTGTATTGTGAACTGTAGGCTACAAACAGAGTTGCTAACGGGATCAGGATGTTCAATATACCTAGGAAGAAGAAGCATCCGTTTGCATATTTAATGTCAAATATGTAGCCTATAGACAAAGGCTCGAATTATGTAAAGTTAGGCTACGTTTGAGAATATGTCGAGGGTGTCTGCAAGTCTTTGGCTACAAACTGGGGATTAGTAGACAAACTACGACTAATAAACAACACATTTAAACTGGGCATTCTGATGGTTATTCTATTACTATGGGCTTTCTGCCCCGGATTGGCGTGCACAGGCCCAATGTTTGTAAACAAGACACCCATGTATGTGCAAGATAAAATATTAGCCTACACAATGCTGGTGCTAAGAACTGTTTTCATAACTAATGAGGTGCCCTCAACATACACAGTACAGATTCAGCCTCAGGGATAGGACCCCAGCCCTCAACCCAAATCCCAGTTGAAGGAGAAGGAGGTGAGCAATACAATCCACAAACAAGGGATTTAGGGTTACTATTTTATTTTCTAGGCTGCAGTGAGCAGCTAGGCCTACTAAACTAGTGAGCAAATTAAAGTGTTGGTGATAAGAGACAACTGTCAACACTAGAAAAGTCTCTTACATTAAAATGAAAAGAGATTTATTTTGTGAGCAATTATTCTTAGGTAATTTGTATGAAGTTCATTCAATCCAGGGTGTCAACTGTTTCAGTCGTATCTCAGTGGATTTATAACAGATTATGTATTGTGCACATTATAGACACTTCAGAACTAGGGGCCTCTTCAGGCCATGATGCAGAAGCCAGAGACAAGACCAGAGGTGTTGCATCACAGGAAGAGGAGAGGGCAAGTAGCATCCCAGCCGATGATGATGATGAGGAGGAGGCAGCAGTGAAGGAACAGGCTGAGTCAAGGGACAATACAGAGACTGAACAGCATGCAGGTGATCTGTTGTCTGCTGATCCAGGGTTATGGCCAGCTCATTTAGATGATCGTGACAGGGCAGATATCATCAGGAAATTAGCTGTTAAAGATGATCAAAAAATGCCCAAAGATTCAGATAGGAAAACATTTCCAGATTACTTAAAATATACAAAGGAAGCAAATGGGAGAGAAAAGATGAAAAGAGAATGAACTCCATTGTAAGTGGCCTAACAATATCTAACAATATTTGCTCACAAAAGAAAACCAATATGTGGGGGTGAAGGGGCGGGGCCCTAAACTGTAATCTTTCAGGGGGCCCAAGATTTCTGGCGACGCCCCTGAAGATGGATATCAGGAGGTGGTCAGCCTTCAATATGGACTTTGAGACACAAATTGATGAAATAAAAATGAATGTGTTACTGAGACTGTTACCTTTTTCAATCTATCCCACAAATGATCCCAGAAACACAATTCAGACACTGGGACAAACTTATATCTAGATGTATGTGGAAAGAAACCAAGGGTTAGGTATAGGACCCTTCAGTTACCAAAAGAAGAGGGTGGGCTGTCCTTGCCTAATCTGAAACAATACTTCTACGCAGCCCAGAGGAAAGTTCCTGGTCTGTACATGCTGCCCTCTATATCAGGCAAGATGGAAAGACATAGAGGCCTTTCAAATCCAAGCAGAATTAGGGGATATAGGAAATAAAATGGGTCAACAAAGCAATAATGAAATTATTAACAAACTCTGGATATCTGGAGCAAGATGATAAAAGAATACAAGATGGAGGGAGACGTTAAATTATTAATTTGCTTGTTCTAGATCCTAAATTCAAACCTAAAATCAGTGATGATGGATTCAGATAATGGTGGGACAGGGGCATTACAGCAATATGTACGTTAACTCACAAAGGGTTCTTAAAAAGTTTTAGAGAATTACAAAAGAAATACGGACTTGAAAACAGACTTCTTCAGATACCTGAAAATAAGAGATTACTATGATAAAAGAATAAAAACCAACTTTGTCTGGAGAGGGCAATGCAGTGGTAGATATTCTGACTGAAGCCTATAAAAAGATGAGTAAAAAAATAATCTCCAGAATATATCAGGGTCTTTAGAAACACAATGGAAACAACACGGGATACATTAAAGCATAATGGGAGAAAGAACTAAACATAGAAATATCATGAGAGGATTGGCGTTCAGTGCGGAGTGCACAGCATTCATCCACGAGTTCAAAGAAGTGGAGAGTATTCGGTTGGAAAAATTTGATCCACTTCTTCATTACACCACATATTAAAAGCAAACTATCCCAACCACAGGAACAGTGCTGGAGGCAGTGCAGAAACATGAACGCCAATGTCCAAAAATTCATACTTTTTGGGAAAAGATATGTCTAACTGTGGGAACGATTTTGGGTTATAACATCCCTAACAATGTCCTGGTCCTGTATCTGTGCTTTGAAAAATGAAGTGATTATCAAGAAAGACTGGTATTTGTGTAAAATACTGTTACTGGCATGAAAAAAAAAAATCACTAAGAACTGGTATAAATCAGAACCTCCAAATATCAATCAGTGGATGGACAAAATTAAAGAAATCCACACAATGGAGCGGATGACCTTCTGTCTGAGGTCCAATGGACCGATCTTTGACAGGAAATGGGAGAAGACACTACAAATTAAACAGGACAGGTAAAGACACTGGACATGATACATCACAATATGGTCATCAGAGGAGCCCCCACAATTTCTGTAAGTTTATTTGTCTTCTTTACCTGTTTGTTCATTATCTGTTTTACCTTAAGCAGAAAATACTACATAAAAAGTATATATAAAAAAAACAAACTAGAAGTAGTGTTGAACTTACAACTCTGCAGTAAAAGCGAACAAATACAAAAAAACATACAGGCTCTGAAATGTATAAAAGTAAAAGGTCACTCTCTGAAGGACATTTCTACCAGTTATTTCAGTGCAAACTCAACTGAACCTCAACTTTTCTCCACAGTTAACTCACCCTCTCTGTTTCAGCTTCTTCTTTTACGCCACTTTTGTTTTGTTATGTCCTGTTACATCTTTTATCTTGTTTTTGTCTTGTTACACCTTTTATGTTGTTTTCATTTTGTTACATTACATTCATCTTGTTAAATCTTTCTTTTTGTCATTTTTGTCTTGTTACGCCTTTTACATCATTATTGTCTTGTTACATTTTTATGTAATTTTCGTCTTGTTATGTCCTGCTGTATCTTTTATCTTGTTTTTGTCTTGTCCCATCTATTTCGTCTTATGTCTTTTATGTCGTCGTTGTTTTGTTATATCTTTTACATAATTTCTGTCTTGTTACAGTGGAGGATATAATTATTTGATCACCTACCAATCATAAAGAATTAAGAACGTACTCCCAATCTCAATTCATTACCTGCATAAAAGACACCTGTCCACAGAATCAATCAATCAGACTCCAACCTCTCCACCATGGACAAGATCAAAGAGCTGTCTAAGGATGTCAGGGACAAGACTGTGGACCTGCACAAGGCCGGAATGGGCTACAAGACCACTGGCAAGAAGCTGGGTGAGAAGGAGACAACTGTTGGTGCGATTATTCGAAAATGGAAGAAACACAAAAGATCTCATCTCGTGGGGTATCAATGATCATGAGAAGGGTAAGGAATCAGCCCAGAACTACACAGGAGGAGCTTGTTAATGATCTCAAGGCAGCTGGGCCCACAGTCACCAAGAAAACCATTGGTAACACACTACACCGTAATGGATTAAAATGCAGCGCTCGCAAGGTCCCTCTGCTCAAGAAGGCACATGTACAGGCCCGTCTGAAGTTTGCCAGTGAACACCTGAATGATTCAGAGAATGCTTGGAAGAAGGTCATGTGGTCAGATGAGATCAAAATCGAGCTTGTTGGCATCAACTTGACTCGCCATGTTTAGAGGAAGAGAAATGTTGACTATGACCCCAAGAACACCATCATGGAGGTGGAAACATTATACTTTGGGGGTGTTTCTCTGCGAAGGGCACAGGACGACTTCACCGTATTGAGGGGAGGATGGACGGGGCCATGTACCGTAAAAATCCTGGGTGACAGCCAGGTCACTGAAAATGGGTCGTGGATGGGTCTCCCAGCACGACAATGACCCAAAACATCCAGCCAAGGCAACAAAGGAGTGGCTCAAGAAGAAGCACATTAAGGTCATGGAGTGGCCTAGCCGGTCTCTGGACCTTAATCCCATAGAAAATCTGTGGAGCGAGCTGAGACTTTGAGTTGCCAAGCGACAGCCTCGAAACCTTAAGGATCTGCAAAGAGGAGTGGACCAAAATTCCTCCTGAGATGTGTACAAACCTGGTAATCAACTACAAGAAGCATCTGACCTCTGTGCTTGTCAACAAGGGTTTCACCACCAAGTACTAAGTCATGTTTCGCCAGGGGATCAAATACTTATTTCACTCAATGAAATGCAAATCAATTTCTAGATTTTATATGATGTGATTTTCTGGATTTTCTTTTTGATATTCTATCCCTCAATGTTAAGACAATCCTGCCATTAAAATTATAGGCCATTCATTTCTTTGTTAGTGGGCGAACTTAAAAAAAAAGCAAGGGATCAAATAATTATTTCCTCCACTCTATATCTTGTTACATCACTGTCATATTGTTATGGCTTGTTATGTAATTTTTGCCTTGTTACACCTTTTACATCATTTTCATATTGTTAGCTTGTATTCGTCTTGTTACAACTTGTACATCATCTTTGTCTTGGACACTTATTTTTTAAAATTCAGTTCAGAATGTGAATGATGAATTAAGATAGATATTACCTTTGTGTTAATAGTTGTATAGTGTTCAGTAATAATTATTCACTTTGTTTACCTTCCCTACTACATCACTGTATAAGGATATACAGCAAGGATAAGCAGCTGAGTGGAATGTAAATTATTAATATATTAATATTAATATTATGATATTGTTATTATACTTAACGTCAAATATGAATTTACAGAATTGAATTTTGTTATGCACCATCTCAAATATGATTTCAAAGGTATGACAGAAAAACATAAATTACGTAAGAAAATAATTGTTGGTCCGTCTATGTTTTACTTTTAACTATATGATTATTTTTACTTGTTTTTATTGAAAACATTGTAGTTGCTCATATTTATGTAAAGTGCATAATAACAGGCCTCCCTCAATGAGAAAATAATAATCCTGCTGACAGACAGACATGATCAAATTAAAAAACTATATAAGCTGTTTTTCATATTTTTTTTCCCCTGTGAAGCACTTTGAGCTGCATTAAAGGTGCTACATAAATCATGCTCATAATTATTATTATTATTATTATTATTATTATTATTATTATTATTATTATTATCAGTGGTAGTAGTGATATGAATGAATAAATGATTTCACAAGACAAGATTAAAATAATAATCCATGCTTAATGGAGTTTGTGAACGCAACACACACATATTCCATATTCATTTCTGACAGTCTATTCTAGTGAAAATTGTTTCTAGCTCTCACACACACGCGTGCGCGTGCGTCCATGGCAACGGAATGGTGACGTCAGCAGGTGCTATATAAGAACTGAAAGGCCTTTAATTTCTCATTTGCGCCTGGATTTGACACTAGTTGACCCGATGCAAAGCTTGTCTACTGGAGACTGGAAACTTGGACAACATCTGTTGGACAACGATTTGTTGAGAAGAAAACGAAAGTAAAAGCGAGAGGAAAACTTTCTTTCTTTCTTTTTTTTTTTTTTTTGTGCTGCTGTTAATGGAGGAGCAGCTGCTGGTCAGAGTCAGCCACTGGTTTAACTGCCATGCAGGTAAGACAACTTTTAATATGACACGTTATTTATTCATTCATCTGCCTGAGACATTTTAACTACAAAATGCATGTTAATTGTTGGCATTTTAAAAGGTTAGTTCCAGTGGTGGACAGTAGCGAAGTACATTTACTTGAGTACTGTACTTAAGTACATTTTTTTGAGTATCTGTACTTTACTTGAGTATTTTCTTTTTTGGAATTTTATTACTTTCACTCCACTACATTTCAAAGACAAATATTGTACTTTTGACTTCACTACATTTCTAGGAAGGTTGTTGTTACTTTTTGACTAAGTACAGCTTTTTCTTTTCTAAAATGCAGTTGGTCACATGCTGTGTTCCTCACAGAAGGAACTCTGTAACAAGAACAAGCAAGTTCTCCCTCTTTCATTCAAACAAAAAGCAGTAATGGTGATGGCAGGAGAAAGACAAAATGAAATCTCAAGATGTTATTATAATTATTAATTGTTCCAGGTAGCTTTTAAAGTTGGATTGTTTTTATTGGGGTGAAAAATACCACATAATTCATGTATATATACTGCCTCTGAAGACAGAAAGAAATCTCAGTTATTTAACAGACTTGGAGAACTCCTTACAGTTATCTTCAATCTAATGTTATAATGTGATTTTAATACAGTTACATCAGAAATTGATAACAGCTGTCCTTTTTGTTTTTGATTGTATTTCTATGCTGAAGTTTTTATAGGTGTTTCTACAGACTTTGTGTAGCAGAGTGGTTCTACAAGTAAATCAGTGCATCATTAGATGGTTTCAGAGAGTTACAAGCTTCTGTAAATGCATCATGAAAACAATACAGCATGTATTGATATTAGAAAATGTACTTTGTAATTTGTACTTTTGAATACTTAAGTATTTTTAAAAACGTACTTTTGAATACTTAAGTAGTTTTAAAAGCAAGAACTCTAATACTTTAACTTGAGTAAAATTTTGGCTGAGCAACTTTCACTTGTAGTTGAGTAATATTTGACCAAGAGTATTTATACTTTGACTCAAGTACCTGGATTGAGTAATCTGTCCACCACTGGTTAGTTCTGATTCACCAGAGTCATATTATTGTATTGGGTGGTATCTTCTAAAAGGGGGGGGGGGGGGGGGGGGGGGGGGGGGTGCACCAGGGACATCCTAGTCACCTGCAGGAGGAACACAGGTTCCACTGTTGGTTCAGGCCTGTGGAATGAGGCACATACACACTTCATTCTACACTGGCGTGCAGGAGGCACGAGGTCCAAGAAAACTAATTAAAACTAACGAGGCTAATTCTGTTCTTTTGTGTGTGAATGCTGTTTTATTATCTTAATCTTAGCATGCGTTACATTTATTGTTTTTATTCATTTCAGACCTGCTTCCCTGCTGGTTGATGTTGGCTGGTAGTTGTTAGGAAAGTAGATCGCCGACGTACCAGGTATTTTAAAGTTTGGTCTTAATTTTTATTTTTAATTGGTGTGTATTTTAATAATTTTTTTTGTAATATTTTTTTTATAATTGGTAATATTTATTTCCCTGCAGAGCATCAGTGGTCCATGTACTGCTCTTGCTGTGGAGCAATTTCTCGTTTTTTTATTTTTTGTTTCTGTTTTTTTTTTTTTTCTTTCTCTAATCCGCCCTGGTAAGTGAGACGGTAGTGGGCAAAAAGAAATGGGTATTGTCTGTGGGGCGGACTAGTTTTCTTTACTTTATTCATATTTCTTTGTTTTGTTTTGTTGTTTTTTTGTGAGCTTACTTCCCCCTCACCACCGGTGCAATCCCACTCATTCAGTCAGGATGGGTTTAATGGGTGCTGAGTGTGCAGTGAATATATTCACATGTGTAAACTCTGTGTGAAAACTCTTGTGTTACTTTTATATGATAACACTTTATAATGAGGGTACAAATCTTATACTAAGTAATGTTTAACTAATCCATGATAATTTAATGCAGGATGTATCATGAAGTCCTGTTTCTCACCACTAACTAGTGATAAAGTCACTATGACTTTATGTTATTAGCTCACACTTAATAGTTCATCAGTTAATTCACAGTTACTTCATACATGACGTAACATGCATCAAGTTAGCTGCATTTCAGTTATGTGAAAGTTTATTTATGTTACTATATCTAAGTTTATTATGTAAATGTTTCCATCTGATGGCCAGTTTTATTAGAAAATGGCTTAATATTTCTATGACAGCAGGTACTGTTTTGCCGTCAGAGAGGCTGAGCAAATACATGGGTCTAAAATACACTTTTATTAAATTGGAATCCAACTAATTTAATTGTATGAAATGTATGAAGTTACTGTGAATTAACATTCATTAACTTATGATTCATTTAAGGGTGAACTAATCACATCAAGGTACAGTGAACAGCAGCAACTCAGGTGGTGGAAGAAGATAAAAGGAGAGAAATATGAAAACTGGTTAGTAAGACATACAGTATGTGACTGTTGTTATGTTATAGTCTGTTCTAAGTCACTGTCTTTTCAAGTCAGAAGCTTGTAAGTGTAAGACTGAGAGAAATTCATGTAGGTTGCAGTGTAAATTAGCTACGTAGTGTGTTCAACACCTGTTTACACATATAATATAGATCATTTAGTAATTCAGAGATCATTCTGGCTGTCTTACTAATAACTGTGTGTTGTTTTCTCCTCTTGTCTTCCTCCACCACCTGAGCTGCTGCTGTTCACTGAGGATCAAGAAGGTGAGTGTGAGATTCTGACTCACACAGGAAGTTACCTGGAAGAGGTTTAATAAAGGATGTCATGGATGTGATTGTGTTAATGAGCTAAATCTTATATGCTATGTCTTTTTACACATATATGATCACTTATTAAACAATTTAGAGATTTCTATTGCCTCACTAACCATCACCTTTCTTTCTCTATTCTACCGACTAAGCTGCTGCTGTTTGAACTGATAGGTGAGTTTGAGCGTCTGACTTTTAAAATAAGTGACAAAGAACATAATGTATGTTATTGTACATAGTGTATACTATGTCATATATACATACAATATAATATCTCTATTTAGTAATTGAAAGGTGATTTTGGCTGTCTTATGAACCATTTTCTTTGTCTTTCTCTACTCTTGTCTTACTCAACCACAAGAGCTACTGCTGTTTACATAATGTGGAAAAGAAAGGTGAACTCCAGATAGATGTACTACTTGTGTTTGCCTTTGCAAAATTATTTAATCATTCAAGGATGATTTATTCATGCATTTCATCTTTTTACAGACTCAAAGTTCCTGCAGTATATCCCGAGTTTCACTGAGGCCAAAGAAAGAAAGTTCCTTCCTGACAAGATGAGAAGGCTGAGTGACCATGAGATGAAGAGTGGCTCTTGCCTGTGGACTAAGTTACTGACTGAGTACGTTCCATATTACAGGAATAGTTTGACTTAATGGGAAATATGTTCATTTACTTATGCGCTTACTCAAATGAGCTGTGACACAACTGTCTTGTGTAACATTATTTCAACATGGATTAACCTGCAGGCCAACACTTTATTGTCCACTATTATAACTAATGTTGAGAGACACTGACAGCAGATTAAGACCCGGATCCATATTAATGACTTGTTTTAATATCACAGGCCAGAATTCTTCTGGGAGCCACTGAGAGTGGACGTCAATGAAAGTACACAAAGCCAGAATCACACCAGCAGTCCACTGAACACTGAAGCACCTTCAGCATCCAAATATATCTGAATAAAAGCAAAACTCAGACATGTCAAATGATCCTGTGTTCTGTGAGATCCCTTACCCTCAGTGATGTTGGGTTAATGTGAATCTTTTTTAACAGTAAAACACTTGCAGGTTTCATTAAATGTGAGGCAGAAACAACTTGACAGAAAAGAATCCATTTCAACAAGCATCTATTCTGACTTATCTGGAGATCTGTGTAAAAGCCACAGCAGCTGTTTTCACACCAGTCCACATTCTAGATTTTTTAATGAATTTTTTTATCAATGTTGATCTATAATAAAAAAGGGGGGGTTACAGGATTTTTTAAAAATATAATTAACATATTAATGTATGATTTATACTTTCAAAATATAATATTTATACTACTAGTACTACTACTAATGATAATAATAATGAGCACCTTTAATAACAGAGTTTACAAAGCATACAGTGACGTTAATCAGTGATAAAACAAAACAATTGTTTTGTTGTGATTGGCTTTTATCAGACAAATATTTCATTAACAATAAAATGGAAGAGGACAGACAATATTAGTCATTAGTGATTTCTAATTTTAATTTCAGAATTTTGTGAGCAATGTTGACAAGAAGAGGGTTTGATCGTTACCACAAAACCCTCAGACAAATAAGGTAAAATAAGTGTCATTTAAGTTGATCCATAGATTCTATCCAGTGAAGCATTTCTTACAAAAGTCAAAGAGACTTAGATGTAAATTGCTCTTATATGAATTGTGCAAAGATGTCAATGACTTCATACTTGATAACATTCTCACAGATTTTTCTCTCTACTATAGAGACATATTCAGCAGACTGCCTTGTTATTCACTGCTCATTATTTTGAGTCTATTTAATTTAATTAATTGTAGCAACATTTATACATATTGTATATGGAATATGGCGCACCTTACGTGCGGGTAATGTGAGTTATGATTAAGAATGGCGGAATGATATAAGTAAGACGTGACAACTTTTGTTGTCAGTAATCTTTTGTCCTACGTTTTGATTCGGAAATTGAAGTGGATCGAGTTACACAGATGAAATAGTCCTGTGATCTCGCTTTACCCACAGCCCTTCTTTAGTTTATTTAAACAAGTAAATTTACAGTTAAGACAGAAAGAGAATCCTGTCTTACACACACACAAACACGTAAAATATGCTAATGCTTTTTTCTTATTAATCTGAGTGTAAAACCCCATTTTTTTTTTTGTTTTAATGAATATATGTATCTCTAATTCAGTCCTTTAGAAAGCAAAAAACCTATCAAAACTGGAAATGTTTGTAACAGATTTGATGATTTAACGTGAATTTTCTATCACATTTTTTTTTTTTTTTCATTTTATATCTTATCTATTTACTTGTATGATGTTGGTGTAATATTACAGTGTTTCGACGGTGTTGGAGTTTTCTTGCTAATGTTACTGTTGTCAATAAAGTTGGGGAAAAAAGCTCGCTGATAGTGTGTTACTGTAGCAACGAGTGGAGCGTCAACATGTCCGCACGCCGGGAAAAGAAGGAACGACTAAACGTAAAGAATAATAAGCTACAGGTTATAACTGCTCCTTTCTGCTCAGTTTGTTGTGTTGTGTGTTTGTTAATTTGACAGGAGTAATTTTCTGAGTGTCTGTCCTTCCTCTTCAGACAGAGGACACAGTCTTCCTACAGTGGGACGCGCTGACACACCAACACATCCAAGAGCTGCTACAGAAACCTGCCGATGAACTGCAGTCGTGAGTAGCTTTTTTTTCCCACTTCAGTCGTAAGTAGTATAAAAGTAATGTGACTTGACTCCTTTTTGTTACTTTTGATTACCTCAATAGTAATTGGTGAAATTGTTGAGTCTAATGTAGTTTTTTAAGTTTGTTTGTCCAGATATTCCTTCTTTTGTTATGCACAGATGCGTGTGTAGATGAATAACTGTGGACATTTAAATGTACTTGTCAAGATGCTGTCAAAGATGAACTGCCAGTAGTAATGGTATTTACAGGTTAGCTAGCTATAACCGGATTTATGTGTAGTTAACATTAACAGTTGGTCTGTACAGTTAACGTTAGCATGTGGTCTGTGTAGCTAACATTAACAGGTGGTCTGTGAAGCTAATGTTAGTAGTTCGTCTGTGTAGCTAACTTAAACTGTTGGTCTGTGTAGCTAACATTAACAGGTGGTCTGTGAAGCTAGTGTTGGTTGTTGGTCTATCCTATAACTGTGTCTTTAAATTAGATATTGAGTTCTTAGATATTTTTTACAGCCAAAGACAGAACTATCACAGTACTGTGTTGTTACTCCTCTTTTCTGATTTAAAGACTAAATAATGTTAAAGCATTTTTTTTCACTACAGGTCATGATAATAAACTGACTGTAAGATGAGCTGCTTTCATGCAGACCAGAGTGGTGTTGTGAGACTTGAGAAAGTGTTATGTGATCACACTGTGCAATGTATTTTAAAATTGTAGTCCTGCTAAAAAAAAAATCCCTATTTTTACTAAATGCAACTGAAATCTTTTGTAATGTGATGGAATACAGTTACCTTTTTTGTATCCTAACTACGTAATTCTTTTGAATGTAATCTTTAACTCTTGAGCCTGCAGAATTGTATGAGTATCTATAACATTAAATTGATAATTAATGTGTTGTGGTTAATATTTGTTTGTGAAAAACACCTGTAATGTAACACTGGGTAAACAGTCTAGACTTTCTCCACAGCAGCCATATTGAAATGAAACAGTAGTATAAACACAGCTGGTACCAATGATACTAATTAAGGTCCTGTACCACGTAGTGAAGCAGAGCCTTTCCAGTGTTCCATGATAAAACAACAGCAGCCTGAGTCTGTTTGACCTGTGGAACCCGTGGAACCTTAATTAGAATCATTGCTAACACCTGCGTTCATGTTAGTCCTGCTGTGACAGAGGTCTATTTAGTTTAATCATCATTTCACAGCTGTTTCATCAGGATGCTGAATGCATCATCAATGCATCATTCACAGACGCATGGCCCTGCTTTATTTTTATTTTCACTCTGTTTATTATGTTCCTCTATGTTCCCACTGTGTGTCCTCATCAAGTGTGTTGTATTGTCAATTGTTGAGTGTTGTTTATATAGGGTGAAGTCAAAGGCCATTTTCCACAATGTTGATGTTGTTTGACAGCTAGTCATAGCCCCAGGGGCTGTGTCAGCATGATTTTGATTATTTGCAGGTCAAATTGACAAGCTAAACTGGGCAGTGTTGGTTGAAAATGTAGTTTACCAACTTACTAGCTGCTTCACAATGAAAACTGAACTGTATCTTAACTGCTCTCAAAAACAGGCCAACTAAAATGACTTTCAAAATGTAGTTTCAACTACCTCCAAAGTATGTCACAGGAAATTATCACAATTACAGCTGCAACAGTTAATAGATTATCAATTATTATAATTATTATTATTATTATTAATACTTTGTAGCCATTTCGATAAAATCCTGATTAATTGTGCAGCCCTATTTGTTATTATACAAATGTCCTTATCGCAACATTGAATTAACTTTCATTTTATACATTATATATATATATTTCTTTTCTACTTTCTATGTAATTTTAATACATTTAATGTATTTTTATCATTTTTGGAGCATTTTTTGTAAATACTGATATAAAAGATACTACAAGAAATAGGGGATGTCATGGTTTTCTTTACAAACTGCGAAATTTAGATAGCAACCTTTTTTCAAGATTGTTCAACCTTAATATAGAGAATTTTACGTTTGTTTGTTTATTTATTTATTTATTTTTAATAAAGTGAAAGAGTTTGCTTATAAGCTTCCAAAACCCAACTTCCTGTAATCAAGAGTCAAAAGAAACACAAATATATAGAAAAAGATATTTGATGAAAAAAAAATGACCAAATTAACACACGTGCATGCTGTATTTAAGATGTAAGTTTAAAACATTTATTTTCCAGATTTCAAAGCATTTAAACTGAAAATAAATTGGTGGTTTGGGGATTGATGTTTTGTGGCTGTGCAGGGGGAGGTAATAGTAGATGGTGTCTGTAATCCCTCCAACAAGATGCCTTAACTAGCCATCGTTGTCAGCGTTGGTCTCAGGCTGGACATCCTGTTGTCCTCCGATCTAAGCAGGTGAACCGTCTTTGTCGGCATTAACATTTGATATGGTTGGATCAGAGACTGTTAACTAATTTCCGATGCTTCCCCAGAGTCCGATATCTCAATGCAGATGTCGAATTCTCTCAAAAGTTCCTGTGTTTAAATATGTTGATAATGCTATGGTGATAGGGTTATAACCTAACACTGATGACATCATAGAGTCCATGCTAGATCAAAGGACAGGGTATGTGATGTCATCACATTCCCTTTGGTGATATCACAGCCACCTAACATTCTCCATCCATCCATCCATCCATCCATTGTCTTCTGCTCATCCGGGGCCGGGTTGCAGGGCCAGCAGTCTAAGCAGGGATGCCCAGACTTCCCTCTCCCTGGACACTTCCTCCAGGTCTTCTGGGAGGATCCTAAGGTGTTCCCAGGCCAGCCGAGTGACATAGTCACTCCAGCGTGTCCTGGGTCTTCCCTGGGGCCTCCTCCCAGTGGGGCATGCCACCTCCCCAGGGAGGTGTCCAGGAGGCATCCGATATAGATGCCTGAGCCACCCCAGCTTTCTCCTCTCGACATGGAGGAGCATTGGCTCTACTCCGAGCTCCTCCCGGGTGACAGAGCTCCTCACCCTATCTCTAAGTGAGCACCCCACCGCCCTGCAGAGGAAACTCATTTCAGCCGCTTATATCCAAGATCAGTGCAACAACTGCAATACTGCTGCCGCCACACCAATCCATCTGTCAATCTCACGCTCCATCCTCCCCTCACTCGTAAACAAGACCCCAAGATACTTGAACTCCTCCACTTGAGGCAGGAACTCTTCTCTGACCCGGTCGAGAACCATGGCCTCGGACTTGGAGGTGCTGATTCTCATCCCAGCCGCTACGCACTCGGCTGCAAACCGCCCCAGTACAAGCTGAAGGTCCTGGTTCGAAGGAGCCAACAGGACAACATCATCCGCAAAAAGCAGAGATGAGATCCTGTGGTCCCCAAACCGGACACGGTCGAATGCCTTCTCCAAGTCCACAAAGCCCATGTGGACTGGTTTGGTAAACTCCCATGAACCCCCAAGCACCCTGCGGAGGGTAAAGAGCTGGTTCAGTGTTTCAGGACCAGGATGAAAACCGCATTGTTCCTCCTGGATCCGAGGTTCGACTATCAGCCGAATTCTCCTCTCCAGCACCCTGGAATAGACTTTCCCAGTGAGGCTGAGGAGTGTGATACCCCTATAGTTGGCACACACCTATATTTGCAAAGTGGCCACATCCATATTTCCAACAGATTGGTAATGTTGCTCTGTATTCTCTGGATGTGTAAATATGCAATATTTAATATCCCCTTTTCTGGCACTAATCTTCTACCCCCACTTTTAACTATAACTAGGCACCCATGCACCCAACTACTGTAAACTATAGTTAAAGGAATAGTACAACCAAAAATGAAAATTCAGTCAGTATCGATTCACCCTCGTGTTAATTGTGAGTCGGCTTTAGTTTTTCAGTCCACAAAACATTGCTGGAATTTCACAGGAAAACAGTGTTGCAGAATCTCCCAAACAATGGAAGTGAATGGTGACTTGGATTATGCCAGATGAACAGTATGGAGGTATTTTATGGTTTCTTTCCAGTTGTTTTTTGTTTGAAAACTGGTCACCATTCACTTCCATTGTTTGGGAGATTCTTCAGTGTTGTTTTCCTGTGAAACTCCAGCAGTGTTTTGTGGACTAAGAAAATAATCCCGACCCTCAATTGGCATGAGGGTGAGTAGACAATGACCGAATTTTTATTTTTGGATGAACTGTCCCTTTAAACTAGTAATCAGACTACATGAACTACACCCCAACACTCCTTTGTTTTTGAGATTTCTGGGTAACACATAAGCTAACACATAAGTCATGACACTAACCAGGATTTTAAATGCTTATGTTAAGAGTTGTTGTCATGTCATGACACCTTTTCCATTAATTTGAATTTTACCACTTTAAACTAATATTTTGACTTGAAATAGTAAATGGTGTGTCAGGTTCTTCTCCATACTGGACTTAAATTCCAGGAATACTAAAGTCTTTCAGTATTTATCATGATGTTGGCCTAAAGGTATCAAATTTAAAGATATGCAAGCTTTTAAAATCCCTACTGTGTATAGGCTATGTTTTTATTGTAAGAATGTGAAGTCCCTTTTGGTTGCTAAAAGTCTAATTAACCAAAAACAACAAAAATTGTTTCATCAGCATTTCAGTGATTCTATGTTTGTGAATTATTACTGCTGGCAGTTCTGATCCGGATGTTCTCTCTGTCACCTGCAGGGAATTAAAGGTGGTTCTGGGTTTTAGGAACTATCAGACTTGTATGAAGGAAGCTGCCCTGCTGGATTTCTACATCTGTGGTTTCTGGTGGGCAAAAGAGGCCAACTTCAGCCCCGCACAGACCTCCTTCACCATGGCTGTTCTACACATGCTGCTGGAGAACATCAGAGGTGAGGAGGCGGACGCGCAGCAGGCACACTGGAATTCACTCCTCTTATTTTAAACATTTATTTGAATACTTATTATTTAATCATATCAGATTAAATGAGATTACACTTTAAAGGACCACACTAGGGGGTTTGCGGGTTTTGCATGCATTATCCAATTCACTACAACCATCATTAACATTTCAGTGTCTTTTGCTAACAATTCCAGGCAGCTGTTAGTTTCCATTCATTCTTGTACAGCATGAAAATCATGTAGCAGACTGCATCCATTTTTGTCTAAATGACATTATTGATGCATGGTAAGGAAGCTGGATTGCAGAGTGATTTGAAAAAGTCTGCTCTGCGTTATTACCATGTAAAGACAGTGTAACTCTTTCAAGAGTCTGTCAATAGATTTTCTTTATTTTGACCAAGTTTTTATTATATTTTCCAA
Organism: Lutjanus erythropterus; assembly: GCF_056507025.1. Taxonomy (NCBI): domain Eukaryota; kingdom Metazoa; phylum Chordata; class Actinopteri; order Lutjaniformes; family Lutjanidae; genus Lutjanus; species Lutjanus erythropterus. The sequence goes on along the minus strand of NC_139333.1, from coordinate 30,260,290 downwards.
AAGGTTTGTACGTCAACAGACTCCCTAACCTTCACCTAATCACATAACATACTGGTATACCAAGACACCGATTTTTTTAAATTACTTTTCCTCCTTCTCCTAATAAATGTGTAACTTTTAAAGGGATAGTTCATTATCTGCTCACCCTCATGCTAATTGAAGGTCAGGTTTAGTTTTTTAGTCCACAAAACACTGCTGGAGTTTCACAGGAAAACAGAGTTGCAGAATCTCCCAAACAATGGAAGTGAATGGTGACCAGTTTTCAAACACATAAAAACAACAGAATAAAAACATAAAATGCCTCCATACTGCTTGCTTGGTCTGATTCAAAGCCCCAACATGCAGTTCGGACACCGTCACAACACACTTACACACACACACACACACACACACACACACACACACACACACACACACACACACACACACACAGTTCAGACAGTGTGCACATGAACGTGGCTCCAAGCTAAGGATCTACAGTGAAGATTCAGACTAAAAACATGGTGTAAATAACATTTCTTTAGTCAACTTGGCATGTTGGGTCTTTAGGAGACTTGGATTACACCGGACAAGAAGTATGGAGACATTTGACTCTTTAGTTACTCAAACTGATTAATCGATCAGCAAAATACTTGATTGATTTAATAATCAATTAATAATCGGTTATTTGATTAATCATTTCAACTCTACAATCCAGTACTATAGCCTGTCATTAAATCCTGCCTGTTTAAATAAGAATATTAGAGATACACCTCAGTATAAGGCTATCTGATGCAGAACCACCACAATGTTAACTATAGCCTCAGAAATGACCATAGTGTTAAAATGACATTTCAAGTTTCACATATACAGTATATGAGCTCTTTCAGGGCTCATGAATGCTGGGATAATGTGTTAGATTGCAACAAATTGTACAGATGTTCCTTTCTTCAGTCTGTGTAATACTTGGCAACCTTCCAGATTTTCCAAGGAGACTCATGTTTGTCATTGCCCTCTCTGTATTTCCTCACAATTCTCCTGTCTTTCTTCCAATTTATGATGCATTTCACACCTTATTTTCTTTTTCATGATCACAACCTGTTTCTGACTATACAGCGTGTGTACACCCCATACAACTCTAAAAGTTTCCACCCAGGCAACATTACGGCTACACCAAACCAGACTTCCAAAGAGTTTCTATTTCTTATGTAAAGTTTTAAAGACAACGGGCATGTACTTTGTAGTATCTGCTGCATCCGTTGTCTTTTAGGGGCAGGGACAAAAAGATTTAAGCAAGTTCACACCTGAGGGTGGAATTATTCTGTAGTCTTTCCTGAGAATTTAAAGTAAATTAAAAGTATACAACATAAAAATGCTGCTGCAGTGTATTCAATATTTTGTTATTTTCATTCTGTAAAAGTCTCCAGAATGCAGGAGACAAAGGCTCTGAAACTCAAGTTTTCATATTGAAATCCACTCTGTTTTTGAAGTCTGGTCTATGTATGATGACAAACTACAAAACATGTGAATTAACAACATTAATAAATGAATGTAGAATGTGTTGCCACAATGCAGGAACTAGCAACTTAAAAAGTAAATACCTTGTATAACTGTATGCCGCTACATGTCAAATATGGCCTGTGCTTCTTTGCCATATTCCAGAGAAACAGCTGTCTTTAGTGGAGAACTTGGTGGAGTTTGCGAAGGCCTTAGAAGCTGCCTGCCGCTGCTCAGCTTCAGAGGCCGACACCACTGCACTTCTGAACAGAGAGAAGGCCACAGCTCTCATAAGTTACATCAGAAACAGGTCAGGAAGAGCTAGGTAAACTCTAGATGTGGACTTTTTTTTTCAAAATCTGTGTAGAGTGTGACTCACTCCGAGACGCCTGGAAGCTTACAAATGCAAATACCTCCTGTAAACCCCAGCCAACATGTCCATGTGGGCTCAGCGTGCGTCACTGATATGCTGGCATCAGGTTGCATCCATCCATTTGCTCTGTGCAGCCCCATGTGGGTTATGATGGTGTTCACTAACCTGCATGGTAACAACACATAGCAAACATACAGTTTTGACATCAGGACCCGATTTGTTCCCTTTAATGGTCCCGTCATTAACCCACATAATGAAGTCCTGATCATCACCGCTCCATCTGTAACACACACCGGCTTTACCTGCAACACACAGGTGGAATACATACAGAACATGGAGCTGACAGACAGATCTGTATGCCAGGCTGACAGGGACAGTGTGGGCGGTGGACATGTTGACTGGGTTCATTCAGGAGACACAGGGATCACAGCATGTTTAGTGAAACACAGCAGGTGGACAAACAGGACATGTTGGCCTCTCAGTCGCTTCAAATCACAAGACATGAAAAGGTAATACAGATTAAAATGTTATCAGTATGTTGTCAAAGTTTCAAAAGTAAAACTACGAACCTTTTCAGAGAATTAAAATAGTTTTTATTGAGTCATTAACATTTAGGCACCATTTAATGTTGTAGACATTCAGGCTGAGCTCATTTGTACTTGATGTATATTATTATTATGCATTAACAATCGATCATATTTTACAAGCTGATTTGTAAATAAAAAGATCATATGCAATTGATGTTGTAACTACAGCCACTCAATAAATGATGTAAAAAGTATAGGGCTGCAACCAAGCACTATTTTATTATTGATTAATATGTTGATTATTTTATTAGTTAGTTTCTTAGTTGTCTGGTCCATAAAATGTCAGAAAATGATATTAATACAGATACTGTTTATCCATACAGATTCTTATCAGTACTCTTATTTATATTTCTCACCATAATTTGGTGCAAAAAATAATGACATGAAAATATGTGAAAATATTCAACAGCCTTTGTTTTTTAGAAATAACAAGTTTAATTTAACAATTAAATTTAGTAAAGTTAGCCCACATTTTTGAATGTCTTGCCCTGTCCAGCATTTATGTAAGAGACCAGTAAAAGACTGGTACTGATTTAGTATTGGTTTAAGAAAAACGGTAAAGAACAGTAAACTGAATATTGTTGACTTGTGGACAAAACAAGACATTTGAGGACGTCATCTTGGACTTTGGGAAACACTGATCAACATTTTTCACCATTTTATTGACCAAACAACCGATCAATGACTGAAGAAAATGATGAACAGATTGATGGATAATACAAATAATCATTACAACTTGACCATGTGCTCTAAATGTCTGGACCTATTTTTCAATTGACAAGATTTTGACAGGATTAATTAATTAATCAAGGAAATGACTGACAGATTAACGGACAATGAAAATAATAGTTACAGAGATATTCTTATGGTGATGGCAGATGAAGACATAAAATAAAATACTTTTCAAACATACACATTCACTGAGGAAAACAAGAAGAAACTATAACTGACAGGTTTCTTTGACTTGGGTTCTTCTGTGATCAGAGAATTTTGACTTTTTATTCTTAAAAAATGACTCAAAATGATTAATCGATTAATAAATCCTGTCACAATCTTGTCAGCTGAAAAATAGTTCTGAATATGTTTGGAACTATTTTTCACGTCTTTCCTGTAACAGTTATTTTTTTGTTATTATCGATTAATCTGTCGATCATTTTGTCTATTAATCCATTAGTTGTTTTGCCCATAACATGTAAAAAAATTGTGAAAAATGTCACTCAGTGTTTCCCAAAGTCCAAGATGACGTCCTCAAATGTCTTGTTTTGTCCACAACTCAAAGATGTTCAGTTTACTGTCAGAGAGGAGAAAAGAAACCAGAAAATATTCACATTTAAATAGCTTAAATCAGAGAAATTGTACTTTTTTAATTAAAAAAAGTACTCAAACTGACTTATCAATTATCAAAATAGTTGGCAGTTAATTTAATGATCGATTAATAACCAATAAATTGATGCAGCTCTAATAGGACACCATGTCTGCTTCCAGACAGGTGTCACATTTTGAGACATGAAACTTTGTTGTCTTATCCTTTAATTTATCTCCCTTCTGTATAAATATGTCATTTATCACAGCTGGAAGGTGCTGGAAAAGCTTGAAAGTGCTTGAAAAGTGCTTGAATTTGAGTTCAGAAAAGGTGCAGGGACCCTGGACATGTGAAATAGTTCTGTGCTCTTTTAGCCTCTATTGTGTTTGAATAATTGAAGTGATGCAGCTGACCCTGTGTATTGTTTTGGCTGCAGTGTGTTTCAGAAATACACACTCTATGAGCTTCTCTTCAGCACATCCAGAGAGGAGCTGCTGACAGGCATGGAGGTGAGGCGGCCTCTGATTCCTCTGTGTGTGTGTGTCCATGTCTTAATGCATTTAAATATCATTTAAAAAATGCCCGTTTTCCAGAGGAGCATCGAGGTGTTCGGCTGTCAGGATGTCACTCCACTGGAGGAAGGCATCTCCACTGATCTCTGCTTCTAGTGACCGGCTCTGTCTCTCCAGAAACACAAACAGGTGATGATGATGGACAGATGGTTGGATGGACGGACAGCATCACTGTGAGCAAGGACTGACAGCAGGGCATCGTCCATCTGTGGACTGAGACTAGAGAAGCAGTCCACATTATCTTTGTCCTTTGTCTCTGTACCATTCAAACAGCTCATGTGACTATAGACTGCCTCACATGGATCACATAACACATAAATTAAACGATCATTTATTATGAACTAGGCTCATTTTATACTCTATTGGTCAAATGGTATGTAACAATGACAGATGTTATACCTGGTAGTCATTTCTTAGTACAATAAATTCAAGTGCTGGACCTAAAAGAGGGAGGTATACCAGTTATTCTACACATTTTCAGCTGATTTGTTTTCCTTAACAAAACTTTTCAAAGTTTACTAGCTAGCTAAAAGGTAAAAAGTTAACAAAATGCTACAAAATGTGGCTAACTAAAAGGTAACAAAAGTTAAAAATTGTTCACTGACTAGTTAAAAAATTAACAAAATGTTACAGATTGTAACATTGTTGTAAGATTGTTGTAAAATGTTAATAAAGCATTACATGTTTGCAAGCGAGCTGAAAAGTTAACAGGATGTTACAAATTGTTTTATAACTAGCTAAGAAAGTTCATTAGCCTAGTTAGCTTACTCGTGATGGCTCAGCAGATAAGTTCTGATTTCTCCTCCTTTGAGAAAAACGTGTTGGATGAATTAATGGAAAAATATGGACAAATAATAGAGGATGAAACAACACACAACAGCACAGAAAGGAAAACAGAGACTGGCAGGCAGCAACTGGCAGACTGTTATAACAGATCAACTAGCGATCCTTCTTCAAAGAAGTTGATTGTGTTGCTCAGTCTGTCTCAAAAAGGCAAAAAGTTAAACCACTGTCACTCAAGCTCACATTACATCATAAAAACATAAAATCATCATTAAATCATGCAATAAACAACAAAGTAACAGTAATACAACATCTATATGATGAACAACGATTGAGTCAGGTTTAAAAATCCTCTAGGTCCAACCCAGCCTCGACTATGAAACTGATGCATCTGCAGCGCCGTACCTCATAAGCACACTATGATTCAATTTTAATTGTTCAAACCTTCATAAGTGAAGAAGTTGGTCTTTGACCACTGTACATACATGTACTGTAAAGCTCAGCAGAGTCAGAGCAGATTAATAATGCAGGTAGGAATGCATGAATTTCAGATGGGATGTTAACATCTGTCAATAATGTATGAGCTTATATTGCAAGCTTATATGTTTTATTCCATATAGTGTTTCCCACAGTGAACAGGCTTTTCAGTAGTTTGGTGAAAAAATAATAAGGCAACTTGTCATCATGAATCAATCTCAGTTTCTGATTTTGAACTCAAATGTTAGAGGAGATGGACTAACAACACTGTCAGTTGTCTTCCTGGTGTTTGTACTGTGAACTGGATGGTAAATAAAAAAGTCCACTCCGTGCCCTGGGTGCTCTCAGCCCTCCATTCAGCAGCATGTTTCAGATGCAGACCTGTTTTTAGCCTGTCACAGATTGCCTGTGCTGTTCTGGTCTGCTTCCTTGTAAATGGTATTTTATCCCCTCCATCCTTTCTCCCTCTCCTCTGCATCTGTGGTAATAATAATCACCACATGTTTTATTTAGAAAGCTTTTATCAGGGCACAATCTCAAACGGCTACAAGGGGAGAGGGTTCACATAGGAAAAGTTCTCTGTCCGTCTGTCTGTTTGTCTGTGAGAGAGAGAGAGTGAGGAAGGATGTTTGAGTTTCCCAGGATTCTAACAAGGCATGTGGCTCCCATCAGGCCTTAGGAGAGAACCAGGAGAAGGTTCACAACACCTTCATTGAGAGGAACATAGTGACACAGAAAATAAATTCATCTGTATTCATATGACATTATAATGCATTTATGAGGCTTTATAAAACCTTTATAAATGTTTATAATCATGCATGCATGCCAGCATTCATAACTCCACGCCAAAGTTTCAACAGTGAACTCAAGTCCTGGGTTGCATTTTACATTTTTAATTCAATATGTCAAAAGAATAATGTCTTATAAACATCAATAACAAGCCATAGTATGACTTTGTGGCCTTCATGTAACATGCCATTTCACAAATGTAGAATTTATACTCTGTTATATTTATAACTGGCTAAAGTTATGGTTGTTATAATGTTTAATAATACACTATGGCATGACATTTAAATACAGTGATAGCGCTGTATAGAGTTATTAGCAATTGTCTGGTGTTTATAAGACATTATTCCATTTCAGAAACAAATAATTTAGAATCTTATCATACTCAGATTTTTCTATTAAACACTATTGTCTTTATGGCATGGTGCTATAGAGCATTATGAATGCTGAACTTATATTACATTATGTCCACCACTTTAAACTACTGACATTTATGGAGTTTTAGAAATCCTTATAAGTGCATTACAATGTCTTATGAATGTGCCTGTAATGCTTTATAGACATTACTTTCATTGAAAAAAATAATTTGCAAAGAAAAGTCATCCATCAATGTCTTAAAATACAAACATTATTATTAGAACATTGGCGAGTCAGCAAATAGTTAACAGTTAAACAGTTGCCTATTTACACATCCTGCAGGTACAGAGGAACATTAATACTCAAGTGGAGTCTTGTTTGTCTTCACCTGACGTCCAATACTGCCTTTTAGCTCTGTCTTCACTTGTAGCTGCTAAATACACCACTACGTTCTTCAGGTGCAGGTGCTGTAAAAAAAAAAAAAAAAAAATCATACAGAAATTTAATTAAATCAACAAATATTTTCTCATTAATCTGCTTACATATGCTACTTTTATTTATTCAAGCCAATTTCAGAACACTTCTGAACTCATAAACGTCTAACTCGACGTCTTTTGATTTGAAAGAATAAGTTGAATGAATGTGCTGCTTAAAATTCATCATTTTATTAAATTTCTTTAAAAAAAACATACATCATTAGTATATTAGCAAACATCCCAGCATGCATTGTTTGAGAGTCAAAACTCTTCTGAGACACATGTTATATATAGTTCAAAGAAAACATGTATGATGGAAAAATCTAATAAATTATAATCAGTGTTTAATGTTAAAAATGTCCATCAGTGTGACTGAACAGTTGCTGGTTCAACTCAAGTACAACGGAATTAATATCAGATTTATTTGACTATAAGTGTTTCATTACAAAATTACCTCAACTTTGGAAAACAAATTCATTTATTCATAAAATGAAAACAATTTTTTTACAGTGTAGTCTCTAACTGTGTCTTTTTTCCTTAAAATCAGCTTCCTGTTGCTGCTTGAAACAAGGCTGATGAGAGTCACTGTGTCTGTAAAACCAAGACGCTGAAACACTGGAATTACACATAATTATTTCATTTGTTAGTCATAATCAACCACAGTTTGTCTTCTGCCGTTCTGTGATAATACATTGCAGTTTATTCAACTGTCTGGGACCAGTTCTGGAGAAAATGTGACAAGAATAAAACCTGATGTAACCTCAGAAAGAATGCTTTTATTACACCAGAGAATTTACAGAACAAATGTGGCGTCACATTAGAGCTGCAGTCAAAACTCAGTAATTACATTCAGCATGTTTGTTCATCCTGGAGCTGCTCAAGTGAGCTGAACTATTTCATGTTCAAGTTCATTGAAAATTATGAATTTGATTAACACAAAGAAAGAAAATTCTATTGGTACTCAATATTACTTATAATATATAAGTTAGTAGAACATCTAATTGAATTTCCAGTTGTCACTGCTTACTACAATGAATTCATTTAAGAATTCAGTTTTACAGTGATGAGGACTAAAATCTACTTGTGGTTCTAACTTCTTCTAAGATGTGTGGAGGCAGTCTTTAAATGTGTGTGTGTGTGTGTGTGTGTGTGTGTGTGTGTGTGTGTGTGTGTGTGTGTGTGTGTGTGTGTGTGTGTGTGTGTGTGTGTGTGTTGTATGACAGTTGTCAGATACAGTCTGCCCTCTTCTGGACAGTAATTCACATTGTATCGTCCAGGTTTACCTGCCATGTAAAGAATCCCAGTGTTCATGTGTAAATGAACGCATTAAGAAATTTGAAAATAAATGAATACATAGAATGATGCTTCCATTAGTTTGACAAAGAAATCTTAACTCAAGATCCAGTCATTGTTTTTTTTCTTAATCACATCTCATGGTCTTCATCAGTCAAAGGTAAAACAGTTTATGGTCTTTCCGCTGTGTAATGTTCATACATTTGTTTCATGTTCCTGTCCACAGCTCTCACCATCAGTTCTATCAGTTATAATGACATTGTTCTCTGCAGAGTTACTGCTCAGATTTCAGAACACAACCTGCTGTCCTTCTCACAGTTTTTATCCCAGTATATCAGCATTAAAGTCAATTTATATCACTGGTAAAAACAACAAAATAGTGAATTAAAAAGTCAAAGTTATATCAGTCATAGTTTTATGTAGTATATTTTATTTTTATTAAAACAAAAACCCACTTAATGTAATATATATACTAAATATGCACCACTTCACTTTTTTCAGTTCTGATTCTGATATCTGATGTTCAATATTTGCTGTATTATTATTATTATCATTATCACAAATAGTAAGGAGTAAGATTATATGAGGCTGAAACTGAACCTCAGTTAAATGATGAGACGTTACTTGTCAGTTGATGTTGATGCACATCCAGTCAGAGTTTTCAACATCTGGAAAGCTTGCTTAGTTTGTGTAATGTAACTTAAGTAACTTTTAAACTTTTCTCTTTTGGTCCATGGCTGAAAATATGGACACTGATTGGTGCTGGTATTATAGAAGGGGAACTCACTGATTGTAATGCAGATGCCATCAATTTCAAATGAATTTTGAAATGAATGATTTATAGATCACAGGTGTGGAAGTTACAAATGTTCTTCTCTGAATCTGTGTAAGCAAGGCTTTTACAGTGTCTTTTACAAATCTAGTTTACACACACCATCAGAAATTATCTCAAGACTAAGTTCAAGTATAATTCTTAGAACATGTTAAATGAGGCCTCTGGTGTTGAGTCAGGATGTTGAATCGTGTTAACTTGTTAAAACAAATGGGAGCATTTCTTGTGTTGGGAATAAAAAAAGGCCATATTGAGGTTTGTTTATTAGTCTGAAGAAGAACATTGAATCATTTTATTAAGGGTCCTTCTTCTAGCATGTTCCTTGAGTTCCTCTTGCCAGCTGACATGCAGTAGTTTTATATCTGGAATGACCTCATCCTGCACACAAAGACGAGACAAAGCACGAGTCCCAGAAAATAACTGCATAAAAAAAAGTGGAAGACTCACTGAGCTCTGTTCCTTTAATGACATCAGAGTTACTCAGCAGTTTTAGTGGAAACATGATCCTACCAAAACACAGATTTACTGCTTTTAATCAGTGCAGAATATGACCACTGAGCTCGTAAAGCAGATGTTCAATTACACCCCTCTAAAAACTTACTTCTCTCTCCTGAGGGTCTGTGGATTCCTGAGTCCTCAGCAGTGACCCAGTGTGGGTTCATGACTGGACTTTCATGTGACACCAGATGATTCTTCATGAATACTTTTCTGACCACAGGTTCTCTTTTCTGTTCTAATTTAACAGTGAGATAATGGAACACTGGAGTGAAACCTGAGCTGTCACAGTCAAAACTCACAGCAAAACTATTTAGGTCAGGTTTACTCAACTTGCTTTGCCCGGGGGTCACTTTTGCAAAATGACAGGATACCAGGAGCCAGTTAAAGGGATAGTTCGCCCAAAAATAAAAATTCAGTCATTATCTACTCATCCTCATGCTGATTGAAGGTCAGATTTAGTTTTTTAGTCCACAAAACACTGCTGGAGTTTCACAGGAAAACGGTGTTGCAGAATCTCCCAAACAATGGAAGTGAATGGTGAGCAGTTTTCAAATGAAAAAAATAACATATAACAACTGAAATGCCTCCATACTACTCATTCTATTGTGATTGATTGGTGATTGCAATATAATTGATGATAAGTAGGAATGATCATTTTTGTGTCACAATTTTCATTTTCACAAAAAAACCAAAACAAAACATAAAATCATGATGATGTATATTTATTGAGGTCTGAACCAAACAAACATGTAGAGAACAATAGTTTTTGGCTAGAACATCTCTGCAGCCCTACATCACTTCATTATAATGCTGCTTCTTTTATCTTTTTGATCATGAAATTTATTTTGTCAAGGACTTATTGGATAACAAGGGAGATTTTCTTACATATGATTCATTAGTGTTAAAGTATGGAGATGTATATACATACATATTTAATGATATTTGTTTTCATTTGTCATATTCTTTGCTTTGTCAATATGTACAGTGTTACATCATGTCAGTGAAGCAGTTTGAATTGATTTGACTTCCAGAAGGTATCAGTGCAGTCTCTTTATTATGGAGATTTATGATTAAAAAAAAAATCACAGGATGATTTAAGTGTCTATCACCTCCATATTACAAACTATAAGTGGTTGGTGAATTGTAAAATTCTTATCCTTTTAAAACATAATTTCTCATCCATATCATTTTCAAACATGTTGGGAATATTTGTTTGATATTTGTCTTCCTCCCAAACAATTTTTAGGTAAATTTACTGTTCAGCTAATTCAACATATTTATGGGTTTTCCCATTAAAACCTTTTCACAAGATGTTGCAAATAAGAAAAAATGTTTAAATGATGGTGAATAACTGATGATGATGTTTGTAGATTTTGTGCTGAGGAGGTTGAGAATATAATGCTTTTATTTTGGTTCTGTTCTGTTGCTGCATGTTTCAGGCAGCAGGTGGCAGACTGGTGGGCTGAACAAGTTACCCCCTCTCAATATAATGTTAGGTTTTCAGGATGATCACAGCAGTGTATTGCTGAACACTGTTGTGCTGCTTGGCAAAACTTCTATATTCAGAAATTCAAAAACGTGTTTCTTTTCTCTGGGATTTTTTTTTTGCATGAAAAGATGAAAAGATCATTTTGAAAGGTAGAGCTAAATAACTGGTTATAAATAAATGGAAGTTCCTGGCAATAACAAAGATCTGGGATGCTGAATTGTGATTGATTGTTAATATCTTTTTATCCTCATATTTTTTTTTTTACTGCAAGAAATGATTTCTTATACGCTATTTAAAATGTATATGCATGTATGTATGTATGTCTGTATGTCTGTCTGTCTGTCTGTCTGTCTGTATGTATGTATGTATGTATGTATGTATGTATGTATGTATGTATGTATGTCTGTATGTCTGTCTGTCTGTCTGTCTGTATGTATGTATGTATGTCTGTATGTCTGTCTGTCTGTCTGTCTGTATGTATGTATGTATGTATGTATGTATGTATGTATGTCTGGCTGTCTGTCTGTCTGTATGTATGTATGTATGTATGTATGTCTGTATGTATGTATGTATGTATGTATGTATGTATGTATGTATGTATGTCTGTCTGTCTGTCTGTCTGTATGTATGTATGTATGTATGTATGTATGTATGTATGTCTGGCTGTCTGTCTGTCTGTATGTATGTATGTATGTATGTATGTATGTATGTCTGTATGTATGTATGTATGTATGTATGTATGTCTGGCTGTCTGTCTGTCTGTATGTATGTATGTATGTATGTATGTATGTCTGTATGTATGTATGTATGTATGTATGTATGTATGTATGTCTGGCTGTCTGTCTGTCTGTATGTATGTATGTATGTCTGTATGTATGTATGTATGTATGTATGTGTTTTGTGTTTAGTTCTATTTATTGTAAATTTATGGTTATTGTCATCATGTTTGTAACACAAGATACACTTGCTATTTATGTTGTGTTCAATTAAAAATAACAATAATAATAATTATAATAACACTGTTTTATCTTTACCAAAACATTGCAGCTTCTGTGATTTGGATATTTTTTTTGTCCATATTACGATTTCAGTAATATTTCAATTAATTCTGCAGTCCTAAACAAACAATAATAATAATGCTATTTATTAGATATAATGAATAAACACTAAAAGGCCCATAACTTATCTGTCTTTGAAATTCTTTATTTTCAAATTAACAGAAGCTGCAAGTACATGGAAACAGTACCTGCTAATGATCACATACTTAACCATGAAATTTAGTCATAATTTGCGATTTGTGTCATTTCAAACATATTACAATCTATTTACCATGAAATTATGGGACCTGGAAATTGAAGTGTTACCAAATTACCTTCTACTACAGGGTAGTAGGACAGCAAGAGCTGTGGAGCTGAGGACACAAGGAGCCTGGACGAGGTGGGACCTCCCCAAAAGAAAGATCACTTGGACCGATCTGTGGAGGCTCGAGCCGCTCTTCATATCCTCCCTTCTCCTACAAACCTGCACAGACGGGGGATGCAGGAGGGCCGTATGTGCAAGTTGTGTGGTCAGAGAAGAACCATGGCGCACATCTTGTCAGATTACAAGACGTCATTGACCCTCGGCAGGTACAGATGGCACCATGATAACGTGTTATTGATGCTGGCAGACATCTTGGTACAGGAACGAAGGAAGAAACACCAGGCCGAAGCCAAAAACTCAACCAAGCCCTCCTTACTTCAGTCAGCAAATGGATGGGAAATAAAAGTCGACCAGTTCCCAGATGTTGTGCTGTCCACTACCCTGAGGCCAGATGTAGTCATCTGGTCAAAAGAGGGATGGAAAATCGTTTTGTTAGAGCTGATTGAACCATGGGAAAAGGTTTGTGAGGAGGCTGCAAAGAGGAAAACCAGCAGACACCAGTGATTGTAGGGGCAAAGGAAGGCACAGCTGGCTTTTCCCAGTGGATGTGGGCTGCCGGGGATTCCCCCTCACAGGCAGCACGGAATCTGTCAACCAGTGTCGGAGGAAGAGGCCAGGAGAGGAGAAAAGCAGTTCAGAGTTTGGGAGAAGCAGCTGAAGGAGCCTCCTGCTGGTTATGACACAAAAGGGAGGAGATGAGCTGGAAGCCAGGAGGAGCAGGGCAGTGAGCTGACCACCACTGACACCACCCGAAGACCTCATCTCCTGGCCAAAGCTACAACTAGACTAGCCATGACTGGACTAGTTTGGAGTTATCATCTTACAGATGTATGTAAATCTGGGTTCAAGAATTGACACTAGTCCTGCAGGACTTATAAAGTCCTAGGAGTATAAAAGATACATTTACAGAATCAGAATGATCTTTCTTCTTCTATCTTATTTCTGTGTAACTTTTGTTCCACTTCAGCTAACAGTTGTCTTCCCCTGAAGATCTCACCGTCTGATCCTGCAATTTGTAAAGATCAGTCCTCTCTGTTACTAACAGCCTCACCTTTCCCATCATGCAACACTGCCATATCTGTCCCTCCTTCCTAGGAAAACTGTGTGATTCCGTTTATTTTCTTTGTGAATTAGAAAATGGTCAGAGGACAACCTGCCACCCTATCAGGGGCCAGATTTGGCCGGGAAATACCACTACAGGTAAGAGGAAAACATGTTTTTTGATTTTGGGGTGAACTGTCTCTTTAACACTGCACTTTGCAAAAGCCAAATAAGAAAACATGTTGTTCCCTTAATATATATAGTATACATTCAATACAATATACAGTGACCATATTGTCCCTCATAATCATTTATGTTCCCTCAGAACAAATGACACAATACAGAAATCAGTACAGTGGTATTCAGGTTTGGGGAGTAACAGATTACATGTAACAGGATTACATAATCTGGATTTTTAAAAAAGGTACTGGTGACTGTATTCCAATGTTAAAATAAAGAATGATATCCTACCATACACAGTGACACACACAGCTGTCAATTCATTATCATGGACTCTAGTTAAAAAATGCTTCCCTGGGTGGAAATGTCAACATTTTTGTCTTTAAATTAATCAATCAATCAATCAATACACACAACAAAGGAAGGAGCAGCAGGATAATAAACCTAACAATCAGCATAAAACACTTAGAGCTACCCTTAATCTATTATATTGCTATTTAATTGGCATCTATTTTGGTAATTGATCAGTTATTTTGAGTCATTTTTTGAGTAAAAAAGAAAGTCTAAATTCTCTGATTTCAGTTTCTTAAATGTGAATATTTTCTGGTTTCTTTACTCCTCTCTGACAGTAAACTGAATATTTTTGAGTTGTGGACAAAACAAGACATTTGAGGACTTTAATCAATATTTTTCACTATCTTGTGACATTTCATGGTCCAAACAACTTATCGATTAATTGAGAAAACAATCAACTGATTAATTGATAATGAAAATATTTGTTAGTTGCAGCCCTAAAAACACTTTATTAGGCAAAATAATTTCACCATTTTTTATGTTGAGGTAATCCAAAAGTATGAAAAAGTAATCAAGTTACATTACTTTAATATTATGATACTTGAATTACATTACTGACTACATTGTTAACAGGTAATTAGTAACTGTATGAGAATACATTTTTAAAGTAACCCTCTTGACTCTGGTAGTATTATGGTAATAACAATCCCACAAATCATGTCTCCCTCAGGGTGCGTTCACAGACACACCCTCAGTCTCAGTCTGATGTGTCCAGATGTTGGTGGTGGTGGTGGTTCATGCCTGCCTCTCTTCACTCCCAGCACATTCCTCCATCGTCATGTCATGTAAAACCCTGTTTTCTCTGCAGAATCACCACCAGTCTCCACCCTGAGGGGAACCCTGCCAGTGGAACTCAGCAAATTGTTCCTCCAAAACTTTTTTACTTGATCATTGTTGCATTAACACGAGTCACGGGCTCCATTCCAACTCTTAATTCCTGCCTTTTCTTCACAAATTCATTAACTCATTGGCACACTGTTTTAATTTAGATGTATTCCTCATCCTCTCAGGCATTATTAATGTTACTTACATAATGATGGTATGGCTCTCTGTATTTATCATCCCCCTCTCCCCAGAACATCTCCCTGCAGTGACTGCACTAAATGAGCTTCCTGCACCTCCGCCTGACTTTGCTTTATTACTCAAAGTGCTGTAATGCTGTAATGCAGTGGTGATATATGGGCGGGGGTGATGGAAAATAGTTGCATGAGCAAAAATAAAAAGTGTGACAAAGGTCAGTATTTATGGACGTACCAGTTTGTGCTGCATGTGCTCTGCATCATGACCTTATAGACATGCTAATGCTAGGATCACATGACAGGATATTTCTGCCCTCTGAGATGATCACTGCGTCACAGGAGGTGATCATACAGTCACACAGACCACATGTTGGATCCCAACCAATCAGAGCTTGTATGACGTACAGTGACTTTCATCTAACGGCACCAACAACCATCCTTCACCTATTAAAAATACCATTATCACCATGTAAAAATACTTCAATTAAAGGTGCAAATGTATTATCTGCAGAATGTAGTTAGAGTAAAAGTACTCCCTCTGCAGTACAATGTCCCTGTGACTGATGTGATCCTCTCTGACATTAGATTGTTAACCCTCTATGGTACGCATTATGATGCCAGTGAGGTAAAAAATGTTTGGAGTGTTTTTATGTCTCAAAATAGACTAAATAAACATAATTTGAAGAATTTTTATTTTTATTTTTGGAAGTTTTTGGGGTTCGTTGCCTGTAGGCAACATTGTACTATAATGGTGCATAAGTGAAGGATGTTCCAGCACTTTTTCCACTCCAGATTCTTGGCCTTTTCTATTGCTTCTGGAAGAGGAATTGCAAACCAGCAAACTTGCTGAGCATTCAATAAAAATATACAGAATAATTCACTATAATTGTCTTTTACAATGCACCCCATCTTGTGCTGTACTAGAAATACCTATCACTGTACTGTCACTTTGGCTGCCCTCATCCTCATCCATGTCACTTTCATCCTCCTCATCAGTCTCCCTTTCTCCTGGCAAGTATTCTTTAAGATCATCCTCGTCACTACTTAGTCCTAGGTCATCGTCACTGTGCTCAGCTAAGCTGGAAGTTTAATTTCTACCCTTTTCCTTAGAGGAGCATAGAATGAGGCTGAATTCATTCTGTCAATGAATGAAAATGTGTGTAAATTATAAGAAAACAGGACAGGCAAACTTCACTAGTAGACTATATAGTAATATAATATAATATAATATAATATAAAATATCTTAAACACACACTACCAAAATCTTATGCTGCTATAGTGATTCCATAATGGTTCACTGTTGCATAAAGGCAACATTGCAATTTTCCATGATGGCACGTTGTTGCCTCAGGGCAACAGCTGCATTTTAACATGTTTCCAGTATTAAATTAGTAAATAAGTTGCATGAAACTATCAAAACTTAAAGTTTCCTCACCTATTAGTGTGAAGACATTTTTTTCCAGGTGGAAAAGGGACAGGAAATAACTTTTTGAGAGTCTTTTTTTGCAGCAAGATAGCAGAGCTGTCTCCTTAGAAAAAGCCCACCAAGAAGGGTTTCAAAGTGGCTTCCTGGAGGTCATGTGACAAATTAAAGCATTGTTACTGGTTCCCTATGGTTTTCCCTCTTTTTTAAAGTATTGCATCATTTAAAGGGATGCATTGTGGAGATGTGACAGGGCAAAAATGGGTTTGTTGCCTGAGGGCAACACGGTACCATAGAGGGTTAACATCGAGGCCTCAGTGTTAGAGCAGAGTTTTGCTGCTGTAGCTGCTGGAGGTGGTCGGACAAGTTACAACACCAAGGGTTTCATTTGGAACATGGGCTTAGGACGTAATTTTAATCTTAAGAAAGACCAGGTATAACCAGGTGTAAGTAGTTATTTATGAAACCTTGGTCTAGTCTAGTCCACTTGAGTCAAGTCTAGACTTAAGAGATGTACCTGCTGGTTATGTTGCAGTTTGGAAAACATGCGTCCAAGTCTGCAGTGAACTTAACATCAGCTTTATGAACAAAGTGACAGGAAATATCAGTTAGAGATGTGAGAAAGTAATTGCAGCACTCTCCTAAACTGCATGTTTGTGTAACATTCTGGATTTTGTCATGCTGTTTCCTGTTTTATTTTGTAACGCTACCTCTTGTGTCATTTCAGTTTCCTGTGTTTTCCCGCCTCTCTTCAACCACACCTGAGGCCACGTACTTACCATCCCTGTGTATATATACTCCCACCAGCTCCATGTCTTTGCCAGATTGTCTTTGTTCTCTGTGACGTTACTTCTAGCTTTCGCTGTGTTTGGTTCCCTGGATTGTTTGGACTTAGCCTGTTTATTGGATTGTAGGATTGTGCTTTTTCTCTGTCTGTTTTGTTTGCTTTTTTGGATTCTAGTAAAGACAGTGATTTGTGTTTGAACCTCACTCTGCCTCCTAAATGTGTTTCTCTACACTTGAGTCTGAACCTACCAGAGTTCTTACAGTTTTTTTTGTTTTGTTTTTTTTAATCACCATTGGTAGACAGTAATGAAGTACATTTACTTGAGTAACTCCACTACATTTCAAAGACATATTGTACTTTTGACTCCACTACATTTATAGGAAGGTTGTTGTTACTTGCTCTTTTTTTCTTTTCTAAAATGCAACTGGTCACATGCTGTGTTCATGTTCCTGTGTAGCCAAGTAGCTCAACAGACCAGTGAGTTCTTGAAAGCAGAGTTGTAGTTTGTTCGTGGTGACAGACTGTACGGTAAATGTTGCAACTACTCGTAGTAAATGTGTGGGGAGGAAAAAAAAGCCCAGCTGTTTTGAGGTCCTTCTTGTTTTTGATTTTTAAAAGAAAGTACCCCAGTACTTTAACTCGAGTAAAATTTTGACTGAGCGACTTTCACTTGTAGTTGAGTAGTAATTGACCAGGAGTATCTATACATTGACTCAAGTACTGGGGTTGAGTACTTCGTCCACCACTGTTTGTCCCGCACTATTTACAATCTTCTCTACCACAGCCGGGAGCTTGCCTTCCGAAAAAAAAACCACCTAATTTCAAGGCAACTATTTTGGCTAAATGTTGAGCGTTAAGTCAAACTCAAACTCTCAAGTTTTGAAATAAGCTAAAAAAAACCTATTTCATTTTCTTCCTTCCTTTATATAAACTCAAAATTTTGACTTTCAGAAACCCAAGACATTCTGTATTTTAAAAATTGTTCACCTGATTTATGACTATTGCTGCTATTGGTTGCTTAAAATTTAAATGGATGCAATTGAATTTATTAAATTATTAACCACTGTTCACTTTTACTTTAATGAATTTCCTAAATAATTTTTGAAATACAAAATGTTGATTCCAAAACTCAGATTCCCATTTTTCTACAAAAGAAGAGAGAATGACAGAGATGGTTTGAAAAACCTTTTAAAAGTTTATTTCAAAACATAAGTTTAAATTTGATACAAAACTCAAACATTAGTGAAGACAGCTGCCTTAAATTATGAGTTTTCTCAACTTTCTTCTCCAGTGTTCCTGACAAAATCCTCATCTGTGCTGCACTACTTCAGGGGAAATCACTGACTGTAAGGAAGGTGCATCAATAAGTTAAGTTGAGATTTACGGATCACAGGTGACGAAGTTCCCAGAACCTGAGTAACTTTTTTTATGCTCAGTATCTTTCATGAATCGAACTTAGGCACACTGATGGAAATCTTTAGACTCAGTTCAAGTCCAAAATGAAGCCCCTGAAGTGGACTTCAGTGATTTCATGTGACAGTAACTTCATCATTTCTGTTATAACAGCTAATATAAATGTCAGAATTTATCAACCTTAAGGCAGAATTCACATAAAAGTAGTTTCAGGTGAATGTGGTGTTGAACAAGTGACGACTTATGACGCTGGTATAAGCAACTGTAAAATGGATTAGAACTGTACACTGTGATGAGAACTGTCAGTGTGTGTATACAGTCTATGTACTGAAAAACACATTTACAAAAGGCTTGTGGTGTTCTTTACAGTTTATTACCAAAAATAAAAAAAAAAATGTAGTGCAGTTGCTTGCAAATGTGCATTTGATAAAGCTTCATTAGTACCAGAAGCACAGAGGCAGCAGTCACAGACAGAAAAAAGCTACACAAACATGCAGATACACTGCTGCCTGCCACAGTGCACACAGCTGAAACTCCCTCCACACCTGCATGTCACTGCTCTCTATGTTCCACAGTCTGGTGAAGATTTATTAAATGTGTTTACAAGCAACTGCCTCCAATCTGCTTAATGATTATGCTTCTCATTAGTCTTTACTTTCCACCAAGTTACTTTTTTTTTTTTTTTTTTTTTTTTTTTTACCAGATGTGTAAATAAAAGAAGACGCAGGTTTAAAAAATGTTCTTGTTCCTTTAATGCAAAAGTGTATGTTGCCATTTTACTCAAACCGGGTTACAAAAGTTTTTGCAGAATGCTTCACAACACAAAGTTCATGAATGGCTATAAAAATATAATCAATGAACTTAACATTTACATGGCACTCCTATTTACAGTCCATCTACACAGTAGTGATTATTCATGTTTTTCTTGAAAATGAGTGTGTCTATCCCGAGAACCCCAGAGAAAGCACTTATTTACAAGAGAGAACCTCAGCTCCAGTCAAAATGCATTGTTCATGTTCATAAACAAATACAATTCATTACAGCAAGTAGATTGGTGTTTTCAAAGTTATTCTATAAAATTGAGATAGTTTTCATATTCTGTTTGAGACCGAAAAGCCGGACTTTGGTCCCACAAACAGAGTCTCATTTTTTTTTTTGGATGGTTCAGACATTCGGACCAATTATAAGAAAGTGTGACAGGATATGAGAGCCAGAAGAAGGAAAAACAATGCACCAAAACAAGATGAGACACGGGACCAGATGGGGACAGAAGGAGACCAGAAGTTTAATTGACATCTGGTCTGACAACTTTGTAAAGAGTCAACTAGAAAAAAAAAACATGGACAATGTGGACAATTTTCAGTTGTAGTTTCACTTTGGTGCTGCTGGTAGTAGTGTCATAATAATATGTTTCTTTGTTCGTTCTTTCCATAAACAGCTTGATTCAGACTTTTAGGTGTAAAGGCAGACTAAGATTTTGGATGGATTCTTGAAGAGATTATGGCCGTCTTTTTCGCTGCTACAATGAAAGGGACAGATTTTGCCGTACCGTTCAACGTACATCCATCCATTATACGTTGCCATCTCTGCCAGAGTTTCAGCCAGGGGAGTTTTGGATGAAGTATGAATTCAGTGTTCTTCTTGGGTTTTCTTGAGTTTTGTCTGGTTCCAAATGTGGCAACAATCCACTTGTTGAACCTCAGTCTGCCGTGTTTCATTTTTCATTCACCACACACACACACTTTGCACCTTCATCGCTCAGCAAAGTTGGTGGCACCATTCCATTTGCATGACTTAGACGGCAGAGCCTCCAAGTTACTGTACTTACTGTATTATTGGCCAGAAGTACTTGTTCTTGTTAATTTATTAATTAAAGAGTTCAGTGTGATCCAACAACGCGCACACAGCTGTTTAATATGTTTGACGAAGTACACTTGGCTTATATATTTTTATATTTTCCCATATGTTCTCAAGCAGTGGTTCTCAAACAGGGAGCCATGAGGCGAGTCCAGGGGTGCCTTAGGATTTTGTGACCAGCATACATTACACAACTCATCAAAAACTTTTTAACAATTAATCAATTAATCATCAACTTTTCTGATAACAGATTAACTGTTTTGTGTCATTTTTTTAACCAAAAAGAAAAAAAAAAGAAAAAATTCTGTAATTTCAGCTTCTTAAATGTGAATATTGCCTGGTCCTCTCAGACAGTAAACTGAATATCTTTGGGTTGTGGACAAAACCAGACGTTTGAGGACGTCATCTTCGACTTTGGGAAACACTGATCAATATTTTTCACTTTGTTTGACATTTTATGAACCAAATAACCAACCAATAAATTAAGAAAATATTCAACAGATTGATCAATAATGATGATAACTGTTACAGGAAACACTTGAAAAATAGGTCCAAACATGAAGCACACAGACGTTGTGTTTGGACCCATTTTCAACTGACAAATCTGTGACAGGATTAATTAATTAAGAAAAAGACCAATAGATTGATTCACAATAAAAATAATTGGTTGCATATCTAAAAGAGTTTCTTTTAAAAAAAAATCCTTCAAAGAGAAGCCCAGCTGTCATCATTTTGCAGTTGTTCGATGGTGATGTTGTCTTGACCCTTGGTGTGCCTTATGCAGAAACAGTATGAAAACCACTGTTCTAAACGTACGGGGAAAACGTTTTCCTGTTATATCCTGAGGAAAAGTCTGGACAGGCATTCCAGGGAATCCTGTTTCTTTGGATTAAACATGCTGCATGGTGCCAAACAGCTAAATTCAGTACAGAAAAGGGTTATGGGTATGTGACTAGAGGGGAGGCTTCAGACTGGCCTGTCCCGTTTGATATCAAGAGCTCCCTGATAGTTCGACATGAGGCAGCAGATGACCCACAGCTGATTGACTGAGCCCACCATGGACAGAGGAACAGGCCCGTCCCAAATGTGGTACTCCTTCACCCTGTGTATGACTTTCTCTGCTAAATTCAGGCAGGCAAAAGCCTGGAACCTCTGGGCGTCCTCCATGCTGGGGTGGGGAGGTTTCTTCAGTCGAGGGATGATGAGCGTTGCCCCCACCTCTGACAGCATCCCCGTAATCTGGAAACCCTTGTGGGTCACCACTCCGTCTCCGGGCTCCATCAGTTCCAAGATCTGTGATTTCTGAGTTAATTCTTCATCTGATATGGAGCCTGCGTACAGTTTAGACACGAATGTGATCACGCCACATGGAGCAACGCCAATCAGACCTTTAAAGCTGCTGTGGTTTTTACATTCGGAAACTTTCTCTGACCGCAGTGAGACGGAGGATGCCGTTTCACAGAGGATCTCGGTACTGTCGATGCTCACCCTCGCCTGAGGGCAGTAGAGCCTGAATTTGTCAGGCATTGTGGCCTGAACTTGCTCTCTCGTCATCCACAGCGGCAGTGAACCAAGAACCTGGTAAAGGTAGCTCGTCCACGTCAAGATGGTGCACCTAACTGTGGACAAGCTGACCTGAAAGATGGACGACAAAATTTTCTCTTGAAGCCCAGCTGCAATGCGACAGAGGAACATGAACAACTCATCGACGAGCGGAAGTTCTCGCTGAGTACCGGGTGTCACTGGTGCTGTTCGCTGGGCCTTGGACCAGTACACAAGCCTTGAATCAGAGGGGTAAACCGACTCCCAGAACACAGTAAAAACCTCTTTCGAGCTGAATCTTGTGTAGTACTGAAAGTCCTCGTCTGTGTTACAAAACTTGAAAATCAGTGGCTGCTCCTTCTTAGCTGTCAGCTGCTCGAGCTCAATTTTTAGTGTCAAAACTTG
The DNA here is from genome assembly GCF_056507025.1 of Lutjanus erythropterus. NCBI lineage: Eukaryota > Metazoa > Chordata > Actinopteri > Lutjaniformes > Lutjanidae > Lutjanus > Lutjanus erythropterus. Next base: position 30,237,544 of record NC_139333.1, on the reverse strand, counting down.
CAGCTCCAACTCTTCAATTCTGTGATTGGCACTCTCCAGTGTACCTTCAGGAGAACAAAGAGTACCCTGATGAGTATCACAGTCCATTTTCACTTCACAGTAATAACTGACTCTTACAAGGTGAAGAGTAATAAAATTAAATAAAGTTTACAATGAAATGTCTGTGGAGGTTCTAAGTCATTCAGGTCATGTTCATATCTTAGACTATTCAGAGGGTTTGTTAGAAAAAGACTTTAAGTTTTAATCCTCATCACAGTTGGGTACTGAACTCTGCACCGACAGAACTACTTTGGTACTACAGAGTGGGGATGTTCCTGTTTCCCTGTTGTTTAAACACAAATTTTAATTTAGACTAGTCGATGAGTAACAGTAAGAAAACACCGGCAAAGCAGCTATTAATTATTACAATTATAATATTAATTGATCATGTTAAACACTGTCTGAATAATACTATGTATTAAGAGCCATTTGAAGCTGTTAATCACAGTCTACATTCGCCAAATCGTGTTTGAAATGCTGCTGCAATGTGGTACTTTGCGCTGTGCAATACAAACACATTAACCTACAAAACATGACAACTCATAAAATGCGTCACTTTTTCAGACTGAAAAGGACCACAGTGTCTGTGGATAAACTACATTCTTTACCCAGAGCTGACATTAGCTGCCAGCCTGACAGACAGTGTGGCTAATGTTAGCAGTGCAGCTGCTGCTGCTCTGCTTGCAGATTAATGTCTGTATCTGTGCTGCATGTGGTCACATGTTGCTCCATCGAGGGGTTATATACAAGTTTATTATGTCGCAGCCTACATTCAACTTAATTTTCACCTTGTAGATTAAAACACTGCCAAACTGTGCTGGTTTTACAAGCTGTCATCTGTCCGACTGATACAAACATCCGGGGTTACGTGGACAATATGGGCACACGAGGCTACCTGTATAATGGCGCCGCAGCCCCAACTAGTGGCAGGCAGCTGCATAACACCTTAGAGGCAACAGTTAACTGGCATTGTACATGAATAAAATATTGATAAATAGTTTAACTGACTAGTATTTCTGGTGTCAACAAGCGAGACTGCTGATGTTTAATCGTTTAGTTGACTACTCGCACACATCCCTACTACGGAGAACCAAATTTTGATACCTGGGCGCCCAACTGGAGAAGCAAGTAACTGAAGAGTGAAGAGAGAAAGTGTGGTGAAACTTTAAAAAACACCAGATGACACTTGCTGCAATATTTATAATGTGAAATGCAAAGCTGGTGAGGGCAACATGTGTAATCAAACAAAATATAAAAGCTGAAGAGTGTACAGCTAATGTTAGCACCAGCGACAGTACATAAAGATGAACGTCACGTCTCCAACTGTACGAAAAATGGGACTACCTAAAGACTTGGTATTTAGCAACGATGAGTGTGGTTTTGCAGAACGTAGCAGTGCATGCTTCATCCAGCTCATGAATGAGCTCCATGACCTTTCAGGCTGTGCTCTAACACTACAAAAATTGGAGTGAGAATCAAAATAAAAGCTAATTTTATTTAGAAAGCTTAGAAAATTAGCCAGACTAGACTGAATAATACACACATACTAGGGCTGAACGATTTTAGGAAAAGATCTAATTGCGATTTTTCTGGCAGATATTGCGATTTCAATTCGATTCACGATTTTTTCTTCAAATCAAGCTTCAGTGCAATATTCACAATGGATAGTAACATTTACAATCATTATTAATTATTCAAACTAGGTATTTGTGAGGGCTTAAAGAAAAATAACATTAAGAGAAAAACTACTGACTATACTGAAGACAGTTCGCACACATCATCACATTAAATCCGTATAAATAAATAAATTAATAAACAAACACACACACACACACACACACAGGTCTGGTCCATTCATTAAGTTCCATATGACGTTCGCTGCATTGTTGGTTATGATGCACGTCAGAGGAGTGTAACTACGATGCGAGATAAATGTGTTAGCGAGCTATGTTGAGTCTAAATCCAGGGTTTTCAGTGTCACGAAAGTGGCTCTCTTTTAACCTGCTAGATCACCGTGGTAATTTATGCTAAACTCATGACCTGGTCGGGAGCAGGTTATGTTAAGAGTTTCAGATTAAATCGTCTGTAAAACGCGCCGTTCTTTAACTTATAAGTGTCCTAACAAGGTTGTTTATGAGCGATATAGCTTTTAAACTGAGGGAAGACATTAAAAATGAAAAGCTGCTGAGCTGTATGTTCGTAATATCACCGAACGAATCCATATAATGTAAAAAAGGAACAGCGGCACAAACGGTATACATCGCGCTGTCATGGTAACCTCCGTTTGGTGATGCAGAGTCATTTTTCCCGTTTGCTCCAGATCATATTAACACTTTAAATTGACATGGTATATAATCCACACACTAAAATAATGATGAAGCAACTACAGACACTTTGAATACTTTTTACTGTTATCTGTTTTGTCTTGGTGATATTGCAGCTCAGATCACTGATTAGAAAATTCATCATCATTTATCACGGAAAATCAAATCAAATCAGTAACACTCATTTTACGTTCGTTTAGCCAAAAACTTCAGTGATGTCCACGTCTCTGTCATCAAAGGACAGTGTCAGACAGACTTCATCATGTTTAAATCTGCTGTATGGAGTTTTATTGTTTAATGTGCAGTTTTCATGTTAGAATAAACGGCAGCATTAAGACCGCATTTAGTCCATCAGTCATTTTCTGACAGCATTCTTCTTCTCCTGCTTTATTTGCAGCAACAATGTTGCTTTTTGCCGTAATGTATTTAGTATACTTTCCACAGCTCATAATTATAACAACTTGATCTTAAGTGGCTCGCGATCACTTCATTTCATGCGGAAGAAGAGTCAAATGACGCAACAAACGCCCCTTTTATGTGAGCGCGCACAGAGTCTGAAGACGAAAGCCTGGATTAAGAAAGTGAGTTGATAACCACCGTCGTGATATCCGTTATCTCTGATTGAGGTTTTAGGCTTTGTCGATCCAGATCATACAAAGAAAGCCTGGCTGTGTTGAGCTTGCTTCTAGTACAGCCCTCAGGAGCACTGCAAAAAACCGCAGCTTTGGCGATCACGTGATCGCGTTGTCTGAAATTGCAATTTTGATCAGAAAACGATAAATCGTTCAGCCCTGACACATACAATATGATATCTGTTTAATTGATGTTTGTATGTAAATGATATTAGTCTACCTTATCAATAGATTTAGTTCAGAGGTGTAGTGAGAAGCAAATCCAAGAAAACTTTGTCTATCTACCTGTTTGAAACAAGGCAGAGTTTACTCACCTATTTTCAAATTAACTATCAGTCAATGAGAGGAAACATGCCTGTGTTTTTACCAGTACATCCCTGATTTTGGATTTATTTAAACGTTATGATGGTCAATTTGAGAGGTTATTGACAGTCAGGTGAAAGTCACTTAAGTCAGAAATCAGTGAAGTCTGATGTTGGTAAAGGGTACAGCTGTGCAAGGAGCCAAAAATCAGAAATGTACCATCATGAATTGATGATCATGACAGATAAAAAGTCATCTGTTTGAAGTTAGAGTCTGTAGGTTTAATTTTGGGATTAAGGCAAAAATTAGGTCACAGTTTTGCTAGCTGACAAGACTGCAGATGTTACTGAACAGTTCTGTGACTAAAATATCTGTCTCAGTAACAGACTCTCTTCTCCTCCATTAAACGTTCGTCACTTCACTGCATTATTATAAATCATGATGAAGTGTCTCTCCTCTTCATCTCCTCGATGTGTGTCAGTGTGCAGTTTGTTGTGGTCTACAACATCCTCACTGGTGTCAAGTGAGTGGCACTGATGTAAATTATCCTGCTTTCTTAATACAAAAACATGAAAATCGTGCACCGTTTAGTCATTATATAGACAGACCTGAAAAAAGGTGAGGATTTTTCCCCTCAGAGGACAATATTTCATTAAAGAAATAAATTATTATTAATAGTAATACTAAAGAAATAAAAAGATGAATATAAATAGTGACCTTTTCCTAAAATACTGCTGATTCTACGGTGTTGAAAACTTTAAATCTGAAGCTTGCAGTGCACCATAGAAGCTTCATTTGATGCACGTGAAATGAAGCCTTTAGTGCGTTTTGGCCTTAATGCAGGACGTTAGGCTCCACCCCGCAGCAAGTTTTTAAGAAGTACAAAATATCCTGGATAAGGGCGCTGCCATCTTGCGCTGGTGATGTCATTTGGAGCCAGAGCCTGTGCAGCAGTGACCAGTGTTGGAGCCGTGGTATTGAGCTCCTGCCCACACATACTATATCACCAAATAAATTAAAAGGAAACCGAACACTGACACTTGAACAAAATTTAGCATGTTAAGAACTACCTAAAATGACAGAAACCGTCTTTGTCATGTACTTTGATGTTTTAGTTTGGCCCATGAGATATCGAGGTGCGCTCGATCATAAAAGACTCATGGATCACACCAAGCACAGCCGCACACACAGACTCACCAAGTGAGGCTCAAGCAGGCGTTTTCATTTTGTGCTAAAGGCAAAAGCAAAAAGGCTCCAACTTATTTTACTTCTTTATCTAAAAAGCCAACTATTCAGTCAGATAGCAAATTATTATGAAAGTAATGCAATAGAATTTCGAGCAGTTTCAAGCCCTTTAAAAAAACATTAAAATTCAAGCATTTTCAAGGATTTCCAGCACCTGTACAACCCCTGTATTTTGTGTGGTGTGTAAGATGTTGTTAATAAATAACACAAAGTTTGGACTTATTTTTTACAGCTTGAGTTCCATTTTTGTTATTACAGAGAGGGTAAAGTATCTGTGTTGTATTGGTTCAAATTCAGTTCAGATGAGGATCAAAACTTTCAAGTCTCTTCACACTCCAAGTGCTACTACCAGTTAGTTACAATTTAAGACAATGCCACACATTGTTTCTGCAAAACAGAAAAAGCCCTTAGTCTAATAAGCCTTACTGTCATACTTACCAGCAGGACGATGGCAGGCATAGTCGTGATCTCTTGCCACTGGATCTGTAGGTGGCGGCTCCTCTGTGCTGTCCTCTGGGACAGCCACTTCCTCAGACTCATCAGAGACGGCAGCGTGAAGACGCTTTCTTGACCGATGGAACAATGACTCCCAAGCCCTTGAGTCTCCTAGAGGTGTAAAATATACATAAAATCACATGTATATAAAATTGTAAGCATCTAAAATATTAATAACCTAATATAACAAATTATTGTGATCTTCATTGTAAAACATAATGTGTACAAGGTTGAACACTGTCCTCTTACCATAACCCCAGTCATTCCAGAGGAATCTAGACGGCACTGCTCCTTGTATAAGCTGGATTTTCTTTTGGTCAGATATAAATGTATCCTCTGGGCCAAAGTGTTGATTACACACGTAGGAGCCCCCGAGGTAGTACCTGAAAGAAGACCCCTGATCTCTTTTAACTGCCCTCAACCAACGGGCGCACATTTCTGCGTCCGAAGGAAATTTGTGGAAAGTCAAATTGGGACATTTTAGTGTGGTATTTTTACAAAGGGGAACACTGCAGTAGCATCTTTTTTTTGATGGCAGGTCCATGATCGCTGGACGGGCTGCTGTTGAGAGATGGACACAAGGAGAAAGAAAAGAGTCAAATGAAATGGTTTAGCTTGAATTCACTGAGTGAGCATCAGGGTTAGAAATTAATATTTAAAGTGTGAAAATCTACCAGCCACTGACAGAAGTGTTCAAATTCACCAGCCACTGAATAGCAAATTATTATTTTGTGTCTGAAATCTACCAGCCACTTTCACATGCAAATATCTCCTCCCATTTAATTTTGTTTTTTTAAGTAAAGGACGCTACCCTCTCCCTTGTGCTAAAGAGGGTGTCTCCAATCAGAAGATGAAGTGAAGCCATCAGTCACAAAAAGAGATTCAGAAAAGATCATTTTGTCACAGGTGAATGCGCACTTTTATGTGTGTGCATGAAATTAAACTTGTGGTTTCCAGCAGCAACCTGTGTCACACATAATTTTAATACACAACAATGATTATCTAATCTGTCAGTAAAGGTTTAGTTACAACTCCGGACCAAAGTCCAGTGTTGAATTTGACTACTTTATATGGTTTTTTTTTGTTACAATCTCTAAAAGTTAATGACAATAGTCTCTGAGGTGTCAGGCATGACTGTTTGGTAAAAGAAAATGACTGACAAGCCTCACAGGTCTGGTAGGAGGGCCTCTTTACACAATTTTGCTAAGCATCCTGGGGAGTTGCATGCTGATCCCAAATATTGTGCTGATGCTGCCAAAACCTTCAGTTGGGAGCACCAGCGCTCCTGGTAGGGAAAGTTAGTCTGAAGCCTTGCATGCTAATTCTAAACAACAGTTTGAAACAGGTGAGTTATTATACATCAACATAAAAAAAACAAATCTTAAAAGTCTTTAAATCTGAAGTAAATTTTCTACAACTCGTGGTACAGGGAGCCATGCAGCAACAGTGCTAACTGCTAAAGTTGCTGCTAGCTAGGCTGCCAGCTAGCCTACTTTCCCAACAATTTAAGTGGGCCTGGGTGATATTATGGATCAAGCAGGTCCTGACTGACAACAAGTTGTGTACTCCAAAGGATGGAAGTGGTTAGGGTGATAAAATAAGTTTGCTGTATTAGTGCTTCGGCATAAACAAAATCACAATATTTTTTGAACAAATAATCATCAGTAATGTGGATATAATGACTAAGTGGGTAAAGAAAAATAACAGAATATTCAGAACAGTCTATTAAGTTCAGAAAATGATGCCACTTTACTGTAATGCAGCCTTTAAAAACCAGGAAAGACAACAGCTATCAGTGTTTCCTCTAGGATTTTTTTCAGCAGCGGGGGCAGGCGTTCTTCTTAGAGAAATATTTCAATAAACTCATCTGAAAAATTCAGTCAGTTGTTACATAATGGCGTGTAGATATTAACGTTAGCCTAATACTATCAATTAGTTTACTCACGTTAGCGACACTGAGTTGGCACTGGGCCAAATTAACTTAAACTACCGATAAGTTACGTAACGTTAGCTGGTCATCAACATATTGTGAACGTCTGTTTAACTTGTAAAATCTATGTCGAGTTATCTCAAGCTAATAACTTACGTCTACCTCTTCTCCGGCTGGTAATTCACTGCTTTATTGTTTATTTGTAATTCGGGAATTCGATCCTCTGACTCTGCCCTGTCGCCTAGGTGCTTGACGCGCTTGACGACCGCGCCCCCCAAACAACGCTAGCATCATGCAAATGAGCATGCGCAAGTATATTTCCATACTGAGCAAGATAGTTATCTGCAGTTTATCTTAGTGCTTGAAAGTACCCGACAGGAGTCTGTTTTGAAGGTGGAGAGATGCGGCGGTGGTGTATTTGCGTCAACAATAATAATAAAAAAAAAAAGAAATTTGAAGGAGTGGCGGCTAGGATTTAGGAGTGGCCAGCCGCCACTCCTAAATGAATGTAGAGGAAACACTGGCTATGCAATATCATGATGTAAGGACAACTAAAGTCTAAGAAATACATATATACAATACAATATTGATATACTGCCCAGCCCTACATCTCAGACATTTCAAGCATCATCAGACTTACAAAGGTTCTGTGCTGTTGCAGAATCAGGATCTGTTCCTTCATCCTCTCCACCAGTAGGGGCCATTTGATTTTGCTGTTTAGGAGGCGTGCTGAAGTGGTCTGGGACTTGGAAGGTCTTCCCCTCATTCCAGGCGAATCGTGTCGGACCAGCTTCTTTACCATTTGGGAAATGCCAACTGCAAACTCGAGAGTTGCAGTTTGGGATGTAGTTTTCACGTCTGTAAAATAAGAAATACATTACTTCAACACATCCAGGACACTTGAATCAGTCATTACACAGACCAGGGGCGTCCAATACGAGGGTAATTCAAAAAGTTCTGAGACAAATTGAAAAAAAACTTTATTTATGAAAGATACAAAATTATTTTTCAACATAAGATCCACCTAACTCAATACACTTCTGCAAGCGATGTTTCCACCGAGAAATTCCTTCTTGATAGAATTCTGGAGCTTGTCTAGTCAACCAGGTCACAACCTCCCTCTTCGCTTCAAGTATGGACTGAAATCTTGTTCCTTTCAAATGTTCCTTCAACTTTGGAAATACGGCTCGAGAAGGTGAAGAGTCTCCATAAACATTTTGCAAAGCTTCAATGATTTCTGTAGGTTTCCATTGAAGTTTTGTTAGAAATTTGATGTTTGCTCGAACTTCAAATTGGCTCATTTTGGACGGTCAAAAAAGTTGGTTTTGTAATATGTAACCTGGAACATTGAATAACAAAGTTAGAATGCTGTAACTTGTCAAATTTGTTTAGAAGTCATCAGTGGTACGATTCAAGGTCATTTTGTTACACTATTTTGACTCAGTTTGAATTTATGTCATTTGTCTTAGAACTTTTTGAATGCCCCTCATATAAACTTGAGTTGGTTTTTTTTTTGAGCAATTTTAAAAAAAATATCCTGCTGATGAAGAACAGATCAACAGATAGAAACAGAGGGATGCAGGTGGGTGGGGTGAGCCAGTGTGTGTGTGGCAAGAAGCAAAAGGTGTAGTTTGTGACTAACCACTAAAAAAAAGGTGGAGACATAAAATTAAAATGGTCAATCAGCTTTGCAGATGTGACTCGTGGGATCACGGATTACTGTAGAAAGTGAGTTTGCGAGGAGGAAAATCATGATGCCAGGTGAAAGTGTAACATTAAACATTTCATTACTACAGCAGTTAGACAGTAATAATGCATGTTACATACAAGACACATTTGTCAGGTCTGAAAGTAGTGCAGCAGGGTCACATTTTACTGATTGTGAACTATGTAAATTAAAGAAAAGGCTTTTATATTATATTTATGTTCAACTACACTGCAAGACGACTCTGAACTGTAAATGAAAACTAGAGCTGAAAACAAAGTTAACTTTTATTTGATTTGATTTTAAAAGTCTTTGCTGTTTAACTGTAAATTAACGTTAGCTTTTATGTTTCACTTCATTTTATGTCAAACAGGGCACTTTTACTTTAAAAAAAAATATGTTGGTAAAGGGATAATTGTCATTTTCTTCAGTAATAATTATTAGAACCCTTAAAATATGTTGCTTGTAAAAAATGTTTGCTTGACCCAAGAGAAGTCTCAGTATACATGCACATGTGGCAGTGGTTAATTCTGTGTTGTGTTTAAACGCCCACTGCAAGATAGCAGTGCTGTTGTCTATCACGCCTGTTCTGATTGCATAAATAAGTAAACTTTGGTGAGTTTTTTATACAATGACGGCTTTCTTAAAATTTGATTTCAAAGAAGAGCAATGCATCATCTTGCTTTAAGTATCACAATACACTGAACCATAACCCCTGCAAAAAATATTGCATCTATCACAGGACTTTTGCTGGGCCTTGTGTCAAGAGGACAGGCAGAGCTGAGACACACAGCTGCACACACAGACAGCTGCCGAGAGACAAGGAGCTCTGGAGAAGAGGGACTGGGGGAGACAGGAGGTTCTGGAGGAGTCACACAGGATTCTGCTCTGAAGCAGACCTGTTTACAGGCAGGAGGAGAAGTCAGAGTTTACATTGCAAACTTCTGGGATTAAAAACTGTGTTCTGCTTCTCATTTCTTAACCTGACGACTTCGCTAAAGTACCTCATTATAATGCTGTTTTCGCTCACATTTTTCCTTTTCAAAAAACTGTGATTTGGATAATGCATTTGACCATATTGCAATTTTGATCTTACTGCAATTTACTGTGGAGTCCTGTTTACTCTTTACCATAAGAAAGCCTGTCTGCTAACACTGACTGCTGACTAGAGGCGAAAAGCACTTTAAAGTAATTTAAAGTACATATCTGCCTCATGAACACACAGAGAGGACTGAGGAAAAAGAAGAGAAGCTGGACAGAATTAATTAGGGGAGGGCAATACCATAATATTTCAATCTAATACCATGTCATTTAGGGGCAGATGCTTTATATTCTTAAATAAGCCATATGTATTTTCATGTAGGGGAGAACAGTGTGCCATTATTTATGAGGTGAATGCATCATCAGTAAACTAAATCTGCCTAAATATGGGAATCCTTTCACACTTACACTAAAATATTATTAATGTATTATTATAACGTCATATTCAGACATTTACATACCTTTCTACCACACACGCTTTCATTTACAGCTGTGAAATATCTCCATGCGAAGCTCATGCAAGCTGATCATGTTTAGACACAGAGCTGCTCAGATCGTCCCCAATAACTCAAACCGATTCCAGCAAGTAACCACTATCGTGTACGACTTCTCGCGATTATAACAAACCAAATGTCAGAAAGATCGTTCAAAATCTAGTGAGTTAGAGTTGATGCTCATTGTATTGTTTACAAGCGGATGTTGGTCTCCCTAATACGGCAGGGCCATGCAGCAGCGGCTGATGACGCATGTCTGAATCTACCATCAAAATGACAACACAAGTCGTTCTGTGCTAACAGCAGAGCCAAACGTTGTTTCACCTCGTAGTTTCTCTCTTCCACTATCGTAAAATCGTCCGCAGCTGCACAACATTGTGGTTTGTCATTTGTTAACCAGTTTCTATGCTAACAACTATGTTAACATTGTATACGCGTGTTTATAGTAGCTAGCATATCGGTAAGTTAGCTTAATGCTAAATGCCTTGTGAGTCAGAAAACCAGAAACTGTTCAGAAGTTTCCTCAAGAGTTGTAACTTACCTGATCAACTGCAGCCACCTCTTCTTTTCGTTCTCGTCGCAGGGAAAACGGTAGAACGACAACTGGAAGTACTGTTTAGTCTCAGACCTGTTTAAACAGTATGGAACACAGCACTGCGGCATGATGAAAAACAAGAACCTCAGGCGGCTGGACCCGGAAATGGTTTGACCGCGGGATTGAAACGTCACGACTAACGTCAGCCGACGTTATGGTCGCGCGTTTATGGCATGTGAGCTTGATTTTCATCAGAGTATATTCATAATTATTAACTAAGTACTGTATCAACCGTAGGTTAATTATAACTAGCAGTGGCGTTGATAAATGAATCGTTTATAAAGATGCTGTGGTAGCAGCACTTGGTTTACATATCCTCTTCCTCCTCCTCCTTTTCTTCTATTCCAGCAGAGTTTTTCTTCTTCTTCTTTCGACTCGGCAGACTCGACGCTACAGTGGCGCATTGCTGCCCTCTACCGTTTGTTTTTTAAAGTTCATTGACAGTTGTTTATATTCTCTCATACTATCTAATGCTGTGCAGATATTTCAACAGTTTCTTCATATTAGTCCAGATGTTCAGGCTGAGTAAAGTGCGCACAGTAAAAATCACTTCTTCTTCTGCTGCTGCTTGGGAACTTATGCCGGTTGGCAAACAACTTTATGGTGCATTACCGCCACCAACTGGTATGGAGTGTGAATCTGGACTCTAATTTAGATTTCAGAATCAGAAATACTTTGCTGATCCCCGGAAGTCAGGGATTGTTTGTGTTACAGTTGCTCCCATTCAAGAGTAGAAGTATATATGCAAACATATAGAAATATAAAAATGGAAACAGAATTTGTAAGTATGTAAAAAACATGTAAACAATCTTGTTTATTATACCACTATATACAATAATATGGAAAAGTAGAAATAAAAGATGTAACAATATGTAAACGACAAAATATACAACAGTGGTACACATAATATTCTAAGAACAACAATAATGCTGAGATGTGGGATAATAATTCTGATTTAAAACATGTAAAGTAGAAGAGAAAAAAGAAACAAAGTTATTTTTTATTGTTCAACTAGGCATGTACAACATTAAGACAGTTAACAGAGATTTATTATCCTTGAGGATGAAGTGAACAGACAGTACAAGTGATACAAAAAATAAAAAAAACAACTAAGCAAGTGTTTTAAAACATTCATTCATTTCCAACTAGTAGAGGTCTTTGGCACATTTGGAATGTATCAGTTTAAGAGACTTGACAAAAAGTTGAATTTCATTAGAGTAGCCATGAAGATGGGCGGGGATTTAAAGACATTTAGCCTTGTAAATAAAATAAAGCTCTTCTTCTTCTTTTTCTTCTTCTTGGAATTAAAAAATATACAGAAAAAATTTATTATTTTAAACCTAACCATGCCAAGGTAAATCTTACCTGCCATTATCCCCAAGAGACCTAACAATGAAAAGTCCTGGTGTTTTGATTTTGACTTATTGCAATTTCTATTTTTTTTCTAAATTCTCTAGATATTGGCATAATATTGTTATCGTGAATTCTTTGGTTCACAATAAGTGGGATCTGAAAATCTAATGTCACGACAGCCCTGGTACACACACAGTGACACTTTTAATGAGAGCTCTGCCCACCTGTGCAATTTTTCTTTTCTTTTTTAGGCATATTTTCCATTCCATTCTCACTTCAGACATTTTTTATTTTAAAAATTACTGCTAAATTCAAGTGTTTGTGCTACCAATAGCAGAGAAAGGCCACACCAAGTATCTTGTTATGAATTACAAATAAATTTGCTCATCAAATTTTATTAGTTGTTTAGAATAAAATGTGTGAGAAATGTATTTGATTGTCATTTGTAATTTGAAAATACAAAAATATATTCTGTACAATAATAACTGATGATAAATGATAATTATGACATTTTAGACATTTAGAAGCCTCAATATGGGTCTGAACTTAAAGGAGTAATATGTAAGAATTATAATTTAAAACATTCAAAAATGAAGTAGAATTGAATGTGAAGATGTTTATGTATTTTGTTGAGTTGAGAGGCCCGCCCAGTTTTTTATTACCACATTGTACCTCAGGATGCCATAGTGACTGTCTGGCATCAGGACAAAAACATTCAAGGAGTTTTCTTGCAGTGTTTGGCTCCTGGCACCTGAGGCTGACCCCGCCATCAGCCCCGTTCAGGCCTCAGGATGTGGGCGCTGACTCCTGTCTGACCACACTCTCACTCCTCTCACGCCTCTGCTGTTCTGATCGGATCAGCTGTAAATCATCTCAGAGATTGTGTTTGGTCCCCAGTCCGGCCATGTTCACTGGGAGGCTGCAGAGTTTACTCGCTAACAGCAGCTAGCAGCAGTTAGGGGCTATTCAGCCGATATGATGCCCCCTATTTGATGGGGGAATAAATTTGCCCGGTGGTAAATTCTTACCCACTCAGCAAAAATTGGTTGAAAAGACGTTGAAAAAATGGCTTTGCCAGTCATGTAAGAAAAGTTTGATTTTGGTTAAGTTGAAAGTGAAAGATGAATTGAAACCAGTTCAGGTGGACTAAACATAGTCCAAATTTCAACCTCTATATTTGGGATAAACAAAGGCCACAATGGACCAACCAGATGTAGCCCAAAAGAAAACGCTGAAAATGACGTCGGATGCTCGGTGGGTACATACTGCACCTTTAACTCTTCCAACATTACAAAAATGAGATCTGCTAATTTTCCACATCATAGATTTGAAGTGGCCAATCAGGACATCTTGGAGGTGGGATGCTGTGATTTCAGTAGTGCACGCTGGGTGATTTATCTACTTAAATACCAAAGCAGCTCCTGTCCTCAAGCTTCTAGACATGAGTTACATAAATAAAATATGGAATAAGAGACTGCTGGAGTTGTTGTGCCATTCTGTTTCTTTGTTTATACCAGAGGATACCATTTTATTTGGAAATAATATGACATATAATACATGGATTTTAGGTATTTCATACACACAAATACCAGCTCTTAAAATATATTTTTTTTGTCTAGCAATATACAAATTTCAAAATAAAGTAATTGCACTGTAAATAGATTTAATTGAAATAAACACATTTCAAATAAGAGAATAATATGACACATAATGATGTAGTAGTATGACTTATAATAATTGTATTTTAAGTATTTCAAATACACAAATCCAAGCTCTATATTGTTACAATTTACATCTTATTTTTTCTGCCAAGGAAAATACAAATGGCAAAATAAAGTACTTGTATTGTAAATACATTTAAGTGAAATTAAATTGAAAAAAAAAATCAATTTGAGACTAATATGACATACAATAAATGTATTTTATTGTATGAGAATAAAATACATTTATTCTCGTATAATAAATGACATTACATGAGAATAATGTATTATTTGAAATTAATATTACATACAATAAATGTGTTTTAAGTAATACAAATACATAAATACCTAGCTCTCTATGGTATTTTGTTACACACATCCTTTTTTAAGCCCAGCAAGTTACAAACTGCAAAATAAAGTAACTGTATTTTGAAATACTCTCTCTCTCTCTCTCTCTCTCTCTCTCTCTCTCTCTCTCTCTCTCTCTCTCTCTCTCTCTCTCGTCCTTGTCACAGGTCCTTGCAGATTCATAGAGTGATAATAATATAAATGGGGGACGTTAAGCTTTCAAAATAAAAGCAGCAAAAATATAAACTTTAAATATGCGTTGGAAATATCCGTTTTACCTCATCCATGAATGCGGGCTGAGCTCTCTCCATGTTTGTGTATTTCTCAGGACTGACAGAAGATAACCGGTTCACGGTGACGAGCTCACTGAGACGTTAACTCCTTCTAAAGTGATTTCAGCGGAGGAGAGTCCCCAAACTATCTGAGTGTGTGTGCGATCAGATCGGCCAGGACAAATGTTGTGTGTGATCGTGCACATTTTCTCCGCACCGTGTGAGAGCTCTTCCCTCCTGATGTTGACGTGAGGCTGCCTCCTCCCTGCAGACTTCCAGGACCAACCTGCGAACCACTGAAGCCGACAAGTTTGGAGAAAAATGTGCGGAGTTGAATCAGTGTGCAGAGACGACATGGAGCCCGGATCACTCACGGTACGCTCTTACTATCACCACGTCTATTATTATACTGTCAGCGATTCTATTTTGTAAATGCTATTTTATTTTGATCAGTTATCTACTGGAGAGGCTTGTTAATATGCGATATACTGCAGTGTTATTGGGGGAAAAAATCTTATGAATAGGGGTGACTGGGGACGGTTGTAACCCTTTTTGAATTTCTCTCAGCTACTCTTTGGATTAGATCAACCAAATCTTTATATATTAAACATTTGTCCGCTAATTACCCTTACATTTAAAGGTTAAAATATATAAGCTATCATTCATATTATTTATTTAATAGAAAGAAGTCTGATGTTGAATGAATTAATGAAATAATAGTTTATTTCAGATAAAAATGTATTATTTCACACAATAAAATTCACAGTTAGCAACCAAAAAACGCTTTTTTTCCCCTCTATCCTATAAAATGAATCAAGATACGATACCTCAGAATATCAGAAAAACTAAAAAAAAAAAACATTAAAAAAAAGAAAAAGAAAATTTCCTCTGAATTATTTATACGTATGAATCATTTTACATTGTAATCCTTCATTATTTTGCTCTTCAAGGCTTTTTTGAAACTCAACAGAAAGTTACACAATTTCGACTCATGACTCAGTCCTGAAACACATCTGTATTTCACACTGGTTCTCACTTGTCTCAAAGATGCACAACCCTCTTAAATGATAATTTCCTTCTTTTAATTAAAAAGAAAAAACTGAATTCAAACAGGAGGGATTTTATTTCAAACTCCAAACAGTATTTCCATTCATTTTAAATTAAAAAAAAAGTCTAAAAATGTTAAGGTGCAGGACTCTATAAACAACTGGTCGGTAGATTCGTGGTAATCAGCTTTATTTATTATTCTATTAGCTCTTTCTGAAGTTTAATCATAAGGTCTATATGTGTTTACTTATATTTAGATAATTTACCTTTGATGTATTCCATATGTGGCTTCCAACAAAGTTTATGATTTATGATCACTCCCAAGAATTTTGTTTCATATATTCCTTCAGTTTCAATTCTATTTAAATTCTGTTTTATTTCACAATTGTCCTTTGCATCACTGAACACCATAAATGTTTGTTTTACCATCATTTAGTGATAGCTCAGCTGAGCCTCTGGGGACAGTTGCAACATGTTGAAGGGGCAGTTGCAACATGTTAAAAATACATTATTTAACCAATCGGCTGAAGCTTTATGTCTCAGTAAGATAGTATTCTGAAAACATGCATCGTTTGTTTTTACAATAATATATCATTATTTATTTATGTATTTAGTAATGTTTATTAAATAACTGCTACAGAGTTTTGCTAGTTTATGCATAAATCACAGGCCTACCCTCAGTCAGTGTGGACATGTTTAAGATGCTGTTCAGTCTCTCTATATTTAAGTGTGAGACAAGAAGAGTGGAACAATTTGCAATACAACAAACTTATATTAACCATGCTTATTTTACACAACTGCAACCGAGTCTAGTTCAGTGGTTGCCAAACTAGGGGGCGGCCCCTCTTGGAGGGGGTTGGAGCCACTGGGGGTGCTGTGGATGACCACGGGAGAAATGTAGAGTGAAACAAAGTTGAATGAATATGATTTATGTTGGGAAATAAACAAACAAAAGTTTGCCAATGCTATTGCGCTAACTTTATTAAACTAAACTTTAGCGTGAATCATTTTTAATCAGTTGCTTCCCAAGTGATTATTAATTATTGATATTAATTGTGGGGTGGGGGGACGTGAACGTTTGTCGGCTTCTGAAGGGGGGCGGGCCAGAAAAAGCTTGGGAACCACTGGTTTAGTTTATATTGAATAATACTGTAACAACTTGTTGCAACTGTCCCTATCTGTCATGACAAAACATAATGTGCTAGCAAGACACATGCAAACCATTTCACTTGGAAGACACCAAAACAAGGACTCAAACTCTGTTTGAATTCATACAAATGGTCGGGACAGTTTGATAAAAATAAACTCATGAAAAAAAGAACTTTCAAACCCCCAAAACAAGTTTTTTTTTCAATATATACAGCAGCATAGGTCAAATGTGTCTTCTGTCTTTGTGGTGGGGGGAGAGGCTCTAACTGAGCATGTCAGAGTAAGTTATATCTCTGTAGCATAGATTGGATTAAAAAAAAAAGCATTGTTGCAACCGTCCCCAGTCTCCCCTAATTTGTGATTTTATGCTCCTTTTTTCTCACCTCTAATAATCAGCACCTTGTGTTTGTTCCTCCTGCAGTGGGTGGGCTCACCCTGCGGCCTACACGGACCGTATATCTTCTACAAGGCTTTTCGGTTCAACCTTGGCTGTCAGAAGCGGCTGCTGTCGCTGGGAGACTTCTTCTTGGTGCGCTGTCAGCCGGGGGAGCCGCTCTGCATCGCCGAGCTGCAGCTGCTGTGGGAGGACAGGACCAATCATCAGCTGCTGTCCAGCTCCAAACTTTATTTTCTACCAGAGGACACGCCACAGGGCCGGAGCGCCAGCCACGGCGAGGTAATTTAACCAACACACTCGTTCCTTGCTGCGTCCTGTTCAGCTGTTTTGGTCACAGCATGTGTTTCACATGCAACTATTCATATTACACCATGAAAATGTTCCAAAACCACGTTTCCCATGTGCAGAGAGCATGATTAACATGTGAAAATCACATGTGAAACACATGAACTTCACATGTGATTTTGCACATGTGAAGTTCATGTGTTTCACATGTGAATATCTACATGGGTTTCACACATCACATTATGAAAATGTTCCAAAATCACATTTCCCATGTGCAGAGAACATGTTTAACATGTGAAAAACACGTTTCACATGTTTCACATGTGATTTTGGAAATGTAAAATTCATGTGGTTGTGTAAGGGTATTATGTATTTTCAAAAAAAATGTAGGAATCATACAGATTTAATAGACGTCTTTTTTTTTACATAGTCCGTGTTTTTCTTCTCCCTGACACTCATCCATTGTTCTCTTAGCTCTTCGGTTGTTTTAACAGCGTACTTCTCTAATGCAGGACAAGGCTGTTTAACTTTATATCTTCAATAATAAACTAAACTTTAAAAATAACAATTTTATTTATTTTTCTTCACAGAAATAAATAAAATGCTGAATACAGGCATACTGTATATTTTTAAAGAAAAACTTTTCTTATACCCCTTAAAATCAAGAGACCATTGCGACTCTTTTGATGCTTTGGTGACCCGAACCCGTAATTTACACTGAGCGCGGCTGCGCCATGTAACGGCTGCACCGCGGTTTTGCTCCGTCATGCACGTGACTTTAATTTACACTAGCAGCGTTTCAGAAGCATTTCAGCAGCGGAGTGTTTCGCCTGTCTGATTATGTTAACTTGCTCTGATTTTGTTGATTAAGTCCTCTTTCCTTGCTCTTTGTGCTTCTACCATGGATAAGCAGGCTACGTAGTTAAATTGTTTATTTTCTGTCTGTCTTTATGATCGCGAGTCTGCATGGGGTCTTTTATTTTGAAAATCGACCAGATTCACCCCTGTTTTTCCCATGCCTGACTTCCTACCCGTTCGACCTGCTCTGTGCCAAGTGATGCACCGTCCGTCAAAAACAGACTTGCTGCATAGTCTCTGCGGAGCGGAGCGCCAAGCCGCTTCTGGGACGCTGCTGAGATGCGCCACGGCGCTCACAGTGTAAATTGCAGCATTGACTAGAATGGGAGTGCATTTCTCCGAGTAGCCGTTACGCGGTGCAGCCGCTCAGTGTAAATTAGACGTAAGTGGAGGTCAGGACCCCAGGTTGGCCTGTGCTTGGCGGTTGTCATCCAAGTGTCATATGCACCACACGTTTGAAATTTTCATTTAAGTTTAATACATTTGTTAATGAAGGTGCGTACACATTGGCGCGGGACCTGCCACATTTGGCAAATCAGTCCATCAGACAGTGAGAACTTTGAGTAAAATCCTGACTTTTTGCATGTATTTTTGTCAGGATTAAGAAACCCCTTGCTGCGTGTAAAATGAAGTTAAGTGAGATATTTGCATATCATCTAGGTCAGTGGTCCCCAAACTACCGGATAAGGCCCGCCTCCACATTTGGCCTGGCCCCCTGAACAATACCAGAGACGCGTTATGATTTTTTTTTCAGTCTGGCCACGCGATCGAGACTAATACACGCATAGAACGTGACATTCTATTCCACCCTTCTGCAGTCTGTGCCCCTATCTGAACCCCCCCACCCCACCCCCAGAAAAAAAATCCTAGACTCGGCCCTGTCAAATAGAACGCAATAATGGCGAAAAGGTTAGGTAAGAGAAAAATTGATTCAGAATGCAGGGTATTTAACCTGCAGTGGACAAACGATTATTTTTTTGTTCAATGCAAAGAAAAGGCTGTTTGTCTCATCTGTCAAGAGGCGGTGGCGGTATTCAAAGAATACAATCTGCGCCGACACTATGAATCCCGTCACAAAGACAAGTATGATAACTTGCAAGGCCAAATGCAAGCAGACAAACTCTCAAAGCTAAAAAGTGGACTGTTAGCTCAGCAGAATACATTTGTACGCCAAGCTCAGCTGAACCAGTCATTCATTCGGGCCAGCTTTCGGGTTGCTCACCTGATAGCAAGCAGCGGTAAACCTTTCACTGATGGAGAGTTTGTCAAGAAATGTTTGAATGCTGTCGCGGAGGAGGTGTGTCCCAAGAAGAAAGATGTCTTTAATGCCGTGAGTCTGTCGGCGAGTACAATCACCAAACGCATTGAAGAAATCGGGGGTAATGTATATGCCCAGCTGCAGCAGAAGACGAAAGAATTTGGCTTTTTTTCATTAGCACTGGATGAGAGCACGGACGTGCAGGACACAGCGCAGCTGCTCATCGTCACACTTTTTCTGTTACAAACTGACCCCGGCCCCCCATCAGAGAAGGGAAAAGTTATGTGGCCCTCACAGGAAAAAGTTTGGGGACCCCTGATCTATGAGAAGAGAAAGATTATAACAAGCATGAAGTATCTGGCGTTGAGCTTGGCTGATAATCATTGCCTAGAAATGTCAGAACTTTCAACTGAGTTTGGTCTGTGTATCCAGTGCTGCGTTCCATTAATCTCGAAAGTTGGAAGTCAGAGCTGGGGACGACGTCACAGCAGTTCCAGTTCTGGTCAAAAAGTTGGAAAGTCAAAAAAAAAAAAAAAACTAAACAAGTGGTTCCCAGTCCCTCCTTGTTCCAAGTGTGTAGGACAACTGCAAAAGTCACGAAAAACAAAAAAGCCCATATCTAGAGCCAGTGTCGGGCTACTGTAGAAACATGATGGGTCAACATGGCGGCCCACACGTAGATGTAAAGGACTCATTCAAATGTTACAAAAACAATTATTTTACACACTAATGACACACTGGACCTTTAATATTTAAATCATAGCTGGACATTTATGAACTAGCCACTAACTAAACTCTGTGAAATGTTCTGTCATGTTTTACAAAATAACTCTCCTGTTCAGTTACATTTGTTTTACGTGTTGTTGTTTCAAAGTCTTCTCTTCTGCTGGTTTGTTTGGCCCTGGAGCTAGGTGAGAGGTGTTACAGACTGTGGTTCCTGTTGGACTTTTTTAGAGGAAACTGACTCACAGATTGGAGATTTTGTTTTTAGCAATGATTCATATCACAGGCCGTAATATGTTCCGCTTTCTGCCTGCTGTGACACAATGGACTGATAAGATATTTCCCTTTAAGCATAACTAATGACACCATGAAACAAAATATGTAAAAAGCATTTTCCATTAAGAACAAGTACGCACCAAAAATTGATGTGATAACATATTCAAATGATTTTAGGTGCATTGATATTAGTGTTTGGCAGAGGTGGCAAAAGTACACACATTCTGTACTCAAGTAGAAGTACTGACACTTGTGTAAAAAAAAACTAGAAGTACTGATTCAACTTCTGTACTTCAGGAAAAGTGAAAAACTTCATGAGCGTCATTCTCAACTTATTTCATTTTTGTGTTGTTTTTTAATATTACATTGTTTTCATCTTGTTATGTTTTTATGCCATTTTTGTCTTGTGTCTTGTTACATCTCATTACGTCTTCTTACACCTTGTCACATCTCATTACACCTTTTAAGTTATTTTCATCTTGGTAACATCTGTTACGTGTGACCATTCTTTTTTTATCTTGTCATTTTTGTCTTCTTACGTCTTTTTACGTTGTTTTCATTGTGCATTGAAAGTAAAATAACAAGCCTGTTGTGAAAATGTAACGAGTAGAGAGTGCAGATATTTGTGTTAAAATGTAGTGAGTAAAGTTGGCAGTAAAAGAAACACTCTACTACTATACAAGTATAGTAATCTAAAAAATCTACTTAAGTATAGTAAGATAGTATTTGTACTTAGTTACCTCCCACCTCTGTTTGCCTGCTTACAGTGACGCAGCTGATTGTGTCTGTTCATGTTTTACTGGCACAGCTCAAAGTGTAGAAAAGACACTTCACTATAAATCTGAGAGTGCTGTGTTTAGTGTGTGTCTGTGACAGGATACACTAAGTGTGAGTGACAGCTGAAATGGGCAGGTTAGAGCTTGAAACGTGTTTGAGGGTTAAGACGTGATGCAAGCTGACAGGTTTAGTCACTTTCCACTTTTCTTTCTCTTATTCTACAGACCTGCAAACCTTTAAGAGGTGAAAAAGGCGAACCAATCCCCTGTAGAACCGTTTTGTGATTTTAACAAAGCACTCTGGTAAATCTTCTGTTCATATTTTCTGCAGACATTACTACTTTTACTTTCAAGGAAAAAGTACTAAGTAAGGTACTAAAGTAAAAAGTACAAAATAGATTACTACAATAAAAGTAATGTTACTTCACGTTACTTAGTACTTTTAAAATTTGTGCTTGTAATGAAATATTTTTTTACATTATGATATTAAAGCTTTTACTTAAGTAAAGGATCTGCAGGTCACAGAATCTGATGGGTCACTAAATACAGCGCAACATCATCACTAGCTTTGACTTATTTTGCTGAGTCACCAGTTAACACAGTCACTCATTAAACCAGAACACCGGTGGGTCTTGTTTCATTACGTTTTTATTTCCATCGTAACTTGCAACAGTGATGGATGTTAAAATGGGATGAGAATATGGATGCAGTGGGACTTAACCTTAACTCAGCAAGTTAATACACAAGACACTGAAGTTAACGTTAGCTGAAGTGCTAACAAGATGGCACGCTTTCCATTGTAAACAGGTTTGGAAAGATTTCATACGTTCTGTTAGGACACTTTTCAACTTGATTTGACAGGTTAATATTATTTTAGCAACAAGTTACCAGGACTGCTTAATGACCTGACAGTAAACGTTTCAAATCAATAGTCCAAGATTCGACTGAGATTCTTCTTGTCGAGGGTTTGGTTTTTTCTTCGTTGTCAGTCTGTGTATAAGAGTTACAGGATAAAACAGATAGAAGCTATAGAATTTTATAGAATTTTATGTTAGCTGGTGCACTTATTGAAAAATATCCTCTGGACCACATGCACTTTCTGGTTAAGTCATGACAGAGGGTGAAAGGAGTTGTTCATGAAAAAGTTTCAGCTCTTGTTTTTTTGTCTGTGTACACAGAGAAATGCAACAGCATGACAGACTGTAAACTTAACAGGTGACGTTTGCTTCTTTGCTTGTTGTTTGTGTTTGTTTTTGTCACAGACAGGGTCAGATTGGATCACAAAATAATCTCAGTATGAATTTTCTCACCAAATCGTGCAGCCCTGGACCTTACTTGAAAGAGACAGTTTGTTTAACTAGAAACAGCTGTTTATTTGCTCTCGCCAAACTTGCCAGAATTCTTTTGCATCATCGTCAGCTTAACTCAGACTTTACAGAAACTAAATAAAACGTTCCAAAAATGTCTTGGTTCATCCTTCAAGTGTCCCAACAATCACCAGCTCTGGTTTGGTCCAAATACATCCTTAATTCACGGTGTATAGGAGGACGGAGCATGCGGCAAAGGTGATGCTGGACAGCAGCTGCAACCTCGGGAGAGAAGCTCTGCACGTCCAATAACTGAACTATAGAAGGACGCACACGTTTAAGTTCTCAGACTGTGTGAAAATCTTTGATTCGAAAATGACAAATTTTGCCAAAAAGGACTATTTTGCAGATATGATTGTATTTGGAGCCAGTGTTTTTATACGTATGTAACTCATGAAAAATGAACAAACAGCATCAAGAGACTAACATGCAAGTCAGAATATTCTTAATTAGAGTGAAGACGTCTCAGAATTATATTTGGAGATCAGTATCTGATTGCATGCAGGCCTGCAGTGAGTGAGAAGTGCTGCTTCTTCACTGCTCTCTGTCTGTATGAATTGATTAATGATGCCTGTGCCTTAAAGGGAGCCAGTGGCATTTCTGAAGGTTACTGTGTCACACTGCTGCAGTCTCCAGATGAATTTCATTTTACAGCATCAGTGCCTGAACCAGCCTCCCTCTGCTATTAATATTAATATTAAGACAATATTATGCAGTACTCAGCGAGGTAATTTGGGATGTTGTAGCGCTGCCTATCAGGCAAAGTGCAGCTGTGAGCAGTGAAAGTGAAGCTGGTTTAAAAGGCTGGAGTCTCATTGTGTTTGTGATTACTGGGGAAAAAAAGGGTTAACATTCTTTATGGTTTAATTTGCCATTTATTTTCACCAATCATCATCATTACATTTCTCTTCAGCTACGTTTGGTACCACATTAATATATATATGAGTTCTGGAACGTGTGTAAAGGAAAAGCCGCAAATATTCACTATGGAGAAACTGGAACTGGACATGTTTTTTTTTTTATTATTTTGCTTGGAAAAATGGCTTAAACAATAAATCCATATACAGATACAATACAGAAAATAGTCCATTTTAATCAAGTAGTACAGCTAGTTTTGTTTGTACCAAGCAGGATCACAAATGTGTGCAAGATTTAGAGGGATCTATTAGCAGAATATGGTAAAAATGGAAAATAATGTTGTTGTATTGTTGTATTTTTATTTTGTTATTTTGTCACAGGTACTGAGAAGATTTGTCAATGTTGTTGATGTGTATGAATGCTGTGTGCACTTTTGTAAGGTCTTATTTTATGCTGTTTTGACTGAGTCCAAAAAGCCCCAAAAAGATTTTGTTTCTTTGTAGAATACCCTCCAGGTGCACTTGTTCATTTCCAAATAAAGCAGATTTTGTATTTTGGAATCCTGGGCCTTTTTGGTGAGGTTACTGAGAACACACGCAGAACAGACTGTGGTTTTGTTCTCCCTGCAAAAAAGCTCCCTTTGATTTTTAATGAACTATACAAAAAAAAAAAATTCTTGGCACAAAAAAATCACAACTTTTTTCATGGTTTTCAAGTTGAAAACATGCATCACATTATTTTTAGAATAGCTGCTGTGAAATCAGGCATTTTAGGCCACAACAATCCCAAAAAGAGCCCACAAAAATCCTGGAGGGACTGATTGTTACATGTAAGTCTGAAGTCTTTGCACTAAACTCTCAAGACAAGACTGACAAGTTCCAGGTCATCTCCCAAGTCCTAAACTTTGAGTTTCAAATCTCAAACAAGTCATAATGTCACAGTAAGTTTCCGGCCTGTTTGATATACAAAGTTACTCAGCTGCTAAGCTAATATTAGCTAAGCATTAACTCAATTACTATGCTAATAGCCTCTTTGTGTTCCTGTTGACTAATTTCCCTGAGACAAAATTTAATTTAGACTAGTCAGCTAGTCTAATAGAAAGAAAACAGTCAGAAAGCAGCTAAAATTGAGCACAACTTATTAAATGATCATGTTAAACACTGAAAAAATACTGTTCTTATTAAGAGCATTTTGAAGTCATGAATCACAGTCTACAGTCACCAAATTGTAATTTAAATGCAGCTGAAATGTGTGTCACTTTGCGCTGTGCAATACACACATTACACATTAACCCACAAAACACGACAAGAACTCACTAAATGTTTTATCTTTTCAGACTAAAAGGATCAGAGTGTAGGTTAACAGCATTGTTTACCTGTTAGCTGCCAGCCTGCTACACAGTGTGGCTAACGTTAGCAGTAGCAGCTGCTCTGCTTGCAGGTTAATGTCCATGTCTGTGCTGAATGTGGTCACATGTTGCTCCGGTCAAGTGATGATATACCAGTTTGTTCTGCCACAGTCTACTTTCAACGTTATTTCCATTTTCTACATCAAAACACTACCAAACCGCGCTGGTTTACGAGCTGTCATCTGTCCGACTTTGCTGCTAAAAACATCTGGGCTTGTGTTGGACATCAGGGCATACGTACTGGGCGAGAGGGACTGTTGTCTGATGGGGTCACAGGCCCGACTAGTGGTGGGTGGTTGCATAACAGCTTCGAGACAAAAGTTTACTGGCACTGTAAATGAGTAAAATATTGATAAGAAGTTTAATCAACTAGTGTTTCTGATGCCAACTAGCGAGGGTGGCAAAGTTTAATTGTGTAGTCGACTAGTCGCGCACATCTCTAGCTCTTTGTGCAACTTCAGATGTTGAATGAAGTTGCAAGTTGTTGCATCTGCACATTTTGCATATGCTTTTAAAAAAATGAAACTAAGGATCATTTCATTTGTGTAGAAAAGGGAGCTCAGTAATGTAATGTTACTTCTTCAGGGTTCTCTTCTACAACTTGATTGGATGCTGTCAGATTGGTTCAAACAAAGTGGATCAAGTGGATTAAGTGAATAGGATTAGAATGAAATCTTCAGGAAATCAAGGGAAATGATCTGATTTGTGGATTCACACTTTTTAAATTCAGACTTTTTAATCTTGGGGTAGATCTTTGGGGATGTATCAAGTATTTTTAAGTCAAAAGGTTCAAGTCCAAGTGAAGTCACCGGTCACTGGTGTTAAGTCCAAGGCGAGTTTCAGTTTTTTGATTTTAGTCAAGTGAAGTCTCAAGTCAAATTTGTGATTCAAGTGGGATTTGTGTCCAGGTCATGTGGTTTATATGTAGCAGCATCATTGTGTAGAAACCTACATCAGGTCTTGTAGGAGAAGGTTTTAAAAAGGGCTTGGGAACATAGTATTTTGATGCTAAAACAGATATATTGACCAAAACCTGAATGTTCTGGGAAGCTACAGATGATATAAAAACCTTAAAATCCTCTGTGCAGCATTCAGAACCTGAACAATGCAAACAATAGAAAAATAATCATCTCCTTAATGATGAAAGGTTCCTGTCCTGCTTTAACTCGTTGTAACTTCATTGTATCACAGTGGCAGTGATCTCCTCAGTGCAGGAACATTGTTATGGATACAGTATGTATTGTGGCTGTATCATGTCGTCACTTGCATAACAAAATGCTGACGTATTCATCCAGTAAGACTGTGAATTTCTTGGAAACCTTATTGTGTAATGAACTAATGTGTGTCATCTTGTTTCTGCTCTTGGTTATTGTAATGATATGAGTCAACAACCCCCCTCCTCTTTCTCCACATTGTTTTTACTTTTCCTTTCTGGCAGGAGCAGACGATCACACCGCCGCTTTGTAAAGGGGAAAAAACTGACCCTGGATCAGAATGTGTTTGGGTAAACTCTGTTATCAGCATAGTCTGGCTCCACACGTGTAATGAGTTGACAATTCAGTCTGGTATCAGGCTCTGATCTGCAGCCAGTTTAAGATTTCTGAAAACATTTTCCCTCAAGGAGGAAACCAAAAAACAACGTGATAATTTGAGATGTCATCTGCAAGATATTAAACTTCACAGTTTGCTGTAAATCTGCTGTTTCCCATGTGAAACTCGGTTTGACTGGAGCTTTACTCCCAAATTCTTGTACATATTTGTGGTACATTGTGGACACTTCTACACAGGGTTCTGCCTCAGTTTCCACGTTCCAGCCTCGTGTTGGGTTACTGATTTAGGAATGTCTCCATTAGATGTTTTTTGCTCCACAATCCATGTCTTGAGTCAAGTCAGACTAATTCAAGAATCCAAGCACTGGAGATTATTTCTTAAAAGAATAGTCCACCCAAAAATGAAAATTCAGTCATTATCTATGTGCCCTCATGGCAGCTGAAGGTTGGGTTTAGTTTCTGAGTCCACAAAACACTGCTGGAGTTTCACAGGAAAACAGCGCTGGAGAATCTCCCAAACCACACCGCACACACACTTCAGACGGTGTGCACGCCCACGTCAGTGTGGCTCTGAGTTACTGATCTACGGTGAAGATTCAGGCTAAAAACATGGTGTAAATAATAAGTTAACTTTTACTGCTTCATATTCACTTTCAGCTGTGTCAGAGTCAGTGTTAAGTTACTGCTGATGAAACCTCTGAATGTAAATACTTTGTGCTGCTTCATCATAAAAGTGTTTAAAATAATGAAACAGCACAGGACATTTATTGTGAAGGCTTTAAAGAAACAGAGACATATATGAATGGTTTATCCACCGCTTTACAGCTGCTGGACTCGAGCCTCCTTGAGCTCGTCTTCAGTTAAGACACAACGTCAAGCAACTAGCCCCGTTGTCATGGAAATAACCTGATTCAATGGCAGAAAATCCTGCAGAAAATCCTGAAACTTGTGATAAATGTCCAATGACTCTAGCATATAGTACAAAACAAGGAGTTTCCGCCTCCTTATGTCTGAGGCCGTGGTGCTCATATCGACAAGTTGCAAAGAGGCGTGATGACAAACATAACTTCTAAAAGTGTGTTGTTCAAGCTTGCTGGTTTGGTGGGAGGGGCTAAGCAGAGTGATACAAGCAGCAGAGTGAGAGGCAGGTTTTCCAAAATAAGATCTCGTCTTTGTCTAGCCTGTGTCTCCTAGACATGACACTTTGACCATTTTCTCATACTTCTTAAATTCAGGTCCTGAGAAAGTGCCTTTGTCTCGTCTCAGCCTGAGATTAATTTGAGCCCAACTGAAGATCTTAAAACATCCTTTTCTTTCTCTCACTGCACTGATCTTAAATTTGTCTTAAATAATCAGTTCTTGAGGTAACAGTGAGATCTAAAAGAAAACTTTACTTAAATGAGATCTTAAATTTCTCCCGGTGGTCAAATTAAACTCATGTTTCTCCATACAGTTGACAGGGAGAAACTTCTGAGACACCTATGAACTCAGCAAACATCTCCTGCTTTTCCTCTGTTTTGCTCCTTTTGTCTCCTCAGAGAGGGTCAGGAGAAACAGATGAGACTTCAGTGAGCTCAAAATAAGAATCTTATTTATTTCTCACGAGACAAAGAAAATGATTGTGAGAAACAAAATTTAACTCTCGGTAGAACTGATTTTAAAACTCTAATGTGGGTGTGATGTCATATCCCTGATGTTTTTCTTCAGCTGGTGGAAAATTAGCACCATATGGCTGATGTGAATATCAGTGTGACTGGATGTCAAAGTGTGTCACTTGCAGTAAGATGAGAAGCCTGATAGTGTCGGTGCAGCAGAAACACAGTGAACTCTGCATACTGGATTCTACATGTAAATGATCCAGAGGGCTGATGAACAACAATTAGCTTTTCTGCTGTTCCTTCCTTTTTATGTAGTTCTACTGCACACATTTCAGGAACTAAGTAACGGCCTTGTTTTCAGTTTGCTGACTGTGCATCAGAAGGTTATACAATATGTTGTAAGTGGCAACATTCAGAAGCTGCAGGTTCACATTGTGCAGCACCATAGAGAACACTATAACTTACTGATCAGACTGAACTGTCTGTTTGAGGATGGAGAAAAAAATACACACACAGATTTATTCAATTCCCCTCTCCTTTCAGCGTGTCCTTTAACAGACAAATCTGTGATATATTTATTGTAATAAATCATAAAATGATCATGATGTGTCATCAGAGATCAAGGAAACATGTTAAGTTGAAATACTTGCTTCACTTGACATGAACGCTGCAGCCGTGGTGACCAGAGTAACTGTTTTGTACGTCCAGTTCACATTAATCAGAGTTCTAATTGATGCCAAATCTTTGCAGAATATGTAAGTGTCTGTTTTTGAGCTGTAAGAAATCATAAATAATCTTGTAGATGTTTATTACTATTAAATTGAGCAAAATGTTAATGGAGTTTGGCAGCAGTGAGACAGACAGCCACTTATCTCGTTGTCCAGAGTGTGTTATTTCAGAGTAGTGGGTTTTTGTTTTCAGGATAACAGGCTGAACTTAACATTGACAGACAACTGACAGTAATAAACAGCTGATCAACTTACAGTGGAGGACTTGTCTTCACTTGTTATTGTCAGTTTACGAGGTTGCATGCATCTTGTGCTCTTGCAGAGGTTCTGCAGCCTGTCTGTCTTTGCCATGTCTTGTATTGTATATTGTATTGTATAGAACAAAATGTAATATAGTACCAGCAGCATCGTTCTAATGTTTACTGTGTATGAGCACATTAATACCCAGCAGCCCTCCATCTTGGCCAGGCTCCAGCCTTTGCCTCATCGTGTTAATAAATCATGTATTTATCTGGTGAAGCAGTCCAGGCGCTCTGAATGATCAAGGCCCCGTGTGATTGCAGGCAGACTGCAGATACATAATGTAACAAGGTCACTCAGTATCAACAATGTTCCATTAGAAAATAAACACGATTTGGTCATTTGGTCTGTCAGCAAAACAGAAAAGAGAGCAGACAGCTTTCATATACTGTTTGTGTGTGTGTGTGTGTGTGTGTGTGTGTGTGTGTGTGTGTGTGTGAGCCTATATTAGATTAGTGGTATACATAATGTAACATTACTCAACACAATAAAATGAAATTCAAAAGTAATGTTTTCATTATTGATGAAAGCTACATATTTGACAGTTATGTTAATAATGACGTGTTTGTATCAACCCCTAAGGATGCTGTTGACCCCTGTACACTAGCTAGCTGCTTAAGCTAATGCTAACATCAGGGTTGGGAGGGTTACTTTAAACATCTATTCAGATACAGTTACTAATTACCTGTTAAAAGTAATGTAGCTTGATTACTTTCTGTTACAATTATTTTCTCAATAATCGATTAGTTGTTTGTCAGAAAATGGTGATAAATGTTGATTAAAGCTCAAGATGACATCCTCAAATGTCTTATTTTGTCCACAACTCAAAAATATTCAGTTTACTGTCAGAGAGGAGTAAAGAAACCAGAAAATATTCACATTTAAGAAGCTGAAATCAGAGCATTTGTTTTTTTAATTAAACAAAATGACTCAAAACAATTAATTGATTATCAAAATAGATGCAGATGAATGTAATAGTTGTTAATTAGTTTGTTCAGCTGTTCTTTCCTTTGTTTTGTACATTTTATTGATTGATTGATTGATTGATTTGAACAAAAAAATGAAGTGAAGCATTTTTTCACTAGAGGTCATGATAATGAATTTGCAGCTGTGCTGTGCATGATAAGATATCGTTCTTTATTTTAAAATTGTAATCCTACTAATAATCCCCATTTTTACTAAATGTATTTTTTTCCTGTAACTGTAATGGAATGAAGTTACCCTTGTTTGTATCCAGATTACATAATTCTGTTACATGTAATCCATTACTCCTGAAGCCTGCTCACTGTATAGTTGATGTGTGTGTGTCTGCTGCAGGACGAGGTGATTGCAGTGTCTGAGAAGGTTGTAGTTCGACTGGAGGACTTGGTGAAGTGGACAGTATGGGACGAGCACGCCTGGACCAGAGGGATGAAAGCCTTACCCCTGAAGATGAACCCAGTGAAGACAAACAGAAGCAGGACGGACTCCTTCCTCCGTTACCACGACTCAACTCTCAACTGTGGCCTTCACTTCAAAGACGTCTTAAAGGAGAAAGCAGCGTTGGGTAAGAGCTGATGTCTCACCTCTCTGCAGAGCTGTTTGACATTATTTTCCAAAATTATTTTCTTTGTTGGCACTTCCACAAGAGACAAAGGGTGGATGAACAGTGCGTTGCATAAGCCTTTTTTCCACTAGCGCCCAATATAATGTTCAACTGTCCTTGCATGGTTAAGTGGACGTCAAGGTGTCCTACTCCTGCATGGAGAGGAGCTGGGACAGTCAGTAACGGAGGCTCTTTCCTGTCAGCTGTGACATCAGACTGCTGCTGTCAAATTAGTAGTCTCAGTCTGAGAGCAGAGAATTGTCCTGTGGATGGGAGCTGGTTAATATCTCCTCTATGTGTAAAACTGACGTGCTTGTAATGTACTTTAAAAATATGTCAGCAACATTTTTTTCATGAGTTGAAGTAAAAGGTTTCAGACTTCTTTTGTGCACACAAAAGGTTTATTTCTGTCAAATGTTGTTCACATTTTTAACGGGAGACATGTCTGGACTGCAGGCAGCTCAGTCTAGTACCTGAACTCTTTTACTACAAAGACACGCTGTTGGAACACAATGTCCACAATGTGTCTTGTCAATGTCTTTATGAAGTAAGCAGGGACGTCTCTGAAAAAGACGTCATCTGGATGGCAGCACATGTTGCTCCAAGACCTGTATGTACCTTTCAGCATTAATGGGGCCTCCATAGATGTGACAGTTACCCATGATGCCATGGGCACTAACACATGCTCATGTGGACTCAGCACACTGCACACTTTTCCACTTTGCTTTAATCATGACATGTATGGGTAATTTTGAAGTAATTTGTGAATAATTTCTAAGAAATTTAAAATATATTGCCAAGTATTTACCAGGAAATTATGGGACCTGGAAATTGAAGCATTACCAAAATTCATTTGATTGAATTCAGTTACTGATTAACAGTTAATAAGTAACTAATACTCTGAGTTAGAATACTTTTCTCAAGTATTTGTCTAACACCAGTACTTTTACTTGTAATTGAGTAATATTTTAGTAATGTAACAATACTTGTACTTGAGTACAGATTTTCAGTACTCTTTCCACCACTGTTATGTCATTAATGTAGCAGGAGACATCAAACATGTTCATGAGACACGAAAAGGAGCTGGAGTCACAGCTGACTGTCTGTCTGCCAGATCAGTGATGGTTTGTCTGCAGTCTTTGCTTCTTTTGGAGCCAGTACATATTTAAATGACTCATCGAAGTGCTGATAAGACACAATGGACCTGGGCTGCATCTCATTTCTCTTTTTTGTGGCAGATCTATCAATAACATCCCTGCACACTTCATTCATTTAGTTTGGATAAGTAAGTAAGACATTATTTTGTGTGCATGTGTGTGTGTGTGTGTGTGTGTTATTTATTTGCACATTTATTTGTTTTCATCTAATAAACACCAAACAGAGACATTAAAGCTTTTATGAATGCAATAAAAACAGTGGAATGAGGACAAGAACATTACGCTTTCATTAAACTGTCACTGATGAATTTCAGTTTCTCTGCTTTTGTAAAACTCAAATCTAATTTGCCTCCTCATTTGCATAATTACACACAGCATAATAGCGTTCACTTTTCTCTTCTGCTTTGTTGAGTTATAGTTGTATTTTCAGCTCACCTCTGGCCAAAATTACTTTAAGAGCAATTTCACACTAAACTCACTCACTACAGTAATGACTGTTTGCCTTGAACGATTTAGACGAGACATGCAAGTAAAACTAACAGCTTGGTCGAGAGTGTTAGTGCCCATGGCATCATGGGAAACTGTTACATCTGTGAAGGCCCCATTAATGCTTAAAGGTTCATACAGGTTTTGGAGCAACACATGCTGCCATTCAGATAACGTCCCTGCTTATTTCAGTAAGACAATGAGAAGACACAATGTGCACGTGTTCCAACAGCGTGGCTTCTTATTGATGAGCTGTCATTTCCTCTCATCTCTATACATTCTGCAGCTGGCGTTGAGGTGTGCTGCTAAACTGACTCAAACACTTCAGAGATGTTTGTTGAAGCCAGCCATGTCCCCTTCTGTCTCTTCATTCAGGTGAAGGCTTGGGCCAGAAGCAGGTGCTGGTCCTGTCCTACCCCCGGTACTGCAGGTACCGCTCGGTTGTTGCCCGGCTACGTGAGCAGCCCAGATCCCTGCTGACCAACCAGGTGGTTTTGGCGTTGGGTGGCATCGCACTAATGTCTGAGAGCACGCACATCCTGTACTGTCGAGACACGTTTCACCACCCCACACTACTGCACAACCAGAGCATATGTGATGAATTTGGTGAGTAAGACTCAATATAACAGTCTAACAATATATTAGAATTTAACAGGGATAGTTACTGTATTATGTCAAAATTTTCACCAGTGACAATTTTTAATCTTCTTGTGAAGTTCTTCTTCTTCTTTGGGGTTTAATGGCAGTTGGCATCTATGTGTGTTGCATTACTGCCACCCACTGCATTAGAAAAGCTTTACTGTGCAAACTATTTACACATTTACACATTTTAGTCATTTCTATTCTTGATAGTTTTAGTCTAGTTTTAGTCGACAAAAACTAAAAGGGTTTTAGTCCACTTTTAGTCATTAATTTTAGTCAAAAAAAAACAACTTTAAAACATTAAAATGACTTTAAAACATTAAATTAGGCCAATGCAGATACAGGAAATTGTAATTGAGGTTGACAGGTTGTGTTGCAAAGCAACAGTTAACTCTCTTAACGCTTTTGTATAATAACCAGATTCCTTACCAGTTTGATAGTAGCCTAGACTTTCCCACCCGTTTTATTTTCTGCTGGATTATGTGTAAAGTATAGTCATAAAAAAATCATCACGTCTTATCCGCCCACCGAGCCCTTGTGCTGACGTTACCGCCATGGTCCATGAACTGTGTGTGTGTGTGTGTGTGTGTGTGTGTGTGTGTGTGTGTGTGACTGGTCCAGTGTGCACTGTGCCTGGATGTGGGCGTGACCAAACAAGGCAATGCAGGTGCATTGCTGATATCTTCAGCAGACAGATTGTACACACAGTTGGAGGAAATGCATTTTGATATTCCTATAGCCAGGGTTAGGAGGGTTACTTTAAAAATGTAATCCAGTACAATTACAAGTTACCTGTTAAAAAATGTAATCAGTAACTTACTCTAAGTATCACAATATTAAAGTAATGTAACTGATTACTTTTAGTTACTTTTGGATTACTTCAATACCAAACATGCAAATAAAGACGAGAGAGTGTAAAAGATGTGTCATCTGTTCAGTGTATTTTTTTGAGAAACATATAAATATAAATAAATAATAATAATGATGATAATTGTGACAATCATTATTGTTATTGTTATTAATAGATGTAAAAAATCACTACCTGAAAGAGGTGTGTCAGGTATTAACATGCTTCAGAGTGACCTACATGTAATTTGCCTGCCCTGGTGTCTGTATTTCCTGTGACATGAAATGTACAGGAGCTGACTTTAATTACAGGAGTGTCAAACATGATCATCTGCAGAAACTGATTTCCTTTGCACACAGAAGCAGTTAGCCTTAATGGTGTTGTACCAGTAGCCCTTTCTGGCAGAAATCTTGCTGTTATCACTAAAAACATGATTTGTTTCCCCCCTCTAAACCCAAGAAAGGCTTTTAAAGTGTTAAAAAGAGACTGGATGGTTATAATTTACTGTTATGATATTAGATGTATATAAACTGGGTGATTCAGTTTTTGGTGGTCTAGCGTTATCACTTTTTGGCACGACACAAGTCAGCATCAGCACCTACAGTCCCAAAATGTTTTCCAGTAGTAGTTATACAGTACAGTAGTAGCACAAGTAGCAGTATTGACAGGTTATTGACAGGTTATTGATGTGTTAGCAAGCTAACCAACCTTAACTTTAGTTTACAGGATTTCTGTGTATTTCAGCAAACATTAGTGGTTTGTCTTCATACCTGTAGATGTTTCTTTAAGTTGGACATTGAGTCCCTGGATGATGACAGTATTTTGACAGCTGGGAGACATAATTTGATTTAAACTCAAAATGATGCTGGAGTTTCCATCCAGTAAAAGCATTTCTTTCCCCGGCAGTGGCCATAATGATGAAGGATCTTATCTTACATTATGTTTACACACAGATCGAGGCTATGAGGCTGGTCGTTTCATGTGTTGATTTGTTGTGGTGTTGTGTCATAAAGTGTTGCAATACGTGCGCACTGTGCATGTGTCTGCTGCATTGTAGTACGTCCCATTTGATTTTAAAATGCAAACCTGCTAAGTAATCCCTGTTTTTATCAAATATACCGTTAATCTGATTACATTTTTTTCTGTACTGTAACAGATTACCGTCACCTTTTTTTTGTATCCTAATTACATAACGCTGTTACATGTAATCTGTTACTCCCCGAGCCTGCCTACAGCCAACCCACTAACATTTTCGTCTCGTCTCCTCTCGCAACGAAAACAACAGATACGTCTCGTCATATTTTCGTCATCAAAGAGCTGTTTAGCTCATCACCGTCTCATTTTAGTCATGAAAAAAAGGTGCGTTAACGAAATCATTTCGTCATCGTCATCATTAACGAAAACAACACTGACCCAAAGCCATCCCATTCACAGCATTGTTCACCCTATAACCCAGACCCATTTGTCTGAGGTAACTATCCAGATCTTCTCCCTGCACCATCCAACTTCTTAATCCTTTTGGATTTCCCCTGAATTTCAACCGCACAGTTAATCACCACTGCAATAATAGTCTCTCTGGGAGTTCCCCCTCACTGACTTGCAAAGAATGGATGACTTTCAGCACAATGAATCAAAAGGTATGGAGGGAAAGGGTGAGTAAAGAATCAAAAACAGAATCAAAATAAGGAATAAAGACAGATAAATACTGGTAGTCAACTTTATTTTTGTGGGGGTTATATTAACTTTATAATAGATATTCTACACATGAGGACGGACCATTTATTCTTTATATCTATTGTCTGAACATTTCAAAGAATACTGTCACAGGAACAGAAATCGATAGCTGATGATGATCACAGGTTCTAGTAACTTATTAAATGATGACTTTGGATCACAAGTGTAGTTGTCAGCAGCCATAGAGCAGGTTGATCCTCATGATGTCCCAGTAGGACATGGCGTACCTCTGGCCAATCTGAATGTTGGGGTCGGGGATTGGGGTGATGGAGTCTCTGCCATACTGGATGGAGAAGGCTGTTCTTCCATAGTGCATGATGGAGGAGTAGTCGTAGGGAGTGTTCAGGTTGTTGGTGTTCTGCTTGTAGAAGTTGTAGGCCATCTGCGGGTCGATGTTCTCCCAGTTGATCCTGACGTAGCCGTCGCGGTCGCTCCTGGTCTGCTCGTGCTGGAAGCCCAGAGCGTGGTTGATCTCGTGCTGGATGATGCCGTGGTAGAGGCAGCCTTGTCTGTTGAGAGAGAGAACCTGTATGCCTCCCACTCTGCCCAGAGAGGAGAAACATCCGGCTCTGTTCTCCACGCTGATGTAGTCATACTCGTTCTGACGGGGGACGAAGCGGAGGCAGGTTCTGCTGTGGTAGTCCTGCATGGCGTATTCGATCTTCTGCCTCTCCCAGCTGGGGAACTCGCTGCTGATGGTGTAGGGGATCATCACCAGGCCGTTGGAGGCTTTCCTCCACAGGCAGCTCTGGGACCAGCACATCATGGCATTTCTGGTCCTAGGAGCCAACAAGTCTCCTTCCCACAGGATCTCACTGGTGCCATTGTTGGAGGTCAGAATCCTGGTGGTGATGTCGACGGACTGGTCTTCGTCTCCGCTCCCTTCCTCCATGAGAGGATGTGCCTGAGAGAGGCGGAGCAGGAGCAGCAGCAGCAGGCTGACAGAGGGAGTCATCTTCAGGGTGGATCTGCTGGCTGTGGAGCTTCTGTGGAGAGCTGCTGTGGAGAGACTCCTTGAAGCTGATGTCTGACTGTCTTCAGTCCAGGCTCTTTATACTCTTCTCTACAGGTGTGTCTGCAGGAGGATTATGGGTTGGGGTCCACATTGCTAGACCTAAATAAACCTCTTCCATAGACAAACCTACTATTTCAACATGGTTTGTTTTCTCTGCTCAGTAGATGGATCAACACAGTTAGTTTACTGGGTTAGACATGTTTTTTTTCCCCTTTTTTCGATGGGACATAACATCAGTAGTTTTGCACGCACAACCGTATGCATATCTCACCAAGAAGTTGCCATGATGAGTTGTGTTTGTTTGTATGTTGTCAGATGAATGGAGATCCAGTGTTGAGGAAACAACTTAAAACTGGTTGGTATTAACGCTTTACTTGACGTGGTGTGCATAAGGCATTCACTGTCAAAGTAATGACACCTGTGAACTTGAAGGAGTCATAATGAATGTTTATGACTGTTGTAATTAAGTGTAATTCAATCAATATTACCATTTTAATGCTGACATTGTGAAACTTAAACTGTTTATATTTATATTCTAACATAACATTTTCCTGTCATATGTAGTTGGTTTTAACACTGACTGTCATGAGACATTTATAAGTGGCTCATGAACACTTTCTTTGATCTCAAGTAAAGTGGTACATCTTAGACTTGTTATAAAGATGTTATTAAGATTTATTACACTGTGAAATGCTTTTGTAATGATGTTCTGAGTTATATCCTGGATATCAGATGAAGTGGTACCATTTGGATTTGCCATAAATATGTCATTAAATGTTATGAGGCCAGTTTGATAAAGTACCAAGGTGATTTAACTTAGAGAGTTAGCTGATGGACAGACTGCAGTTAGCTAGATTATATGTTGCTAAAGTAGGTTAACTGCTGTCTGCTGTTATCTGTTGCTGGTGTTAGCCAGTTAGCTGTGAGCTAGCTGCCTAGTTAGCTGATTCAGTCCAAATCCAATAAGTTTGATATGATCAAGTTCAATATCCAAATTGCAAAAGCTCAATTTTTTTTGAAATAGGTAAAATGTGGACCAAAGCAACATTACAGTGATGTACCTCAAAGTTACAGCAGGGGAAAAAAGAACAATGGATCTATTTTAGATGATCACTCAGGTGTGATTTCATGCCAGTTTGCTGTCACTAGTGAGGAAATAGCTTGGACACTTTTCATGAGCGCAGCAGCAAGTCATTTATTATAGTTGGCCAGTGTGGGGGTTGAACCCATGACTTTGATGTTATTTGCACTCATGTCCAATCATCTGAGCTAACAGACCCTTCCTGGGTGACTTTTGAACAAAAATTGTTCCAGAATGAATGAAGGACAGAGCAAAAAAATAGCTTAATTTCATTTTGCATGTGAGAGTTGGTGGAATTAAGTTTAACATTTTTCATTTATTTTGTCTCTGAAAAGAACGTCTCAGGTTATGGATACTGAGTTAATAAAGGGTGATCTTCCTCTCAGAGTTAAAACATTCTAGACATTGTTCATAAGGTAAGACCATACATATATCCACCATGTTCCTTCAAGTCAGGATGGAAATTTCAACCACGAAGGGACTCAACTCCTCAATCTTCTGATCTGAAGTGAGAAGTCTTGTCCATCTGACCATGTGGTCACGATGAGATTACTTCTTTTTTTCTTTTAACTTTTTTTTTTTATGATTTAATGTTTGTACCAAAATCTGTTCTGCAGCAAATCAGGGACAGAAGAAAAGACAGTGGATCCATTTTATATTTTTAGTCAGATGTGATCTCCCTCTAGGTTGGCACCTCACTTTAACCATCTGAGTTAATCACAAAGTTGTTCCAAAGTTAAAGTAGGGGAACAAAGACCAGTAGATCTATTCTGGATGTTGAGTCAGGAGTAGTCACCTCCCAGCTTGGTGTTACTTTTCATATTAACAGCAGCATCAAGCCATTGGAGACACATTTAACTCATTTGTTAAACTACAAACGCTGAGCAGTGCAGGGATCAACCCATGGTCTCAGCATTATTTCCACCACACTCTAATTATCAGTGAACCAGTATTTTGGGAGAGGTGATTTTTTTTTTTTTTTCCCTAAATAATAAGTGACAGAACAAAGAACAATGGATCCATTTTGGATGTTTAGTCAGATGCAGGGCTGTAGTGGGGGGGTAAACATATTTAAACGCTGTTTACAGGCCCTTTAAAATACAAAATAGTGTTTCCCCACCTTTTTATGTTGGTTTATTCATTTGTCAGTTCGCTATTTTTATGTTTGAGTCAACTTCCACTTTTTTAAAGTATTAGATGACAGTTCAGAACACAATCTCAAATATGTTGCCTTGCACACGCCCCCACCTCTCTCCCTCCTCTCCCATCTCGCCCTCTTCTCGGCCAAAATACAAGGGACAAGGATACAACACCACATGTCTGCCGTAGCGTACGTGCATTATAATCAGCTGAAGCTGCCACACTGACCATTGAAAGCCACATGCACCTGCACGCCATCACGCTGCTCATCCTGGGTCTATTTTCTTTCTCTGCACAGCCCTCCGACAGGTATAAACTACAAGTACAGTTTTCAAAAATGGTTAAAATAAATACCTAATTGTACCAGAGGCAATGCGATGCAGCAGGCTAACCTTGTGGGTGTTGTTACCTTGTAAATCAATGAAATCAATGCGTATACATGATCCTGTAGTTAAAACAATGTTCTTGAAACATTTAGAACTCCATTTCCAATGATGCTGTCTGGATATTACTTAACAATGAATGCACTTTGTGTACAGAGAGAACCAACTTCATTTTTATTGTTTCATTTTGCATGAAGTTTTTCACAGACAGACATTTATTCTGACTGATATTCAACTGTTGAACATTTCAAAGAATACATGCACAGAAACTGAAAACTGTAGCATGGATTGCACAGCTTTTATCAGGTTTTGATAGAAAGTGTGGATTTGTTGCATAGTTAACTCTTGATCAGGCATCACAAGTGTAGTTGTCAGCAGCCGTAGAGCAGGTTGATCCTCATGATGTCCCAGTAGGACATGGCGTACCTCTGGCCAATCTGAATGTTGGGGTCGGGGATTGGGGTGATGGAGTCTCTGCCGTACTGGATGGAGAAGGCTGTTCTTCCATAGTGCATGATGGAGGAGTAGTCGTAGGGAGTGTTCAGGTTGTTGGTGTTCTGCTTGTAGAAGTTGTAGGCCATCTGCGGGTCGATGTTCTCCCAGTTGATCCTGACGTAGCCGTCGCGGTCGCTCCTGGTCTGCTCGTGCTGGAAGCCCAGAGCGTGGTTGATCTCGTGCTGGATGATGCCGTGGTAGAGGCAGCCCTGTCTGTTGAGAGAGAGGACCTGTCTGCCTCCCACTCTGCCCAGAGAGGAGAAACATCCGGCTCTGTTCTCCACGCTGATGTAGTCGTACTCGTTCTGACGGGGGACGAAGCGGAGGCAGGTTCTGCTGTGGTAGTCCTGCATGGCGTATTCGATTTTCTGCCTCTCCCAGCTGGGGAACTCGCTGCTGATGGTGTAGGGGATCATCACCAGGCCGTTGGAGGCTTTCCTCCACAGGCAGCTCTGGGACCAGCACGTCATGGCATTTCTGGTCCTAGGAGCCAACAAGTCTCCTTCCCACAGGATCTCACTGGTGCCGTTGTTGGAGGTCAGAATCCTGGTGGTGATGTCGACGGACTGGTCTTCGTCTCCGCTCCCTTCCTCCATGAGAGGATGTGCCTGAGAGAGGCGGAGCAGGAGCAGCAGCAGCAGGCTGACAGAGGGAGTCATCTTCAGGGTGGATCTGCTGGCTGTGGAGCTTCTGTGGAGAGCTGCTGTGAAGAGACTCCTTGAAGCTGATGTCTGACTGTCTTCAGTCCAGGCTCTTTATACTCTCCTCTACAGGTGTGTCTGCAGGAGGATTATGGGTTGGGGTCCACATTGCTAGGCCTAAATAAACCTCTTCCATAGACAAACCTACTACTTCAACATGGTTTGTTTTCTCTGCTCAGTAGATGGATCAACACAGTTAGTTTACTGGGCTGGACATCTTAAATTGTCTTCAACCAAAAAGACTTGACAGTGTCTGTGAAACCAAACTTTACTTTTATTTTCTTATGTTGCAGAGTCAAATGAAGACAGGGCTCCTGCACACTGTCCAGTCCCTCCAGGAAGTTGTCTTGTGCAACTTTTACGCAAATTTGACCATTGTTGGTTCCTGCATGTTCCACCAATCACAGCAGTCCCCCATGCAAATGCGATATATGTCCATCTCATTCAAAATCCTGGGGGGACTGACTGTCCTTGACTTGCAATAGACTTTATTAGAATACAATGTTTGGGTCCTTAGACCTTCATCAGATAAAACATAAGTTCATTAAAACATACACTCAGTATCTTTTATCATTGTACATATTATATGAGTCTGATCAGACATGAATGTAAACTGCATCTTGACTGGTTGGTACAACTGTGTGGTATATTTGGTACAAATGTATCTACTTCTTGGCTGTAACTGTTGCAATCCCAATATTGGTCAGACAAAAAGTGCAATTAGATATTTTCTTCAAATTGATCAGCCTTACAGATAACAATGTCAACAATACATGATGTTATAAACAGAAAAGACGGTACATCCCAAAGGGAAGGGAAAGTTCAAAATAAGATCATCTTTGTTTAGCCTGTGTCTCCAGAAATCAACTCAGTTTAAGGTCAATGTGAGACTTTGACCATTTTCTCAAACTTTTTAAATTCCTGAGAAGCAGCCTTTGTCTCGTCTCAGCCTGAGACTAATTTGAGCCCAACTGAAGATCTTAAAATGTTCTTTTTTTGTCTCACTGCACTGATCTTAAATTTCTCTTAAATAATCAACTCTTGAGATCACAGTGAGACGTAAAACTCAGTTGTCTTAAATGAGATCTTAAATTTGTCTCTGTGGTCACATTAAAGATGGTTGTCAAGGAGAAACCTCTGAGACACCTCTGAGCTCAGTTGAAGATCTGTTTTTTCTTTTGTTTTGCTTCTTTTTTCTTCTAAAGGGAGGAGAAACAGATGAGACTTCAGTGAGCTCAAAATAAGAATCTCATTTATTTCTCATAAGACAAAGAAAAGACAATTGTGAGAAACAAAATTTTCCTCTGGGAGATCAGAAACAAAGATTATGGGATCTGAATGTACAGTGTTCAGTGTAACTCGTGCTTCTTGTTTGGCAATGTTTTTTTTTTTTTTTTAATCATAATCTGGGTTGAGAAAGAGAAGGTTATGCAAGTTTTAGCAGCACATATGTTTCTACCATTTGTCATATTAAGAATTCAACGGAACACCCACATAAAAGATTTGTTATCTGTCTGTCTATCTCTGTTTGTTTTTTCTATTGTACCATTTCACAGTATTAAGCAACTTTTTTAGGAGGAGCAGCAAGTCTCCACAACACACTCACTTCACCCTTCAAGAGCCAGTACTGTAGTACAGTAATCCTTAAAGGGACAGTTCATCCCAAAACAAAAGGACACATTTTGGCCTGTAGTGCTGTTTATCCATCCAGATTTATTTGGTGTGAGTTGCAAAATTTTGGAGATATCACCTGTAGAGATCTCTGCCTTTATTCCAGTATAATGGGACTAAATGACACACTTGTGGTGCTTAAAGTGCCAAAAAAAAACAAAAAAAAAACTTTCAAAACCAGTGTCTCCTTACAAAACATTACTCAAGATAATCCACAAACCTTATTGTGAGCAGTTTTAAGTAGGAACTACTTCCTTTCTGTGGTAGAATCAACCCAAATTACTTTAGAATCTACCAGAACTACTTTTTTTCTAAAAGACAGAAAATGGTTCCAGCATGAAACTGTTCACTGTGTATTATCTTGAATAAACAGGTCATGATTTCTGAATTTTTTTTTGTTAAGTTGTTCAGGACCCAGATGTAAACACGGACACAGCAGGTAGTTGCAGGTGGTGAGGTGGATTTATTGTAAAAAATAATGGTTGAAGGGGTGAGGCAGGAAGATGAGCATGATCCTGGGGGCACGGGAGAAAACGACTTTAGGAAAGACACAATAAGATCTCAACTAATATTGAGTGGCTGATAGTATAACACTGAGCAGATCGAATAATCTGGCGCTGAACACCAGAAGAGCTGACTTCTTGAGCAGTGATGAGGTGATTGAGAGCAGGTGCAGAGTTCAGCCATGCGCCAGATGAGGTAGCCACACCCACCACACACACACACACACACACACACACACACACACTCACACACAGGTAAGGAGGAGACGAAGGGGAAAACAGAGAGCACAAGAAAACACAAGGAGCACCACCAGCTGAGTGCCATTTAGTTTAATTATATTGGAGAGAGGGCAGACATCTCCATGGCTGATATCTCCAAAACTCTGCAACTCACACCAAAAAAGCTTCAAGATGGATAAATTGCACTACAGGCCAGGGGATTTTTTTTTTTTTTTCAATTTGGGGTGAATTGTCCCTTTTAACATCCAGCATGTCAGATTAGAAAGATCTACTGGAAAAACATGGCAGAAATGGAATGTAATATTCACAAGTATGTTTTAATTAGTGTACAGTACTGAAAATAAAAACCCATGTGCTTGTGTTACTAAAAATGAGGCCTGTATATCTACAGAGGGGGCGGGTCCTTTTCCACAGAAGCCGCCATGTTGCACCGCCATGTTTTTACAGTAGCACAGAACGGACTTTTTGCAGCCTTCAAGCTCACTGGTAGATGCCACTAAATCCTATGCACTGGTCCTTTAAGTGATTCAATTTAAAGAAGCGCCTGTACAATATTTAGCATGCAAGTAACATTTCAAGACATTTTAACCAGGTTACAGTGTTTGCACCTACAGTCTTCAGCGTAAGCGAGCACATTGAACTTTTCTAACATAAATGATTGATGTCTTTTTCTGTCCTCAGCTCCCAATCTGAAGGGCCGCCCCCGGAAAAAGAAGCTATTATCCTCTCTGTGTCACATTTCACAGGGTCAGAGGTTAGAGGTTAAAGATCACTGTCAAACCTCACCGTCTCCAAAGGAGACTGAAGTAACAGCAGGAGACACCTCAGACAGGGTACAATATATTTTCTACATATTTTCTCAAACACAGTAGTAATTGCATTCATTTGTGTATTTTATTCGTTGATGCTTTTGATGTGGACACTGAATTTCTGTGTCCATTTTTACTTCCAGGTGACGGCAGACGAAACAGGCAGAGACAGTAGCAGCAGTATAAATCACAGGAGCCAGAGAGCAACACTAGCACTGTCAGAGGAGAGAAGAAGAAGAGGAGGAAGAGGAGGAGAAGAAGAAGAAGAAGAAGAAGAAGAAGGAGGAGGAGGAGGAGGAGGAGGGCTGCAGTACAGAGAGGAGGAGCAGGCTTTCCTGGTGTCTCTGTATAAATACATGAAGGAAAGGAAGACACCAATCGAGAGGATCCCCTACCTGGGCTTCAAACAGAGTAACTTACACTACATTATTCTTCAATTATGCTGGAAATAATATTCTAAAAGATCAAACTCTTGACTATTAAACCAGGCCAACCTCCTAGTGATTATTTTTTTTGTTAAATGTAGTCAGCTCTGTCAGATGGGAAATCTGATGTTGAGTTGACGTCTTGCAGAGTTGACAAAATTATACATCTTTTTCATTTCACAGCATAGTTATAATGAGCAGCCGTTTTATTTTTTAAAGTTACTCACAGTTCTCTTCATCAAAATACACATTCCATAATGATCAGAATTCTTATTTAACTTTTAGAAGAACTGCTTGAGCGGTATGCCCGCTTTTTCTTTTTAACCAGGAAGAGAGACAGGGGTCCTTGGGGTGTAGCTAACCTTTTTTATGCCTGATCAAATCAGAGTTGATGGAAATCTGGGACACAACTTTAAAGGGCCAACATTTTCATTAAAAAACATTTTT
Source organism: Lutjanus erythropterus (assembly GCF_056507025.1). Taxonomy (NCBI): domain Eukaryota; kingdom Metazoa; phylum Chordata; class Actinopteri; order Lutjaniformes; family Lutjanidae; genus Lutjanus; species Lutjanus erythropterus. Next base: position 30,193,129 of record NC_139333.1, on the reverse strand, counting down.
AAACAAAGATGATTATAATAGCACATTTTACACTGATGTTATCAGCAGGTATTTAGTTAGTATTTAGTTTTAGACTTTGAAAGTGTTTAACACATTTTTAAATTGTTCAAAATTGTGACAAGAGTGTTTTCTGGCATAGAGCAAGTTTAGAAATTGGAAAAAAAAAATCTGACCAAAATGTTTTATAAATTACATGTATTTCACATTAATACATTTTTAAAGAATAAATTCTCAACCAAAAAAAAATTGAATTAGAGAGTTCGTATTAATAATTTTAATAAGTTTTTTTGGTAAGACATGATTTGTAGAATGAGTGATATATATTTTACTTAAAGGAAAAACAGAGACTTGTTAACATGGAATTGAAAGCAGTGACACATGGTTGTGTAGCTGTGATTTATTCCTGTGTGTGTCTTTGTGTGACAGTAAACCTGTGGACTCTGTTCCAAACTGCTCAGAAGCTGGGAGGATATGAACTGGTGAGTTTTATAGATTTATTCTAGCTTGTAAGGTGATAAAGTTACTTTCTGTTTAGTAATAACACAGATCAAAATGTTAGTAAGTCATTATCTCCATCTCCTACAGGAGAGATCATGTGTGTGTGAGAGAGAAGTGTCTGATATGTTATGATCCACTGACATGAATAAATCCCTGCTGTATGTCTGCTAGTATTAAACACATGAGATGTAGACTTCATTAAGAAATCAACTGTAACTCATTTAATTCTGAATTTCATGACATTTGGTTTGTTATAATCTCAAGGTCAATTGTATTTGATGTTCTAAATAAATAACAAAATATTCTAAATGGTGGTGCAGTGGTTAGCACTGCTGCCTCACAGCAAGAAGGTCCTGAGTTTGATCCCCCAGCTCGCTGGGTCAGGGCCTTTCTATGTGGAGTTTGCATGTTCTCCCCCTGTCTGCGTGGGTTCTCTCCGGGTTCTCCAGCTTCCTCCCACAGTCCAAAGACATGCATGCTGGGTTAATTGGTGATTCTAAATTGCCCGTAGGTATGAATGTGAGTGTGAGTGGTTGTCTGTCTCTATGTGTTGTAGCCCTGTGATGAACTGGTGACTTGTCCAGGGTGAACCCCGCCTCTCACCCAGTGTCAGCTGGGATAGACTCCAGCAGCCCATGAATAAGCGGTTACAGAAAATGGATGAATGAATGTAAAAATGTTCTGACTATATGAATAAATAAATAAATATATAAACATAAATACATTTATAAACAAATGTAAAAGTAAAAAAAAATGTTATAAATAAAATTTTAAAAGTTATAAAATAGATAAATGTTTAAAATAAATAAATGTTCTAAGTAAATTTTTAAAAAGTTCTCTGAATAAATCTTTTCTAAATAAATGTAAAAAATGTTCTAAATAATATTTAAAAATGATAGATAAATAAATAAATGTTCTAAATAAATATAAAAAATCTCTAAATAAATGTAAAAATGTTCTAAATAATTTTTAAAAATGATAGATAAATAAATAAATGTTCTAAATAAATATAAAAAATCTCTAAATAAATGTAAAAATGTTCTAAATAATTTTTAAAAATTATAAATAAATAAAGAAATGTTCTAAATAAATATAAAAAAAATCTCTAAATAAATGTAAAAATGTTCTAAATAATTTTTAAAAATTATAAATAAATAAAGAAATCTTCTGAATAAATATAAAAAAAATCTCTAAATAAATGTAAAAATGTTCTAAATATTTTTTAAAAATTATGAATAAATATAGAAATGTTCTAAATAAGATTTAGAAATTATAAATAAATAATGTCCTATATAAATATAAAAAAATCTAAATAAATGTAGAAATGTTCTAAATATTTTTTAGAAATTATAAATAAAGAAAGAAATCTTCTAAATTAAGATAAATATTTTCTAAATAAATAAAATATTTTAAATAAATAAAAATAATAATAAAAATGTTCTAAACAAATAACATTATATCCTAAATAAATTCTGAAAATGTTCTAAGTAGAAAGAAAATGTTCTAAAATAAAATGTTTGAAATCAACAGAGACACAGTGGCCTGGAGATCTGCACTCCACTGAATACACTCTTCTAGTTAGTAGTTAGTTTAGTAACCACTGGTAAAGTTCTTAGTCACATCTTATAACCCCTTTATGAAGGCTGCCTCACTTCATTGTGTGTGTTTGCGTGTGTGTGTGTAGATCACAGCTCGCAGACAGTGGAAGAACGTGTACGATGAGCTCGGAGGAGACCCAGGAAGCACCAGCGCTGCAACCTGCACACGCCGACACTACGAAAGGTCAGTGTGTGTGTCATCTTTTAGAAATGACACACTCGCACTATAATATGTGTGCGACACTGAATGACATTTCCTGCTGCATGAAGCTCTTTGTTAATAAGATGTGCCCACACACTCGCTGGTGTAGTTACACGGCTGACTTTTACCTCTGTGTACAAACACTGAACACCCTGGAGGAGCTGCAGCCACTGGTCCTGGAACATTTGTGTTGTTCTCAGTGGAGAGGTTCACCACAGATCGCACTCTGCCAAGAATAAACCGCCGCTGCCAGCGCCAGATACTCATGCAGCAATTGATTCTCTAAAAACAGCCTTCAGCTCTGCCCTGCCTCTCTTCACTCAAGCACATCCTTAAAACACCAAAGTCCCTGTGAGTGTAATCCAATCCCCCGAAGGCTCCTGTAAAGCTCTGCACAGGGCCTTCATGGATTAACACACTATATAAAGGATCATTTCTGTAGCTGATCTTTAATTATTTTCCTTTTTCCATCATGATTGTTGTCTTTTCTTTTTATTTTAGCTTTGAGTTATGTAACCTTATAACACTGACATGCTGAAAATGTTAGCAAACAGTGGCTAATTATCATTATCAGTAATCTGACGTCATGTTTGTGTTCATCTGGCAAATGTAAATCTAAAATTCACTCTCTTTTAGCTCTGTTCTGGTCTCCACCAGCTCCTGATGGAAATATCTGGCTCTTAACCTGCTAAATGTGACACTTTTTTCACCAGTTAGTCTGTAACTGTGTGTGTCTGCCATGCAGTGAGTTTACCAGAGCGTTTTCCACTGAAAATACCTACCTGCTCCTCCTGTTAAAGGCAGTTTTTCCAGGATTTTAGGGGGATTTATTGGACATAATGTTCATAAGTATGTTTTCATGAATATATATAATCACCTATAAGTTGTATTTTGTTACCTTTAATAACAAATCGTTCATTTAAAATATATGAAATGCATTTATTTCATTATAAAATCACATCACAGCAATAATCACAGTTCCTGAGTGTGTTGTTAAGTTTCTCACCACCTCATAATAAACCGTCTGCACTGTCCACTCGAAACCTTAAAGAGCTTTTAATCTGAAACAGATACAGGAAGTGTTGAGTTTATATTAACAGGTGTTTAACACAGTTACTTTAACAGGGCAGTATCAAAATGAGGTTTTGTACTAAAAGTACAGTGAGCAGTTGAAGTCAGCTGTTGTTCCAAAATGCAAATGTTAGTTTTTGTCAGTGTTTGTACCACGTTCTGTTCAGAACATGGTGGTTCATGTTGGTGGACTGATTGACATTTTTGTGCTAGTTTGTGGTTTTAATCATTAGTGAGGTGGCTGTTTAATTTCTTGAGCCCAGCTGAATTTTGCTACTGTGTTTAAAAGCCCCTGTATTAAATATCATTAACAGAGGTGGGAAGTAACTAAGTACAAATACTTTGTTATTGTACTTAAGTAGATTTTTCAAGTATCTGCACTTGAGTATTTATTTTTCTGACAACTTTTTACTTTTACTCCCTACATTTGAACATAAATATCTGTATTTTCTACTCTTTACATTTTCAAAACAGGTTTCTTTAGTTTTAATCCATTTGAGAGGAATTATTGATTATTTTTATTTTGCATCACTGTGCGCTGCCTTCCAACATCAAGACTGATTTCAACCTGAATGGATGAAACAATAACAAAAGGAAAGATGATTTCTTTGTGTATACATCAATGCATAGACATGGCAGACATAACAATATGAAAACATTGTAACAAGACCAAAAAAATGACAAGACAAAAAATGTATTAAAAGACAAAGACAAAAAAGACATAACAAGATGATAAAGACATCAAAAAAGATGCAATGAAACAAAAAACAACATAAAAGATGGAACAAGGTGAAAAACTAACAAGACAAAAAAGAAATAACACTGAAAACTACATAAAAGAAACGAGACAAAAATAAAAACAGATCTAGATGAAAAGATGTAAGAAGACAAAACACACAGACAGACAGACAGGGAGACTGAAGGTTCAGTTTGCACAGAAACAGTCAGTAGAAACGTCCTTCAGAGGACGACTTTTTACTTTTATACATGGAGTACATTTGAGAGCCTGTACTTGAGATAAATCAGTATTTCTTTTCTTTCTTTTTTCCATAAGTCTGTTCTTGGACTTGAGTGCTGACTGTGTATTTTTGCCGCCTCTGGTCATTAAATTAAACTGTTTCAGTGCAGCAGCTTTTCTAAACTCTTGAGATACTTGTGATAGTTATTCAGTAACAGATTCGTCTCTCAGCAGCTCTTGACCCAGTGTCTGCTCTCATTATTCATTCATCTGTTCTCCTCCTGTCCAGACTCATCCTGCCTTATGAGAGGTTCATCAGAGGGGAAGAAGACAAGCCCCTCCCTCTGCTCAAACCCAGGAAACAGGAGACGAGCTCAAGCAAAGGACCATCCAGTAGTATCTGTACTCCCAACCTCAAGACCAAACCATGTCCTGAGAAGGAGGACATCCTGGAAGTCAAGGACCAGGACCACAGCAGATCAGTCAGTCTCTCTGTGTTATCCATCATTACATTGTCTTTGCTTCCCTCATGTGGTTCATGTGGTTTATAACATCAGAATGAAAACTGAGGACAATCCTTCAAGCATACATTCTGAAAGTGCAGTGTAAAACTCCATGTTATGTGTCAGGCGTGCAAAAGCAAAACTGATATTCTGATCAAGTACATGCAGTGCGCTACAATGTGCAGAATGTCCATTATCTAATGTGCAAGCTTTTCTTTCTACAGGTAATATAGTGTCTTGTTTCATTTTGAAACAAATAATTCCACAAAATAACCTTAATGCAGAGTAGTCGTCTTTGTCCTACCAGGGAATTAGTATAATTGACCTTTCCAAAGTCCTGCTGATTTTTGCTCTGTGCTCCAATAACAGCTGAGCAAACCTTGTGCCCTGGTCTCCTTTCCTGTAAAAGCAACATATATGCATACTTCCCAACCTTGAGATGTCAAAAACAGCCAGGATTTCGATGCCAGAGACTTTGTTTCCTGCATTCTGGTGACTTTTAAAAAATGAAAATAACTCAAATAAATAGTAGGTACACTGCAACAGCACTTTTATGTTGAATACTTTTAAATTTCATTTTATTTGATGTGGCAGATTTTACAAATGCATGCCTTTTCCTTTAAAACTGTCCTTAAGAAACAGGAATCTTTTTTCCAGGAAGTCTGGTTTGGTTCAGCTGTATTGTTGTCCAGGAGGAAACAGTAGACTTTTGGAGCTGCAGGGCTTAGACATGCTGTACAGTGCCAAAACAGGTGATAAGGAAAAGGGAAAAGGAAAAGAAGGTGTGAAAATTTGACAGAAATCACGACAAATAGAGGCGAATTTTGTTCATGTGATTAAATAGAGCGAGGGCAATGAAAAGTGGGGGTTGCAAGTATGCATACAGGGTATTAACCTAGCTAATGTTAGCAAAACAGTAGCTAACTATTTAGCTAATGTTTGCAAAATGCTAGCCTACAAGCTCGCTCATGATTTATGGAGTTTGGCTACTTAGACAGGTAACATTTTGCTATAAATAGCTGACTTAAGACGTGAATATATGTCACATGTACAGGTCCCCCAGCAACGTCTTTGAACCATCTTCAGAATGTGGTTTTCTTTCCAGCATAAGTGTCCAGGAAAACAGGAAAGGAGAAAGTTGACTGAGGTACCAAGCTTGCTCAGCTGTTGTTGTTTCACTGAGTGAAAAGGCTCATTCATGTAAATCATGAACATTAACTAAGTACTGTGTTAATTGTGTGTGAGGCCCCATCATTTCTCACTGTTGTTATCAGTAGCTGCACAGCCTGCAGGAGGAGGAGGAGTCTGTAACTGATATCAATACACGTCTCAAAATTAACAAACTGTGATGTAAGTGGAGAAGGATAGTACATGGCATGCCTGCACCACCCTGGGAAAAAAATAATAATCGCTGCGAGAGATGCAGCACATGTTAAAGGTGTTTTAGTGTCATCTTACCAGCCCGTTCTCACAACTACTGTGTCAAATACACCTGCTTGTTCACTGCTTCAAGCCATGACACTGTAGATAACCCTGTATAGTCATTTGTGATGTGTTGTCGAAGTCAGCCATGTATGGAGGAGGCGGGATAGATTGATGAATAGTTCAAACAAACACAGGACTTTCACTCAGAGACCAGGGTTTGTGTCCCAGTTACAGCAACAGACAATAAACACGCACCTCTTTTTAACGTAACTTATTATGCAAGTACTTTTTGTGTCTAAACCTACCCAAGTCATTTTTGTGCCTTTATTTTATTGATAACTTGATCGCAGAGTCCTGGTTATTAACCAGCTAGGCAACTTAAGAGAAGAAGCTGAGAAAAGCTACTTGACAACCTATGTTTGGTGCTGAATGATACAAGGAGTATTCAAGGATACATATTTCAATAAACTTATGTAGGCAAGAGAAATATATAATGTACCCACATCATCACAAACCTTATCTCAATTTAAACCAAGGTTTTTCCTTATGTCTCATTTATAGTGTTTCTGTATCTTTCTAATTTTTCTTCTTTTCTCCTTCCCTTCTTTTCATCTTGCAGGAACTGATGGAACAAAACTCTCAGTTGAAACTTAGACCCCAGATCTGCATAGCTCGTCTGGATCCCCTACAGCCTTCACACCGTGTCAGAAAAAGACAGAGCCCAACACAGGATCCGAATGATACGGAGATCCAGCTGATGCTGCAGCACAAAGTCGAGGTGAAGAGGAAGAGGAGGTACAGTGGGTGTGACCCTTCCTACTTGACAACTTCTCTGATGGCAAGTGACAATAAGAGTGTGCTTCCACTGGCAGCTCCGATAATTTCTAACCACGCCTACTCAGCGGTGGACCTCTGGCAGCACCAGCAAGTACCACTACAAGACCAGTGCCATGCTGGAAAACCAAGAAACCTGCAATCTCCATCAATCCCAGAACCCCCCAGTGAACAAGCTGAACTACCAAGGACAGAGGACACCTCTTCTGGCTTCACAAGTCTCTTCAGCTCCTCCGGAGCTAGCAAGGTGATTGTGTCTCCTCTTGTCAAGAAAAAGCTCAGCAGTATTGGATTACCCAATCAAGACCAATTCAAGTCCAACTTTGGCCAGCCCCCTTCACTTGTTACCTCTAGTTCAACCAATCGTTTCAAGGAAGAGGCAGCAGAGCAATCAGCTGTCGCCACAGAGTCCTCAGTGGTGGTAATAAGTCGTCCTTCGGTGATACAGCATGCGGAGAGCTTCAAGGCACGATTTCAGAAAGGTGTGATTAAGAACAGCACGCCGCCTCCTTTATATTCTCACAAACATCATTCCCATCTTGTGCCACCTTCCTACTCACCCTTCTTCTCCAACCAAAAAGAGCCTCAGTGTCCATCAACACCTCTGCTCACTCCGAGGATGCCCCGATCCAGCTGGACACCCCAAGGCTTCCCCAGTGACCTCTTCTCATCTTTCGCACACCTTCATTGTTGGCAGAGGGCTGCTGAGAGACCTGATGGGCCAGTCAAAGCAGACTTAGGTCATGATGGATCTAAACAACCCCAAGAGGAAGGAGCTACTCTCTCAAGAGACCGTCATAGCTTGGCGGGGTTCCTTCAATCTGCTGATGGGTCAAAGTACTCCACACCTGCTGATCAGGACAAAGCTTTCAATCCAAGAACAACAGTGTCTGACGAGCAACCCACTGATCTCAGTCTACCAAAGTCCTCTGTTAAGGCACTTCACCATCCCTACAGATGTTCCACAAGATATCAGGAGAGTACCTCCATGCTCTCTCAGAATGGACTCACAGCTGTCAACGTTGCATCAATAAGACAGTAACACAAGATCACAAATAGTGAGGTCAAATTCTGTTTTTTCCTGAATTGTGATGTGAACCCTACGATGGCAGAGCAGGGACATTAAAATTAATTAAAAACGGAGTAGGGGGAGGGATGATATTCTGAGACTTGGATATGAACTCACAAATTAACATTAACGAGAAAAAAACTTGAATTTTCTGGGATTGCAAAGTTATCTTTTCATTGCAGTTTTCATTGCACTAATTTCAATGAGTTGTTGATTATAGAGCTGCAAACATTAATCGATTATTAATCATCACCAATCAAAGTCAAACTTCTCTGATTGCAGCTTCTTAAATGTGAATATTTCTCCTTATAAACCAGGGTAGAAACCCCAAAGTCAAATATAAAATTTAAAAAATGATGATGTCGAGCAACAAACACAAACTCAATTCTTCCAGAAAACCTAATCTCAGTGTCACCAGCTTGTCCACACAGTTGCTTTCCTAGGAAACACTGAAAGACAACACGAGACAGAAGCTTGCTCTTACAACGTATTTTTCATATTTTATGGAGAAACACATATTTCTCACACATTTCTCAAAATAAAACTACAAAACATAAACAGACAATTTTATACTCTTATAATAAATACAAATCTTTGAGTACAACATAGATACCTTGGACTCAATGGGACACAAACACATGCTGGTACAGAAAAATTGTCTCAAGGCTCACCACAAATTTCTGTTACACTGGTTTCTTTCTGTGAAATCATACTGGATGGTTTTATTGGATTTCCCTGTAATCACAGTGGTGCTGTGTGACCAGACTGATCCTTGCTGAAAACACTGGATCTGCCAGACGAAGATGACATGACATTATGGACAGTATAAAGAGGGTGACAGCTATAAACTCTCATGAACCGTACAAGTCACCATCCACAAAGACAAACAGAGCTGGGTATGGACAGAAATACAGTCCTGTTGAACTTTTTTTCAAATTGTGAATGTTGTCTAAACACAAGTAGCAGGACAAAAACTCCAGCTAAATAAAATTCAGTCTATAACTTGTCACATTTTGAGAGTGATTTAACAAAGCAAGCTCACCACAGGGTACCACGATAACCTGACTGAACTGACATTTCATTTCACTTCATTCATTTGGTCTGACATTGTGTTTAGATCAGCTGATTTCTTGCTGGGAGGGAAGTTATTTTGTTTTGCTCTTAGTAATCAGCAGTGAGTAACAAATCCACCCTGCTGACGCTTGTTTTAAATGTACACAAGAGAAAGAGGAGCAGGAGTGTGTGTGGAGTTTTGAGTATGGCTTGTTCATGACCAATAAAAACAAACCAGTTTAAACCTTGACTGGTCTTCGTCCACCTGACCGTTTTATACATTCTTAGATTTGAAATCTTGGTTTGTGCATGACATCTTGAGGAAGACATCTCTGAATGACACTTGTTATCCCTGTCTTCTTGATACAGTGGGGCTCATATACACGTTGCTGCTGATACACCCACCAAACAACAGAAGACATACCTCAAAGCTTGTTAGGCACAGTTTCGAGGAAACATGTCGTCCAACCCAGAAACTGCTCAGTGACTAACTGGGTTTGTATATCGCCCAAGCCCTACTGTCATGGAGTTATAGAGATATTCAGATTTTCAGAGCATTTCAAGGACTTTTCACCAACTTAAAAGCTGAAAAAAGCCTTGAAATGCTCTTTTTATTTATGATTTTTTTTTTTTTTTACTGGAAAACATCCACCTAATGAGAGAGATCATGTGAGGCAATCAAAAGCTCCACCTGTGTGGTGGGACTGTTTTGTCAGCTGGCAAACCTTTGATTTAAATCAGAACTACGTGACGACAGAATAAGTAAACATGATTATGAATCTGACCAGACAATCAGTTGCGGGCTTCAGTACTTGACTTGACACAAACACGTTTCACTCAAACCCCTTTTCAACCAAACTGAATCTGGTTCTTCCAACTGGTTCCATTCAGGATACTTGGAACTAGGAGCAGGAATTTCTTGATGAAATGATTACAGATGCATTTTGATGTATCAAGATTTTTGATTTCTATACATGATTTATTTCTTCTAAATGTATCACTATAAATTGCTTATTTTAAAATGTGTTTGTAATGACTGACATACAGTGCGGCTCTGGTCCTTTCAAGTTCACAGAAGCATAAATGCTTCCATACAGATTGTATCCATCTGCAGGTGATTACATTCAGCCATTCTCACCAAAACTCAACAAGTAGCTTAGAGTTTAGAACATAAACACAAAGCAAGTCAGTCTTATTTCACCATCCAGTTGGTTCACCAGTCTTACAAAATCGATACAGACAATGATAATGTTGACTGGTTTCTAACTGGTTTCTAAATTTCTAATTGTCAACTTTTCTGCATCAATTCAAGATCTTTCGGTAATGAATAATGGTGCATCTTAATTTTTTTGAGTCTATTTTTTAAGAAATAATTCTCTGATTTAAGCTTCTTAAATGTGAATATTTTCTGGTTTCCTTACTGAAACACTGATTACCATTTCACCATTTTCTGACATTTTATGGACCAAACAACTAATCAATTAATCGAAAAACTAATTGACAGATTGATTGACAGTGAACATAATCGTTAGTTTCAGCCCTCTATTCTAAGAATTAATTTGGAACCTTGGTGCTATCTTGAAAACCAGCCTGTTTTTCCACCGGTTGCGCGTAAAAAATGTCATCAACGGATGGCGTTGCACGATGCTAAACGACCTACAACATTTGACACGCCCACTTCAGTTTACACTTCAGGCTCCAGTTGGAACAAACTTTTCAGATTCCAAAGAAATTTATTTATGGTCAATATTCTCAGAGAGGTTCAAAATCAGGTGCATGAACTGGAACCAAACTGACTTCATGTTGGTGGAAAAGGGGTGACTGTACCGAAAAACGTATATTGTTTTGATAAGAACCCCAAACTATGTGTGGCTCAGCATGTGACAGTCTAAAGTTGACTTCTGACCAAAGCTGCAGCTGCACTCTGGACACTGATACGGTCTCTCGCCTGTATGTTTCCTCATGTGAACCACCAGGTTGCCCTTCTGTGCGAAGGATTTGTGACACTCTTGGCACTGATATGGTCTCTCTCCTGTGTGTATCCTGGTATGATTGACCAGGTCTGACTTCTGACAGAAGTTCCTCCCGCAGAACTGACACTGATATGGTTTGTCCTCTGTGTGGATCTTTATGTGTCTTATTAAAGTCTTCGTCAAGGAGAAACATTTGGTGCAGCAAGGACACTTGTAGGGTTTCTGTGCCGTGCCTGCTTCGAACTGAACAATGAGCTCGGTGGATTTTCCTGAAGGTCTTCTTGGAAGGAGATTTTTAATGTTGAGATGTTTGGGCTCAGCTGGATTCACTGAAAGGAGTGGCTGATCGTCTGTGGTGCTGTCTGACTGTCCACCATCAGCTCCAGTTGGCTCCGTTTTAATGCGATCAAGTGGAAGTGCTGCAGAGGTGTCTTTATCTATGTCTGCAACAGTCTGGATCTGGTAGAGACACAGCGGCTGCAGAGACTCCTGTTCAAACTCATTTCTATCATAGGGAGTGACAGTTAGAGGAAATGTCTTAACTCCTGAATCTTCCTCTTCTTCAGGAGTTACTGATCTCAGGTGAATTCCTGCATCCGCCTTTTCACTGAAACAGTGGTATGGTTTCTCCACTGTGTGTTTCTGTCTGTGAACAAGCAGACTGTGCCTCTGCTCGAAGCTTTTGTCACAATCTTGGCATTTATACGGTTTGGCGCCTTTGTGCGTCCTGGTGTGAATGATGAAGTCAGACTTGTGGCAGAAGTGGCGCTCACAGAACTGACACTGATACGATGAGGATCTGTCCTCCGGGTGTTTTTTGACATGTCGCACCATTGTCTTTTTGGAAGAGAACCCACTCAAGCAAACGGGACATTTGAAGGGTTTCTTCACTTTGAGGATCTTCAGTGGCATGTTCAGGTCACACTCCTGCTTCACATCGTCTTCTTCCTCGATATCGACCAGGATCTCCCGGTCGTTCAGATCATGTTCACTGGCAGGAGAGGAGTCAGGATGTGTGTTGTTCACGTTGGGACAGGGGTCTCTTTGCTCTGTTGTGGTGTTTTCTGGTTCCCAGCACACACTGACATTCACACTGGCAGCAGGCTGCTGTGGACCAGACTGCAGCTTCACATCTGTGGCACACATCTGGAGTGGGTCTGAAGCACAGGAGAGGACAACATTTATTTCACAGACTTTCACGACTTAAATGAATGAAACAATAACATGAACACGGACATGACTCTTTTCCTTGCTCTGCTATCTTTATGGATCAGGTCTATTTTTTACCAGAGCAGCTTTCATCTCTGAAGTAGGGATCCCACTGTGAGGAAATTTTCCCACAGTTAATAATGTTGTGACAATACCAGTGTTCAGATTGCACCAGGCACTTCACAAGAAAAGATATTAATCAATGTTATAAAATAAAATTATCCAAACAAAATTCTCTTCCTGCCTCATTTTAACTGTAACTTGGAAAATGTAAACACAGGTTTTTGTCACTTGATTTCAATGAGAATCTGACCAGGGGGCAGGAATTAAGAATAAATATACAGAAATAGACGATCTTCTCACGGATGATCTTGTTAACTTATGTAGGTCATATGGAGGCAGTAATAAACTGTTTCATAACCAGTACAAACTCCTCACAGTAACTTTAAGTTAAAAGGAAAAATATTTTTTTAACAAACACGTCAGATTTATTATCTAATAAAGGTCTTTCTTCCAAGTTGTCGATTTCCTTTGTTTTTCTTTTTTAAAATTGCAATAAATATGGTATGAGAGACTTTTTTATCATGGTATTATTGTACCATGAGTTTTTGGTATCATTACATCCCTAGTAACAACATCACAGATATTTAACATAAGCCAATAACGGTTTTAGATTAGATTTGCTGTCATTTAGGGTGACAGGAGAAACGAGTTAACATTTAGAAAATAAAATGGCGATCAAGGACATTTAGGCAAACATTCACAGCAGGATGGATGAGAGTCATATTCCATAGCTTTAAACTACTTATCAGAAATTACCAGAGTTACAGAAGAGTCATGTTTTATTGACAATAAACCGCACAATTAATCACAATTTAATTGAAATTGCAAGTTGGCCAGGAGCAACAACTAATCAATAGAAATCACATTTGCAATTTTTTGATAAAGGAAAACATCATTATAGTGAAGTCCTGTAGTGCTCTGATGATGCTCTGGCCTGCAAATCTTCAAATGTTCTCCATTTGCAAGAAAACAATAGAGCTGTGACAATTAATTGATTAGTAATCAGTTATCAAATTATTCACCAACTATTTTTCTAATCAATTAATCAATTTGAGTGTTTTTTTAAGAAAAAAAAGTTAAGATTCTGATGGTACATTGAATGTTTTGAGTTGTGGACAAAACAAGACATTTGAGGATGCCATCTTTGGCTTTGGGAAACACTGATCAACATTTTTAACCATTTTCTGACGTTCTTTAGGCAATTCAAATCTTAGAAAATAATTCACCAATTAATTTACTATGAAAATAATAATTAGCTGTAGCCCTAGAAAACATGTTTTCAAATGTCTCATCATCATGATTTTGTTTTTTCTTATAGTGGAAAATTATGAGGCAAAAATGACCATTCCCTCTAATCGTATTGCATATCGCAGTGGCAATTTCAGTCAAAATAATCACAACATGACTTTTTTTTTTTACCATCTCTTGCAGCTTTAATTGACAGCATCTCTAACACATCTGGAGTCTTCTTGAATTCCATTCAGGAATGATGCATCGCAGAGCAAATCAAAGACTGGAAAATGTACTTTTCTAATCCAAAGTTAGCCTGTGAATATTAGTGAGCTGCACACCAGTAAATCACTGACCTCTGGAAAAACTTTAGTTTTGTTTTTATGTGTTTTTATAATTTGATATAATGCCATGATTTCCTTCATAGAAAGCAAACTTATGATAAACTGACCTTCACTGTGTGATTTGGCAACATCCAGCAGTCTGCGGTGGCTGTCCACCACCCACTTAGAGCAGGACATTTCCTCTTCATACTCTATAATAGTTCTCTCTACGATCTTGAAGATCTCTTGAGCGGCTGCAGACAAACACTCACTGACGAGTGCTCTCAGCAGCTCCATCGTCGCTGACTTCACCATGCTGAGGTGGTCTCCACGGTCCAGTCGAAGGACGGGGGTGTTTATTGAGTAGACATGAGCAGTTGAGCCTCCTTGTCACTTCGGATTGATCCACAGCTCCTCAGATCCCACCTCGCTCTGGCCATGTCTGCAAACACATCATGTTGTTCTACTGGCAGGAGATTCAGCCACAAGAATCAGGAGAGTGAACTGGAGATCTGAAAGATATTTTTACAAGAGAAAGAGAACTCATTCAAATCTGAAGGCAAAAATTGTACAAGAATAAGTACAGCATTCATAAGTGCCTTTGATTTACTTCTTCTTTAGCTTGTTCACATGCATGTGCACACTGTCTTAACTGGGTGAGTGTGTTGTGACGGTGAGCGCACAAGTGAACAGCGTGTCAGGGCTTTTGGAGACTTGGATAGATGACCAGATGAGCAGTTGTTTATTTTATTACGTTTGAAAACTGGTCATCATTCACTTCTATTGTTTGGGAGATTCTGTGGCACCGTTTTCCTGTGAAACTCCAGCAGTGTTTTGTGGACTGAAAAACTAAACCTGACCTTCAATCAGCATGAAGGTGAGTTGATAATGACTTAATTTTTATTTTTGGGTGAACTATCCCTTTAAGAGACAACAGCTAAGTCTAATGTAGATTAAGGATTACTTGTGGTAAATTTATCAGTTTTCAGGTAGTGGAAAAAGTGCTGTTTCAAAAAATACCAAAAAATACATGAAATACTTTACTCTATTATTATTTTGGTTGCTATTGTGTAATCTTTCATACACGTATTTTAGAAACATATTATGGTTCACGTGTTTACACTTTGTCTGTTGCTTCAACAACAGTGCCATTACACATCCATGCTGTTGTCTGTAGCTTCTGTACTTGAAGTTGCACACATGATAACAAAAGTGTGAGAACTTTTAACCAAGTTTGTTGTAGTCAGCGGTTTACACGATCAGTAGCTACACACAGGAGGTATTTCCGCTACACCAAACAGCTAAGCTAATGTCAGCTCAACCAGCTGTTTTTATGTGCTGTCAGTCATAACAACAGCTAAATGTAATGTAAGTTCTTACCCTGCTGACGGTGTCACTCGTTTTCTTTTCAGCCACTCACTACAGAAGCAGCGCAGTTAGCTTTAGCTCGGGAAGGCTAGCTAGCTAAGCTGTCAGTTCACAAACAGGAGCTTGTGAGAGAAACAACCTGCTAAATACATTTATAACACAACCTGTTAACTGCCAGTTTTACTTTATTAATGTGCAGCTGGCGTTCCGACCAGTACAAGCCTCACAGCTAACTATCCAGCTGTAAGGTTCCGTTAATTCACTGCCCACGGTCAACTTAACGAGTCACAAGCAATGCTAAAAACATAGCTGACCTGTGCCAGCTTCTTCTTCTACGGTTCTTCTACGGTTCTTCTTCTTCCTCTTCGCATCACCACCACCTACTGGAGTGGAGTGTGGCTCCTTCTTCGGTTGCTATCCATTGTACCGATAACAATAGCGCCACCTAATGTTCAACTTTATCACACTTTTCTTTGTACTGAATCCTCAACGACAGGTGACGACCAAAATACTGAGCAGACCAACACTGTTATTATTATTATTATTATTATGTAATTATGACTTTTTTTTATCTCATAATTTCGACTTTTTATTTCATTATAATGACTTTTAATCTCATAACTAAGACTTATTCTCAATTTAGACTTTTTATCTCATTATGTTGACTTTTTATCTCAATTATTATTTTATATCTCATAATTATGAATTTTGTCTCATAGTTTTGACTTCTTATCTCATAAAAAAGACTTTTTATATCATAATTTTGACTTCTTGTCGTAATTTTGACTTTTTATCCTATGACTTACCATGGGGACATTTTTCTTTTTAAACTGACAGAAATGGGCTTCCATATTAGTATTGTATTATACTCACCCACATCTAAATGTAAAACTTTCCAAACAAAACCATCATCTGTAATTATCTTATCATCTCTTATGTATGATGATTACAATGCTTGTTTTTAAACCCGTGGCTCAAAATGTCACAAATTTATTCTATTCTTAGTTTGACTGTAGCTCCATGAATCTGTGTATTCAATCCATGTATATGCAGCATATTGCGCACCAGATGGTGCTGTTCACCTTTCATTGTAAAGTCTTCACAGCCTGTTTGAAGTATCTGGGATTACTCTGTGTTCTGTATACCACTGGACTGGTACGCACACGTTGCTTAATACGCCCCTGTTAAACGGAGTAATATTAAATTTTAAAGATGCGTTCACTGTCCAGAGGCAATAATCTGCAGAAATAAGCAGAAAAGCAATAAATTACATAACTCTGGTGAATGTTTGTTTCCCAGGCCACGTGTCTGTGAACACTGAACTACTGTGCAAACAGGAGTAATAAGAGTGATTTGTGAAGTGGAGAACAGTGGGCCGCTGTGGCGGGCCAGCCTGCCCGTTCCTGTTGTTGTGGGGTGGGAGTTTCCAGCTATACAGCTCAGGGGAAGCACCACAGGATGTCCTTTTCCTCATTCCTCAAGGATAGAATGACTCTACATGTGTGTGTTACTGGGTTTCTTGAGTGTGTGTGTTTCTATTAAATTACACAAAGGGGAACATGTTTCAAATATGTCAACATTCTGGGATTTCTGTCGGTTGCTTTTACTTCTCAGTATTAAAAGTCAGGTCTAATCCAGTCAATATACATGGCCTCTCTTTGATATAATATAGTCTTATTGATTTAAAAATGGTCAAATACCATTTTTTTCCCTCTCAATATCAATTCTGAGCATCTTTTTTTTTTAATGTCACATCAATGCATAGACTCACATACTCACTAATCCACCTAATCCAGCATTTTAGACTGCATCATACTGGTATTGATGTTGGAACAACCCTATATTGATCACATAGTTATTGAACAACTCATCAATACTTCTCTGGTCATCAGTAGGAAACCTTTGGGCAGAATTCTGTGCAACTTTTTGATCAGATTTTCACAAAGGTGCACAGCTTTGACTCATTTGTAGCAGCAGCAATGCTACTGTTGGTAATGGTATCCTTGATTTTAGTATAGGGCTATGGTGTTACATGGTCTAAATGCTTTTTAAAAGATTTCCCCACCGTGATGAGACATTACAAATCTGTCTCAGCTGGTTTCTGAGCTCTAATTTGAAGAAAAGTTAATTTTGGGTTTATCTAATAAGGATGAGATAAGAAAAGAGGATGCTCTGTTGTTGTTGTCATTGATTTTTATCTGATAGCTTTTGTTGTTACAGGTGACATCTGCCTGTAGATGATGACATGAAATTCACAAAATAAGATACCAAACTCTAACCTGACACGCCAGATGGTTCGTTACACAGAACCATCCGGGAAGTCGATCTGAGAAACTGTTTAGAAAAGGGCACGCACTTTCAAAAAACAATTGGCAGGTAATTGGATGAAACATCTGTCTATCATGTCTAACATGGTATAACTTCAACCAATGAAATCAACGCTTTCATGGATGCTTCTCGCTGTTGTCACACCTAAACCTGTGCCTGTAGCTGCCAGTAGTCCCTCCTAGGATGCTGATTGGCTTTTGTGATCTCACAAATCCAGCTGCCTCGGTAACCAAGTTAATAGCTGAGATCTAGGAATACAGCAGCATCACTAAGAAGAAGTCAGACAGGGCAAGGAACATGAGCAGGTTGTCAGACAGGTTGTAAACAAACCCCCAGACCAGCCAGACTTCTTTGAATGACAGAACGCATCAAATCATGATCAGAAACTGTACTTTGTTAACTTCAGTCACAGTTTACAGACCCACTTCCTGCTTCAGGTTTGAACTTGCCTTACCTACCATAGCTGTACATAAAGTTCTCCTGTGTACTGATTAATTATTTCAGGTGCACTCACTGTCAGTTTTACCTCCAAACAAAGTGGGTCAGATAATTTGGATGAACCTGTCTGATTGTTTCTTCTCTTGTTGTGTGTGGACAAATATCTGTACTTTGTACCCTTCATATTTTCAAAACAGCATTGTTTTAATGCTTCTGAGGGAAATTACTGATGATTTTTATTTTGCATCATCACTTGCAACTTTCCCAACATCAAGACTGATTTCAACTTTAATGGATGGAACAATAACACAGAAAAGATGATTCCTCGGTGGTTCCAGCAGTGCACTGACACGACAGGAAGAAAAATGGCATAAAAGACATAATAAGATGAAAAGGATATAAAAGACGTATCAAGACGAAAATGACCTAAAAGACAAAACAGGACGAAAAACAACATAAAGTATTAAGAGGACAAAAATAACTTAAAAGACGTAACAAGATGACAAAGATCTGAAAGACATAACAGGACAGAAAACAAGATAAAAGACATAACAACATGACATAATGACATAATGTGGTGAAAATTACCTAAAAGACATAAAAAGGTGAAAAACAACTTAATAGATGTAACAAGGAGAAAATCACCTAAAAATTATAACAAGCTGAAAGCAACATAAAAAACATAACAGAACAAAAACAATTTCAAAGACATATCAAGACGAATATGACCCAGAAGACACAAGAGGACGAAAAACACCACAAAAGACAAAAACGACTTATAAAAAGTTGCAAGACAAAAATAACCTAAAAGATGTAACAAGATAAAAACAATATAAAAGATGTAAAAAAGTACTAAAAGTACTTCTACCTTTGCCAGGGTCTATTTTTTTTTTTTTTTTTCAGAAGTATCTGTGCTTCTGCTAGAGTAAACAATGTGCGTACTTTTGCCACCACTGAAATTAACTACTCACATGTAACTTGTTGTATGTAAATGAATTACAAAATAAGGGATGTAATTGTTGTAGTGTGTGACAGTTACTGAGGAGAATTATGTAATTAAATTACAGGTATTAACAAAAATACTGGTAATTACAAAGAGGTAGCATCCAAATATTCCTTTCAAGTTGTCTGGTGGAGATCTGCTCTTGATCGCGTGACCTCTTCAAGTTCTCTGTGGGTTTGTCACTATGAGTGTCCCCTTTCTAATAACACATAATTATTTGATCCACTTTTATTGTGAAAAGTGCAACTATAAGTTTGTCTGCTCTTCTGCACAAATTTCCCCACACTGTTCCCTCAGACATTTTACACTGCGTGAGACCTGCAGGAAATGACAATAAAGCCCTTCACTTTGCAGCAGGGACTCATCTGGTGTGAAGTGTCCCTGATCCATTGACAGTTTACCAACACTGTCATCAGTGGAGGTGTATGAAGCTTCATAGTGAAGCACTATGAAGGAATGAGTGCGACAGCTGCTGGGGGAATCCTACTACACCATCAGGTCACATGGTACACACAGACACACATACTCTATCCCTCTGATCCCTGCACCCTCCCCTTCCCTCTGTCTCTCACTAATGCTGTGTACAGTGAGGGAGGGAAAAGGTTTTAGAGGAAGGAGGAGGAGGAGGGGGAGCAGCTGAGAGGCAGAGAGAGCAGAGCAGAGCAAGCGAGAGGAGGAGGAAAAGGAGAGGCAGTGAGCGGTGTGAGCCCAGATTACAACCAACCACATACTGGAGCAGGGAAGACAGGAGCGTGGAGGACAGAAATAAAGGGATACTCCGACTGATTCTCTCCTTCTGTGTCAGTGGCAAGGAAAAAATATAGGGGATTGCACACAGGTTGTGGTCAGGAAGAAGAGAGTGAGAAGAAAGGGGGAGAAAAAGAAAGAGGAGGAGTATTGTAATTCAAAGAGCGAGCGTTTCAGAGGACGGTGCTGTCACACAGGAGGAGGAGGAGGAGGAGGAGGAGGAGGAGGTGGTGGTGTGTGAGTGAATGAGTGTGTGGGTTTGCAACACACCAGCAACACGAGTGATACAAGCCGTGTGTGTGAAGTGAACTCCCACCACACCCCTTCATCATCACAACCCCAACATCATCTACCGAGAAGCAACCTGAGGTTTCACAAGCCATGCTGAGGACCTGGAACTGAGCACCATGGCCCAGGTGAGGAGAACACACACACAAACACACACACACTCGTCAGTATATCAAACGGCTGCATGCTTTTGCATATGTATTAGAATGCCAGAGGTCAGAAGTAACTATGTACAAATACTTTTCTGCTGTACCTAAGTAGAGTTTGGAGGTATTTGTACTGAAATTGAGTATTTCTTTGTCTGTCAACTTTTTACTTTTACTCCCTACATTTGAACACAAATATCTGTACTTTCTACTCCTTACATTTTCCAAACAGACTCATTTCTTCAGTGTTAATGCAAGATGAAACCAATGTTAAAAAAAAATGTATAAGACAGAAACAACATAGGACATAAGGACATAACAAGAAGAAAACAGTGTAAAAGACAGGACAACACGAAAAGAATGTAAGATGAAAATGATGGAAACAGCATAACAAAATGAAAATAATGTAAAAGGTGTAAGACATAAGACGAAAATGATGTAACAGTGCAAAACAAGATGTAAATTACGTCAAAGATGTAACAAAACAAATATGATATAACAAAAATTACACTGAAGATGTTACAAGATGACAATGATGTAACAATACATAACAAAATTACATAAATGATATAACAAAACGAATACGACATGATTAGACAAAAATGAAATAAACGTCGTGACAACACGCAACAACATAACAAGATGAAAATTATGCAAAATATGTAAACAAGGCGACAGTGACATAACAATACATAACAAAACTGCAGTGACGTAAAAGGCATAACAAGATTATAATGACATACAAGACAAAAACAACATAACAATAAATAACAAGGCAAAAATGATGTAACAGACGTGACAAGACAATGTCATACAAAGGTGTAAATGACGTAAAAGATATAACACAACGAATACAACGTAACAAGATGGTTATGGCGTAAAATACATA
Source organism: Lutjanus erythropterus (assembly GCF_056507025.1). Lineage (NCBI taxonomy): Eukaryota > Metazoa > Chordata > Actinopteri > Lutjaniformes > Lutjanidae > Lutjanus > Lutjanus erythropterus. The sequence goes on along the minus strand of NC_139333.1, from coordinate 30,171,913 downwards.
ATACAATACATTACAATATATAAATATACAAATACAATACATTTGTTATAATATGATAACGAAAACAAAGTAATAATACGTGAAAAGGCAAAAATGTGGTAAAATATGTAACAAGACGAAAATGACATAACAAGCCAAAAATTATTAAGTAACAAAATGAAATTGACACAAAAGACGTAAAAAGATGACAATGACAAGATGAAAACGACATGATGTAAAAGACATGACAAGACGGCAATGACATACAAATGCGAAAATGACATAAAAGATACATAACGAAAAATTATGTAAAAGATGTAACAAGGCGGCAACAACGTAACAAGATGAAAATGACTCAAAAGACGTGATGAGACGACTACGACATAACAAGATGAAAATGACATAACAATACATAACAAGTAACATGACAGATTTGATGTATTAAGACAAAAATTATAGAAAAGATGTAACAACAATGGCATAACAAGATGAAAACTACAGAACTACATAACACTCAACAAGATGAAAGTGAGGTGAAAGACGTAACAAGACAAGATAAAAATAACGTAAAACACATAACAAGATGAGAGAGACCAGACCATTGTGAAAAGTTGAGGTTCAGTCAGCTTTGCACAGAAACAATCAGTAGAAATGTTCTCCAGAGAGCAACTTTTTACTTTTACACTTTGAGTACATTTCAGAGCCTGAACTTTTTCACTTTTACTGCAGTAAAGAAGTTGAATCAGTACTTCTACTTTTATCAAAGACTTTTGTTACACATGTATCTGTACTTCTACTTGAGTAGAGAATGTGTGTACTTTTGCCAACTCTTTTGAATAAACAAAATTGAATATTACAGAAAGAGAGGGAGACTCCAGCAGAGTCCACCTTAAGTTTTCATCAACCAGAACATGCCCTTTGTCCTCTCTTTGTCTCGCTTTTACTTCCTCTCACACTATCAAGAAACATGCAGGCACCTAGTGTGTGACATGGAGTGAGCACTCAAAACAAGTTACATGTAGGGCCTGGACTTTTGGGGCCGATGCCAATATGATTATGAATATTAATATATCGTCTGATATACAGGATACAAAATAAATAACACAAGTTTTTGCAATCTCTCAAAATTGGTTTACACTGACAAAGATATGTACCTCAGGCAGGTTATTTTGCTGTTTAACAATAAATCTTACTGTTCAAATGGATATCAGGGCACTGAAACAGCAAACTTTCACTGATTCTTTGAATAATTATAAATAACTCAATTTAAGAAAAACACACATAGCAAAAGTTATGTATCTATTAAACTCGAATTAAGAAAATGTGTCAAATATGAACAAATGCTGCATATAAAGCATGAAAATAAAAACAACCCACATTATTCAGTTTAAAGGTACATGCTTGAATGAACAATGCAGTCCATAGTGAAAGACAAGTCTTCACATTTCTGAGAGTTTGAAGTACATCATTAGTGAGAAATTATATAACATTATGTGCATGGATCCAAGGCTGGATTACCCAGTGGGTGAAGCGGGAAACTGCGCCAGGAGGCTGGACCCTCAGTGTCCCTGAGGGCCCCAGTGTGTCTGTGTAGCAATTACTTTGCCATGATTTGGTTAGTTTCAAATTTGATTGTCATTATCGACCACTAACGCGCAACAAAGACTGAAATCTTAAGAGCTTTAAAGTCGTACTGAACTTAGTGTGTGAGGAAATACAAAGATACTGCATTTTTTTTTACATTTTTCAAAGACAATATTTGGACATATTAGTGGCAACATTGTCTGAACATCTAGCTTCTGAGTGTGTGTTTCCTGTGGCATCAGCTGACTGAGAGACAGTGTTGCTGGGAGAAACACTTCTGCAGGACAGTACTAAGTCATACTCTACAGAATACTGACACTGAAACATTTTCAACAAGCCCAACAAGTTCAACACGTAGGAGCTGAAGTTGGTGTTCAACTAAGAACCTGGGAGCTAATATCAGCTAACTTTGTGGATCTCCTGAGCTTGTGGTTGCATCATGAGAAGTCGTGTACGTGATATGCTTGGCATTCAAGTGGTTAAGTTGTGAGATCATTGCTGCTAAAAGGCATGGGTGCCAAAACCTCTGGCATCTAGAATCCACTGAGACTAACAACTTAGCAAGCAGGTAACATGATGCAGGAAATACAGAGGCATAATGAAAAGATGAGGCCCTTGAAAATATCAACATTTTCCTCTGGATATACAAAGAAAAACACACTACTAAAATTATAGTGTCTTGACCTGCCATTTCTGAAAATGTCACCAAACACGTCACAATTCACATCATGAATTCAGAGAAAATTTTTCATTTTGGAGGTTGGAAATACCACAACAGGGGGGCGTTGACACTGACACTGGCTGACAGTAGCTAGTGTTAGCCGTCTTTCTTTTGGGTTCAGCTGTGATGAAAAATTACCAGGTTGTCAAAAGTCTCGTGACCTCAGCATTTGTTCACAGAGTATCACAGAGTAAAGCAGAGAGTGCTACAATAACAAATGGTGAACCACTAAAGTCGCCCAGTAAAGTGTTTATTGTAATTTAAATGACTGAACAAACTGTCCAAACAGATATTACCAAATTAAAGTACCAACAACTGATATTTGCAACCAACAATTCACACTCTCTGGAGAACATCAAGTATATATGAATCCATCCTGGTCTGGACCTTGGAAGTCCAGATGAAACAGTGTTCCTTGAGTCCCTAGCTTCAGTATCATGACGCATTTCCGAGTAAAACAAATGCTACATAATGCTGGGAGGAATTTAACTGGGACATTGAAAAGTGTGCGTGTCATAACCCAGCATACCATGCTGTTGCTTACTAAGGAATCTTAAAAAAGTCGAAGGTTGATTTATGGGTGGTTATCATGATATTATTGGTTGAAATTAGGCTTGCCATCATCAATCACAGCTTTATTTCTACAGCAACATATTGCATATTCTGTGACATCATTACATGGCCTATAATACATATAAAGTAGGGCTAGACCGATATACTGGACAACTGATATATTGGGCCGATATTTGCCTTTCATAGCAATATCAGTCTATAACTATATCATAATATATGTTGTCTGATATGAGTGTGATATGAAAACTTTCTTTTTTAACAGAACACAATTCAGTTTGTGTTTATTTGTTAGCTTTATACGCATCTTTTTATTTATATTTGATCAATTAATTCAGGTTTAACATATTTTTGCTCTATTTGTGTTTTATTATTATTATTATTATATTATTATATATAATTATTAGTGAAAGTTTACCGTTTTAGGGTCATTTTGTGCAATAAAATTTATTGTTAAACGAAAAAAAAAACAAACATCCTGCCTCAATTACATACCTTTGTCACAATTGTGACAGTTTTGTGTGCGACAGCTTTAACATATGATTTCCTTTGCTGTGAGGATCTCCTTTATGTGACCACCTCTGAGACAGTCATTTCTTTTGGGCCAGTAGGGGGATCTGTGGTGTCTTGGTGACTTTTTGCCATAGTCTTACTCTAGTTTTATCCAAAGATTTTTAGGGGGATAAAAATGACCAAAAAGACTTGTGGTTAAAAAGGGAAGAAGATCTACTGGAACAGTGTGTGTTTGGGGCTTTCAGTGGAGGGACTGCAGTGTACCAAGTGCAACAAAACCCAGTGAAATGAAGAGGGGAGTATTTTGGGCTCGTCTCTATGAGGGAGAGGGCATCTCTGTGAGAGAAAGGAAGGTTGTGTATTTTTAGCCAATCGGCTCAAGTGATGCTGTTTATTCTGTCCGTGTTATGCGTGTGTGTATGTGAAGACTGTGGGACACACTGTATGGTCTTTTCATAGTTGGTGACAGATAGACAGTAAGAAAAAGAGAGCATGGGAGGTCTGTGAGCTCTTTATAGTATATAGAGGACAGTTGATCCTTTAAGATAGAGCAGGCGTTGAGTGGTGTGTGTTAGGGTGGAACGAGTCATTCTGCCCAGCCAGCAGGATAATGGAGAAACTATGTAGTCAGCCTGAGTGTGAAAGGTGCATTGTGTTTTTGGAGGTTGAGCATTTGTGTGTGTGGAAACGTCAGGATATCCTGCTCTTGCTCTTGTGGACAGACAAACACAAACTGATGAACTTTACAACAATATGTGAAACTAGACTAGACTAATACACCACAATTATATTATACTTTTATTACAATATGACTCATGTAGTGCACTTTTGGCTGATTAAATATTTAGTCTTGGTTGACTATGGGAAGACTTTAACCTTTACTTTACTTTAAATGACATTTATTGATCTGATTCCATCTAAATACACAAGACAAAATGTAATTAATATTAATAATACAAGTAGTATTAAAGTTGTATTAAAATATTAAAGGAGCTGGAGATGAGAAAATCTATATCAATGTCATGTCTGTGTCTGAAGAGAATCAATTTTCCACATCAAAGTGTGTTTACAGGGGTTGTGGAGATTTTTTTACTGCCACTGATTAAAGGGACGTATAGAGATAAAGCTGTATTAATAAACAGCCAATCAGTGGATGGTGGAGAGGCGAGGTGGTAAATATTCTTCAGCTAAAATGATCATTGGATGATAGGGAAGTCCTCACACAGAGGCCTGTATAATCATTGGATAATACAAGTTGAGAGGTGGAGCCTCAGGCGTGATGGAAAGTTGTATGAAACCTTTGTGTCTGGGCCGCACCTCTTGTGTGTACCTGTGTGTGACGGCTACCTCGCTCAACTGCTGGGGCTCGCACCCATGTGGGTCACACAGACTGCATTGCTACTGCAGTGCTGCTACATCGAGTTTATGAAGAGAAGTGAAGGGCTGTAATCAAAAAGCTGTCTGTGATTTTTGTTTACCCTAGTTCAGAAAGAGAAAGAAAAAGAGGACCCTGGAAAAATACTGTCCATGACCCGATTTTGTCACTTCTGTGGCATATTGTGCAGATATAGGCAGTGAAATTGGAACAAAAGTTGTCATGTTTCTGGAATGATGTTGATATGACTGTCAACAGATCATGTTCACTGTCTATTTTGGCTGAGATGAGGGGAGTCATTGAATCTCTAGTTCTAGTGTGGCTGCAGCCGTGGGTTGTTTTGCAGCTTTAAACTCATATAAGGCTTTTCACAGTGCATACTCTTAGACCAAGGCTATCCTTAGCCCTGGGTTAAGAGTTGACCCTGGGATAATTTAGCCTCTTTTCATACTCACATTGTTAACCCAGGGCTATATGATTCACACTGCCCGTCCTCTAGCCCTGGGTGAAATGTCAGTTCATACAGCAACTCATTTAAATGTTTTAGAGTATTCCTTGACTAATCCTCCAATCTTTTAGCCCCTTTTCACACTGGCTGCTTTAAGCCCTGAGCTTAGTCAATTTTCAGTCCATACAATCTGTTCCCATGTTTCCAAAATCATTGATAATTGATTTGTTTGCACAAGATGAGTGTATATGCAGAGAACCAGCACAACAGACCAGCCTACGTTGAATGCATAGGTAGACTATAAACATGCGCTACAGCCCATCTTAGTCCACGTATACCTGATATGCATAAAGACACACAAATCATTTAACAATACCATTAGCTATCCTCTAAATAAAATAGAGCCATGTGCTAGCTGTTTATTTACCTTGCAAGGTGGTTGGATTTGTGAGATGACAAGATCACCACCAAATTCATCTGCATCAAAAGTGGTTACCTCTAATCAGCATCCTAGGAGGGACTACTGGCAGTTACAGCCATGGTTTTAGGTGTGACAATAGTTAGAAAAGTCCATGGAGGCGACTCGTATCGAACAAACAACGGCAGCTCCTGAAGAGGTTAGCATAGATACTGTGATAGCAACAATTATATCAGAACTGGAGAGTATTTCTTCATTTAAAGAAGAGCAAAGAAGTTAGCCCATGTTAGATGTGATAGACAGATGGTCCATACAATCACCTGAGAAGTATTTTTTGAAAGTGCCTGTCCTTTTCCATATAGTTTCTAAGGACGACTTCCCAGCTGGTTCTGCACAACATTCATTGTTTCACTTTACTATCAATGAAGGAAACACTGCAACAAATTCTAAGTATGAAAATATAATAGTAGAAAATATAATAGTATTAATGATCGCTCCAAGAGAAAGGCACCATCAATCCAAAACCATCAGTATCAGCAGCTCATCTGTGTCAAACTGTGGTGTGAACTGTGGTGCAGCTGAAAATGAGAGTGCACGAGATAAAGGTTTATAAATACATATCCTGCATTCTATGTGAACAGCACAGAGGTCTGTGTGAGCTTCAGTCCACATACATGAGTTTTACTCTGTGACTCACTGAAGTGACTCAGACTGAGCTGACATGTCCTCTGCAGCGAGTCCAGCTCAGCAGCTCTGCTGTCTGAAGCCTCCGGGCCTCTCCGAGGACTTCTCCTTTATATCTTCTCTCTCAGGCGCACTGCACTGGCCACTTGTGCTCTAATGGCCAGTGTGTGTCCTTACATGTGGATTTCACTCAGTACACTGCCCTCACACACTCACCCAGCCGAGGGACGGGCACAGTGACAGAGGACACAAAGACGATAAGAAGGAGGATGGACAGAGGGCATGTTTGTGTTTTCGGACAGACACTTTTATGAACTGTATCCGACATTGTGTAACTCTATAATCCTACTACTGAATAACCAAATAAGCAATCAGGTCTGATCAAAATGTTACATTACATATAACAAATTCAAGTTAAAGGCCCTCCAAAGTGGCTTCAAACACCATCAAAGGTTATGTCTAAAGCTACAGAGTGGAGGTTATAGAAAGATTGGATCATGGTTAAAATAAATGCACACTGACTGTTGGTGAAGGTGACTGGATGGATGCATGGTGAAAGCAGCTTCAGGATGTGTTCAGGTAGTACTGCTGTTGTTTCTATAGTTCAATACACAGCAAGTTCTGAGCACAGAACACGGGAAAAAAAGACTTGAGACTAAAAAACACAGCCGAAATGTATTTCGTGCAGACGAGGTGTTCGGCCAACCGTCTTTCGTCCTCCTGGGATGCCTCCTGCTTCCCCCGAGTGTAATTTCCAGCTGTTTTAAGTGATGTGCATGTAATTTCCATACTCTGCGCTCTGATTGGGTGATTTTTGTTTCATGTTGCCACTTTGGTTTGACCGATGGATGATGTCATCATCTGGCATGATGGCTGACAGTCATTGGCCACTGAGACCTCCACCATTGTAACATCATGATTTAAAAGCCTGCTGTATCTGAGATAGTGTGTCCCCTCAGAGCTGCCATAGAGTTCAACAGAATTGCACTATGTCTTCATATCGTGCTTATTATTTTATTTACATGACTAAGTTCCAGACATGGTGGATAGTTAAAGACCCTTTTAGACCCCTACAATGATACCATCATCCTTTGTGATATTTCTTTGTTGACATCCTCATATGCCAATTCAACAGACATTGCTCAACCCTAGATGTCACTATCTTTGCCACTATTGTTGCACAACTGTATCATGAACCATGATAGTGAACAACCTGTTTCCAAAGAATATTTTCCATTACCATTTATTTCCTCCTTTTTGTTTTTTTCAAGTTGAGTTGATATATGCATCTCAACTCTTCCACTTGTTGCTGAGTCTTTGTGTATGGATCCAGCATGGGGCCAGGCCATTGTTCTGATGGCCCATTATTCCTTAACTCCAGTGGCTCTAGAAATGTCCCATTATACTGAAAGCCCAATTTTCCAACAGTCCAACAAATGTCTGTTGCTCCAAAGGCCGATTGCTTTGAAAATACACACTTTCCCTGTACTTGTTAATTCAGTGGCTGCCAGCCAAGTCCATGCTGCTGAACCAGCAGGGGTTTTGCCCTTAATAGTCTATCTTTCTGGCTTTACACCAAATGACATTTCAGGTGATTTTACTGTTGCTGACAAATTTCCAGTGTTGGAATAAAATTCTGTGAGTTCTACCCGGCATGCCCCTGTCACCTGAGTCATTAGATGTAAGCAGTGATATAACACACACGGAAATGTTGATTAAATCTATACAATGAAAATTAGGGTTAGGAGTAGGGTTACCCAAACTTAACAACTGCAGGGAGAGTGTGTATTTTTGGAGCAGGAGACCTTCAGAGCAGTGGGAGTTTGTTCTCAGGATAACGGGCTGTAGGAAAAATGGGCTTTTGGTCCATGGGGACATTTTTCGGATTATCAGGGTTTTGGAATAATGGGCCGTCGGAAGAATGATATAGTACCACTACCAGGGAGACTGAGGTTCAATTCATAATGATGGGTTTCCTGACCCCTTCTTTAGTCTTTGAATCTGTCTATGTGAATGTAGGCTAAGACATTTTGCAGCACTACCAAGCACATGATATGCAGTACTTGTGATTCCACAAGCAGCACCACAGGGCAGTCTATTTTTGACGGATGCCACGTCAATCTGGACAGAGCAGAAAGAGCGGGCAAGAAGTCAGACACAGAAAAATCATGGAGAATCTGGTCAGTTTTCAAAATAAAATACCCCATGTATACTCATGATCATAAAAGCAGACAAAAAAAGAAACTATTTAACTATGTCGCCTTCTTATCCGTGGTAGAAGCACAAAAGACAAAGAGAGAGCAACAAATCAAGAAAATCTGAGCGAGTCAGCTGTGTGGAGAACGATTCAAAACCATGGCGCAGATGTTCTGCGCCCAGTGGAATAAACTGGTTAGAAAGAACAGTCATTATTCACATGGTCACAAGAGGTCCTATAATAAGGACAACAAGCCTGACAAATGGTATAATTTTCATGCAGCCATACAGAGTGCAGTGTAGCCTGGCTACAACTTTAGGGAGATCATCTATGTTTTGTTTTAGGCCTGTCAATAGAAATACAAGTGTGTGGGTCTTTGGTAAATATTTTTAAGAATATATTTTCAACAACATGTGTATGGTAAAGATACTCAACACACTTTCACAATAAGCAGTAATCACGCAATAATATCCTGCCTTTGTGCTTGTTTGATACGTGTTTTTAATGTGATCAGGTTTGTTATTGAGTTCAAACCATAGAGCCACAAACACACTCCAGAAACATTATGAAGTGAGACACAAAAGCACTGTAGGGCTATTCTTACATCCGGGCCTGTAATCGACATCCCAGCACCAGACCTGACTGTTATCAGCTCGCAGCAGAGGAGGGGGGGGTGGAAGGGGAGGGGCGGGGGGGGGACAAAAGAGAGAGAGAAGCGGGAGGCGGCAGTGACAAATTACAATGACAATTCCCCATTCCTGCACGCTTCTCAAATGTTTTCATGTCACAGGCAGATCCGTTTGATCACATTTAGTTCAGGTCCCGTCTGACAAGATTTCAGCTGCCGTAGATTTGGTCTTTGTGTAGCTGTGTGGACACAGCAGAGAGTGAAATGTACTGTTACAATAGTCTTTTTTTTATTCAGGGAACATTATATTTTCTACAGAAAAGTATTAGGACCAGGAATAAGGAGGAAATTTTAGAGGAGGAAGACTTTTTTTAAAAAAAAAAATTTGCATTTTGAAAATAAAGTTTTTGGCCAGACAATAGAAAATATAAATCAGAAGGGGAAGACTTTTTTTGTTCTTTATTCATTCTTTGATTTATTTGTGACATTCTGACTTCATTTACAACATTTAGATTTTAATTTTGACATTTATACTCAACGTTTCGACGTCATTTTGGTCATTTCAGCTTTACTCTCGACATTTCAATTTCTGTTATGATATCTCAACTGTATTTTCAGCATTTTGGCTTTGTTCTTGACATTTAGACTTTACTCTTGACTTTTCATATTTTATTTTTAAAATTTCAATTTGTTTCTTGTCATTTTGACTTTATTTTCAACATTTTGATTTTATTTTCAATATATAGGCTTTACTTTTGATGTTTTTGAATTTATTCTTGACATTTTGACATTTCAGCTTTATTCTTGACATTTCAACTTTAGTGTCAGCAGTTTGACTTTATTCTCAATATTTTGACTTAATTTTCCGTATATTTTGCTGCAGTAAACCTAAATAAATCACATTTTCCCTAAATGACATAACCAACAAATTACTTTGAACATTTTTTTATGTACTTGTAGTAAACTTTGTTTTTTAGTCATGCTAAAGGTGCAGCTCCAGGGATGATGAAGGTGGTCATCAACTTTGATTTTACATAAATACAGACAGTTTGATGTTATAACATGAAAGGATGTGTTTCACGCTACAACAAGTTAGTTTCACATTATTACAACATACAAAATCGTCACGTTGTAACATGAAATTTGTTGTGACAATATACACAATAATTATCTTTAATGTGAAATTAAATGTTATAAAGTGATACTGATCCATTTTTATTTTTCTGGTGTGGCAGCAATTTGAACTCGGATGGTCAGATTAAGATGCCTAAGTTATCTGGTTAAACTGCAATAATTTATCCAGCAATAAGATCACATGCTTTTATAATATTCATCATTCAGTACACCTGTTACCTGCATCAGTTTTCACTAAGCTTCAGTCTGTCCCACTTGTTTGTCTTTATTAAAGCAGAGGAGCTGTTTTCAGGATCCACCCATTAAAGTTCCAGTACAATATTTTTCTGCCACGTGAACCGCCGTGCCTCAGAGAGACGAACATGCAGACATTTGCGGCTGCAATGCCATTCAAGACAAGTTGCAGTAGTGACCACCGTTCACTTTCATTTTTAAAAATAGCGTGCACGGCTCAGCCTGACTGTATAATGCTCAGCTGCTTTGAATTGCACTGCTGCTTGACTGCTTTCTAATTAGAAGCGTCTGGTTTAAACTCTGTTTTCCTTCTTTTTGAACTGCATGCAGAGGACGAGTGGAAATGTTGGGAATGTTTTTAAATGGGCCTTCCACATCGGAGCCTTTAATATAAATTACTTTTGGTAAATGAACTGCAGTTTTGGTGGTGGTGAGCACTTCAGAGATATGTTTTACTCAAAAGATAAGAGCTGCAAACCTGCCTCATAAAAGTTAATTTTCAAGATGCTTAATTTCAGCAACACAACACATAATCCAAAAATATCAGCATCAGTGGTGTCCTGTCCGAAAATAGAAGAACCGAAGGACCGAAAGGAATGGAATGGGAATTATCTAATGTATGTAACTGCAGTTATGTCCACTATCTCCTTCAATGATCAGTGATAGCAAAGACAAACTAGCCTGTGGCACACACACACACACACACACACACACACACACACACACACATAGAGTCCATGTTTTAGCAGCTGCTCTTCATTGTTTGCCCATGAATTCATGCATTTAGACACAGTTCACCAAACAATATAGTGAAATGTGTGCTGTTGATTTAATGAGCGAGGAATGCAGTGGTGAAATGAAAACCATCCCAGCCCCTTGCTTGCTATTGTCTCACAGACAGTCAGACTTTATTTTGATCCACCTCAGTTTCCTTCAGAAATATTCAGTTTTTAGCATCAGAAGGTGCCTCAGCCAGACCATATATTTTTTGCCAGAAGAACACAGTCCTCCTCTTAGAAATAAAAAGTTGTTTTCAAAGCAACAAAACACACAGTCTATAAACCGAACCTGGTCTGATATGACACTTGAGACGCTGTGAAAGCCTCAGCAGCACAATTTGGGGGTGTCCCTGTAAAAACTATTTGTTACTTGCAATTGTATCTCAGATGTCTTTAAAAAGCATATGTTCTGTATTCAAAGTGCAAAATATTTATTCAAAAATATTAACACAAAAATGTGCTGTGGTGTTTCCTCTTATAGTGTAATTTAATACTTGGTTGCTTCTGGTAAGGCAGGTCCTAGTAACAGAGTCCAAGTTTCCCACAGTCCAATTTTTTCAAGGTTCTAGGTTCCCAGTGTCCTATGTTGCCAGGGTCTTAGGTTCCCAGTGTCCTAGGTTCCCAGGGTCCTGTTGCCAGAGTCCTGGATTCCCAGAGTCCTGGGTTCGCTAGCTCCAATGTTCCCAGGGTCCTAGGTTCACAAAGCCCTATGATCCCATTGTCCAAGGTTCCCAGTTCTTTATGTTCCCAGGGTCCTAGTTTAGCAATGCCTTGTGTTCCTAGAATCCTAGGTTCTGAAGCCCCTATGTTTCCAGGGTCCTAGGTTCCTGAGGTTCAATGTTCCCAAGGTTCTGTGTCCTCAGGGTCCTATGTTCACAAGGCCCTATGTTCTTAGGGTCCTATGTACTATGACCATGGACAATGGGAACATTTGAGATGAGGGAGATAGGACCCTTAGAACATCAATGACACCCATCCCGGTACAGTTAGTCAAAATCATGTTTATGTGACATCATAGTTGGGTGCAGTAGATGTGCAGCAGAGCACACTTCTGACCACAGCCAGTATCTGTGATGGGTGCGGTGGGTGAGGTGACATATTGAAACAGCTGCTTCTCAGCTCAGTGTCAAGTGTTAAAGCTTCTGCCTCAAGAGAATCTTTGGAAATTCTTCTTCAGAATTTTCCAACGCGTTCAGTATTGTCTTGATAATTGTTTAAATCATTAGTTATCTAGTATGTCCAGAATTAGTGTGTCCTTTACTGAAGGTCTGACATCATCAGCGTGCTGCCCCGCTGGGCTCATATATGACATCATCAGCGTGCTGCAGTCTGCATGGCTCACACCTACAGCGGCTGATTGTACCATCTGTGCTGTGACACACAACTCTGTGGGGATGGGCTGTGGGGTTGTGTGAAGCTTGTGGTGCGTTTGTGTACAAATGTAAGTGTGTGTATCTGGGTGTGTGTTGTTCAGCTCCGCTCTACTTCATTCAGCTGTATCAGAGCTTTAAATAGAACGATGAAAGCCTTCTTTTTGTGGTGTGTGTGTGTGTGTGTGTGTGTGTGTGTTTGCTCCTGACCTGATAATAGGTTTCCTCTAGAGTGCATCCCCCCAAGGGTCCTCCAAAGAGAACATGTTACGTGTGCGAGAGTGTGTGTGTATGTGTGTGTGTGTGTGTGTGTGTGTGTGTGTGTGTGTGTGTGTGTGTGTGTGCAATACATCTGGCAGTAAAAGTAGGCAGTCTGATCTCTTGTGCTCTTTGATTTTACTCTCCACATGTAAGTAGTTCACATTAACACACCTGCACTCATCCACACCTGCAGTGACCTCTCACTTCATCATTCTCACATTCAGCAGACAATGTGCTCACTCACTGAAAAGCATCACTGCTCTGACTTTTGCTATAGCATTTTATCATTTAACTGGTCATTTCACTCTTGTTCGATCTGGTTTCAACCATTTATTACACTGCACTCCCAGTGCATTTGAGCTAACCAGATGTGAAAAAACATGACCCCTGCCATGAAGTTTCTGGCTACTCATGAGTACCAGGAACTTTTAATGTAACAAAGAAGTTTAACAGGTTTAAACACCTCTTGTCACTGTGTCTGTAGTGCCTAACTGGCAACCATGGAAGCATTATGAGAACTAGATATTGAATGGTGCCTGTTTATTCCAGTGAAACTCGTTTTCTTTCTTCCTGGTTTGTTTCTGGTTTATAAATGGCTCTTTTCCATATACAGAGCTGTCCTGCATTTCCATTACAACACGGCTACCCGCCTGAAGGTGTGTCTTTTAACCAAAGACGAGCTTGAGGAGGCTCGAGTTGAGGAGTTGTAAAGTGGTGTATAAACCCTTCATACATGTCTCTGGGATAAACCCACCGTTTCCTTACTTTTTTCACAAGAAAAGTCCCATGTTGTTTTCTAATTTGAACACTTTTATAATGATGCAGCATAAACAGGAAATGTTTTCATTTGGGGGTTTCATCAGCAGTAACTTAGCTACAACCTCAACACAGCTGAAAGTGAATATGAAACGGTAAAATAAAGCAGACACCCGAAAGTACGAACAGCAGAACAGGAAGAGAAACTGCATTTCAAAGCAGAGATTCAGTTAGAAGCAACAGAAGAGACTTTTAAAAATGTCTTTCTCTCTGCTCACCTGCACACACATGACTTGAGAACCACAACACTCTCTTGTTCAAGGGGAAGAAAACAAGGGTCGTGATGGGTTACCAAGCATGACGTGACCACAGCCTACTTGGAGTTGACCGAGCTTTGGTCCTATTCCAGAGTATGTCCATCTTGGCTGCGGCTTGGTACAACAATGAAAATGGTAATGGAAATGCAAATCAGCACGGCACAACTTGACTCACCAAAAGTGCCAGTGGAAAAGCCCCAAAAGTCATATCACAAAGAGTGATAAAGGTGGAGGTGTCGACTCTATCCTTTTTGGCTGTAGTTCATTGGATCTGTTTAAACAGTGGTTATCATTGCTCATGCTTGCTATTTAGTTTCTGTATAGCAGTTATTCCCAGAGACTGGGTTGTGAAATTTGATTTGGGTCACCAAATGTATAATAATGAAGAAGGCTAAAATGTCAATGAGATGACCTGTTAACTCAGGTAAAATTCATTTATTTTTCATTTATAAAATATTTAACATGTGTATGTTTTCAATAACACATGTCAAATTAATCTAAGGTGATACAGAAATGGCAGTAAAGATGGTCAGGAATGTTCAAATGAATTTTTTCAGATTTATTGATAAGATCTATTATGAATTGGGTTGCAAACATTTAAAAATAATACTTTAGGAAACACTGCTCTATAGCAGTTAAAACAAATAAGGACAATGTTTAGATAAATAAATACAGAATTTCATTTCAGAATTTTTCAATATATTGCGACTGTATTAACTAGAGGTATCTTGAGTGGATATGTCCATAGAGAATAGCAAAATGGTCATTCAGCATACAGATGTTGTGGATTATTGTCTTAATTAGTGTACTGTTTTGTTTTGTTTTGTTTTTTTTATCATAGCAGATGGGGGTGTGGGAGTCTCATCTGCTCTCTACATGTGTTTCCATTTGACCAGAGTGCATGAAATTCTCCTGTGCAGTTCAAAAATGAGATCAGTAACACATGTTCTTTATTCAGTCTTGTCTGCAGCTCAATTAAAGCCTGTTTACTGGTAAAAGTCTTAATGTGAAAATTCTTGATTTTCACTTTATTGCCACAGATTCAAATGATAATTACAATACATTTTTGGCCTTAGATCAGATCTGAGCTCCTAGCATCTTGAGGATCTGATCTGTTTTAGGTGCAGATATCCAGTTCTGATTCATGCTTACTGTAGGTGCAAGCTGCTGGAATTTGACATGCTCAGCCAAAAGAAACACTGACGCACTGTGTTTGGAAATACAGAAGTTATTATTGTTCTTGTGTACCAGACTACAATCTACAGCATTCACAGAGACTCTTTACTGCTTGTGATCGCTCTGCTCAATGCTTAATTATTGCCCACATTGGAACAGTGACATCACATCCTTCTTCTGTGTAATTTTATTGGTTGGAGGGTCACAGAGCCACTCCCCTGACTTTAAACATGAAGTTCAGTTTACTTGTCATGGTTGGTACCAGTCTTTGAAAACTGTTGTATAATGTCTTCTGTGTCTCTGGAGAAGTTCTGTCAAGTTTGAGTAAATAACTGTAATGATGTCATCCTGATGTCATTAGGGTTATTTCCACCTGGAATTGAGATGAGAAAATTTATAGAAAAAAGCCTAGAGTTGAGGAATTTCAAAATTGTATGAGGCAATAAGTGAAAAGATGGGAACTGGTTTACTGCAAAAAAAATCATACTGGAATTCAGTGGAATCAACTAATCTTTTCTCTTGAAGTCAACATAAATATACAATATTACAATATAAAATTTATTTATTCAAGTTAATTAATCTTTTTAGTGTTAATTTTTAGAAGACCTAATACTAATAGATGTACGTTTTTCTAACTTAAAGTCTTCTGACTTGAAATGATGAGTTGAATGAATGAACTGTACAGAGTTCAATCAAATCATTAAATTAAGTGTCTAAAGAAACATGATCAGCATATTAGAAGACTTCCCAGCATGCATTGTTTGAGAGTTAAAACTCCTCTGAGATCCTTCATCTTTCAGACTCTGCCCCCTTACACTTTTTAATACATTCACTTATGTGCAGTTTCATATATTGTCTTTTCATCAGTGTTGGAACAAAGTGTCTCCAACAGGAGCAGCTGCAGCTGGAAGTTCTTTGTGTGAAATGAAGAACTGACTCTTTAAACTGAGAAAATGTCAAAAGAAAACAAATTGGTTTGTGATGTTCATCAGTGAGACTGAAGACTTGTTGGCAACTTAATATGTTCAGCTTGTTGAACATGTTTTCTCATGTACAACTGAATAAATGTCAAGTTTACTAAACTAAAAACTTTATTTCTTTTGAATAATTTACCTTGTTTTGACGTTTCAAGTTCAGTCAAAATAAATGTTTAAAGCAGCCCAGACAAACTTATTTAAACAAAGTTTATTTACGTTTATTTTCACAGTGTGTTATGGGAAATTTCAGTCTGTGCTGCTTCAGTGTTGACCATTCAATCCCCTAACTTCATGGAAGTGCAGCTTCACTAGAAAGAGTCTGATTAGGTCAACAGTAACCACCTTTAGTTCTCATAGCTTCTTATGAATGTTGCCCAAAATGCCAGCTAATGTTTTTGAGATCATGCAACAAAAGATCAACATTTCTTCAGCTACAAAGAATTAGTAGACCTCTGATGCCTCAACCTTATTGCCAGAAAAGAACATTGATATTAGATAACAATGCAAAACCCCAGATTATGATTCACGTTTTTTAAAGTAGCAATTGCACAATTTCACACGGTCTCACTGCCTGCCAAACTCCATTCACATTTTACTCAATTTAACCATTACAAACATTTACGTCTTCTACAGGATTATTAATGATTTCTTATGACTCCAAAACAGATACTTAATCATTCAGGGAACATTCGGTATTAATTTCAACACTAATTTAGTTGAAATGGGCAAACAAAAAGTTACTAGAAATTTCAAAGGAGGGACCATGGATGGAAATTTGTTGTCAGAGTAGAGTGTATTTCAACTTAACATGTTTTCTGTGATCTCTGATGGCATGTTGCAGTCATCTTACCATTTATTACAGTAAATATATTACAGATTTCTCCATTAACATCCAATACCACCATTGGCATTACTACAGTTGGTTGTGTGACTGAATTATATTATAGATCTCTGTTGCACATGCCATTACCACGCTTTCCAAGTGACTTAATGTGCCCATGATATAATATCCAACCTTCTAAGTCAAATCAAATCAGACACATGAGAGTTTAAATGTCGGCTGTAAACATAATCAATACAAATCATATTAAAACAGTGTAGATGACAGCAAATATCAATGCCAGATGGAGCACATGAATAGTGAAAGCTGTGTGTGTTAAATAGACTGTGACAAGGTATATTGGCGGCAGCGTGAAGTGTTTCCACAGTAGCAGCAGGTTTACTTCAGGTGAGTAAGCCGAGCTGGCAGCAACAGTCCAAGCAGGAGCCTACAAAGTAAATGACTCCTGATACCACTCACCATCTTGGCAACATTAAGCCTGGAGTGCTTGTTATGCATTTAGTTTGTGTGCAGGCGATGCACATGCATCAGTATAATACAAATATGTGGCAACAGCTAAATGGCATTCAGTGGTGGTAAATGTAACGCCCTCGAATAGCTCCGATGCTGTTTTGAATTAAATCGATGTAATCAGTCAAAGTTTTGTCAGGAAAGTACTGTAAACTCTGCCAGAGATGTGTGACAGGATGCAGAACAGGCCAGATAAGACTTCTCTGTGTGTGTATGTGTGTGTGTGTGGTGTGTGTGTGGTGTGAGGGCGTGCGCATGTGTGTGAGCTGGTGAGCGTGGTGAGTGGTGGTGGGGTTTAAATCCAGCAGATTAAGGCTGTTGTGTAATGGTATGTGGGCCGTGCTTTGTGAGATTGACATGTGCTCTCTGTGGGGATTGTATCAGTGGGTGAACTGGGGGGACGTCACTGCTCCTCTGACCGCCAGCTGTCTGTCTTAGAAGACTTAACATTTGTCGTCTCAGCAACTTTTTCCATTTCATTTGAATTACGTTGGAATTACACAAAGAGACAAATTGCCACAAGCACTTAATTTTTAGTATTCAAGAGCAAAATTGAGGCTGTGAATTTGCATAATGACTATCAGCAATAGAAAAGGTCACTCTTATTCAGGATATTTTTAGAGCAAACATTTTGGTGGATTGTGGTTTGAATTTAGCATGTTCAAAGATGAGCACAGTATTGAGCAACAATGAAAAAAAGCATAGTGTGTTTCACCCAGTCTTGAGAAGTGGGACAAATAATGTCCCACAAAAAAACTTAAAAATAAATTTCTAAACTTGCTCTGTGTTGGAAAACACACAACTACACAACTTAAATGCACTGTTATGAAATGTAATAAAGCCTTCAAAATCTGAAACTAACAACATCTACTGATACCATAGGTGTAAATTTTGATTTTCTTGTTATGTTTTTTAACAAAATATGATTACCTTAAGGACTCCTGTCTCAGTTCCTGGTTTTGAATACTGCTCAAACACTGGTAAACTTTCTATTTTGATCATTTCATTAAATTTCATTTAAGTAAATAATTTCATTAAATGGCATCTCTGTTCTACATCATAGCTAAATAAGAATTATGGCTCAGAAATGTGTATTTTGATTAACATTAAGAGCAACTTTAGAAAATAAAATTGCTACTTACTATGACTATGCTGTGAAATTAAACGATTAAATGTTTTGTGTAAGCACTTGGAGGTTAGCTTGTTACAAGGTTTCATTGCCAAGAGAATCAGCCAACCCCCCCCCCCCCCCCCCCCCCCCCACCCCCCCCACCCCCGACAATACAGCTTTGTCCGGATTCTCAAGAATGAGTGAACTATTAAGTAATTTTTACTTGGAAAGTCTTACAAACAAAGGTAAAAACAAAGGACACAGAAAAAGGATGTGCAGGATGTGCACAACCTTGTAAATTGACAATAATAAGCGATGACGAGTCCTCCACTGTAAGTTGCTGTTTATAAATGTCAGTTGTCTGTCAATGTAAAGTTCAGTCTGTTATCCTGAAAACAAAAGCTCACTGCTCTGAAATAACACACTCTGGATGATGAGTGGCTGCCTGTCTCACTGCTGCCAAACTCTAGACAAAACAGACATTTGCTCATTCAGCTAACGTTCAGCATTAATTAGACCTCTGATTAAAGTGAAACTGCCTTACAAAACAGTTATTCTGGACACCTTGGCTGCAGCGTTCATGTCAAGTGAAGCGAGTACTTCAACTTCACATGTTTCCTTGATCTCACATACTGACACATTGTGCTCATTTATGATTTATTACAGTAAATACAGTTCAGATTTCTCCTTTATATACTCAAAAATCATGTGAGAAAATGTCTCAATAAACTTTATACAGCATTGTCATTTGTAACACCCCATGGGCGTGTCTGTTTTAAGAGACAACACTCCTCTGAGTTTGTGATGTAGAGTGGTTTGACAAACTGCCACCTGGTGTAACTTTCCTGAACTTTGGTGAAACTTGTTCATGAGCTCTGTAGAGTACATGAAGTCACAGAGATGTGTGTGTGGTGGTCCTGCTGTGCTGCGGGCGAGTGACACTGATGTGAGGTGATAGTTCTGTAAAGTAGAGCCTCTCTCTGAAGCCACACAGCTCTAATTCAATCAGCAATTTACATGTGATCGGGCCGGGACAGTCATCCCTGCAGAGAAGTTCCAACACGCCTGGACCACTGATGCTGAGGTCACGTGCTGTCTCACACACACACACACGTAGGGAGCTGTGTGTGTGTGTGTGTTTCAAGTGTGTGTGTATGAAAGCTACATATCTTGGCACTATCTTGTCATCCACCACGTGTACACAAACTCTTCCTTACATGTTTCCCCTTCATTGTGAGTAAATATGAGTCTTTAACTTCCCTCAGCAGTAAACAGTCAGCTCGCCCTCTAGTGGTCAGTTGTCACCACTGCATGTTCCCCGTAGCTTCAGTGAGGATTAGATGGATTAGATATTTAGCGAAATCTCCCCATGCTGCTGTAAATAGACAGATGGGTGTGTCCCCCACCCTCCCCCATCATGCAAACACACACACACACACACACACACACACACACACACTCACCAGCCTCTCTGTTGCCATGCCAGGCCACAACATGACAGAACACTACAGAACAGAGACAGATGTTTCTCTATTTAAGACTTTAATTCCAAAATAAGAGTATCCACAGACTGAAAGATTATTTATTTTTTTATGCCACTAATTTTTCTTTTTATTCGTGGAAAATATGTTTTTATTTGTTGATATCATGCTGAATAGTCTCAGTGACCAGTGACTCCATTGATAAAAGACAACAAGAGCAAACAAATTATTCTCTGCAAAAGCAATCATAGCATATTATTATTTTACTTTCAAGTTATTATCATGTTATTGTTGTGTCATTAAACATACGATATGATACGGTACAATGCGATGCAACATGATATAATAATTTATTGTCCCCATGGGGAAATTTGTCTTGGACTCACGTGCTGCACACAAACATGTCTCCTCAGTTGCGCTAAATCAAACAACATAATAAATTGCACATAATCCACATTGCACATTCCAACATATTGCATATACAAAGAACATAACAAATATTGCACATATCCTGTGGTAAAAACACCATGAAACTATTGCACAATCCCTGCAGCCTCAAACAGCATTATTTAAAAGCTTAATGGAGGTAGGAACAAATGATTTTTTTAAACCGGTTAAGTTAACAGTGGGGAACTCTATCGTTTGCCAGAGGGAAAGAGCTCGTATGAATGTTTTGCATTATAATGACAACTTAGACTATTAGAATGTGATAATTAATATTTTCATAATGTCACCTTATAACAGTATCAGTCATATTCTATACTGAATCTTTTTGTGGTAACAAATTATCATGTTATCATGAAACCTTGTTATACTGTAAATCAGAAGAGTTTTTGTATGGTGTTATAGTATGATTATTTCTGGCTATAACGTGAGAAACATCTTGTTATAAGGATCAACATTTCAAGTCAGAGCATGATTCTGAGCAGTATTCTTTTTTTCCAGTGTGGCAGCAATATGCTGCTATGTATATAAACTGTTCACAAAAACCTTCTAGTTGTTAGAAATTGTGAATTAAGCCACATGGTTCCCATGGTGCAAAAATGGCTACAAATATACAATTTATGAAAGTTTAGAGTAAAATTCAACATTAACTAGGGTTGTGAAATTAATCACGAAATTATTGAGATCGCAATAAGGCCAATTAAGGGCAACATCCAAATCGCAGAACCAGAACTAAATTGCATTTTTTTTGTAATAGAAAATATGAGTACATTTTGTTCTCCAGATGAAAGAAAACATGCTTGTTTCGTACAGACCCCCCAAAAATATCACTGCAAAGGACTCACAACCTTGGCACATAAAGCGTTTGCTATACTAATGGAGCCACTTGGCCACCAACCTCATAATTTTCAGTGGCTTGTGTTTGGTCTGGGCTGCTTTTCTTTGTGCCGCTAAAGCAGTGCACACTGTGTTGCACATAGCTTGGCGAGCTTGAACCCCACCATGTTGAAGTTTGTGTGCAAGCTTGCACTGAACCCAGCAGTCTGAAAGGGCTTTAGCACATAACCTGACATACCAGATGGTTTGTTACACAGAAACATCTGTGAAGATGTCCTTAGAAACCGTTTGGAAAAGGGTAAGTACTTTCAACCATGAACACATCTGTCTATCATGTCTAGCATGAATTATGTTCAACCAATCAGAGTGAAAACATGGAGAAAAACCTTCAGTGTTGTTCTTTGCTCTTCTTTCAGTGAAGAAATACTCTCCAGTTCTGATATAACTGATATTATCACAGTATCTACACTAACCTCTTCAGGAGCCGCAATTGGTTGTTTGAGATGGGTTGCTTCCATGGACGTCTCTCACTGTCATCACACATAAAACTACGCTCATAGTTGCCAGTAGTTCCTCCTTGGACACTGATTGACTGCTTTTGGTGCGGACACAAATGGACAACTTGAAGCCTGGAAAGATGGATTCTCGTGTGATCTTGCAAATCCAGCTGCCTCGCAAGATAAAGAAAATAAAGCCTTTCTTACATTACTGTTGGCTAAATCTGGTGTGATCACACAGAATCCTCATCAGACTCCACTTTTTAATATTTGATCTCTGTAATTTTACACACACATCCTGTTCTTCACCAAAACAAGGTTGCGGTGAGGTTTAAGACAACAAAGCCTCTGTAACAGGAGGTCCAGGGAAGATGTGGCGTAAGGACAGAGAGTTAACTGAGGGGGGAGGGGCATGAGGGAGGTCACAGGGTACATGAGGAGGGCGACTGGGGGATGATGGGACGACGTGGATGTTAGGTCCCCACAGGCCCCCTGCAGTGAGGATGAAACTCTTTTCAGAACAAGGACAGATTAGTGCCTCCATAGCACCACCACCACCACCACACACACACACACACACACACACACACACACACAGTCATCCTGACAATCACCACTTTCCAACACAATGTCTCGATTAAATCCTCAGCAGCCTTGTTTTTATCGGAGCAGGGGGGTGTTAGGATCAGGACCTCGGGGCTGCTGGGTCCTGTCTGCGGTTCTTGCTCGCAGAACATTTTGGAACCCTTTGTTTAGGGATGTTTTGGCTTCAGTAACTGCTGCTAATCTCCTCTGATGGAAGATCAGATACAGTAATTCTAATTAATCCCCAGTCCTTTCATCCACATTTAGGGTAACATTTGAATCTAAAAAAGACAAACATGTGACCAGCTGAGCAGGAACTCAGGAACAAAGGCAGAATATAAAGAGGGGGGGCACGAAGGGAAACTCAAAACTCATTTACACATTGTTTCACTTGTGTTCAGGATTTCCACTGAATTCTTTTGCACTGACACGGGTGTCATAAATTAGAAATACAGTATATCTGCTGTCTGTCCTTAATGTATGGACAGAGACGGGGAAGACAATGGGAATGTTTTCTGCTATAGTCACTCTCAATTTTCTGAAAGACAAAAGTAGAGTGAGGAGTCTTATATCTCTGACCGAATTCAAGGCTCTAGTAAGTATTTTGTGTAAATCAGTCCTTTAAAAATAGGCTTTTAGCTCACATTAAATTCCTTAGCAGCAGTCAACCACTGCTGTTTTTTCTTTTCTTTTGTTGGGGGTGGGGCATAGGTGGGGTACTATGGGGCAACTGATATGATTATGACATTTTATCTCATAATTTTGACTTTCTAGCCCATAATTATGACTTTTTGTCTCATAATTATAATTCAGACTTATTATCATTATATGACTTTTTATCTCATAATTTTGGATTTTGATCTCATAATTTTAATTTAATGTTTGGTCTTATAATTTGGACTTTTTAGATCACAATTATGAGGTTTACTCTCATAATTTTGACTTTTACCATATATTTTGACTTTTTATTTAATAATTTTGTCTTTTTATCTCATAATTAGTACTTCTGACTAGAATTTTGACCTCTTATCTCACAATTTTATGTTCTAGCTCATAATTTTGACTTTTTACGTTATAATTTATGCATAATTATAACTTTCTATCTCATAATTCTTACGTTCTGTCTCATAATTTGGACTTTTTAGCTCACAATTTTGAGGTTTTATCTCTTAATTTCAACTTTGTGTCTCATAATTATGACTTTTACCTTATAATTTAGATTTAATGATCTCAAAATTTATTTATTTTTTTTCTCATAAGTAGGACTTTTTATCATAATTTTGACCTTTTATCTCATAATTGTGACTTTTCATCTAATAATCATGACTTACCATGGGCTTATCACTGGCAGAATTGGGCTTCCATGAATATCACGTTGGGAGCTGAAGGATTGGCAGTCCTGATGCCGGCAGCATGATAAAAAATTAAACCAAACTTCATCACCGAGTGAGAGCAAACAGGAAAAAGCCCCCAAAATCCCAAACTGACGTGGTCTGACGTCATGATGTCAGATGGTGTTGGCTGATGGGAGTTGGACCGGTGCTTACATAACAGAGTTTAACCGTCCCTCTGCGGTCCATGGTGCCTGATTGCATGTCAAAAGTGATGTAAGAGAGACGTGAATTATTAAAACTAACATGAAATAATGACGTTTTTCATGAACTTTGACAGAAATAGACTAAATGACACTCATTTATTCATCTGTACATCATTACATACTCATCTGTCATTGGTTGGTTTGTCCACATCGGTGTCTGGTTGATGGGATGACAGACACAAGTTGAAATTCCCTGAAAAGTCCTAACTTTGTGTGTATGTGCACGTGTGTGTGTGTGTGTGTGCGCGCCTGAGTGTTCATTACGTGAAGCTCTTTGCCCAGAGAGCCATTTCATTAGGAGTTCCCTGCCTGTCAGGGCCAGAGAGAACAAGTGAATGATCAGTGTTGGTAACTGTGACATGTGTGTGTAAGTGTGTGTGTGTGTCTGTGAGAGCAGTGCAAGGCCAGTAGAGGGTGTATGAGAGTGTATCTACACTCTCAGCTTCTTTCTTCTCTTTCTCCTCTTTCTCCCCTATGATTCTATGCCCTGTTATTACATAATGACTCTGTGTGTGTGTGTGTGTGTGTGTGTGTGTGTGTGTGTGTGTGTGTGTGTGCATATACGTACATGTTTGCGCATGCTCTCTCTTCTGTCCTCAGGGCACTGTCGGCCAACATCAGCATTGGGGCTGTGACTCTCGCTCGACTGACCATGAGCGCGCGTGCTCACACACACACACCTGCACACACACACACATATACACAGAGACACACACACAGACACACACACACACACACACACACACACACACACACACACTCACGCTCCTTCAGGCATGACTATTCTCCCACTAGATTCCATAACACAACACACAGTCAGATAGAAAGACAGTCTGACAAAATGGAGTGAAATACATCCAAGAAAATGTGGAAACACACAACAAACAGTCTGATGAAAAGATCGCACACACTGATGGAAAATGACAAACTATAGGTTGTCATGTGACCTGTCTCTACAGCCTGACCTGGCCATGTAACCCTGTATCATACGGTATACTATGAAGGCCTGATAATAAGCAATTAAATAAAATAATGATAATAATTACATTTCTAAACTGGCAGAAAACATCCTTGTTCCAGACAAGAATTAACAACTTCAAGCAATTTAAAAATGTGTTAAAAGTCTTCAAAATCTAAAACTAACAATATCTACTCATAACACGGGTGTAAAACATGCTATTATAATCATCTTTGTTTTAAAATCGATCTTTTAAATGAAAATGTTGGCCTTTTAAAGTTGTGTCACAGATTTCCGTCAACTCCGTCAGATTTAATCAGGCATAAAAAGACTTAACTATATCTTGAGGACCCCTGTCTCACTCCTGGAGGGAATACTGCTCAAGCACTGGTGAACTTTATATTTTTAGACAAATTCATTCAATAATACTCCTATCAGATGTGTCTCAACCATATCATGTCAACTCTGTAGTCCTTCTAAATCAAAGCTACATAAGATTTATGGTAAATGTGTATTTTGATTAATATTCAGAGAACTCTGAGCAACAACAAGAATGTAGACATCAGCTCTGTCAGATGGAAAACTGAATGGAGTCGACATTTACGTTTAATTTTAAATGTAATCACTTGGAGATTTGGATGTTACAAGGTTTAATAGCTAAGAGTTAGATTTTTAAAAATATATTTTCCAGCATAATTGGAGACTAAAAATGAAAAAAAAACAACTCAAAATATGGTTTTGTCCCAATTCTCACGAATGAGTGAGGCAATTTTGAGGGAGTGACGAATGAAAGTTTAATTACACTGTTTTTTAATTACAGTTTTTCTCAATTGCTAACATGAGTCAGTCAAAACTGAAGTCACACTTTCAGAACTTTTCACACAGTCAAAATAGACCAAACACTGCTGTCAAACAAAATTCATTCACAGACCACATTTTCCGAAACCTACAATCTTTTCTCAGTTATACATTACCACCGGCAAAACACTGTCTATCTGCAGCACGCTGTTTTCAAAATTACATAAAACAGAATGATATCAAAATGTTTTTGCAGCAACCATTTTGAA
Source organism: Lutjanus erythropterus (assembly GCF_056507025.1). Lineage (NCBI taxonomy): Eukaryota > Metazoa > Chordata > Actinopteri > Lutjaniformes > Lutjanidae > Lutjanus > Lutjanus erythropterus. Next base: position 30,145,864 of record NC_139333.1, on the reverse strand, counting down.
ACATATGACAATCTTAGCAGAATACTAACTCACTCATGAGTGATTATACCATATTTTTTATGAGTACATCATTACTGTAGTGCTGAAAATTCAGGGATGTCTGTTTGCTTCAACTGTCTATTCAGTTCTTCATAAGTAAGTGTACTCTCTGCAAAGATCTATACAGAAAATAAAGAACACTGAAGAAAAGTACTGCATTTGAGAGTTATTCTTGTTACTTATACTTCAGTACAGTTGCTACAGGTTATTTTTATTCTATTTTGAGATAAATCATTCAAACTTCATAAATAAAAGGTCATTATTTATGTAATGCTCTCTGTGGTTTGTGTTTTTAGATCAGTGAGTGACAGGTTTGTTTTCTGAGTGAGAATTTTTCTCTTTATTTTGGTCTAACAAGCTTATTTTGAGACGTGTGAAGAGTTTTGGTGGTTTGAGTGAGTTTTGGAGGTGAGATCAACTGTTTGACCAAGATCCATGTTGGTAATGCTGCAGACTGTATGAGGAGTTTTGAAAAAGTGGCTTCAGTGTTGACTGATGCTTGTTAGTAAGTGAAAAAAAAACTGTAAAGTGGGTCAGCTGTGGCTCAGGTGGTAGAGCAGGTCGTCTTCTGATCACAGGGCTGTCAGTTTCGATCCCCACCTCCACCTGACCACATGTGGAAACGTCCTGGGGCAAGACACTGAATCCCAGGTTCAGCGGGGATCCACAAACCAGAGCATTTCTGACTGCTGGTCTCAAGCCCAGATTAATGAGGAGCATTGCCTCAGGAAAGGCATCCAGAGTGAAACCCATATCAAATATGCAGATCCATGAGTTGGGGGGAGCCTGGTCTGGGGCGAGTAGATTATCTCCTGTGGCGACCCCTAATGGGAGCACCAAAAGAAGACGACTTTTGAAGAAACTACTGCCAGCCCAGATTTTCTGTTTAAATTAGTAAATAATCACAAGCCTGATGAAGTAAAGTTAAGGGACCACTGTACAGGTTTTCGTGGCATCTAGTGGTGAGCTTGTCTCAGCTCCACTTCCAAGCATGTAGCAGGGGCGTTTCCAGACTTTTCTGGACTGGGGTGGCCCAAGTGGGGCACTGACTGAAGTGGCATATGAAGTGACAGTTTCTTAGATTCCTGTGTTTAAAATTTTAATTTAAAAGATAAATGACCAATCACAAGGCAAGTGTGAGTGGCACCATACAATAATATCAAAAAGATATTTTACCTCCACTGTGACTCTTTCCTCAGGCTGTGAGACTTATATTCATCCTCAACATTATGACAAATATTTTTATTTTTATGATTTCTTATTGAAGTAAATTAACTTTGTAAAAAATAATATAAAAATCAAACAGTTGGTTCAAACTAAAACCCTGCCTCTCACCAGACAGATAAAAAGTTCTGAAACTTTGTCATGAATCAGGAGAAATACAGGAGAATTGTGATCATGGGAGGAAATAGGGAGAGGCCAATGAAAAACAGGAGTTTCCTGGTAAAGTTGGCAGAGTTGGCAAGTATGGGACAACTTTGACCATCAGAGCCGTCTCCATGGCTTCATAGCCTGAGTCAGTGATTTTCAAACTTTCTATGTCCAAGGCACACCAAAGGCTGTGCCAAAATCTCAAGGAACACCCGTATTCATGTTCCTCTTGAACCTACTAAAACAATGGAGGCAATGAGTACTGGCCAATCAGAGTCAGAGTTCCCGGAGTGTGGCTGGCAGAAATGGAAAAGTAAGTTTAGACATTTGTGGAGGAAGTACTCAGATCTTTGGTTAAAATAAAAGAAACAATACTGCAGTGTGAAAATACTCACAAGAAAGTAAAAGTTCAGCATTCAAACTCTTACTTCAGTTAAAGTACAAATGTATCATCAAGAGTACCAAAAGTAATAGCAAAGATTGGAAGTAATTAAGTACAAATACTCCATTAGTGTACATAAGTACATTTTTCAGATATCTGTACTTTACTTGAGTATTCATTTTTCTGACAACTTCATATGCTCTACATTTGAAAACAAATACCTGTACTTTCTACTCTTTACATTTTCAAAACAGGATTGTTAATTTAATTTTGATGCAAGAAAACAACGTAAAAGGACATAATGAGATGAAAACAATGTAAAAAGCATTGAATGTAAACAATGTAAAAAGATGTGACAAGATGAAAATGACATAAAAAGGCGTAACAAGATGAAAACGTAAATAATGTGATAAGACAAAAATCACTTAAACATAAAACTAAAATAATGTGACAAGATGAACACAATAATGACGACATGACAAAAACAATGTAACAATACATAACAAGATGAACACAACGTAAAAAGATTTAACAACGTGACAGCAAGACGGAAATGATGGAAAAAGATCAAGATGAAAACAAGATGAAAATGATAGTGGATGAAATCAGCATAAAAGACATAACAAAACAAAAATTACATAAAAAACATAAGATGAAAACAAATTTAGAACAGAACATAAAAAGACAAAAATTACGTAAGAAAAAGTAACAAGATGAAAACAACATGAAAGACATCACAAAATGAAAATGATGTAAGATGAAAACAATGTAAATAATATAACAAGATGAACATTACTTAAACATAAGACAAAAACAACATGATAAGATTAAAACAACGTAACAATACATAACAATACAAACAGAGCATAACATAAAAAGATGTTACAAGATGAAAATTACCTAACAAAAAGAACTAACAGCCAATTTAACAATAAATATAGTATTTAATTGAATTATTAGTGATGCTTTAATGCATAAACGTCACTTTAATGCTGCTGTAAAGTTCTCAAATAAATGTAGTGGAATAAAAAGTAGGCTCCATTGTAGTGGAAGTATAACATAACAGCATAAAACTGAAATACTTAAGTAATGTGACAGTACCTCAAATATGGTCTTAAGCACTGTACTTAATAAATTCGTTATGTTCAACTACTGTGTTTACAGTTCTTTCAATCCAAAGGCGCGCGCCTAAATTCCGCCTTTATTTTGAAGTCCAGCTTGGCAGACTTCCGGTTCTATTGTGTCTTAATATGGCGACATGACGCTGGTCGGAGCGGGACTGTTTACGTTGCGTAGAGAGGGAGAGGCGGGCGGACCGTTCACTCAGTTTGGACCGAAGCTGAAGCTCCTCCAGACGACAGGACCTGAGAGACAGACATGTCCACAATGTTGACAGACAGCAGAACAGTGTGAAAACTGTCCTTTTTTTTCGCTTTACACACAACAACCACACGCTGAGAACCCAATGAATGGAGTTGCTTTTTGCCTTGTTGGAATTCCTCCTCACTCAGACACTGAAGTAAGTCACAGCTGAATTTACTGAACAAGTGTTTCTCTGCTCTCACTCATCACTCAAAGTATTCACTGGTTTATTCACTTGTTTTCTGTCTTTATTCTGCTGCATTTCTGGGTTTACATTTGTTGGTCGGGTGATAACAACCCTACAGATACAAGCTCGTGTTAGAGGTGCAGATCAGCTGAAGTGTGTGGAGCTGTTTGAATCTATATCTTCTCCAGAATGCAAACGACCTGGAACAGAGCTTTTACTGCATTTAAAGGGACACTGATTGATTTTTAAAATGTTTTTCATTCAACTCTTGTAGCCTATATTAACATAGTCACAGGATAAATGTACTGTATATATTATCAGCCTGATATTGTCACAGTGTGGCAGATGATATTGGTATCTGAGTGTATGTTGTCCAATATGCACCAATATGAAAAGTTTTTCTTTTTTTTTTAGACCTTAATGCAGATTATTTTGATTTATTTTATGCTGAATCTTACTGAGTTGATCTGTCTTTATAACAGTCCAGCTTAGATGCTGCAATGTTTGGGTTGATGTCGGTTTGTGTGTGTGTGTATATAAATGTTACATACGTATCGTACCTCAAAATCATTTATGTTATATATATAAGTAAAATTAAAAACAATGCTTCAGTTGGTAACACAAATGAATAGTTAATGAATAGAAATGAAAAGATTTTTCAAATCAACTTAATAAGTTAGATGAACACAATTTCTTTAAGTCAGATGTGCTTAGTAATTTGATTGCTTTCAAATTAACAGTTTACACATATGCAACTTAAAATGAAAGGAAGTCAGCTTAAAAGTTTCCAATTTTCCATTTCAAGTATTTGTTTTACCTGAAGGTAAAATACTGCTCCTTAACAAAGTAATAGTGGGACCTTGGTGTGTCATTTTAGTTTGTTAATTGCTAATGACTTAACACGAACCTGACTTAATGATAGCTGGTTTGTTCTGTGAGTTTACTAAAACTTAAACAACACATAATACATTATTTGATCACAAAATATCATTTAGTCTTGCATTAAATCTTCTTTCTGAGTCATCAAAATGGTGGCTGAACTGTAGAAGGAAAAATCTGGAAATTATGTGGACGTCATATATATACTTCAAGGCACGAAAGTCACTTTTTGGATGATAAGTATTTTTCTTCTGCCGTCTTAAGTTCAAATCACTAAGACTTTAAACTTGCATTAATCTTATCCCTGAGTTACTGGTATACAATGAACATAAAGATGCTATGCTAATAAAGGTTTTGCTAGGTAGCATGTAAGATTTTATCATGGCTGCATGATTAGGGGCAGTTGTAACATAACACATAAGAATTTACAACAAAGTTACATTTGCTCCAGAGGCAAATGGCCCAAAATAAGCACCTTGTTTGTCTGTGTTGACATATTTTTCTGTTAGAAAATGAACATATTTCCCTAATTGTAAATGTTACCTTTAACGCAGTTAAAATAAGTCAAATCTACAATGTAAAGATGACCAACTTCGCACTACTCAAAAGAAAAAGTTGAGACAATCAGTTGTCACAATTTTGTTGAGTTTATAGACTTTGGATTTGGAGGTTATCAGGGCTTAAATATTTAGAGTTAGCATTACATGTACGCTTTGACTACAGTGAAATTAAAATTATTGATAAAGGCAACACAAAAACTTTTAAGTAAAGGCAACTGTCATTCCCGTCTCATTGCAATAAGTTAACAACTGAATGATTATAAGTATAGAGACCCATTATTTCATATGCATTAAAGTTCATATTAATTAATGAATACAAAAAAGAAAATTCTGCTGGCACTCAACATTTTTAAGTTGGTAGAACTTCTAAACAAAGTTTCTGCTACTTATTAAATTTAATGAATTTTTAACATTTGGTTTTACAGTGATAGCAGGCTAGACTTTTGCAAAAACCGAATTAAACTTTTGCTTAAATCTGAAACAATTTGAACCATATATGAAAAAAACTTTGTTATTAGTAACTACTACAGTAATGTGATTGCTTTTTATTTGATATACACCAGATTAATGTGACTTATTTTTTTCAGCGTTACAATTGTGGCCAACCACTGTTATAGTACTTGGTCAAGGAAACTGTAACACTCTGACTTCTTGCATTGAATTTAATATTATAGTCTTGTCCTTATCAGTGAAAATATATCAATTATATTATTAATTAGTGCACATATATATGTTTCTTATATCAAATATGACTAATGCATTTCAAGTAGTCTGAGTGAAAATATAAAAATTGTATGTATAGATGTATTAGTTGGGCTGTAGTTTTCACACGGTTCATATCTGCTAGTTTAGCGTCGGTGTGCACCGTAATGTCCGGGCAGTGGGACTGTGTGTTTGGTGATGTTCTGGCACACTTGTCCGTGTCTTATGCAACTTGTCAAATTCCCCAGCTTGAGACAAAAGTGCACGCTGCAGGCTGTTCAACCACAAAATGTTAATCCATGAATAAGTGATGACTTCAAGTGCACAGTTTCAGTTTGAGAGCAGAGGGACGCAAACGCTACGTCCAACTGCAGGACGCAAAACCTAATAACTCGCAATCAGTTCACCAAAACTCAGCCGTGTCTTGGACTCAGCCCGTGTTTTTTCACCAGCAGAGGATCATATGCTGCATTCTGCAAATAACTGAATAATTTTCTCCATGATTTCAGGGAATGCAGCACATATTTCTGCTGTGACAGTTTAACCGCCCCTCCCCTCCCCAGTGCAGAGATGATGGGGTACGGGTGGGTGGGCAGAGAGACAATAAGAAATTGGGCTGGAATGCATGTATTTCCATATGCCAGCCCACATATGAACAGTCAGTGACAGAAGGCACATTGTAGCCGTTAGTCTTCCCTCAGTGCAGAAACATTCATTCAAAAGTGGCACAAACATTTCAGGAATACCTTCAGAAACCATTAACCTAATGAAGCATATTAATGAGGGTTGTTACTAATCCTGATTCTGACATATTTTTCTCGTCTCTCATCACTTTGATCGCTGCCATCATCACACGGCACATTGTTCTTCGCTGGGAGCGCATGATGAGCTATTTTCGCCTCTCACTGTGTGGGTTTCATATTATTCACAGCTTATTACTGTGGGATTGTGTCATGGCCCAGTTAGCATCAGGGTCATGGGTCATACACTACTGATAACTGCCATCAGTGGTGGAAGTTTCAAATTAAAGTTACAATCTGTCACATTTTCATACAGGATTAAACAAGACTGGGCAACAAAATAACAACAACTAATGATTACTTTCATAGTTGGTTGATTATTTTCTCAGTTAATAGTTGTTTAGTTGATCAGTGTTCAAGACGATGTCCTCAAATGTGTTTTTTTTGCCCAAAGATATTCAGTTTTTTGTCAGAGATGAGTAAAGAAACACTTCATTGATAGAAATGAGAAAATTGTTCAATAAACTCAACGTCACAGTGAAAGAACAACATACAAAATCTTTCAAGTTTCGCAAATCGAGGGTTCCTTTCCAGACACGACTGAAGAAAAGTGTTCCAGGGTTCCCCAAACTCTATAACACAACATTAAAAAGAGAGTACAATAAATAAATAAATGTAATGCATAGCAAAATGTAAACAACCAGTACGGGCAATACATTATGTAAATAATATAGTATAGTATGAACTGAGCTAAATCCAGAGCTAAATGTAGCTCAGCCTTTTGTATTCCAGGCAGGCAGGACGCAGCAGTTGCTCTGTGCCTTACCTCTCCACGCCCAAACTTGTGATGAGTCTGAGAGAAATTTCTTATCAAATATTCTTCATTATGAAGAACGCTTGCAGTGATTGGCTGCAGACAACATCAAATCATTTTTTTCCAGATCTGGGTACCAAAATGATTGAATGCAGGTATTGTTTCACTGTTTCAAGTTTGGATGGATTATTTCAGTTGATACCTTAAAGTATTTAGGGCTGCAAAAAAAAGTCATATTGTGATAATTTTGACTGAAATTGTGATATGCGATAAGATTAGTGGAACTGATCAGTTCATTTTCATTGAAAAAAACTGTTAAAATCTTGATGGTGTCATATTTATTGAGGTCTGTACCAAACAAACATGTTTTTTTTTTAGATTTTTAGGCCTGAGCACCTCTGCAGCTCTATAGCTCTACAGTACTTCATTATAATGCTGTTTTCCTTTGTCAAAAAATTGCGATTTGGTTCTGTGATTTGGATATTGAAATTGGCCATATTGATTTTATTTAAATATCAAATATTTTATGTATTTATTAATGGAACAGTTCACCCCAAAATCAAAAATACATATTTTTCCTTTGGCCTGTAGTGCTGTTTATCCATCTAGATAGTTTTGGTGTGAGTTGCAGACTCTTTGAGATGTATGTCAGTATGACTGTAGAGTTGTCTGCATTCTCTCCAGTGTAATGGAACTAAATGGCATTCTTGTGGTGTTCGAAGCACAAAAAACATTGTTATTCAACATAAGTCACAGATCTTAACGTTTCATGCAGGAGCTGCTTTCTTACTATTAGAAAGAAAGTAGTTACAGTCGATTCTGCTGCAGAAAGAAAGTAGTTCCTATGTGAAACTGCTCATAAAAAGGTCTGTGGATTATTTTAAGGAACCAGATCATGATATCTGGAAAGTTTTTCAGAGTTTTTAGTGCTTTCAGCTCCACAAGCTGAGAGCCATTTAGTCCCATAATAATGGGGAGAAGGCAGACATCTCTACAGCTGATACCTCCAAAACTCTACAACTCACACCAAAACAGTAGCACTACAGAGGAAAAATGTGTATTTTTGATTTTTGGGTGAACTTTCCCTTTTAAAAAGGTCCGTCCAAAGGCATTTATTAGTTTCTGACTTTGGGAATATAGTAACATGTTCCATTACTGTAACTGTGGACTATCTCTATAACCAAACACCCATTCAGACTACTCTCTGCAATCTTTCTTCACTTCCATTTACTGAGCCTCCCCTGAAACATCCTCTCTATATATTTCTCTGTGTGGTGGCATACTACTGCACTGTGTCTTGAATTTGTGGTGCCACTTGGAATTTATATGGTGGCTCCAGTTGCATTTTTATCCTGAAACAGTGCCAGTGGGCTGCATATCCTCCTCCATATAAATCTGTCTTATCAGTGATGGGCTTTTTACGAGCGTCTGGCGCGGCTCCCGAGGATGAGTGTGGTGCAGCCTGCAGTCAGACGATGTCATACGCTGGATGTTGCAGCGAGCAGCTGAGTCCTCAGATTTGTGGTGGTTGAAGAGTAAAGAGCTGTTTTTTACAAAGTCAGCAGCTTCGTCTTTGTTAGTCACAAAGGCAGACTACTTCTCTGTTGAACTTATAGACTTATAGACCATGTTTGAACAAAAGTTTGAATTTATAATAAAGGGTGGCAGCACTGGTATCAATCCACCCAGCACTTGTGTGCAGCATCTGTAACATGGGTTGCAGCTGGTTTTAAAGCATGCTCTCCTAAAAACACTTGAATTATGGCTGCCACTGACTTTTTTCCATTTCCATTTATTGCAATAAAAGTGCAAATTATTTTTTGTCACTACCTTTGTGCTGACTTTCCAATAGTGGTAAAAGTTATGATTAAAAAATTGTACTAAACTGGTCTCATGTAGTGCGCCTATTCTGATAGCTAATGTGTAATTGATTTCTTTTACGTAAATATTTGAATAGCACATAATGACAGTGTTTTTCAATATCCTCTGACCCAGTAACTCCAAATCAATACCAAGCATTATAAGACCCACTGCACTGGACAAATAAGACACACTTATTATTGTAGGATTTTAGAGCTTCTTCTAGTTTATCATGATTTTTTATCAAAATTCAGCATTTTTTGACCGACTTGTTGGACCCGTTCACCGGTCACATTAGAAAGTTCTTTTCCTTCATCAATCTTGACTTGTCTTTTATCAAAAAAATAAACTAGGAGAGTGAAACATGCATAGAAGTGTCGAGTCGTGTGGAAATAAACTGTTATGTTTCAGAATCCCCACGGAAAGTTTCGTCAGTCAGATAGTGATTTTGTCGCTTCACTTCACTGTGTACTTTGTGCATGTCAATTTGCCACCATTGTCTCACAAACATCCAGGGAAAACCCTGACTATTGATTAATGTTACTATTGTTTTATCGATTTATTGATTTATCATCTAATCTATAAAATTCCAGTAAATAATGAGAACTTCCCGGGGCGGCTGTGTATGTATGGAGGCTGTCAGTCCTCTGCAGCAGCCGCTGGTTCAACTCCCGCCTGTGGTCCTTTGCTGCGTGTCATCCCCTCTCTCTTCACCCACCTTTCCTGTCTACAAGCCCAAAAACATAACTTATAACAAATAAATAAATAAATAAATAATATGGGGCCAATAATATCAGCCAACTGAATATTGGTCAGTTAATATTCTTTAACTACATCGCTGTTATTTATCTTGAAAACAAATGTAAGATGTAAAAATGAAGCAGTTTCATTATGAAGTTCCTCATCACACTGTTAGTCATCATGATCTGTGTTGTTTCATGACTTCCCAGATTGAGTGTAGTCCTCCTGGCTTTTCCAAATGTCTGGGTTATCTAAGTTCCCCTCCTCCTCCATCAGATTCTGTGTGTTCACTGGAGCAGGCTCCTCTTGCCTTATATGTCTGCATCAGGCTGCCAAATGTTGCCCTCAGCTCAGGCAGTAAGGGGTAATTAGTTTGTGCTGGTTTCACTCCACATGCTCACAGGAATAAAACAGTGGCATCTCTCTTTCACAGCAGGTCCAGGATTTCACAATAAAGGCTCGTTTACTGAGAGGCTTCTTTCTGTAGAGCTGGATCAATTGTTCTCATCATGTAGCAATAATGTCAGCCTGTATGGCACTTCCTCTTGATTGATCCTCTATTGATTGTTTGTAGGAGGGTCTTAGTTCATGGTCACCTACACAACAACAGTCATTGCCATAGTAATGATGTAGTGATCTAAGCTCTCATAGTGCACTGAGTCTAATTAACTCAGTAAAAGTCTGTAAAGTGCACTCTCATGATTCAGCGTAATTCTAATGGGACAGAGGGAGGAGATGATTTAATGTGATGCTCCTAACAGTTACATTAGAGTGCAGTTGGATAATGCTGACTGATAGGTTAAGACCCATACTGGAAAATTAAAGTATAATGAAAACAGTAAGTGTGATCAATATAATTTAAGTGTTTTTTTAATTGAGATCTTGTTTATATGCCTATGAACTTTTATTCTGACGGTTGATGTTCGCTGTGTTGTTGCTGTGTGTGAGGTTAGTGTATCTCTGGCATTATATCTGATGACAGTGAGATGGAGTGTGTCAGATTTAGGGGAATTTTTTGTCCCAAAGTCCAAGATGATGTCCTCAAATGTCTTTTGTTTTGTCCATGAGCCAAACATATTCAGTTTGGGTCAGACAGGAGTAAAGAAACTAATTAATCCTGTCACTGTCGTCAGTTGAAAGTTTTTTCTGTAACTTTATGTCTTTTACTTTATATTAAGTCTTTCTTGTTATGATTATTTTCATTATGTATTAATCTGTCGATCATTTTCTCCATTAATCAAGTAGTTGTTTGGTCCATAATATGTCAGAAGAGGATGAAAAATGTTGCTCAGTGTTTCCTCAAATGTCTCATTTTCAATATATTCAGTTTATTGTCAGAGAGGAGTAAAGAAAACAGAAAATATTCACATTTAAGAAGCTGAATTTTAGAACTTTTTAAATTAAAAAATGGCTCAAACTGATTAATCGATTATTAAAATAGTTTGTGATTAATTATTGCAGCTCTAGTTCACTGTGCAGTTTCGTAAGTTTTGTTAGCTATCTTTTTTATCCTGTTCTTGTCATCTGAACAAAAATCAAAAAATGAGGAGAATCTCAGTTGACTGAAGGGTCAATGACAAATGATTTGACTGATTCCAGGTTTTAGAAAAAGACTAAAGACAATTTTCCTTCAAATACAAACTGCCCCATCATTCTGCCTCTTGATTCACGACCTCTTTAGACAATAGAGAGCAGAATAATCAGGTGGAGATGACGCTGCTTCTGTTTCTGCTAATGGGAAACATTTAGTCCTATCAGCATGAAGAACTGAAAAAAGCAATATCGCTAAGTGACTTCCCCAATAACAATGATGAAGTTTCCCCATACCAACAAGCACTTACACCCCCCCCCCACACACACACACACACACAGTCAGGGGGAGGGAGGGGCTGCTCAGGAGTGACAGGGAGCAAATAGCCCGCTGCAGATGGGGAACTCTCATTGTTGTGGGGGTTCTATTTTTTTTTTTGTGGACTTGGCGGCTTGGCTGTGTACTGTATGACAGAGTGGGGGCTGTTCAGTGTGTGTGGGGTGTGTATGTGTGTGGGTGGGATGGGGGGGTGGACAGGGTGAGACTTGCTGCGAAATGTGTGACAATGGAGCTCTGTTAAGCTGTGTGTACTGTGTGTGTGTGAGAGAGAGAGAGACAGAGGAATGATGTGGGTAGATGGTGTGTGGGTCAAGGTTGAAAGGTCGGACATGAGGCCAGTACAGCCTCGTTTAATGCTCATGGTTCCCACCTAAACCCATGGAGGAAAGGTGTGTGTGCGTGTGTGTTGTGAGGACATGAACCTGTCCACGCACTCACATTGTGGGGACTCTAAGAAATCCTGTCACAGTCTTTTTATTTTTCCTTTAATGATTGTTTTCATTATGTCGATCATTTTGTTGATTAATCTATTAGTTGTGGATGTGGATTAATTATGGTGAATAACTGTAATAACTGTTAATGATTGTCAATGACATTAATGACTGTTAATGATGTTAATAACCTTTGATGACTGTCAAGACTGTTATGTTTTTACTGTCAATGACCATCCATGATATTAATGACTGTTAATAACTGTTAATAACTGTTACTGACTGTCAGTGAATCAGAGAATTTCTACATTTTTATTAAAAAATGGCTTAAAACAATTAATCGATTATCAAAATAATTGGTGGTAGTTAATACTATTCATTGCGGCTCTTCATGTACTGTCCTCTTAAGTGATGGAAACACATCTGTGTGTGTGTCTGTGTGTGTGTGTGTGTGTGTGTGTATGTGAGAGAGAGAGACACAGAGAGAGGGGGGTTACTGTGCACACACTGGACCATTCTTCTTCCAACAGGTGGGCTGCTCAGGAATGTGTCAATGAAAGAGTGGTGGTGATTACACTGCTGCAGTGGAATGATGTGTGTGTGTGTGTGTGTGTGTGTGAGAGAGAGGGGAGTAAAAACACTCGGCGAGATGAGAAAAAAGAGAAATGAAAGCAGAGAAGAGTTCAACAGAGAAACATCTGTTAGAATGAGATCGATGAAACAGATGAAAGCAGAGAAAGTGACGCTCAGGAGGGATCAGGTGCAGTCAGTCGCTGCTGCTGTCCACTCTTAACTCTGTATGAATCTGTGTGTGTTTGTGTATGTTTATGGTTGTGCACATGCCCCCCTTTTACTCTGCCAATCCAGAAAGCTCCAGCTGGATCTCTCTGGGGCGGATCTGGGCCCATCTGGGCACCCAGCTGCTTCCCTGCACTGCTGGGATCAGGTAGCACAGTGCAGTCCTGAGACCTCACACAGTGCCTCATGATGCAGCAGCACACACACACACATGCACACATACAGGGAGGGAGGCTTGTCTCTGAAGAGGTTCAGGTCTACTGGTGTGTTTGTATTGAGCACCAAATTCATCCACTCATCTTTGACTGTGAAGTTCTGGTAAATTGACTGCATTTAAATTGCACTTTTCCAGTCTACTGGCTTCAAGGGATGTTCCTGGGGACAGTGAAATAGACCAATTATCACTAACAGCAACTTATCCTAAAGGTAATTAATCACCTGAAGATGCTGATTAAGTTGTCCGTGCCTCACTTTATGTTTTATCATCCATGGAGGGTTAGCTCACTGAACTGTTGCAGCTCACACGCTTGTGGCGTCAACACAGAAAATCTTTCTGCTGTGGTGCTGCTACTGCCAGCCTTGTTCTTCTACACCGAGTCTGCAGAACACTTGAAGAGAGGAAAAATATTGTAACCAGAAAGCAGTGTGATCCCCCCCCCCCCATTCTCTCTCTCTGAGAGAGGGAGGGAGAGAGAGACAAGAGGGAAAGCACTGCCGTATTTGTGACATATTCTACTCATAAAGTAGTGAAAGGTGTCATGTTGCTATGGTGCTGATGATATTACCAACCGATCATTTTCACTGTATTTTTGCTGAGAACCGTGCATGTCTCACTGAAAACGTAGGCGACATCCTGACTCTGTGGATGAAGTGAAACACACAGCTGCTGAACACGCCGGCTGAGCGGCGTTCTGTATCCTGTTAGTTTGGTGATGCACAGCTCCCACAGCCAGACTGGCCCCACCGTTAAACTTCAGCGCTGGCTGCAACCATGCTAAAATTTGATGCAGCTACTACAAGCTGACACGGTGCACTCTTCAACTTTTTTCAATATATTTTGGTTGGACATGTTGCCTTTGCTAACTTTGCATTTTGGATCACAAATGTTGCAGAGGTTGTTGTCTAGTTTTGAAAAGTTGAACCATACTTGTGACCACTTTCATAAATTGCTGTGACTCTCTAGTGTTCTACTCTAGTCTTTCACCCAGATGTCCTCACAGGCACCAGAATTTGGCACAGATTGATTTAACATGCATTGATATTAGGTAGTACCAATGCAATTCAGTCGGTACCCTTAAAAGTTCAGAATTTGGTAGCCAGTCCGGACTGTAACGTTGCATGAAGCTGTTTTTTCCACTCTTTTACCCTTTGGTGCACAACATGGGTCTAAAAAGTGGATGAGTTTATATTTTCTATATATTTGCAGCAAATTAACATCATCACTCAGTTTTCCAAGAATTCCTCAATTAACTTGATCATCTCATATCCTTATTTTCATTTTTCCTTTCATGCTTTTTGGATAAAAATCATTTTTGTATCACTATTCCTCTAATCACAACATTGTTTCCCATTTGATTTCATGTATTCTTTGCCATATCTTTGAAATAAATGTATTTTATCATTTAATGTTCCAGGTATTTATTAAATATCTTGTTTTTGGTTATCACAAATCATTCTTTTTTATGGCAGATGCTATTAACACCCAGGCGTCAGTAGCAAACCGTGGTATTTCCACCCAGAATGGAATATGGAATGAAAAATGTAGTTATTTAGTTATTCATGTTCAGTAGTACAGTTTTTCCTGAACCTAACAAAGTAGTTTTCATGCCTTAAACTAAATCTAGGAGACACTGAATCCCCCCTCCCCCCAGAGCAGAAGGGAGAGTCAGGTACCCAGACTTTTATTCAAGGATGAGAACCACTGTTCTAAATCACAGCTAAAATTATTACAATAATAACTCACAAATGTACAGTTCATTTTAGACTCATGTTGTGTATTATAGCTAGTGCATCAAAGGGTTGAGACTATATATTTGTTATTTTATTGACGTGTGATATTAAGTAACCACTGGACTCGCTCCCAATTTCCCACGGTTTGGTCTCTCGGTTAAAAGTTAAAGAGTAAAAGAAGACTGATACAGTCCACAGCACAGAGGTCCAGTATTATCTCAGTGTCAATCACTGACTGTTGTTCACCTGCAGGGCCTCGTGTGCTGTTGGCTTTATTGTGCGGGAATCAGGCCAAAGGTGTCAAACTGGCACCAGGAGCCCATCTGGCTTCATGCCTGGTGTTTGGCACAGTCATAGCCAAGAGTCAGCAATGCTAACATCAAAGGAAGGACTGAAGTTGTAATATGGATTAGCTCACATGTTAACACAATTTGTTCTTTGGTCAGCACTTAAAAAGCACTGTGGTGTGATGACAGTGGGATCACACTACACAATGACCCTGACGCTAAACCTATTATGATGAAACTGATGACAGATCTTCTGTAAATCACCGGTGTAAAAATAGGACAGGCTGCTGTGTGAAATAATTCACAAATCTGCTCTCCCGTGTAGAGCACCGAGGCCGTGCTTCTGTTGAATCCTTGTGGAAGGCGTGTTTCTGTAAGGATGGGCGAACATCAAAGACCAGAGCTTCGTCTGCTAAACACCGATTTCATCATTTCCACGTGTGTTTCTGAGCAAAACACAAATCCTAAAATAGACTGAGTGCTTGTCAAACTTGCCAGGTCAGAAGAAGGCAGAGCAGCTAATACAGATAACCAGATTCAAAACAAAGAGAGTGAAGTGGCTACAGAGCTCATCACTCTGTCAGTGGAAATTTGCCCATAACAGGCTTGTTTTTTTTCATCTTCATGTCTGCATACAACACGCTGAAAGAATGTACATTTAATCAGGTCATTTCATCAGTATTGATGCTTAGTAATAGTTTTCTTGAAGACAGAACAGAAAGACAGTTTCACGTTCACAAAATCACAGAAGGGGGAAGATGTCTCTATTTAAAGATGGTCTCTGGTGTCAGATGTGAATGTCCTCATTGATCTTTCTCCAGACGTCCACAGACTCCCTGCTGAAGACCTCTGACCTCTTCCCAGTGGACGGTGTGAGTGGTTTTGGTCTGATGTTTGCAGACAGCTGATGTCTGTTTCTGGTGTTTGTTCAGTCTCTTGAGTCCTTTCTTTTTCTTCTTCTTTTGGTCGCTGTGCATGTTGTTTCCACAGTGGATTACATAGACATGTGCTGGATTGGCTGAAAATAAAGCAGATGGGAGACCAGACTTATTTTAAGTTATGGGTTAAGTTTCATTATGGCCGTGTTGTCAGTTGCGTCGCCTCCGGCGCACAAGTAACATCACTTCTGTCGTGGACTTGAACACTGAACACGGCACATCTGCACCACAGGTTTGATCCGTGCTGTGCACAGCTGCACGCCCCCACCAGCAGCATTTCAGAAGTGTTTCAGCAGCAGAGCATTTTGCCTGCCTGATTATGTTGACTTGCTTGGATTTTGCTGATTTGGTCCTTTTTCCTTGTCCTACCATGGATAAGTAGGTTACCTAGTTAAATAGCTGCTTTTCTATCTGTCTTCCTGATCACAACTCTCCATGGGGTCTCTTATTTTGAAAACTGACCAGATTCTCTCTGCTTTTTCTGTGTCTGACTTCCTGCCCGCTTGATCTGTTGTGTTGAATGGCAGCGATCAGCATCGGCTGACATGACCACAATCTTTTCCTAAACCGTACCAAGCAGATTTATTGACAAAATCTAAACGAGCAACCATTTTCCAATGTAAGCCATGTGGGTAATGTCATGTGAGTTATGTCATATGACCTACGTAATGTAGTCCAGTAAGCCAGTTGCTGCTAGTGCTCTACACCAGTAATATATTTTGCGAGTAATTGAGAGTTGACTTATTGTGGTGTTTATGTGTGAAGATGTGTTGGTTATAACAGGTAAAAATCAACACTGCATGGTTTGGCTCGTGGCCAAAAGTGACGATGGAAAAGTCCGACTTAGATCAGTAGATTATCTGTGTCTCGCTGGCAAACCTGCCATGGGAATCTGATTTTTATGGTCTGCATGTTTGATTTTGCATAAGCTTTTTATGCTGGGTGCCCTTCCCAACACACCCTGGGCTTGGGACCAGTAATGTGTGTTCAGAGTAGCTTCTGAGCTGGAGTGTGGTATAATAATATAATAATCAAACACTGCACACTTTGAGACAATCTGTCTTGGAAAGTATTCAGTTTTACATAATCTAGTTTCTGTATTTTACCCCCCACAGTGCTTGTGCTTTGATCAAAAACATAGTACTTTACAGTATGTCAGACTAGTTAATGGTATAGAACACAGTGTGTGTGTGTGTGTGTGTGTGTGTGTGTGTGTGTGTGTGTCCTTTGCTGTTGCTTCCTTCCTCTCTTATAGCTCTACTGCATTCTTTGAAAGACAAACAGCCAAACTGTTTGGTCCCGTTGCCTCCTCAGACACACAGAGCCACTGTCTCATGCAGAACAATGCTCTTATAGATCTGCCAGGCTGCTCTGCGGTCAGTACTCGTCCACAGTAAAGATACAGTGTCAACTTGACCAAGCTGATCTCAGAGCAGGTCTGTTCTCAGGGCACAACAATAAAGAATGTTTGGAGGTCTGTGGTCACAGAACGTCCCAGGCCAGAGTCACTGACCGCTGCTCGTGTTGGCTCAGCCAATCCTGAGTGGGTTTGTTTTCTGCCCAAAGATGATAGTAAGTCATTGAACATTATTGTCACTCAGCATCACTGGGTTCTTTGACCTCAAAGTCTGAGGGTAAATACTGGGGCTGATCAGGGCATATTTTAACACATCAGTATCTTATAAAGTAAAGCTGATGCTTTCTTTACTTAACTACACTGTGTTTTGTCCACCTCAGCCTGTTAGTGTGCAACAGTGCAAGCAATGCGAGTGTATGTAAGTGAAAATTACACTTTGCAAAGTCAAGTGATATGGTTCCTTGACAACAAAAACAACAAAAAAATCTTGTAACTTTCTGACTTTAATCTCAAAGAAAAGTATTTTTTTCCTCATAAATCTTGAAAGATAATAGGTAGTTACTTCTCTGAGAAATTGTTTGGTTGCACCTGTGCATGTGAGTGAAGTGGACAGGTCAAAAGATTCATTCAACTCCAGCTGTTAACATCTGTGGAGCAGCAGGGATCAAAGCTTGCAGGTAGCTTCTTATTTTCAGCAGCTGCTGACTGCTGATGATGATTGGTGACGGTGGCAGGTCAGATCAGCAGTCATTCTTTTCATCGTTTTGAACTAGAACCTTCAGTATCTGGACTGAGTAGCTCTCTGTGAATTGTGAAAATGGTCAGACCTCAGGATGAGGTGAAAAGACAGACCGGTGTCTCAGTTTCTGAAAAGAGACAATACACTGGCTCATGTGTGTGTAGATTATTATTATTATATTATTATATTTAGAGAATCCTAGGGAGAGCAGTCATGTCCCAGGTGACAACGATTCAAAGAAAAGCAGAAATATGAATTTGGAGTTATTTTTAGCTCGGGATGATTTTCACAGTTGACTAAAAATAGGTCAATTAGTGACTTTTCCCTGCCTTCATCACAGACGTATTACGAGTACGTGTCCTCCTTTTATACTCATTCATGCCTCCAATCTCTTCTACTCATGTTAGCATATTTCGGTCAGTGCACTGTATATATTTATCACGCACAGGTCAATTTATCCAGTGCTCTTATTCCATGTGACAGATGTGAAGAAGATGTTCAGCATCAACACACACACACACACACACACACACACACACACACACACACACACACACACACACACACACACACACACACATACAGACTTTCATCTTCCACTGTTAGACCCCATACAGTATCATGACAATGGTAGCTCTACTTCAGTGACCTGTATTTGTAGTTGAGGTAGGAATTGAAGATCGGTGTGTGTCTCTGGATGAGAGGAAGTAAAATAAAATTTCAAAATAAAATGCAAAGCTGTTAGAGATAACTGTATATGAAAATAATAAATAAATTAGGTCAGAGATGTAGGAGTGTAAAGCATGATTGTTGTAGATGTGCTGCACACGTTGACTGTGTCAGGCGGGGACTGTTCTGAATGCACTTCACGTCTGTCGAGGAACGGCTCTTTGTGATGCAGTGCTGCCCACTGGTGGCTGTAAAGTGAAAGTGTGAAGTGATAGAAGGTCCTCCTGTGTCTTTGCTGTGTCTGTCTTCTTCTTCTTCCTCAGCATTGTAAACATGTGTTATACTTTGGCCAATTACCTAAAAATATTTTAAGAAGACGCAAGTATTTATTATGGATTTGTTATGGAGAAGCTGACATTTTCTTTACAGCTGCAAGGAAGTACTTTCCAGCCATACTGGGCCAAATGGATACAGTATTCTAATTAGAGCTGCAATGGTTAATTGAGCAACTGATTAATAATTGATTATTAAATTAATTGCTATTAATCACTAAACTGTTTTGAAAATTGATCCATCAGATTGAGTCATTCATTCATTTTCTGTAACTGCTTATTCCGTGAGGGTCGCAGGCTGCTGGAGTCTATCCCAGCTGACACTGGGTGAGAGGCGGGGTTCACCCTGGACAAGTCGCCAGTTCATCACAGGGCTACAACACATAGAGACAGACAACCACTCACACTCACACTCACACCTACGGGCAATTTAGAGTCAACAATTAACCTAGCATGCATGTCTTTGGACTGTGGGAGGAAGAACCCAGAGAGAACCCACGCGGACACGGGGAGAACATGCAAACTCCACACAGAAAGGCCCCGCCTTCGGATCGAACTCAGGACCTTCTTGCTGTGAGGCGGCAGTGCTAACCACTGCACCACCGTGTCACCCCAGATTGAGTCCTTTAAAAAAAAAAAAAGTCAAGATTCTCTGATTTCAGCTTCTTAAATGTGAATATTTTCTGGTTTCTTTACTCCTCTCTGACAGTAAACTGAATATTTCTGAGTTGTGGACAAAACAAGACATTTGAGGACGTCATCTTGGACTGTGGAAAACACTGACCACCTTTTTTCACCATTTTCTGACATCTGACAAAACAAACAACTGTTAATCGATGAATTCAGATAACAATCAACAGACTAATTGACTATGAAAATATCATTAGTTGCAGCCTTAATCCTACCGCAAAAATGCCAGACAGTGGTGTTTGGTGTTTTGTCAGAAATCAGAAACAAAATTGAAAGTGTCTGAAAGCCGGAGGGTGGAAGTGTTGGTAGCAGTTTGTTTTGAGATGGTGGAGAAGTAGTCTTTCCCTGGGTGGAAATATTTCCAGTATCATAAAATGACATGTAGGACATCAACACTGCTGGTTTCCTGATGTTTCTCGGGAGAGGAAACTGATGGTTTTAGAAGGAAGAGAGGACATTTTGGGGTGGGGACTAACACCAGGGTTTGTGTAGTCAGCTATTGTTCTCACACTGTTATTAGTTAAACACTAATATTTGTACTAGAATCAATTAGTAACAAGAGGAGCTACTAAAACACAGTAATTGTAGCCATAGTCACTGTATTGTCAGTGACTGACACTAACCTGTGTTTACAGTGTGTGTGTGTGTGTGTGTGTGTGTGTGTGTGTGTGTGTGTGTGTGTGTGTGTGTGTGTGTTGCAGCTTTATTTGCGTGCGTTCAGATCACTGATGTGTCCCACGTGTGGTATTGTTGAGTGTCTCTATTCAGTGTCCTGTGCTGCTGCGTTGGTCAGTTTAGTCCTGTCATCAGCTGCAGCGTCCTCTTTATCTCTCTATTCATCCTGTCTGTCTTTGTCTCCGTCTCTGTCCTCTCCCTCTCTGTCACTCTCTCCTCAAACACTTGTCACTTTACTTTAACAGAGTCTTCTTGAAATGAACGAGTGAGAACATCCAACAATCCAAGTATCACAGTATGAAACTAATGTAACTTGATTACTTTCCATTACTTTTGGATTATCTCAAATAAATGACTAAAATGTGGTGAAATTGTTTAGTCTGATATAGTGTTTTTAGGGCTGCAGCTAATGGATTAATTTCTCAATTAAACGATTAGTTGTTTGGTCCATGAAATGTTAGAAAATGATGAAAAATGTCTTATTTTGTCCACAACATTTCCTGTCAGAGAGGAGTAAGGAAACCAGAAAAAATTTACATTTAAAAATCTGAAAATTTGGGCATTTTTCATCAAAAAACATCTCAAAACGATTAATCGATTCTCTTCACTGGCAGTCTTTAAATATTCAGCAATTGATGTTTATGTAGCTTTTTAAATTTATTTTTATTTATTCTTTATTTTTTCAGTGTTCATTTCTACAGTTGGTTGACAATTTATGTTATATTCTATAACATGTTAAAGAATATTTTAGCTAAATATTCTTTATTTTCTGAAAGCAGCTTTGTGAGTTCCTTTGCATCGTCATATTGGTGCAAAATTGATGCACAGAGAAAAGATCTGTTTTCATTCCAGCTCAAAAATTAACTATATCAGCCACTACATGCTGATAATGGGTGAAAATTTCCCCTGTAAAATCTAAAAATATTGGCATATTTTAAATCCCATATTACTTGGACTCTATTTATGATAAAGTATGTGTTGATGGAAAAAACAAACAATATCAGCTGATATTAAGTTGCTGACTCTCAAAGATTGATATATCATCCTAAAAGTCTGTGTAATAATAATTTAAAATTTTGGATTTTGGTGGACCTATAAAGATTTTCACCTTTAATATTTTTACTCATCTCCCTGGCTTCTTGTTTTACAACCTGCCCCTAATTAACTGATAGTATTAAAATATTAAGCAGTTGACTGGTACTGAACAGTACTGATGTTTATTTAGGTGTATTTTCTTTCTTTGTACGGTCATATTGGTGCAAAATCCACAGGAAAGATCTGTTTTCATTCCAGTGCAACAATTCTCTATATCAGCCACCACGTATCGATAATAGGTGAAATTTCCCCCCCTAAAATCCTCATTGGTGTCAGTCTTAAAATCCCATATTGGTCAGGCTCTAGTTCTGTTAGAGTATGTGTTAATTAAAATAAAAAAAAATCAGCTGATATTAGGTAGTTAATTCCCAAATACTGATGTCAACCTAGAAATATAGTAATTTAAAATTGAGGATTTTAGAGAGTTGTAAATGATTATTTTCACACTTGACTGTAGCTTCAGTGACATGATTTATTGTTCCCAGTGTGTCCTGCAGGGATCATCTCCCTCTCTCTGTGTTCCTCTCTCTCTCGTCTTCTTTGCTGGTTGACTCGTTCCTCCCTCTCTCCTCTCTCTCTGTGTCTGAGTCTTCTCCTCTCAGACTGAGATCGTGGCTGACAGCTCTCTTTATTTACCTTGCTTTCTGCTCTCTCCTTCTTCTTCTTCTTCTTCACACTCATTCTCTTGCTCTCTCTCCCTCGCTCCTCGTTCTCTCTAAACTTTAGTGCTCATTTGTCCCCGACTGCAGAAAGTTTACAAGTTACTTTGCTGAAGTGGGTGAGTTGACTTGGGTCGAGTCACCAAGCCATGGAAATTTGACGACCTGGGAGTGAGACTCAATAATCAACTATCTTTGTCCAGAATAATTAATAAATTAATAAGTTAATAAACACAGATGCAATAATTTGCAAATCCTTTTTGACCTCTCTGGACCTGAGCTCATCTGAGGTGGACTTACACAAAGTGTTAAAGTGTGCTGTGGTCTGACGAGTGGAGCAGGAGGACATCATGTCCTCCGGGGCTAAAGAGGAAAAGGACCATCCAGATTGTTACCAGCGCTAACTTCAAAAGACAGCAGCTGTGATGGTATGGGGGTGTGTTAGTGCCCATGGCATCATGGGTAACTGTCACATCCGTGAAGGCCCCATTAATGCTGAAAGGTACATACAGGTTTTGGAGCAACATATGCTGCCATTCAGACGACGTCTTTTTCAGAGACGTCCCTGCTTATTTCAGTGAGACAATGTCAAGACACATTGTGGACGTGTTCCAACAGCGTGTCCTCATAGTAAAAGAGTTCAGGTACTAGACTGAGCTGCCTGCAGTCCAGACCTGTCTCCCATTGAGCAAGAATGAGAAAGAATTTCACTTTAAAACTTCAACAATTAGTGTCCTCAGTTCACAAACTCTGAATGTTGTTAAAAGAAGAGATGATGTATCACAGTGGTAAACATGATCCTGTCACAACATTTTTTGGAACACACTGCAGGTATCAAATTCAGAATGAGTGTATATTTATAAAAAAATAATAAAGTTAATAGGTCTGAACATGAAATATCTTGTCTTTGCACTGTATTCAGTTGAATATAGGTCCAAAGGTTTTTGCAAATCACTGCATTCTGTTTTTATATAGGTTTTGCACAACATGCCAACTTTTTTTGAAACTGGGGTTTCTACATTCTACCTACAGTAGAAGAAACAATGAATTCATAGATTTAATATGCAATTGATTAATTATTTTGACAAGTACTACAAGACGAGTCACAATGAGAATGTAAAGAGAATGTAATTTTTGAATTTCATTTGCACTGAAAAAAAGGTGTGATTTTTGCTGGGATCACTGTCAAACAATTACAATTTTTTAATATGTTGTAATATATTTTATCTGCGATTTAGATATTTCACTTGGCCATGTTGTGATTTTGATAATATATAGATTATTCTGTCTGCTCTGGTAGGTGCTCTGTTTGTGTATACCATGAACTAAATTGAATAGCGAGTCAGATAGCCAGAGAGAAACATTCCTCCTCACGGCCATCATGTGGTCAGTCGCCCTCATACCAGCGGTGTGCGCCTTGAGCTCCAGTGGAGACCTAACAGAGCTGAGGCATAAAGAATCAGGGCAGAACAGATGCATATTCTCCTCTGACTCACACATCACATTATGTTATTTTTACTCTGGCTTGACTCCTCCATGATTACGAGTCCTCACAGTCAGGAAAACACTGTCAAAAGTGCACAGATTGGTCACAATGCAACACTCGTTAAGTGGAGATGTACGCACGGCAACGCCGCAATAATGTTCACAGCAGTTTGTTGTGTTTCAGGCAGCACAACTGAGTAGGTTTGTTTTACAGTTGGAATATAGCAAAGGAATGGAAAGGTTAAGATGCAACGGAAAAAAAGAAGATGGTGGGAGAGAAGAGCGAAATAAAGTGTTAGAGAGGAGAAATAAGAGAAGTGAGGAGAGGAAAGGAAACAAGAGGCCAGAGGAGGACAGGAGATGAGAGATGCAGAGGCTGCTGGATGATGTTTGCATGGACGTCAGCCTCTTTTAGCATCTCCTCATCCCACTTCTCCCTCTTTATCTTCATTCTCCCTTTCTCTCGCTGTCTGTCGTTTTAGCTGCTCTCAGGTGTCAATGAAAAGAGGACTGAGGGGCTGACAGCACTGCTAGAGATGCTGCGGAGGGGATACAAGAGAAAGGACACGTGTGCGCACACACACACACACACACACACACACACACACAGAGTCTGGCATTCACATGCAGAGTTATTCAAGAAGCACAAACATTTATGCTAGTTGACAGTTTGGTTGTAATGTTTTACTCTCTCACACACTCACACTTTCATTTGAGCCACGTACACACAAACGCAGAGACATGCTCGTTTGTAGTTGTTCACAGTTTTACTGTAGTTAGCCTAGCTTAACATAAAAGCTGTGTCACAAATCACTCTCATGTTCATGCACTCAGTCACTATACCCAACAAATACTCAATAGTTTAGTAGTAAATTGGTGAAATGTTGCATGATGGCAATTTTCACTTCAGTGGACTTTGCATGTAGAGCTGGAGATCGGTGCCGAACCCAATGGGACCCGACAGGTTTGGGTTGGTTCTCACATATTTCATGGGTTCACATGAGGTTTGGGCTTTATTACTATTATTATTGTTTTTCATTTTATTTTATTGTATTTCATTTATTTAATTTTCCTCCCCAGTTAAGTTGTTTCCAATTTCCCCTCATGTATTGACCATGTTGCTGCCAACTCCTACCGTTTGGTGTAATTATTACTATTTTGTACTGCACATGTTTAATTTATGGCATATGTTCCCACCCTAATTTAGTATATTTTAGCCTTTGGTATTTAACCCAGGTGTATTTTATTTGAGTGTATAAGAGTGTGAGAGTGAGAGTGTGTAAATGTTCTGTCCTCAGACATGTTGCATGTAGATTGTTCACTTTTTTTCATTCATTCATTCATTTTCTGTAACCGCTTAGTCCGTAAGGGTCGCGGGGCTGCTGGAGCCTATCCCAGCTCACATTGGGCGAGAGGCAGGGTTCACCCTGGACAAGTCGCCAGTTCATCGCAGGGCTGACACATAGACAGACAACCACTCACACTCACATTCATACCTAGGGGCAATTAGAGTCACCAATTAACCTAACGTGCATGTCTTTGGACTGTGGGAGGAAGCCGGAGAACCCGGAGAGAACCCACACAGACACGGGGAGAACATGCAAACTCCACACAGAAAGGCCCTGCCCCAGCCGGGGAGCTGGGGGATCGAACTCAGGACCTTCTTGCTGTGAGGCAGCAGTGCTAACCACTGCACCACCGTGCCGCCCCTTTTTTTCATCACGGTTAAAGAACTGCTTTGTTAATGTTAACTCCTGTTCTTGCAACCTATCTGACTTCTATTCAGTTTAATGAAGGGAAAATAGGCTGTCTGATTTTTTTTTTGTTACCTGTCTCATGATGCATAGTGGGAAGCTTGTTAAGAAAAATGTCAGGCTGTAATCAGGCTTGGGCTGAAATGCTACTGAGAGTCAGGTTTGGGTCTTGTGGAATTGTAATTATTTTTCCATGGACAAGGAATTCATAGTAAGTCTCTTCCCTTTATGCATTGCCAGTCACTACTACCATATGGATGGTGTAGGGAGTTTCGGTCATAATTTCAGACTTAACTTAGAGGAAATAAAAGTCATAATAAGGTTTCCTTTGCTCTTTTGTTGTCCCTGGATCCAGGGGGTTTCTCACCAGGGCACTTCTTCGTGTTGTCAGGGCAGGTGGCGGAGGTGTGGGTCTGGTTGTTGCCCCTGTTGGCCAGCTGCCTCCGTCCGCTCTCCCTGTTCGGCGTCTCCAGGCGGGTCTTCCAAGGTGCCTTGTCCATTGTTGCTTGGGCCTGTCGCTGCCCCGTAGGAGTCTGTCCTCCCTCACAGGAGGTCTGCTGTTGCCTTTACACTGTGGGCATCACATTTAACCCTCAGTCTGAGCCTCATCCTGACTGGACGCCTGTAGCCCCACCTCCACCAGTGCTGCGAATCTGCTCAGCCTGATCCACTGTGTCAGGTTTGCTTGGAGTGGACAGGGGAGTCCTACTTCCATCATACTGTGTCTTCCTGCCCAGTGTGAACCTTAATCTGAGCACAGTGCAGCGACTTCACCCATTGCCTCTGGGTACCCAACTCTCTCGTGTCCTCCAGGGGGTGACAGAGGTTTACTGTCTTCTAGGTTTAGTTAGGTTTAGGTAACAAAATTAAAAAAAATGTTCATTTTTGACCCATGGTCACTTTATTTAAAAAATAAGAAAGGAAAAAATAAAATAAGGACATGATGAATACCTGGAATACTGAATGAAGAAATTAATCTAATGCAAAGATATTGAAAATAAAAACTCTAATCTCATATCCAATAGCTCCAGTGAAATTTCATTAATAATCCACACTCCATAAATAAGAACTGACCTCTCCTCTTGTTTTTGTCAACCTCATGTTTAATGGAAGGCTGTTCCACAGTTCTGCACCAGTGTAAGAAAACAGCCTCTGGCTACATTATTTACTTTAGGCATTATACATGACTGCACACGGGCCCTGGTATTGTAGTTGTGTTGTGTGTGCACAGAAAACTAGTGAAAAATGCTCATCCAAAGTTCCCAGAGCCCAAGAGGACATCTTCAAATTGCTTGTTGTGTTCAACCAAATGTATCACTTTAATATTAAACAGAGGCAACAAAAGCAGTAAATTCTCCAGATTTCAGGGGCTGGAACCAGAGAATGTTTGCTTGATCTTTTATTGTTGATTGTAGATTTGCTAATAGATTCATCAAATAGTGGTTTTAACACACACAGCTCAGCCAGTGTACCCTGGGTACCAACAGTAGCATCATGTGAGTCTTAAAGGAGGAGACAGGGAGACCCAACAAGCTGAGAGAGAGAGTAACATTGCTTACTGCTCCACCAATAGGCTGGACTGTGGAACACAGGGATGAGAGGAATGTGACTGAGAGAGAGAGAGAGTGTGTTGGGATGTCAGCAAATAGACCCAAGGGAGAGGGAGAGAGAGAGAGAGAGACAGAGAGACAGAGAGAGAGGCATGGCAGGGTGAGAGGAGGGAGGACTATACTTAGACAGCAATAAAGATAGTCAGCCAGAGCCAATGCTGCACTATAGTGCCAGCATGGAGGGGGACACACTGGATATCTTAACAGCAGCAGAAGCAGCAGCAGCGTGGGATTGTGTCCAATTCTAAAATCTGCTCTGACAACAAACTGCCTTCTCAGCTCAACTGGTGTAGAAATTCAACTGGTCCGGGATGGATCCACTTCTGAAATCCAGAGACGAGCCAAACTAGCCACTCCAGTGAGATGAGCGTGGTTTTTCTGACATGGGGGACAACTGTAATTTTAACTTCTAATGCCCTTTCACAATCAAAATGCAAGGATGCCACTAAAGCTAAAGAATTCCTCATCTAGAACTGTGAACTGGACTGAATGAAAGGTGAAAGAAGGCAAGAAGAGGTCAAGATTTGTCTATTTTGATCGCAGTAATTTGCCTTAAATTTCAAAGACGAGGAACAAGGCAAACCTAGATTGGTAAAAGAAAATGAGGACTAACTCAAGACAACATGGTAGAAAACTGGACAAAATATGACAAAGTCTGATCTAATCAAAAATTGAGTGCTGTCCCTGGCTTTGGACAGGATCGTCATGGCTTGACCCAATCTGACGCGGTCTGATGAGTTGCCCAAAGGAAGATGAATGATGAAGCTGAAGCTAAATCCAAGCAGGATCCAAGGATCTGAGGATTACAAATTCATACATTAAAGACTTGGTGTTCTGCTGACTGTGACACTAGAGGAGTAGACCAGCGCCTTTTCCTTTGATTTACACTTGATTGTCCCTTCTGGCCGAGATGCATCGAGCAGAGATCGTGCGGAGGTGACCGCATATCTCGGTTGTGGGGTCTGAAGCCTTGTGACCCTTGCTGTGTGCGTGTGTGTGTTAGTGTGTGTTGGCTGCACAGACAGTACATGTGCGTACGAATGTGGCGGTGCTATGCTGAGGGTGTCGGGTGTCGCGCCAGCTCCGTCGGGCCACGAGTGGCGATTCCAGTGTTCTGTCGGGGTGGACTGTAGCGACGCCGAACCTCGCTGCATCTGGCTGGCGGTTTTGAGGGGTGTCTCACCTCGCGCCTCACCACGGCCGACCCCAATTGCCTCGCCAAGAAGACGGGGCTCCCGTAGGGTCATACAGCGCCATCGCTTATCCTGGGTAACTGATTTCTTTTCAGTTTCTTCGTCATTTTCAGGTTTCTCTTTCAATTTTCTTGTCAGGATTGAAAATAATCTAAAACATGCTTTAGATCATCAGTGGACACTTTGGACACAAATTCCTTTAGAAGTAACAGAAGGGGCATGTAATCACACCTCTTTAAGTGGGAAGTTCTTGCAAAAGCATGATCACACAAGGAGACAATAGGACAGTTTAAGTGTTGATATTAAAGTTATTAATATGTCTGACACATTCTTGCGCTCTTTCTATTAGCAATAGTCTCCAAACACATTTTTTCAAGTAAAGAAAACTAATTTTTATACCATCAATGTACAAAATTTTTGGATGTATTGGATCTCCAAACATCAGCTTAGAGGGAACACCTGGTGTTGATGCCCCCTTTTTTCCTAAATGTGGGGTTTAACAGGTTGTCTTCTTATCTGTCACTGCGTCAGATAAGGAGCCTTTGTAGTGCCTGACATTCATTTTATTTTCTGATGTCCCTCATCTATTGGGTCAGGCTATAATTTGACTGATAGTGCATACTATTATTCCAGCATTAGACCTTTCTATCCACTATAATGATAAGAGAAACAATCATATTTGGCTGCAAATCATCAGTGACACTGGTTTGGTTCTGAGACTCATGGTCTTCATTAACCTGGGAACCAGATCAATCTGCTGACCTCATGTTTTTCATTTGCTCTGGCAGATATGTCAGGCCACCCCTTCCATTCTGACAACATTCCACTACCCCTGGATCAGATCATGCCAATCTCAACCATTTATTTAATATAGGGCAGGTTGTATATGATGAGAAGTGTCACTGGTCTAGATTTGAAACATCATCCCACCTGTGTCCAGTCAGCAGGTCCGTTCAGAGCAACGCCTCAGGCTCTCGATACTCAGATCAAACTGTCAAACTAGGCAGTGCTGATCAAATATGGATCAAGATTGTGTTACAACATTGTCTATTTCTTCCCTCAATTGTTTCTGAAAAAAAATGTGTACTGTGTAGCTGTAATATGAGAAAGATTGCAGGTAGGTCATGCTTTGTCACTCTGATTGGTTGTAGGTCTATTCAGTTACATCCAGAGGCAACTGGATAGACCTGGTCTGCACTAGTTCGTAATGTTCTTGGAAACTGAAAATAAACTGAAAGTGAAAGCTTAGAGTTCACTTCAATTATAAACAGGATAATGCAACCAACAGCTTCTGTAGTAGGTTCTTTTTGCAAAACTTTGTGCACATATATAAAAATTTCATTACCAAACTTCTTAAAGTTACATTCAAGCAGCTGAATATCACATGCACATTTTCTTGTAAAATACCTCAAGTCTCAACTTGTTCCAAAGCAAAGCAGTCGATGTGTTGATGCTGTGTGGGGTGAAAGGAGCCATTTCAAAACGCCCCCTTTAAAATCTGACAGTCCTCTGCAGCCCACCCAGACCTTTAATGACGAATCTGATCAACTAGACTAATCAGACCAGTGACTAGATATGTGATTCGTTCTGGTATTAATGTGACAGGTCACCAAATACAGTATAACACCTGTTAAACTAGGTCAGATAATTAAAAAAAACATAGATGTATGAATTGAGATTGCAATTTTTTTTTTTTTAATTAGTTGTGCAGCCCAGTATAGTGGACCAGTGTTGGAATCTGTCTGACGTCCATCCTGTTCGTATTAGATGTAATGCAGCTCTAAAAACAGCCGCGGCTGTCATCGTTTTGAAGGCTCCTCATCTCCTGTCTGATCTGATCTCTGTGGACAGGTGTGTTTCCTCCGGGAAGCTTCTTCCGCCATCTTGCTTTAACCTTTCCTGTCTACTCCGATCAGTGCAAGAGAAGGACGACATTATTGACCGTCCCTTGTCCTTTTCCGCCACGCGGGTGTCCTGCTTTTATCACAGGGGAGGCCAAAGTTGATGTCATTGAGGTGACTTTAACGGCTGCACCGCGGAGTGGAACAGAATGGCTATTAGCAGCCTGTCATCGTGCACAGATTGGAGGAAGATTCAGCACGTGGTGTTTGATTCATTCCAGTGTGTGTGTGTGTGTGTGTGTGTGTCATATCTGTGTGCCTCCTGTAGAGGTTATGTAATGTAGCACTGAGGGGGCCTGTTGACTTGCAGAGGGGAAGGGAGATGAGGCTGATGCCCTCACACAGATTCATGTAGCTTTATATAAAACCTCATGTGTGAATGTATATGTGGGTGTGTGTAGTCGTGCTTTTACATCATCTGTTCAAGTATGCATCGAGGCTCACACCTTTTTTTAAAGTGCCTGCCCTTTGCCAAACAGTTTCTAAGGACACCTTCTCAGATGGTTCTGTGTAACAAATCATCTGGTGGTGAAAAACTGTTGAAAATTGTTGATGAGTGTTCCAAAGTCCAGGATGATGTCCTCAAATGTCTTGTTTTGTCCACTACACAAAGATAATCAGTTTATTGACATAAAGGACTACAGAAGCTATAAAATATGAATATGTTAAGAAGCTGAAATCAGACAATTTGGACATTTTTATTTAAAAAATAACAATTAATTGATTAGCAAAATAGTTGATTAATAATAGATTAATTGTTGCAGTTCTACATACACTCATACACAGTATACCTAATTTTATTGCAACCCAACTCACACTTAAAGGGACTCATAAGGATAATGTTAGTATTAATTCTTAAAACTACAGAAAGAAAAACACAGACAGAGCAGAGAACTGTGTCACAGAGAGAGCTGGCAAAAAAAATCACACCGTTCAATAAAACACATTGTGGCATGTTGGCATTTCACACTCGGGTTGGGTGGGCGAGTCAGGTGAGTGTGTGTGAGTGAGAGAGACGGGGAGAGAGAGGTAGGCCTGTGACAGCATCTCACCTCTGTGTGTATAGTCACTCATGTGTGAAACGTCACCTGCAGAGATGTCGCATGACGAGGAATCTAACACTACAGTGTACCCAACCAGCTCTCTCTCTCACACACACAGAGAGAGATATGATGACTTCATGCTCCGTGGCTTCGCATAACACACCCACAGCCACACACACACACAAAGAAATGTCAGTGGGCAGGAATTCTCTGAGGTTATTTCATTGTGTTTGTGCAGCCTGATGGTGAGGATAATATATGTTATGCAATGCTGTTAGAGTGGGTCCTTAAAAAGTTTGAAAAAGTCAGTCTGAAGTGTAACGCTTAAAGGGATAGTTTGGGTTATTTGAAGTGGGGTTGTGTGAGGTATTTATCTATAGTCGGTGTATTAAATGTGATCTGTGGAAAATAATTGGGCAATTTAATGCTACAACTCCAATGCAAATGCTGGAAAAGCTTTTCAACCTGTATTCAATTGAATACAACACAAAGACAAGATATTTAATGTTCAAACTGATTAACTTTATTGTTTTCTGTAAATACACACTTGTTCTGAATTTGATGCCTGCAATACGCACGAAAAAAGTTGTGACAGGATCATGTTTACCACTGTGAAACATCTACATACATCTTCTTTTAACAACACTCAGTCAGAGTTTGTGAACTGAGGACACTAATTGTTGAAGTTTTAAAGTGAAATTCTTTCTCATTCTTGTTTGATATACGACTTCAGCTGCTCAACAGTCCGGGGTCTCTGTTGTTGTATTTTGTGCTTCATAATGAACCACACATTTTAATGGGAGACAGGTCTGGACTGCAGGCAGCTCAGTCTAGTACCTGAACTCTTTTACTACGAAGACACGCTGCTGGAACACGTGTACAATGAGACTGAAATAAGCAGGGATGTCTCTGAAAAAGACGTTGTCTTGATGGCAGCACATGTTGCTCCAAAACCTGTATGTACCTTTCAGCATGAATGGTGCCTTCATAGATGTGACAGTTACCCATGATGCCATGGGCACTAACACACCTCCAATACCATCACAGCTGCGGTCTTTTGAAGTTAGTGCTGGTAACAATCTGGATGGTCCTTTTCCTCTTTAGCCCGGAGGACATGATGTCCATGATTAGTGAAAACAATGTGAAATGTGGACTCATCAGACCACAGCACACTTTTCCACTTTGCGTCAGTCCATCTCAGATGAGCTCAGGTCCAGAGAAGTCTGCAGTGTTTCTGGATGTTGTTGATATATGTCTTTCTCTTTTGTAGATGCAGCGACAAACTGTGTTTACTGACAACAGTTTATGAAAGTGTTCCTGAGCCCATGTAGTATTGCAGCATATTTAACATAGTTTTTAATGCAGTGCTGTCTGAAGGATCAAAGGTAACAGATATTCAGTGTTGGTTTACAGGTTTGCCCCTTACATGCAGAAATTTCACCCTGCAGTTTTGTGTTGAGAAACATTGTTCTTAAACCGTTGGACTAATTGACCGCCATCTGTTACACTGACTGGGTACCTCATGATACCCCTGTTCAAAAAACCCGAACTCTCCCTTAAAATATAGTTCAGTTTGATGATGTAATTCTTTCAGCGAGTTATGCAGGTTTCTATTCAGCTACAAATTAACCAGTTATTTTCACTTGTTTGACCATATAATGGAAAAATCAATGTACAGTAATTGGCTTCCCTTTGTGGAAAGTGTGTGTCTCTTCCCTGCTCTGATTCAAACTATTCTTAGAGGCGAAGGTTTCCCTAAAACACGCCTCTGAAGGGCTCGGCCATCCACTTCCTGCCTCAAGAAACAGACTTCCTGTTGTTTTCGTAACTGGCTGAGTCGAGTTTGACTGTTTTTTTGTGTCTAATGAAAGTGCGTGCTTTTCGTTTCTGTGTGTCGGTGTGTATGCTGGTAAATACCCAAGAGTCGATGTTTTCATTCCCTCCATGATGGCGAGAGTGATAGTTTTATGATCCATCCAACATGCAACAGGACTGCAGACTAATCATTTCTGGTTAAAGTACTTATAAGGGCTATGGTGATTCAGCATAGTATTGCAGTATTTTGCATGGTGGCATTGTATTGATACATTGCCGTCAAGTATCAATCTTTTATTATAGAAATTATAATATATACTCTTATTATAAAGTGGAACATCCAGCAGCTAAAGAGACAAATATTGTCCTCAGGAGTTGGTGGAGACCAAAACAGAGCTAAAAGATGGTTAATAAATATCTCTTCTTCATTGGGTGTAAAGAAACACAATTCCAGATGAATTATGATGTTGCCCATTATCTGCAGGATAAATAAGCAACTGTTTGCTAATGCATTAGCTTCAGTTCCACAACTTTTTGCGTATGTCTTCCCTATTTAGAGTTTTGTTCTGCTCTCTAGTGATGTCCAAAATCTGTGGAGGCCTACTTCTTCTACCTAATAGAACATTAGTACAGAGTTCCAGCAGTGGCACTTGGGTCAGCTGATCGGCTATCAGCTGTTTCATTCATGCACCATCAGTGGTTCAGACATCAGCTGACTCTGATGGTTTGAAGCCTTTAGTGTTGCTGAATTTAACAAATATATGTCTGTTTATTCACACCAGACCCTAAAGATCAGTGTTGGTATTTAGATAAAAATAGTTTCCAGGCATGCTGGAGCTACTGTATATCGTCTTCTCAAGGTTAAACATCATGTGAATTAGCAACTGAATTATGTTCAGTGTTGGAGAACCCACTGTGTTTGTGCGTCTGAAACACTGGCTTCATTCTCACCTCGTTCAGCCTATAGAAACATCGGTGGATGTTTTTAGTCACACTCTTTGTCTATTGTTCGTATGATTTTCCATATCTGTGTTTATGAGCCCTAATAATTTCCTGTTGTTCCGTGACTGATATTTATAGGCTGTATATATTTTTAACTCCGCCATTGTTGGCTGGAGGTAATAAATGTGATTATAGGTGAGGTTGTCGGTGAAAATAGAGCTTCCTCTTCAGAGAGAGGAAGTCTCAGAGAAATTCCTGGCATCGGTGGAATTCGACCCTGGTCGGATCTGGGCAGAGTCCTCAGTGAATGGACCAGATACGCCCACATCCACCCACTCACGCTTCCTTTATATGTATTCAACGATGGATGAATACTCAGTCACACACAGGAGCTGGATGGCGAACCCTCAGAATGATTCTTGAGATGTATTTTAAGACTCACACGGTAAAGTCTTGTCAGTTTTCATGCCGTCCCAAGAGGAAAAGGGAAACTTATTGATCTAAACATTTTCTCCTCTCAATAGGCTAAAGGGCGGAGAGATGGCATGGTGTCGTCCAATGAAAATAGGCGCCGGCCGCTGTCGACGGGTGAGGTGGAGAGCATGTCCTGGCAAGGCCCACGGACCATTTTCCTCCAGAAGAACTCACAGGGATTTGGCTTCACCCTGCGCCACTTCATCGTCTACCCACCAGAGTCCTCCCTCCACAGCCTCAAGGTGAGCACACTACTCTCTGGTCTTTTAGAGTTATAAAGATACATTTACATGGACTTTGCTCAACTTAACCATCTAAAAAACTGTGACACACATATTCTGCTCCCATACACAGCCCACATCATGACTCAGTTATGCAGTACTGCTGTTTATTCAAACTTTTTTCACACACAACTTTTAGCAGCATTTTTGACTGCTCAGCACCATTCACACATCCTCAATGACATTTTAATCAATTGCATAAATATCACTCACACATGTGTCATTCTTCCTTGAGCTTAAAATGACTCCACACAACTAACTTGGTGGCACATCTCACTCATGTTCTAGCTACTGCTCATGTGACTGTTTGTTACTGTGACATATCTCTCTTTATAGCATGTTGCTCAGAGTTTAGTTTAGCACTGACATGATAGTTTAGGCTCGGATCACACTTTGTTTTCCACCAATATCCAATCCAGTGATTTTTGCCATTATCAGACTGATGTCAATGCTGAATATTCCCTTGTTCTGCGCATGGGGAGACCTGTGGAACAACTTTAGTACACCAGTGACTCCTGTGTTTTTGGCAATGACTTTCACCCCTGTGGAAACATGAAAGCATCATCACCAAGAATACAGAGGCTAATAAGACACACACATATACAGTCAACAACTTAAAAATTGTATATTACGAAATTAGGCAGTATGGTTGGACGATGGCCATAATGAAACATCATCGAATGAAGGTTTTTGCAGGGGGTCTCACAACAGAAAAGCCAACTTGCTCATCAGCTCAGTGCTGTAGTGACTGTAGCTGTTTCACTCAGTCAAGAAAATTTTCCAATGAAGGGAGCAGACAGATTGACTCCCATATCCCCGCCAGCGAGCGTGAAATACAGCCCTGTGCTGGCTTTAAAAGGGCCTTGTTGCCCGCACCACATGTCTGTAACTCAGTTGTGTCGAGCTTTAAAGTTAGCCAGTTAGCTTTACTGAGGAAGCTAAGCTATGACAACAATTGAAAGACGCACACTTGACAGCTGCCCGCTGAAAACATACACAGCTGCCACCAGTGTTACCAAGTGTCTTGTGTTCACCTTACGGTGACAATTAATTAATAAAATTATAAACTGGACATGGAGATGAGAAGTTAGTGCAGTGACTGATTGATTGATTGATTGATTGATATTTTTATTGTAAGAACAAGTCTGAAATTCATCTTGAATCACAGCAGCTCCACTTGCAGCATCATAGATAACAAACATTAGGAAAAGAAACATAAAACATACAATTAATATGACATTATAGTCACAAAAATAAAGACAAGAGACAATAATACACTACATTTAACAGTATCAACACAGGATGACATTCAAGGCCTCTTAACATACATTTAATCTGGGATTGAGCTCCATATTTCATTTAAAGTTTTTCAGTCTAACCTTATTGAATCTCAGGATCATGTATCTCTGGTTGGATGGTAACATGGCTGGGATCAGAAACAATGTTGTTTGCCAATCTTAATATGTTATTATGGTTGGCTGATTCATAGGGTTTTTCCAAAGGTTGGCCTATAATCTTTGAGCAGATTTTCATTTGGTGGAGCCGTTTTGACTTCAGAGCAGTGGACAAACACTTGTACCATGTAGCATTACAGTCCGTAAAACACTCAGAATCATAGAAGTGAAAAGTAAAAAGCAAACTAAGAATTTGTTTACTAAAAGACCTAAGACCTAAGGCAGCGGAAAATAAATTCTTTGTTTTATCTTTTGCAGACAAGTTCAGTGTGATGACCAGCAGCAGCTTCTTTTTTCCGTCTCTTAGAAGTCAAAAATAGAACAAAACTCCTGACTCACGGCAACTCTGAGGGGGCGACCTTACTCAAATAAAAAAGGCTTTTAAGACATGATGTTACGATGGAGAGGGCTCGACCATCACTCAAAGCATGTAAACATGAGAGAAAATAAGCATAATGCATAATAGTGTTCATTATAGATGAGAATTAATGTTGTGGTCGTGATAATGGTTTTAACCCGCTTTTTAAAAATGACAAACCATCATGACCTAATTCACAACAGGCCTCATCAATAAATCTTAAGAGAGTTAATTTGTGCAAAAATGAACGTTTCTGACCATTTTTACTGACATTTTCACATCACCTTATATTAATTTGACACATGCTCATACTTTATAAATGAAAAATGAATGTATTTGGACTGTGTCAACAGGTTATATAATTGTTTTTATTTTCCTCACCAACAACACAAACCTAAAAAAATACAACTCAAAATTTCAAGGCAAACTTACTGATATAGATTATTGAGTTTTGAATAAAACTCAAACTCTTGAGTTTTAAGATAAACTAACAAAAGTTTTGCCAGCCTAGTTGAGATAATTTACTTTTCTTCTTTAGATAAAGTTGAATCTTTAAAGTATAGAAACTATTATCCCAAATTATCCCAACAAAACATTATTTAGTTGGT
The DNA here is from genome assembly GCF_056507025.1 of Lutjanus erythropterus. Classification (NCBI taxonomy): domain Eukaryota; kingdom Metazoa; phylum Chordata; class Actinopteri; order Lutjaniformes; family Lutjanidae; genus Lutjanus; species Lutjanus erythropterus. Next base: position 30,108,819 of record NC_139333.1, on the reverse strand, counting down.
AAAACTTTTCTTAAAGCATAAGAGTTTGAGTTGTGCTCAAAAGTGTATTGAAGTAAGTTACCTTGAAATTTTGAGTTTTCTTAACTTTTTCAATTTTACTGTGCAAGACATTTTACCGTACTTCTTAAATGATACAAAATAAAATTCCTAAGTGCACTTAGGCATTTAGGAATTAACAGGCTCTTTATTCTCTCATCAGTAAAACAATATACACTATACATATATACATATATATACAATATACATTTTGCAGATTCTTTTCTGTAGTCTTTAATTTATTTGGTGACCCAAATAAACTCTCCTATGACCCAAGTGTGGGTCACGACCCAGTCTTTGGGAACGACTGTTCTGTGGATACTGTGCTGACTTTGTCTAAGCCTAAATCACTCTGATGATTTTCGCAAGGTGATACAGCCACACAGACTTCTGGGTAGTGTAGTACTTTAGAAAGTGTGGTTGGTGTTGTGTAGCAGCAGACCTCAGTCTGTGTGCAGAGCCCTTTGTGTGTCCAGGTCAGGAATGAGCCAACTCAGCGAAGCATCAAAGCCTGCAGATAGAGCCAGCCAGCAGGCCTGCCAGTCAGTCAGACAGACAGACAGACAGATGGACAGACAGGGAGTCACTATGTCAGTCAGTGAGACAGTCAGACACTCGGTCAGTCAGGCAGCTGAGCAACAGGCAAATCCGTCCAGTCAGCTGGAGTCAGTCTGACCTGTGTAGGAGTGGAGCGGAGCAGCGCCCTCCTGTGGTCCTCCTCTGCTCTAACAGCTGCTCTCTGTTTGTCCCACAGGATGAAGAGAACGGAAATGCAACTGGAAAAGGTGAGTGTTTCTGCTGACCTCATCAGCCACACAATGATCAGCCACTTAAGTCTGATGAATCAGTATGACAGGTTCTTGTAAGTGTCTCTACAGCACATGCACTCATTAGGATCAATTGTGTTCTGTTTTATGATGGACGAATGGTCAGGATGTGTGTTCATGTGTGGGAACTTTTTCTTTCCATGTGTAGGTGGAGCTGATTCAACTTTGTGGGTTTTGCTGATATTTTCGGTGCAGGAAACTGTGTGTACACATAATCTGTATTGTCTGGGTGTGTGTGTGTTTAAGCAGTGTGTCAGCGGTCTCGTTTGGAGCCGATGGACACCATCTTCGTGAAGAGCGTCAAAGAAAATGGCCCCGCTCAAGAAGCTGGACTGTGTACAGGTAAAAGACAGAGCTTGGGTCATCACACTCACTAAAATCTCTTTAATTCGACTCTTCTCACTGTCCAGCTGCCTAAATCTGCCTTAAGCCTTCATTACACCAAGTGCTCACAGCTATAAACTTAACAAGCAGCAGCAAGTACATCCTCCTATTTTTTGCCCTGTCTTTTTTTTCTCTCAGGCTTTATACAGATGGCCAGTGTGTGAGTGACTGCAGCTAATCTCACATACTGCTGGACCCATCATCCTCAAATTCTTTGTGCACATTTATGACTGTACACGCTCTTGTGGCTGCAGTGGTATTGACTTACTCCTCTTACTGGCAGATAGAGGCTGCAAATCATCAACAACTGCTAAGCTAAAAACAAGGCTTACCTCATCTGCTGCAGGCCACATTTTGGTCTTTGTCATGGCTCAAAAACTGATATCCACAAAAAAGTTTGGTCATTCTCTTAAATCAGAGCATCTGCAGATTAATTCCTACCTGATATATTATGATCCACTTAAGTTACACATGATAAGAGTAGAATAAATCCCAGCCGTCTTCACTGTACTTCATTGGTCACTGATGTATGTCAACGCTAAGCGTCTCACTTGATTCTAAACCAATTTTCATGAAATTTGATTTGTTATAAACATGAAAAAATTAACATGATGGTGGTTACTTGTTAGAATTAAATTCAGTTACTGAAGGTGATCTAATCCACTCAGTGCAAAAATATGAATCGTCTGAATAGCCACAACTTCCACTGGAACATTATAGTATTTGAAATTTCAGCTTTTGTTAGTTCTTCCAAAAAGCTATATTTCTATATCTGTTATAACATTGTAAAGGTGCCTGGTTGCTTGTAATGTTGTAAATAAATAAGAATATTAAAACTGAGAAGTTTGGATTTATCAGCCTGTTTATTGTTTCTTTCTTAAGTTTACACAGTTAGGTGAACCCAGGATGTCTGGTTACAATACCATTAGTATTATGTACATCTCACAGAAAACTGAGACTATACTTGCAAATCTTCTCTGGTTGCATCTGGCAGTTGTGGTAGCAAGGTGCTTCACTGTCTGTTGCCTGGCGGAGATCTGCACTCTACTGAGCGACCTCTTCTAGTTTTTTATAACACCAGAGGTCACAAATGCTGCATAACTTGCTGTTGGTTACCAGAATTTGATTTTCCATCATGGGTCTTGATGATGCAGTGTGACAGCCACCAGGACTGTCCAATCAGTTAGTTACATGTCAGTCTGTTTAACTAAAAATGTTATTTATTCTACATTTGTATTTACAGTTAATATTCTGTTAAAATGACACTAGAGTTGAACATCAATAAAAGTTAGTTTACAAAAAGGAAATATGCAATATAACATTGTTATAAAGTATGGGTGGGTTTTTGTTACCTCGTGGGGACCCTGGTATAATCACCACTATGTTGGACCAGTAGTCCTCATGGGGACCAAACATCATTTCTACAGTCCAGGATTAAGGCTAGGAGGCAGGGTTAAGGTTAGGGTTAGGTATTATTTGGTTATGGTTAAGGTTACTGTAGGGTTTGAGTTAGGTTGTCCACAGTGAATGGAAGTCACTACAATGTCCTACCAAGGATAGCTGTGCAAACATGTGTGTTTGTGTGTCTCCAGGGGACAGGCTGGTGAAGGTGAACGGGGAGAGCGTTCTGGGGAAAACCTACTCTCAAGTGATCGCACTCATCCAAAACAGGTGGGACACTGGAGTTTATAAATCATCTCTTATGTTCACATCTGACCTGCTACTTACCTTGTTCATTTATTTTGATCTTTTTTGTAGTGAAAACATTTTGGAGCTCTCTATTATGCCAAAAGATGAGGATGTGTTGCAGTTGGTAAGTGTGAGTATTATCTTTCTTCTATTTTCTCTTCTTTCCTTCTTTTCACCTTGTTACCACTGCAGTTAGCTAGGCTGTTCACGTATAGTAATAGCATCGGATGTATTTCACTTATAATTCCTGTAGCTGCTCATTGAAGTTTAACTTCAGAACCTGGAATGGAATTGTGCATGGGTAGAGAGGAGTGTACCATTAACGTTCGACAACAGTATTAGTTTGTGTAGACGGATATAAAAGAATGCATGAAAGTAACAGCCAATAAAAGAAGCCAAAAAAAAAAAAGACTGGGATTTCTGCATGAAAAAAATTACTACACATGCCAAGAATGAATACACTGTATGCTAATATTGGTTTGCAGTTTTCTGGTCAGATTAAATGTGTGGAATAAAAATCAATCATTCAGATTGTTCAGTTTTTTTGTTAGTGCTCACCTTTATGTTTGAAGAGTGGAATTCATTGAATAAATTTTGTTTACAGGCAACAATTCCCATGAGAGAGCCAAACTAACAATAATCTATCTGCTAGTGTTGTGTGTGTATCAGAGCCTGACACGTCTTATTCCTCTGTGTCACAGAGCTCCACTGTGGTCCAAAAACTATTAAAAACACATCAGTGAATCACACTGTTGTACTGGATGACGTGTTCGTTCATTACCATGAACACACTGTAGTTTATTTTGACTTACTCCCACATACACCGTCCTGCTGCCCCAAATACTCAGTAGAGCAGCAAACGTCAATTAATCCGCTGCTGGAAATAGTCCCTAACAAATGCACTATTTCTTCTGTTCGCTTAAGTTTTGTTATAAATTACATTATCCAGCTGTTTTAGTAACTTACTGAGCCTGTTATGGTTTTTTTTAACGACATATTTTAAGTGTAAGAGTATTGACAGGCACATTGTTGACTTTGGTCTTTCAGTGGGCTTTGCTAAAAATACCAAAAATGTAGAACAATGTGCAACACATCAATAAAGGCAGACTAGAATAAAATGACTACAGTTGTACTAAAGGAAATAGAGTTATATGGTTTGTTGAATAATAAATATTTATCTTTTTAAGGACAAAAGAAAGAAATCTAGCTGCATGGTGCACGTTGCATCTGCCCCATTCTGCCCTCTAGCTGTTCCTTCCATCTTTGCCCTTTAATTCTTTCTGTCATGTTTGACGTTGTGTCCTAACCCGTCTTGTCCTCAGGCGTACTCCCAGGATGCCTACCTAAAAGGCAACGAGCCATACTCAGGCGAGGCCCAGAACCTCCCTGAGCCACCACCTCTCTGTTACCCTTCCACCAAGCCCAGCTCCACCGCCCCGCAGCCCAGCCACAACCTCCACAGTCCCCTGGACAACTGGCAGTGCCGGCCCGGCCCCACCACTTCTCCACTGGACAACCGCCCCGTTGCTGCTTCTACCCCCACCTCCGGCTGGCCCGGGGGTCCTGAGGATTCCAGCAGCCACTTTGCCCCGTCAGGCCGCCATCGTGGCCGCTCATCATCGGCCGTCAATGCGCTGGACTTTCACTTTGCTAACCACAATGCTGCCATTGCTTCTGCAACTCTGCCTCCGCCGCGCAAGAGCAGCCTGCCGGCCTCGGCCCGCTCTCACGCCGACGCTCTGTGCCACCAGGCTCTGTCAGACTGGTACTACAGCCAGGCCGAGGCCGCCGAGCGCATGTCCCCCCGTCACCGCAGTATATCTCAGGATCGTCTAGCAGAGCTGGGGCTAGGGTTGGCGCTTGGCCCCGGACCTACATCTGCTTCCACCACCTCCATGGAGCATCGCAGAAGAGAAACTCTCCTGTACCACCATCAGGCTGCTGCTGCTTCCCATGATTCCTATTGGCTAGGGGGCTGGGGGGGTGTATCAGGACCAGGAAGCAGGTCGTGCTCAGAGAGCCTGCTGGCAGCATACGCCGAGTACGAGCACAACTACGGGCGCTCTGTGGAGACGCTGGCACAAGCCTCAGCGCTGGTCTCACCACGCTACGAACACTCCACACAGGGACCCCAAACAACGAAATTTAGTGAGCAGAAAGTCTCAGCGGGACATCAGCACCAGACCACCGTGACGTCCCCCATTACTGCCTCCTCCACGGCGCCTCCTAGTGGCAGGCAGTCCGGTCAGCAGATAGCTGAACCCCAAACCAGGCGAGTCAAAGAAGAAGAGCTGGTGGGCTACAGAAGCTACAGCCCGTCTTTTTCCCGCAAAGCTGGCCACCTCCTCCAGCAGGCCCACTCCTTCAGAGAGCCCGGCTACAGTGGCCCCCACCTCAACTGGAGCCCCGGCAGCAGGGGCAGCCCCGCGGACAGTGAGGGGGGGATGGTACCCAGGCCCCAGTCTACCCCTGCCCTGTCTGCATCAGAGGACGACAGAACCCCTCTCGGAGAGGACAGGGAGGTCATCTCCCCCATCTCTCTCAACCAAGAGGTGGTGCTGAGGCAGAAGCCGCCATCCGGCCGCCGAACCCCGGTTCAGGCCCTTCGACATCCCCACTACACCACGCCTGTGGAGTCCCCTGAGCCTCCTGCTTTGACACCATCACCAGGGACCCCGTCTCCAGTCTCTGGGGGACCCAGCTCCAACCGCAGGGCTAATGGTAGCCTGGCACAGCATGCATTCAACTCCCTGTCCTCTATTCCCTTCATAGGTTAGTGACCTTTTCTCTGTAGCAACTGACTTAATGATCAAGATGTCTCACCTTACAGCACTGTAACTAAACAAAAAAGTGTTAGGTTGTTGTAAAAGTAAAAATGTCTTTCTGAAGGTGAGATTAAATGACACTAACTCAGTGTTATAAATTAACACAGTTTATGGCATTTTCAGTTATTAACATTTTTTTTTAACTTTTTAACATTTTTTATGTATTTTTTGCAATTATGTTGTCTGTTGCTACAGAGCTTTTCTTTATTTGTGCAAGGCTTTAGAAGTGCACCTTTTCTTTCTGTTTCTATCCTTTCCAACAATTTTCTGTGTTTATACCTGTCTGTGACATAATGCTCATACCCCCAGTACATTTAGTTTTCTGTGTACATATAAAACTGTGTTGAACACTGAGTGTTAAATGTTGTAGTATGTTTTTGAAGCTTTACATGTTCAGTGTTTGTATTCTGTAAATAAGGAGCAGTAGATGGAGATTTAATTCTGCAGAGAGACTTATTTGAGCGAGAGATGCTCTGGAGTCAGAAATAATCTCACAGGTTCAGGTAAATTATAACAGAACTGTAGACTGAAACTTGGTGAGTATGAGAGGAGAAGTGTTTAAGCCCACCATTATTATTACCTTGAGAGGCAGCTGGATTTGTGAGATCAGGTGAGAATCCATCTTGGCAGGCTTCAAGTTATCCATTTGTGTTCTCACCAAAAGTGGTGCAGCCAATCAGCATTGTAGGAGGGACTACTGGCAGCTACAGGGGTGGTTTTTGAGGTTAGCCTTTCTCCATGGTTTTTGATCTCCTCCTGATTAGCTTCAGCAAGAGTTTGATCTGATTGGTTGAAGTTAGCCCATATTAGATGTGGTAGACAGATGGTTCATCCAATCACCTGCCAAGTGGTTTTGAAAGTGCCTGCCTTTTTCCAAGTAGTTACTGAGGATGACTTCTTAGATGGTTCAGTGTAACAAACCATCCGGCGTGTCAGGTTAACAGTAAACTGTAAATTTTACATGCTCTTTAAAAAGAGTTCCTGTAGTTGGCTTTTTCAATTTGTCAGGTAGCTCATCGTCACTGTGGTTCTCCATCAGAGGTTATTTCTGCCTCCAGAGCAGGTCAGCTTCAGAGATGTTCTAACAAACTCCACCTGAGGAAGCTCTCAGCATGTCCTGTCTTGTGTTGTCTTGTTGTTGTTAATAATGTCTCATCCCTTGTCACTCACCTGTGATGATCCAGATGAACCCACCAGTCCTAGTACTGACCTACAGGCCTGTTATGTACCAGCCTGCTCTGTGGTGTCCAGTTCCCAGGCCCCCACTATGGCCAACCTCACCTCCACCACTGTCTCCCCCACCCTCTCCTCCATCTCCCCCTTTGTCCGACTGCGTTCTCAGGACTGCAGTGAGTCTCACTCACCTGAAATACTAAATACTGACAGGCTTCACTGAAAGGCTAGACCAGTGTACAGTGTGTTAACATGTTCCTGCATGTCACCAAACACCACTGCTGGTGTTTTTGAGGCAAAATAGCAAGCAGTTATGTAATGCTGTTATTTTGACACACTGATACACTGTATTTGTCTAGCCTTAGCCTCAGACTCATGTTAAAGGAGTACAGTGACATACAACTGAATCACTTTATCCACTTTTTGGAGTAATAAAAAAACTTTGCCTTGAATTTATCATTTAACAAGAAGAAAATCTGAACATTTATGACTTTGATGAAAGATCTTTTGCTGAGCTCAGAGGTGTCTCAGGGGATTCTCCTTGATGACCGTATGGAGCAACAAGACTTTAATTTGACCACTGAGACAAACTTAAGATCTCATTTAAGACAACGAGTTCTCTTTTAGATCTCGCTGTTATCTCAAGAGCTGATTATTTAGGACACATTTAAGATCAGTGCAGTGAGACAAAAAAATATATATTTTAACATGTAGTTGGCCTCAAAATAGTCTCAGGCTGAGACGAGACAAAGGGTAACTCTGGTTTGGTGGAAATAAAACCTTAATTCACCGAGTTAGATATGCTATGTCACTGTCTTTAAAGCCACCAGACTCAACTGAAAAAAAAACAGCAACTGAACCTCATTAATCATCATAAAACACACTTAATTCAAACTCAGCAGAAAAAAAAAAATATGTCTTGCTTGGTCTTTTCAATGATTGATGTGAAAATATTCTTCACCATGTATTTGCTACATTGGGAAAAAAAAGTTTCCCTATCTTTTCTTAATTTTCATTTTGAACTCTTGATAACAAAGGAGAACTGCATGCTGTTAGCTGTGTAGGCTAAAATTTATCAAAAACTGGCAACTGAAAATCTAAAAGTCAAGGTATTCCTTTAATAGACAGTATATATATGTTTAACCCTTTAATCCACCCACCTGGCTGTCATCACATTAATCACTCACAGTTTGAAACAACAGCTCACTTCAAGTTACTCGTTGTCTTGTCATTTCACATGTCACAACCATACATTGCATTTTTTACACTCTTTCTCCTCCTCCTCCCCCTTTCCTCTATAACCTGCCTTCTCTCTCTTCAGGCAGCATTAAAGGTCGCCGCTCCTCTTACCTGCTGGCCATCACCACCGAGAGATCCAAGTCCTGTGATGAGGGTCTCAACACGTTCAGGGAAGAAGGCCGTGTCTTCTCGTAAGTCAGGAACCTAGGGCCTGGATTCTAAACTAAATGTGTCTATATAGTCCCAGAAATGGGTTTGTCTTGTCTGTAGTTATTATACAATCTCTTTTCCACTTTTGAACTTTACTGATTTTTGGATGTATGTTGGTTGTTATAATTTCTCAAGTCATTTAGTCACCAGTGGTCACCACAGACACTGTCTGTACTCTCTAAGCATGCTGTGTGTGTAACTTGTGTACTTTGTATTCCACAGCAAACTACCAAAAAGGGTCAAGAGCTTTTTCACTGATGGGGTGAGTCCTAAACACAGTTGTAATTATTACACTGCACTACATGTATATGTACTGTGTATGTACATGTCCAGCAACCAAGCAAATACAGTCAAGTGTGCAATCCCTAATACCCTTAAACTGTGTTGTAGTCTCTGGAGAGCCTGCGAGCCCAGGAGGAGGCCCGGTCCAAACGCCACTCCACCTCTGAACTGGGAACCATCACCTTTAGTGACGTACGCAAGGAGGGCTGGCTGCACTACAAACAGATCCTCACAGAGAAGGGAAAGGTACAACACTCTGAAAAATGAGCCTTCATCAAACCTCTTACCAACAACCTTAGTTACTGTTACCACACCTGTCAACATGCACATTTTATAATCATAACAGTAGCAGATTTACTGCTTGAAAATAGTAGTAATGTTTAAAATAATGGCTCCAATAATAGTATTGTAAAATTAATTCTTATAAACACAAGATCTGATTAAACTGATGTGATCCGCTCTCTTTGCAAGGACTCTGGCAGCCGACTTTTTACGGAGACCTGTGAAGAGTAGAGATATAAATCCTTTTATTCTTGATATACAGTACTGTCCAAACTTTTTAGGCAGGTGTGAAGAAATACTGTAAAGTAAGAATGCTTTCAAAACTATCAAATGTAATTGTTTGTTTGTTTGTTTGTTTTTTAAATCAGTTTACAAAATGAAAAGTGAGCGAACAGAAGAAAAATCTAAATCAGTATTTGGTGTGACCATCTGTCTCCTAACATGGATGTTGAGGATGTTAGGTCTGAATTTACCACTACACCAAGGTTTCTTGACTGGTTTGAAGGATTTAACATTTAAGATTGCAGCACTGATTTTTTTCCTTCCTCCTTATTTCAGTGTAAAATGTTCATTTTTCGAATACAATCACTGATTTGTTCAGTTCACCTACTCAATGCTTATATGGAGCCATAGTCAGCAGGTGATTTTGTTATGTAAAAGTATATCAAATATAAAATGTGTCTGCTTAATCAGGGTAAGATACTTGTTGGTTTTCATAATCTGTGTCAGGCAGAGCATGTAGATGTTAATACAGAAGAGGCCCGAGAATGGAGCCTTGGGGAACACCACGTCACACAGATGTGTATTACTAGTTGACACAAAGTAGTCCCTTTCCTTCAAATAGAATTTAAACCAGTTTAGTATTGTGCCAGAAAGTCTCACCCAGTTTTCCAGCCTGTTTAGTAATCCGGGTTGAGGGTGACTGAGATTGAATAATAACGAGACTGAAACTTTTCCACTGTGTTGAATTAGAAATCATTCATGACTGTCACTCATAATGAACCGAGAGAGTTCCTGAGAGGACGACTACTTGCAGATTTATTGCCAGACAACAGTCCTATTTCTTAGTCATCTTGGTGCTAATTAGCCATGTGTTAGCAGTCTCCTGTCTAAGTGGTTTCTTGCAGAAAAACAAGACTCAGCAAAAGATAACAGAAAAGCATCTGTGCTATAAAAAATAACAGTCAACATCAGACTGTTTTCTTTTTTACACAATACTTTCTAATATTAAAGTTTTAAGAATAAGTGCAAAGCAAAGTTATCTCAGGTCATTATATCCAATAAAGACCTGGACGGTGCTGTTAATGTGACCCTCTGCTGTAGTAACTTCAGGTTGAGTAATCTTGTCTTGAATGGTTACAGTTGCTACACTGTGATCAATGTTTTCTATTCAAACTCAAGTTCTTGTTTCTGTTTTTTCTCACTGTAGAAAGTAGGCGGTGGCATGCGGCCATGGAAGCGCGTCTTCTCCGTGCTCCGCTCCCATTCGCTCTTCCTCTACAAGGACAAGCGAGAAGCCGTCCTTCACGGTGCGGGGGCGGGGCCCAGCCAGGATGAGCATCCTCCAATCAGCATCCGCGGCTGCCTGATCGACATCGCCTACAGTGAAACCAAGCGTAAGCACACCCTGAGGCTGACCACACAGGACTTCTGCGAGTACCTGCTGCAGGCGGAGGACAGGGACGACATGCTGGCCTGGATCAGGGTCATCAGGGAGAACAGCAAGACCGACAACGAGGTTAGATCTTCATACCCTGATAGAGTAACAGAATTCACACAAACACACACACACAGATCTAATTTCTGATCTCTATCTGCTCTAGGAGATCGGCTTCTCAAGACAAGCTCTCATCAACAAGAAGCTGAATGACTACAGGAAACACAGGTCAGACACTGGATTATATTTAGCAAAACATCTCCGCTTGATAACAACTGTTGCTAGGTGCTATAGCGTCTGTGAAAACATGGGATACGTTGGAGGTGTTAAAAAAGTGAGGAAGGAAGTCTGGGAACATGACCAAACATAATGTGATTAACACATTACCTCATCCAGGAATATGATTTCTGTCATGTCAGATGGATTTTTATCAGTTATGGTGGTTGTTTAATCGAAAAACAACAACTCCCATGATCACATCATCACCGCATCTTTTGGTTTTAATATTAGGGAGATCCCCAGCTGCAGAACCCACATTTCCCAACATGCCTAGTGCTGAACTGAGTAATTTGTCAAGTTTGCTGTTTTATGGTCCTGAATGCAAATTTGTTAGTTTGTAATGTGTTTGTTAAGAGCATGCTGGTTTATGTTGGTAGCCTAAATGTCATCTGTGTGTTTATAGTTTTAAAGCTATAATGTGTAACTTTTCTGCATTAGGATGTCTAGAGTTGCTAGACATATTTCATATATTTTGTTGAGTTGTGTACTCATATCATCCCAAATATAACAATAGTAAAACAAAGCAATGCAAAATTTATTCAGGGTAACGGTGTGTTTCCTGTGGGCTGTTGCTAGGTGCAACAATGTCTGGGAAAACACGGGATACACCGAATGTGTCAAAAAGCGAGGAAGGAAGTCTGCAAACATGACTAAACATAACATGAATACAACCTCATCTGTGAACATGATTTCTGTCTGAGTCATGTCATATGGATTTTTATCAGTTAATGGTGTGTCAGTGAAAACTTTTGGTAGTGTTTTTATATGAGGTGGACCTGCACAAATTACATATTGTACATACAAGACCTGGAAGAAGCTCTCATATACTGAAATCCAAGGGTTCCCAAACTTTTTCAGTTTGAGGTGTCACACATTTCCCATCATGCCCATTTGCTGGACTGAGTGGTCTGTTAAGTTTGCTGTTCTATGGTCCAAAATGCAGGTGTTACTTTAAGTTAGTGTCTGTAATGTGTCTGGTCAGAATAAATAAAGGCCCTGCTCACTATTTGAAGAACAGTATGCATTTGTATAATAAAAACAGGTCTGCAACCCATTTTGGGCCACAACCCTACATTTAGGAAACACTGCCATCTTCAAACCTCATATTCAAAAGCATATTTAATTTCATCTGTCTTTGTTTGTGTCACTTTGTGCAGTCTGACAGGTAATAAGCCGGACACGTCTCCCAGAGCCCATCGAATGATGCCTCCCTTCCTGCTGGCGAAGACTGACAACACCTCAGTGAACCGAGCCTCCAGAACAGGTGATTCATCATATGTGTCGCTGTACTGCTTTTAAAGCTGAAATGATCAAATAAAATGGAAGTTGCTGTTTTTTGCCTTGGTATGACCCAATATTTTGGGGTTTTTTGAGTGTCAAAGGTGAAAGCAGAAGAATTCTATTGCACCTTGAATATTTGCTGTGTGCCTCATTGAAAATGCCAGTAATGGACAATAAAATAATAATAGTAATAATATCAAATTTCATGTATTTGTGTGTGTTTTTTTTGTTTGTGAACTCAGATGACAACAAGGCTCTGTGGGGCATCAACATCATGAAGAAGGCCAAGAAGACAGGCAGTCCAAAGGCCTTTGGTGTGCGACTGGAGGACTGTCAGCCTGCCGTCAACAATAAAGTGAGCCTTCAGTGTTTTATGATGAGACTGAAACTGAACAACTACACTAACAACATGACTCACCTCACCAAAATAACATGAATCCTACCTCTGTCTGAAAAACTCAAGTCAGCTGTAAACAAAATGACACAGAACATTTAGTTTAAACTTTGCATTTTAGGAATATTGAATAATCAACTATTTTCATTTAGCAGGGTTTGTAGATTATATTGTTTTCTGTGATCAATGCCGTGCTTTTCTTGGTTCCATTATTTGTTTTTCACTGTTCATTAGCAACATATGGACTTGAAAATAAACTGGCTTCTATTTGTTGAAGGTATTTTGCAAGTGATGAAAAACTCTTTGCTATTAAACCTTTTAAAGTTTTTACTAAATGTAGACATCAGCTCCACTAGATAAAACATCTGATGGAGTTGACGTCTTACAGAGTTGACAAAACGTCACATTTTTTTCATTTCTCAGCATAGTCGTAGGTAGCAGCCATTTTATTTTAAATACACATTTTTAAACTATAATTCTTATTTAGCTTTGATTTAGAAGGACTACAGAGTTGACATGATATTGTTGAGACACATCTGATAGAAATATTATTGAATGAATTTGTCTAAAAACTGTTTACCAGTGAGACAGGGGTCCTTCGGGTATAGCTAACCCTTTTAATGCCTGATTAAATCATGTTTTTGTACAAATCTGATGGAGTTGACAGAAATCTGGATACAACTTTAAAGGGCCAACATTTTCATTAAACAAAAAAGATGATTATAATATTATATATATTATTAATTGTTGGTTTTAATTTTGTTGGTTTTGGATTTTTAACACATTTTTTAATTGTTTATTGTCTGGGACAAGTATGTTTTCTGGCACAGAACAAGTTTAGAAATTAAAATAATTAAAATAAAGCAAACCAAAACATTTAATACATTCCATATATTTCATATATGTAAATTCTTAAAGAATAGATTTTCACCAAAAAATTAGGCTGCTGGTATTAATGTTTTTTAAGTTTTATTTTGGTCAGACATGATCTCAAGAAAGGGTCATAGAGGATGAGATGTTGGGAGACAGATAAATTCTATATAAGTTTAGTTCTATCATGGTGACATAGTGGTGTAGTAAAGTTGTTGTTAAACTGGGTCATAGAGTCACTGCAGGGTGGAGGGTGGATGACCAGGGGGGGAAATGGTGGGTGGACTTAAAGCTGTATGAAAATGATTCATGTGGTGACATGAAAAACAAAGTGTTCTGATGTTAGTGAGGCTGTTCACCAACCTGAATCTGTTTCTTTTAATATAAATCAACTTGACTTGTTTTCTTAGTAATTTCCTCAGTGTTGTTAATGATTGACAGAAATTGAATTTTTTTGGCTTCTGAAGGCGAACATGACCAAAAAAGCTTGAGAATTACTGCTTTAGTGCATTTTCAGAAAATTCGATCAAGGACCAAGTTCCATCCAAAAATAACCAGTCAGATAAACAGCTGCACCAGGGATGATTGAAAGAAATACAGCTGCTGATACATCAAAGTTCTATATAAGTTATATAAATTCATCTCCAGGGTTTAATCCAGACTGGATCAGATTTGCTAGACTGGTATCAGGTTGGATCAGTTAAAGTAGAACTTAAATAAATTAGGGCTGAAACTAATGGTTATTTTCATTGTCGATCAATATGTCGATTATTTTCTTGATTGATTGGTTAATTAATCCTGTCACAATCTTGTCAGTTGAAACTAGGTGACACGTTTGGACCTATTTTTTAAAGTCTTTTCTGTAATGATTCCCTTCATGATTGATCAGTCTGTCGATCATTTTCAACACTAATCAATTAGTCCAAGAATAAGGCGTGAGAAAGTCCTTAAATGTCTTGTTTTGTCCACAACCCAAAGATATTCTGTAAAAATGACTCAAGCCAATTAATTGATAATTAAAATATTTGTTGATTAGTGTAATAATTAATGAATCATTGCAACTCTAAGATAAATATATGAGAAAATGTTTCTCTCTTCACAGTTTGTCCCTCTGATCGTGGAGATGTGCTGCGGTGTGGTGGAGTCGACGGGTTTGGAGTACACTGGTATCTACCGGGTGCCGGGGAACAACGCCATGGTGTCCAACCTGCAGGAGCATCTCAACAAGGGCCTGGACATCAACACTGCTGAGGAGGTGTGTAGGATACACACACACATCAGTGTATATAGAACACTGTCTCTTTGAAGTTGTTGTTTTTATAACGCTGCAGTCAGTATGAACAGTAAACCCTGACTCTTTGTGTGTCCACAGAGATGGCAGGACCTGAACGTCATCAGCAGCCTCCTCAAGTCCTTCTTCAGAAAACTACCTGAGCCGCTGTTCACTGACGGTGCGTCCAGTCAGTTGTTTGTTGTCAAGTGTAGCATGAATTATAATGAATTAGTACATTCATAAGACATTATAACGCAGTCATAAAGCTTTATAAAATTCTTTATGTCTAATATCATGCATGACAACTTATAACTGTGGATATAATGTGTTATAAGTTCAGCATTCATCAGCATTGATAATGCTTTATAGTTCTATGCCAAGTGCTTGATAGAGGAATCTGTAACATTTATAGTGTGTTATGAGAGCATTCATAGTGAATTATAATGTATTCATAGTACTTTTAATAATGAATTATATGTTCAGCTGTCTTATGGATGCTCTTGAGAAGTTATAAACTGGGGGCTGACTGATGGGGCTTGAACCTATAAGTTATAAAGCATTGTGTGTTTTTGAGTGTAGTCATAAAGCATGGGCTGCCACGGTAACATTTTCTGTGAACATTAAGTCTAGAATCCATGAAAAGGACATTCATAAGACATTATAATGCACTTATAAGGCACTTCCTATTTATAAATGTTTAAAATCATGCATGACAACTTATAACAAGGTTTATAAATTATTATAAGATGTGAATAAAATGTATTAAAGTTCAGCATTCAACATTCATACTGTTTTATAGCTCCTTCCCAAAGTGAGAACATTGTTTAATAGAAGAATTGGTAACACATTTATATTGTTATGAGGGCATTCATAGTGAAATATAATGCATTCATAATGCTGTTTAAGGCACTTTATCACCAGTCATAAAACATTATAGTTGTGTTTCACTGTGTGATGAATTATAAGTGTCTAAGTGTCTTATGGATGCTCTTGACTAGTTATAAACTAGAGGTTGACTGATGGGGCCTGAACATATAACTCATCATAAGTCACATCTATAATGTTGTATGGCTGTTGATGTAGTGCGTCAGAAAGCATTATGTGGGTTTTTGAGAGTCATAAAGCATTATGAATGTGTTAAATGTAGCTATGAATGCCCCATAACGCACTATAAATGCAGTCTTCATAGTGTTACCAAACACTGAGTCCTGGTTACACAGCACATTATAACTGTAACTTTAGCCTGTTAAAAAAACACATACACAACTACTTAATGTATTATAACAGATTACAGATTCTATGTTTGTGAAATAATGTCTTATAAACAATAATACACTATAGCATGACTTTAAGTAAAGTGACAGCTCTGTATGTGGTTAATAGCAATTGTATGATGTTAATAAGACATTATTCCATTTCAGAAAATATCATCTCTTATGATACATGAGAGCAGTTTTTTGTGTCTTTATTTCTGGATAAAGTTGTGGTAGTTATAATGCACTGTGTAACCCAGGACTCCAGGATCCTTCTGTTGTTATGACCCCCAAAGTTTGAACTACGGGATGAGGGGTGTAACAATAATTAAAAGTAACCCAAGAAAAAAGGAAGAAGGAAAAGTGGAGCAATTGATTAATAAATTAAGTTCAAATTAAATAAACATTTAAACAACAAAGGAACATTAATTTAACATGATAAATCAGATACAGACACACAAAAGACAACTAGTGTTTTACTAGCCATGAAGGCTAGTAAAAAACTAATGAACACTAACGTTACAGCTAACAAGGAGCAGTCCAGCCCGCCACCACAGGACTAGACTGCAGACATGCAGCCCTGATTACTGATTGGCTGCACACCTGAGCACACCTGTTGCCAATCAGCCACTGCAGCAGCAGTATGGGAGGGGAGGTGCAGCATTCAAACACAGAGAGCACAGCAATAATATTATAATGCATTATAGACATGACCTTCATAGAAAATCTTACTGAGATTTTCAGCATTTCTTTTTCTGCCTGTTGTCAACATGTGGAAATGACCATACATAATGCTGAATTGTATGTTACTCATCTGTCTGCCCTGTCTCCAGACAAATACAATGATTTCATCGATGCCAACCGGATAGAAGACGCAGAGGACAGACTGAAGACCATGAAGAAACTGGTATGTGTCAAAGGGCAGCAGGATGTAGAGGAAATGAATTTGTTTGTCATTTTAAAATCTAATCCACCGTTTTTATCCACCGTTCTTTGCAACGCCCGTTCCCTTCTTCCCATCATTCTCTGTCCAGATCCATGACCTCCCGGATCACTATTATCACACCCTCCAGTTCCTGGTGGGCCACCTCAAGAGGGTGGCAGATCACTCTGAAAAGAATAAGGTAACCTAACCCTCTCTTATGAGCAGTGTTAAGACAGACTGTGGTCACTCATGGAGCCAGACACGAACATAACCTTGATATTATTTCCAGATGGAGCCGAGAAACCTGGCTCTGGTATTTGGTCCCACTCTGGTGAGGACGTCGGAGGACAACATGACTGACATGGTCACCCACATGCCTGACCGCTACAAAATAGTGGAGACACTTATCCTGCATGTAAGACCCAACAGTGGCTCCTTACAAAACAACATAAGCTGCACCATTCTTTACAAGTTAGTTGTGTGTTTGGTGTGAACATCGTCCAGTGATTCTGTGTTTTGTTTCTTCAACAGCACGACTGGTTCTTCAGTAATGGAGAGTTTGATAAGGAGGAGAAGGTATGTTAGAGCACAGCAGTGCAGAGAGCTCAGAATATCATGAATAATAGGATGCTTTAGTACTCACATGTCCTTATTTGTACTTTCAGGCCCCAGAGGATAAGAGGGACATGCAGCCTGTGCCCAACATTGACCATCTGCTGTCTAACATCGGCAGACCGGGCATGCCAGGAGAGGCATCAGGTGAGGATCCAACACTGAAGTCATAATCTAATCTGTGACACTTTCGCCTTGATTCCACCGGATTCGGTTCAATGACGTCAGTCTTTGTCCGTTGTTACCTCACCAGGAGCGTTTTGCCTGCCTGATTTTGTTGTTCACTTACTCAGATTGTGTTGAGTCATTTATCCTTGATCTTCCATTGCTAAGTAGGCTGCGTAGCTGAGGAGTTTCTATCTTTTTTTAAAATCTGTTTTTACAATCGGCAACAGGACATTTTATTTTGAAAACTGACTGGATGCACTGTGCCGTTCCTGTGTTTGACTTCCTGCCCAGCTCGATCTGCTGAGTGCAGAGTGGCACAGCTTCCATCAAAAACAGACTAGGTGCATATTTGAATCAGAGCAGAAAAGACACCCACTTCTGAAACGTGCTGCAGTGTTTCTAGTGGAATCACAATCATTTTCTAGAATGCCCGGTTCTAGCGGGTGCTTAGTAGCCAGAACACGATAGACGTGCCTGACCACGTTTGAAAGCAAAAGTGTTTATAGATTTTCCAAAACACACTCGAAGGCAAAGAGAAAAGCCTGCCATTATGCAAAGGGGCAAGATCGTAGACTTTATAGATAGTACACAAATCTGAAAAGTGAAGCCAATGCAGAAGTTAAACTTAAACCTGCGGTCTTTCTGAAGGCCAGGAGGGGCCGACTCCACTGATTACAAACAGACAAACAGTAAGAATATGAGAAAATGACTCTACTTCTCACTTAATTTATGACTTCAGTAAACAGTTTCCTAATGATTTTCCGGTCTCAGTTGCTAGTTTTTTCTTCTATACAGCATGATATTCATTTTGTAAATGATGGAGTAAAATAGACTAAAAAGCAGGGTATGCTTGTGATTGACAGGTTCTCAGTCAGATCCAGTGAAGATAGAGGCGAAGCAATGTGTAACATTTTGGTTCTTTTCAACATATCCAAGCCTAGTACACAGCATATCTAAGCACAGGAAACAGGAAGGGAGAATTTTGACCAAGTTTCCAAAAGGGGTGGGACTTATGAAGGGTCAGTTCCTGTCAACAGTGGTGTTAATGTTGGTACCGGAAAGCAGCCTCCACAAATGCGACACTGGAAATGTTTTGGAGGAGGGAGTTCGATGCCGCCTTCACATGCTCCTTGGATGGTCCCATTTCCTGAGTTTGGAAGTCGTTCTTCTGACTTCCAGGTATTCATGAGCTTGTAAGAGGTACAAAGTGATTTTGTCCCAGACTTGTCAGTACATTCACCAAAACCATTACCTGACATTATTGGGGTTAATGCCAATAAACAACTTTTCTTACTAATCTAGATCACTCTACATGGGCAGCAAGTAACAGTTACAACCTTATGCCATATGACAAATTACATGAATTAATAAAAAGTTATGTATAAAATGTCATCAGACAGACTTTCCAAGTTGTTGCTCCAACTTGGGGGGGTATTCCCCTAAATTTTCCCTTTTGGGAACTCAGTTTTCCAACATGAATGCAGGATCAGAACCACCTCTTGTGGTGCACACCGACCCCTTTAGCCCCAAAATAAAAACTAGATACCTACAAGAATGCACAAGCCTTCTTATCCTGTCTAACCTTCTGTGGGTCTTATGGAGACCCTGTTATGTGCTTGTGTAGTTTCAGGAGTCCAGCATGAACTGACAGAAAGTGTAATCTTGCTGTTTAGCATTCACCTCAGAACAGAACAGAATCTTTAAAATCTTTAAAACAGCTTTTTTCATAAAGATGACTAATGCCAATCAAAACCTTAATTTTTACAGTAATTGCTTACCTCTACCAATCAGTGACTCAGCTCAGGGTGTCTTTCCTTCTCTGTACTTCTCTAGCTGTCATGTTTCTGCCTGTTTACTGATGATGTTTCCTACTTTTTCTCAATTTCTTTTTTCCGGACCTTTCTGCACTCTTTCTCTCTAGCTGAGACAGTGGATCAGCCTCTTCGGTAGGACCGGGTCTCCCTCCTTGTGTGTTTGTGTTTGGTGTTTCCATCACGCTTGGATTCATTTGCCCATTCATTTACTTTCCGTCAGTCTTGGTTTCCCACCAGTACACCGTCATTCCTCTGTCTTGCTGATGTTGGCGAGCTCTAGCCATTTTTTTTACTTAAAAGCTGCAGTTGTTTGATTTTAAAGATGAATCCCCTGATAATGGCTAGAGTTCTCCAGAAAGGTTGCAGTGGTAGCGTGTGCTGTGATTAGCCAGATATCACACCTTTGTGCCATTCCTAACACTACTATCACCACCAGTCCAGTGATGACATGATTCTAATACACATCTTGTTCCTTTCTAATAGATTCCACCACCAGCGATTCACTTAAGTCAAAGGTAAGCAAGAAATCTCTTTCTTCTACCAATTCTCAGAATAGGATCATTGATTCTGGAATATGAAGTTTGGAGTGCTCGTTATTTGACTAAAATTTGATCCTTTTAGCTTTCATCAGGCTCCAAGAAAGACCTGAATGCAAGGGACTTCCTGCCCATGTCCATCATCTCAGCTGTGACCCGCAAACGTAAAAAATGCCTCAGTACCCACTTGCAGGGCAGCAGCGCTGACGAGGACTCTGAGCATGAGCCAGTCAAAGCCAGCAACTACAGGGGAGAAGACGGAGGTGAAGGGGAGGAGGAAGAGGTCGGAGGAGAGGAAGCGGTGGTCAAGGGAGAACATACAATTCCTAAAAAAGAAAAAAGGGATGAAAAGGAAAATGGGGTGAAAGCTGGAGAGCCCGCAGAGGGAAAAGATTCACTGGCAGGAGAAGAAAAGGCTGAAAAGGATGTTGGGAATGGAACAAACCAGTTAGAAAGGGAGAGCAGGCAGAGAAAGACCCTGCCAGGAAATGTGCCACAACCTCGTCCAAATAGTTTCCTCTGTTCACACCATCAAATCCACGCCACATACCCAAGACCCCCACCTGGGACTAACCCTCTTTCCCATTTGAAGCCTCACAGTCTGTCCAGAGGACGCCCCACAATCCCTTTCTGGATCTGCCCCACCAGGCCTCCCAACCTCTACCAAGCCTCTAGCTTTCAAGGGCCCCAGCAGCCAGACTGGAACCAGTCAGCACCAGTCCGCTACAGGAAGACCAGGGGTGGGAGGATTCGGGCTATGTCCATGAATCTGGACCTTGAGCTGGGCAGGAGTGAGGACAGAGTGAGAGGGTGGAGACCAGAGAGAGTGGAGGTGATCCGAGTCATCGAGGGAGCACCAGGTCAGCATGGGTGCGCCGGGGTTCCTCAGGGATCAATTGCAGGTTCCGGGCCGATTCAGCAAATAGATCGCCTCCCTCGTCTCGCCCAGGAGGCTCCGCCTCTCTCCTCTTCTCCCTCTGGTTGGATAGATCAGAGCACCCCGGGGTCTTCCACTGTGGTACTGAGGAGATCAGCCCTGGACCCGCGGGACAAAACGAGAGCGTGGCGTCGTCACACGGTTGTAGTTTAACCCGATTGTTTCATCTACTAATGCAGTACGAAGTACTCACAAACACTGGATCACCTGTGTCACTGCTTCTAAAGCCAAGTGTCCCTCTTGTTGCTTTGGGGATCTGAAGTTGGAGACATGATCTCATGGTAAAGAAGTTCTCTGACATTGTGTGCAGTTGTAGAGTTTCATTCCAAAATAAGATAACCACCATTTGAAAAATGTGAAACTCACTCTGAGAACAACAGTTCCTTCCAGTCAACCGCTTTTGCAGCAATTTATCTTAACTCCTTTACTTATAAAATAACTGTAGATGTAATTATCCACATCCTTTGTTGTGCAGAGAACATTCGGTTTGGAATGAGATCCTGGTATTTCCTGGAAATTCTCGCCAGAATCTCAGTGGGATCCCATAATATGTAGTTTTAACTCTGCTTCTACACATCAGTTCAGCTGCCATTATTGAGGCCCAGTCACAGCAGAAAGTGGCACAGAGCTCAAAGTTCATCTGAGAGTCCTTGTGAAATAGGCACTAGATGCTTGGTGGTTAGATAGTGAGTACTTGCAACAGCTAGAGTCACACTAGTGTTAGTCAGTCACAATAGCTCTCTAGCTTGCTAACTGACACTTAGCATGGTTGCTGACAGGTCAGCAAGTTCACACAGTTTGTAACCATCTACAAAAGCATTAGCATTTTATGGAGAATTTTAGTTCTGCTAAGTTAAATAACTGGACGGTGCCACACAGCTAATAAACTCCAGGAGAGGAGTAAAGCCTGACCAATCCTGGAGTTTTGGAGCTGATGCTAATACAAATATGAAGGCGTAAAAAAATTCTGGCTAATAGTAACAAACTGTAGCTGGCTAGCTACCTCACTTACATAGAAAACATGTGATAAGCATCGCTGACATGACAGTTGTCTGGGGCAGGGTTATATCAGAGTTCTGTTGGAAGGGGTAAATGATGGAAACATTAACTTCCAAGCAACATATTTGATGATCTAGTCAGCAAATTACCATGAAGACGCCGCTTGATTCCACCACTGTGTGTTCAGCTCTGACCTGTCCTCTGCACCATTTGACTGCACTAGACTAATATTGGTATATTTATGTACCAAGCTCTATTTTGGATTTCTTCAGTAGTCAGTACTGTCAAGATAACGTGGTCAGAGGTTCAAGTTCTGTAGCTTCAAGGATTTATTTTGCCAAGTGAGCAAATCTACCAGTTCAACAATTCCATTGACATTAGTTGATTTTACAACAAAATGTTGCAATTTTTTAAAATGCTGGTGTGATGGTGCCTTTACAGTGATATAAGTGATAACACTGTTCACCTGTGGTTTTATCCAGTAACTGTTCACACTAAGATTAGCAAAATATTGTTTAGATAAGTGAACAATGCAAAATGCCAAATCTAAATTAAAGTTAGCTCATAATCTGACATGCAGACCTTCTTATCAAAAAAGAGAAGGACAGCAGCAGTATCCTCAGGTGTGCTCTATAGAGATGGTCAGACAGAACTGCTGATAGGATATGCTGAGAAATCAGAGAATCAAACAGAATTTAATTAGAGATTGTCTGATATAAATTTTTAGTTCCTGATACCTGATACTTGTGGCCAAAAGAATGTGCGATAACGATATTTGGCGATATATCTATAGAAAATTTTAAAAAGTGAGTTTTGCAAATAAATTACATTCAAAAATAGTGTAGGGAGAGTCTGTAACTGAATTAGTTACACAATCTTATTATGTGTATTATTAACATGATAATAATATTTCATTTTTTAAATGTCATGGTTATTGGGAAATTACAGGATATTAGGTTTATGCATAGACTTAGTGCAAGGGTCTGTAACCTGTGGTTCCAGAGCTGAGTGTGGCTCTTTTGCTCCTTAACAGTGGCTCCCTTGTTGCTTAGACAAAAAATGAGTCAGTTATTTCTGTATAACATACTGTTGTCATGGACACAGTTCTGATCATAAACTCTGGGGGAGCAATACAATTATTTTTAAATCCATGAAACCATCTTAAAAGTAATATTTTGTGTCAAATTATTGCTTTTTTGGTAAGTAACCATATAATAATTGGGATAATATACCGTGAGTAGGTCATTATTGTAAAATAAACCACTTCAGGATGATTTGTCAGGGTTTATTTCAGAATAATGACCTGCTCACCATACATTATGACTTACTTAATTTTCATTCATCATAGCTAAATGCCTTCTCCCTCTAAATTTTGCTGGTGGATTGAAATGGAGAATTTAATAGTTGCTTTGCTTCTTTTTTCTTTTGGCCATGAATGTCTGACCCCTGACTTAGTGCATCAGTACCAATACCTGATCCAGCATTTCTGATGCTGGTATCTGTATTGGAATAAACCTACTTTTAAGAGGAAAAAGCAAAAGGTATCCATAGTTCTGTTTTAAAATAAAACTTCATTTATGGTGAGAAATCCACATTATTTAGATGAAGTTGCTGAAGATTGTCACAGTAAAGTTTTTACAGTGTTATTCTTGATACCACCACTCGGTGGCGCCAAAGTGAGGTGTTCTCAGATCCAGCACTCACAGTAGAGCTTTGACATAAATTCTTAAAATAAAGTTTTGGAATGAAACCCTTCAATTGTAAACTCAGATTGATGGATGGTGATAATAAACAAGTAAAAAAAAAAAAAGGAAAAAAAGAGAAAGCCATATTAGACATTTGAAACTCCAGAGCTCCAGCAGCTGCTGTCACACCTCAGCCCTCACCAGCAGAGTCACACTGTGCTGTATGTCCACTGGTGTCTTCCCTCACATGGGCAGACCGTATGAACGCTCTGTCCTGTCAGCCTGAGCGCAGCACAGTCCACTGATTCACAGGACTTCAGTTTACTACTCGGCCCTTTACGAGCTCTTCCAAAGCCTCCTGTGGATCTGCAGGGAACTTCAATGATCCGTGGGAGCAGAACCTCTCACTCTCTCTCTCTGGTCGATGTCACTCGGGCGTTACGCCAAAGCTTCCATGGACTAAAAAAAGTGCATGCATGGGGTCAGTGACATATCAAAATATGCAAACCCTAAGTGTTCAACACAAGCCTACCGTGCTTCCCTGTGTGAGTGTGAGAGTGTGAGTGTGTGTGTGAGAGAGTATGCGTGGGGAGGAGGGCCAGAGTTTCAAGGAGCAAAGTGTTAAAGGCAGCTATGTGAAGTCATGCCAAAATTATTATTTTTTTGTATTTGGGTAATTGTATAATATCAGCAGTTTGGAGCCAAGAGAGAACCTAAGAGAACCTTAGTGCAACAGTGAGGCTCCACTTTCTACTATTATATCAGTGTTACTAAGAAAGTATCGTCATGGGAACAGTTCAAAGTGAGCAAATAACCTCCTTAAATCCAAAACCAGTGAGTCTTACCTGAGTGATATTTTTTGCATTTTTTCCTTTTTCACATTTTCAGTATTTCTGCTTCCTCCCCAGAACTTTACTTTTGTTATTAAGCCGAGTCTGAAAAACAAAAAAAAAAAACAAAAACAAAATGGAGCTGACCCAAACTGTACTGCCAACCAGTGTCGTCCAATCAGACTCCATGTTTGTCTTAATCATATCTAGACTCAGTCTGTCCTTCTCTCTGTCTGTGCCCTTGTGCATGTACTTTATGTACGTGGGTGACTGTGCGTGGACCAATTTTGTAACAGTTGTACAAAGCCTTGTTAAGTTAACCTCTGTATATAAATATTATACATAATATATTAAATTATTTGTTTTGGAAATGTGGTTGTGTTTGTTTGTTTTGTTTCAAATGTTGAGTTTACCTTCACAGTGTTAATAATCACACACGGTTGAGAGGGTTACTTCTGATACAATTCCTAATGACAAGTATCACAATATTAAAATATTATTATTAATATTTAATATTAAATGTAACTTGATTACTTTCCATTTCTTTTGGATTACCTTAATATAAAATATGGTAAAATTGTGTTTTTAGGGCGGCAACTAATAATTATTTTCATCATCGATTAATTGGTTGATTATTTTCTCAATTATTTGATTAGTTTTTGATACATGAAATCAAGACATCGTCCTCAAACATCCTCTGTCTTGTTTTGTCCACAACTCAAAAATATTAAGTTTACTGTCAGAGAGGAGTAAAGAAACCAGAAAATATTCACATTTAAGAAGCTGAAATCATCACTTTTTTTTTTTTTTTATAAAAAAATGACTCAAAGCGATTCATTGATTAATTAATCTTCCTGTCAGACAGGAAGAGTCTCATAAAAGACACAGTGCAGTGCTTTTGAGGCTTGACTGGAGACTGAAAGTCAGGACATCTCGTCCTCTTCGATGTCAATTTTGACCAGTCTTTTTTCAGTCTGTCAATAAAGTCCCCAATGTTAGGGTTGGTGGATCAATGATAAATTCTGATCTGTTGCATGATTCCAATATCTTTAAATTGAAGTTATTAGAATTCCATCCATCCATCTGCATGGATGTGATTTTTATCCATTCTTAAGGGACAATTCACCCCAAAATCAAAATACAGATTTTTCTCTTACTTGTAGAGTCATTTATCCATCTGGACCCTAGACTGTCAAACTGTGGTATGTGAGCTACTTCTAGTGGTACATGAAGGAGTATCAGAAATGTTTTCTTAAAATTAAATAAATTATATTATTCAATCAAAATGCTGCAAAATTTTGACTGAAAACATGCAAAATGAGATAAGTGAAATCTAAGTTAAAATAAGTTTTGACTTTCTTATATTTCTGTCTCAATATCAATCTGTTACATAGTCACAATCATGCATGTAGCACACTCATACATCACATGGTTACCTGCAGTTACGAGCTAAAATGTGATGAATGTATGAAAACACTACAATCATGGCTCCAAATGGGAACCATTACAAAGAAAACTTCAGACCAGGAGGAGATTATACAATTATAATATACTACAACAGTGAACTTGTACTTGTGCTAGTGGCTACTTAAGAAGCATCTGCCACCACCAAATCACATGAAACAGTCAGGTGGTACTACTTGGCTTGTGGTGCTCAAAGCACCAAAAGAAAAATATTTGAAAAACTCTCCAGACTCCAGCTCCAGACTTCATGACCTGGTTAGTCAAGATAATCCACACACCTTGTTGTGAGCAGTTTCATGCAGGAACTACTTTCTTTCTACTGAACTACAACTGCCAATTGTAACACTGCACAGAAGGAAGCATACAGGAAGATGCCATTAATGTTTACATCCTGTCACCAGCAGGAACGTCCTCAGTCAGCTACATTATTGGATGTTAACTGCAGTGAAACTGCAGGAATGATGATAAAATTCTTCATATCTGCCAGTGACATTTGACACAACACAACCTTCTATTTAATATAGAATTTTTTTTTAATTTGAGCTCATGCTTCACTTTTTTACATCACTGTTACTCTATCATTTAATGACAACAGTCTCAGTTACACTTGTCATCTTAGTGTACTTGATCATCTGATTACAGACGGAGTCACACTCCAGTACAACAAAACATCCGATTGTTTACACTGATACTGGATTCACAAAATCAGAAACAAAGTGGTGACAGATTTTGTATTCTAGATGGAATTAATGCAGTTAACTCACAAGCAGTTTTAGAGATGGAGCACCACAGACAGTTTCACTGCAGAACGGAAATATTTGTCATAAGAGACACTGATTAACAATCTGACGTCAAACAATCAGATGTGAAAGATTACACTGAAATGACAAGTGTAGCCAGAACACAGCAGCTTGTCCCCATCACACCAGAGACTTTCAAAGTGACGGTGACATTATTACAACGACATGACCTCATGTGTAGATGGATTTCTTCCAGTGGAAAGCAGATACTTTGGCTGCATTGTGCTGTTTCTGACACTGATAATATTCTGTATGTTACAAAAGACCCACATTTGGATGGAATCTGTTGAATTAGAAGATGTCTCGCTAACTTGGATAATATCTTTCATTCAGGCTCCTCATGATCAGTAAAAGCACTTATCCAGGTCAATATCTGTGTCCTGCTGATTCATCCAGTTGAATAATTTAAATAAAGATTCATTTGCTGTAGTGAGTGAAAGGATTCCTGGTTCCTTATGTGTAAAAACAGTCAGATACATTTCTCTCCACGCAGACAGCAGGTCCACAATCTCCACTCCCTCCTCTCAGTGCACACAGTGAGGAAGGATGAAGCCCCGCCATGAATTCATGTGTGATTCAATCCTTTCTGCTGTGAAATTAAACTTTTTGCACCGATGGGTCACTGTACTGCAGGTAAACGTCTTCCTCAGCTCCCTTCACGAAGATATGCGGCCTCTCTTCTGGGCTCTCCTCAGCAGGTAGACCACGCCCTGAGCGACGAACGGCCACAGAAGGAAGAGAAGGACGGTTTGACCGGACACGTCAAACGGCCACCAGCTGTCCTCCTGAGACAAATGTCACACATGTTGTTATTTATCAGAGATCACACACACTACTGTACTGAGACATACCTGAACATCACACATCTGACAGCTGGCCTTCACTAAATATTAGGACTGGAACGAAAAAATTCTAATGTGTTAGAAGACATATCAGGAGAAAAATAAGTAGTAAACACCATGTCTGTGCGTTTCTTGTTTTGAAACTACAGTGACCAAGAGCATGAGAGGGTGGTGCTACACATATCATTAGCGGTGATGCTCCGCCCACAGCAGAAGCCAGATGTAGCCAGTTACTGTGATTAGTGAGCAAAGCACAGGAGACGCCGCCTGCCGATACTTAGCAATGAACACTGCTGCTCTTTCATGTCATCAAATGTCATTTTGTGCTTCCTTTACAAAAAAAAAAAAGATCAGATCAGGTACTGTTAAAGCACCGGTAATGTTTTAAAAGTTTTAGCACCGGTATCAGGGGAAAACACCCAGAAGATACTCTACTCCTCACACACCACTGATCTAATGATCTCCCTCAGGCTAATGCTTGGTGAAGATAATAAGCATCTTAGAATAAATTTAAAGGGTCTTAATACCTATTATTTAATGCTTGTTACAAGGACTTTAGAAAGCTGAACCTGTAACTCTGAAATTATACACAGTGATTTTTTTTACTGTATGCTTGACCTAGGGGTTCTTGACCACTTGGAGGCAGCCTAACAGGCACTTTATAGTTGTTTCTGTTCACACATCCAGCAGACACAGGCCAGCATCATCATCATTATGCCTCATGCTTGTGTGTGTTTCACTGACATTCATCTGGGCACTACCACTCTGACAGACCCAAATATTCACTTTCTTTGCTTTGTTTTTGGTCTACAGAAAAAAATCTGTTTTTTTAACTTCTACATGTTCCACTAAGTTGAGCAGCTACTCTCTAACTACAGTATGTAGTATAAGTACAGTGGGACTGAACCAAAACAATAAAGTTGCAGGCTGTAAAACCAAAATAAAGAGCTAAAAGATGCTACAATGCTCTGGAAAGCTGTAATATTAAAATAGGTCCTAAAAAGGTTCAGAATTAACTTTGATGTTGACAGTGAGCAGTTAGTTTGAGGACATTATCTTCAGTTTATAATGTTGGTGAACAAAACCACCAGTGCAAAAGCAAATGGTTACTTTACAGAGGTGAGATGCTGCTTCTGTCCTACCTGTTGTTGTGAGGCTGTGGCTGCACACTGCAGACATGGTCTCCACTCTGAACCCTGAGCCTGACACACACAAAGCTGCAGTCAGCCTCACAGCACTTGTTCAACATCAGTTGGTCTTCCTAGAACAATTCAACACTTTTGTTGTCAGCTGTTGTTATATATCTGTGCTCACATGTGTGGCGGCGAGCCTCTCCACCACCTCCAGCCTGTCCATCACACTCCTCATGTCCTCTCTGAGCCTCCGTAGAGCCAGGATGATCTGCTGCTGCAGCTGGGCCTCGTGCAGCCTCTCCACCCCGCCCTCTGAACCGTCCCCTCCTCCTCGCCCGGCCCCGCCACCGCCGCCGCCGCCGCCACCGCCCGGGCCCCCCCGCCTCGGACTGCCCTGAGGAACGCCACCTGCAGACCAGAAGAGTTCCTTGAGTTTGATACGTCAGTCAAACAACACACACAGCCACAGTGACAACAGTAGTAAGTCAAGTCAAAGTAATGACCTGAGCCTGACAAGTTAACCAGCTGGCAGCTTTATAAAGGCTTTACAGATAAAGAGCTTTAGTTAGTGTGTAGTGTGTCTATTTACAGCAGCACTGTCTAGTTGGCTGATTCAGAATGATTCTGGGTCTGTCCCAGCACCCACACATGTGTGACATATTTCCAATAACTGCCAACGTGCCTGTACACACTGCCAGGGTGTTCACAGACACACACTTAACAGACAATCAGGAGCAGAGAGGAGTAACACTAATAATATTAATAAAGCATTTCAATCAAATTATCTAGAAGCAAATTGCTCTACTGTACAGATATATTGTAAATGATAAAATCTCTGCAGAAAGAATATACTTTTCAAAACCTTTGATAAAACAGGTCAGGTCTGGAAATTAGAAATCAAGACCACCCAAACAAGATGCATCTCAAACTGTAAAAAGCAGCAATAAAACACGGACATTTCCATGGGGTCAATATGACCACCTGTGACCAAAATAGGTAAAAATTCTCATGTTTTCTTTGTCTTTTGTGTCATTTATATATTAAAAAAACATTTTAATGAAAATACAGACACTTTTAGGAAAAGTCAGTTACCAACAGCAATATTATTTTCTTAATTCAACAAAGTTATTGCACATATTGTACATAGCTTTGGAATGATTAATACTGAAGCTGAATCGAGCATATCATTTAGGTCAACTTCTCCACGTCTGCTGATTATTGTTGATCCTTAAACCAGCTTATAGACGCAACAACTGGGCAGCAGACTGTGGTGAATAGTCAGATACACCGACAAATAAAAAGAAACTTCCTGGCATGCCATAATGTTGACTTTAGTGTTAATTACTTCTACAGTTATTTCAAAACTATTTCTTTACGTATTGTAGCAGCTTACGTTCTCTCCAGTTGTGGTAGGAAGCTTCCCTCCCAGTGTCTCGACTCCTCCTGCTGGGACCCTGACCCTTTCCGTCCTCAGCTCCTTCTCCACCCTGACCTGCTCCCACCTGTCTGACCTCCAGACGGCCCTCCAGATGCTGGCTCGGAACCGGAGACGACTCCAGGGACACGTGGCCGTTATGGAAACCATTGGACTTGACAACTGGAATCTGGAATTTGAAACAGTTCTTATTTACATATGATGAAACTCTCCATTTACATTTTTCATTCAGAGCTTTAAACTTCATGTTCCTGCTCAGATTAAGTCTGATATTATGCCGTGAAGTTAATTTGTTCTGTATTTTTTCCAGTGCCACACGTGCTGCATCACTCTGTTGTCAGATGTGAGTGAGTGAGAAACAATTATGTTTATTGTCGATTAATCAGTTGATTATTTTCTCAATTCATCAATTAGATGTTTGGTCCAGAAAATGTTAGAAAATGGCAAAAAATGTGAAAGTTCAAGTTTTGGTCAGTTTTGTCAATAGCAGTTTACTGTCAGAGAGGAGTAAAGAAACCAGAAAAGATAAGAAGCTGAAATCAGAGAATTTCTTTTAAAAAATGACCCAAAATGATTCATTGATTATCAAATCGATCAAAAATGATCGTTGCAGCTCATGAGTGGTACCTTGATGGTGGTGAGTTGCTCCATTGAATCCACAGAGTCACAGAAGATCTCGCTCTCTGAGTCGCTGGTCAGCACCAAACCCTCACTCACACCAGAGTCTGCATGACAACAGGAAGCATGTTACAGAACGCACAACAGTCTCTTCATATCTGTTTGAATTATTAGTGGATAATAAACAGGCTTGTTATAGGAACTGTAACTTTATGAAAGTATACAGGCTCAAACAGAGAGTCTGCTAGACTCCCATCCTTCCCAGTGCCTCCTGAGTAAATATTCGCTGATGTCCTTTTAATTCATATTTCCATGTAAATGAAAAAAATACTGACTAGGAAAATTAGATGAAATCTCTGTTCATTCTGCCCTGATGAATAAAGATGAGACAAAACAGTTGGCTCTGTTCAGGTGGACATCATAATTAGATCACAGTAATCAGACTCTCACAGCAATAATAAATGTGGTAAAGTGCTTCATCTTCACCAGCGGCCTGTCAGAGAGAGAACCTGTCTGTGGACATTTTTCTCTTATATTCAAACCAAAAGTCAGACTCTGTCTGTATTGTTCCCAGTTAAGACAAGCACTTTGTAGATTAAAGAAAAAAAAACACAAAAGACACATGGAAACACACTATTCCAAAGTGTCTGTCAAGTTACGTAAGTTGATTGATTGGATAACATATATGTGAAGTCCCCTTTAGAACTACAAGTAGGCTCATGTTGGTGAAGCTCAAATTGAACATATTGTTCAATTTAACAGAGCTGAGCTCCCAGTAAAACATCTGCTCCTTCTGAAAGGTCATCTATGATTTCTCATAACTCATTAACAGACACTAAGTCATTCTGTGAACATTTAACATAGTTCAGTATTATTTTGAGCTCCATGTAGAGCAAATAAAGGAGATGTTTTCCAGATAATCCTCATGCCTTGATGACACAGTTTACACATTTTTACATCTGATTTATTAAACAATCAACTGAATGAAACATGATGCTGAATTTTGCAGAACACCCCAGAAAAAGGTAAAATGTCAGTTTACCAGGTAATAAACATGATCAGTGTTTGATAACCAATAATGATAAATCAGTAATGACTTATGCATTCATTCTTATATGATAGGGGAGACCTGGGATGGTAGTAACTTTTGTTGTTTGAGCATCAGTAACTCAGTAGTTGTTTGTGCTTCATCTGTCAAACTTTGACACACAGAATCCATATTTGTCTTCTACAAATAAAACTCTATTGGATGTCTTCTACACAATCACAGATTATGTGAGTTAATGCAAAACAAGAGTTCCCCACTACTGGGGTAGGTTGTAACAATGAGAGGAAATTTGCTCATTTTAGATCCACACTATCCAATTTATGAAAGAACTTTAATTAAGGATAGAGTTTTGAATAAAGTGATAATTTAAAGGGACAAAAACAATGAAACTGGGACTAAAACTATGATTAAAATTGTGACTAAAAATTGTTCCATCTTGTCTCAAACAAAACAAAGACAATAGACTAAAATGTGAGTAAAATTCACTAAAATGTACAGACTAAGACTAACTGTAACCCTCCAACCCTAGAATTTTAAAGCATTCACTCTAATCTCACGTTGTTTCTATGTACATTTGGTGGATCCACATTATGTTTTGAATGAGTTCTAGACAGGAAGAAGACAGGCTCATCAGTTACCTACCATTAGTGATGGTGTTGGCAGTGAGGTCTATAACCTCAGACAGGTTGAACTCCTGATCTGGATCTTTACCCTCTGGAGGAGAAGAGTCTTCTTTAGGGGCACCCTGCTCCTCGTCCTTCATCTCGCTGCTTTTAAGACCTACAGGAATGGACAAATACTCTTACATACTGCCAAAATGTGCAAAATTTGCAGAGCCAGTCATTTGAGCTATTGTTAATATGAAAAATAAATGAATTTGTGCAACTTCAAAGAGCAATGCGCCAGTGATGAAAAAAAAAATGTGTGTATTTAAATGTCAAGGGCGGAAAATCTGAAAAAAGTAGAATCTGCCTGAAGCTTTAATATGTGAAAAATGTACAACAGGAGGCCTGAGAGAACAGACTGTTTTAGTGGATGAACATTTCAGCTGAGGGCATTTATTGATGTTGTATCACTGTAACACTCTGTGTTCTGTTACTACAAGAACAACAACCCCTGTTGTTCCTGTTGCTGTGCACACTGTGTTCCTTATCAAATTTCCAAACAACTACGAACAATTTAGCACAGAGTAAGAAGCATATTGATCTCTGTTTCCCAAAGGATATGTGATAAAAGCTATTTCATGACAGCAATACCTCTGATGCACACTTATATATGGTACTTCGGACAACAAATTCCAATATTTTGTCCTAATGTGTCGAGCAGCAAGTGTTTGTCTATCATCTAAAAACTGGAGTTGTACATAAGAAACAGCTGAGGCTCTCTGTTCCACAGCACTGCTCAGTTCAGAGGTGGAGCACACTGCTGAGCCAGATCTCATTTCTTATGAAAGATTATCTCCCAGCAGATCTCAGCACAGCCCTGATTTTCCACTCGCAGATAGCTTTTAGAGATCAAATTGGCACTCGATCGCCGTGTGTGGACAGCTAAAAGGCGCAGTCTGAGAGCTCACTAATGCCTCTCTTGAAAGATATCAAGCAGGCTTAATATCTGGGGACTGTATTTCAAAGCCTTTAATAGAGATCAGAATCATCCAGATAAGATTAAGTGTCAAAACTGAGTATTTCAAAACCAGGATATGTGATCCTGATCCTACAAAACGGACATGCATTTTTGGTAACCCAGTCCTACACAGATTCCAGATCAACTGCTGTTTTAAGATATTTCAAAACTCTAAAGGTACTGATTAGGATTGTTTTCAAGTAGGACACATGGCACATATTTAATCATTCTTGGAAGCACTAGAAGAAAAATTGAACACTTAAATGTTCAATTTTTTGCTGTTCAGTGATATTATGAAGCACAAGGCAGGTGAGAATTGCATTGTTTGTTTTTTGTGGATTTACACAGGTTCTCCAGGTATCAAACTGCCTTTTCAGCATCCCATTTACAGATTAGAATTTCAATGCAATTTCTGCTAAATGAAATTCGAATGACTTTGTAAATTGGAAATGGGGTGTTGAAAACATCTGCTTGCCTATCCCAAAATGGCAAATCTAGATTCTGTAATCCTGATCCTGGTGTATCTGAATCAGAATGATCCTGAAAAACAAACCTTCAAGATAGCAAAAAAACAACAACAAAAAAAAAAAAACAGGATTATAAAATATGGATCATTGTGATCTAGATTGAAAGTTTTAAATACTGGCCCCAGGTCATGTTGGGGTCGGCTCAGGGAGTCATGTAATGAGCTACAGCCAATGAGAGCAGAGTCGGGTTGGGGAACGGGAGGAGTGAAAATGAAGAGATGGAGGAGCACTGGAGCAGCAACCAGAAAATACAGAAAAAATTGAGAAAAAAGTAGTTCTACAGTAAACAAGCTCCAGCAGCTACAACAGTGACATGCTGAACACTGATGCTTCAGTGTTAATAATCTAATGTCACTTCTTAGGTGTGTTCTGGTGAAAGACTTTGTAATGTGTGACTTCTGTCACTGATCAGACATGAAGTGCACAAAGCACAACAACTTCAAGATATCCGATTACAATACAGAAGATTGTGTGGTGTGAACAGTACAACAATCTGAATGTTGTGTGACCAAGGCACTAGAGGCTGACTGTCAGGCTCACTGACCTTCTCTGAGTGTGAGCAGTGACTCTGGAGGCCGCGGCATGTCATCGATGACCAGGTAGAGAGGTTCGAAGTGGTGGAAGAGCGAGGCCGTCTTCTCGTTCATGGGCATGGTGTCAATGACCTGCAGAGTCAGCGGAAACCTTTATTGATCACTGAGCTGCTGATTAATTAACTAATCCCTGCATTCATGTGAGCAGACAGCACAGACTTTTAATTTATCTGTGTTTAACGCTGCACTTCACATCCATAATGTCACTGTGAACTGATCTGATCATGGAGATAAAAGACAAGACACAATCTGATGGAAACAAAACAGTGTTAATACCTAACGTGACGTATTTATTACAATCATGCCAGGAATAGCACATGAACTTATAATGTTAAACTGAAATGTATGAATGAGATATCTGTGTCCTGTACCTCCTGTGCTACTTTCTTCATCTCGTCCACGTATGCTGCCATGGCGCTTTCACTGCTCATGTCTCCCAGCCGGCTCCACGCATCCCTGACACACACACACACGTAAGAACATCAACCATTACTCAACATGTGATTCAACTAATGTACTCTTGACCATACATTGTTCTGTGCTCCAGTATAATGTCATGTAAATTCTTATTTTGCAAGGTCATAAAAAATGAGGGATACAACTAATAAGTATTTTCATTTACAAAACCACTTCCAAAAAAGTTGTGAAAGTTGTAAAACGTCAATAAAAACAGAATGCAATGATCTGCTAAATGTTTTCAACCTATATTCAACTGAATACAGCACACAGACAAGATATTTAACATTCAAACTGATGAACTTTATTAGTTTTTGTAAATATACACTCATTCTGAATTTGATTCCTGCAACATGTTCCAGAAAATTTCTGACAGGATCATGTTTACCACTGTGATACATCATCTCTTCTTTTAACAACACAGTCAGAGTTTGTGAACTGAGGACACTAATTGTTGAAGTTTTAAAGTGAAATTCTTTCTCATTCTTGTTTGATATACGACTTCAGCTGTTCAACAGTCCGGGGTCTCTGTTGTTGTATTTTGTGCTTCATAATGCACCACACATTTTCAATGGGAGACAGGTCTGGACTGCAGGCAGCTCAGTCTAGTACCTGAACTCTTTTACTATGAGGACATGATGTTGGAACACAATGTCCACAATGTGTCTTGGTGTTGTTTCACTGAAATAAGCAGGGACATCTCTGAAAAAGACGTCGTCTGGATGGCAGCACATGTCGCTCCAAAACCTGTATGTGCATTTCAGTACTGATGGGGCCTTCAGAGATGTGACAGTTACCCATGATGCCATGGGCACTAACACACCCCCATACGTCACTGATGCTGACTGTTGAAGTTAGTGCTGGTAACAATCTGGATGGTCCTTTTCCTCTTTAGCTGATGGACCCGAGGTCCATGATTTGTGAAAACCATGGCCTTGCCCTTCCAGAGATTTTTCTAAATCTCTTAATGATATTATGGATTGTAGATGATGAAATCTCTACATTCCTGCAGTTTTGTGTTGAGAAACATTGTTCTTAAACTGTTGGACTTTTTGCTCACACTGTTTTTCACAGAGTGATGAATCTCCCCATCTATGCTTGTGAACAACTGAGCCTTTCGAAGATGCTGCTTTAACACCCAATCATAATTCTGTCACCTGTTACTAATTCACCTGTGTACCTGTGGAATGTTCCAAACAGATGTTTTTGGAGTGTTCCACAACTTTCACAGTCTTTTGTTGCTCCTGTCCAAACTTTTTTGGAATGTAGAAAAGAAATGCAGCACATCCTCAAAAAAAGTCAATTCATTGTCTGATTGATGATTCCAGCTTTGCAAAAGGCCAAACAAAAGCTAAAAACTACAGGCAGCAGGTACCTTCAGCTTCTTAATCTGTTAGCAGTGAAGTGAAGTGACAGGAAATGTTAGTGACTGTCCATCAAGTTCAAACCCTGCATTAACCTCAGTGTTTGGCATGTGTCCAGTCAAGATGTCCTTAAGCAACACTGATCCTCTGTCCACTCACTAAGTGTGCAACACAATCCCTGGAAGTGTCAGTCTGCATGTAGTTGCGTCCCAGGCGTCAATGCAAAACCCACATGCTCTTTATCAAGAACCAAAAACTGTTTAGTTGCAGGGCTGCAACTAACAATTAATTTCACTGTCGATTAATCTGTCAATCATTTTCTCCATTAATCAATTAATTAATTGGCAGGATTAATTCATTGATTAATGGAGAAAATTAGTTGAAAATTAGTTGTTGTGAGTTAAAAATTAAATCCAACTTTTCAAGTCTTTCCTGTAATTATTATTTTCATTGTTTATTAATCTTTCCATCATTTTCTCTATTAATTAATTATTGGTTTTCAGAGTCAGTGTTTCTCAGAGTCCAGGACGATGTCTTTGTCCATCAAAAATATTCAGTTAACCTGAATATGAAATCTGATCATTTGGACTTAATTTGTTAAAAAAAAAAAAAGAGTCAAAACGATTAATCAATTATCAAAACAGTTGGCGATTAATTTAATAGTTGATTAATAATCAATTAATAGTTACAGCTCTATTTATCTGCAAACACAGAGTGAAGATTAACTGTACTTATACCTAAAAACAAAACATCTTACCCACAGAGAAACCAAACCAAATTTCATGCAAAGTGTAGCAACCTGATGTTGTAATGTGTACCGGCTACATTAACAAAAAAAACCAACACTGCCTTTTTAAATAGAAATGTGATGTACAGTATAAAACTGCATGGTGTTCAGTCAGTAGAAGAAAGAGGACCACTTCTCACTGCACTGAATATCTGGTGTATCTGCTACTGAAAAGTAACCTGCCTCCTATTACAATGACATACAAGTGTGTACACACACACACACACACACACACACACATACAGACCATTTGTAGCGACCCACTGGGTCCCAGAAGCCAGGTCGAGGCACCGCACAGGGTCCACACACTGCCTGCTTGTACAGGCTGTAGAAACGCAGCATCACCTCATAAGACGGCCGGTAGGAACCTGCGGGACAACAGACGTTTATCAGCGTCATTTAACTGTCTGCTTAGTTCTGTTTACCTGAACATAAAATGCCTCAATACCAATTGTCTGGTGTAATTCAAGTCTCCTAAAGACCCAGCATCCCAAGTTGCCTTGACAGACATCATTTTCACCATGTTTTTAGCCTGAATCTTCACTGTAGATCCTTAGCTTGGAGCCATGTTCACGTGCAGATTGCACTAGACAAGCAGTATGGAGGCATTTCCTGTTTTTTCAGTTATTTTTTCTGTTTGAAAACTGGTCACCATTCACTTGCATTGTTTGGATTCTGCAACATTGTTTTCCTGAAAAACTCCAGCAGTGTTTTGTGAACTACAAAACTAAACCTGACCTTCAATCAGCATGAGGATGAGTAGATAATGACTAAATTTTTATTTCTGGGTGAACTATCCCATTAAATGTCTTACATTGTCTACATTTAAATAGTCTTCATATAAACTGATGGGGTCTTAATTACAACCTGAACACTAATTTCATTCATCTGTCTATTTTTACCTTTCCTTTTCAGACAAAATAACAATATTTTGGTGCATCAGGGGTAACATTTCAAAAGATTTAAAAAAAAAAAATCATAGAAATCATCATAGAAAGTATTATATTTAACTCTCATACTTGTAGACACTCGATAGTTTTACACAAATGAGTTAAGTTTTTTGTTGTTTGAAAATCTCTGCATCTTTCCATGTTTTGCAACACAGAACCTTATAGTTCCAAGCAGAAAGTGACTTCTTAGGATTAGAAGGTTTTTTGTGACTCGGACTCCAAACAAAACAAAAACATTTGATGAAAGAGACTTTTTCCACTTGTCATTTTTGTTATTTAGAATACAAAAACTTTGAAGCTCCATATTTTTCAGCTGCTCAGAAGACAGATAGAATTCCAAAGTGACAACTTGGTTGTGAAGTCCACACTAAGCCACTGGGTTTTTTTTTTTTACATACAGTTTGTTTTACACTTCCTCTGCAGAGAGACCACAGCATGAATCACAGCTGCACTAACAGGTCAACTGTCCAAAGCTTCTGAATATCACAGTTCAGCCACACAAAAATAAACTAAGAACCATTTCTACAGTCAAACCAGCAGCAAACCTTCTGCCAACATGGTGTATGAGATAATGTGATGGCTGTAAAAGGCTCAGTACCATTTTTGGGGAGGTTGTGGATGACGTCCACAGCAGCCTGGAAGCGTTTCTGGTGATCGACCACAGGCTCTGCCATAGCTGGGACCGGCATGACACTCTGATGAAGCTGGAGGGACAACTGCACCTGGAGCTGAGAGGACACACAACACCAGGACCAATCGGTTAGGAGAAAACAATCAAAAAGTTACATAACATGTTCTGATCTATGTCACATGCAACACTAAACACACATTCATATCATGCTGCATTTATACATGTGACAGGCTAACACATCTCACAAAACAGGACCTAAGATCTGTAAAAAGAACTCCCCTCCCCAGTCCTTAGACGTTAAAGTTTATGTGAAAACCAAATCCCCCAAAATGATACAGACTTACTAAATTGTTAAAAACACAAAATAACTTATTGTATTCACCCCTTTCAAATACTTTGTAACACTGCTCAAGCTCTGTGAAGCTGTGACCTTGACTCACTTCACGATATTAACACTGATCTTAATGTTTTCTGTGGAACATTCAGTACCATGGAAATGTTCTCAAATCCCCTCCCTAGTTATTGCTTT
This sequence comes from Lutjanus erythropterus, assembly GCF_056507025.1. Classification (NCBI taxonomy): domain Eukaryota; kingdom Metazoa; phylum Chordata; class Actinopteri; order Lutjaniformes; family Lutjanidae; genus Lutjanus; species Lutjanus erythropterus. Next base: position 30,069,559 of record NC_139333.1, on the reverse strand, counting down.
TTTCAATAATCATGGTACTGATTAATTAATTGGACTATTTGTCTCCATGATGTGTTTTTGATGGTAAAACTCAGCTCAACGTTGAGTCAATTTTTCCCTGTGGTATTGAAAATGAGACCAAATATCGATATTATCTAAATTGCAATATGACCAAGTGCAATATCCAACTAGCAGAACCAGAACCAAAATGAAAAAGGAAAAATGTGCAAGAAAACAACATAATGTAGTGCTGCAGAGATGCCCTGGCCTGAAAATCTTGTTCTGCATATGAAAGGAAACATGTTTGTTTGGTACAGACAGAATTTTTAGTTTTATTTGAGTAAAAATGAAAACTGCAATGCAAAAATGATCATCCCCACTAATCGTATCGCATCTCAATTACAATTTCAGTCAAAATAATCGCAATATGACTTTTTTTCCGTATCGCACAGCCCTCATTTATATCCATTTGTAAATATTTGCCTTCACTTTACGATTAAAGTAATCAAATAGCCTAACAATCAAAGAAAACAAAGTCAACGGGAGGGCAGAATGTTTTATACACTATAGTGACGCCATATGGATTTTCATGCATGTCAATTCACATTGTTAGGGACAGTGATTACAGAAAGAGCTTCTCACATTATAGAATACATCACGATTCACTCGAGTCTTGTTGAGTGTGACATCACCATCATCAGGTCATAATTTGATAAAAGTGTTTCCATATTATAAAATTAAAAGGGAAATCAGCTCAAATTACATTATAACAGTTATTATTATGTGTAGCTTCAAGGATTGTTCTTCACCAGTCTAGTCTATTTTTTCTATTTTTTTAATGTACATAAAGAAAGAAACATAAGGGACTGAATACATCCCTACATTTTTATTTGTAAATGTGCTTTGTATTCTCTTTTTTCTTTCTTCTCTCTTAATTTATTATTGTCATTATTATTCGTAGTATTATTATTGTTGGGTTTGGATTGTGTCGTGCCAAGATGTGGTGTGTTTTGTAATTCTTTTCTTAAATTATTTTAACACTGACTTATTGCAGTGTGTTGTATTACACTACATTACATTGTGTATAAAATGAGAAAGTCACTAAAGAAACTTAAGTTACAACTACAACAAAAAAACCCTAAACATTTATCATTATGTCATATTTCAACTGTTATGAAAACATATTCCTGTAATGTACTCATACCGCCCACCACAGTGTTTCAGTTTCGTGATGTGTTTAGGGTGCAGGTTAATTTGCAGCCTGTATGACGCACAAACTACTAATACTATTTATTGAGCTGTTTTCTGATTATTTGTGTATATATTTACTGCAAATTAATACCGACCTGAGAACTGCTAATGACAGCATTTTCACACGCTGCATATTTCTGCAGAGGAAAACCGTAGTGCCAACAGTACGTTGAGTTTAATAAGACAAAACAAGAATGTGAAGTTTGGACAGCTGAGCTAGCTAACTGAGCTAACTCAGCTAACCAAGTAGTGAGGGCAGCCGGTGGTGCAGCTGCAGCTTAGCAGCAGTTAGCTTAACTTGTCTTACCTCAGTAACTGTGTTCCATCACCAGCAGCGTGAACTCAGACGGTTCGGTCTTTATCAGAGAAACCGCGAAAACACGAACCGCTCAGTGAACGGGCTTAGGGCTGAGGTGTCGACTGTTCACTGTTTACTCTGACTGTCAAGTTTATCTACCCATGAACCCACAGCACCCGAGCCACTGACCTACCGTCAGGATGTAGTTTATGCACACCACTTCCTTGTCAAGTCACATGACACGTGCTCCACCCCGCCCACTCACACATTTAAAGGAACACCTCTAAAAAAAAAACAAATACAATTAAATAAATTTAAATAAACTTAAAGCTCTTTAAAAGAAGATAAAGATTTTGAAGTCGTACTTCTTGCATTAATATTTATTTCTTTATTTATTTGCTTATTTCTACATTCATTTAATTATTTGATTTTATTCAATTTAAACGGCTCAATATTCACCTTGCTTTGCCCAAGGGACCACTTTGGCAAAATGATAGGAGGCCAGGGGCCATTAATAAACAAACATTAATACCGTTCTTCATCAGTTAAAATGAACAAACAACAAAAGGCTCTCTAAAATGCTTTATTTTCACATTAACTGACTTATAGCTAAATTAACTTGGTGCAGGAATGCACAGATAAATTATATATTTTACTGAATTTAATAGCTGCAAATACATTTTAGTTGTAAATGCTTTATTAACAGTTGGGACCTCTTCTATCACGCAATCACGGAAGTGTTGGAATGATCCACAAACATAAGAAATTTTTTTATTAAAATGTCACTCTTATTGTGTTTTTATTGATTTATGTTTTTATTTAATCATTAGTCGGTAATCATTAATTTCTATAGGTGATATGTGACATTTAACATAGCCCATATATTTATTTATTTATGATCCCATATTATCTAAAAAGCAAATTGAAAAAAAAAACAAAAAAAACATTAAAAGCTACATGTGACACATAAAACAACGAAACAGAAAAAAGAAGCATTTCAAATATTGGCTCAAATATAGGTTTATATTATAAAGATGAATAGGCCTATATGAGGTTTGACGTTTGTTTCCATAAAGCTTCCCACCACACCCACCCACATATCCTCAAACTCTGCTCTGAAACAAAGCTATCTATGCTTTTAATCTCTATTCATGTTCTCACTGATTAACATGTAGACAGTGTGCTTTTTCTCTTCAGTAACATGTAGGAAACAGTTCACGTGGCAGCACAGAAGCTTATTTCAGACCAACCAGAGGCATCGGTTCATTAGAGACCCTCTGCAGTCCGACTCGGGACACTGAGGCCTATTTGTGCATAAATCACTGTGCAGCACCATTACCCCAATTACTGCAAACAGTATGAGAGGATCAAGTGTGTTCACTGATCAGTCCGTCCATCAGACTGTGATTTGATAAAATTAGACCGAGAACAGGACGACTATCTCACACAGCACATATGAGCGTCTCTCTTCGGTCTTTAATCCGTTTAAATTCTGTCTGAAGTCAAGTTGCAGAGACAAACAACACCCAACCCGGAAATATTGAGAGTTTGCCTTCAAAACAAAAGCATAGTCGTTAGACTGTGAAAGAGTTTTTTTTAAAGAGTTTTTTACTTTTACTTTACTTATTTTTATTACTTTTTACTTTTCTTATTGTCACAAGAAAAATAACTCACACAACACAATGCAGTAAAAAAAAAGAAGTATTGTGAAAATGTTTGCTTTAAATTTAGTGATAAAATTCAACTTATTTTACCAGCAAATTCTTGATGAAATATCATTTAATATGGGTGTTATTTAAGTAAGCTATGGCAATGTGTGGTTTTGTAGTTTTTAGCTGTATAACACACAGCAAAGATGCAGAGAGTATTTCAGCTAGATTAACATAGCTAATATTATATAGATACTATCTGAGATAAAAATAAAATTATTTCCTCACTAATCAGTTTTGGTAAATATTACATGTAGGACAGCAGGGACGTAGCAGTCATGGAAGGGGTACCAGTCACTTTCAAAAGCAACAACACATGCTTAAGACCAATGTTTAATATGTGTTAACTGATTTCTTTTCTTTGTTAATCATAGGGGACACCTGGGGGACTTGTGCCCGGGGTCAAATGTAACGCACTCAATTCCTCCAATCAGAACCAAGCTAGAGTTATGACACTTACTTTGCACATGCTCAGTAGGATTCTCTGCCTGTTGTGGAAAAGGAGCGATCATTTCACCTCGGCAGAAGTTTTCAACAAAAAATCATTTTACGGTATGAAAATTGCTTTTTGGATAAAGTATTCTTCTTCTGCTGTCAAAAGTTTAGATCAATTTTATTTTGAGGTTATTGGTTGAAAATTAACATGAACAAAATATGCTAATATTGGTATGCTAGCATATAAGATTTTATCATCAGATTGGGGGCAGTTGTGACACTGTGTTACAAGTGTCTTTTATATTTTTTCATTTTGTTACATCTCTTGTTATGTCTTATTCATTTTTTACGCTGTTATAGTGTATTTACTTTTTTATGTTATTTTTATCTAGTAAAATCTTTTTCATCTTGTCACATCTTTTACACTGCTTTTTTTTTTTTTTTATCTTGTTATGCATTTTGTGTTCTGTTACATATTTCATGTTGTTTTTTGCTGTTTCCTGTTCTGTCTTTTCTTCTTATTACATCTTTTTTTGTCTTGTTACGTCTTTTTCATCTTGTTATGTCTTTTTTGTCCTGTTATCTCATTTTTTTTTCACCTTGTTACATCTTGTTTTTCTTGTTACGTGTTTTACATTGTTTTTCATCTTGTTATGTCTTTTACATCACTTCTTGCTGTGTCTTTGTCATGTTACATTTTCTACATTGTTTTTTTGTTTTTTTTTGTCTTGTTACGTAATTTTTTGTCTTGCTCTGTCTTTTTTAGCTTTATGTCATTTTGTCTTGTTATGCTTATCTAATTCACATGCATACACCAAGAAATCATCTCCTCTCTGTGTTCTTGTCCTGTCCACTTAGGTTTAAATCAGTTTTGACGTTGTGCAATGACCCAAATAAAATAATAACATAAATAATAATAATTCCACTCAAATGCATTAAATGTAAAGCCTGTTTCGAAAATGTAAGGAGTAGAAAGTACAGATATTTGTGCTAAAATGTAGAGAGTAACTTTTATTTTGAAAGTGCCGTCAGGAAGCGGCTGTCTGATGTTGTCGAGCCTGTGTCACTCCTCAGCTCTGTGTTTATAAATCCAATCTCAGTGACATCAGCAGGGCGAACGTCTGGACAGGCGCCTGTTTTCCTCCTCCAGGATAAAAGCATGAGGAGCAGCCTGTCCCCGCGTCCTCCTGCAGCAGGAGCTCCACACGGCTCCGTCCTCTCACTCTGATCTCCTGCCCGAAACAGTGCGCTCCGTCCGGACTCAGGGAAGCAGAGGGAGAGCGGGAGGCAGAGCGGAATAACGCGCAGCTTCCTTGCGATCATGTTGGGCAGCAAAAAGAAAGGAGCCCCGGTGGTGAAGAACGGAGCCGGGACGTCCGAGTCAAAGACCATCGATCCTCTGAGGAACCTGGGTGAGTTACACCTCCTGGAATCTGAGTGTGTCTCTGAATGTATTCAATGATCAGAGCCTCTACTCCTGAGATAATAACACTGATATACTGACTGTAGGACCGTTATCTCTCCCTCCCCCCTCTGACTGCTGATGGGGAAATACTTTAATATCAGTACTGAGTGGGGAATAAGAATGATAGATATAACCTCCAGAATACATTCAGCAGTGAACGCTTCAATCAGTCAGGCTACTTTTTCCTCAGCGTGACTACAAAAGAAAAATACAAGCCAGAAGTAAGTTTGGTAACTCTATGAATGATCTTTTTAATTTTTTTTCCAAAATGAAATGGACCAATCCAAAAACAATTTACTTAATTTTTAATTGACATGAACCCATATGACAATATAATAATCAATCACAACAACAAAAAAAACAACAAAGAGCCCCCCCCCAAAAAAAATATTTGAGACATCCAGTTATCTTATACTTTTTTCTGAATGTCCATCCCCTAACTTATTATTATTAGTAGTAGTAGTAGTAGTAGTAGCAGTAGTAGTACTAGTAGTATTATTAACTTATTTTGCCTTTCATTTCATGTAATAGCTGACCTGAATTCCCTATAGTACCTCTTTTTGTACCTTTAATTGTTTTTATATAGATTGTTATAAGTGAAGTTCAGTTCTATGAGGGCATTCTTAGTGAATTATAATGCATTTATAATACTTTATGACTATACTCAAAATGCTTTCTGCTGCACATATGATACATAGTGACTTATTTAAGTTCAGGTGTCTTATGGATGCTCTTGGCTAGTTATAAACTAAAAGTTCACTGATGAGGTTTATAATACATTATACCATCAAGACTCACTTATCCAACATTAAACTGTAATAAGGACTTACAATATGTCATAATAGTACATGCAGTATGACAAGTTATCATCGTCTGTGTTCAGGAAAGTGAAGCATGCATCATCATAATGTTGGTGGTCAGTAAAGTGTAATGTATTTTTAACTGCATTTAAAAGAATTTATGTAGCATTATAAGTGATTATTATGTAAGAAAGTTTACTTTGAATATATCATAAAGGTTTAGCTTAAAGGAACAGTCCACCTCAAAATCAAAAATACATATTTTTCTCCTGGCCTAGTGGACTAGTGCTGTCCATCTAGACTTCTTTGGTGTGAGCTGCAGAGTCTTGGAGATATCAGCTGTAGAGATGTCGCCTTCTCTCCAGTATAATGGGACTAAATGGCACTCAGCTTGTGGAGGTCAAAGCATCAAAAGAATATTTTTAAAAAAGTCAAACCTAGTGTCTGTTTCCAGAAATCACGACCCAGTTACTCAAGATAATTCACAGAATTTGCTGTCAGCAGCTTCTTGTAGGAACTACTTTCTGTCTAATAGAAAGAGGTCTGGATTATTTTGAACAAGCGGGTCATGATTTCTGGACAGAGACATGCTGTTGAGTTTTTGCAGCTGTCTCTTCTACAATGATGATTAAGGGCAGCATTTGTTAAGTAGAGCAAGTTAATATCTAAGATACATGCATTTGAATACATTCAATTTTTTTAAGTTATGATCAAAAACAGAAACTTTTAAAGACACGGACTCTAAAAGATGAAGGGTGCAGCTCAGTCTAAGTGGTGTGCTGTCGTCTAAGAGCTGACAGATCCAGGCTGGTGTCACTGATCTGATCTGCATCTTCAACCACACTGATCATCTGAAGGAGAGGTCGTCTGACTAACAGACTCATGAGCATCAGTGGTGCATTTCTGAGAATAACTGAGTTTTATTCCATTCAGGAGTCCTTGCAGCATGGCAGCGACGTGCTGTGTAATATATTTGTTCAGACTGATTTTAAACTGTGGTTTCCCACAGAGAAAAAAACCCAAACATGTAGCAGCTGTTTAAGCAGAGTTCCATATTTAAGGTTTCCAGGTGTAGCCACCGCTTTCACTGCTGTCCTTCTCCGGCTCTGGTCACTATAATCAGGTCAGTACAGCACACAGACTAACAAAAAAAAACATTTGATTTAATTTATTAATGCTCAGAGAACAAAAATGAAAATCACAGGTCAACAAATAGAGATGCTGATGAATGCAATAATTTTTTTTTTCTCTAGCATATACATTTGATTTGATTTCCAGGCCTATGATTCGTTGATCGTGTTTTTACAGTTACTTCCAAATGAACCCTGTCAACAGTGTGTTCTGTGGATTAACCACAGTAACTAGGACATTGTGTCTGGAAATAGATTTTGATGTTGTGCTAAAAAAGCGTGAATTTTCAATGTTTCCAGTGGCACAAATGAAGTTCCATTCACTAACTTTCTTCTGGGCTCAGAACATCTATCAGAATCTAAAATGCTTAAATACAGATGAAAAACCTGTGCTGTCTAAGTGTCTGACAACATTATGGAAAGAATCCCTACAGAGAGAGAGTTTTTTTTAAAAGGGTAAGATCCTTTTGTTTAACCAGAATCTGACACTATATCGCTTTGTTCAAAGCCACCAGACTCCACTGACAAAAACAGTAATTTTATCTCTCTGGTCTATCACTGCCTCGATCAGGTTTAACCAGTGGTGGAAGTAGTACAGTAGTACAAATGCTAAGTTACTTAGTTTTATTTAAGTTTTCAGGTATGTGTACTTCACTTGAGCATTTCTTTTCTTGACAACTATTTACTTCTACTCCTCACATTTAAATACAAATGTCTGTACTTTCTACTCCTTACATTTTCAAAAACAGGCTTGTTAATGTAGTTTTAATGCATTAAGGGGATTTATTGATTCTTTTTATTTAGCATCATTGCACACTGCCTTCCAACATCAAGACAGACGTAACAAGACGAAAAAAATGTAACAAGATGAAAACAATTTTTAAGTCACTATGAGACAAAAACAATGTGAAAGGGTTAACAAGGACAACAAGACAAAATGACATAAAAGATTCAGCAAGATGAAAATGATTTAAAACATGTAACAAGATGAAAATGATGTTAGACATAACAAGACGAAAAAGATATAGCAAATGGAAAAGACATGAAAGGTGAAATGACAGTGTTGTACAAGACAAAGCAAGATGAAAACAACACAAAACACACACACACACAGACAAAAACAACATAAAAGACATAAAAGACGAACTGACAAAATAATTGTCAGTTGTTAATTTGCCACATGACAATTGCTGAATGCAAGGATGATAAAATCATTGTCATTGTCGCACCTGTCATTTTGCAAAAGTGGCGCCTGGGTAAAGCAGGTTGACTGCGAAAACACAACAGTTCTCATTTTCAGGAGATTATGCACTAATTAAAACAGACTTATGAATATTATATTCCATTTCTGTCATATTTTGACAGTAGATCCTGCTAAATCTTACGCATTAGACCTTTAAGAAAAAGGTCTATTTCTGCAGCGATCCTTTTCATAATGTTCTCTGACAAGTTAGCCTTTAATGTAACTGTCATATTATAATATTACTAAGCCTCAAGATCCTGTTCCCATAGTTTATCCAGTGTGTCTGCACAGATAAAACCAGTATCAGCAGCAAAAAGCTGTCAGACACAGTTTTTATTGAGATGTAGAGCATCACCATCTAAACAATATAGACAATCTTTGATTGACATTGGTTGATTGGTTATTTTCTTGATTAATCAAGGCATAGTTTAGTCCATAACATGTCAAAAAATAGAACACAAAATGATGTCTTATAAGAGCTGTTATTTAAATAAATTAATATAAATAAATTAATAACTTAATAAATAATTCAGTCCATCTATTATCCATAGCTGCTTATCCTGTGCAGGGTCATGGGGGGCTGAAGCTGATCCCAGGTGACTCTGGGTAAATAATTAATTATTTATCCAAAATAAATAAGCCTTCCAAATTCTAACTGATTTGTTTTCTGTTTTCTAATCAACTATTGATCAGTAGTCACAGCTGCCTCCGTCCGTCCTCTGATTTGGAAAACACCCTGTCCTCTGTTCACATGTGTGGACTGTTACTGGGCAGTTCCTAAAAGGTCTCCATTACTGTACTGTAGAGACGCCTCTGTTTGTTTGTTCTCTAGTATAACTATGTCACATTCATGCACTACAGCCTAGTTGTCAGTGTTTTCAGTCTGCTGTGATCGCTGAATCAAAAAGTGTCCTGTAATCCACTGTGGATAGTTAGGAGGTGAAGTAAATCCTCTAAATATAAAAGACAAAAATAGCTTGGTAGAGATTCCCTGTGTCCGAAGGTGTTAATCCTGATCTGGGTCTCTGCATCACATGTAATTTGGAACAGTTACACCGTATGACAAAAACACAAATGATAGTTTGTGCATTACTGTACAAACTGCTGTAGAGGTGTAGGTTAACAGACTTTTTGGACAGAGCTATGCTAACCGTTTCCCATTACTCCCAGTGTTTATCCCAAGCTAAGCTAATTCTTTTGTAACTAATAGCTCCATACTTAAATGAGATTGATATCCATCTTCTCATCTAACTTTTGTAAAGGAAGTGAATATTATTCACATTCCCCCTACGTTTCAAACTGTTGATTTAAAATAATTTTTGTGTGATTTTCTCCTTTTGCAGCCTGTAATTCATTTATTTGACTGACAAAAACTGTGAAAATAACTCATGTAATTGTTTTCTTTACCTGAGCCAGTGGCCTTTATTGAGTGTCAGAGTTAATTACTGCACTGAGAGAACACTAATTATCTGTCAGAGCTGTGTCTGACTGTGAAGGCCTTTACTGTTGCATGTGTGTGCCTCTGTGTGTGTGTGTGTGTGTGTGTGTGTGTGTGTGTGTGTGTGTGTGTGTGTGTGTGTGTGTGTGGTTCGTCCAAGGGGACATTAAAAACAACTTTATTATCTGTGATCATCATCCAGAATAATTAAAGCTCTTGTTCTACTAATTAAGATCTGACTTTCCACACAGAGACTTAACTGCTCTAGAAACTAGAAGAACTCTGAAACTTTCTATGTTTTAAATTTACCAGCTTTAAAGTAGATTTTAGAACACAGGAAAGTTCTAACATGTATTTTACATCCTGGATGATAGTAAAACCCATTTTAAATGAATGAACAATTATTGCCAGCTCCTGGTACTTCACTGAAGTATTTCTACTCCAGTATGTTTGCACAGCTACACTTAACTTTGCAGAAAGTTTGTGGGGGTGGGGGAGGGGCGGAGCCACTGTAGGGGGGACGTGGATGACCAGGAGAGAAATATAGAGTGAACCAAAGTTGAATGAATATGGATTATGTATGGGAAATAAACAAACAAGTTTCTGATGCTATCATGTTCAGATTGTCTCACTGCACTGATCTTAAATTTGTCTGAAATAATCAGCTCTTGAGATCACAGTGAGATCTAAAAGAGAACTCAGTTGTTTTAAATGAGATCTTAAATTTGTCTCAGTGGTCAAATCAAAGTCGTGTTGCTTCATGCAGTAATACAGGAGAAACTTCTGAGACTTCAGTGAGCTTATAATAAGATTCTCATTTATTTGTCGTAAGACAAAGAGGATTGTGAGAAACAAAATTTTCCTCTGGGAGGGTGCAGCTTGGCCTCTTTTACTTGTTTACTTTCACTTCAATGCAACATAAGTCAAGAATTTCAGAACCAATTTCCAGTAATTTTCCACCTCTGGAAAAACAGCCATCCAACTGACTTCAGGTCCTGCTGGATACACAGGAGAAATCGTATAGTAGCACTGTTTTTGTGTGCATCTGGCCTTTATCTCGACTCCCTTGATAGAGTAAATATCAGCACATTGTAGGTGTTCAGCACAGCTGCTGTTGTTACATTAGTCAGACCACGTGGCTGAGGAACAGTGTTCTGTGGTGACTACCTGTCGTTTTGAGGTCAGTGTGTGTCTGATCGACTCTCTAATGGTTTGGCTCTCTTCCCCCTCACGCACACAGACACACTCCCAATGACTTTCTCCCGCCGCTGCACCACTGCTTTCCTCATTTACAGTAGCTCGCTGCCGTACACAGGGGAGTGTGTGTGTGTGTGTGTGTGTGTGTGTGGCCGCATGTGTATCAAGACGCCATTGTGAGTATAGTGACCAAGCCCTTCCCAAACCACACTGAGACTTCTGTTTCATCTGCTGAGTCCTGCTTACTCAGCATGGGACTCAGCAGTATGTGTGGAGGAGACATTAAAAGCCATGTCACAGCATTTTATAGCTTCCTTTTTGCAGCTGGCATACAGAATACAACATATAACTTAGTATTTTCCACAATACACATGTACACATACACATCTCTTTTCAGGAACTAGAGATATTTTACATTCCACTCGTTCTGTTGGTTACTATTATTACTGGATGGTCCATTGATTAGATTGCTTATCTTCAAGCGGGGCTGCAGGAGATAAAAGGAGGCCATCCCATCCCAGGTCTGCAGCTGCAGCTCATCCGTCTTATCTGTTGCCACTTTACAGGTGCAAAATAAGTTCCAGCATTTATAATAAATGTATAAGGTTTAAATATTACAGGGGAAATCTGTAATATATTAACTGTAATAAATCATAAAATGATCGTGATGTGTCCTCAGAGATCAAGAAAACATGTTAAGTTGAAATACTCGCTTCACTTGACATGAACGCTGCAGCCAAGGTGTCCTCAATCAAAATTTCCTTCCTGTTTTCACATTAAACAGACTTCAAATTAATGCCGAATGTTTGCACAATGAGTAAGTGTCTGTTTATGAGCTGTAAGAAATCATAAATAATCTAACAGACAGAGTAGATGTTTATAACTGTTAAATTGAGCACAATGTAAATGGAGTTTGGCAGCCGCTTAACTCATCGCGAGTTATTTCAGAGCAGTAGGCTTTTATTTTCAGGATAACAGGATGAACTTTACATTGACAGACAACTGGCAGTTATAAACAGCTGATCAACTTACAGTGTCGTTCAGTCGTTTTTGTCAGTTTACAAGGTTGCATGTGTCCTGCACTCCTGCGGAGCTCCTGCAGCTCGCCTGTTTCTGCTGTGTCTTGGGAGGATGGTGTGTGGGGAAACAACTTGCTTCAACCATAGGCTGTATATTAAGAAGGATTACAGTCTATTTAATAACTAGTCTATGGTTCTAACTCACTTTTTAGACATTAAAGCTGCATTTATTTTACTTTTTGGACAATTGTGGGCACCATAGCAAGCTGTAAGCACAATATTGACATTTCATTTTATAAAGTTGTTATCTGTGAACGTATGCCTTCTTGAGTTAGACAGAAAGAGTGATATCACTCATGTCTGTGCATTGAGTGCTGAGCCAGGAGCCTTTAGCTTTGCAGAAAACTTGATGGGGAATATAGACAGAGGGCTGTACTAGGAAGTAGAATTAATGGGTTAGTGAGGTGTGTTGGGTTTTCTTTGTCTCTCTTTTCACCTGCCTAGATCACCATCACCATGGTAACTTATTCTGCACTCATAACCTGGTCCAGATGTGGTTATGTTCAGAGTTTCAGATTAAATCAGCTGCAAAAAGCACCTTCCTCTCACTAATTCTTTTCCTGACAGTATTCTCTATAAGTGACACAGATTCTCAGCTGAGGGAAGACACTATATACAGACATGTTGAGGTGTTCACTAGTAATGTCACAGAACGAAGCTGTGCAGTTACAGTAGTGCAAACTGTATGAGTAGTGTTGCCACTACATACATTCAGCTGGTGATGCAGAAAATAATAATATGATTTTATGCTTGGTTCTGATTTGCTGCCAAGTCTGTTGAAAAAAAAAAAGCTTAGTCTGTTGGTATTTATCATAGATAATGTTCAATCAATACAATTTCTTTCACTTCATTTTGGCCAAAAACAAAAGTGATGTATGTATCCTTAATTATGGGACAGTGTCAGACCTAAAGTCACGTCTTCAGTATCATTAAATCTGCTGCGTCAAGTTTCAAGTTTAAGAGTGTGATAGAATATATAGAATATATTTAAATATTCTTCATAGCGTTCCATTGTAACAATCTGTTTATCTTTATGGAAGTTGGCGGCACACAATTGGTCTGTTTTGTGCAGAAGAACAAGTCAAATGTAGTGTCAAACTCCCACATAAAAGATAAAGCCAAAAGCCTATAGTTTCTTTATGAAGTTCTTCTTTATGAAGTTAATCAGCTCCTGGCTTCAGATCCACATGATCTTCTAACTCTCTGCACACTTTTCTACCTTGTTATATATTTATATATATATATATATATATATATATATATATATATATATATATATATATATATATATATATATATATTTAGAAAAAATCATTCAAATGTGTGTTTAATGCCCTTGTTTTAATATTTGATTCATGAGTCATGACTGCATTTATCATGAGATCTTTGACATCAGACACTCTACACTGACTCCCACTGAGCTGCTCTCTGCTAATCCAGTCCATGACAGCCACCGTATTAATAATCCCAGCTCTGACTCATGTACTGCTGGTGAAGAAACAAGGCCAAAGATCGGTCATGGTGGAGGAGGCTTACCAGATGTTGCACAGTCAGAGTGAGAGTATACAAAGGAAGATTTAACTACAGCTGGATTCATTCGAATAGAAAACAGCAAAGTGTGGAAGCTGAGCTGTAACAGATTTCAAGGAAAGTGTCAGCTCTGGTTTTCTGTGAAACTGTCCAACCTTTTCTGTGTCAGGAAATCAATTATGGTTTTCTTTATTGTATTCATTTGGAAACCAGTGATAACCACTGGATGACAGAACCACGAGTCATGGAGGCAGTGGACGGCTTTTAACTCTTTCCCCAGGTCAACTGCAGAGGAAGCAAAAGTACACACATTCTGTTCTTAAGTAGAAGTACAGATACTTAATATAAAGTGAAACATAAAGTAAAAAAGACCAAGTACAGGCTCTCAAAGTATAAAAGTAAAAAGTCGCCCTCTGAAGGACATTTGTACCAGCTGTTTCTGTCCAAAGCAAACTGAACCTCACCTTTTCTCCACAGTCAAGTCTTCCTGTCTGTGTGTTTCATCTTGTTATGTTTTTTACTTTGTTTTTATCTAGTCGTGTCCTGTTACGTCTCTTATCTTGTCGTCTTTTGTCTTGTTATGTATTGTTCTGTTGTTTTTGTCGTTATATCTTTTACATCATTTTCCCTTGTTATGTCTTGTTATGGCATTTTCGTCTGTTTGTTACATCTTTTATATCATTTGCGTCTTATTATGTATGTCACATCATTTTAGTCTTGTTATATCATTTATATAATTTTCAGCATGTTGTGTCATATCTGCCTTGTTCCATCTTTAACATTATTTTCATCTTGTTTCATATTGTTACATCATTTCCTACTTGTTATGTCTTATTACACCTTGTCCATCTCATTTTGTTTTTATTTTTTTGTCATCTTCATCTTATGTCATTTTCTATTACGTCTATTAAGCTGTTTTTGTCTTGTTACGTCTATTTACCTTTTTTTTACATATTTTTTTCTTGCATTAAAACTAACAAGTAACGATCGAGTTTTGAAAATGTGAGGAGTAGAAAGTAACTTTGTCTTAAAATGTAGGGAGTAAAAGTAAAAAGTTGTCAGAAAAAGAAAGTACAGTAAGTACGTGTTTGTACTTAGTTACTTCCCATCTCTGGTCAACAGTAGAGTTAGTAGCGACTTCTGAGGTCCACAGTTGTAGGTGAGACGAGTTATAAAGTTATGAAGTCTCAGCATTAGTTATGTTTTAGTTGTATTCTAAAGAAAGATCTTAAGGAAAGGTTTCATCATGGAGGTCAATGTACGTGACTTTAGCTATCAATAATACGTATATTGAAAGTTGTTGGTAGTGATAGTATTAGTAGAACAAATCAGATTTGAATGGAGTTTTATTCATGTTTTTGGTTGGACTGCAGCAAAGCTGGGGTCCAGCACTATAAATGAGAAAGTCAAGTCAATTCAGTTCAGTTCATCAGCTTTATTGGCATGACTGTGTAAAATACAATGCTGCCAAAGCATATCAATACAAATGAGATACAGAAATGAGAAGGTCTGTGACTGACTGACTTACTGAATGAGTGGAGTTTCCTCTTTCACAATTAATAGAACAGTTCTGAATAATGGGAAAGTAACACTTGACACAAGAGACATGATGATGTCACTTTTGGCGTATGCACCCTTACACTGGGGTCACTGGGTCAAGCATCAGGGTTGGGAGGGTTACTTTAAAAATGCATTCCAATACAGTTACTAATCACAGTAGTCAGTAACGTAATCCAAGTATCACAATATTAAAGTAATGTAACTTGATTTCTTTCCATTACTTTTGGATTTCGTCAGTATAACATATGATGAAATTGTGCCTAACATGGTGTTTTTAGGGCTGTAACTAACAATTATTTTCAGCCTTGATTGATTATTTTCTCAATTAATCAGTTGTTTGGTGAATAAAATCAGAAAATGATGACAAATGTTGATCAAAGTCCAAGATGACGTCCTCAAATGTCTTGTTTTGTCCACAACTCAAAACTATTCAGTTTACTGTCAGAGAGGAGTAAAGAAACCAGAAAATATTCACATTTAAGAAGCTGAAATCAGAGAATTTGGACTTTATTTAATTAAAAAAATACTCAAAACAGTTAATCGATCGATTAATCCGGTCATAATCTTGTCACTTGAAAAACATGTCCAAACACAAGGACATACATGGACCTATGTTTTTTTTTTTCCAAGTCTTTCCTGTAAAGATTAGTTTGATAAATATTGTATTTTCTCCATTAATCAGTTTGTTATTTGGTCCATGAAATGTGAGAAAATGTTGAACATTGTTGAACAGTGTTTCCCAAAATCCCCATTGACATCCATAAATGTTTTGTCCACAACTCAAAAATATTCAGTTTACTGTCAGAGAGGAGTGAAGAAACCAGAGAATACAGTTATATTTAATCAATTATCAAAATAGATGCAGATGAATTTAATAGTTGATTAATAATAGATTAATCATTGCAGCTCTTAGTGTTTTATGTTTGTTTAGGTTAATTAGTTTGTCCAGCGAATCCTTCCTTTGTTTTATTTATCTTCTACATGTTGGAGAAGACATGCATTTGTCAAGGACCGTCTAACAGCTAAGAGACAGGACTCTTCAGTTGAAGAGCACCTTAATGATCAGTAGTAGTGACTGCATTATAGAGCTGAGTGTTGTCTGCATAGAAAAGTTGCTTAAAGTATTTCAAGCTTAAAATTAATTTGGTTGAAAAGTACTGGTTCAAATGTCATGCACTCAGGGACATCCTACCTGATAGTACAGGGACATTAGCAGTTAGCATCAATAGGCTATATATATATATATAGAAACTAAACTGTTGACATATTGCTTGCGAGTGAATGAATGTGTGTTACAGAATCCCTTCTGGTTGAAATACTGGCTGAAAGGCACATCTCCTGATTTGTAAAAGGTGTCACAGGATAGGACTTTCATAATAGGCCAAAAAGCACTTAGCTAATTGAATTTTCCTCTCCTCTGGAATCAAAAGTCCTCCCTGTCTCACCTCATCCCTGTATAATCTCTCTTCGCCTCTTCTCTCAACTTTTTCCTCTTCCACAATATCACTTCCTTCTGTCTTTCTCAGTGTCTCTGTACATACCTTGTCATTTCCAGCCATACTCAACTGCTGGTTCAGGACCAAAATATCAGAATTACAGAGCTCCCATATGAGCCGCTGCACGTCAAAAGATGTATATTATACATTTCCTCCCTTTTCTCTCCTTACCCCATGCTTTCTTCCAGCGCTAGATCCCTTACCACCATCCTGTACACCAGGGATGTCAAACTCATTTTAGTTCACAGGCCACTGACTTACACCAGATCAGTAAAACCACTGAATAATGACCTATAAATAACAGTCCCTCAAAATTACCCCGTTAAGTGTAAGAAAGTAAAATGATCTGAAGACACTGACAGGGGTAGAGATTACAGAACAGATGAGGAACAGCCTGAAATGTCCTAAGAAAAATCAGTGCAACTTTAACAATATAAATCAGCAATGCCAGTACATTTTATTAGATACTTGGAAGTTATTATTTCTCTGAAGTTTTCACACTTTCAGTGGCTGATTTTGGTTTTCATCACATCATATGTCTGTCTTCAACCATCTTTTTTGTCTCTTTGCTTTCCAGGAGTGCAGGATGACGAAGATGTGAAGCAGATGTTGCAGGGCTCCAGTATGGTGAAGGTAAAGCTATTACTAACTATGAACCACTAGTTGTTGTTAGCATAAATAAAAATACAACTGAGATTTACTGGGTTCGTTTATCATGTGTAAAGGTCCGCTCGCCTCGCTGGCAGAAGCGACGAACTCTGAAGCTGATGGAGGACGGTGTCACTGTCTGGTGTCAGTCCCATAAAACATCCAGTCGGGCTAAGGAGCAACAATCCTGTAAGTGTACAAACAGTAACCCCCTGAATAAACCCAAATTCTTATTCCTATACCATATTTATGCTACGGTGACCAGATGTCCCAGTTCATCTGGAATTTTCCCAGTTTCAATCAGGGTGTCCCGCGTCTTGAAAAATATGAAACACCAAAACATCTCACTTTTCAACATTCACTAAGAAACTGGCAGCACAATTAAAATAATAATAAGTTGCACTTGTTTTCAGGGCTTACACAGATATTTATCATGATCTGTCCCACTCATTATTACCTAACCCAAAACAAACAATGCACCACGCGTCTGAATTTCAACACTGATTTGTTGTTTGTTTGTGTGTGTGTCAATCAATCAATGTGTTGTTGTCGAGGCTGTTGTTAGACTGTGAATCACAGGCAAGTGTGCCTGTCACTTCGCTAACAGTTAGCTGTCATGTCAGAGAGAAAGTCTGTTTTTTCTACAGAGCTCAGCAATGAAAATGCTGCGTTCATGCCATCCATGGTGTTGAAAGGTGCACTGGGTTGATGTGCAAAGCACTGAAATTATAATAATAATGTTCCTCTCCTGACTGGCTTTGGCAAGAGTTTGATCTGACCGGTTGAAATTAGTCTGTGTTAGATGTGATAACAGATGGTTCATCCAACCACCTGCCAAGTGTGTTTTTTTGAAAGTACGTGCCTTTTTCCAAACAGTTTCTAAGGACGACTTCTCAGATGGTTCTGTGTAACAAAGCATCTGGTGTGTCACATTAATTTTCTTGAGGAAACTCATAACTAGAAACTATTTTACATTCTTGATTAGCCATTACGTATAGGCAAAGGCAGATATTTCATGTCACAACAGACATGTCCCAGCTGGAGGTAGACCACGGATGGGATAAGTTGGTTTGGTCATGATGAGGGAACGAAACAAGATGGGTTCCTTCCTCTCATCACTATAAAGTCTGTGGCAGCTAAATTCTCTACCGCCCTGTCTTGCTCTCCTTCTTTTGTTCTGTTGCCTCTTGGTGCAGAATGACAGAGACACAGTGTGTCCCCATAAGCATAGTAAAAGCTGTAAGCATCTTGAGCCACATGGTTTGAGGCCAAATGGGTAGAAGCTTGCTGTGTTGCTGCCAGAGGAGTGCTGACTGAGATTACAGCATGAATGGGAATAAATGACAAAATAAGACATTATATTCCTCTCTTTCCCCCGATGGTCTGAAAACTTGATAGATTTGTCAATGGTCACTCAATTCACATATGAAATATTTGGGCAGTAAACAGAGACCCATGGCTTCATATAGGCAGTGAACCAAACCAATGTGAAGCATAATGAGGGGGAGGTTGCAATATTTCAAAACTTAAAAACACGTACTTTTTTGCTTTGTCACAATTCTGAATCTCACAAGCTAACACTGACAGACAACAGTGGTTATATGTTAAAATTAAATATAAAAAATATGTATAAAATTTATATATATAAAATTATTGCTAGGAACAATTCAGTAGTCTCTGGATATCGTTTGGGACATGTCCATTTGTCCCTACTCAATTCTATGCCTTTGCATTTAGCCATAGTTAATGTACATAATTTATAAGGTTGCCACCTGTCCTGTATATTATGGGATTGTACTGTACTGTAAATTGTACTGTCCTGTACTGAATGTACGTTAATATAAATGATGCAAGGCTGCAATTATTGACAATTTCCTTTACATTCATGGTGAGTGTAACAGAGAGAGGACTTTGAAATTGATGCATAAAAAGCACACAATGGCACATAAAATGCAGGAAAATTAAGTGGTGCTCAAAATCTCAGAGGTGATGATCCCACTCTTGGTGTATATCCCCGGACGTGAGGCCGCTAGGTGTCCCTTGTTTTTCTACATTGACTGTGGCAACCCTTAGTAATCATACTGATTTCATGTAATGTGCTAATGTTATTGCTATGTTGTGTGGACTGGATGTGTAGACTAGATGCTTTCTGCTGAGATGCTTAGGAATGGACATTGTGCAAATGTAGTAGGCTAGTTCAGATTTACAATAGACACAGATTGTGCAGTGCTTTTGATTTGTTTCAGCTTGGAATGATTCCAAACCTTAGGCACTTTCTGTTATTTTCAATACCCAATCTCTTGTCTTCACCCTCCATGCTTTGATGCTAATATATTGCATTGCTGATTTTTATCAATCTAGTTACCTAAGTTTCTTGAGGAATCATTTCAGCCCCTCATTAGATGTGGAAATCGATGACTTCAAATACCACAGTCCATATGTAGTCAGCAGCAGAAAAGACTTCCTGACAAGGAAAGGACAGCCTCGGAGTGCTTGTAATAAGTTACATCCAATACAGCAGCCAGATGTCTCAAGAGCTGCCAAGATCAACTTTTTCAAAGCCTGTGTGCTGAAACATGGACTATGAATAAAATGCTCCATGACTGTCTTGACGGAACATACACAAGACTTCTCATGCATGTCCAGAACCTCTCATGAAGGAACCATCCCACAAAAGCTCAGATTCATGGTGGCATCAGTGCCACAAAGAAGTGTCTGCTTTGCTGGACATGGCTACAGGGCAAAAGACCAGATAATCTCAGACATTCTGTTCTGGAGACTTCCTTGCCCATCAAGAGGGAGCAGACCACTCGCATTTCCAGATCTGCTGACGAGGGGCACTGGACTTAAATGATGGCAGTTGGTGTGGCAACGAGCAACAGAAACCAGAGGAAGCAACGTGTGAGTCAGAGCTTGAGGACTCTTGAGAGATGAGATGTGGTCAGCTGAAACTAGCACAAACTAATTAGTTTGAGGTATATCCTTGCCTTTAAACATATTGCAAGTTTATGAAGTTGCAGCATCCTCACTCTGTCCTCTGACCCCATGATCAAAGCTTCCCCTTGACCCTCTCCTCCTTCTGCTGCAGTCATTGATTGCCTTGCTGTGGCGAGTCGTTTTTTTCCTTTTTCTTTCTTTTGAAGTCACTTTCATAGCGAGATGTTTCTTCTTTATTTCAGTGACTGTCCAACCCTCCAGTAACACCTCATTAACAGCACTCGCTTTTCTCATTTCTTTGCTTTAGCAGGTCTTTTAATTCCATTGGTGATGCTGTTAAAATGACAGATTTTCCTTTATGGATCTCTGAAAGCAGGACATCAATCCCCAGACTTGTAAAAATCCTTTTACTCTTTGATGCCAATTTCAAGAATTAACACTTTGTGACACATGGAGCAGGAAACAGCCTTATATGGTATTATTGGGGTGTTAATTATGCTAATTCACAAGTCTTCTGCATGTGCATTCAGATACGCACAGGCAGACCATTTACACAGGTATCTTTAGTTAGGATTGTTTTCTGTTCATATGAACCCACTGTACAAACAAAAGCAAGAAATATTTAAGATAAATGTTCTTGGATGAGGCCCATTGACCTTACCTAACCTGAATAGATTGAATAAGAGTTGGATGCTGCCTTACACAGGTCCCAGATTGGGTCTTGGATCCTTGGAACTGGGTGGATCCTTTGAGGAACTCCCCCACATACATTAAAGACTGTAAAATTAGTTTTGTAAATCCTTAAAAATCCCCCTTTGAGGGGCCCCACCCAGAGTTTAAGAACCCTCTCTGTATGATAATTGGTAACAAGCATGCCTTTCCTTTTCTGTCCCACAAGAGCTCAGTGCTCTGACTGGGCGTGTAAGGTGAAACATGGACATACAGTCTCTATTTTTGCGAACTTTAAATGCTACTTTCTGCTCTGCACAGACACGGACTGACTCTCCCTCTCATCCACTATCTGACGCTCACACACGGTGCCTTGATTATAGAGCTCATCTATTTTGAGCCTAAGATGGCAGCCCATCCTGCTGCAGTTCAAACAGCGAGATTATAGGACATTATACGGTGGTAAGAGTCTGTGGTTTGGTGCTATATAGTTACCATATGACTCGCCCACCAGATTAGCCTCCCGAGCTCAGTACAAGCCTTTAATTGCCACAGTATGTATGTCATGCATCCTGCTTTAATGACACCCTCAATTATTACAGATGTGTGCCCTCGGAGAACTTCTAAATAGTCCTATACAGTTGTTTTTTCACACCCAAATACACATTGCAATGCTAAAGCAAGTTACATTTACCACTTTCCTTGCCGCTGTCCTGTTTTTAGTTGAATGATCTGAATTCTATAGGCTTCCCCTCCCTGATCCAGTAGTAGATTCTTTTTTTTGGAACTTTATTGCCTTTAGTGCACATTAACAGGCATTTAACCATCATAAAAGAAACAAAACAGAAAAAAAAAGAATTATCTTGAGGTTGGGTCTCATCTGTCATGCAGAGATAGCACTGTAAAAGGTAGAGCATATACGCCTTATCTAGTTCTGAAACTCCAAAAAGGGATATTTAAAACAATAAATAAAAACAATAGATGAATAAAAATAAGTCAAACGATAATAACAGTACTTATTTAAATAAAATGTAAATATTGAGGTATGAGAGTCTTAGGCAAGATAGTCAATAACTGGGGTCCACCTTCTCATAAAAATAGGTACTTTTAGCTGTAACTGGGCAGTCATATATTCCATCATGTAAACATGTTTTACTTTCTGTAACCACTGAGCAATCATGGGAGGGTTCGGTTTCATCCAATTAATAGTAATAATCTTTCTTGCAATCATCAACAAAACATGTAATATATAACATTGTTCTGTGGTAAACATGTGGTCAGGAAACACATCTAATAAAAATAACAGAGAGTCCATAGGAAGGTCCATTGGCAAAATTTTTTCCAGTTCTTTGACATTTTTGTAGGTATGAGAGAGTGGGAGTTTGTCAACCGCACCCAGTAATTTATCCCCCTAGTTGTAGGTCAAATGTGTTTGCTATAATGTAGCTGGGTGGTCTAGTGCAGGGGTTTGTCTTGTGGTCCTTTCACATTAGGGAAGGTCTAATAACCCTAATCCAAGATTATTGGTTTAATCTAGAATAATGGATATTTTACATGGCAGTCAGGTTTTTAATGTCAAATCCTAATATGCCAAGTTAATGTCAGAAGTGTGGACATCACTTGGATTTAAGTCAGACTCAAGACACAAATTTGAAGGTTTTGGACTTGACAAAATCAGAAAATACTTGCAACTCGACTTGGACCAGTGACTCATGACTTCACCTGGACTTTTTTTTTAACTTGAAAATTCAAGGGTTCAAGGACATTTATTATCACTATACAGCACAGTGTTGTACAGTGAAATGAAGTTCCCTTGTAATGCACACAAAATACAACACAGATGATTAATTCAGTTCAGAACGGAATGGGGTGAAAATTAAACCTCCCCACTTGCAGCTGCTTTATAACATTTAAACTATTCCTTCTCAGCAAGCTGACACTTAATTTCCCTGATCTGTTTTGTTTGCACCAATCTGACAGCATTAAATCAAGTTGCAGAAGAGAACCATGAAGAACTGACATCATGTAACTGAGCTCCATTTGGAAAAAAATGATACCAAATATAATTTTGTTCACATACAAAAAGTATGGGGTGCAGTTTGCAAAATAATCTGTCTCCGACTGCTGTTGTTTGTTTTCCTTGGCTGACCTGTCCGTTTTCTGTTGCTATGTAGACCAGTGTTTTATTTCTTTTTCAAGACTTTCTAAATTGTTGTATTGCTTTACCAGTTTTGGTGCCATGGTCTAATTAAATGCTTGCCTTTCTGCTGCAAACAGTTCTCTGGCCTTCATGTTGGTTTATTCTTTCTGCCTAAAAAATGCAAGGCTAAGACCAAAACTACATATTCATAGTTTTTTCATGTTTTAAACAATCAATGCCACAGGAAGCACTTGGTCCCATGTTCCCATAATCTTGCTTCAAAAATCATATCTTTAAGACCGCACTATTATTTGCAAGTGATCAGATCAGATCAGATCAGTGTATCCAGACATAACCAACCTGTCTGCACTGGCTGCTGTAACAATGCAGATAATCACACTGTAAAGTTGGTATAAAGAAGCCTCCCTCCAAAGTGCCAGCATGTTTCAGCATCTGTCCACGGACTGCTGCTCTTTGTGTTGTCCTTGTCGTTGTCTACTGTATCATGAATGACACAAAACACAAACACACAAATTTCAGTTGCCAGAGCGAAATGCATCTGTATAAACTGACACGCTAGATGGTTTGTTGCACAGAACCATCTGAGAACTCGTCTTTAGAAACTGTTTGGAAAAGGACAGGCACTTTCAAAAAAACATTTGGCAGGTGACTGGATGAACCATCTGTCTATCAACAACAATACAATATGATCTGACTTGCAAAAATCACATTTAAATTGGTTTGTAGCTGTCCAAACTTTGCAAAATCAATCTGGATACAATCTAGATATGCCAAAAAATTAACTTGTGCTAGCAGCCTGAACAAGGCCAAATTATGCTAGGTTCTAAATCGTAAAAAATATGCAGGTAACTACCAAATAAAAGCTGATAATACTAATACTTTTACTGAAGTAAAGGATCTGAGTACTTCTTCCACTGAAAGTAGGTTGCATCTAGCATTCAGATTCCTTTATTTCATGTTGTAGAGATTATAGTATACCTATACTCTGTGAGCATCTTCTTTAGAAACAACATTCAGTATATTTTGTGCAGAATTCCCCTCTGACTGTTAGTTGTCAGGTCGACACAGAACTTTACTGTCAGTCTGTGACCTCTCAGGACATTTTAAACAAACCGTGTGGAGTTTCTAGTGAAACCACGAGCAAATGGAGCTCAGCAAACACCAGCTGATGTTCATGATGTAGTGATGTTTTATTTGGTTTGTTCAAATCCATCACGCAGTGTGATGTGATTGTTTTTAGAGCACATATACGGACGCAGTCGTATGGAAATGAGTGTCAAGGTGTGCTGGATGAACAAACAGGTTGAAAATAACACTCAAACAGCTCGGTTTGCCAGGGAAACACTTGCGGAAATGTTGCTTGATTTGTTGACAGTGTGTGTTTCCAGGAGACAGACAGCTCACCTGTGCACTGAAGTTGTCTATATTTAGTAGGAATTAGATTCAACAGTGCAGCACTGTCATCAGTGTTATTGGTTGCCAAGCCAGTGTTAGCTCTGTGTCCTTACACACTGTCCTGCAAAAATATAACACAAGTACAAGCTGGTGTTTTAGCTTTCAGAGCAAACCAGATTACAAAAAACCAAACATGCCGTGGAGCCAGTTCTTGTCCTTGCCCAACCTCATACCATGGAACCATGATTTCCTGTTGACAGGCAGCGGAAAAAGAGTCCACACACAACATCCAAACGCAAATCCAAATATAACACAAAAAATACAGCATGTTGTAGCAAAAGTGGTAGTAGCAGTATAACCAAATAGTGGTAATGTGAACTGAGGTCTCTGGAACTGACAGGAAAGATTATGCTAAAAAAAAAAAAGGTAAATCAATGAACAGAGGCAATATATTTTCCTTTCCAGGTGTGTGTGTGTGTGTGTGTGTGAGTGTGTGTGAGTGTATACAAATCTGCATTGATGAATCGTGTAGTGACTCAAAATGGCACCACCTTAAATACACACTGAGTGAGTTGTTTTTGTGAGTTGCCTTTGGTAGACTCCACATGTGCATATGCAGAAGGATATAATAATTAGAGCTGTCCCAATAACACATTAATTTTGATTAATTAATCATAGAAAAAATAATGCTAAAACAACAGAAAAAAATATCCCAAAAGTCTTTCAAAAGTAAACCAAGAGTGAACGAATAATGATAGATATGTGCCTTCTGCGTGCTAAAAAAAATCAATTGCACTATTTTGGAATAATACTTTTCTCAAATCTCATATATACAAAGAGGGAAGCAAGACTTATTTGAGAAGATTTGGGGACCATTTAATTTGTTTGTGAAAGATACGTAGAAAACAGATAAAGAGAAATGACCGTTTGCTAAGCCCTGCCTCCAAACACTAACTGTCCAATCATAGCTTAGCAACCGTAACTAGAGCTGTCAAGCTTTACATTTCTCTCCATGTTGAAGGTGTGCAGGATTCTCTGAGAAGAATGATACTCGGCGTTTCATGAGTCTGGACAGTGACGTCTTTTAGTAGTCTCTCAAAAACATGAAACACAAGAGTACACGTGTGGTGAATGGATTAAACTCTTCATCTGCTCTAACATAAGCTGCACACATTAGCATGTCTGGCTAACTAATGCTAGCTTACTAGCTGCAGTAACTTTACCTCCAAACTTGTTAGATACCACTGCATCTGCATTTGTTCTGTGGGGGGTTGAGGAGGAGGATGTCTGATGCAGAATTAAAGTGGGTCAATGATGATGCATCTCTCTCTGACTCGCTGTCTCAGGTCTAAGCCGGGTTACCTTGCTCTTATCCCAGCTGTCTTCCACAATTGCGGTCCAGCTGGTCTGGTTTAGGTGACCAGTTAGGTGAGGTCTGCTGCACTGATTGAGTCCCTGCACTTCCTTTTCCCACGTTAATGAGTGTATTTCAATGTTAAATCTGCCACCGTTATCACCGATTTGAAAAAAACGCCCAGATGGAACTGTTGGTAGGGGCACCGTTCTGTGTCAGTAAATCTACAGGTGCATAATGGATTGCAATGAACACTCAGGGCAGTTTAGGTGGTAGAGATTGAGGTAACTGTGTGAACAGTGAAAAGTGTGTTAATTGATAATGCAGAGCTTGAGAGATGGATGGATAGACAAGATCAAACGTGGCAGCTATGATTGTGTAATGCAATCCAAGCAATCCAAGCATGCAGACTGTGGTCCAAAGAGTTGTGCAAGAGACTAAAAGTTCCCTCTTCCCTCATTGTTTCTCCTCTAGTGATGAGGATCAGGTTATGCTACAAAAGAAAGACCAAGTCAGCAAGCAGAAGTGTTATGAGAAGCCACACTATATTCTGTATAGAGGGAATTCAGAGTTAGACCGTTAAACTCTTGTTCATGATTTCTGTTGTCAGGGTGTTTGGGACGGACCTGAAACATGGCACAGTGACGTGCCAGAGCCACTGTGGGAATAGTGGTTAAGGATCAATACAAAACCTTGACCTCGGAACAATAAAGCACTCATGAGTTCATCATGGACTGGACAGATAACGAATCAACTCTTATGCTTTATTGACTTGTTCTTTCTTCCTCTTCCTCCACCTTCTTTTCATCCTCAGTCTCCGTCATGGAAGTGGAGTGCGTCCGCGAGGGTTGCCAGTCAGAGACGTTGCGTCAGATGGTCGGTTCAGTGCCTGAGGGCCGGTGTTTGACGGTGGTCTTCAAAGGGCCCCGCAAGAGTCTGGATCTCCTCTGCCAGAGCCAGGAGGAGGCTCAGCACTGGATCCGTGGCATCAGGACCCTGCAGGGCAGGGTGGATAACATGACCCAGAAGGAGAAACTTGATCAATATCCGTTTCTTGTCCTGTTTTTTGCTGTTTCTTGCCCTTCATACGGGGGCAGTAACACCATGCTAAGTACTGAGTAGAATGAGAGAAGATCATTGTTTCTGGTAAGGCGTGTCCTTAAAAAATGTGACGACCATAGGTTAGTTAGCAGCTGTACTTGTTGCTATTCAAGAAGCTACTACCTTGCAAGTAGGAATCCCCAGACGATCGGTAGGCAGCACAATCTCCAATTGTCTGGTATCAAGAGACTGTCAAGAGTGTACCATCCAATAGAAACATATATTGGCTACCTCCACTCTTTTCATCAAAGAAAATGCTCCAAAAAACCTGGAATAACAAAAAAAAACATCCTCGAGATGCAGTTTAGGTTAAAATACATATGTCATGTTGCAGAAGTGTTGTCATGTGTAGGAAGTTATGTCATGGAAGTCATGGATGTAATGTAATGTAACAAAAGTAACTTTAAATAAACTTTGGCATTTCATATAGGACATAAACCCTGATCTCCTGGGTAAAAATCCCTCTGTTTGTTTGACCCGTACATCCATCCCCAACTACTTTAAACTACGTCGACTGACTTCCTCCTTTTCTCCCATCATAATTACTATGGCCGCTAGAGGTCGCCACCTAACAATAAATGTAAAAATGGGTCGTTGTATAGAAGATCTATATCTATACATTCAAACTGGCATTTTCTGCTCCTGTTGTTTCCTTGACTCTGTTTGTGTCACCTGGATTCATGCTTATCTGAGTCGAGCTGATCAGAACCACGATGATAAGATGAGCTATGATGAAGTCCAGACACTGCTGCAGATGATCAACATCGACCTGAATGACCAGTATGCCCGCAGCCTTTTCCAGGTAGCACAACACACACGTACTTAAAAATATTGGCTCTGTGTCTGTGATTTCAGTCAGTAACTGACTTCCCTTAACTGTGTCACTTGAGTCTGACCACTGAAAGCAACTTTAAATGTTCACACCTGAACAAAGAGTTATCACCTGTGTCTCGCTCCGTTTCTCTGACAGAAATGTGACCAGTCAGCTGACGGCCGTCTGGACCACGGGGAGATTGAAATCTTCTGCAGGGAGTTGTTACGGAGACCGGAGCTGGATGCTGTGTTCATCCGTTACTCTGCTAACGGCTGTGTACTGTCCACTTTGGACCTGAGGGATTTCTTCAAGGACCAGGGGGAGGACACTTCAGTCACACACGCCCAAA
This sequence comes from Lutjanus erythropterus, assembly GCF_056507025.1. NCBI lineage: Eukaryota > Metazoa > Chordata > Actinopteri > Lutjaniformes > Lutjanidae > Lutjanus > Lutjanus erythropterus. Next base: position 30,041,521 of record NC_139333.1, on the reverse strand, counting down.
GCGTCATACTCACCTATGAACTGAATGAGTGGGGTACGGTGTACTACCAATACATTGAAAATTACCCAACATTTATCTGGTGTGTCTCGGCAAAAAGGCTCTGCACACCAAGCTGGCCACCGATACAATACCAGTGAAAGCATCAGTGTATGGCCTGACTGAGATTTTAAAAACTGGCGTACAGAATGCAGCATGTTAAACTGTATCAGAGCCATTTCTGTTACTAGTATCAGTACTGGAACCAGTGTTGTAGAGGTTCACACTTAAAAACAGCTCAAAGTTCAGTTCAGAGATTCAAATGATCCACTTCATGTTCATAATTTACATTTTAAAATTTTGACAGTCCTAAAAATGAACTAGTTGACAGTTTTTCATCTTTTTTTTCTTCTTTTTTTTTAAAGTTGATTTAATTTGAAATAGAGCTTCCTCCTACCAGGGACACTGGAGTCTACATAATGATGTTATACTAAATGGTGCACAATATTCATGTGTTTGTATTTATTTTATTTATAAATGTAAAAGTACTTTAAATTCAAAAATCTTAGAATAGTAACCCCGTCTTCTGCAAAAAAAAGAGACAGACTTTGCTTTGAATGCAGATGATGCCTGACATCTAAAAGAATTCAAACAACGTACAAAAAAATACTTAAGTACTATTATTACATGTTACAGCAGTAATTTGATTACTTTGAGGTGCATTTTTATTTAAGATACAGTGGTTTAATATGACCTATTCAATTATTCAACTGCCCTCAACCCTTCACCAAGGGGTCAGTGGTAAAACTCTGCCTTCTTGCAAAAGTTAATATTACAGTCTTGTCCTTACTGGTGAAAATATATCAGTTGTATTATTGATTAGTGATTTTTTTCATCATATTGTCAGAAATGTGTTTGTATAGATATGAATATAAGTGTTTCTCAGTGTTAACCAACTCCAGCCTGCAGTGTAGTTCATACACTTCACTGATAAACCACAGAACTATAGAGAAACATGAGGACCTGTGATCAAAGAAAGATTTTATATCACGTTGACACTTCTGTCCACATTAACACACACTCTCTCTCTTTCTGCTGCTCTCTTCCTTTAAATCAGCTGACAATGTGAGCCATTATGCCATTATGTCTCTCAGGAGTGAATGACGCTCGTGTTCACATTCATTAATTGCAAACAGATTCATTCAGTTTACCATTCACTAAAAATATGAGCATGCTCAATGAACGCCACTCTTTTAGCATGTTCATGCACAGCACTGTAAAAGAAAGAAAATTGTTAGCTGCAAAAGTTTTGTGATAAAACCACTGCACCTAATCCTTTTGCAAATTTAATATCTCAATTTCCCTCTATAGTTTATAGTGTAGTGTTTTAACCTACATTTATTTTACTTACTCCAAGGTTGAAACAATTGAATTCACTTTTGAAATTGTAATATATTTAGTTGCATTTCACCAACTGCACTAAAACCACCAGCACCAGTTTGCTCCCTGTATAATAACTGCCTTCCTTTGCTAACTTGTATTTGTGCCTTTTGCCCAGTACAGCCCAGAAGAACCAGTTCATGACACCCAATGGCTTCACCATGTACATGCTGTCTAAGGAGAACTGTGTATTTAACCCGGAGCATGCTCGAGTTTACCAAGACATGAAACGCCCGCTGGCACACTACTTCATCTCCTCCTCCCACAACACCTACCTCACTAAGGACCAGCTGACGGGGGACAGCAGCACAGAGCCATACATCCGGTAAGACTGAACAGAGACGCTGCTGAACTGAATTGTTTTCAGCATCAGATAAGGTTCAGTTATTTTCATCTTCACAGTTGATTTGGATCACTTACTAACACAGTCAGCAGTTGCAGGTGCAGCAGTGGATGTGACACATTGCACATTGAGGCAATTGTATGACTTGAAGAAGCAAAAGTAAATGAATTTTGGTTACCAGAACATCGTAGCTTGAAAGCCTTAGTTTACTCGGACTGGCCTTAAATAACTCTCCATGGCCTCAGCGTTTGATTTATAAAGAAACTAGAGCAGTGCCTGTTCAGGGGGCTGCCCATTCAGAATGTGTGCTGGTTCAAAGTGGACCAATTGCTTGAAGTGTTCCCTGGAGCTTTCTCAAGAACCACTCACCTGATTGCCTTCACACTCAATTCTGTGCTCCTTTATGTCCTTGGCAACATGCCCACAAAGTGTAAAGTTGATCAGATGTACAGTTCTCAAGATATACAGAGGACATTCATACACACATACATACTGGCACAGATTCCTTCCTTTATAGTTAGATGATGCTGCCACAGCGCCACCTATTTGCCAAATGGCGCCAAATTTGTCATGGTCACTCGGACGACCACCAAATGTGGTTGTTACATCTTTTACGTCATTTTTGTCTCGTTGCATCTTTTTCTTTTTGCTGTGTTTTTTACTTTGTTTTCCTCTTGTTACATCATTGGCAGTTTGTTCACATTTTTTACATCGTTGTCTTGTAACATCTTGTTATGTTGTTTTTGTATTGTTAAGTCTTGTTGGTCTCATTACACCTTTTACGCAAGTTTGGTCTTGTTATTTTACGTTTGTCTTGTTACACCTTTTACATCATTTTTGTCTTGTTGCGTCTTTTTTTTCTCCATCTGGCATTAAAACTACAGTAGCAAACCTGTTTCAAAAATGTAAGCAGCAGAGAGAACAGATATTTGTGTCAAAATGTAGGGAGCAAAAGTACAGATACATGAACTGGAGCACTGTAACAAAGCATGGTTGCTTAGTTACTTCTGATCTCTGATGAAATATCTAAAAACTTCAGCTGTTAAGCTTCAGATGTTAAGGACCAAATTTGGTGACTTACTCAAAATTTTAGGGCGAGACACAAAAATACAGGTATGGATAGATTACAGAAGAACAGACTTTCAAGAAAAAAAGAATTAACTTATGGTTCCAATTTTACAAACCAAAACATGAAGTTTGTTGTTATTGTGCCACCATCTGGCCAGACGAATGAACTGTTGTCAAGAAAATCTGAGGGCAAACAGGCAGAGATTCTTTCCTTTACAGTAATGAGATGCTTATGAATTATAACATGCAAGCTGCACCACACATGGAACCCAAACGTATTTCAAGGAGAGAGGAGAGTAAAGGAGGTGAGGAAGGATCTCCCAGGAGGAGCTGCAAGATGCTGTTATGCAGAAGGATGCCTGGACTACCTGGCCATTATCCAGATCTTAAAAAGGATGGATGGTAGACTATAAAGTGCCAGGTTTGTTTATAACTCACTGTATAATTCCATTTGCTGGACTACTAAACACTTAAATAGCAGCTATAGGGAAACTTTTTGCTCTCATCATCTGAACAAGCTGGAGAGGAGCAGCCAAACACACCATCAGCTCTGGTCACTGTGAGGCCAGAATGTTTCTTTACATTCAGACTTCATATCTTGCAAGACATGTAATCTGTAGACATTGTTGGGCAAGTTACTTAGGAAGTGTAATAAGTTACCTTTTACTAAGTAAGTGCATAACACTAATTATTACTTGGTATCAAGTTGGTGGCCTTGTTGCACTCCAGAGTTGCTGATCCAGCAATTATCTGTCCAGATGTCAGCTGTGGTGGAAACAAAGCTGACCTCTCTGAGTGTGCATACTTCCCTCTGGTAGAGCCAAACAAACTCAAAAAAATGACAATACTTCCACAAGTGAACAGTGTGCTTCTCTTCATCTCCATCATCCTCCATGCTTCGGTTAGCTTTTTGGCTAACAGCTGACGTGACCTGCCCTGACCTGCTGCACGTACACATAATCATAAGACAGCCTACCGAGCTGACGTGGAAGTGAAATGAAATAATGAAAAATATAGCAAGCTATAACGGGTGACAGTGCACCTGCACACACAAAAACACAGTATAACCGGTGATGGTGCACCTTTAAAGTGACAACATTATTCATGTCTGCACGTAGGCATTTTAAACAAAAAGAACACAAGTGTGTAGGTTGATTATTAAGTGAAATAAATAATAAAGAAGTCCTACAGTACTTACATCATGGGCACCCTCTCCATAATACATCCATGGGAACAACTCATGCTTGCTATTGCTTTCGGAAGCTTGGATTGTCCTTAAGTGACTCTTGCAGCTTTCTTGGCTGCTTCTGTCGTGACAAAAAAGCTCAGAAAAATAGGCCAGTAAGGTCTGGGCTTAGAGCCACAACACCCTAAAAACCTCAATAAAAAACCACTGTTATCACTTGTATATTTTCAAAGTTCAAAACCATCAAAAAGAAGAATCAGGCAAAGTCGGGAAAAATCACTGGAGGAGCAACAAAGTTCTGCCACACAAAGTTTATTGGTCTCTCTAGGTAGAAAAATCAACAAACTTGAGTCAAACCCAGGTTTAGACTGAAGAAAGAGGTGCAAAACACCTTGTTATATACTGTTTAGGAGGCTCTAGGCGCCTCCTCCCACTTTGAACATTTTGGCTCACAATGCATTACATGAAAAGAACACTGAACTGTTTAAATGACATCATAGCAGCTGGTCTGATATCTTATCTGCGTGGTCAGCACCAGGCACATCTCCAAGATCCCCAGCCTCACTAACATTGCCGGATGGCATCATGATCTTCCATAAAAGGGAATGTTGTCCTGGATGGAACAAGCCTGAGACACGAACTACGGCTGATAGAATAAGTCTCGTGCGCAAAGGATATGTGTCCCCCTTGATGGAATGAGTCTCGTGCCTAAAGGATAGCTGTTACCCTGGATAGAACAAGTCTGAGGCATGAACTACAGTTGATGGAATGAGTCTCGTGCCTAAAGGATAAATATTGCCCTGGATGGGATATCTGGTGCACAAAATATACCACTACACTTCTTTCTGTTTTTACTGCTGAAACCTGTTTTGTGTTTGTGCAGTACTGTGGTGCATGTCCATAACTGCAATAACCCATATGAGTCAATAAACTATATGCTTGCATATTTAAAACTTATTTTATGTTATTTTTAATGTTGTTTATTTGAAGAATGAAGCATGTGACACCCTGAAATAAGTGTTTTGAAGGAAGAAGCACTATAAATACCTACTGTGCAACTGAAAAGTGAAAAGCTGTGTTCACACAATGACAGGCTATTTGCTGATCTCTTGAAATGGTACTTATAAATCACATAATGATCAGGGCCTGACCGTGCGATGTAAATTATCTGGGGCTCATGCATGCAGGCCCTGATTGGCCCCAATGTAGCTGCATTACCTGCATATAGTAGTATGCAGGAACACAGAAAGTTATAAAGGTCACAGATCAGTTACAAGCTCTTAAATTACACCTTTTCAGTCATCTCTGTTTTAAAGATGCTTAACTATGATTTTTCTCTCAGAGCGCTGAACCAAGGCTGCCGCTGTGTGGAGCTGGACTGTTGGGACGGAGACAAAGGAGAGCCAGTCATCTACCATGGACACACACTCACTTCCAAAGTGCCCTTTGTCGAAGTCATTGAGACTATCAATGAATATGCTTTTAAAGTGAGTAATTAACAGCTGAAAAAAAACACAGTATTTTGTCTTGGTCTCCTTTGCAGAGATACAGATGCAGATGATTTCTACCCCTTCTTTTCCTTTTCTCACTGACTTTGCACCATCGTCCCCGTCTCCCAGGCGTCTCCGTACCCCCTGATCCTGTCCCTGGAGAACCACTGCTCCGTGGAGCAGCAGACCGTCATGGCCCGCCACCTGCGATCCATCCTGGGAGACAAGCTGCTCACTAAACCCCTGGATGATGTGGATCCACACAAGCTGCCTTCTCCTGAGGTATAGCAAGGAAACACTGTTCCATAACCAGATGAGAGCTCAGTCCACATAAGACTATCTATTGAGACTAATGGTGTCTTTAATTGAGGACAAACAGTAGATTAGGCCTGCATGTACTGGACCTACATTCAATTTTCTTACACAATGGCAAGATTATAAAACCTGATACGATTAAATGATTCGTGCAGACAGATATTTGGAGTGTGCATGCGACTTTTCAGAATGGAATGTGGATGAGGTTAAAAATAGCCACTGACTGGCTCTCAAAGTTTTCATTCTGACTCTCTCACAGTGCCCTGCAGGACTCAGTTATGTATTTGAGGCATTTATAAACACTTTCTTTGTCTTGTTGTCAGCTGGTGATCTGTTAGCAGTATGTGTGAAGAGAGCAGACTGTTACTTCAACTGTTCAAGATCAAGGCACATGCACAAACAGAAATATAAAGACACAAACAGCTGAAGCTGAGAAAGACATAAAAAAAAAAAAAAAAACTACTAAAAATGAATTAGAATCTGAACTGTAGATGATAAGATCAGCAGTTACAGGGTTTGGAAGTATGTCACGACTTTACATCTGTGACTGTTTGTGTTAGAAGAGAAATCTGGGACCATTTGCTCTTCTGTGTCCCACTTACTCTGCATTCTGTGTGCACTCATGATCTGTGCCACAGTGGTCACTTGTCTCCCTTGAGGCTCCTTCATAGTACAGTAGTATTACCTCTTTCATGTATGAGCCTGTAGTGTCATTAAACAACGCGCTTTAATGTGATTATAAGCACGACAGTGATGCAGTCAAGCTCATCTACGACTGTAATATTGCAATTATACAGCAGGATCCAGACAATCTGACAGACAGAATCAAGATTTATTCATATTGGGGCAATTTTCTCTCACATCAGTAGAGCCCTTAGTAACACCCTAGCAACAGAGATGATATCTAGTCCCTGTTGAGTCAGCAGCCAACCTGAGCTAACACTGACGTTTTCTAGAGGTCGTGAGATTTCCCAAACTGAATAAATACCACACATATAAACACTACACTGCTTTGTTAGCTCAGCCTGCTGTTACTGAGATATCGGCTGAAAATAATTAATTTTACATGGACAGATTCAGTTCATACATCCACAAACTTCACATGTAAAGCTAGTTCACAGACTCACCAGGACACAGCTGTGAAACATTTCCAGTAACTTCAGAGCGTTGTAAAGTCCAAAATTAAAATGTACAGAAAAAAGATAGATTTTCTAAATTTCCATACCCACACAGCAATCTGCAGCAATCTAACAGCACCACAAATTATATTCATTAAAGAAATTGTATTTAATTATTAATAATTATTAATAAAAAATATTATAATAATTACTATATTATTTAATTATTAATGTTACTTAAACAGCTACAGGAAATAGTGTAAAGGGAGCTCAGAGTCTGTTACAGGCCCACTATGGTTCGTGACTTAATTTCATGAATGAGTCTTTCTTCTAGTCCAGGAGTTTGCAACCTGCGGCTCCAGACCCACATGTGGCTCTTTTACCCCTCTGCAGTAGCTCTCTGTGACTATGCCAGAAAAATTAAATGGAAATAAATAACAGTTCTTATTCATTATTATATGCAACCATCACAACGGGTGTATGATTTTTTTTCTTTCCTCTGGCTTAATAGGACCCTGTTTGACTGTTTTATCCCATTTATATAATAATTACTACGTATTACTATATGTCGAGTTTAAGATAGCTGAACATGCCAGTGTTTAAAATCACTTTATGGAAATCAATATAAAAAGCCATGGTGGAGAAAAAGTCATTGGATCCTTTACTCAGACAAAAAATACAAAAAATTTACAAAATAAATGCATTTCAAATTTTTACCTAAAACACCAAAAGCAACTTTACTCAATGCAAACTGGCCCCTTTCAGAGTATTTTATTGTTTATTAGGGATGCATGATACAGCTATTTGTCAGTTGATACAATAACCAATCATTTCTTTTTCATTACATTTCTCATTGCAGACACCAATAAGATAAATGATGAATTCTCATTTTTGTACTTAAAAGAAAAAAGTTCATATAATTTGTAGTTTATGCACAGTTCAGGGTAAAAAAAAAAAGGCTCAGATGTAGTGAGACAAGTTGAATTATTTCAAATAAATACTATAAATTCTGAGTGTAATTAACTTGAATAGATAAAACTTTAAAATTTACATTGAGTGATGAGGAAAGATTAGCTTCTTCCACTAAATTCCTGTATATTTTTTTACAGTGTAGATGGAGTGAAACTGTACATGCTCTCAGTAGTTTTTTCACACATTTCATACTGTATCACAAACTGGAAAAACAACTCTGTAGACACTGAGAGCACTGGACACGAAGCCATCACGTTACAATCACTGTAACATGATTTACAGGTACAATCTCCTGACCTCTGACAGCTCTGTGTGTCCTGCTGATGTTCCTCCCTATTAAAAGAGTCCATATCACTGTGCACAGATAATGAGAGGACAACTAGGAAGACCAGCAGAGGTGACTGTGCGATACAGAACAGATCTACTGAGTTTGGAACATCAGTCTTCTCTGTTAGAGCAACACACTTGTGCACTCTCTGTGGTACCAGAGAGCGCTGCTGTTCATTTTCTCAACATGATGTTTTTCTCTGTTTTGTGCTCCTCTATCAGATAAATAAATAAATCAATAAACTGTTTTATCATTATCTAACCACTGTCGTGCATTATTATATTATTAACACTGATGATAAAAGTAGTAATAATAGAAGAAGTATTACAATGTTTTCTTAAAGCTGTTATAAAGAACTTTCAAATTTTGTTGATTTTGGAGCCCCCTGTGGATAAAAGCGGTAGTGTTTCCTCTATAATAATCACAAAATATAAAGTAAAAAACAAATTAATATGAATAAAAATCTCCTCACGCTTCATTTGAACTGGCTAATGTACCAGTCAATGTAACTTTTGCCTGGGAAAATGGAAACGTAGTTCACTCGTATCACCACCCCTGAAATCTGATGGGCCACCCCAAGAGCCATCCCATTATCCTCAAGTATGATTAGTCATCTGTCCAGTTAGAGGCGGGACTTTAGTTTAAACCAACAAGCTAGGTCTTATGGTAAATGCTTTGAGAGTCAGGAAATCTGTGGTGCAGATACCTCGAAAGTGCTTGAAAAGTACTTGAATTTTACTCTTAAAAAACTGTACGAACACTGATTTTGGGGTTACTACTGCAAAAATGCAGTACTTGTGGATTAGGGGTACTAGGGTTTGTTAAAGTGCAATGTACTTAATTACTGTCTACCCCTGGAAGGCTTGTGATATTAGTAAGAGAAATATTCTTAATACTGTAGTAGTGGTAGTAGCAGTATTTTTGTAGTACTGGTGGAGATCATAAAGTAGCAGTCATTGGAAGCTGAGCTGCATAACAAGTTGTTAATATAATGTGTTTGTCGTGTGCAGGATCTGAAGCATAAAATCCTGGTGAAGGGGAAGAAGGAGCACGTGTTGGGGGAGTGCTCGTCCAGCTCCTCAGACCTCAGCTCCTCAGACGAGGAGGCCTGCCGCTGCGAAGCCAAACCCAGGAAGAAGAAGGAAGACAAGAAGGTGGGTTCGACACCACCAGCTCACCTTTATCCTACCAACTGTGGCTCTCACTGAAAAATTTAAAAAACACGATTTGTGTCTGTGTTTGCAGTCTCAGCCAGGTGTGTCTAAGCTGAGTCGGGAGCTGTCAGACCTGGTGGTGTACACCCAGAGTGTTCCCTTTAAAGGCTTTGAACAAGCAGCCAGAAACCCAGAGACCGACATGTCCTCCTTCTCTGAGAGCGAAGCGCTCAGACACATCAAGGACTCAGGTATGATGTGTACACGTGACTGAACGTACCTCCTCAAAGTGAAGGGAGATAGTTTGCCTACAACTGCAAGAAATGGAAATACAGTATGTCCTTCTGTAAGGTTCCATACTAGGTTCTCTCTTATTTCTTATATACAACAATGATTTTTCATTTAATATAAAAAGAAGTGCTTTTTATTTTATATGCCAATGAAACAAATATTTTTCTGACTGATAAGGATGAACATAGCTAACCCCTAAATTCTTGATAGGACAGATATCTGGTTCAATAAATTGTCCCTTAATGTAAAACAAAGTGCCTATATGATCTTCATATATGAAGTCATTGAGAAAAAAAATTAGAAAAAAACATTGTTATGTTAGTATTGTTTGTGGAATTTGTATTCTGTCCTTTTATTAGCCATCTTTAATTTTAATTTTAGGTGGATTTCTTGTTTTTTTTTTCATCTCACAGCGTGTGCATTTTTTATGTTATTGTTATTTCTTCTCATTTGTTTTATTATATGTATATAGATAAAGAACTTAAGAACCAAAGTAACTGAATAATAATCTATGCACACATAAGCACTCATAAATATTCACTCATCGTTCACGATACTCATGACATTTTTGTCAAGGATGTATTATAATTCAAATAGTTGTAACATACTATAACCCTTTTATAATACATTATAATCACAGTTATAATGTAATATAAAATTATTCGAATACTTTACAACTATTTTTTTGGGGAAACATTTCATAATTGAAATGTAAATGTCCATCATTCAGTTGATCGGCATCAAAAATTTCTCTTATTTCTATGAAGCCCCGTTTTGTGTTTAGTTCTTGCACTTTTTTAAGTTTAAAGCCAATGATAACCACTTAATGACTTATCTGTGCCTCAGGAATGTCATTACTTTACTTAAAGAACCCAATGACCACTGACAGTAACTTGTAATCACATTATAATTCATTATAACAGTGATGAAAATGTGTTGGAAAATGGTTTTAATGTATTACAACTATGACAATTATGCTACACCATGACTCCTGCCAAACAGAAGTCAGTGAGTGACCAGCAGTTATGAAGTATTATGTAACCTGACCTTATAACCATGGTAAAATGCTTTATAATGTGCTATGATTATTGTTATAAAGCATTATTATATATGTATGTGGGTGTTTATAACTACAGTTACACTACAATGTAAGTATGCTTATAATGCCTTATAGACATGGTGGTCATAGAGAGTGTTACTAAATGAAGATTTTGTTGGACACAGACAGTTACCTACTGATTGTATTTGTTCAGGCAGCAGAGGGACAAAAACAGAATGACTCTTTCTTCGGTGCTCCATTGGACTAATTGGACTTTTCTTGTCCTTCCCCTCCAGGGATCCATTTTGTGCGTCACAACAGCCACCAGCTCAGCAGGATCTACCCCTCAGGCCAGCGCCTCCAGTCCTCCAACTACAACCCTCAGGAGATGTGGAACGGAGGCTGTCAGATCGGTGAGAGCTTATTCTGAAGCAGAGGTCCTCCTGCTGTACCGTCCTCTCCTTGGTCTAATTTGGTCCCCAGTGGTCGCGTCAAAACAACATTGCTGTAGACAGAAATGTATGTTGCTAACTCAGTTGTGTTCTCTCCAGTGGCTTTGAATTTCCAGACCCCTGGCGAGCAGATGGACCTGAACCGTGGCAGGTTCTTGCAGAACGGTCAGTGTGGGTACGCCCTGAAGCCTTCCTTCATGTGCCATCCTGACATCGCGTTTAACCCTGAGAACGTTGGTGGAGGTCCGGGCCACAAACCCGTCCTGCTCACTGTGAAGGTAAGATGACCCTACAGCTGCCCTGAATCAACAGCGAGAAGGAAAAAGGTGAAACTGCAGGTTTCAAAAGTATTTTCCCCATTGTCAATTTGTATTGGAAATACAATGATAATCTTCAGTATCATAGGAATTATTTATTCTTATTGTTGTTCCAGGTTATTTCAGCTCAACAGCTGCCTAAACCAGAGTGGGACAAGCCCAGCTCCATCGTGGACCCTCAGGTGTGGGTGGAGGTACATGGTGTTCCCATAGACAACAATAAGAAGAAAACTCATCATGTTGACAACAATGGTAAATATATCCACATAATAATGAACACTCTGTGTTATTGCTGTAAAGAGAGTAGGCATACATGAAAGCTCAAAACAATGGATACAAATAATGGATAGATGGCTGAAACAGGGCTGTGGATCTTTTAGAAATTTTTAAAACCAATACAGGTACTTCTATACCAGTTACTGAATAATAATTTTAATATACCAATTTTATAAAATACATGTTAAAATCCACCTCCAGTCATTCTTGAAACAACAGAATACTCTGCAAGAAGTAATAAATTGTGTTTATGTTTTTTTTGCAAACTAAGTTCAAATACTTTGTTAAAATAGTTTACATTTAACTATACCTTGCCTCATTTAGCATTCAAAGATTCATGCAAATAGTCCCCACCCTCTCCACACACCACACCCCCAACCCCTACGACTAAGTAGCTGCGCCTGGCTTCTCTTCTGATTTGCTAGTAAATCGCAGTAACTGGCTATATCCGTCTTCTCCTGTGGGCTGGGATAATTATATATGTAGCTCCACCCCCTGATTAACAGGATTGGTTCCTCAGGGTTGCCCTTGCTTATGATAACATAAGCTATTACTGTCATTATTACAACAACTTGACTTTAACCAAGACAACATGACCTGTCATTGTCTTTGTTGTGACCACTGAACATTAACCAATAGAACTTGACATTAAACAAAACAGTAATGTCTTTGTTATGAGAACTTGACATTAACCAAGACAGCTTGATGTAAACTAAGACAAAGGGTTTGTTATGATAGCTTGACATTAGCCAAGGCAACATAACCTGTAATAAACTTGCCATAGCAATTCTAATTATTAGTCTTAAAGAAAGTGTAAAGCTTTATGTTTTAACATTAAATTCATTTGTGGTTTTGACGTTGGCTGTCATGAAACCATTAGAATTATGTCATGAATATTTTTCTTGCCCACAACTACGGTGACACATCTTGTACTTGTCATAAAGATGTAATTAAGTATTATTACTGTCAAAAGCTTTTATCTCAGCATCATGAATAATTCCCTTGATATCAACTAAAGAGGCATGAAAGATGACACTTAATTGCAAATGTCATAAACATTCATAAAGATCCCTTCATGTTCATGACATGTGCCTGCCATGGTTATGACAGTGTCGTGTCAGTCTTGTAGTGTTAAATTACAGCCAGACAAAAATGGTTGTGAACCACATAAACATGAAAATGAGCTCACACAAAGTTCATCAGGTGAAATTGCGCAGATTAGTGTGAATAAGTCTGTTAGTGAAGATTCTCTCTTTTTTTCAGGCTTTAACCCACGGTGGGACTGCACCTTTAACTTTACCGTCCATGTCCCTGAACTGGCTCTGGTTCGCTTCATGGTGGAGGACCATGACTACACTTCCAGCAATGACTTCCTGGGACAGTTCACCCTGCCCTTCAACAGTCTGCGTACAGGTGTGTGTGTGTGGGACAGTGGAGTTGGGTTATGATGGGGGCTGTGACGTAGATCTGCCCTCCTGACCTGCTTTCCTTTATCTCTGCAGGTTACCGTCATGTCCGGCTGCTTAAGCTGGACGGCTCCAGCCTTTCACCTTCCTCGCTCTTCATCCATGTTAAGATCACCCCGTGTCAGGGCAGCCCGTCGAAATCGTCAGCTAAATCACCGGCCATGTCACCAGCTAAGTCTTCATCCAAGAGACCCTAATCCCACCTCTGCTCCAGAGCAACATGATACATGGATGCCACCATGGGAAGATCCCAGGACATATCTGCCTTGATCCAATGATCTGGGCCCTAATTCATAAATCTTAAAGGTTCTAACTTTGTAAACCATGCAAATGTTGCAGCTATATCCCCAATCTGACTATGTTTTATGGAATAAGAGGAGGTAAAACTGACCAGTATTGCAATTTTATGAAGAAGATAGAAAACAAAAGCACTGGCCTGTGAGGCTTACAACTAGTGAGTGTTGTGATTAACCCCCTGATCTTCCTAAGGGTGTCAAAACAAACAAAACAGATACAATCAGGAAGGTAAATATTGTCATATTTATATTATATATAATATTGTCACATCAAATGTCAGTTTCAGCTGTGGTTGGTAGCTTTACCTCAAAAAAGATCTAGCAGTCACTGTGACTGGTGGATACCTGAAGCTAGAACTTAATGACAACCCACTGAACCAGCATGCAGAGGTCTACATACAGTACATTAATCTACGAGGCCATGACCAAAGTTTGGTGCTAGACTTTAAACTTCTGAAGGAAAGACTTTTTAACTTATTGTCGTGTCTATTTTATTTGAATAGTCTAGAAATGTTGGCTGGTATGTGAGTCAAACTTTACTTAGGTTAGGGTAGAAAGCCTAACCTGACACTCCTGATGGTTCGTTAACACAGAACCATCTGGGAAGTAGTCCTTAGAAACTGTTTGGAAAAGGGCAGGCACTTTAAAAAAAACACTTGGCAGGTGATTGGATGAACTACCTGTCTATCATGTCTAACACGGGCATACTTCAACCAATCAGATCAACGTTTCCATGGACACTTCTCGCTGTCACAACTAAAACCATGCTGGTAGCTGCCCGTAGTCCCTCCTAGGATGCTGATTGGCTGCACTAGTTCTGGTGCTAACACAAACAAATAACTTGAAGCCTGGCAAGATGGATTCTTGCAAATCCAACTGCCTTGCAGGGTTACAGAAAGCCTACATCTCAAGTAATGACTTTATAAATAGTATGCAATGGAGTCATCATCCATAAAGTCATCATTTATACACAATTCTCTGATGTACTATCTATAGTACTTTGAAAGTACTAGCGGTTGCTGTAGTCATTCCTGCTGTCCATACTGGCCTTGAAGTGATCCACATTGGTATTTTTTTTGCATTTTGGCACCCCTACAGTTCCAGAGTGTAATTCAATTCACTGCCTTGCTTAGCCAAATCAAGTAAGTTGGTTTATTTTGCTCTGTCAACAAATCGACATCTGCTTACCAAGGAGTAGCCTACTAACGAACTACAATCTAAAAATGCTGCACCTTTGGAAGACATCAGTTTGATTTGTTGAACTTGTAATCAGTCCCTCCAGGAAAAGGCAGCTTTTCTAAAAAATTGTAACGCGTGTTGCAACGTTTTTAGGCATATTTTTGATGATTCACAGGGAGTGGTTGAATGTGCATGAACTGGTGCACAACACCGCAACTTCTTGAAAGACTGTGTATTGCGAAAGCCTCATGTTAGCTTTCACTAGCATTCTTACAGTGGGGTCACATTAGGAAGTATCTGTTCAATGCCAGTAAGGACAGGAGGAATAGTTACAGCAACTAATGAACATACATATGGCATGTAAGAATTATGTGATAAATATTCTAAGTTCAAGGATCAATTTTAAGCTTTTTCTAGTACTTTTTTTTTAAAGTATCTTTGGGGCATTTTTGCCTTATTTATACAGGACAGATGAAGACAGGAGAGCAGGGAGAGATAAGAGGGATGACACACAATAAAAGGTGACAGGCTGGAATTGAACCAGTTCTGCTGCAGAGGACTAACAGCCTCAGTATATATGGGGACACACTCTACCCCTACTAAAACTTGTTACCACATTATACTCAGTAAGTTTACATGCACCTGAGAAACGAGGTTACAGAGCTAATCTGAGAAGACATTCATGTTTTACTGTAAATCTGTGTGTACCTGCAGCAAGTCAGATTTCTCCCCAACTCCACCAAAAATATATAGCAAAAGCCATATGGAGTTTTTTAAAAGTTGTTATTGTCGATCTCCATGTCGGTGAAAAGTTTTTCTTTCTGCCTGTCTGGCATGTGCTGTACAGATGAAGGGCCTGCTGGCTGTTCAGTCCAGGGTTGGGTAGTAATGGATTACATGCAATTGGGATCACGTAATAAAATGACAAAATTATTACATATAATTTACATTTCATGATAACCAGTCCTCTATTAACTCATGAAAAGTGGGTCTGACATACAGGACATGTGCTCCAGTGGCAGACCTGAAAATGTAATGCTGAAAGAATTACATTGCTAATTACAAAAATTGCTGTGTAATTCTTATTCAGTAACTGACTACATGTCAAAGTAATCTGACCCGGCCCTGGTTAAATCCCATCCCAGTACTTCTATAATGTAGCTGAGTGTATCATGTTAAATGGAAAAGAAATATTTGCATTTTAGCTCAAAATAATTTCAATCTTTTGTTCTTTCTTTTTATCAGTAAATGACTGAGACCAAACTATATCATTAAGTAGATGTAAGTAGAGTTTTTATATTAGAAAAACAGTTATGCAATAGCAAAATGATGATGTGCACTAGATAAATCTACTGCCTTACTGTTATGAGCTTATTAGATGAGATATGCATGGATTTGCTTCATAGCTGCAATGACTTTTATTTCTTTTATTTGTTCTGTGTTTGGATGTGTGCTGTGCAGGGAGGGTCAGCTCCATGACTGTGACATGAAGGCTTTATTACTGTCAGTGTTTGAACTAATTATAAGACACATTGTTATGTTAGACATCACCCTGTTTACTGTCATCTACTGTAGGTTGTCATGTTGAAGAAAATGTTTTTTATACAGTTTTGTTTTTATAGAGGGACGTTTGTTTTGTAAGTGTTTTGCAGGTGTTGGTTTTAGGACTTTCATGTTTATGTTGATTTACATGACAGGAAGAACTATGAATATTACATGTCGATAATCTCACTGAGAATCTTGTGACTTGAAGGGACTTTAAGGAAGATGCTATTAGCACCTGGTGGTGTAAACAGCCAACTGTGCATTTTACACCTGGGGTGCAAATAGTTACCTAGGGATGTAAATAGCCAACAGTGATATTTGCACCTGGGGTGTAAATAGCCACCCAGAAGTGTAAATAACCAACAGTGATATTCACATCCAGTGTGTAAGCAGCCAACAGTTATATTTATAGTTATAAGTAGTCAATCGGGAGTGTAAATAGCCAGTAGTGATATTCGCACCCAGGGTCCAAATAGCCAACAGTGTTATTTGCACCTAGGCTATGAATAGCCAGCTGAGGGTGTAAATACCCAAAACTGCTATTTGCACTGGGGCCTAGGTATCCAACAGTGATATTTGCACCCAGGGTGTGAATAGCCAACAGTGTTTTTTGCACCTGGGGTGTAAATACACAATGTGGCTATTTAATATTTAGAGACAAACCATGACTATTTCTTAACCCAAACCAGTTAGTTTAGTTTTGTTGCCTAAACTTGACCACACTATGACTGAAAACTGAAAATAATCACAAAAAAGCCTCATAATTAAAAGTCAACACTAACTTCAAATTTCACACAGGAGTTAGAGCCTGATCTCACAGTTCAGGACTCAGATCTGGTCTCCTGGGGGAAAGTCCTGTGTTTAACCCCTCCATCCACCACCACCTCCTCTCTACAGAGACTTTGTCCCTCAACTGCAATGTGACTGTTCTCACCTGGGTGCAAACAGACACTCTGAATTTTTAATCAGGGATGGTTGCTGGTAAGATGAAGGGATAGCCTGTTTGAGATCAGTATTAGCTGTCAATGAAACAATCAAACACCTTCAGTTTGGTATCATGAGAAGACTGTTAATCATGAGAAGACTGTCTGTCAGATGAATCATTGGTGCAAAATTTCCAAGTTTTGAAGCCAGTGCCAACACTTAAAAATCTCAAACAAATTTCAGCCCTGTTTCAGACAATATTGCACTTGTATCAGGACCTTTAATTGTTAGAACTGCAGATATGATTAGAAGAAAAAGAAGGTGTGTTTTTTACTGTAGTAATGAAAACAAAAACTGTAACTGTACAATTCAAATCATTGACATTATTGTTGTTTATTTATTGTGTCTGAAGTATTATACTGTTTGCTTTTGTGCTGCACTAGCTGTATTGTAATTTATTTAAACAGGTAACACAGTAGAATAGAATGGAAAATGCAATAAAACACTCTGAAAATTAATTTAGTAACTGAAGTCCAGCTTTTAACCAAACTGTCAACTGACGCATCCAGATGTTTTGTTTTTTTACAGTGAAAGAATAAATAAAAGCGTAACTTCATCTCCTATGATCGTCATCATATCTCTGTACTGAATTTGCAGGTCAGTTTAGTTTTTATGTGACTTAAAAGCAAAATTGTCTTTTAGGTATCACTGACTCAACCATCATATCAACAGACTGCACTGATTAATGTCCATCGAATGTTCTTTTTATGAGCTACTCTGTTTATATGAACATGTTTATCTTTATTCTTTTCCATCCAATCATGAACCCTCTTTAGCAGGAAAATATGAAAGCTCTGGCTCGTATTTTCCAGTCAAATCCTTTAAAAAAAACAAAAACTCGAATGAGTCAGTATTGCTGAGTCAAGAGGAAATGGACAGGAACTGCAGCTTTTTGATTATGATGTGGTCCCACTAATAATCAGGGGATTTAGTGCAGGGCAGATCAGTGACCACCAGGGGGAGCCACACTCCATATGCTGCTATATGATAAAGGTAATGGTCGACCTTATTGTGATATGTACAACCATACAGAGTACAGTTACACTCTCAGAATTGAACCCATCCTAGTATTGGCAGCAGGCCAGCATCCTGTCTAAGAGATAGTTCAGCCAAAAATGAAAATTCAGTCATCATCTACTAACCCTCGTGCTGATTGAAGGTGGGGTTTATTTCATTAGTCCACAAAACACTGCTGGAGTTTCACAGGAAAACAGCATTGCAGAATCTCCCAAACAATGGAAGTGAATGGTGACCAGTTTTCAAATGGAAAAGTGAAGATTCAGGCTAAAAACATGGTGTAAATGACATCTTTCAAGTCAACTTGTCCTTTTTTTATATTTGAAAACTGGTCACCATTCACTTTGTTTGGGAGATTATGTAAAACTGTTTTCCTGTGTTTGTGGACCAAAACTAAACCTGACCTTCAGTCAGTATGGGGGTGAGTGGATAATGACTGAATTTTCATTTTTGGATGAACTATCCCTTTAAAAAAAGCAGCTCTCCATACGCTCTACAATATGATACACTATACTTTTCACAAGTGTGGTAACAAAACTAATCTTGACCTCAATAACTGGGTCGTGGTTGATGCAACACTTGCAACATGTTCCATGATAATGCCATCACTATCAACCCAGTGACAACCAATATGTATAAAAGAAAGTGCACATATAATCAAATGCATAAATGCCCATAAAAGAGATTTGTTCACTTAGTGACCACTGGACACAAGAAGACAAAGACTAGAACATCTGTGAGTAAAAACTTTGATAAAACACGAAACATATGAGGTACGGCTGAAACCATTAGCTGATTAATCATTAAGTTGATTAGAAAATTAACTGTTATTATGACTATTTTGATAATTGTTTAATTAATTTTTCATGTATTTCATGTTTTCAGCTTGACAGATGTGAGGATTTGCTGTTTTCATTTGAATGATTGTAATAATTGTAATGTATCCATAATACTATGGAGTTTTGGACTGTTGGTTGGATAAAACAAACATTGTGGAGGTGTCACTTTGAGCTCTGACTCATTGTGATGACATTTCTAAAATCCTGCATTTACATTAATGCATGAGTCATAATCATCTAATGATATCATATATATAAGGGATAATGTACAGTGAGCAGGTGATTATTGTGAAATAAACCCTGACAGGGTGATGCAGATCTTGAGTCATCCTGAAGGGGTTTGTTTCACAATAATGACCTGCTCACTGTACATTATCCTGCTTATTACATGATCACTTACCAAAATGTATCAATATATTGACACAAAATATTGATTTTAAAAATAGCAACAGTCTGTTCTTCATACTTAGCAATGGTCTGTTATAAATAAATAATAGACCTTACAATACTACAATTGACCAATCAGAAACGAGCTGAGTAAGAGTAATTGTAATCAAATATAAGTAATCAAGTAAGCCCTTTAATAAAATAGTAGTCACAGGTGACATTTTACTGCATTGAATACAGTTACAGCCAAAAATATTAACAAAAGTAAAATAGCAGTTTGCTAACTTCACAGTGGGTGACACTGATGGAGAAAGAGGTGGTGTTATGTGCATGTGCAAAGCAGCATTTTTAACAGGCTCAGTAAGCAGGTCTGGATGCCAAACAGTCACCCCACAAACAGCCAAATAAAATGTTTCTACCTGCACATATAAAGAGACACAAATATGAAGAAAAAACATACATGAAACATAACAGGCCTGCATGTATACAGATAAACCTTTAAGATGCCCCCAGACATAAGTTTGTTATTGTTTTTTGTTCTTTCACTGCCTTTTAAAGATGTGACTAGAGAAGTAAGTAGGCTGTGAGTGCTGCTGAGTCAGAACACTGTTTGGTACGAGCCAAACCATTCTTCAGTCAGAGAAAAAAAACACAAAGCAGTTTCAACTAACCTCGTCTGGATTTTGTTTGGTTAAATCAGTGACGGAAGAAGTACTGACATATGTAACTTATTTTGTGCATTGCTCAAGTACAAAGTAGCAAAACAGCACTGAAAAAAAAAATTCCGTTTCAAGTCCAATTCCTGCATTCAAAATCTTACTTAAAGGGACAGTTCACCCCAAAATCAAAAATACATATTTCCCCCTGGCCTGTAGGGTGTGACTTGCAGAGTTTTGGTGACATCGGCTGTAGAAACGTCTGCCTTTTCTCCAGTGTAATGGAACTAAATGACAGTAGTCAGTGGTGCTCAAAGACCCAAAACGCCAGTGTCTCTTTCCAAAAATCATGGCCTGGTTACTCATGATAATAACAGACCTTTTTGTGAGCAGTTTCATGTAGGTACTACTTTCTTTCCATTAAAAAGAAAGCAATCTGATTGGCCACCCCAAGTACCATCCCATTATCCTCATGTATGATTGGTTATCTGTCCAGTGAGAGGTGGGACCTTATGTTAAACTAACTGATGAGTATTTTTAAATGTGGATTGTTTTCTTTTGTATGTAGCCTACTTTTTATATTTTCAAGGTTAATTTAGCCTACCTAATAAATTAATAAATTATTTAAATAATAACTCAAAAAAAAACAAAAAAAACAGATCTACCATGGAGGTACAATTTCCTTTTGTGGACTTAAAGAATAAAGCATTGATGAGTAGTTAGGATTATTTAGCTTTGAAATACAAATTGAAAACACAGGGGTAAATTACAATATATTATGTAAAAATATAAAAGACTTAGATAAATAATTTTTTTTATTAGCTTTTTTCTTTGTAGAAAAAGAAAGAAGCTGTACACATTGTTCAAAGTCCTTCAAGAAAACAAAACAAAACAAAAAGTTTTCTATTTGTTAATTTACTTTTGTGAATGAAAGTTTTTGCCAATAGTATTAATAGATTTGCTGGCCAGTTCAATCCCTACCAGCAGGATAAATTTGGGTGGGGAAAGTGAAAGGCAGCACTTGGCCCTCTCTTGTTACCACTGACATTGTGAATGTGTAACTGTGTGAATGTGATCAGGACGTTCCAGCAGTGTACCTACCCTGACTAAATAAAGGTAAAAAAGAAAAAAAGTTAGGAATAAAATATTTGTCACTTTATGGGGTGTTTAAAGAAACCAAACACAACATTTTCCCATAATAACACCCGTATAAGTGAAAGCTGCATATAGACTATATAGTCTGAGTGTAAAGTTTGTTCATTTTCAATATTTTGGGATTTCTAATTCTTTCATATTTTTATTCTATCTGTATTTTATTTGCATTCTATTTATCTCTGCTTTTTCTGCCTGTACTTTTTTGAGCTGTAACATGTGAATTTCCCATGTGGGATCAATAAAGTTGATCTTATCTTATCTTATCTTATCTTTTGTATGAAATTGTATGGAAATTGTATGCATATAAAAATTCTCTGTAAGAGAACAAAAGCTCCTGCCTAGTGAACAGCAGAATCTGATCCTGAACCCATCTTTCAGAAGAGTGATTTGTTCTTAAAGGGATAGTTCACCCAAAAAGTCAACTTGGCATATTGGGGCTTTAGGAGACTTGGTTTACTCCAGACCATCAGCATGAGGGTGAGTAGATAAGGTGAAGTATCCCTTTAAATTCAATGTCTCTATAATTATGTGGTGAAAAGTTGTGCTCATGTATCACAGACCAGGCTAGAAGTACCTGCTAATAGATTTCACATACTGGGAGATTGGTTAAATTATCATTACAACTTAAAATAAAGCTTGGGTCACCAAAACGAGAGGAAAATGTAAAATAAATAAAATTCCAGAGTGAAATGTATATATATGTTTTTTTTTAGAAAATGCAACTGAGGTGTTTGAACAGAGCTGCCAGCAGGTGTCACCATCACACTAACTTTCAAACCGCTGGATAGGAGGAAGCTGCTGCACAGTGAGAGCTCCACCCTGCATGTCCAGGCTTTAACTTGACTTGCTCCTTCCTCCCCCTTCCTCCTCCAGCCCACAGACCGCTGAGCTGCTCCGTTAGGATTTACATGGACTATAAAACCAGAGAGGAGCTGATTTGGATCAACAATGATTCATATGGCTCACTTTATCTCCATTCAGTGAATTACAGGAGCTGAGGCAGCAGACTGATGCGTCACGTGACGTCTTACCACCAATCACACCCTCACAACAAACTCCGTTGCCACACCACCAGGAAGTAAAAAGCACCTGACATGTCAAAATCAACACATCCATACCACTCATTTCGCAGCCACTCAGCCTTTAGATATTTTACTGGTTTTCTGTATCATTTGTTTTGTTCCTGCCTCTCTGCTGTCAGTGGTACAGTCAGTGTTTAAATTAGAGGTGTAAACCGTGTTCAACTCAATGGCCAGTTCAATTCCAGCTGTGACCGAGCTTGTGGCGGAGGCTCGCCGTGTGTACGGGCAGATGTTCGGGGAAGAAGCTCCTCGGCTGGCGGTGTGTGCACCGGGGAGAGTCAACCTGATAGGAGAGCACACTGACTACAACCAGGGATTTGTTCTTCCAATGGTAACTTAATCACTTCACTCTCTGGCAGACAGCCTGCCAGTGTGAAACGTTATTGTTTGTCCCACCAAATGTCGTTCAAAAATCTGCCACTTTTATGTTCCCCTGCTTGTTGGCGGACATGTTTTTAATGACATGACTGTGGGTCTATACAGACAAATGTATAATGAGTCTCTGTACTGTTCGGCATGCATTCAGTGCACCCAGCAACTATTAGTTAGGCAAAAATGCAATAGCCCATTTCTGCCAATGTGATGAAACAAAGATCCTCTAAGTCATTATCATGCAATAATGACTTTAATTTTCAAAATGATGAGAAACCTTAAAAATGACAAAATCTCAAACTAATGACTTGATATCTCAAAATAATGAGAAACTTCCGTCCTCCACAGTCTCACAAAATGATGGCTCAGTTCTTCAAAATCTTCAAAATAATAAGAAACATTTTCAGAATAATGTCTTGGTCATTATTATGAGAAAGTGTCTCATTATAATGACTTACAGGATTTTTTTCTTTTCATCACATTGGTGGAAATAAATTTCCATAGTGGGTCACTGGCGTGTCGAATAGACTGAAGTGCAGAACAGAAGGACTGGCACATCACACGGACTGTTCCTTATACCCATAATAATAATAAAACGTTACACTTCCTGTTTTTTTAAACGGACTTTGGTGAGATATTTCCTCTCTGACACCGAGGAAAAGATAATCACCCAGCTGACTGGGTGTGTTTGTGTTTGCTGAGCCAGGCGCTGCCTCTGGTGACTGTGGTGGTAGGGAGTCAAACCTCTGGCCGGGACGTTACCGTGGTAACAGCAACTAAGGATGCTGACGAGCCTCGGAGGGTGGACTTCAGCCTGCCCAGTGATGGATCACCGCTGTCGCCGGGGTTACCCAGCTGGGCAAACTATGTGAAGGGTGTCATACAGCATTACAGGGGTAAACACATGGGTACACTGTACACAGCTGTCAAAACACTACCTGACAGGTATTTTAATTTAACATCATAGTTTAAAAAAAAAAAAGTGATGTTTATTTTTAATCCTGTCCTGCCACAGTGAATGAGAACAGATGTAAAACAGAAGCTTGTTGATCTCACAGATGTTCTATCATCCCACCTTGTTTGGACACCACAGGAGATTTATTGACTGTGTACTCTCTCCGTGTCTGTCTGCTCTTCTTCAGCTCCTCCTGTCCCAGGTTTCAGGGCGGTGATAGCCAGCAGTGTCCCCCTGGGAGGAGGTCTGTCCAGCTCTGCCTCTCTGGAGGTGGCCTTCTACACGTTCCTGCAGCAACTCAAGCCAGGTCAGAATGTGATTACAGAGACCACAGTGTGTAACATCAGTGAGAGCTGTCAGGATGGAGTCTTCACTGGAGACAGATGATGTCCAGTATGGAGGGTTTTAAGGGCTGGAACTAAATATATTAATACACAAATGATAATAAAAATCAACATAAACCACTGTACACTGAACTGACTTTACTGTGAATCTATTCAGAGTGAACAACACATTTCTTCAGGTTTGTTCTACCCAGATAGAGCTCTCAGGCAGAATGTATCTGAAGAAAATGAAGAAGCCACAGGCGAAACATGTTGTTTGCTCTCGATAAATTGACAGTAAAGTCAGTTCAGTGTGCAGAGGTTCATGTTGATGTTTTTATCTTAGATGTTCCTGCAACCGAATCAGCAGCTAATCCCTGATAGTGGCTGTGCAGAAGGAGTTCTGTTTATTTAACATAAATAATTATTTATTTGTAATATAATTGATTATATTATGAAGAACCCTTAAAGAGTAGTTGCTACCTTGCCTAATGGGGATCCCAGTAAATTAATAAATAAAAATAGAATATCTTTGATCAAATTAATAAATAAATAATTATGTATATAAATGCTTAAATAATAAGTAAATACACATTATATAATTTAATGCTTAATACATAAATAATTATATGCATATGGTGATATGTATTGAATATAATCAATTATATTGTGTGGACCCCAGGAGGAGTATTTGCTACCTTGGCTAATGGGGATCCAAGTAAATAAATAAATAAATAAAAATATAATATCCTTGTTCAAATTAATACATTCAAAATTATGTAAGGTAATGCTTAAATAATCAATAAATACATTATTGTATAATATTCTGAATAAATATGTAATTGTATAATATCCTTGATCAAATGAATAAATAAATTAATAACTATATAATCAAATGCTTAAATAATGAATAAATACATAATTTTATATCACTATAAATAAATAAACCAGAAATGAAATTAGATTATATATAGAAATATTGAATTTATTTGTGCATTTATTTATACATGTATTCATTCATTAATTTCTACATTAATGTAGTTACACATTTGTGTAATTATTGATCCGTTGACATATTTATATTTATTAACTTTTATTCATCTATTCATAATTTTATTTTTTTATATGTAGTTTCATTTATCCATCGTTTAACTTTGTTAGTTATTTATAGTGGCATAAATTTCATAATTATTTATTAATTTCTTTATTAAAGCATTTTATTTCATAATTACATATGTATTCCTTTATTTAAGCATTTAATTGTATTTTCTAATTATTTATGTATTTATATATTTAGTTCTGTCCCTTAAAATCTTCCATATTGCACTGATTTTCAACAAGAATATTGGATCTACACATCAGTGTAGTGTTGTATTGGTGTTAAGGTGAAGTGATACTGAAAAGCAGTGAATGTAGTGGTTGATCTACAGGTATATGATCATGTGTCTTTACTGTCTGTTTGACATCTTTGTCTTTCTTCCACAGATGATGGAGATAAGGTACCTAAAGCTGTAGCCTGTCAGCAGGCAGAACACACTCATGCTGGTGTCCCCTGTGGCATCATGGATCAGTTTGTGTCTGTCCTCGGCAGGGAGGGGCACGCTCTGCTCATTGACTGCAGGTACTCTCAACATCCAATCAGAGTAGAATAAGCCTTTGGTAACTTCCACATGGCCCGTTTGTCTCTTCTGTGTTACTCTTGGCAGGTTTTGGCAAATTGTTTTAGAACCCAGAAGAAGTTCTGTGTATTTACATCCAGCCTTCATCAATCACTCACCGTGTGTTTTATGGTTTGACACAGGTCCCTGGAGGCCACTCCCGTCCCTCTGGCGGATCCCGGCCTGGTCATTCTCATCACCAACTCCAATGTCAAACACTCTCTGACGGGCAGCGAGTACCCCATGAGACGCAGACAGTGTGAGGAGGCTGCCTCCATCCTGGGAAAGGACAGTCTCAGAGATGCCACCATGAAGGACCTGGAGGGTGGGAAGTCCATTTGTAATTAATCTGTGCTGATCCACTCTGTCTTATTGGTAACACTTTATATTAAGGCCCTTATAAAAGAGTGTAATAAAACTTTTATGCGTTTTTATAAGATGCTTATTAACACCATGATGTGTTAAGACGGCATCAGTCTGAACAATAGCATCATAAACAGGGTTTATTGTTAGATTAGGGAGTTCAGATGAAAATTAGCCTGACTTAGTGTGCGTTCATGACCTTCCCCATCATTTCAGAGGCGAGGGACAAACTGGATGACGTCACCTATCAAAGAGCTCGTCATGTGATCGAGGAGATAGACAGAACTGTGCGAGCTGCTGAAGCCCTGAAGAGAGGAGCCTACAAAGAGTTCGGAAAGCTGATGGTGGAGAGCCACAACTCCCTGAGGTACAGCTAAGATAAAGCAGCTGTAGAGTCACCAGACTGAGGCAGGCGTGTGATAACGTGATGTCCTCCTGTGTCAGAGACCTGTATGAGGTGAGCTGCAGGGAGCTGGACGAGCTGGTGTCTGCAGCCATGGAGGTGGACGGCGTGTTTGGCAGCAGGATGACAGGTGGAGGATTCGGAGGATGCACTGTGACTCTGCTGCAGGCTCACGCCATCGACAGGACGATCCTCCACATCCAGGTTCAAACACACACACACACACACACACACTGCATACTGTAGAGATCAAGAGTACCGTATGTAAATGACCAGGATTATCATTAAGGCTGCAACTAACCTTTATTTATGTTCATTATCAATTAATCTGTCAATTATTTTAATCAAAATAGTTGTTTGGTTTATAAAATGGCAGAAAATGGCAGAGGTGGCAAAAGTACTGACATCGTCTACTCAGATGGAAGTTCCACATTTTGTGTTGTTATATCTGCTACGTCATTTTCATCTTGTTATGTCTTTTCTTTTTGTTACATATTTTTTGTCCTGTTATGTCTTTTATGTTTTTTTTGTCTTGTTACGTCCTGTATGTCTTTTTACAACTTTTTTGGATTGTTACATCTGTTGTGGGGTTTTTAAAATCATTTTTTCTTGTTACATCTTTTATGCTGTTTTCATCTTAGTAAGTCTCTTTCCTGTTGTTACGTGCCTTTTGTCTTGTTACACTCTGACGTTTGTTATCTTATGTCTTCTTTGTTTTGTTGCGTCTTTTTTGTCTTTTTACTTCTTTTATGTTGTTTTCAGCTTTTTTATCCAGTTACGTGTATTTTGTCTTGTCATGTCTTTTACGTTGTTTTTGTCTCATTATGTCTTTCATCTTATGTCTTTTGTGACATCTTTTATGTTGTTTTTTATCTTGTTTTGTCAGTTTCTTGTCTTGTTGCGTCATTTTCCTCTTGTTTTGTGTTTGTTGTGTTGTTGTGTTTTTAGTGTTATGTCTTAGTATGTCTTTTAAATTTTTTAAAGTTTTTATCTTTTGGTCTCGCATTAAAACGAAATTAACAAGTCTGTTTTGAAAATGTAAGAAATAGAGAGTACAGATATTTGTGTTCAAATGTATGAAGTAAAAGTAAAAAGTTTTTAGTCAGAAAAATAAATACTCAAGTAAAGTACAGATACCTCAAAAAACTATTTAAGTGCAGGATCAAAGTATTTGTACTTCCCATCTCTGTTGGACAGTTCAAAGAGTGCTGTATGAGCAGCAGACAGTTTGTCCCCGTCCTCCACTGTGATTGGACATCTGGGTAAAAAGTGACAGTGACAAGCGCAGCATTTTATCCAAAGTTGAGAATCTTTCAACTCTTAGTGACCAGAAAAAAAAGCCAACTGTGCAGCGGTTTTGGGAGAAACAGCACCTTAGCCACTTAAACCTCACCATAAGTAAAAATAGGGCTGGTTTAAAAAATACTAGAATTATCCTTTAACATTACAGCCACTTCTGCAGCACCTGATAATGTTACATTGAATTACTTTTTTTCTAAATATCAGCCGGCTGCCTGCATGTATTTACAGTTTGTCTCAGCTGTCTGGTTGCTGCTTCATGTCTGATTTATCAGTGAATTATCAGGAGTTTAGACAGTAACTGTTCCTTCGAAGAACATCAGAGAACATAAGTGACAGAACAAGAATCCAAACAAGTAAAGCTCATCAACATCTGAACAAGAGGAGGAACAGTTTTACTGTTCAGGAGCTGCAGTGTTTGATCCTGCAGATGCATTAAAACAGTAATTCATCAAATCATCATATTTCTTACTTCAATTGTCGCTTTTTATTGAGTTTTCATTGTGAAAAAAGGTCGTCACTGAATATTTCAGTCTTTGAAAGCACATCCCCTCCTCTCATCCATCTCTTGTGACCTGAAATATTCCAGCTGACAGCTTTCAGATGTTTCAGGTTTCTAATTTTAAGTTGAACATGAACGTGCAGATTTTTTTTTTGCAGCAGTAACACACCATTTTTCTTCCTCCTCAGCTCTGTTTCTATCCTTCTTTTATTCTACTGCTCTTAGCAGTTTACTTTAGAAGATCATGTTGACAGCAGAAGAGCAGAATAATTATAGTTTTATGTTTTCATTCATTTTTATTTTTATTTCATTTTTAATTGAGTTTAGTGTCAGTTAGTTTGTTTATTTCATTTTATTGTTTAAAAATGTTTAGTTTTAGCTTAATTTTTATTCGTTTCCATATTATTTTTAGGTTTTTATCATAATATGAGGGGTATTTGTTTGGGGAAGATTGAGGAAGTTCAGAAGAGGTGCCACAATACAAACAGGACACGTGAAGGCAACTGACTCACAGTCATGTAGACGTCCCGGTCTCAAACAGATGCACCAGTGCCTCCTCATGTGTGTTGTGTCGACAAATTTGACCAAATTTACAAAAACAAAAACTAACCTTTCTTGAATATTTTTTTTTATCAGAATCACAAACGGTTTTATCGCCAAGTAGGTTTTCACTCACGAGGAATCTGCTGTGGCATGTTGATGCAAAGCAGACGTGGTACTAGAAAGATAAATAAAGATTAAGGCAAGTACTGTCAGTTTAAACAGCATAAATAGAAAAGTAGAGAATACACAATACACACAAAAAACACAAAAATGTACAAAACAGTATTTACAAGTGTGTTTAAATAGATAAAGGAGCTGTGCAGTTTAACGTAGGAGTGCGAAAGTTTGACATGGGAGTTTACGAGCAAAACAATAGAAAGCGATGTTCACCAACACACTGAAGCAGCCGACCATGGTGCCATCTTGGTTATCTTTTATTTGTCTTTATCTTTTATCTTTTGTTGTGTTTTTGTTAGTTTTGTATGTACACACAAGGTTTCCCACAGTGCATTACAAGTCTGGTTTAGTTTAATTTATTCAGCAAAGAAGAAAATACAGTAGTAAAAGCAAGTAGCAGCGTGTATGACAATACAATCCAGGACTTATTTCCACTGTGGTCCCTGATGTTCCATCAAACTGTCCTCGCCACAACAAGATGGAGCCAGCCACACAACGTCTGTGATGGGAGACGGGCCTAAGCGTGTATTACAAGTCTCTGTGCTGGGAAATTTTGTTTTTTTTTCGGGGGGGTACAGTGGTACAGCTGATAGATATGATGGATGGAAAGTTCTCGGAAAAAACGTATGCTGGTTAACAGACAAGAATTTTTTGATCCTGTTTGAATTGTGGCATGAATGACACATATGATGTTTGTCCACTTAAAAGATAATTTTACAAGTCAAGAAAGTCTAAAACTAAAACTCAATTTTATTTATATTAATCAATTATTAATCGCTTATTAAATTAATCTCCAACTATTTGATAACTTATTAATCGATTTGAGCCATATTTTTATTGAAAAAAGCCCAAATTTTCCAATTTCATCTTCTTAAATGTGAATATTTTCTGGTTTCTTTCTTCCTCTCTCACACTAAACTGAATATTTTTGGATTATGACAAAACAAGGCACTTCACGGCGTCATCTTGGGCTTTGGGGAACACTGATCAACATTTTCTGACATTTTGCAGCCCAAACAAGTGATCGATCAGTGGAAAAAATGATAAACAAATTAGTTGATAATGAAAATAATCAGGAAAGACTTGAAAAATAGGTCCAAACATGTGGATCACATGGTCAGTTTGTCAGCTTTTTGCACCGACTTAATGTAGATCCTTATGAAATCTGTGTTATGACTTTTTCAGATTCTCAATTCTACAATTCTGGCCGTAACTTTGGCATCACAGAAACTATAGGGCCTGACCTTAATTGTATATATCATATCATAAATAAAGATCCTTGCCATTGGGCCTAACAGATTAATATTGTTTTAGTTGGGTTTTGTTTTTTTCCAGAGTGTAGTTTTTAATTTCATTTCAGTTAACTTTTCACACCTAGATTTAGTTTTTAGTTTAGTTTTAGTGAAATATAGTAGTAAACTAGGTGTAGTAATGGACTTAATGAATATTAGCTTCATTATTCTCATCCTGTAACATAATACAGCTGGTGCACAAAGTCACTTTTGCTGTTAGTCAGGATGTTTTTATGATTCTGTTTGCTGGGAAATCTTTGCATTCCGGAGGGTATTTGAAATGAAAAGTGTCCGAGGACATTGTTCATTTGTTCACTGGGGATAAAAAGCACTTTTCAGTGTTCTGGCTGTCACTTTAAGGGGGGGCATTTCAGACAAATTGCCCAGTCCCCCGTGTCTTGCTCAGACAGCTCCAATGTGTGTGTGTGTGTGTGTGTGTGTGTGTGTGTGTGTGTGTGTGTGTGTGTGTGGTGAGTGTGAGTGTGTGTGTGTGTGTGAGTGTGAGTGAGAGATCAGGGGGTATGAGCCGAGAATAAAAGCGAGCTTCGTGGAGACGGAGCCAGAAGTGTCCAGTTATTAGCATGCTGGTCTGGTCCCTGTGGCCTTGCTGCCTTTCTGCTTTAACAGTCAGACTGGAGGCCTGCTGTTGGCCGAAACATTCAGAGTCCTGCGGTCTGAGATACATCAACAAAGATGTAAACTCGACCACAGAAAAACAGGGGGAACACCTGCATTTCTAAAGATGACACGTTTGCTTTGAAGCAGCAGTGAGAAGGAAAAGAGCGGCGGCCTTTTGAAGAGTCCAAACTCTGGTTTTATAAATCTTCAGCTTTGGAAGCAGACTTGGCAGATTTCCTCGCATCTTTCCTAACTTGGCCGTTTCCTGGCTACTACTGTCGAAAGAAACAAGTCTTTCTCGGAAACAAAAGAAACACTCAAAAGTTCCACATCCCTCAGTCCTCAGCATTCCTGACCGGAGCAGAAGGATCCTTGTCCTCCCAACAACAACACCACAGAAGACTTTACCGGATCACCGAACACTGCTCCCAAGCCTCCAAGATGCTCAACCTCAACTCACCGGACGACAACACCAACAGGAACTCTCTCCAGGACCCGGTGTCGCTGAACGTGGGTGGAGAGATTTACACGACGACCCTGGACACTCTGACGCGCTGCCGCGACTCCATGCTGGGCGCGATGTTCACTGGACAGATCCCTGTCCTCAGAGACAACAGAGGAAACGTCTTCATAGACCGTGACGGGAAAGTGTTCAGGTACATCCTGAACTACCTGCGCTCCAGCTCCCTGGACCTGCCTGACGGCTTCTCAGAGCTGGCCCTGCTGCGGAGAGAGGCTGATTTTTTCCAGATACGCCCTTTGCTGGAGGAGATCCGCCACTATGAGGCATCAGTGCCCCTCAGCCTCAGAGGAGGGCCGCTGGGAGCCATGATCATGGTGAATGTTGATTCCAAGGTACGTGCTGTAAAGTTCGACCAATATGTCTGACAAGGTGGTCACGCCATGAAAAAAGTTCAACCATCATCACGACAACAGGAAGTAGATGTATGCTGTGCTCCGGCACATTTTTTCACATTCCTTAGGTACAGTACTGCACATTCTCCATTTGTATTTCTTTTCCAACAATCAATGTGAATTAAAGTGCAAGCAGCGATGATTGGGCCCTTGCACCTCTGTGAACATCGCCTTGCTATCGGACGCAAACTGGTCGACAAGGTTCTGATTTTGCACGTTTTGAACACTCCTGGAAGGACTTCATCGTCACTTCCTGTCATCATTAGGTGGCCACTAATTCTACGTTATGTCCCAGTATATCCAGTTTAGACCACATCAAATAATGATTGCCACATGAGGCTTACTTCCTGTTGTCAGTAGGTGACGCTATGACTATGTCTCCTTATTGACATGTAGATATCTTCAGGCTAGGAATCTGATGAAACCTGCAAAGTTTGGGGTAGACTGGACAATGTACACTAACGTTACAGCATCTTCCTGTTTCATGGCAAAGCATTGAAATTCAAGAGTGTGCCAGTAGCATTCAGTGAAAACAAAATCTTTTTAATCTTTTTAACTTTTCCTGTCAAAGGTCTCTAGATGGCACACATCAATTTTGAGTTTGTTAAAAACTGTGCAGTAAATTCTAATTGGCCAACTTTCTGTTGGGTTTAGGCTATGACTCAAGGAGACTTTTTTGTACATCTGGACATGATACATGTGCTTACTGTTTTGTGTACATGTAGGTAACATGACCGGCTACTTCGTTGAAATTTTTTAGCTGGTGCTATTGAGACAGTTTGGGACAATCATACACAAAAGCCATAAAATATGTAATTTTTCACCAAGACTGATGTGTGTGCCAAGTTTCAAGTTTCCAATAAAGAAAGAAAGAAAGAAAGAAAGAAAAGAAAAGAAAAGAAAAATTAAAATTCCTTCAGTTCCAATAGGGTGTGACATATTGTTTTCAGGCTGCACAGTGCCGTAGATTCAAGTCGTGTGCCGAATTGAACTGGAGCAGAAACCATGCCCAACGCACAATAACGGGCACTGTGTCAGTGGGGCTTTGGAGTTCACCCATTGGAAACAACTGAGGCAGCAGCAGCTGCTGTCTTTCTGAAATTACCTTAATAGACCAGTGTGTAAGATTTAGAGTCATCTAACTGTGAGGTTTCAGACTGCAACTAACTAGCCTCACATTCCCTCCAAGTGTGTAGGATAACCACTTAGCCCATGTGGGACCAAGTCATTGTTTGGCAAGTTACAAGTAAATCTCATGTTTTTGCACTCAGATTCCAAGTTAAGTCACATCAAACAGGCAAGTCCTCAGTCAAGTCCTAAACTTTGACTTTCGAGCCATAAACAAGTCATAACAACAAGCCATTTTAACAACAGGGCCTCGACTTACTTTTCTTTGTGTACCTTTAAATGTGGAGTGACGTTGGAAGTTGTTGCACCTCCATCTGTAATTTTCAACATGCATATCCTCAAACTGCAATTCATTGTTTTGTAATAACAAGGGCTGGGTATCAAACTTAGTTATGGCCTAAACCAAACTCCTTAAATAAAAATGCCTTGGCATATACCAAATTTTGATACCTAAGGAGTACAACCTTCAGAGTTAACGAGGTCTTTGAACAGCTTCTTCATTCAAAGTGAATAATTGTTCTGTAATGTGTAATGTAATTTTCTTCTTGTTAAAATGGATCTGGTGTTGAAAGAAGGATCCACTATCAAGGTATCAGTACTGGCACTGAAAATACCCAGCCCTACAAATACCATACTTTTTAATATTTAGGCTAGGGGAAGGTGCAAAGTATTGTCAACTCAAGAGGGTCAAATCCAAGTTAAGTCACAAGTCATTTGTGTTGTAGTTCACGTTGAGTCCAAGTCTTTTTTTGACTTTGTCAATTGGAGTGTAAAATTTTCAAATTTGACTCAAGTCCACAGCTCTGGCAAAAGGCTCTGTCTAGAGCCCTTTGGTTTGTCCATTCTGGACTACTGTAGACATGGTGGTGAAAGATGGCGGCCTCCATGGAAGATCACCCACGCTCTTTGTAAATATAAAGGGCTCATTCTAAGGTGACGAAAATACAGTGTTTCTTCAGTTTATTATGCACTGATGAAAACATACTCAGGACTGTTCCATTCCTGCCATGTTCTAGCAATAGATCCCCCTAAATCTTACACACTTGACTTTGAATGGGTTTTTACATTAAGTTTCCACAAAACTTAGTATCTCGTGAAGCAAATGAGAAAGAGCTACCTTTGGACAGACCCAGTCTAGCTGATTTCCCTGTTTCCAGCCTTTGTGCTTGGTGAAGA
This sequence comes from Lutjanus erythropterus, assembly GCF_056507025.1. Lineage (NCBI taxonomy): Eukaryota > Metazoa > Chordata > Actinopteri > Lutjaniformes > Lutjanidae > Lutjanus > Lutjanus erythropterus. The sequence continues at coordinate 30,007,426 of NC_139333.1, read as the reverse complement.
TACAGACATGCTCTTATCTAATTCTTGGTAAGAAAGTCAATATGCACATTTCTCAAATGTCCAACGTTTTCCTTGACCTGAATTGAAATGATGAAACTATAGTTAATACTGGCCTTCATTCACCTTTTGAGCGAATGTGCAGTGTGTTTACAGTATACGAGCAGAAGATGAGCGTGTGCCTCTGTCTGCACATTCAGAGACATGGAAGGACCGGTTCTTTATTTGTGTACACTCCAGAGACTGTGTAGTCAGCATATTCTGCCCTCTCTCCCTCCAGGTCCGTGTTCTCCACTTTAACTTACGCCACGGGCCAGAAAACTATGAGCTCCGCACATGCTCTGTGCGAGCCTTCACAGTTGACCTCTTTTGTACCTGGAGAGCCTTCCTGACTCTGCTCTGTGAGCGCTTCTCCTACAGAACATCCCAGGGCCTCACCAGCCCCCATCTGTGCAACCCCAGGCAGAACAGGCTCAAACTGGAGTGGGTCCCGAGGCCCGACGAACTCCCGCAGGACCAGTACGACAAGCAGCGCTACCGGGGGCTGACCGTCTCCAACCCTGAGGTCACGCAGTCCGATGACATCATGAACATGCAGTGGAGCCCCTGTGAAATCACAGACATGCAGGCGTTCGTGGAGGAGCTGCTGAAGGTGTCTCTGGCTGAAGGATTCAAGGTTGATCTGGTGCTCCCTGACCCAGCGGATATTCTGAACTGCACCTCACTTCGGCTGGTCAAGTGCTGAGCTCTGGACGAAAAAAGAACGAATGAACTAAAAGCACCAGAATGTGCCGAGCTGATGATCTGTGGATGGTTCTCTCTAGTCACAACTGAGCCAATTATCCTTAGAACTTCAACTGTTTAATCAAGTCTTTTATGAGTTAGAGCTAACTTTGTGTTCTGGAGGACACTGATTATGACTAAGAGGTTTTCTGTCTTTGAACACTTCAGCTGTGTTTCCATCAATGTATTTTATGCATTTTTTGAAGTGTCGCAGGAAAGGTATGTGGTCATTTTTAATAGTTCAACTTTATTCTGACATGTCGACTTTATTTCAACATTTCTATTTTGTTCTTGACAGTTTGACTTTATTCTTGTCATTTCAACTTCTTTTTAAACAGTTTGACTTTTCCCCCCAAATATTTCGACTTTATTCTTGACATTTTCACCTTTTTTTTTTAGATTTTGACTTTATTCTCACATTTCAACTTAATTCTGAATATTTCGACTGTGTTGTTGACATATTGACTTTTTTTTAACGTTTTGACTTTGTTCTGAACATTTCAACTTTATTTTAACATTTCGACTCTATTCTTGACATGTCAACTTCATTTTTGACACTTTATTATTGGTATTTCAACTTCTTTTTCAACAGTTTGACTTTATTTTTGACATGTCAACTTTATTCTTGACATTTCCACATTTTTTTTTCAACATTTCAGCTTCATTTTTAGCATTTTGGCTATTTTTCTCAACATTTTGACTTTATTCTTAATATTTCGATTTCGGTATCGACAACTTCAGCTTTATGCCGGCATGTTAAAAAAATCACCTTCCTCTTATTTTTTCGCTTATGGTTGGCCCTAATACTCTTCCGTATATTTGAACGATTGATAGGTGGTTGACAGGAAAAAAAAAAAAAAAATTTCCTCACTTTCACAAAGACGTTATTACGCAGAAGTTTTTTTCCCTTTTTGGAAAAAAGAGTAAATGCACTTAATGGAAGATGAAAACACATTTTCAGAATAAGTTCTGAAGTAGTGAACATTTAACTCATGACTGATCAGTTGTTTCTGCTCCAAGAGAAGAAGAAGAAGAAGAAAAAGAAGAAGCTTTTCTGCTGTTATACATATACAGCTGACATGTAAGAATAATTACAACTTACTCAACTGAAAAAACTGAAGACCTTTCTGTATTTTTCTCTCGTAGATGGCGAAGGCAACTGGTTTTGTTTCTTCTCTTTCTCCTTCTTCCTCTTCTTCTCTTTTGTTCTTTGGGTTTATTGGCAGTTTTCAATTTGCGACCCTCCTCTGCTTTGTTTATTTGATCGATATCGTAGTCTGTATCGCCAGATTCTGATACAACTTTATCATTTTTTCCACACCAAATCAGTTGATGGAAATATGCCTAATTTGCATTTTTTTTCCCCTTCTTTTTTGCAATATTTCCAAAATTCACTTCAGATTTGCCTGACAGTTGCTGCTGACATGTCATATTGTGGACTTTTATATATAACATTTAGATGTAACTTTTCAGACAACACATTACTGGTTTCATGTATCTGTTAAAGTGATCAAACATTGGTGTCTGCTATGGAAGTGTTCTATGTCGACTCTGTACAGGACTGTCACAAATACAGCTACAAAGCCGTGGCAGTGCTAAAGGAGAACAGCAGTGAATTGGAAATAATTTCATCAAGGAACAAAAATGTTCTCAGGTCTCACACAGGCTGCGTGAGTGATGGTTTTGCAGTTTAATGAATGTTTATAGCATAGCTTAACGGCACCTAGTGGCAGCTCTGGGTCAGGACTTGCCTCTGCTTCCAGAGTAACCCTGTAGATCCCACAGCAAGATCTCTCGTGAGTTTCTTCTTCCGTGTTGTCCATGTCTCGCGGTAAACAGCTGGGATACTTACTGTACAGGCGGATGTAGTTTTACTATGTAGAAGTATCGCCTTCTTACCTTTTTACTTGAGTTGACGTCAACTGGAGTAAAACGGTTCACTTCAACTGGTACTCCGTCTCCACCGCAGCCTCTCTGCTCTGTTGTTCATCTTGAGTGTGTGTGTGTGTGTGTGTGTGTGTGTTTGGGAGCTGAGCATCACCCACATTCAAGCACGCAGAGGAGAGGAGAGGACAGAGAAGCTAGCTAATAATATTACAGATCTGACTAATTCATGTGGGTCACATTTTCTGGTTGGAAAAACTGGAATACTGGACTAATCCGCATATTCTCAACATTTCAACTTTGTTCCAACATGTTGACTATATTTGTCATATTACAACATTTTTTCCTCGACATTTCAACTGTATTCTTGACATTTTGACTTTTTTCCCCTCAGCATTTGACTTAAATATTTTGGCTGAGTTCTCAACAGTTTGACTATATTGTTGATATTTTGACTTTTTTTTCAGCATTTCAACTTTTTTTCCTCAACATTTAAACTTTTTTCTCAACATTTTGGCTTTATATTTTGACTAATTTTCTGAACATTTCAATGTTTCTTCTTCTTGTGAACACTTGGGATACTTACAGGCGGCCTTTGTTTTAAGTTGTTCCTGACAGTTCACTATTAGCTTAATAAATGTGCTGTGATTATAACAAACTGCAGACAAAGCGGGTAGAAATATCACTTTCTACTTTTTTACTTGAGTTGAGGTCAACTGGAGTAAAGCATTATGTTCACTTTAACTTGTTCACCGTCTCCACCGCAGCTTCTCTGCTCTAGTGTCCATATTGTGTGTGTGTGAGTGTGTGTGTGTGTGTTAAGGAGATGAGAATCACCCTCGATCAAACACACAGAGGAGACGGGGAAGCCAGGGCGACCGTAATAATAACATAATGGACCTGACTGATTCATGTGGGTCACATTTTCGGGTTGGAAAATTTGGAATTCTGGATTAATTGAGAAAAATCATATCCCTGATTGCTAATATCCACTGCGCTTGTCACGGCATGTTTCATTGTCACTGTGACAGGTTCATTCACACACAGCAAATTCAGTTCATTTTGACACAGACACTGAAGTTACAATTGACCAGACTCCAAAGTCCAATTGTTTTTTCCTTGGTCTATGCTACATACATCCACCAATTTATATGGAAGTTTGGTCAGTCGTATTTCCATAATCCTGCTAACAGACAAACAAACAGCAGTGGAAGCATAACTTCCTTGGCAGAGGGTCAACATTTTGGGCTATTGACAAAAAAGCAAAAAGGTCAGATACACAATTCTTATGTCTGTGCATTACAGGTGCCCTGTGGACTTTTCTTGAAAAAAAAAAATCCATAGGTTACCTTTAACTATGGAGCTAGAGCACTTCAGTCACTTAGACTTTAACTATGGAGCTAGAGCACTTCAGTCACTTAGACTGACTGATCACCAATAATCAGTTTGAACTTTCTTGGACCAGGTTATTTGTCACACGTTTCCAGTTTTTATGCTAAGCTTGGCTAATCAGCTCCCAGCTTGACTTTATTCTTGACATTTCAACTTTATTTTTGAAATTTTGAATTTATTTTTGACATTTCAACTTTCAACATTATTCTCAAAAACAGAAAATTAAGAAATTCCTCCTGTCATTTTTTCCCTTATGCTTGGCCCTAATACTGTGTTGGATATAGCTAATGATTTAAGTGTTTTTTTTCCATCTCTTTTGCCACATACTAAAAAAAAAATTGAACCCATATATTAAAATAGCTTATTCACAGTATTTCATGATAAATTAAACTTGTGGGAGGGAAGATATCCGTTTGCCCTTTGCATGACTTGCAGGGGGAGTCAGATGAGTGATGGACTGAGTGTGTAATTTTAGTCTGGAGGAAGCAGTAGTAAAGGAAGTTCGGAGTAAAAGACATTTCGACTTTGTTCTCAACATGTCAATTTTATTTTTAACAGTTTGACTTTATTCTTGACATTTCAACATTACTTTTGAGATGTCAACTTTGTCGAATTTTGACACTTCTGCTTTTTTCAATATTTTAACCTTTTTCAACATTTCAATTTTATTTTCAACATTTCAACTTTTGATTTTATTCTTGATATTTCGACTTGATATTTGACACTTTATTCTTTACATTTCAAGTATTTGTCTCAACACTTCATCTTTACTATTAACATTTTAACTTTATTCTCAACATTTCAATATCATTCTCAAAATACAAAATGTGAAAAAATTCTTCCTACTCTCATTTTTTCCCTTATTCTTGGCCCTGATACTCTTCTGCGTGTTGAGAGGGAATGGAAAGATCAAAATTTTGTTAGACTTAGCTAATGATTTTTTTTCTTATCTTTGCTAAAAATATCTGAACCCGCACATTAAAATTTCTTACTCACAGTATTTCACGATGAATTAAACTGACTGCATTTCCTCGTGGGAGAGAATATATCCGTTTGCCCTGTGCATGACTTGCAGGGGGAGTCAGATGAGTTATGGACTGAGTGTGTAAATTTAGTCTGGAGGAGGCAGTAGTAAAGGAAGTTTGGAAGAGGAAAAGATGTGTCGCCGCTGAAGAGGAAAGGTGTCTAGTTGCGAAAACAAACCCAGCGGTTCTTTCTTCCTGCTCCCTCTCTGAACTTCCTTCCTAGGACTGGAAGAATGAATGGTCCTGCAGACCGTCTGGGTGGACAGTGGTTTATTCACATTTTTTAACAAGGAACATCAGTATGCACACATGCAACTATAGTGCTTAGATCTCTGGTTTAGTAATTTATTTCAGATTCATTATGGACTGCGGGTTACCCTGGTTTAATGTTCTCACTGTGTGTGTGTTTGTATGTTTGTGTATTTTTTCCTTGACAGGAGCGATACAGCGGAACCCCGACTTTCTATGTCACAACTCCTTCAGAGGGAGCTCGGGTTCTCAACCTGTCCTGACCTTTATCAACACGCCTCTGCTACATGAGCACAACACATTCATTCCTTTTTACAGGCTTTACTATTTAATTTTTTTTCTTCCAGTTTTCACCATTAAACATAAAATGAAACTGTTTGCATTTTGCTAATGTGGGAAAAGTGCCTTCACAGTAAAAGATTTTTTCTGATCACATTTTTATTGTTAGATTTTTTTTTTGTCTCTGTAATGCAATAATGTATCACTGAAATAACACGAAGAAACAGTTGGTGAAAAACCTGTACTGTGAAAAAACTGGCTACATTTTGTATTATTTTTCATATGATTTCCATGGAATAAATCATGTTGTTTACAAAATGACCTTTTTCTTTAATCAATAGTTTTTTTTTAATATTAGCATCTATTTTCTCAGTAATTTGAGAATGATCTCTGGTAGTGATGAACACACAGATAATTATTACCAACTCCACATCTCTAGAGAGCTTTTTAGCCTCTTCTAGCTCATTGCTTTGGTTTGGCAAAAATAACAACAGGAAGATAGATGAAGAAGTCAAATGGGGCAGATTAAGTAAAAACACCTCTGGGATGAGCATAATGTGAGTATCCAGCTTCAGTGATTTACAAAGTCACTTAGCTGGCTTTACAAAGTTTAAAAAAAAAAAGTAAAATAGGTTAATAAAACAGGTGCAAAAGTTGAAATCTAAGTCTTATCTCACTGTGAGATACAACATGGACAAAAGTACATACAAGATAAATAAAAGGGACTAATTTGAGTTATATTCAGGAAGGTGGTGGGTGGGGTTAAAGTTTAGCCCTAATATAATCCCTGCATGGTCTTCAGGTCTTCTCAAACTTGTCAGAGGAGCCACATATTGTGAATCTTAGTTTCTCAAGTTTGAGATGCTGCATTACCTCCCTCAGCCACTGAGTCCACCTCGCTGGATGAGGAGTCTTTTCCAATGGAGAAGGATCAATCTCTGTGCTAGTGCAGATAGAAGTATTTTGAGATTAGTTATCAAGTTATTAGTTAGCTGTCATAGGATCAGGATGAATGACCGTTTTGAAAATATCTGACAGTATTTTAAAGATTGAACTCCAGAAATTGTGCCTATTAGGACACAGCCAGAAGGCAGGTGAGAGTTTGCACCTTTCACAGCTGAGATCTCTGTCTAAGAACATTTTAGAAAGTTTGACTTTAGGGAAATGAAGACGATGCAGCACCTTGAATTGGACAAGGCCATGCCAAGGGCAGACTGACTATGTGACTGTGACTAAATAAAAGATATTGCGCCCTCTTTTGAAGGTTCAAGCAACTTAAAATGTTGAACGAAGTTGGAAATTGTTGCATCTCCATCCATGGCATTTTCGAATTCATGGATCTCTCCTGCAACTTGATTGGGTGCTGTCAGATTGGTTCAAACAATGTGGGGAATTAAGTCTTGACTTGGTTTGGAGTATTTTTAAGTCAAAAGGCTCACGTCCAAGTGGAGTCAAGTGAAAGTCAAGTTGCAATTTAGATTTTGTCAAGTCGAGTCTAAATCTATCAAATTTGGGATTGGATTCCAAGTCATGTGACACAGAGGTGAGCCATAGGTAGGTCTTTAAAATATTTGCTGACATTACTTGAGTGAAGCTGTTGTCTATTTTTGTCTTCAGATAAATTAAGTTGAAACTGTCAATTTGTTGTGCTTCTGTACCAAAATTCTTTTTTACTGTGCTTATCTTGCCCCTGTTCAAAATCATTCACTGTGTTTTGGATTTATGAGAATAAATTGCATTTCAAATAATTTCCTTTCTTTATCTTAATTGCAAAATATTAATAAACAAAACTATGAGTCTTGTTTAAATTTTCTCCTGCAAGTAACTTAATTCTCTGCAGAATCTGTCATATGAAAGTTTTCATAGACCATGCTTTTGACTGAAAGGAGAGGTGAGATAAAATTATTGTCTTGATAAATACAATCTTGTCTCCACTCATTGCCTACATTGTAAAAGTGCAAGTTACCTGTAGTGTGGTATGATGTTGTATCCACACTAGAGGAGAGAAATCTGAGTATTGATCAGCTGGCATGGTTTTTTGATGTTATTGCAGTGTTGTGTAATGTAATCATATTACTGTGCCTTGGAGTTTTTGTGATTGTTATTTAAATTGAATGTATAGTGAGATATTGGTACAGTACTGCAGTGGTGCTGCATAATAGGAAAAATGCCAACAGACACTAAATATCTACATTTCACTTAATGCACACATTGAGAGAGGGTCATCGTCTGTCTTTCTGACATCATACTGATATTTTCTCTTTATAAAATATTTTAAACAAACTTTAAACTGTTTTCATACGTGGAGCTTAACTGCTTCCAAATTTACACTTTTACACAATTAGAAAGCAAACATAAATAACAACAGCAAAAGAAAGGAGAAGAGGGGGAAAAGAATGGTTAATGGTCACAACAATATAACCACAAAACAGCATTGGTTTGATTCCAACAACCACATCAGCAGACAAGCTCAAAGCCTCCTGGGAGCTGTAGTTGTGGAATCCTTATCCAAATAATTGTCCTGGTTAAAATGACGACATATTTAAATCGCACAAGCTGTGAAGAAATAAATATTTATTTTGATAAGAATGCGGAAAGTATCATGCTTTTTGAAGTAATTATGAAAAAGCCATGTATTTACAACTGCACTGAGCTGAGAAAGCTTTTGGAACAGAAGATAACACGGAAGTGGGGCGGGACTTGATGTGGCAGGAGTTTACATAGTTTACGAGGTGCACTTGAATGCATCATAAGGGAGGAGTCAGCAGAGCAGTGAAGTTTAGCCTAGCAGGAAGCACCGAGGCTACCGCCGCAGCGGTGGAGAAAGAAGGAGCAGTTTTTAGTTTATAACCGGTGCTCAGACGTGATATCTCCTCGGTTAACACGCTGTCGCTTGGATTCTGGGAGTACTCGCTTTCGGTCTGGTTACATTTTCCTCGACTTTGGATGAGGAGAGAGCTCCTAGCCAACTAAGACACCGGACAGTGGCCGCCGGAGGAGGAATCTCACCCAGCGTCTGTGTACGGTGGACGTCGGCGGAGCAACGGCCGTTTTGAATCAGGTGTGTTGGGAGGTGGGCCCGCTCCCCACGTTTACACGGAGCTCACCCCACAGGTGTTTGCTTGTGAGCCCGCTGAAGAACCCTGTTCATCACTGCCACCTGTTTTCCGTTCGACACCTGAACGGCTCAGGCTAGCTAAAGTTGCTTGTGTAGCCAGGCATCATTCTTCTAATCGCCCACTGGCTAACTGGCTAATTTTTACTCCTCATATTCCACACAGGCAGCTTAGTGTTGCTGCCTTATGTGTAAGCTAATTTGCACATTTAGTATAATTAGTTACAATATCCTCCAAATATTTTTTTTATACCGCAGTAACTAACAAAGGGTTGATGACGCTACAAACTTACATGTTTAACTTTCAGCAGTTGTTTAAAGTTAACTACCTGCTATCCCACAACAGATTCCAAAGCTGTAACACACATACTGATTTATGTTTTAGTTTTTACTGAGCTTAAATATTTTGTTGGTGGATTGCTTTCATGCCGATTGTACCACATCACCTGAATGACTCGTAAGAACTAGCTACTCATGTTGTATTAAATAACTGGGTCAGTCAATAACGACGTCAAGATTAAATCAGCTTCTTTTTACACAGAGATAGGTGAGGATGAGTTTTATTCAAATCTCGTGGCTCAGCTTCTTGATAATTGTAAATCTACAGTAAACAATCCGTCCAACCAAAGAAAGTAGGCTTTAGCACACACACCTACATGTTTTAACTCTCAGCAGTTCCTTTGATTTTATCTACTGTCTCACAATCATATTCTACCATTAAACACGTTCAGTGGATGGTCTCCAACACTGGGTTACTAGTTTATGTTTTACAGTTTCTATTGTGCTCCCATAGTTTTCTTGGTGGTTGTTTTTATGCCGAGTGTACCACATGACCTTAATGACTCGTAAAAGCTCGTCAGTCGTAGTCTATGACATGAATTGGTCAGCCCATAACGACGAAAACATTAAATTGTATTTTTTTTTTGCACAGAGATTGGTGAGGAGGAGTTTTTAATCAAATCTCGTGTTCTGATAGGTTAGTAGCTGGCTAGCTTGTTGTTAATTGTAAATCTACAGTAAACAAAGCGTCCAGGCAAGAATAACAATCTTGACTAGGCATTAGCCCACACCTGGACATAATGATATCAACTTTAAGTTGGTCATTTAGCGAGACATTGCTTAGTGGTTTAACTTACTGTGTGGCTGTACCGAAAAAAAACCCGTGGCTAACCTGTACAGCCAGGTGTGTAGTAGTTGCAGGCAGTGTTGCATAATTACGGAAACGTCTAACTTCAGCAAGGTGTGTCTCCCCAGCAGGTATGTTAGTGAGCTGAGCCCTTTGAGTCAACGGTCTGGTTTCTAGCATGAGTAACTGCGTTTGGGGAGGGGGTGTGTGTGTGTGTGTGTATGGAAGACTGAGGCGTTTCACCGGTTTGGCTAGTTTTAGGAAAATTCACAAGTAAATGACAACATGTAGAATAAAATAATACATCATGTTACTCAGCACTACTCTACTTTGACCAAAGCGAACTCTGTTGTAGTACTGAACTGTGTGACACACATGCTGCACATAGGAGTGTGGATGCATGATTAGCATGGCAGGACAGTTTTCATTCAACTAATACCTGGACGTGGCATTTCCTCCCATAGAGCCTTTAATCATGATCAATGTAGCGGCTCTTTCACCATAAAGCTCAGTTTATATTGCACAATTAAATATAAAAATATTAGTTTTTCATTGTGGTCTGTACTTAAAGCAGTGAATGACAAATAAAAATAGACATAGGGCAGCCTTTTAATGCATACTAGGGCTGATAACAATTAATTCCTGATTGATGAATTGGTCACTAAGAATTTGATTGATCAAGTAAAATCAATCTACTTCATACTTTTGTGTGAGCAGAATTTTTGTTTTTCAATAACAATTAATCGACTAATTGATTGTTAATGTTACCAATAATCAGTTAAGGAAAGTGCTTTGCTATTAGCAACCCTAATGCACACAGCTGTTAGAAACTGAGTACAACTATAACAATAATAATAAAACTATTTATATAACGCCTTTTCAAAACAGGGTTTATGAAGCGCTTCATTGGATAAAAAAACCAACAGCGGGAATCGTGGAGGTACTAAGCATAAAGCATTAAGGACAATTGCATCATCTGTAAAAAAAAATATACAGGATAAGCAATAAACCATATAATACAGTAATAAAACATAAGTAAAAATGAGAGAGAAAATGATAAAAAAAACCAATTGGTATAGAAAAGGTGAGGTATGGGATCATAGCAAGCCTGGCCTATAAAAGTACGTTTTAAGTAAAGACTTAAAAGAAGAGATGGACTTAGCCATCCCTGTCCCCTCTGGAAGGTTGTTCCAGAATTGCTTGCAAACGCTCCATCACCTTTGTTTTTTAGTCAAGATTTTGAGGACCTCAGGCCAATAATTAGCCTGATCTGTCACAGTCAGTAATCAGTAGACACATTATTAAATCATTAATCAAACCAATAACTAACAGCAGTCAGACAACAATACTTTAAAGATTAACCAGTTTTTCTGTCCAACATATGTTGACAGTCTTCTTGTCAGTTCAGCTCCAGTGTAATCCATAAAGATAAACTGTATGTCTGCACAAACTTTGGATTTTGTCATCTCAACTTGCTACCAGCCTCCACTGCTTGGCTGTGCGGTGGGAATGAGAGGCAAACTATTTCAAAAATTAAGTTTTGTCATTAAAATAAGTGCTTGTTGGTCTATCAACAACACCGGCTCATAACACTGTTAATTCACAGTCTAATGTGTGTGTGACGATATTTGAGGTGGTGCAAAGAGCACACATACCTGCTGATAACATTAAACGTGTTTAATTTTATTAGAATGCCAAGATCAGAGAGAGACTGAATTCAGACAGAGCAGACTGAGTTTTATGACCAACACACAGATGATTCATTGTGGAATTGTTTTTTCTTGGTTTATTATTTTTTGTGCCTTGGCTTAGCTGAAATGGTTAAAAATAACAAATTGCATTAATAATTTCTGACATTTTATAGACAAAACAACTAATTGATCACTTGATAAAATACCCAGCAGATTAATTGTCTGTAAATATAAATGTTAATTGTGGGGCACAGTTGCTCTGTTTGCTTCACTGCTGCGGTGCCTATAGTGATACCTGTGAGGGATCTTGTCACAACTTCTGCAAATATAACTTTGTCCTCCATCTCTTTAAATTTTATTAGGATCAACTTTAACAGACAAAGTTGTATAGCACTCTGACTGTTGAACACAAGCAGCAAAACAAGTCCCATAATCTGAACAGGACACTGCTGAAGGACACACACAGGCTGAGTCCCTCCAACACCACCTGCATCAGGGCAAGACTAGCCAAACAAAAAGCCTTTGTTCTCGGTGGACGTAGTACTATTCCACCTGCATAGCAAAGTCCACCTGAAACTATCATGGAGGCAAAATAAATGGCCGCTTCCAAATGTAGGACAAACCAGAGAGATGCTCTCACCTGCTGATTTCTAATATTTTAGAGGAGAAAAAAAAGCAGCATGCAGACATGTAAGACTGTCAGCGTTGTCTTCAAAGGCTTCCCTTTTTAAACTTTGAACAGAAAAGGTAATTTATCAAACCTCGTGAGGATGAGATGTCCAAGAGGCGTACCCTGCTTGTAAACTTCAAACAGGGCACTTGGCTCAGACTGTCATGCTGTGTTTAGCGCCGTTAACTGTTAACTTGATTCCTGCCCTACCTCTCCCAATGTGCAACACATTATCAGGCAGGAAAAGAAGCTTTTTTCTGTGGTTTGCAAATGGGATGGCATAGGAAGTAGAAATGCTATAAAATGTCCTCTGGCTCATCAGGCTTCAGAGCAGATAGAACAGGATGTAGCTTGTTGTGAGCATGTTGTGTTATTTTTAAAAAGGGCAGACAGAAAACATGACATGATGTCTTGTTGACAATAAAGTTTGTTGTGATAAAGTTTAAATGCGAGCTGACAGTGTGGTATCTTCTCCCAGGCTTTAGACATGCTCAAAATGAGACAGCGGTGTTACCCTAAAATAGGGCTGAAGCTAACAATTGTTTTCATAGTCGATTAATCGTTTTCTTTCTCAGTTAATAGTTGTTTTAAAATGGTGAAAAATGTCGTACAGTGTTTCCTAAAGCCTAAGGTGATATCCTCAAATGTCTTGTTTTACTCACAACCCAAAGATATTCAGCAGAGTGTCATAGAGGAGCAAAGAAGCTAAAAAATATTCACATTTAAGAACCTGAAATCAGAGAATTTTCACTTTCTGTCAATTCACTCATTGCTCAATGCGTTTTATTGATTATCAGAATTGTTGGCGATTAATTTAATAATTAATCGATTAATACCATATATATCTGGGTTCAGAATCCCAGTTTATTACATGAGCTGTACATGCTGCAGTCTTTTTAATGTAAGTAGACATGGAAAATGTTTGTCAAATTTGTGATTAATCTAAGTACTTCAAAAGTCCCTAACAAAACTTTCCAGATTCTCAAAGTCTTAACCATCAGATCTAAATTGCTACTACAACAATGAATGTATATTGTCACTATTTTACCAGTTGTTCCTATTGACTTTGATTGTATGTTTTGATTATGATTTTATTTCCAGAGTAAGGGATCAACAGAGGTCTTATCTAGTTATGAATGAAATGAAGCAGTCCTGTCATATTAAATTTTAATAGATTTTTTGGTTTACATGTATGATTGCAAACTATTTCAAAAATCAAACTATTTCATGAAAATAAGTGCTTGTTGGTCTTTCAACAACACCGGCTCATAACACTGTTAATTCACAATCTAATGTGTGTGTGACGATATTTGAGGTGGTGCAAAGAGCACACATACCTGCTGATAACATTAAACATGTTTAATTTTATTAGAATGCCAAGATCAGAGAAGGACTGAATCAATCCTGTCATCGTATTAAATTTTAATAGATTTTTTGGTTTACATGTATGATTGCACAGGTGAAACAGCAGATTATGTTGATAAACTTTTTTCCAGGAAGAAAATCATTCATTCATTCATTTTCTGTAACCGCTTATCCTGGCTGCTGGAACCTATCCCAGCTGACATTGGGCGAGAGGCGGGGCACACCCTGGACAAGTCGCCAGTTCAGGAGCAAAATCAAATTCCAACATAATGTTAAACCCTTTAAATAACTGGCCAAAGCCTTTTCCAAACTTTTAAGACTGTACAAACGCTGAATATTATAAAAAAAAGAAATACACAAAGAAATACACATAATTACGTTGTGGTAATGATGGTATGTCAGATATGACAATGTCTTATTATCATAAGTTACACCTCATGCTGCTGTTGACGGCTTTTCACTGTAGCTTCTTGAGCTCACAGTTCAATAACAGTGATTTGGGTCTGACAAGTAAGAAAATGACTTCAAAGGAGTCAACTGAGAATATTACTAAGACAATTATTTTACAACCCTCCTCATTTGTTAAGATATTTAAATATTTTCCAGCCTAGTGCTTAAAGTCTAATTTATTTATTAATTTCTGCAACAAATCTCCAGTGAATCCCGTAAAGATTCCCATTTCATATTATAAATGTTAGCTGTCTGTGTCAGAGCGGTATTGACTCAGCTCCAGGGACACTGTGTGTTGCTGTGTTGTTGAACTGAATTTCATTATTCTGAAAAGTGTCCAGGCCACAGTATTCACTAGGAGCTGTTGTTGACTTTGCTTGAGGTTTCCATATACTGTATATATATATCATATTCTGACAGGTGCTTCTAACCTGTGTTCACCTTGGGGAAAAATAAGTGGGCCAGCCCAATGGGAAAAAAATACACATAATTGTTGGTTGCAAGTATGTAAATAGATGATTAAAAATGAACATGCCTCTATTATTTTATACAAGGCAAGTGACTCTGGGGTTTGTAAATAGAGAGCCTAAAGGCAGAAGTGGTTTAATAGCAACATAATTGGTACTTTGACTAGTAATTAGTTTTATACTGTACAGTGGTGTTGTTTCAAATCTTGTGTGCAGGTTTTCTACATTCAAAATGTTACTGAATATGACTCTTCTGTGGGGACACACTCAAGTTACAGTACAGGAAGAAGCAACATTTTAATGAGGAAAAAACATATTTGCAGTGTGGAAAAGTATGGAATTTTATTTGAGTCATTGCTGGGTCTTGATAGGTATGGCAAAAAGAAAAGAAAGCATGGAAAAAATATTTGTTTTTTCAGACAACTGCCCCTATTCTGTTTTCTTAAAGATGAAATTCAGAATTTCTAAAGTCATAGTAACAGGCCTGTGTCATATGAGTTAAATGTAGACTCTGTTTCAGCTCACACTGTATTTTTAATATCCTTGAACACTTTTTTTTAAATCATGCAGTAGTTTTCTGCTTAAGCAGAAAACTTCTGCTTAATACCAAACAGTACCAAATGTGTTTTTTCCTCCATCAAAGCTTTATATCCACATACTACATATTGCATGACCACTGCATGGTCTGAAACGTATAAAGATATCTTAAACACTGTTGAATATTAGATAACATTAAAATAATCTTATATTTCAGATCTTTACTTGATAGATTGATTAAAGTTTACTTGACCAACCAAATTCTTAATGACTGATGAATTGATTATCAATTAATAATTGTAAGATATTTGAGGAGATCAACTTGGGCTTTGGAAAACACTATTTTTCACTATTTTCTGTCATTTTTCAGTCCAGCCCACTAATTCATTTATAATCAATTGATCGAGAAAATAATTGACAGATTAGTTGATGATTAAAGTAATCGTTAGTTGCAGCCCTACTCCTGACTCTCCCCTCCTCATCGGTCCTGTCCTGCTGCAGCGGCTGTCCTGTGAACCACATCGTCTTGATAACGTGAATGTGCTACTTCCACCATTCAAATTCCAGTTTGCTGTGATGCAATAAACACAACATTCTTGAAATGTTTTTTTTTTTCCTACATGGGCATGTTTTTGTAAAGTCAGCACAGAAACTGAGCAAGGGGGACACCATAAATTCTCTTTATGTGAATGACCTGTTATGATGATTACATGGTGAGTCACAGCGAGGCTCCCTCAGTGTCAGTGACGGTCTGAGCTGGACATTGTGCTCCTCTTCTGTGTCTCTGTGGTTCTGATTACAGGAAAGAGGGAGTGAGTTGGTGGGAGACGTGATATCCTGCCAGCCACACCCAAAAACTGACAAGATCTCATTTGTGTTTGGTTTAGTGGAAGGAAGCATCTCTGTAATGTCTGCTGTAGTGGATCTGACAGAGCCCTCCTCCTGCTTCGTCTTGTTAGCTGCATTCTTCACTGGTAATACACAGGAAGACACTTTCTATTTCATGTGCATTTATCCGTCTTAGCCAAGAGGCAGCATGACACACCTGATGGTTTCTGTTTCATGCTGCTCGGATGTCCCCTCCCTCCCCATCCCCCTCCAGTCTCACTGCACCGAGCTGACCTGACACCAGTCACACACCCTAACCCGCAGCACAGCACACCATCCAACGCTGACTTGAGAGGACTCGTTTCCATCACCACAACCAAGAATAGCTCAGTGATGTCCTGCTCCAGATCACATATGAGTGTCAGGTCGTACACTTTCAGTTTGATTTGGTGCCTTATCGTGTGCGCGCGTGCGTGCATGTGTGTGAGAGAGAAAGCAGTAGGTCTAGTCACAAGTGCTTTCTCTGATCAGACCATGTGTGTGAGCCAGTTCTCAGTCCAACAGCAGCTGCCAAACAGGTTCTGCTCCATCTGTCTGAATATGGTTTACATTATAGCTGCTTTTTTTTTGTTTTTTGACATAGTGAATGTGAGCGTCTGCACTGATCAGATGTCAGTCAGTCAGGGTGGGGCTGATTGTCTTTGCACCTTTTTTTCCCCCCTGTCTTGCAGCAAGTGCTGGCATAGCTGCTGATTGCATAAGTCCATAAGTAGAATGTTTTGGATGCCAGACATTTCCTGGCCACTCATTCTTACTCTGAGGCACTATGCTAGCTATGTCGCTGAGAGACGCAGGGCAGGCCATGGAGCAGCTCTGCTGGTTGAGCCGCCTTCTCCCCGGCTTGTTATTGTCGTGTTCAGGCATGTTTTTGCACATATTTTTGCCTCCATTGACTCCCTTCTCACTTAGATGGCTTGGTTGATATGCTGGGAATTTGATGACATCACTGAACTGTGAAAGATAACAAGGCATCCTGAGAGGGAACACACTTAAGGGAAGGACATTTGGGACGATATATTGGACAGCAGAGACGGCACATTTAAAGCAGAGCGTGTTCTGACTGTGACTTTGTGAGAAGAGTCAATATACCAGGTGAATAGCTATCATAGGTAAATACTGAATGTTGCCTTATCTCGCTGAGAGATGAGCTCACTGTAGATCAAACATTGTGACCAGCGTGACGAAAGAAAGCTGCAGCTCTGAGTTCATTGCTCTTCTGCTGCCAAGTGAAATTCCTGGGAAAATCCATATGTGAGAGCAGAAGTGGGGCACGTCTCACCGTGCTGCACTCTGCTGAAACCGGCCTGAGCTGCTGCTGTGTTTCTGTGTCACTCACTTGTGACCTGCTATTGTTCTACTGATTAACCTGAAACTAACAGGTACTTCCCTGTCACAGTAACAACCTTGTCTACAGTCTGTGGAAAGTCAGTGAACCTTTGTTTATGTTGTGTGTGGCAAACCTGAAAAATTCTGTGTGTGGCTCCTTCATCAGTTTGGGAAGTTGTTTGTTGTTGTTGTTTTTTTTAAATCTTGAGATAAGCTTATGTGGAACCCTTTTAAAACTGAACAGTTTAGTATGCTTTTAACTTATAAAAGTATAATGTTTTACAAGAGGCTGTGTTTTTGGACAGCATCATGCAGATTAAGATATAGTTATCAGTCAGTCAGTCAGTAACGCTGTCTAATATTGATAGGCCTACATCAAGTATCTGCAGTGAAATCCTGTTTTTTATGTGCTTAACATTTTTTTGCATGATGAACATATCAATCTATATCATCATCTTTAAAATGCGCCTTTATTTTGAAATTCATATGGCATGTCTGTGTGACTACTGTCTGGAAGAGTTGAGTCATAAAATTGTCAGATAATTTAGTTGCGTTTTGTGAGTTGACATAAATGTAACTGATTGTGGTAAACAGACATCGTGTCTGATGATCTTAATTGATTGATTAATCGAATCAAAATCATATCGTGGCAGACTTTGTGATCTGGGCAAATAATTAATCATTTTCCAAAGAACTGATATAATATCGAATCATGTTGAAACTTGTGATTTAATGGTTATGAGTTTTCCTGTACCAACTTCTTTTATTAAACAAAAGAAGCCAACCTTCTCATGTATGAAGGATGTATGCCAAGGCATTAGTGTTGTCATGATATTGTCATTTCTCATTTCAAAACGATACTTTGAAAGATATTGAGATTCAGTACATTTTGACTCAGCACTGAGGGCACAGATTTTCTGATTTTCATTAAAACAAAATATACAAGGCTATAGGATGACAACGGATAATCAACAAGAGCAAAAGACACAAGTGATGAGAAAAAGACAGCACTGTGCGTAAGAGAGAGGAGGCGGGACTGTGGGCGCTGTCAGCAGCGTGCTGTCAGAGAGAAGAGAGAGTGAGAAACTGCAGCTGGCCTCGAACTATCGAGACCATGGAAAATTATTTTTGACCACACTTTATAGCATACAGAACCTTCCAGATGCTTTGTTGTCACTGTAACAAGGCTACTGCTGGTTAGCATATTAATCAGTTGATCATAAAATAATCAATAGATTAATAGATGATAAAATACTCATTAAGGTTGCTTTCATGCCTAGTTGGTTTATTTGGTCTGGACCAGGGGAAAAATGATACATTAGTGCCTTTTATTTTGTGTTCATGCTGACTTTTTACAAACAAACCAAAAAGAGTCATCCTGCACCATCAGGAAGTCACATTCTGGTGTCAGACAGATCTTAGTGCAGCATTTTAATGCTTCTGATGTGTTTATTTATGTTCCTTCGTGTCAAAAAACATCTCATAAAATGATTCTAAGCATTATTTAGCAAATTGCTGCATGTTATGAATAATGACTAAAGGTAGAGATGAGGCAAAAAGGAGGCGACTTGTCCAATAATGATTCAAGACTTACTACTGTGAGATTTGTTCATTTGACAAAGTACACAGACAACAACACAAGACCAGCAGTTTCTGACCATGTAATCAGGGAAAATGCCTGCAGTAACCTGCATACATGTGAAATTATTTGGATATCAAATGTGCAGTCGCTGCCTGAACAGATTTCATGGTGAGTAGATGGATTTATATATAGTTCAGCATTTGAAATAATCTTAAAACCACAAGAGAGTCTGCTTGGAAGCAAACATCAACCCAAACAAACAGCACTAAAGGGCCAAAGGAACCAGGGAGAATTTTGACAGAACCAGGCAGGTTGGGTGTAAAAGCAACCGCAGTTGCAGCTGGGACTGAACAATTAATTGAAATGTTACTGAAGTCACAATATAGTCTATTGCAGTTTTCAAATCGCAGTATGCACAATATATGTTAAAGGCGAAATGTGTGTCAAAATACCATTTTTAAATGAAATATCGAGGAGCTGCAGAGGTGATCTGGCCAACACATCATTCTCTAGACTTCAGAAAACACACCGTAATCGTTTGAATGTGTTTTTTTCAGTGAAAATGAGAAGAGTGATGTAAAAATTATCCTGTCCTCTAATATCAGAAATCATATTGCAATTGCAATACCAATCAAACTCATTGCAAATGGATATTTCTCCAAACTTATTCAGTCCTAACTGCAGCTTTGAATCTTTTACTAGACTTGTTGACAGTAAGAGAAATATAGAACATCACCAGCTTTGTCCATTAAATGTTGTCCAATAAGGAATACAAGAACTTTTCCCAAATAAAATGGTAATTATGATTTGTAAACCCCTAAATATCTTAAAGTATCCATAATCAAACTCAGTGAATCTGGAAACCAGGAATTTCATATCAGCTCTCATCATCTGACAGTTTTTCACTCTCAGTGCTACAGACGGTATCAGCCACAAAGATGCATTTCCATCTATGCTGACAGTATCATGCTGAGTTTAGGATACTCAACCCTGGCCAGGTTATTAGAAGATTATTTCCTAAAGCAAGCCAAGTCACACAGCGAGTGTGTCCATGCAAAACACAAGAAGCACCAGCTAATGCTCTGTGAACTGCCCTCTGATGAAAGCAGTACACATGTCTTGCAGAGGATGAAAAAATACACACATCCCCTACAAATTGTTGTTTGGTGATCAGCTCTAGTCTACATCATTTAAAACTGCTAAACGGTTGCCTTGTTATCTCGGTGTGTTGAATGTTGTTTCTTCTTGGCCACAGTCGGTCTGTACACGATTGTTGAGAGGGAGCAGAGGAGGAGGTTAATCTAACTGTCTGAACTAACAGCCTTAAACATCACTGCAGCTCACATAATTGTGATGTTCATTCCCAGCCGTGGCCCTTGATAAGTAGCTGGTGTAGAAATAACACATGAGTGCGTTTAATGAACGGGTAATTTGTGCTCTAATGTCTGTCAGCTTATTTGAAAGGCCACAATTAATCTGGTTGGAGAGAAACAACTGTGGGATGAGGATGTCTCAAGACCGCATGGAGAAACTCGCACCTGACATGTAGCATGCGTCAGTAGCTGTTTGCATGAGAGAATCCCGAGTTTTCCATACCGGTTTGTGTTTACATGTGTGCATATATGAGACTTGTATCCTACTCTGGTTTTCCATCAGCAGATTCCTCTTGTAGCCCTTAGAAGCCGTTGTGTTTGTGAAGCAGACCTCCCACCCTGCCATTGTCAGCACAGCTTATTGCTTTGAGCTCCTCTTTCTGCTCCGCTGCTTCTCCTGAGACACACACACACACACACGCACACACGCACAGGGTCTATAAGGACTGCAAGCTTGTGACCTGCTGCAACAACAAGCATGTTAGTTGTTGATGAACCTCTAGTTGTTTATGTCACCAGTGAGGGTTGTAACTGGCTGCTTATTTGCTGCACCACTCGGTCTCATCGTCTAAATTAAGGCTAAATATTTTTGCTAACACTAGTATTTTTGTAAGAATAGGGCTGCACAGTTCATTGCCATATTATGTGTATATGGCCACGTGCAGTATCCAAATCACAGAACAGAGCTAAATCCTAATTTTTTGAAAAAAGAAAAATGTGAGAAAACAGGATTATAATGAAATACTGTAGTGCTACAGAGATGCCCTGGACTAAAAGAAAAAATGTTTGTTTGGTACAGACCCAACAAATATCACATCATCACAATTTTAATACATATTTTTTTAAATTTGTAATGCAAAATGATCATTCCCACTAATCGTATCATGATTGCAAATGTCAAAATGGTAATAATCACCATCAATTTTCTTTTGCCGTATTGTGTAGCCCAGTATTGAGGTCCATCTGAAATGAAAGAAATCAATATACAGTGTATTAAAACTGTAATGATTAATAGATTATTAATCGACTATTAAAATAATTTCCAAATATTTTGATGATCAATCATTTTACATCTTCTTTTTAAATAAAATTCAAATTTTCTTATTTCAACTTCCTCTCTGACAGTAAACTGCATGCCTTAGGGTTGTGGACAAAACAAGACATATGAGGCCCGAGCTTGTCTGAGATGGACTGACAGAAAGAGGAAAAGGGTGCAGTGGTCCTGACGAGTCCACATTCATTTTAGATTCAGATTGTTTTTGGAAATCATGGATGTTGTTACCATGTTGATTTAAGAGGTTTGGATTGTTACCAGCGCTAACATCAAAAGCCAGCGTCTGTGATTTTATGGTGATGTGTTAGTGCCCATGGCATCATGGGTAACTGTCATATCTGTGCCTCATCAGTGCTGAAAGGTACATACAGGCTTTGAAGCAACATGTGCTGCCATCCAGATGATGTCTTTTTCAGAGACGTCCCTGTTTATTTCAGCAAGGCACGACACATTGTGTTCCAACAGTGTGTCCTCATAGTAAAAGAGTTCAGGTACTAGACTGAGCTGCCTGTAGTCCAGACCTTTCTCCCATTGAAAATGTGTGATGCATTATGAAGCACAAAATACAATAACAGAGACCCCGGACTGTTGAACAGCTGAAGTCGTATATCAAGCAAGAATGAGAAAGAATTTCACTTTGAAACTTCTGACTGAGTGTTGTTAAAATAAGAGATGGTGTATCACAGTGGTAAACATGATCCTGTCACAACTTTTTGGGAACATGTTGCAGGAATTAAATTCAGAATGAATGTATATAGACAAAATAAGGTTAATCGGATTGAACATTTAATAACTTGTCTTTGTACTGAATGTAATTGAATATAGGTTGAAAAGTCTTGCATTCTGTTTATTTACATCAAAACAATGTCAGTTTTTCAGAATTGTGGCTGTACATCCACATAAGTAAATATTAAAATGCTTAGTACCATTATAGTGAAGAGTGATGCAATAATAATTAGAACTAGGGTATTTATCTAGTTTTATCTAACTCTGCTTTCATAGAGTTTAAGATCAGTAAATACTGAGCCTGGTCAGCCTGCTGTACCACAGTAGTGTTGACTTTGTCTTTGAGGAAGCTGTACTTGGAGCTGTGTGACGCAGCCCAGCAGTGAGTCAAGGCAGCGCTGCTGATATGAGGGTAATAACAGAACTATGTCTTGGTTTGGACCGGGCAAAAGAGCTGCTTTAGACGGAAAACTGTGAGTCATGGCACAGGCCTTTGTCACGGACTTGTGACACTGTGGATCATAACGTCTGACTGCAGTTATGAGTTTTCCTGTCCCTCTGTCTGAAATATTGTGCTTTCTTTAACATAGCTGAGTGTCAGTGAGTGAGGAGGCAGGGAGCTGAGGGCCTGGCCTCAGAGAGCACACACACCGCCTTTCTGCTGCTCTGTGGTTGAACCTTTCCTTCACGTGATGGAGCTTAGTGAGTCAGTCTCTGTGCGATGTGGAGACCATCAGTTTACCACAACTTGTCTCTTACAATGCTCAGTCTGGTCACTGATTTCATGCGTTACTTGAAGAAAGAATGCAAGGAATATTTTTCCTTTCATCGTCTTCCTCTTTCCCATTTCCTTCCTTGTCCTTCTTTCTCTGAAGTGGCCTCTATGGAAACCGCCTGTGTGTGTGACAGGTGTTTTCATCAACTGGCGAGTGCTGCTAAGGATTAGTGTGTGTGTGTGTGTGTGCACATGTGCGCCTGTGGCAGCAAACAATAGTTTCTTAGTTGTGCCCTGACTGACCTCTGGCCCTTATCTTTGTTTCGGGGGGGCTTCAGGACTCCACCCGTGTGTGTGTGTGTGTGTGTGTGTGTGTGTTCATTCAATAATGACAAGGGATGAAGTGCCAGACTTGGCCTGTAGAATTCCTTTCCCTCATCATGAGTCTTGTTAGAAAAAATACACAGTCAGCTACCTGAAACTCCACAGATTTGAGGCTGTGCTCCCACTTTTCAGACTCTTGGTACATGAGTGTTGAGGTGGGCACACATTTACTGATGTGACTGCCCCAAGTTGTCCCTCCACTCAAAGCCTAATCTAGAACTCTGAAGTAAAATTAAAGTCACTCAATTGCAGTTGTGTTCATCAGTATTGCCTCTGCTGTTCCCCTTGGCTAGAGCTTTAATCAGGCCTGAAAAGTTGAGCGCGATGAGGCCCAATCCTGACAAACATCTGTCCGAAACCAACCTGACCCCGACCCTCATCAGCATATTTCAGCTTGAACTTAACACGCTTCTCTCTGTGCGAACAACCTGCAAAAACACTAAAACTAAAACTTTCATTCCTAAGTTGGTTTTCAAGAACTCATCCTCACTGATACATGCCACTGTTTCTTGACTCAGTAACATTTTGTTGTCTTGTCTGTTAGCTACTCTCTGTTGCCTGATGTATCCTCCTTGTTCTTTAAGCTGCTATTCTCATTGCTCTGCCTGTGTGTCTTACTGTTTGTGGCTTGCCTATTTGTTTATTTGTGGGTATTTGTTGGTTTGCCTGTTTTGTTCTTGCCATTGTTGCATCGCTTTGTCTTGTTGCCTGTTTGATTTTTGCTGTTTCCTGCTTTGTTTTTGCTTTTTCTGTTTGCCGTGCATGATTGTTCAACTTTTGTTGCTGTTCATGTTGTCTACTGTTGTTACCTTGCTTTGTCTGTCATGCTGTATGCACATGCTGCGTTGTTGTTGCTGTACTACCTGGTGATGCTGTCTATCAGCCACCTGCCCGTGGCTGTATTTTTCTACTGTGTGTCTTTTATCCAGTGCTTGTCGTGCACATTGCTGTCTTTTAACTTTTGATACCCTTTCAGTCCCCACTTCCTTTTCCTCAAGAGGCTGGGTCGCTGTAGTAAATAAGAATTAGTTCTTAATGACTTGCCTGGTTAAATAAAGGTAAAATATAATGCAGTGAAGCCAGTGACAGGGACAATACATGTGGGGAATTAAAATAGGCAAAGACTAAACTAGCGAGAAGAATGAAAAAAATATATAGTACAGCATGACCTTGATGAACCCATCGTGTCCTGTTGACTTTAGGCACCAATCTCAAGCCCTACCCTTGGCTGATGGTGGCTGAACAGTGAGTTTATGGTACGGCTCTCTCAAAGGCTGCAGTAGTTTGTATTTTGAAAATGGACTCATGTTCCAGTCACTTCTTTAGCAAAAATGCCAAATTCTCGATCAGCTTCTCAAACCTTTGCATTTGCTGCTTTTGTTTGTCATATGCAGTGGTGGACAGTAACGAAGTACATTTACTTGAGTACTGTACTTAAGTACAATTTTTGAGTATCTGTACTTTACTTGAGTATTTGTTTTTGTGGAAACTTATTACTTTCACTCCACTACATTTCAAAAACAAATATTGTACTTTTGACTCCACTACATTTCTAGGAAAGTTGTTGTTACTTTTTGACTGAGCGCATCGTTGAAGTCAGCTGTTGCTGTTTTTTCTTTTCTAAAATGCAGTTGGTCACATGCTGTGTTTCTCACAAAACACAGGAAACCAATCACAGTAGCTCCTCTCAAATGGGATTGATGTAAAAGCAGAAATACGTCCAGGCGCTCTGTAACAAGAACAAGTAAGCTCTCCGTCTTTCATTCAAACAAAAAGCAGTAATGGTGACAGCAGGACAAAGACTAAATTAAATCTCAAGATGTTATTATAATTATTCATTATTCCAGGTAGCTTTTAAAGTTGGATTGTTTTTATTGGGGTGAAAAATACCACATAATTCATGTATATACTGCCTCTGAAGACAGAAAGAAATCTCAGTTATTTAACAGACTTGGAGAACTCCTTACAGTCAGCTTCAATCTAATTTTATGTGGTGATTTTAATACAGTTACATCAGAAAATGACAATAACTGTCCTTTTTGTTTTTGATTGCATTTCTCTGCTGAAGTTTTTATAGGTGTTTCTATAGGCTTTGTGTAGCAGAGTGGTTCTACAAGCAGGTCAGTGCATCATTAGATGGTTTCAGAGAGTTACAAGCTTCTGTAAATGCATCATGAAATCAATACAGCATGTATTTATATTAGAAAATGTACTTTGTAATTTGTACTTTTGAATACTTAAGTATTTTTATAAACGTGTACTTCTGAATACTTAAGTATTTTTAAAACCAAGTACTCTAGTACTTTAACTCAAGTAAAATTTTGACTGAGCAACTTTCACTTGTAGTTGAGTAATATTTGACCAGGAGTATCTATACTTTGACTCAAGTACTGGTGTTGAGTACTTTGTCCACCACTGGTCATATGACAGCAATTACAAATCTTAAGCTTTTGAGTGATGGGCAAGCAAGTGGTGCAGTGGGTCATTTTTATTGACTTTGTTATGAAATGAAAATCTTTTACTGTAAAATCAGCTCATTCCCAGAGTTTTATGGGCGACTAAATTGGTTTATTTTCAGACAAGTGAGCAATGCAAATAATACAGTGCTATTGAGAAGGCAGAACAAGATTTACATTTAATCTCTCTGTGCAGGTTTAACTTGTGCAGTTCTAGTCTGTGTTAATGTGACTGCATTCAATTCAGACTTGCTCTCTGTTGGAATTGTTACAGAAATATTGAAAAACTAAAAGTGGCTCTGCACTTTTTTAGACATGAGACCAACTTGTAAAATTGCCATCACATTTATGTAACAAATGGATGTCTAAAAGGGACTTCAGTATCCTTTATGAAATTAGCATCAGATCAAATTTTTTTTTTTTCACTTTACCTCCCTACTGTATAAGTAATTTTTGTCCCTAGATTAGTGTTATTTATCCATCTAGTTTATTTTGGCGCAAGTTGCCAAGTTTTGGAGATATTCTTTCCAACATAATGGGATTAAATGGCACTCAACTTGTGGTGCCCAAAGCATCACATAAAAAGCATTTGAGAAATTGAACACCAGTGTCTTTTTCCAGAAATCATGACCAGGTTACACAGACCTTGTTTCATGTAGGAGCTACAGAAATCTCTGTGGGCAATATGTCCAAAACTTTTGGGGAGAACCAGTAATCTGGGTGTCAAGTAAGGGCAGCATATGAATTTATGATCAACCATCTTGCAAACATCGTCATCATCAAGAAAAAAAAAATACAACTTTTGATAGGTGCGATATAAAAATATGATGGTAATGAGTGCACTGAACTGGAGAATTCTCAGTTTAACACCGTCTTTTCTTCATGTACCCTTTGTAGCGTGCGTCAGTGGGCCCGCAGGCTCCACGCCGGTGCTGAGACAGGATGAAGAGGTTCAGGCGGCACGGCCAGGAGTCCCAGAGAGATCGACTCAAACAGGAACTCTTCCAGTTCAACAAAGTAAGTGACACAACGCACAGTTCAGAACATGTCACAAAAGCTGACAGACATGACGAGAAGACAAAAATCATATCAGCAGACTCCCCAGAATTTTTCTCAAAAGAATATTGAACATTAAAGTGCACTTAAACAACCAGAGAACTTCTTCTGGGTGTTAGCTTTCTTTTTCCTGAGCTGTTTCTTTGCTTGTTGTGCATTTGCACAAAGGTGTATCATTGTCTAAACAGAATTTGCCAAATGTTATGTGGTGTTAATAGCTTGTTAAGCTACCATTAAGTCATTTTGTGTTTACATTTATGCCTACTTTGACCTGTTTGATAAACAAGTGAGAGATTGTGGTTACATGAGGTTGACATGATGAAGTAGAAATAAAATTAAAGGTTAGCTTCTGTCAATAATGGTTAATTAATTTTGTGGGTCATTTTTTTGTCTGAATTGGAGGTAGTATTTTTTTTGCATGTGGTAGTGAGCTCTTCATTTTAGACTTTATTGTGGGGCACTATAAATCATTGATTACTTCTCTGACTTCTGTCACTGCTGTTGATGGTACATGTGATGAATTAATGATAATTCCAATGCTATAAATAGTCACAGCTGTGGGTAATGGTCACGTATAATGACAGTAGCTCTCACCTGGTTGAGGGCCGATGCGACATGGTTCGTAGAAGAGTGCTTCTTCTTCGCGGTTCTCTTTATTGGCAGATATTAAGACTGATGTATCATCGAGGTATTGACACACTGAATATTTGTAATGCTTTCAGTACTCACTTTTCTGACACACACCACTGCAGTGGCCACATAGCCTTCCCTCCTCCCTTACTCACAGTGATGTCTTCTCGTCACTCATTTCATTTGCTCTGGTTGAATATCTGTTGTTATGTTATAGCCTTGTTATCTATTTTTTAATAAAAATCTAAAATTGTATGCAATATTGAGTCAGTTTCTCCCCTTGGTTGATATTTGATTTGTTAACAAATATTGATTTTTTTCAAGATATTCCTGTATTGTGACAACAATAGTCTACGTCTGTTCATGGCTAACTGTAGGCAGGGGAAATTTGTCTTTACACACGGCTGTAAATCTGACAAAAGAGTCTATGCATGCACACACTCAGTTTTATACATCTGGTTCCTGGAGAATGCTAACTATGCACAAAAGACTGCACTATAGATGTCCCAAAAAAGGAACAGTCTTTGGCTCAATTCCAACTCCACCCCTTGGCTCTACCCCTCCGTTTTGTGCATAGCTGTGGAGCGTAAGGTGTCCTGTTTTGTCCTGAGGGGTAGTGGTCATCTTGACCCAAATGAAGCTCCAAACACAACGATTTCAGATACTGACTCCAAACGGAGTAGTGCAGGAAAATTTCCAGAATGCTTTGTTAAGAGCGGCAGTGTAAAATGAAACCTGGCTCCTGGTCAGGAGGAAGAAGTCAATATCATCCCCAAAATCACATGCAAAAGTGTAAAGATGCACTAGAATATCTTGATATCTAATGATGTTTTGGAATATGTTGATTTGAGATACAAAATAAAATGTGGACCTCATTGGATCAATATGACAAACACTTTAGAAAAAATTCTATTGTGACTTTAATAGAGTGACAATTTTCTTCACTTCCCTCCTCATCTGATATCAGTGCAAGCAGATTTTTTTATGGGCAGGACTATTCTGAAATAGCCGACATGTACATGTGCTTCCTGTGTAGAGAGTTCTGCAGGGATGACGTATTTTTGAATGCCAACCCAAAAGTTAGCATCGCTCTGGTTCCCTCCACACCAAACCAGTGGGATTTGTCCTTTGGAATATTGCAGGAAGTAACAA
Organism: Lutjanus erythropterus; assembly: GCF_056507025.1. Taxonomy (NCBI): domain Eukaryota; kingdom Metazoa; phylum Chordata; class Actinopteri; order Lutjaniformes; family Lutjanidae; genus Lutjanus; species Lutjanus erythropterus. The sequence goes on along the minus strand of NC_139333.1, from coordinate 29,979,054 downwards.
AATAACTAACAAAAGTTTATGATACTGACACATTTTGTTCAGCAAGATAATCTTGACCACAACCACTTTTTGAGTCATAAATGCAGCAGTCAGCAATCACCAGCACTAAGTGATTGGTGTTAGGTGTGATTTCCTTTAATGTCCCCGGCATCCTCTGTGGTCACATTTGGTAACTTGTTAGCAGCTGCCTTTTTAAGAGACATAAAAGTTTCAAAATTCAGTGGAGTGGAGTAGTAACTGGTGTATTTTATGTTGTTAAACAAAACATGAAAATCTCTTCAGCTTGTGCTAACCTCAGACCTCATTTCAGACATCTAACCAAAAACTCATTCCAAAAAAACTACAATAATACATTGACTTGGAGACGAGGTAACCAATATGCTCATTTAAATACTCATTTGACATTTTTAGGCCTCGATTCTGCAGCTCCTTACTGTCAATACATTGATCTGTGTTCTTCTGTCCTGCACATTTACTCAGATTTGTCACAATAATAGTTAACAAGGGTTGTAAACAACTGGCTTTAAAGGAACAAGATGTAACAATTGTGTGTCCAGAAATGTGTATAACAGTCCAAATAGTGAGTTGGAGTTCAACCTATTTAATATACAGGAACAATGCAGTCCTTTAATATGAAATGTATATTGCTAGTAATCATGATGTAACAGTCCTTGTGGTAAGCTGTGTCAGGAATGAGAATGCATACAGCCTTGTAAGCACCGGTCTAAGGAGCAAAAACAACTGAATGCATTGTAGAAAAATATAAACAGCCCTTTCAAACAGAATGAAACTGATTTAGAAATTGGCTGTTTTATTCTAACTGAGGTGGATACAGGGGACATTTTTATCCTGATTGATTATTATTATTATTATTATTATTATTATATAACTAAACAAAAATTTTGCACAACTGCATCACATGAACAGGACTATACATTTCATGTTTCTGTTGTCTGTCATCCACCTGCTGTTATCTGCAGTATGTTTTGCTGCAGTCTCTTGTCTCTATCCTGTCATTGTCTCTGCTGTCACAGCTCTGTCTCACCCCTACCCCTGTCTGTCTCCATCTCCCCCTCAGACAGTGGAGCATGGATTCCCCCACCAGCCCAGTGCTCTGAGCTACAGCCCCTCGCTGCATCTGCTGGCCATCGGCACCCGCTCCGGAGCCATCAAACTGTATCCTTCACTGTACCTGACTTGTGAGTGTAAATAGTTGTCAGGGTGGAATCAGAGCGTCATGTTTGAACTTGAGGGAGGCAGTGCTAATGAGCAGCTGTGACGCTGCTAAATCCTCGTCTGCGGTTCACATTGGGCACCTGGCTCAGGTATTTCATTTTCCCACGCTGTTGCTCAACGCCGCCTGCCATTCTCAGACAGCGGAGTCTGTGCCGCCATAGCCTTTTGCACAATTACGCTCATTGACAGTGCAGCGGAGCCAGTCGGTACACTCTCCCCATTGACACAGAGAGACACACACTGGTTTTGATAACCACGGTACCCTCTCTCATTAGGATAATCCAGTCATACAATGCAGCAGATTGTTCGGGGATAGAACAGAAGGAGGACACAGGAAAAAAAGGCAAATCTGTGAATGGATATTTTGCGTCAAAGTGCAGGACGCTTCAGGCAAAGTCAAAGAACAGAGCAGCTTCTGTTGTTTTTATGGAGCACACAATTTATTTGATAATGTGACGTTTTAATCTGTCTCCACAGGGACATTGTTGTTTCTCCACAGCGAGGTCGGGGTCAGATACACTGCAGCAGCCCTGCAGCTCATTCAATGGCTTGCTCACTGACACTGAAGCAGCGTGGGAGATTAAAGTCATTGCTCATAGCGATGGACAGACTCCCTGCTCTCTTGTGGCTTTTCCACTGGCACTCTTGGCTGTGCGGAGTCAAACCGTGCCACGCGGATTTGCATGTCCATTACCACTTCAGCAGCAGAGCTGTGCCGAGTCACGCCTGTGATGGACCTCCCCTGGACTGGGGCCAAAGTGAGCCCAACCCGCCTCCAAGCGGACTGTGGAGATGTTTTGTCGACCGTGACCAACCCGTGAAGACCCTCATAGTCAGCTCATGTCTGCTCAGGAGAGCAGAGAGAAAGACGTTTTTAAAAGTGCCTGTGTTCAGCTCTCAGTTCGTTAGAAGCTAATCATTGTGGTTTGAGGTTTCATTTAGTCTTGCTTCATAATAAAAGATTTTGAATAACACAGTAACACAGTACTTTTATTATAAAGAATTTATAGGAAGTTCAGTGTTTATTTGCTGCTGCAGCTGCTTGACTTTGAGCTAAGCTGCTCGTCTTCAGTTAAAAGACAAACTTTCAAGCAAGCAGCCCCGCTGTGCTGGGCTGGTGTGCTGAGTCAAACCAAGTCAAGCCAAGCCAGCACATGTGTATGGAAAAGGGTACCTGTCAGCCTGGACTCTGTACAGCTCTTTTTATACTGACCAAAAACCCCAATGACATGTGTCCTGGGTCAAATGACTCTGCAGCAGTCACAGGTATTTATCAACTCCAGTTCTGAACAGCAGTGATGTAAATATGATGCCTGGGTGGCTATTTTCGCGGGAGGTAATGAAGGCTTGCAGCCTCTGTCAGCTACTTCTTCAACTCTTGTGCTCCTTTTCCATGTGCGCTGCTTGGTTCGACTTGGTTTGCATCAGCACAGCACAGTTTGCACCTGCTTGAAGGTGAGTGTGTTTAACTGATAGTGTCTGTCTGTAGTAAAGCATCTAAATGGTGTATTAACATATTTCCTATAAATTCTTCACAATAAAAGACCCCCTTTTTTGCTATGTAAAAGCTTTTATTATGAAGCTGTAAAATCAGGAAATGAGTTTTAACTAGGGATGTCCCGATCCGATCACGTGATCAGAAATCTGGGCCGATCACGTGATTTTCAAATGATCGGAATCGGGTGGAAATTTTCGGATTTAACCTTACAAAACAACAAATATGGCCATGTTCACGTTTTAAATTCATCCTGAGGTACAAAGAGATTTTCAAATGGAATGACAATGGCTCAGTTTTAATTTTAACAAGTTCCACAACATCAATATTCATTGTTGCACAGACGGAAACAACACTGTAAACATCACAATTTACAGCAGGCGGGGAATTCAGACAACATAATAGTAGTGAGCTGGTAGTTAGTAGGCTAACGCAGGGCAAACGTGTCACCTTGGGACAGCGAAAATGTCTGCAGTTTGGAGGTATTTTAAACTGGACAGTGAAGGCAGTGCAACAGCCACTTGTAATGTGTGCAAACTGGGCATTTCGTGTGGTGGAAATGTGGATGTGTTCTCTTTTTTTCTTCTTCTTATTAATGCATTGCTGAAGCATCGGATCGGGACTCGGTATCGGCAGATACTCAAAATCAAATGACTCAGACTCGGGGGCAAAAAAATGTGATCGGGACATCCCTAGTTTTAACTTAACACAACTTCTAATAAAATAAAGCGGATACCTGAACGTACAAACTGTGACAAAGGAAAGAAACGTAACTTCAAACCACAGAGATTCAGTAAGAGGCTACAAAAGTACTGAATGCTGAACACACAGAGACTCAAACTCACCATGGTAACCTAAGCAGCACTTGAGTATGTTTAGTTCAGAGTATCAGCCAGTGTCAGCAGTCCTCTACTCAAACTCTTTTGTTACTAGACAGTGTAAATTGTCTCAGTCAGTGTTAATAAGTAAATAAATGCATAACATGAAAAGTAATAAAGAGCAGTAGAGGCAACGGCGTAACATACCTCCAAATCAGTCCAGCAGGTCTCTTCAGCTCACTTCAGTTTAGCGAAAGCCAAAGTGAAAGTGAGGAGTGCTCATTCTGTAGCTGCTTTTGGGGACTGAAATGTCCTCAGAAGTACTTTTGGAGGGCTGGCCTGCAGAGACATTTTGTTGTAAATCACTTTGCTTTCCGTAATTATATGAGAGAGGAAACGTACCCATAAACCACCATGTGTCCACTTTGGGGTTGAACGGATATTAACTAAAAGTCTCATGAATGGTGACCAAAGTTATACAGATATTGAATTGGATAAGTTCACTGTACTCCCAGCAGGATTCCTGACACTAAGCATGTTTTTACTGCCAAACTTAAAGGCAGTTTTCTTGGAAACAAGCAAGCTGTATCACCAAAACACACTGTGTTTCCTTGAACTTTAACCAGTGCATATTCTTCTGCATAACACATTTGTAAAGCCATTTACTATTTTTCAGCCATTTTTAAAAATATTTTAAATCCAGTGTTAACCTCAGGATGAAATAAGAGAGTCTAAAAATATTATGATGCTCAATGAGTTGGTAAATGTTCCTAAAAAGTACATCTACTTTCATTTTATGATTATTTTTGTAAACATAAAATCATAAAAATGTGAATGCCTTACTTAAATGTGATTAAGTTGCCTGACGAAGGTCTGTGAACAACTGTCTCTGAGAAACCCAGAGCTCACAGTTTGCAGGAATTCAACCTTTTCTTTCACATGTTTTTATCTCTATGCATCTATCTCCTAAATGTGCATTAGATAACATCTAATTTAAACTCACAACATGTAAATTCTGCTGCTCTCTCACATTTAAACAATAACAAAAGAAGTAGTTTGATGATGTTGTGAAGTAGCATGGGATCATGGGAGTTGTCTTCATTACTTTTTAAACATCCATCATTGATGGTGGTTGGTCGATGAAAGTCTTATCTGTCATGAGTCAGGCAGAACTCATGTTCAAAGATGAGGAAATAATTCCAGCTTCATCCTTCACACTCTGACGTGTCCAACAAATCCTGAAGTTATACCAGCTAGCTAGCATTGCCATCATGAAATGCACAGTTATCTCAAATAATTTCAGATTTCTTTGATTTTAATATTGTTAAATGTTTGGGATATTTTAAGTACACAATTCAACAAAATATATAGCATATGTTTAGCGACATTTTAATGCAGAAGTGTCACCTATGATAGTAAGTATTTTTCCTAAGTTTGTTTGCCCTGAGAGAAAAAATATCACAAATATCACTAAATATTATTCAACAAACCACCATCAACCACTGAGCATATCAAAAGTACCAACCTTTATTTAAAAAGCCACACTACATAACCTTACTTGTGATATCTCTTTCTGTATGTTTTATGTATTTTGTCTTGCTATAAATGACTCTTTCTCCCCTGTGCTTATCACTGTTGAGTGAATTGAGTCAGAAGTCTTGATCACTTGTTTTGAGTACATGTAATAGGACTTTGTCTACCACAAATCCAGTGTGTCCTTAACCAGTGCTCAGGTATGGAGCTCCAGGTGTGGAGTTCATGGGTCTGCATGATGAGAATGCTGCTGTCACACAGGTGCACTTCCTCCCCCACCAGGTACGTTCACAACACACATTGTTTCTGCTTTTTACAGAAGTCTCACTTTTTTTATCACAGAGAAAAAACACGTCTTTATGTGGACATGTATTCCCTACCGGTCATTAGGAAATGCTTTTTGGACAGTGTGGTTGATTATATGTTTTTATATTTAGGTTGAACTGGTGACTCTGCTGGATGACAACAGTCTGCACATGTGGACTTTAAGAGCTCACAAAGGACTGTCTGAACTTCTGGAGATAGGACGCTTCACTCTCACTGGACCACCTGGGTAAAACGCACACACACACACTAGTACACCCTTTTCCAGGGCAGGTAGTTTTTAAGGAACCTTTTTAGGAACTAGAGAATTTTATCTCCATTTCATAAAAATGGCTGTAGTTTCCTCCCCTCAAAAGTCCCGGACCTTCAGTTAGTACTTTCCAATCACTCAGGAGCCATCAAGGAGCTAGAGCTGACTAGATATCGTTAGATCGTGATATGGGATAAGGCTGTATTTCCATAAAGTGATGGCATTTTCTGAACTTACCAGACTGCTCTAGCTGTTCTGTTATTTACCTTTTACCTTCTGAGTCATTATGTTCACATCACTGATGATTTTTCATCAAAAATCCCAGTGTTTTAATATTATGTGAAAGCACCAAGTCATCCCAACAATATTGTTGCAATATCGATATCAAGGTCAGAAATAAGCTTCAAAAAGTTAAGAATTAACTAATGATGGTTGTTCTTCATCTTAGTCTATGAATGTACGTTGGTCCAAACCATTTTAAAGAGCTGAATTAGCTTCAAGTGGGAGGTTGAGTTCAACACCTAAAACTTGTCATGGCTTTGAAGATTTTACATGGTTCATGTCCAAATTATATTACTGAATATTTAGCCTTTGAGAGCTTTATTTATTTTCATAATTTTATTAAATGTATGCTTGTTTAATATCGATGTTTTACAACATGAGATGTTAGGAAGCGTATATAATGTCATTTCTTTTTCCTGCCTGCCTCCTAGCCATAAACTTCATTAACCACAATGAAAAAAAAGTTGTGTGACTTCTTGACAATATCCTGATGAATTTTAGGACTGTATGCACATTTGCATATTATATGTTTAATTTATCAACTTAAATGAATCAGCCAGTATTTGATTTTGGCCACATTGTCCAGCCCTACCATAAATATTAATTACGGTGCTGTCAGCTTCCTGCTACAGTAGAACGCTCTGTTAATACAGGTGCATGCCTCCCTTTGTGTTCAGCAAAAGGGAATGCACAGTTTTTTGGCAGCAGTAAAATGTTGTTAAAGGCTAAATGCCAACAAATAGATGGATTGAAACATGTTTTCAAATTTTGGAATTGATTAGATCTCTCTTTTTGCAATAAATTTTAACTTTTGGATTGAAATCTAACTCTACAAATAGTATAATACTAATAATATTAGTGTAACCTTTAATTATCTGTCCAAAAATACAAAGCTGAAACTGAATATGCAAAAAACAAAAAAAAAATCATATTCAACTATTTAGACAAAAATAAAAATAGAAAAATTCAAACACAATTTTCTGACATTTTTGAGACCAAATGATTCATCAAGAAAATAGTTGCAGATTCATAGATGATGACAGTAAAGTTTAGTTGCAGCCGTACTTCATACAGACAGCAGCTGCCAACTGATCTCACCACCTCCTCTTTTTCTTCTCCACCTCAGTGCCCCTCCAAGTGTGACCAGGGTGACAGCAGTGCTGGCTCACTCCTCAGGGGAGCTGCTGCTACTGGGGACAGAAGGAGGACACGTCTTCATAGTTGAAGTCCCAGGCTTCAGAGAGCTGGAAGAGAGAAACATCAGTCTGGATCAAGTCGCCAGCAGGTTGGCGGCTACACAACGCCAACACGCTACACATCAATTATAGCTTGGAGTCAGAGATGCACAGTGGAAAGATTCTACTGATACTGCTGCCAGATATATGCAATCATTATTTTGTTATTAATACATAGGATTTTTTTTAATATTTGCACAGTATAAATCAAAACATTAGATGCACTGAAAAGAGTTAACATACAGGACCCTTCAGCAAAATAGGACCTCGAGATGAGGATGGAGGAGTCACCTTTACATGGTCCTTTATGGTCCTTTTAGCACTTCATCCTACAGAACAGCTACCTAGAGGGCTACAGACTATATTGGAAGGGAAACAATAACAGTTAAAAATGTTTTAACCTGCTGATATTGTCTGTCATACTATAGGCTTTTTACTTGGGTACCGACAGGATTGGACAGTTAGGGTTACATAAGATACAAAGTTGAATTTAGTTGATTTTGGGCCTCTAGACTTGGTGGAAAATGAGGGCTATTATGGCTCACGCGGCTGGCGGCGAGAGCGCAGCCTCTCTCTCCGTTGGAAATAATGGCCAGGCTCTTAGCAATGTTGAACATGTGCTTTTGGCGTCAAAGCCCAGTGAGAGTCTGGGGCCCTTTTATTAATCCAACCTTGGTGGCAGCATGAGAGCACATGTTTTCCCAACTCTGAGATGTGAGATCTCTTTTAGTTTGTGATCCCTTAACTGTGTGTGTCTTTACTGTACAGGACAAAAAGTGCCTGTAGATTCCAGTCATGGGTGTGATGTTCAGGCTTTTTACAGTTTGTTCAGGTAAATGGTATCTCCCTGGCTTTAAATTGTTTGACTTACAATTCAGGGGTGTACTTCAAACAAGATTAATGGGTTAGCGAGGCATGTCGAGTTTTCAATGTCATGAACGTGGCTCCATGGTATCTTATTCTGCACATCTAACCTGCTCCAGAGGAGGTCATGTTCAGGGTTTCAGATTAAATCAGATGTAAAAAGTGCAGCTCTTTCACCAATTCTTTTCTTGACCATATTCTATATGGGCTATACAGATTGTCAGCTGAGGGAGGACATTATATATGCAAACCTGTGAGCCATATGTTAGTAATGTCAGCAAAGAAAGCTGTGTAGGTCCTGTATGCATCATCTTGTTACAGGAATCTCTGTGTGTTCAGTGGGTGAAACAGAAAATCCTTTTTTCCTGTTTCTTTCAGGTCTTAACTGTTTACATTTTACTCAGCAGATCATCCGTTCACTAAAGAATGAAGCAACTACACACACTTAAGATCATGTGTTTATACTTGACCCTGATCTGTTTGTCTGTTTTACACTGGTATGGCAGCCAATGAAAAGTAAAGGTCAACTTTATTGTCACATATACAATATACAGAGTACAACATACAGTCAGATTCAGTCTCTGAGTTTAATCTCTCCTTAGTATTGGGAGCTGTGGGCAGCCTGTGCAGAGCCTGGGGGCCAAGTGAGTGGATCAAGGGAGTATCATCAGGAGTATCATTTTTAAATGTATCAACTTTAAAGTTTGAGCTCTACAATGTGCAGTTGTCACATAAAAACTTAAACAGGAGACATTGGGAGTGATTAAAATTAATGTATTAACTAGGGCTGCAACTACTGTTTTAGTTGTTGATTAGTCGGTAGATATTTTCTCGATTGATGTATTCATATTTGTTTGCTCAATAAACTGTGAAAGCGCAGGATGACGTCCTGAAATGTCCAAAGATGTTCAGTTTGCTGTCATGAAGGATTAAAGAACCCCGGAAATATTCACAGCTAAGAAGCTAAAATCAGAGATATTGATTTTTTTCTTAAAATTACTCAAACCGATTAATCGAGTCTCAAAATAGTTGGTGATTAATTTAATAATCAATTCATCGTTGCAGCTCTGACATTAACTTCTGAATGTATTTGAAAAGTAATTCTTCTCTTGCTTTATTTGAAGCAACAGATTTATTTTTGCTGGAAAATATTTTTTGTATTCTTCATGCTCCTCCATTATAACAACCTGTTCCTCTTGACGAAAGATGGCAGCAGGCCACTGGTCCATTTTGTGCAGAAATTTATGAGAACATGCATACTGTTTATTTGGGACTGATGACAATTCTGAGGAGTAAAAAAAGAAAATTTTGATATTGTGATATCAGCTAATATTGCAGTGACCCTCGTGACAAAGATCTGTGATGGAGGCAGTTAAACAATAAACTTTTACATCAGGTCACTGAAAGAATTCACTTTTACTGGTATTTTTAGTCATAAATAAGACAAATAGAATAAACATATATATCAAATATACATAAAATGATGCCTATACAAAATTTTCATTACTGATATCTCTGTCCAGTGCCAGTAATCACCACAGTGACACCTGTTATCTCTGACTGAGGTTTTGGGAGTCAGCTAACACAAAGACAGCCTGGCTATGTTGAACTTCATGGAACACTCCTCTGAGACACTCAGTCCAAATGCATCAGCTTGAAAAACAAGAAAAGTTTACATTAATACTGGACAGCTTTGCTGTTTGTATCAGGTTCTCTAGTGTTTGTTTTGTTGCCTTTGGAAATCCACAGTTGTCTGTAATTCAAATGGATTGACCGTAAACAACTTAAATGAGTATTGCTCGTCGAAACTAAACCGCTGTCACACACAACACAATACATCACGGTGTCATCAACAGATCAGCTCTGTGCACTCTGCCTCTCAGTCTCTACAGATCGATAATGAGCTTCTTTCTGTTGTCTCTCACTCATTCTCTCCCCTCTCTTCTGCGTTTGTCCTCGCTCTCCTCCAGTGTACCAGATGACTACATCGGCCGCAGGAACCTGGAACACGTAGAGGCCTTACAGGAGAACCCGGTAAACCCAAACCAGGTTGTCATTGGCTACGGGCGAGGTCTCATGGTCATCTGGGATCTGGAGAGACAGTGTGCCCTCCAGCACATCCCCGCCACACAGGTAGGTGCTCAGTAACTCAGCATCCCGGATAAACTGTGGTCCTAACCAGCAGGCTGAATCTTGATAGTTGCCTTGTGTTTTTTTCCATTTTAACACGGTGTAACCATAGCAACTGGAGAGTGTGTGGTGGACAGAGGACGGAGGCTACATCCTCAGTTCGCACAGTGATGGAAGTTACTGTCGATGGATGGTGGGTGGCGAGGACGTGAACGAGGAGGAAGAGAAATCTGACATTCCTTACGGTGAGGATGAAGAGGTGTCCCACACCTGCACATTTGTCTTTAAACATGAAACGTGTCTTTGTGAAGGCTAACGACTTGTCTTTTATCTCTGCAGGACATTTCCCCTGCAAGGCCATCTCTAAAATCGTTCAGCTGCCTACAAAAGAAGGGTGAGTTCACTTTTTCTACCAGTCAGATTAATTTGTGACAGCTGTTACTCGTCCTCCCTCAGTGAGGGTGGTTCTAACATCCACACCACTCTAATGTTTAACTTTATTTCCCTCACATGACCTGCTGTTATTAATCATTAATCTGTAGGTAAACTGCACTGAACTTGAACCTGTGTGTGTGTGTGTGTAGGCCTCCGTTCCTGCTGTTCAGCGGTGGCATGCCCAGGGCCAGCTACGGTGACAGACACTGTATCACAGTGATCCACAGTAAAACCCACGTGGCTCTGGACTTCACCTCCAGGATCATCGACTTCTTCGTCATCAGAGACGGACCTAAACACACAGGCAGGGAACACACACACACACACACACACACACACACACCCCAACACAAACAGCTGACATGTGGCAGACACACTCATGCACAGTCATGAAAAGGAAGGCCTGTTGTGATGTGGCTTAGATTCTGATTTTGTTTAATTTTAGTGGGTCAACATAAGCAATTTATTTCCATAGAAATCAGGTCCAATTTTTTCTTTTTTTTCTTTTTTTTAACAGTTTTTAGACGTTAATTTCAAAGAAAAAAGTAAATTCCTGCACTCATCTTTGCATTCATTTATTTTCTAAAATGTGCTGAAGTTTCGGTCACAAGAACCTTTCTCGAGACTGTCTTGACTGGCTGCATATCACATCACACTCAGGTTACTTGTGATGTAAAGTACTATCCAGCCTGTGAAACAGTTTTACAACATCGACTGAAGCTCTAGAGGAAACATTCCAGCATTTGAGAAAACAACCCTGATTACATTATCTCAATTTGAATTTTCATCATACAGCCTGTTACAAACTTTGAGTGAGGAATTTGGAAAACTATGGATATTAACCATGTAGAGATGGTCTAATAGGAAATGATATTGAGATGGATCCTTGTTGTTAACCCACCAACTTTATAGAATTGATGTTTATATTCTTCAAAATAAGGTATAAATGTCTGTCTTCTTAAAGGCGAGTTATGAAAAAGTGTTTATATTCTTCAAAGTATGCTTTAAAAAAGTATATTCTTATTCTTCATAGGTCAAGGTCTTCAAGGTATAAAAAATGTGTTTATAGTCTTCAAAGTAAGCTATGGAGAGGTCTTAATATTCTTTAAAGTAAGGTATAAAAAGTGTTTAGATTCTTCAAAGTAAGGTATAACGTCTATATTTCCTAAAGCACGGTATAAAAAGTATTTTTATCTTCTTGAAAGTACTGTATTAAGTATTTTTTTGTTTGTCAAAGTAAGGTATAAAGTGTGTCTACATTACTTGAAGTAGGGTATAGAAAGTATTTTTATATTCTTTAAGGTGGTTTTAAAGTTTTTGATAACAGTGGTGTTATGATACCTGAAAGCAGTTCGTTACTGGCATGTAAATGCACTGTACCTGCAGTAACCTGACTTCTCCCAGTAACCCGGTTTCTTGTGTGCATGTAAATATACTCTGAACTCCCAATGTTGTCCTGGAGAATGTAAACAGCCTGAGGACATGCTGTCTCTGATACACAGAGACCATGCAGACCAGTTTTGCAAGGCAAAATCTTATAACAGACATTTTGGGTGTGCTTACTTCAAGTTTTGCTCTCAGAGATGTGATAAATGTATCTACAACACTTTTAGAGACAGTGGCATAGAGTAGAGTAGAGTCTAGACAAGTGAGACTATTCCTGATCAGTATGTGCAGTATAGTATATTTCTCTAATTACGGTTATCACTCTTTCCTGTACATGTGCAGGAGATCCCAGTGCACTGGTGGTCCTGGTCGAGGAGGAGCTGGTAGTGATCGACCTGCAGACAGAGGGCTGGCCGGTCATTCAGACCCCGTACCTGGTTCCCCTCCACAGCTCAGCCATCACCTGCTCCCACCACGTCTCCGCCATCCCCCTCAAACTGTGGGAGAGGGTCATTGCTGCTGGAGACCTGCAAAAGACCCATTACTCCAAAAAGGTATTCCAGAAACCCTCAAAGGTGCCCACACATGATCAGTGCTCACCGTGCCATTGTTTTCCCATGGAGAAATTATTTCAACTTTGACCAGGGCTTCAGCTCACTTTTCAAACTGCAACTAATCAGATAACAGCTGCATGTGACAACGTAGCCACAAGTGACACACGCAGGGGAGGTGGAGACCGTGACAGAAGAAAAGTCTTTGTATTGTAGTTTCCAGAACTTTACAGTACAATATTTAAAATGGACAATGATCTCGCCAGGAAAAGTAATGTATGACCAAATGTCAGCAGTCAGGTGGTTTACCAGATTTGTGAATAAGCATATCGTTTACAAACTTAATTAAATCCAATGCTAAAGTTAGCTTAGCTGGATTAATACCAGGAAGACATGATGTATAGCGCTGCACTTTGCCTCTCTTTTGGTGGGCCAAGTGCATATTTCTTATGAAGTGTTACTTCATGAACTAACAATGGACTTGCACATAAACGCAAGGCTGGTGCCCAATTCAAAAGGCGTTGAAAACATATTTTATTCACATATTGTAACCAAGGTGGAGCAGAGAGCGTTACACAGCCTGAGATCAGCTCACTCTGCTCAGGTTTAATCCCACAGACTCTCCCTTTATTTTACCCAGCAGCTGGGAAAGAACATTTACTTTGACAGTGACTATACATTTACTGCCACTAGACAACTTTACTGCTAAACTTTAATCCCTCTGCTCTGATTGCTAACACCTGTCTGCTTTAGTGCAGCCACAAGCACTCTTTTTTTTTCTTCTTCTTCTTCTTAAACTTTATCTCTTTTGCTCATCCACACACACTGCAGTGTTTATGCATCGTATTGATGGAAAATAGTTCAGGAGTATTCATTTGCTGCTGGACACTTTGACATGTGCAGACAATACGAACCCTGCATAATCAGATGCTTCAGTGTGGCGTGAGAGGTTGTCACGGGAGGGTGATCCTGATGTGATGCTTGCAGTCTAGACAAAGGGCATGTTTATTGTTAAAAGACGTTAGTTTTCTTCACAGTCTGAAGTGGGATACAATGAGATCAGCCCACTGGATTATTATATCACCTCTGCTGAACGACTTAACACTATATATAGACAGTACATTGACATTATAAGACGTTACATTTATCCAGAAGCAAAACATGTACATGACTCTAAAGATTGCCTTCAAACTCTAAAGCTCTTCATCATATATGGTATGCTGAATATGGACACATTCCTTCATTTCTGCTTGAACAGATGGCATTAAGTTGGTATTATTGTTAAACTTTCATTTCCCCTCTCTCCATGCAGCCATGGCCAATAACAGGAGGCCGGAACCTGGCCCCAGACCCTCCACAGAGAGACCTGCTGCTCACAGGGTCAGTTCATGTCAACGCTGGAAAAAACTATTGGAAAATGTCTTCAGCAGATGTAACAATATCCTGTTTGTTTGTGTGTGCAGGCATGAGGACGGGACGGTGCGATTCTGGGACGCTTCAGGAGTCTGTCTGTATCCCATGTATAAGTTAAGCACAGCTGGAGTGTTCCACACAGATGCTGACCCCAACGACAACATGAACCAAGGCACTGAGGGAGAGTGGCCACCATTCAGGAAGGTGTGTGTCTGTAACAACTCAGAAAAGTGCCTTTGTGTTTTTCAAGTCTAAGAAAATAACTCTGATGATGTCATCACTAAGTTGCTTGTGTACCTGTTGTCCAGGTCGGTTGTTTCGACCCTTACAGTGACGACCCGAGGCTGGGCATTCAGAAGATCCACCTCTGTAAATACAGCGGCTATCTGACTGTGGCTGGCACAGCTGGACAGGTAAGAGGACTCAACACTGACTGTAGTTTATAACACAGGGAAGGTACGGAAGCTTTCTCAGATGGATTCATCCTCTCTGCTGTAGCACCACCAGCGTATTTTTGTCATCTGCATGAAGTCCCGTTCACAGCTGCATACATGTGCAAACAGAGAGGGAAAGTGATGTTTTCCCTCCTTTTTTTCAAAGGATTATACTGGTTTGTTATTATTATTAGTCAGGGCTTCAGACTGTACATTTTAAATTGACTTTACACTGGTCACACTGGAGTGTCTAACTTTTACAATTAAGTGAACTGGCACATAATTTAGGTGCAACCACTACCATACTTTCAGCCATTGGTTCCCAAGGTCCTGGCCTTCCTTAGGTCAGTGCCAATATATCACAAGGGGTCCCCAAGACTTTGTCTGCTCTCATGTCCTTAAAATTATCTTTGCACATGTTAACTAAAATCAGAACTTATAAAAAATCTGTATACAAAACTATAGTAACACTTAAATTTCCAGTTCACATAATTTAATGGTAGACAGGCGGTAATTGCAAAATAATAAATACATTTCACGTAGTTGGTGGTAATTACAAAACAACATATTTGAAATTTCTCTAAATTTACCCACAAATTACCCCCAGATTTCATGAGAAGTATGTGATAACCTGCATGTGTCATTTTCATGCAAGTAGGGGCTTATTTAGAAATACTGGAATATAATTATTAGATAATGTTGGGGTAATTTTCAATAGGATAATTTCTAAGAAATTCAGTTATGATGCTTGATAATTATCACAAATTTACCAATTTGGGGTAAATTTGCAGTTAATTTATGGGTAAATTCAGAGCAATTTCAAATATGTTGCTTTGTAATTTCAACTAACTACATGAAAATTGTATTTGCTAATTACGTAATTAACCATGGGATTTCAAATACATTATTTTGTATTGTAACTATTGTAACTACTGTAACTATTTACCATGAAATTATGGGACCTGAAAACTGAAGCATTACCAAGATACATTTCTTGGCCTCAATTAAAAAAAGTAGGTTACTTTGTAAGCCACACCTCCGTGACACAGTGAAGGAAAAGAGGTTGGGAACCGCTGCTTTAAGCGATACCTTTTTGTCAGTTCCCACACACATCACATCTTAACACATTACATTTACATTTAACCGGTTCTTTTTCATGAGGATGATCTGGGACTTTAGTAGAAGGTAGCTCTTCTTTAACTGTTCTATAAGCAGTGTTAAATTAGATTATCATCTCTGACCTCATTGACTCTGCTGCCCAGCACTGTAACAGAGGTTGCTCTGTCAGCCACACACCTGTCACACCACAGGACTTGTTTTTTCATTGTGCTCCCAGTTGAAACACTGTTTCAGCATTGCTTTGGCTGCACTCTTGATAATAAATGCAGTGTCATAGTTAGCCAGTTTATCATATCTGAGCCACAGAAATTAAACAAGTCAGCCTTTGTGAATGTTTAACAGTATATTTTGGACTTTCTGTATGTGGTAGGCTCTGTCTTGTAGACAGATGAGGCCATCTCTGCTAAAGATGTTGAGTCAGGATAGGGCGGGATTATGTTTTAAGATTGAGACGTTGTTCACGATTTCTCACGTTCGCACTGGTGCAGCCAATGAAAATGTTGGTCACACTGTCAACCAAAAATGGAGCCCTGATTAGTCTTTGGCTATCACAGTGAGCTGGAACAAGATAGAGACAGGAAACTCCGCCCCATAATAGGAAATTATGTTTAAATGTTTCACAAGAAATATGACCCCAGTTGACCTGATAATGGTGTTTTAATCATAAAGAGAGAAGTGGAAAATTTGAGAGGATGGCACACCAACACTGAGACACTTTTGACGAAACGCAATAAAAGCCAAAAAGTGCATTAAAAATGTCTTTTCCACCATGAACAGACAATATAAAGGATATGTATACAGAGTACAAAGTAACATTTCATGAAGTGTGAAGAAGGAACTTCTCTGTTTCCCCAATTCTCTGGGGTGTGCACTTCTCTTTCAGTTTAGAGTATGAGAAGTCAGTCTGGTGTACATTCACTCCCCAGCTTCACTCCCCAGTTACTGGTTTGAAATTGGCCTCACTACAAAATGCTCCACACAGTCTCACACACACACACACACACACACACACACACACACACAGAGGGAGTGTGTATAACAGACAGAATGGGACTGAGTCCTTTCCTTCAGCCGTCTTGATATCAGTTTTCTCAGAGGCTTTGTTCTGCTTATTCACTTGTTCTCCACTGTTTGTCTTCGCAGATCCTGGTGCTTGAACTAAACGACGAGGCAGCGGAGCAGACAGTAGAGGCTAAAGTCGTGGATTTGCTGCAGGGCCAAGAGGGCTTCCGCTGGAAGGTAATGAGCGGTGTTGGACCGGTTACTGTAAAAACAAATAACATCACTCATAATTGTACAGCTGTAATGCTTCACTCATCACTCCCTCAGACCTGTAATATCTGACAGTGCTTGGTACAGTGTATTTACCTTCCTGTTCTTCCTTTCTATCATTATTTGTTAACACACTTTGCCACCTAGTAAAAGAAAAGGAAATAAAAGAAGAGTAATCAGTCAGCTGTTTTCTCGTTGATCAGGGCCACACTCGGCTGGACGTGCGAGAGGAGCCGGTGCTGTTCCCTCCAGGCTTCCAGCCCTTCTGTCTGGTGCAGTGCCAGCCTCCCGCCGTGGTCACCGCCCTCACCCTGCACTCAGAGTGGAAGCTGGTAGCTTTTGGCACCAGCCACGGCTTTGGCCTGTACGATTACCAACAGAAGAACAACGTCCTCATCAAGTAAGCAGACACACGGGAAGAGTCAACTTTCTATGTACAAACACAGCTTTAATCTGGCTTTTCACATACTGGGACATTGTCTTCTTCTTGTTCTTAGCAGTTGCAGAGTTACACCTGATGGTTTATTTAGCTGTTTTTTGTTTTGTTTTTTTGGATTCAGTCTTTTTCACAAGCCTTTTTCTCAGCACTAAGTTACAGTCCGCCTGACAGAGCGGTATCAAAGCACACGTAATATATCATGCAGAAGGACTTAAGAGATTTCAGCTAAAGGGTTAAAGCATAGGGCACATTAGGGGTGTGCCCTATGCTAAAGAATCATACTATGACACAGTAGCACTCATGCATTTCTACGTGCTTTATTTATGCACACTATTGTTCTGTGAACCTTTTCTCAGCTGTCTCCTGTCTTTTTGACATTTTCACTGGTGTCACCATACAGGCAGAGTTACCTGTATGTAAGGAGGGATATTGATACCATTGCTATGATACCAGTGCTATAATCGATTCTGCTCGTTGGTCTGAATGTTTTATCAATTCCCTTATTAATTCCTGATCAATTTTCTGTGTGAAAGGATCCCAAGAAGATAGCAGTGAGAATCTCTGAGCCTCTAGAGAATTGTAATTGTTCCCACTGATGGAGAACTAACCTTAGTTTGAGTGTGAGGCTGCTGGAGTTCAGTCGTAGCATTACAGTACAGCAGCGTCAGACTGTTGTCTTTAACTAAATCTCAGTCTAGCTGTGATCAGCAGTTGTCTATTGGCAGGTTTTGTGATTTACAGACAACATTAAGCCTAACGACACCTGATAATTCAGTATTAGTGGTGTCTGGAAACTGTGTTGACTCATTGATCCACTTGGACAGGGGAAGACTGAAGGAGCATGACGGCTGACTGATTACTTTAATTTACTAAGATACTGCAAACACTCAGGTTCAGGCAGGGTCACAGAATTATTCTTAGACATTTCTATAAGACAAAGGTTTGTGTAACTCAATATGAATTCATGCAAACTTGTCAAAAACACATAAAATTACATTGTTGTCTAAGGGATCCCTGGTTTTCTATCCCCCAAAAGGGGGTACAGCCTGATGTTTTGGCGAAGTATACATGCAGTGAACAAAGAATGAATGGAACATGGAATGCAACAAACAAAGAGGTGGATTCATTCACTGAGGCTCAAAACAAACATAGAAAATTTTTTTTTAAAAGACAATTATCTTAAATTTGCAAGATCCCTGGCATTTCAGCAGTTGTTCTGTGATTACTCTGACAAAAGTTTTTAACTTGGCAACCTGGCCGTTCTTTAAAGTGATCTGATTTCTCTGAAAGGTTGCAAAAATTACTTTACTTGTGCCAATCCGTGTATTAATGCTGCATTCCAGACAACACTGGAGGTGGGAAAATTCCCACCTCCCTCTAGAAAAATTGGGATGGAAATGGAATTCCAGTCAAAGTTGAAGATCCCTCTTGTGACCTCAGGGCAAATCTACCCTGAGTTCAAGAAGAAGCAGTTGTCAGATGTCAACAATGGCAGCGCTCTTAGAAACCTACAAGAATACATACTATTAAATATTAAAAACCTGTTCAGCATGTAAATTGATGTCAAAATAAGACTCGTGTTTTTTTGAAATGCCATTAAAGGTATAATGGCATCTTTTACCTCACGTTGTTTTTCCTCCTTTGTGTCATTTATGCCTGGAGGCTGCACTGCTGAGGGTTCAGTTGAATGTGCACTTGCTTAAGAAAGTCATCAGTTTGTCACAGTCAGCCATGTTTTTTGTTCACTTTGGGCATTGTGCACCTGGAAGGCTTTGAGGTCGAAAGCTGGAAATTTTTACTGGGAAATTGTGACCTCCGACGCTGTCTCGAACGGAGCTTAACTCTACTTTCCCAATTGTAGATGCACCCTAAATCCCAGTGACCAGCTGGCCATGGAGGGTCCTCTGTCCAGGGTGAAGAGCATAAAGAAGTCCCTCAGACAGTCCTTCAGGAGAATCAGACGCAGCAGAGTGTCGCTAAGGAAACATCACGTCAACAACGCTGCCAAGGTACATTTCCAGTTCTCCACTCTTCTGTTTACTGGGACTCGAGAAGTAATACTGAGAAAAATCTTAAATCTTGACTTCCTTGTGCAGCTCCAGGAGGCCAACGCTCGTCTGGAGGCGGAGCTGGCAGAGATGGAGCTGGCTCCCGTTCAGAGGAAGATTGAGGCTCGCTCCTCAGACGACTCCTTCACCGGTCTCGTCCGGACGCTCTACTTCGCTGACACCTTCCTCTCAGACAGTGAGTTACACTGCTAAACACTAAATGTTTGACTAAGGAGAAAATGTTTACTACACCCCAGCATTTTCACGTCTCCTCATCTTCTTGTAGGTTCACATAACACACCCTCCCTATGGGCAGGGACCAATGGCGGCTGTGTGTTTGCATACATGCTCCGCATCCCTCCTGTAGAGCACCGAGCAGACGAGCCAGTCACAGCACAGCAGGGTGAGGAACACAGATTTAGATCTGTGTGGGGCTATTTTCTCATCTCTCTGCTCTTGTTGTAACCTTCTTTCTTCTCTTCTCTTCTTCCAGCTAAGGAGATCCAGCTGATGCACCGAGCGCCTGTCGTTGGCATCGTGGTGCTGGATGGTCACGGGGCTCCTCTCCCGGAGCCCCTGGAAGTAGCCCACGACCTGGCTCGCTCACCTGACATGCAGGGCTCGCACCACCTCCTCGTCATATCTGAGGAACAGTTTAAGGTCAGGATAACACACACACACACTCATGAATCTTTCGTTTCATTGATCCGGTTTTACAGGTGATTTTTCACAAAGATTAGAGCGAACAGATTAAATGCAGCTGTTAGGGCATTGATTGCCTATAACTGATCAATGTGCCTCCTGTGACATAAGTGACAAGCTGCTACCTGAAACTTTTCTGCTTAACGCTTAGATAAAAGAAAAAAGAGTAGAGAAACATTTTTGATCGGATACAAATTTATATTGTATTGTCAGCTGGGAACCATTATCCAGAACAAATCCTAATGCAAGATTTCAAGTAAATTCCACTGAAGGACAGAGGTATATAGACATTTCAGTTTTATTGTCCCATCGTCTGAATGTAAAAATAAATCTAAATAACATTAAATGTAGACGAGTTGTTTGGTTAACGTGACCTCTGATTAACTAATCGAACATTTTCCATCATTGACTGATTTTGATGGGGAAATCTGAAGGTCATCCATCATTTTGACAGATTGAAACGTGGTCGACCGTAAAGCGTGGTTGCTTCTGTTGCAGTGAGGGAGAGGTCACCTCAAGCCTTATAAAAGTGATCGGAAGTCTTGAGCCAAATAATCACAAATGCCCTACAGGGACATGATATATTTCAAATTTAAGTTTTTTAAAAAGCCACAAAGGGAGGGAAAAGATGGAACAAACTGACACATCCAGTGATTTGGAGGAAAAGAGTGAAGACGAGCTCAAACCTGTCTGGCCTGCACACCACACCTGAGTGCCTGGGCACAGGGCAAGAGGTGTGAGAGAGAAATAAAGGTACTAAGAGGGTCAGAAAAGTCACTACATCTAGCAAGGAAGTTGTCAGGCCATCAGCATTTAGCTCAACAATTATGATGTGGTCAATAAACGAGGTAAAAAACACATTGTAGGAAGAAGGACAAGCAAGTTACTAAAACTACATGTATCAGCCAGCTGCAGCACTTTGTGTTGTCAGCAGAAAAGTGATGACACGTCTGTTCATCCAGTCTCTCCATGCCCTTATAAATGCATTATCTGTAAGTGTGTACTGTATATTAAATGATCAGCTTGATTTTGAAAATGAAAAGCTATTACTTAGGCTACGTCTCATTATCTTTAAAAAATGAAAACTAAAATGATTTTTTTTTTTTTTAAATTGAATAGAATGGAATTTTTATGATCCTGTGTGTCAAAATGATCAGACAAGAAAGTCTAATACATCTTCTGTTGTGAACATGTTCAAGACTTGTATACTGGAACATTATGTCAGTAACTAGCAAATTAAATTATGCCATAATAATTTGTTGAGCCACCGAACTGGCACTTCAGTGTAAGAAATGCAGGTTCTGCAGTCACAACAACACACATGGCTATGATTTACAGACTTATTCAACTAGCAGTTGTTAGTCTAAGTTTTCTGTTACAGAGGACTTATAACACGTAAAGATCTGTATATGTTGATGATCTTTGAAATTAAATTTGTTCCAGATATGTTGAAAACTGAAGAGATCTTGATCATTAAAAACTAAGATGTTAAAACATATAGTTAATTTCTAAAAACAAAAAGGATGACAGTAATATTAGAATAGATAAATAGATTTACTACCAAACTATAATGTCATCAGCACACTGACTGTGTTGGTGTGTGTTCAGGTGTTCACTCTACCGAAGGTGAGTGCTAAGATGAAGCTGAAGCTGACGGCCACAGACGGCTCCAGGGTGCGGAGGGTCGGCGTGTCCTCGTTCGGCAGCAGTCGGTCGGAGGATTACGGCGAGAGCGGCCTGGTGGTTCTGACCAATCAGGGTGACGTCCACGTGGTGTCGCTGCCGACCGTCAAGATGCAGGTCCAGTACCCCTGCATCCGCCGAGAGGACGTCAGCGGCATCGCCTCCTGTGTCTTCACCAAGCATGGCCAGGGTAAGGACAAAGGCCGCAACTAACAATTATTAGTTGTTTGCCTTTAAAATGTCAGAAAACAGTGAAAAATGCTGATCAGTGTTTCCTTTAGTCCAGGATGACGTCCTCAAATGTCTTGTTTTTTCCACAACTCAAAAATATTCAGTTTACTGTCAGAGAGGAGTAAAGAAACCAGAAAATATTCACATTTAAGAAGCTATACTTGTGAGGACTCTTGGTGCATTTCCTCACCCTCAGCCTTGACTATTGAAACTACAGGCCCAGCCCTAGCTGTTACTCTAACCTAAACCCCTGAAACCAAGTCTTTAACCTCAAACAGTCCTTTGAGCAAGTGAAGACCAGACGTAATGTGTCTAAAATTCACAAAGATTTAATTACCAAAAAACCCACACACAGGCCTCCAGTCTGACTGTAAACTGGCAGAAACGGCCTATAAAGCCACAGCCATGTGTGTTTTCCCAGTTGCACTGGTACAAACCATCAGACTGAGTGTGTCTGGGATTAGTTTGTTATAAACTAATAAAACCTGCAATAATTTAGCTCTGACTCACAGTTTTGGTACCAATATCTTTACACATAAGACTGCTGCTCTCTGTGCCGGCACATACTGCTGTGAACCTAGAGGCCAGTGTCTTACAGGATACTTAACATGTATGTAGTCTTTTTAAGAAGAATTTGTCAGAGGAATTTGTCAAAAGAACTAAGGGCTGGAGGGTTGAGTGATGTTGGGTCGCTGCGTGGACCGAATGGTGTGATCCAGCATTTTTTGGGATACCATGGGTGCTTTCTGGTGGTGATGTTGGTACCTGTGGAAAATTATTGGACTGATTTAGATGTTTGTCTATTGTTGCATCTGTTTTATCTTTGTGTCCCCTTCTTAAAGGCTTTAGGTATCTTATTTGGGGTGGCGTTCACATTTCCCAATTATTGTTCTGTTTCTGATGGCCCCTCTGTGTCCTGTTGTCTTCCTTCAGGCTTCTACCTGATCTCTCCATCCGAGTTTGAACGCTTCTCTCTGTCCACCCGCTATGTGGTGGAGCCTCGCTGTCTGGTGGAGGTTCCTCTTCAACACGGAGCTTCATCTGCTCACAGGTAACACACACTCCCACTTTCTAGATTTTACTCTGCAAGCTCACATTTTGTTTCATTAGTCATTTGTCTTCTGTGTCCTCCTAGAAATGCCAGACAGGACAGCGAGGACCCAGGTAAGATGTTTCAGAGAGCCCTGAATTTAAAACAACACAGTGTCATACTTGAACATGCATGTGGCTGAGAGACTGGCTGAAAGAACACTACATGTGCACATGTAGTGTTCTATTTGTTGTTGTTACACTGTGCTTGTGCTGTCTGTTTGTTAATACACACACACACACACACACACACACACACACTGTTTGTGGCTGACTGTACTGACTTGTCCTCTGCCTGCTGCCTGTTTGTTCCAGAGAGTGCAGCTAGACGTGTTATGGAGCATGCTTTGCTGAATGACGAGAGTGAGTACTGCAGAGGAAGAGACAGATGAGAGATTGTGTTTAAACTATCCTGTAGAGATATGATAGATGACAGGAGGCCCCTCTGTTGTCATATTAGAACACTTAAAGTGTGGCTTCAGCTGTAATAGCACCATGTGCTGCTCTCCTAACTGGTATGTCAGCTTTCTGCTCCCATTGTCATCAGACACACCTACATCAGCAGCTTGAAAACATCATCCCATGGCATGATTAGCTGTATCCTGATGTGACTGACCTGCTGTTACAGATCTCAGATGAAGTGTGAAGTGTTGTGCTGAGAACGTGTTTGTTTTCTTGCAGAAGTACTTCAGGAGATCCAGAAGTCACTAGAAGGAGACCAGACGTAAGTATCAGCCATGGATCAGTCAGTCAGATGGGCTCTCCTGGTCTTAAAGCAAATGATGTGAAGGAAGTCCATTTATCGACAAAGCAGGTTCAACCTGCCTGGTGCATGTTTTGGTGATCAGGCTTAACTAATCTTAACAAAGGCAATCAAGGAGAAGCGGTCACACAGAGCTTGGTCATTAGCTCAATAGGTCCACCCAGGTTTTCCCAGTCATAAGCGTGTTCACATAAACAGGGCAGCGTCTGCAGCATCTGGCCAATCACAACATGGACAAGACTACTGGCAGCAGAGCGGCTTATTTCACAAATGAAGAGCAGACTGTAATACTAGACAATATGAAGAAGTAGGCTGTCATAACCATCATAATCAAGCCTATGAACAGCACAACTGCAGCTGCCACATGCACGAAGGAACTTTGTTCTCGTTAACCTCTAATCAAACAACAGCAGGCATCTGTTTGCATTTGATATAAAAACCACAGATGACATAATATATGATGATGTTGACTTTACAGCTTGTCAGCTTGCTCTGCTGCCCCCTAGTGGCCAAAGTATTAGCCTACAGAACATTAATGTCTACTAATAGGAAGAGGAATTTGAACATGTATACTGATGGTTTTCTAACACAGAGTGACAGTGACATTGAGTGACAGACAACTTTCCTGTCATTCTAGGTGTCACTTTGGCTTCCAGCTGTCTAAATGTTGGATTTATTATTTCTAATGACATTCTGACCATATGAAAATGTAGTGTGTGCACTAGTACACTGTGCATGAAAATTAGGGACACATCATGTCCCGTTTTGATTCAGTAAGGGACAGTGCACTTTATTTGTCAGTATGATCTCGTATTATACGAGACGATTAGATGTGAGAGACATGCAGCATCAGAAGTACATGCTCTGAGTCTAAATGAGCATTTATTTTCCTTTTATGACAGACCTCGAGGCATCTGTGTTTAGCAAGCTTCAACTGTAATAGAAGCTGTTGTATGTTTTTTACAGGTCATTCCTGGAGAATAATGTGAAGAGTGCTGTAGCCTGAGAGACACCTCTGGACAGTTGAGGTGAGACGATGGTAGAGGCAAATTTTCACCTCTGGTACCAAAAACAGATGTGTTATTAGCCGTGTTTTCATCAGCATATTTTTATAGCAAGTATTACATTGGAGACGGTCAAGAAAAAGCTGAATTAAAAAAAAACTAAATTTTGTTTTTACACGCCCTTTGAGATTTTTTTTTCCTTTTTCAAAAGAGTTAATGCCATTAACGGCAGATGGAATCACCTTTTCCAAATAAGTTCTGACATGACTGATGAGCTGTTTCCACTCCGAGAGAAGAAGAAGAAGGAGAAGCAGAAACGGTTTCTGCTGTTGGCAACAACTTTCCCATGAAAGAATAATTACAACTTGCCCAACTGAAAAAAAATTCCTGAAGACATCTCTATTTTCCTCTCGCAGATGGCCAAGGCGACTGGTTTTGTTTCTTCTTCTTTTTATTGGTGTTGGCAAACAACTGTTTTTGTTTCCAGTTCGCAACTTGTATTTTTTCTACCAGTCGATGGAAACACACCTGATTAGGTGCCAGGCAGCGAGGCTGCCAGTCCCTCTTGTTTTTGTCAGTGTTATTATTATTATTATTATTATTAGCATTATTACTTTTATTCCTAGGGAATCTGCCATCCCATGCATGAAAATAAATCAGACTTTGCACATATATCCAGTCCTATGCCAGACTTCCTAAACTGGCTTTGTAGGCTAATAGTCCTGATGATGGTGTTACAGCAGTTGTCTAAATGTCAAAACTTTGAGAATTCATAATAAATTATCCGTATGTGTGACAACTTTGCAAATTACAAGAAAATGTTTTGAGCTGGCAGGAATTTTAAAAATTCATCACTGTAAAATGAATAAAATCCTCCCATGTTCTACACTTTCTATGAGGTGCCTTAAAATGTTTTACATTGACACAGCTACTGCAGATTCTTGAGAAATAAATCTCATGTTGATGGAAAAAAATTACAAGATTTTGAAAAAAAAAATGTTTGCATTGAATCGTCATGTAAGCTTTTGCAGTTAATGGGAAATAAAACATCTGTAAACATCAGTTTGACACTTATGGAGCAATCCATCTTTGTGTGAATGAATTACAGACATCTGTATGTTGTCTAGATGAGGCTCACAGATCCTCAGAATTTTTCCTTGAAAACTGAATTTTTGACACTAGTTTGAAATTTGCCTTTGTGCATCTGTGCTGATTGCCAGAGTCACAGTGTGAAGCCATCTGTTGGTCAAACACCTGACATGTAACTTGACAGTCTTGCGACTTGTTCTTAGAGTCAGAAGTTGTGAGTTCGCCTCCTGGTTGATGCAGAAGTGATGTGCTGAAATTTGTAACACTCTTCATCCTCCACTTGTTCCTTTTCCTCCTCAAAATGTCCAGCCCTGACCCACTAATGGACAGCAGATATGTTTTCTTTTTTCTTTGTAGTGACATTTAAACGTTTGCTTCATATTCACAGAGCTGTATGGAAACATGGCTATTGACTGTTTTGTAATCAAGTGTCTGGTTGTTGATTGTGTGTCTGTGCTGTGTGTCCTCAGAGTGAACTGACACGTGTATGAAGCGTACTGCAGTCCTGTAGCAGCACTCGCCTCCTGCTCGGCTGACACAACCACTACTGACCCCCGAACCCTCGCCTCAGTGACTGACCTCCCCGCCCTCAGCTCACAGCAGCCCCTCACACAGACACCAAAGGGCTCCTGGCAGTAGTGCTTTCTGAGCGCCACAAGGTTGTTTGAAGGCTCACAAACAGTGCAGACTGACAGAGGGTGAAGGAAGAGACGCCACCTGTGCCTAAAGACCACACGCTGTCCACACATCATCTGAGCACGGTCACAGTCACCCAACCCAAAGCTACATGAAGCACATTCCTCACACGTGACCAACGCCATCGTTCATCAAACCAGCATCTCTGATCTGCCATACACACCTATTGAAGACTTTAAAATCAACCACAGCCACTTCATCCTGAAGCCTTTATCACCGCCAGCCTTTTCATGTGGATGCTGCCAATGGAAACGGTTCATCCAATCAGCACGCTCTCTGCTGCGCAATCTCACTGGCCTTCATCTCCCCACACGGACACACAGCTGGAAGGAATGTGGGGGATGATTTGAATCATCTTGATGAAAATATTTTGTAGCTCAAATTTTATGTGATTTGTGCCTGATTATTTTCATTTGAAGAAACCTGAGTTAAACTGTGGAAGCTCATTTAGTGTCAGGAAAAGAAAAAATAGAAAGTTTGGACTGATTTAAAATAACAAGAATAATACAAAATAAAACACGGTGAGTCAAAATTCTGTTTGAGTTGCAAAGATATTTTGACTTTGACCATGTTGTACATGGTATCTGTGGAAGATTATGAGGGACAGACATAAGGGAAAAAAATGAGAGGCAGACATTTTTTCAACGTTTTTTTTTATTCTTTTTATTTATTTATTTTATTTTACTTTTTTTTACGTTTTGAGAATGAAGTTTCAGTTTTGCAAGTGAAGTCAAAATGCCATTTCAACTTTTTTTATGTAACACAAAATACAAAAACATCCTCTGCTTGATATTCAAAGTTCAACTTTATTCTCTGCATTTAATTCTTGAAATGCAAAATAATTTTTAAAGAATTCATCAAAAATTCATCGATTTCTTCCTCTACTTTTTTCCTTTAATGTGGCCCCAATATCTCTACGCTATCATAGTTAAGTCTTTTTTTCCTACATAATTTTGACCTTAAACATTTCGTAAC
Source organism: Lutjanus erythropterus (assembly GCF_056507025.1). Classification (NCBI taxonomy): domain Eukaryota; kingdom Metazoa; phylum Chordata; class Actinopteri; order Lutjaniformes; family Lutjanidae; genus Lutjanus; species Lutjanus erythropterus. The sequence continues at coordinate 29,951,558 of NC_139333.1, read as the reverse complement.
TTACCATTTTGTTACACAAAATAAAAAAATCATCCTCTGATTTATACTGAAAGTGCAACTGAATTCTCAACATTTTGACTTTATTCTTGAAATGCAAAATAAAAAGATCTTCCTCCACTTTTTTCCTTATATCTGTTTGGTAACATAATTTACACTCGTCTTTTTTGTATTGCATAATTTTGATCTAAAACTAACTAATCTAAAACTTTGACTCAGCATAAATATTTTTTTTTTTTTGGTCATTCTTTTTTGTGTTTCATTTTTGACCTTGATGAGCTTCCACACAAACTAAACAAACTGTTAAGGGAAAATGTTATCTGTGCCCCAGAAGAGAAAAAAGTTGTTTTCTGTATGTTGAACCACACTGATGTTAACTAGTTTTTTTTTATCATTCAGTCGACGGTTATTAAATTAGTACTAGCATTACTATTATTATTGTGTCCACTGCTAACTCGGCCCCGCCCCCTCCCGTCCACTCAGTAACCGGCCATAGGTACTTCTCCACTACTGCGGAGCTCACAATGCTGTACTTTTTTGGGGGGAACAGCTTTCTATGGGGTTTGGTTTTTAATTATTTTTTATGTAAACCATTTTTTTATGCCAGAAAATGAATAATGTAATTTAGGAATGTAATTGTAAGCTATTGTAGTGAAATGTTTTTAATATATACAGTATGGATGTGACTCAGTCTGTACCTGTGGGCCTGTTGTAACGGGGATGGCTGCTATTTAGATCGTACAAGGAAATATTTTGGTACTGTCTCACAATGCTGGGTAATTTTAGTGTCAGCCTAGAATATATTTTTGTAGTGAACTGATTAAGAACCCTAATTTTTTTTGATTTGTAACTTCACACTACAGTTTTCTTGTGGATAATTATTACATGTTTTTTCCCAAGAAGGCATGTGTCTGTTTTTATTTTCTCACAACACTGATGTCTGAGAAATTCTTGAGTGTATGAATGTTGTTTCTGAATGCTCCACTGAGACCTGAAAAAAGCCATAACATTTAGACTGCCAACCCGTCATTTTGGCCCGTCTGATTGTATTCCAAAACTCAGTCTTCTTTTTCAGTTTCTGTTCTCTTCTCAAAGCCCGGCTATAATCTTGGTCTCTGGGAGCCGCAGCGTCCGGGCCGTCTCTGGTGAAGTGGATAAAAGAGGTATCGGTTGTCATACATGCACAGCCAAGAGTTTTGGTCATCCATTATAGAATGAGGCGCTTTGTCCACTAATTGCCTCGAGCCGCGGTGGCTTCGCTGCAACCTGAGCTCTCTGAGGACCCGGCCGAGGCTGGCTCCTCAGCAGCGGCTCTGTTAGAAGATGACCCTGCAAGATGAGTCCTTGTCATATGCAACCTGAAGACGTTAAATGAGCTAGAAAATGGTGCCTCGGCCTGTCCTATTGAGCTTAATATATTGTTATGGAATATATTGTTATGGAGATGCCTTCCTCCGATTTATGTGCAGGTTACAGCTCAATAATTTAATATTGAATTCAAGTCTGAAAAGTTGTTCTGTTTTTGTTTGGCATCAACACTTTTGATTTTAGAGTATTTGCATCCACATCCAGTTGACTGTGTAGGAATTTTAACTCTTTTTATAAATCGTTGCCTTTTTTTTTTTTTGAGACAGTTTAGAGTCAGTGGGATTTGTCTGCACTGTTCCTAAACACATCCAGACTTCAAATACCAATATTTTGGGTTGGTAAAACATCCCAATTTAAGAAAAATAAGGAAATACAGGCAGAAGGCTGCAGGGTCTCTGCAGATGCAGACACCACCACCACACACTTCTAATGGGTCATCAGTGATGATTGAAAGGGGTTGTGTTATATCAGTCTGTACACTGTGTTGTTTTTTTTTGTTTTGTTTTTTAGGAAAATCTTATAGATTATACATGTTAACATGTTAATGAACCATTTCCCATTTCCTCCTCCTTCCAGGCTTTATGCTAAGCTAGGCTAACCATGCCCTGACTCCAGCTCATCTCACTCTGACAAAATCTGTTTTGGCATAAAAAAATAATGTGTTGTTCAGCATAAGAGTTGACTTACCAGCAATGTGAACCCAAAAATGTTGAGTACACCAAAGTTTTTGTCAGAAATGTAAAGTGTGGATCCCCAGAATTATGAAACTGCCGGATGCTAACTTGCATGCGTTGGGCAATTACAGGTTTTAACAATAGTTAGCATAATCTCCTATATGGACGATATTTCAGCAACTGCTTGGCTGATTTGGACAATATTGGGGTGACATTCAACTCGTGAATGTCCAATTTAAATTAACTATTAGTCAATTCAAAAGCTTTAGAAGACACTGACTCGATTGCACAGATAACTTATTGAAATAATTTCAACTCTGTTAGAAATTGTAGGATGTGTAAGAAAATTATCCAAATGATGCAGAACGTTTTAATTCAGACTACAACTGAGTATATCTTCCATATTTTTTTTTATTTTTTTTTTTAAAAAGTACAACCACAAACCATCTAATAACAGCCATCACTTCTATGACCAAAATTATGTTTAGTGAGGTCACTGTGACTGTGACCAGCGAACTTTAATGAGTTCATCCCATTAGAAATTGCATTCACAAGACCTGAAAACATGCTTCCGTCCATAAAATCATAAAGACACAAGAGTCATGAAAAAAGGTTTTACAGGAATTCTAAATCTCAGAGGTCTGTCATCAGACAGTCATGACTGCACAGAAAATATTAGACTGATCGGTCCAGTAGTATTCGAGATTATCTGCAGACAAGCTAGGTTCAGGCATCACGCACACACAGAGAAGTGATCACATGATCCCCTCCCAGCTTACACCTGGCAAGGATAAATATGTTCTTGTCAAAACACTTCTAGCCTGCTGAGATGTTTACAATTTAGTGTGTGTTGGAATGCTGGACTGGCCACACTTCTGAGAGAATCGCCTTCTCCCAGAGGAAAAAGCCTGGTAATGAACCTCCTCTCTCTCCTCCCTCTCTCCTCAGAGTGATCAGCACCTCTCACCTTTCCTCCCGAGCATTCACCAGCTGCTCGTATGAACGGCAGCAGAGCTGTGTGACCTGCCAGATCCAGCTGTATTATTCAGGAGGCACCTTGTGTGTGTGTGTGCGTGTGTGCGTGTGTGCGCGCCTGTGCACCTGCGCCTGCCCTTCTGTACACGCGAGTTCACCTTTGTTGATGGGGGCATTGTGTGTAGTCATAAACCACACACACACTTCTGTTGGGTGTGTATTGCAGATGTGGCTGTGTGCCTTCTTGTATAATGTCAGTGGGTGGGATATTGGTGTGTAGCTTCCCCTCAGTGCTCCTCCTGAGCGTGGGTGCATGTTTGTATCAGTGACACCAGCTCTTGAGGACACACCGGAGCACTTTGCAGCCCCCTAGCCATGCCTGGGTTTCACCTGAGAAGCCTGGTAAGCTATATTACACAGAAAGAGCTCTCGCTGCTCTACCCCCAGGGTGTGCAGGCCAAACAGCTACATTTAGGTGGATCTAAAGATAGCCTTTCACTGCAGTTAAGATTTAACCTATAGATAAGAGCTGTGGTTTGCTGTTACAAAAGGAAAAGGAGAGTCATTTTCATCCAGAATGGAAAAGATTTCTTGACATTTTGCATGCATTCAGCTTTGCTGTGCTTTTGATTTGTTTTATATTAATTTATTGATAAGTTTGTCTTGATTGAGATGCGTTGCAGCCTTCAAACTTCCAGTTCCAGCCAAGCAATGACTGTTAAACATAAAATCAGGTCAGTTGTGGCTAAACTACGTTTGACCTGGGTGTTTTTAGCCTCAGAACAAAGAAACCTGGTCTAAATGCTGATGGATTGAAGCCAAGGACCTGGTTTCACTCACTTTGACAGATGTGTTACTCAACTTACAGACCTTAACAGTTCACTTTTTTGAGTGGCTAACGTATCCATCAAGTGCACTGTTAACAGGTTTCTAATGCTTGACAACTAAAACCTGCCTGTCTTTCCTGGTCAATATCTTTATTCCAAATAAAGATAATTTATATGGTTTTGTTATTCTCTGTAATTTCATCTCTGAAGAATTGTTAACCTTGTCACGGGTCAAGTCTCAAGGTAGAACAAATGTCACAAAGCAGAGGGCAGTGGCAGCAAAGAAAGGAAATCAACAGAAAAATGTGAGACAGATTGTTTCCAAAGCATCTCAGCCTACTTCTAAAGTGCCTAATGGAAGACGAAAAGGTGAAAAGAGTTCACTGACTCTGGAGGATGGAAAGACGCAGTGAAGAGCAATAGAAGGACTAAAACAGATCAAAGTAAAAAGAGAGATTCAGAACAAAAAGGACCACAGAAACAAGTGGGGAGGGCATCAGGTAATGGGAAGACTGCAAATGGTAGTCCACCGCCCCAAAGTGAGAAAGATAGTAAGACTACAGGGGGCACAAACAAGATGACCAAACTCAAACCTTCACCAAAAATACCCCCAATCAGACAAGGAAGGATTAACAAGTTCCCTGCCCAGCCTGAAAACAAGAAGAATGACAGATTGGCAGAGAGTGAGGAGGAGGAAGAGGAATCAGAGAGCGATGCAGGAAGCTCTGCGGAGGTGAAGGAGGAGGAGGAGCAGGGCAGTAACGAAGAGCCAGCTGAGATGCTGGGCAGTGAAGAGAGCAGTGAGGAGGAAGCTGAAGCTTCAGACACCCAAAGAGATAGAGAACAGACCACTAACAGACTAATGTAGTTGAATCAGTGTGATCCAATGATTATTTTAAAGTCAAACTTCTATCTTTGCTGCATGTGGTTCAGGACTGGCTCCGTGCTGAGAACCTGTTGCCCCACCAGACAGTGGAGAAGCTAACAAAGTGGACAGTCTATGATTATGAGAACCAGTCCAGGACCGTGCCTGCCCACAATGGCTGGGGCCCTTGGGAATCAGACGATCTCACCCATGACATGCTGGAGAGTCGGCTGGTCAGCACACAGGTATTGCTAGCTGTGGTGGGATCATGTCATGTCATGATCAGGTGGGTGCATGTCAGAAGTCAGTCTCTTGTCTTTGCACAGAAGTCCCAACTCAAGTCCTAAGTAAGACCAACAAACTCCAGGTCAAGTGCCAAGTTAGAAACTTTAGGTTTCAGGTATCAGACACTGCACGCTGCCACTGTATCTACAGCGGGTCTGTCAAACAGCAGCTGGTGCAGCTTGACTGTGTTTGCTAGATTTTTATTTTTTGGTATTTCCAAGATGGCCTTGCAGGCCACATGCAACCTTTAAGTGGGCTGCATCTGGCCCTGGGCCACATTTTGCCCAGGCCTGCTCCAGAGTCTATGATCAGTGTGTGTCCATAGCAACAATCTGTTCTTCATATCAACAGTCTGTTATACGTAGCAATGATCTGCTGTACAGAAATAACAGACCTTAGAATGCTGTTATTGAGCAATCAGAATCAAGTATTTAACAAAGCCATGTCATTAAAACAGATATCTGCATGTGAATACAGATATCTTGGAAGCTAATAAAAAGCTAAACTGTCATCAAACAATAGGGGTCTGATACCAAAATCTTGTCTCTTGCCTACAGATTCTGCGTTCATACACACACACACACATATATATATATATATATATATATATATATACACACATATATATATATAAGCAAGTAATCTCTATAAGCAGATATATCTGCTTATAGAGATTACTTGCCATATAATTAACTAACAAATCATAAGAACTCATTAGACAGCAGAAGGATTAACAGAAGAACAACCAAAGGTTGACCTGTGAATTTATTTGTTTTCTTCACATGACCGTTTTCATCAAATGGTGTCGGAGTTGTTCTGGAAGGTTCAGGACAGTTAGATCCAGCAGAGAGAACTGGGCTGGAGAGGGAAGGGCCTCCGCCAGCAGCCCTCCACTGCCGCCTCACACTTCTTGCAGTCCCTGACTGAACTCACCACCCGCCTGGAGAGGTAGCAGCACCCCAAGCACCCTGACTGACACGCTGAGCTGTCATTACCACAGCTGTGGGTTGGAGTGACAGCCAGCACAGTGTCACATGAAGGGATACAGTTTGACTGCATGTGTTTGAAATCAAACAGCTGTGGTCTGTGGACGCTGTGGCTTCAGTAACTGTCATGGAAAGAAATGTGAGAAAAATGATAGCTGGTCTGAGTTCATAATGTTTTCATCTGGTATGAATCATCAGGAGAGATGTTTCATCTCAGCTGTCAGATGCTCCTCAGCCTTTCTTCAGATGTTTGTAGGTCTGATCAATAACCTGGATCAATATTTTCTCATTTAACTCTTAGATGCAAAACCACTTTCATTCGCTGCCTAAAGCCAAACTACATCAAGGTAACAGAAGATGCTTTACACTGATGCTAACTTGTATCTTAGCATCAGCTGTCAGTGTATGACCGTGTCCTGTGTCTCACATGTCCTCTGTCAGCTTCCTGGGATCTTTGATGTGGACTATGTGTCAGCCCAGCTGAGGCATGCTGGGATGCTGGAGACCATCCACATCAGGAAATTAGGGTTTTCCCATACGGATTCAGTATTCCTACTTCATCAAGAGGTGCTGCAAACACACACTGCATCCCAGCATGCACCATCACAACACTTCTTTAATGTTAATAAGCTTATATCAGATTAGGCTTCAGTCAACATTATTGTCACTGCACAGAGGACAGACAGGGTACTGACACAACAATTTATTGGTACAGCTCAAGATCACAAATCACAATTTGGCTCAAGTGGTTTTACAATCTGTACAGCATAAGACTACTTTAACCTTTGACAGCTGATTCGGATCAGGAAAATCCTTTTACCAGAAAAAAACTGAAGAAATTTCAGGGAGTAACAGATAAGGATCTCTCTTCTGCAACAGACAGACATGTGATAGATGTCATGTGTACAAAATAGAACCAGAAGTGCAAAAGGATGTATAATAGATATGTGAATGATACACTGTACACGCTTTGTAGCATGGGAGCCATATTATGTTTTAAAATGTTGGAGCAAACTTTGACATTTGATAATACAGGGACAGCACAGTCGCTCCCCCGAAAAGAGGGCGATATATTTAATTGTGTCCTTAATGATCCCAACCTTCCTTGTGTGACAGTATTTAATTTCCACAAAGGAATAAAACCAACAAAGGCAACAAATAAAAGACTAATAATAATATAATCACTGTAGGTGTGTGTGTAGCAAGAAGAAAAAAAGAAGATGGAAAAAATGAAAAAACAAAAAGAAAACTTTATATAAACATAGAAAAGCATAAAATAAAAGAATGAATATTTGTACAGAGTTTCCAATTTCAATTAAATTATCAGTTGCATGTTCTGTATACTTAGAGAAAAAAAGGAGAATCTTAGTAGCATCCTGATAGGCTGATAGACACCAGAGGTAAAAGTGCAGATCAAAAGTAGATAAATAAAATTTAAAAAGAAAAATTAAACAAATGACAAATAACTTTGAAATAAATTTCCTGCATTTTAATAAATCAACGGGGCTGATACAGTACAGAATCTCTGGGGGTGCAGAGGCCCTTCAGAAGAAAGTTTTGTACATTTCAAAGTTAAATGCATCAGTCTGGTCTGGAAAAATATTAATCAGAAACACACTGGTTGTATAGATGTCAAAAAGATTACTCATAAACACGTTAAACTGCACCCTCAGTTAAATATTTTGCACCCTCAGTAGATACTTGAATGATAAATGCCAAGTGTAAGGTGGCATGTCTTTGCACACTGTGTGTCTTCATATGCATGTTTGGTTCATGTCTGTGCAGCAGTGTAATGTGCAACAGAGCTGGGTGAAGATGAATATAGATCAGCAGGTGATGATTATTATATTTGCTCTCAGCCAGTCACATGACAAAAATCTGCACCCAAAGAAGATGGAGTCTGTCACGTAGTTACTATGGTAAAGATTAAAAAAATAAACAATTGATTTGGTCCAAAAATATGTGATTTTTTTTTTTGTTTCTTTTTTGTCAGTTGCTGAAAATAATAAAAGGATCATTAACACAGACTGCTTAAATATAATGACCTGGTTGTTGGGACTGTATGATGATTAATATATTTTTAGTAAGACAAAAATTTAGTGAGCAAAAACACAACTTTGCTCTCCCTAATTGAATAAAGAGGATGCATTCGCTCCACTGAAGATCCACGTCAGCTGCTGCCACCTTGAATTTGGCAAAAGAAGTAGATTTAAGTTCATCCACCAATCACAGAGCAGAACTCGCCCCTGACTTTTGATAAATAAAGTTGACAGCTTAATTTATTTCACTGCAACAAGTTACACTATGGATGAAAGAAAGTAATTAAATTTTTAATTTTAAAATGTTACAATATTAATGTGTAACGTCTCATTTTTCTTGTGATTTATTTATTTGTTTATGTGACAGTTGAACATTTAATTCTATATTTATTTATGTATTTATATACTGTGTTTAGTCTGGGCCCTTAAAACACTGGATAACTAATAGCTCAACAAGACAGACAGTTTAAGAGCTCCCTCTGCTGGATAACAAGACAAACTACTTCAGATTCTCTGTTGCACTTACAGACTGTACATACAGTTTGAATTCAAACAGGTCATTACAGATTGAATAGTCAATATTTTTTCCCCATTTCAAGCAAAAGTTCAGATTTCAAAGAAAAAGAGACAGTCCTACCAGAAGATGTATTTAGTGACAATCCTTCCAGTACTTGTGGAGATATACTGCACGAATATGTAAATATATTTCAGTCTGGTGGTTCAGTGATGGACTGATCAATCAGCTCACATCATCCCACAGAAACACACCACTAATATGGATAAAACGAATACAGTACTGTTCATGTTACATCCTATATACATTTGGGAATTTTGGAAATGGCAAATAAACCACCAAGTATTATTATTTAGTTAGTTAATATTTAGTAGTTTATTTATTTGTTTGTCAGGATCATTTCAAATCAAGTCTTTGTTGTTGTAATACTAATTTTGGCCCCAAGAAATTGAAGTGCATCTCAAGTACAACTATAACATTAATATTTCTTTCCGGTTTTTTTTTTCAAATGTACACACAAAAACTGAAACTATGCATGCGTCAACAACAAGACTCCTAGACTGACAAACTCTCAGCACAGTTCCTTTGTTTTCACTCAAACAGAAGTTTTAAAACACAGATCACATCATTTAGCACTGTTGACCTGAAAAAGACACCTCAGGTGACCTCGACTGTGTTCAGGAAAAAATGGAGCAGCATGAAGAACAGAGAGGAAGCGTGACGTCAACTTTAAGTTTCAGGAAACGTGTTTAACCTGTTTAGAAAAGTGCACTTCAGCCTCTTGTGGCCAAAATATGTATTACAACAACACACTAAAAAAAAGTGATCCTCAAAAAAGAGGATGGGAGGAAGAAAAGAAAGGGGAAGGAAGGAATGAAGGCAGGAAAGGAGGGATGGAGAACGGAAGGAAGGATGATGGACTGAAGGAAGGAAGTAAAGAAAGAGGAAGAAAGGAACGACAGAAAGAGAGGAAGGAAGGAAAGAGAAAGAGGAAGGATGGAAGGAAGGAAAGGAGGGGTGGAGAAAGGAAGGAAGGATGATGGACTGAAGGAAGGATGGAAAGAAAGAGGAAGAAAGGAACGACAGAAAGAGAGGAAGGAAGGAATGAGAGAAAGAGGAAGGAAGGATGGAAAGAAAAAGAGAAAGAGGGAGGTAAAGAGAAAGGAAGGAAGGACAGATGACAAAAATAAGGAAGGATGGAAGGAGGGGAGCAAGGAAGGAAGGAAAGCAAGGAAAGAAAGAGATGAAGGAAGGATGGACTTGGTTTAGGAAACTGTTTCATTTTATGAGACATTTGTAGAGTTCTGACAAAACGATGAATTCTTTTCAGTTTTGTGAGTTTAGTTTCAGGAAACATGTTTAAACAATTGAGAAAAACTGTAATAGTGGTGCACTTCAGCCTCTTGTTACCAAAATGAGTGTTACAAAAACAGACACGAAATATTTTTGATCAAACTTCTTTGTCGTCATTCACTTCTCTAATTTACACCTTCTCCTCTAATGCAGAGAACCATAGAACCCAAAAGTGCTAACTTTGTACGGAGTGACACTCTGTTGGAAGTGATGTTGAAGAGAGATGATGTATGAACCAACAACTGACATCATGTGAGTTGGATTCTGAATTTGAAAACTCTCTCTCTCTCTGTGTGTGTGTGTGTGTGTGTGTGTGTGTGTGTGTGTGTGTGTGTGTGTGTGTATCTCAGATACGGGGTGCTCCTGAACCAGCGCCTGAGTGAGGCGTCAGACAGAGAGCAGACGGTGGCTCTGCTGGACATGGTTGAAGCAGAGGAAGGACATTACCAGCTGGGACTCACCAAGGGACCAAATCTTACTGTCCATTCATGTCACTGAAGAGAAGGTTTGACCAAACCAAACCAAACCAAACCACACAACTACCACAAACATACATAAATACCCCTATAATGACAAAATCTGATCAATACAGCAGCTGTTATATAACTCTGTTCCCCTCAGCTCTGATTGTCTCTCTGTCTTTCAACACGTTTTCATCAGGAGTTTAGTAGTTTGTAACTTTACTGTTTTGATTCAGTCTCATTCTTCTGTCAGTAAAAGTGTCCAGTAAATAATCGTACTGTAAGCTGACTGCAGACAAAGTTAGTCACTACATGGTCAACACAGTGGAGCATTTAGGAGCTGAAAAGCCAGATATTTCTTGGTGGTGGAGATCGAAACAGAACTATTTTCAAATCTACATGCAGACGTCTTGAACAGGGTATAATGGTAGTATATTAAAGTTCCTCAGAGGGCTGATTTGATCATTTCATTGAGTGAGGCTGAGCAGTTCATCAAAATCGTGTCAGAACTGCAGTATGGTCTACTGAAATGTTTAAATTGCAGCAGGTGCAATATTTGTTAAAGGAAAAAGACCATTTTGAATCAAATATTATTGTGCTGCAGAAATGTCTTGACCTGCACATCATGTTCTGCTGACCTAAGAAAACATCTACATCTTGACAAAGACAATAATTACACTTGTTAAACGCTCCCGGATGGAACCAAGTGGGAAGATAGGAGGAGGGGGATTTGGGAGTCGACTGTATTTGTATATTTATTGATTATAATTATGTTTGGGTGTTTATTTATGGGTTAAACAGCAGTTAGTGGGGTTTTGTAAATATTCTTGTTTCAACACTGTTTAGATACAGATTAAGGGAATTTAGTCAGTGAGCAAATTTGGATAGCATCTTCAGATGGGATCTTCCAATAGGGTCTACCAGAAACACAGTATTTAAGGCGCCAGTTTCTATCCACATGCCTATGGCCTCCCAAAGAGGAGCATATATCATTAATTCTGGCCCCTTGTAAGAGATGGTCCCTGTATTAAGACCAGACCGGAAGTCTGATGCTGAAAGCACCAGACCAAAGTCAATCAGCTTGATCCATAGTGGCTGCTGTTGACGGTCCACAATCATAACATTGTCTGGTTTGAGGTCGGCATGAGCAACACCAAGTGAGTGCAGGTGATAAAAGGCTGTTGTCAGCTGATAAACCATTGGCCTCAGCTCTGTCATAGGAAGTCCCCAGTAATCACACTGGTGTCAGTAATCACACAGGCTTTGATCAAGGAGTTCCAAGTTGAGACAAATTTGCTTCTTGTCAAAGAAAAATCCATTCCACTTGATGATGTTACAAGTGTCCGGATCCAAACAGCACGGCTGCCTCAGCATGGCAATTTCTGTTCTCGCCATACAAACAACATCAGGGTGACTTTTGTTAACCTTGATGACCACCCTCTCACCTGTTTGAGTGTTGTGGCATTGGGATACAAAACCAAAGCTGCCCTGCCCGAGGTAATCCTCCACTTCATAGCAATGTCCCCGTGTGATGCCTGCAGGCATCATAGATCTATCCTGCATTGCCATTTAGAAGGATGTTTTGTTGTGTTTTTTCTGTCTTTCAAGCTGTTATCCAAACGTGGAAGAAGATAGTTTGTGTCCACTTGTTGTAGTTACAATCATGTTGAAGGTCTGATGTGCACTCAAAGATTCAGTGAATTCTCTCAAAAATTCCTGTGTCAAAATATGTTGATAATGACATGATGATAGGGTTATAACCTAACACTGATGACATCATAGAGTCCATGCTAGATCAAAGGACAGGGTATGTGATGTCATCACATTCCCTTTGATGACATCACAGCCACCTAACATTCTAATGTGTTCTATTGTGTGTGTGTGTGTGTGTGTGTGTGTGTGTGTGTGTGAATATTGAACAATGAACAATGAACACATTCACAAGACAGAAGCCATCAGTCAATAGTAACAAAGTGTCCTTTGTTACATCCCTCACCTAGTCACTAACTTTGTCTCTACACACACACACAGTAGAACACATTAGAATGTTAGGTGGCTGTGACGTCATCAAAGGCAATGTGATGACGTCACGGACCCTGTGCTTTGATCTAGCATGGGCTCTGTGATGCCATCAGTGTTAGGTTATAACCCTAGCACCATGTCATTATCATATCTCCAGTGGTTTTCGAGGGATAACTTTTGAAAGGATGGTGGTAGAAACCAAGCTCTGCACCCCCATTTTCGGACATTCCGGATCCAACGGTGCCAACCTCGAGTCTCTACGAGGTCGGGAAGTGGGTCAACCAGAACCTCGAGGACTCTGCTGCATACTTCGACTGGTTTCGGGGGCTAACTTTTGAAGGGATGGTGGTAGAGACTTGAATCCAAGCTCTGCACCCCCATTTTCGAACATTCCGGATCCAACGGTACCACCCTCGAGTCTCTACGAGGTCGGGAAGTGGGTCAACCAGAACCTCGAGGACTCTGCTGCATACCTCGACTGGTTTCGGGGGCTAACTTTTGAAAGGATGGTGGTAGAGACTTGAATCCAAGCTCTGCACCCCCATTTTCGGACATTCCGGATCCAACGGTGCCACCATCGAGTCTCTTTGAGGTCGGGAAGTGGGTCAACCAGAACCTTGAGGACTCTGGTGCATACCGCGATGGGTTTTCGGAGGATAACGTTTGAAGGAAAGGTGGTAGAGACGTGAAACCAAGCTCTGCACCCCCATTTTCGAACATTCCGGATCCAGCGGTACCACCATCGAGTCTCTACAAGGTCGGGCAGTGGGTCAACCAGAACCTCCAGGACTCTGGTGTATACCTCGACGGGTCTTTGTGGAATAACTTTTGAAGGGAATGTTGTACAGACACAAACACAAACACACACACACGCACACACACACACACACACACACACACACAAGTGAACACATCAGAATGTTAGGTGGCTGTGACGTCATCAAAGGGAATGTGATGACGTCACGGACCCTGTCCTTTGATCTAGCATGGGCTCTGTAGTGCCATTAGTGTTAGGTTATAACCCTACCACCCTGTAATTATCACACCTCGATGAGTTTTCGGGGGATAACTTTTGAAGGAAAGGTGGTAGAGACTTGAAACCAAGCTCTGCACCCCCATTTGTGGACATTCCGGATCCAATGGTCCCAACTTTGAGTCTCCATGAGGTTTGGAAGTGGGTCAACCAGAACCTCAAAGACTCTGGTGCATACCTCAACGGATTTTTGTGGAATAACTTTTGAAGGGAATGTGGTACAGACTTGAAAGCAGGCTCTGAACCCCCATAACTTAATCTGCACAAACACACACACACACACACACACACACAGTAAAAGTGATTGTCCTCCAATGATTGTCCAAACTGGATGTGTGCCAGCTGTCATCAGGTAATACACTGATTATTGGTCAGCTGAAAATCAAGCTGATTTGGAAAACAGATGGAATGTTACTGTTGACCGTACAGATACGGAGCAGAGGCCACTGTTGTTGCAGTTTTATTGTACAAATGTATTATATTTTCATTCATACCCTGTGACAGAATGCCTTTCCATCTTTGTAAAATAAATTGTAACAACTGCTTTCCCACATATTGTTCATGAAGGTACCACTATCTTTTTCCAGGGAATCTCATTTGAGTCCATTCAGTGTTATCCTATGATGTCTGTGTAAATGTACTGTAAATATCTAAGTCAGTATTGTCATGTTGATCCAATTGTAAACTAGGTTTCAATATATTTGAACAATTGTAAATTTGTGTATAATGCAGTGAAAAGGAGCTGTTTTAATGTATTTTGTGAGTCTTTGTCATTACACCTGTCCAGGGGACAACATTTACAGAATTTGTTAAATAAAAATCAGTTCATTTCCAAGTGGTATCGAAAATGGAATTGAATATCGATATTTTTCAAGACATCGTATTGAAATATGAAATTCCAGTGTTGTGACAACACTAGTGCACTGGCCATGTAACTTTTAACTGTTAAAATAAAATTATTGGTGTTGAAGAGTAAGATGTTGAAACAAGGTCGCAATTTCAACGTTGATTTATCTTTCAAAATCAAAACATAATTCAACATTAATTCAATGATGAGGCAAGACCTAAATTCACCTATGCTGAAAGGTGCAATGTTGAAACAATGTTGCTAAATCAACGTTGCTTAATCTTTCAAAATTAAAGCATAATTCAACGGTGATTCAACCATGATCCATGACATTGATTCAATGGTGAATAAACGTTGAAATGCCGGCTCGGTAACGTCTTAAAATAAATGAGTGAAAACTTTAACTGTAAGGGTTAGGTTATGCTGTAAACACAGTTTACAGTGTGTGAGTAAATAAATGTAAGTAAATAAATGCATTTTTGACCAATATCAAATGGTTTTTGACCAATAAAATATATTAAACCGTGCACCTGTGTGTGCTACTAAATTTGTCTTTGTGCTAGTGAAATATATAGCTTGCTAGTATCAGTGCTGCCACCTGATAAAGTAAGTGCACAGCCCTGGAATGACATAATCATTATGCTTTAAAGACTCAAGCCATTTTGTTCAAGAAGAGGGAGAAGTGTTTTTTCTGGGTGGTTTGCCCACGTCTTAAGATCATAAAATATATACATACATATATTATACATGCATTAATATAGGTGTGCACAACACTATTTTTCCAAGAAACATTTGAAAAAAGAAGAAAGAAACTAAAAGATCACATAGCATTTTGTGAATGTTTTGCAGTGTAGTTAATTTATGACATAGTTCTGCTCAAACTATTTACACATCTTGTCAGGTTTCTGATATGTGTCCCCCCCCCAGTGTTAAACTCATTCTTACGCCCTTCCCTGCAGGTGTATCCTCAAATTTTCTGAACAGAAATCAACAGTGTTTGTAGGCTATTTATTGATTTATGTAATTTTATTTCCCCACACAACAAACAAGCTCTTAGCTGTTTAGTCTGCACTTTAGATCATACTGTTCTGTTAGTGTTTTATTCTTTGTTCATGAAAGAATAATGAAATGGTAAAATGCATTTTGGGGTCAGTTTGTCATTAACAAATACAAATAATGCACACATTATTATTTAACAAATACCATAAGGTACTGTAATGCATTATCTGGGTGTTTCTGTCTGTCTGTCTGTTTACTTGTATTATTGAATTGATATAATAGCATATTGGTCAAAATTAAAAAGAATGGTGACCCAAAGAATCAAAATTGAATTGTGAGGTTCTTGACATACCCAGCCCTAGTAGATTCAAATGATTAATTATAGAATTACAACAGTCCTCCAGTAGAGAAAGAAGGATATAAGGAATTTTTAGAACACCTGTTGAACAAGTTGTGACCACACCCTCCGCAGTCCACTTGTTGCCCCTCTGGGATGTTTTATGTAACCTTACACAGTACTTTGATTTTAGGAATATGATTTCATTTATTGATTTGATTTTAGATTTGTTAGTGAGATATTATTAAGTTAATTTAGAAACATTTGGAAATGCACTCAGAATTACCCATGCACTGTGTAGTCTATAATTTAGCCTAGTCTATGGAAAAAAAAAAAGTAGCTGGATACTATTTTCACTCAGCTGGACATTATATGCAATAGTGCAAATTGTTGAACTAAGTAAATCAATGTTAATTACATCATTAGGTAAAAATTGTTAAACTTAATTAGCAAAGACACAAAAGTAGGGGTGTAATGGTACACGAAAGTCACGGTTCAGTTCATGCCTTGGTTTAGACCTCATATTTCGGCATGAGTTTGGTACAGAAATTCTCATCTTCCTATCTTTATAAAACAATGTTGACACGTATGTCCATACGTAACAGGTCGCCGTAGGTGATTTCGTAAAAAACCAAACTTTTTGCACAAGGTGTTTTTATTTTGAAAATTGACCGGATTCACTGCTGGGTCTGTGACTTCCTGTGTGTAACTTGATCAAGCTAGCCTCTCCTTCGCTTGCTGCAGCTTAAATGGTGGATTCATTGTTTTGAGTGTCACTCAACCTTGTTACCTCGACTCGTTACAGTAACAGAGTTTAATCCACGCACTTTGGAAATTTTAGAGAAGCCTTAATTACAAGATTTAAAAGAAGCAGATGGGTCTTCTAGCTCAATCAGCATGTCATTATTTATAGTTATTTATTTAAACATTTAGACTTTTCAAAGACATAGGTTAGGAAAGGTCTGGCAGTAAATATCATAGTAGCAGTAGCAGGTTTTTACTAACAAGTAATATTATGCATTTTGAAAGAGTAATAATTTCAACATTTGAAAAGTAAATGTAGAAGTATTTCGGTGTTATTTTTGTAACACATTTGTCTTTTACCTAAACATGCAATTCATTTTTATTTTCAGTTTACAGGTTTCAACAAGCATGTCCAGTTCATGAAGTGGAAATGTAAGTTTTGTGCGTTCACCACCAATGGGCAAGGAAGAATAATTCAGCATTACAAAGAGCGTCACGGACATCATTGGAGGAGCTCGGGCCTTGTCTGTGTTTATGTTATGTCCCGGTCTAGGGGAACCCTGGACACAACAGATAATGCGCTCCCTCCGTCTTCCCACACCAAAGAAGGCCAGCAACCATGTTTACAGGTTCAAAAAAGGAGCAGTTTTTATTTTGCTTCAGGGGGAAACACAGGCCAAAACAATAAACAAAACAATCTAAGGAAAACCCTAAACTTACCTAACGAAGAAAAAACAAAAGGGGAAAGAATGACAAAATACTATCCTGATCTCCTAACAAAAACATAAACAGGAGAAAACAGGTGCACCAAAATAAAGGCTGCTCCCCCCCTACTAAACTGCCCTGCTATTTACACGTATTTACAAAAGGTTTCAAGGGTTTGAGGCTTACTCGAAATATGCTCACAGTACTATCAACAAGTTACTCGAAGCTACTACAGTCATCTACTGATCTACAAAGGTTACCAAAACTGAACAACTCGTAACACCGTGCTGGCAGTTCTTTGCGGTGGGGAGGCTGGAGGAGGAGGGAGAATGCAGGCCGTCGGCGCTCATGTAGGCCTAGGGCTCCGCCCCCTGACCAATCGCGCGGCAGCAATCATCGTCGTCGTCGTCATCATCATCATCATCCAGCGCCACCTGTTCCCAATTCACACTGGAGCAGCAACACACACACACACTAGAGAGAGGAGACACTATAGCAAAAGGAAAAAACAAAAACACATTCACAAATGACCCACAGGGTCATAACAGTTTATGAGGACTGTTTGAGCACATTTCAAACTCAAGCTGAATTTAAAAATCATTTGAAAGAACATGTGAAAGAAGGTAAAAAATTATGCTGTGATTTGTGTACATTCTCAGAGCCTAGTGACATTAACAAATATTAAGCTCACTTGACGACACATTTAAGGAACAAGGAAACAGTTAAATGTCCATTTGCAGATTGCTCTTTCAAGTCTAGTATACTGTCAACATTTACTGCTCATGGAAGTCGCTATCATAAGTTTTCCACCCTAAATAGTTTAAGACCAGAGCTTTGTGTAGAGCATACCCTTACAAACTGAGTAGTACGGGTTGGGGAGGATTCTGTTTCTGATACTGAGGAATCACCTTCATATCATCCTATACCGGAGGCCTTTTTTTTTTTTTTTTTTGAATTTTGTAATCCATTAGGAACTTCAAAAAAGAAACACATGGTATTTATTGGGTGATAGCCAACTTACCCATAAGACTTAGATCAACATTATCAATTTACCTAGCTGTACTGTGCAAAACTGTACACATAAAACAGTATGGTTACAGCAAGGTTTTGGAGCCACTTATCAGAGATCTCCAGAATTTAGAGAACATAGGTGTATTTGTACAAAGTCTTGGGCCTTATGTCAAAGGTACTGTTCTGTTTGTGCCTTTCAGATCTGATTGCTAAAAACTATTTCACATTGACTGACCTTAATGAAAGAATAGCATCATTTCCCTTTCAGTTTTGTGACAAAACTAACCGACCTCAATCAATCCATACAAACTTTTCAAAAAATGGAACTATTGGTGGCAATGGACACGAGAACTGGGCACTCCTGCGATTTCTTCCACTGCTGGAAGAATCCCTCCTTTCCACCGAATCCCAGAATGTGAAAAAACTTGGTCTCTGATCCATGAACTGAAAGACATTGTGGAGGTGTTATATAGCCCCTCATTCACAACAGAAACTGCCTACGAGCCAAAATCTGTGACCATGGACAGTTGCTTTTAGAAATATTTCCTGGTACTAAACTATGCCCTAAACATCATTATCTTAAACATTATCCTGTGTTGATCAAGAAATTTGGTCCACTCATTGAGTTCTGGGCAATACGCTTTGAGGCAAAACATTCATTCTTTAAAAAAGTTGTTCACAACACTAGGAACTTCAAAAATGTTCTGCACACTTTAGCCACAAGACATCAGCTGATGTTGGCATATAATTTGGAGATGTCGACAATTTTCAAACCAAATATTGAGACTGGGCGAGTATCAGTTGTGTCTGTGGGCATGTTGGATGCTGCTATCAGAGAGGCTTTGTGGAATAAGTTTAAAGGTCTGGACTCACCTCCATTGCTTACTTAAATGGGTCAAAGTATTCTATATCATTCATTATGGAACTATTCACAGCAGCCTTCCTGGAGCATGTCAGGTGTTACTAGCTGGCCAAAATAGGTGGTGAACTGTGGCTGTTGATCCTCACAGTCTGAATGACTACACCCCCCTTGCTGCAAACCCTGTTGAAGGAAAGCTGCTCGTCACTCCAAGGACGTTCCTGTTACATTAAGGTAATGTTTGATTAGGGAGGGTTGTTTTGTACATTTAAATACATCCTTCCTCTCTGTAGCATATAGCAGGGTAGTAACCATTTGATCAACACAATCACATACACTTAACTGCAGTAAATGCACCTATTTTATCATCATTTATGTAAAACTTTTTAGATTCAATCAAAAAGAAAAAAAGGTCTGTTAATATTAAGTGTTTTTGTTCACTGTGTTTCAGCGGTTCCTCAGTGATGCTTCTCCGAGTTATTGTCTCACCTCAGGAAATAAGGCGTGTCACTCTACAGGATGTTCCCTCGTCAGTCGATGAACTGTGTATAGTACTGTGCAACACTCTGGGCCCCGGAGGGAACTTCATTTTACAATTTGAAGATCCAGACTTTGGGAATGAGCTCTGTAATTTGACAGATATCAAAGACCTACCAATGGAACAAGCCACTCTAATATTGAGTCAGAAGCCACTTCAGAGAACGTGAACAAAACTTTCAGACACTGCAAGCCTTGGTTCCCCAACTAGTTGTGATTCAGCTGAATGGCCTGATCCCTTTGTTATCCCAGCTTTTTCCCATGATGTTGAGTTTCAACTACAGGCAGCAAATGATGCCTTTGCCAAGGATGGAACTGTGATGGTCATTTCAAAGGGTGTGAAGAGTGAAATACTGGACAGACTTACTGATATCATATCCAAAATCACAGCCTATCCCAGCAAAGACCATTATGAAAGCGCAGCCAAAGCTCTTGTTGCAAAGCACCCTTGTCTCAGGGAGCCTGGGTCAGGTAAAGGATGGTATTGCTGGGTGTTCAGCTTGAGATTCAAGATGGGCAATTACCATCAGAGAATGATGGCAGCTGGATGCCCTGAAGTGAAAGTCAAGTACTTTATTCAGTTACAATTTACTAGGTACAAATTATAGGTACTTGTACTTCACTGGAGTATTTCCTTTTTGTACAACTGTTTACTTTTACTCCTCTACCTCTCACAGCAAATATTTTACTTTTTACTGCACTACATTTGTCTGATTTATTTAGTTAGTTGTTACTTTCAGATTGCAATTTGTCATCCCCTTCCTGTCCAGTGAAACCATGTATCTCCAGATGTTTTTAATTTGAATGTGGTAGTGATACTAATCTATAGACATCAGATATAATAGTAAAACAGTGACAGGAGGGCGATTTAACTACAAGATGAATAATTTTACTTTTAGTGCCTTACATTTGCCGATGATGCTTGCGTACTTCGTGCAAGTAATGTTTTGAATGTAGGACTTTGACTTTTACTGGGGTATCTGAATGCTTCTCCCACAACAAGCATGTTCTCTTTCTTGCAGTGATATTTGTGATTTCTTTGTTCCTACCGCTCCAGGGCTATGCTGCTCTGATTTCCCCTCACTCATGTCCTTTTCGCTGCTGTTTTGTTATGTCTGTTTCAGCTAAGTGCTGAATTCCGCAGAATTGTCACTTCAGACCTGCTGGAGTCATTCCTGGAAGGACTAGATGCCATGGTGCCAAGTCTTTTGGGAGTGTACAAAGCTGATGTCGCATCGAGCAGAAAATTGACCCTGAGCAGAATTCTGGAGTGTCTTCAAAAAGAGGTATTAACGGCATAGAGAACATTGCTAATAATGTTTACTAAAACTTGGATCCTAGCTTAGGATTCACTGAAACTCTTGTCTTATTTTTTTCCTGGAGGACACAAACCAAAACAGGAGAGCAGCTGCCCTACTTGGTCTTCCTAAATTTATTTCAGAGGATTCCTCCGATATAATCAGGATGTGTGATATAAGTCAGTATATTAATACATTTTATACTACACTCACTTGTGTAAGAATTCTTACTGTGGGTTAAGCTACACATGGACACCCCCCCCCCCCCCCCCCCAACTCTAAAGCATTATGCACAACACCAAACTTTGCTGTTTGTCTTGTATTTCCCTCTTAATATCACATTTTTCCAGCATTGTAAAAAATGATCTTTTTTGTAGGTTAAAGTCTTAAAATTGCACGTTAAATGCTCTGGGGAAAAGTAACCACTGGTAAATTAAAATTCATTACACACTTTTTAAGCAGTCTTCATTTATTGGTAGGAATGCTAATTTCAGTCAGTTTCTTTAATTGATAGTTGGCTGCCTTAATAATCAATTACTGATTAGTCATTAAAAAATATCCAGAAAATGTTGGACAGTTTTTCATTAGAAAACTGCTTTATCAGAGTGAGTTTGATTTGTGGTTAAAAGAACAGATCAATGAACACCAAGTTACTTTAATGATAAACTAACACAAAATAATGACTTGATTTTGACATTGGCACAACAAAATCCAGTCTGTTTTGAGGCTACTAATATCTAAAATGTAATAATACCAATTTGTATATTGTTGTTATGCATTTTTTAAATTACAAACAGGAGATGTCAGTTGAGATGTGTATGTCTTTGTCGTTAGGCTCATGGAGAAACCCTGATGTGATGATGAAGGGAATGCAGGTCGGACTGCTTATTGGACACGAAGACCTCTGGAAGTCTTTAATGAGGCTGCGGTGTAAGGGAGACGATTATCGTTCAAAGATGTGCCCACAGGCTTTGCCATGTTAATGGGCGCAATCTACTGCCTTAACCTCGAGTACCCCTGCAACATGAAGTACTCCTTTGAATTCCTTCAGAGGGTCATCATGAGCATTAAACCGGACCAGTGCTCAGAAAGAATCCATGGTCTCAGAAATAAACTGCTCAGATATCACCTGTAAACAAATGAATGCCCATCTTTAGCTTCTTGTAGAAGAAAACATAGTTTTTGGACTCTGGGATTGTTCTTCATAAATTGTTTGTGTTTCCAGCAGTGTAGCGCAGCGCTATGGTTTCACTTTTGGACTGTGTGTACGTGCACCGCCTACGTTTTCTCAGAGCTGGAGAAGACTGTTTTCTCAGGTCAGTGACATGTTAAGTACACAAAACACCTTATAAACAACTTGGAGATGAATATTTACCTGTCTGCCATTTCAAGTTGTGGTTCTACTAATGTGTGTTCTGAGTGATTGCTGACTGCTAGCTTAACGTACGGCAGCATGACAATACATTGCCTTTGTTATAAAGTGATTTTCTGGCTCCTGCACATCGTATTATTTTCTCATTAAGAAGCAAATCCAACCAGGATGCTTCAAAGGGTTATTTTGTGTAAATGCTGTTCATTTTTCTGTGTGTTGATTAAAATTAGAAGTGTTTAAATATAATGTTAAGTGTAGACACGTTCGTTAGCCTATTTTAGCTTATGTCGGCTGCGGTTGGGATTGTTTTGTTTTGTTTTGTTTTAGCATTGCACAACCCTTCCCTACCTCCTCCTCCACACCTCCATCCATACTCCCTCGTTTCGTCGCCCTCCCTCGCTCTCAGTCCCTCCTTTCTCTGTCCATCCCCTTCTCTTGTATGCTAATTCTGTTTCTTCATTTGGTTTTGGATCCCCCATAGGCCTTGACTACATCAAAATCCACCTGAAGGAGCAGAGTAGTGCAGCCCAGTCAGGTGACTCTGTCGTCGGCGGAGGAGGAGGACTTCTTTTCAACAATCAAGCAGACAGATCAACGGGACGGTAACACCAAGCAACTAGAGTCCTACCTGGCCAGTCCAACTGATACCATGGACATCCTGAGAACATTTCCGTCTGTGTGCCACCTGTCTCTTAAGCTCAACACACCACTACCTGCCTCAGCTGCCTGTGAGAGGCTTTTTAGCACAGCGGGAATGATTTTTAGACCCAAGAGGGCTAAGCTACTTTCTGAGAACTTGGAAAACCTGCTTCTCATGAAGCTCAACAAAAGGTTTTGTTAGATTTGTTTTGTTTATCATGCCTTCACATTAGACTTGCATAGAGGAATGGAGTGATGCAGTGTAGAGAGATGGAGAGGGGGTCTAGTATGTGTTGTGTAGGTGTAAACATATAATGAGTTACTTATCTGAGGAGCACAAGAATTGTGTCTTTAATGTGAAGGGTTTTTCGTTGAGCTTCACTGAATGCACAGTGTACAATTTTTGCCTGATGTGCTATTAAAAGGTTGTTTAAGAGTTGGACCTATGAGCATGATTTGTGACACCATAGTTTAGAAGCTAATCCTGGTCCAGAATTTAGTGTTCAGAAGTGTGATGTGTTAATCTTAAGTGTACAATACAAATGCCTATAGGACTATATAGTGAAGTACATTAGGATACTATGCAGGTCGTGTTTGTTCAAACAATAACATTGCTAAAGTAGAGTCCATATAAATTATCCTGTGTTTAATAGCTTTGCAGCCAGTGAATCGTGCAATAGAAATACTTTTTACTTTTAAAAGTACTTTTGAGTACATTTCAGAGCCTGTACTTTTTACTTTTACTTGAGTAGATATTTGGATCAGTACTTTTTACTTTTACTCAAGTCGTTTTTTTTACATAGGTATTTTACTTCTACTCAAGAAAGGAATCTGAGTACTTTTGCCATCTCTGTTGGTAGTTCATGTGTGACATTGGCCTTTGACTTGTGGCGGTGCTGACACATTTGGCAGTCTGGGAGACGCTCTCCTCCTTTGGACCTGACTTGAAAGTATTTGTCAGAAGATGTGCTACTCGTTTACTGTTGGATGTGTGGTGATTGGGATGAACTGCTACTGACTTTAACTGAACTTGGAGAGGTAATGTAGTTCCATAACTGATGTCCAATGTTGATTCCTCTTCACCATGTGTGGACTGACAGTCATGGCTATATTACAGCACACCTTCCTGTAATTCCTCAGTTCTTATTAATAATGCAGCTCAACATGCACTGAAAGAAAATGAAACAAAACATATCACACTTGTGGCTAATCAAATAGCTACATCATCTGGATTAGGGACAAAGCATTTGGATGAAAGAGTTTTTTGGACATCAGTATCATTGGGACTTGAATGATTCAATTTGCTTTTTTTCTAACAATTCTTTAGTACTTCACTTTTCTAATCAATTTGTTAATTTTAAAATTGATTTGGGCTCACCATTTTGTCATAAGTACTCAATCTTGAATATACAGAAAGACTGAAAGTCCGACATGATTATAGCCCTTTCAGATGCTTTGTTATCCTACCTTGAACTTCAGTTACGTCTTTGCCCTTTAAATCTGTCATGATACTTACATGATACTACTATCTTTGTGTTGTAGATTGTTATAAAGATTCATTTTACTGTTTTCACAGATACCATCATATTGATTAAAATAAAAGTCAATAATGAACAGAAGTATGTTAAGATCAGTGAACCCAGCCTGGATGAGTTCCTGAGTTCTGGTAAACCATTAGTGACACACACTCATGGTATTTTAAGCGTTGATGAAGTGTTGATTTTTTATGTGGTCAGATATTTTAATTTTAGTTTGTTACCTCAACAGTTTGGTATCTAGAGAAGATGCTTGTTATTTTAAATTTGGTATGGTGGAGAGTGACAATTTAAGTATGTCATGTCTAAAAGATATGTCTTCAGTCATTTTGGGGGCATACCCTTTGTTAATATAAAGCATTTCATATTAAGTTACTGTGTTTTTCCCCAAGCTTTCACGAAGTTCTCCATCCCACCTGTCACCGAAGGTGTCAGAGTTTTTGATGAGATGGGAACTGAGGTTGATGCAAACGTCTTTGAAGAAGTGGCACAACAACCCAGTGCTGGTATATTTGCTATCCAATTTGACAATAGTAACTCTATGTGGATTGCAATTTCTTTTGGCTTAATACATGGAATGATAACAAAGACTAAATCACACTTTTAGGTCTTTAAAAGATGACAAATAATAGATGCTTTTTCTTTTTTTTCCACACTTCCATCTCTCTCCTGACTAGGTTTCCAGGGAACAGCTTCATCCATCTCCAACCCAGGAACAACTTCATCTGCAAGCCCACCACTTGATGTGACAACTAATTCACCACCAGAAAATGTCAGAAGGCAGATGATGATGCCAGAAATGTAAGTTGGTGTATAACATTTGATTGTTGTAGTCTTTTGTGGTTTTTATTTGTGATTTTGCTGTGTCATCTTCTTTTAGGATTGTGTTATTTGTGGTATATGTTTAGGTGTGTTTACTGTCTATTTACTTAATCATATACGATAGAAAAACTGATCTCACTGATGCAGTTATTTTGTTAACAAATTTTTATAACTTTTGTTGTGCCGTACAAAGATTTCCAACAAAGGCCTACACTTTCTTTGTTAACTTTTGGGGCCTACATGTAACAGTAAAAGCCTGAGACCACATGTTGGCTCCCAAGAGAACAAAGGACTCATTCAACCCCCTTTCTTTGGATGACTTAGCAGATTCAACCCCCAGCAGAACCCCCGCTGACCAGCAGGGGCCCCTGGGAAATCCACAGCTCCCATTGGGTGAAATCCACCATGGCCAATGACGTCACACAGGACTATATTAACGCGAAGTGTACCCTGTGACCCGCATAGTCAAGGAAAGTAACCGCAACCATCCCTAAAGTTTAACAACTTGTCCCACATGGCGAACGCTTTATAACAAGTGACTGTGCACCACTAGACGCGTTAGGTGTACGGATTTCCCTCACTGGTCGAGCTGATTTCCTCTCCTCTCCCTTACTCTGTGCGCCGAGGAACACAGAGCCGCCCGGTACAAGACCACAGATTGACCCTCTCGACCGGATGCCCGCGGATGCGAAGACTGGCAGATAACAGGGACTGCCCGCTTCAAGAAGAAGGACAAGGATCCCCTTCTTTCCAGAGTGATTCCCCGCTACGAGCCGGAATTGACTCGCCTCGCCAGAGACTTGCCCCCTCGCCAAGGACCCGTTAGCCGCTGGGAGCCACTAACCTCGTTACCTCTGCCGCAACAAGGACACGCGAGGAACGACTAACACATCACTCCACTCTCTGCAAAGTAAGAGGCTTTAGCTCTGGGCAGATATAAGATAGTGTGTGTTTTCTTTTATATAATTTGTAAGGGCTTGTTAACACGGACCGCCGCGTCCGGTTTTAGGCTGCATTTTAATGTTTTAAAGATATTGCCTGTGTTGCTGTGTCTGGTCTCCTTCCGCTCATTTGTGTCTGCTTGTGATACATAGTGATCCGACCTCATCGGACCGCTATAGTGTCGCCCCACACGCGGCCTTGATCGGTACTTCGGCTGTGTTGGTTTAATGTCCAGATTCACGCCGCTCACCAGCTGAGCCGAGTGCGTCTCTGCGTAACACAGACGGGTTACTGCACTTCAATACCGCCTGCGTGACGATACCCTTGAGTGCTTTCCTTTCTCTCTCTTCCCTACTAACCTACACTTGGAGCCGAGTAACTTGAATTTCCCTCGCTCCTGACGCCCCTCCTTTGTTGCGAGTCACGTGCTTTCTTGGCGAGCCGCCATTACGTGACGTGGGCAGTGACCCTTGCATGACGTAGCCTGCAGCGTCACCGCCGCCATCTTGCCACGTCTTACCCCCTGCTCGGGCTCTCTCTCTCTCACACGCACACACACACACACACACACACACGCTCAACCACCCACTTTCTTCCACACCCTCTCACACACACACACACACACACACACGCTCAACCACCCACTTTCTTCCACACCCTCTCACACACACACACACACACACACACGCTCAACCACCCACTTTCTTCCACACCCTCTCTCTCACACACACATACACACACCCCCTCAACCACCCACTTTCTTCCACACCCTCTCTCACACACACACACACACACACACGCTCAACCACCCACTTTCTTCCACACCCTCTCACACACACACACACACACACACACGCTCAACCACCCACTTTCTTCCACACCCTCTCTCACACACACACACACACACACACACACACACACACACACCCTTCTTGATGCTTGTTGATTTTGTAACGTTTTTATAGTTAATAGGGTTTATAGAACAATGTCGATGTTGGTTGTAAATTAATGTCCTCAGTGCGAATAAACCCTGTTATACTGCAAAGACAAGTTGCCTTGGTTTTTCGTTGTATACTGTGATAAAACTGGTTGACAAAATCAGTGCCTGAGCTCTTTGAGACTGAACTTACGCGTGATCATTGGTCCGGGTTTTCCCGGTGGTGCCCCGTTGTAAGTTAATTTGAATATTATGCTTATGTAATAATTAACTAATTATTAATTAATTAATAAAATATTTAATAATCCATAATTAATATTATTAATTATGAATTCTTACCAATGATCATAGGTAGCTCCTCCTCTTCCCAACACTTCAGTTGTTCTCAGAATTTCTCATGTTGGAGTATCTCTGTCCAGGTGGCCCACTACATTCAAGCAAAAAGTCATCCAGCAGAGCGAGGCTCTTCCCACCTCAAGCAAGCTTGAAGAACTAATCTACTGTGCTGAAGCTACATCAGGTGAAGAGTAATTTTGTACTCTGTTTTCCTTCTATTACAGTTTCTGAACTTTTTATTGTTTCAGTTGTGGCTCAAGCATCATATTTTAAATTGTGAGCTATAGTACTATTGTATTAATTAGTTTTTCTATTTTTTTGTTTGTTTGTGTTGACAGGATGCGACAGTGATCTTTCCTCCATCCTTCTCTTCCTCCACTTGATTCCTCCTTCTGCCCAAAGCTGTAGAGAAACATCTTGTTGTGTTTAAGGTTTGTATTTTTTTTTCCTTTTTTTGTCAAAGATTTTTTGTTTGTGTTTTTGTCCTTTGAACTGTCTGTATATTTACAATGTATCAAGTTGGTTCTTGTGTAAAAGTATTTTATCAAACAGTATAAAATATCTAATATCTTAGATCTTTGGAGGAAAAAATAACATACCTTCTTAATATATTTTAAGACCTAACAAAAGAGATCTAAAGCAGTTAATCTGTGATATCCAGCATTTCATGTTCAATTTTTTTTCTGACAGACTGGGACAAGCCTCCAGGAACATGTTGATGCCATCAAGAGCCGATCTCAGCCCTGTGATTGATTCATGGTTTCTACCCTGGTAAATTACTATACCTGAAATGTTCTCAGACAGGATGTTGTTGTGCTTTAGGCACTTTTTTGGACTTCTGGAAACACCTAAACAAAAAGCATGCTGAGCAGATTGAGAGTGAAGTAAGAAATGATGTAGAATCATCTCACTTTACCCAGTTTTCCTTTTGGTTTAAACATCAAAATAATATTTAATGTTTGATTCTTGCACAAAACCTTTTGTGTAACTGGCTCCTGACTTGTTATATACATTCTAAATAATATCAACAATCAAGGATTTTTATTTTCATTTTCACGATGCATTTATATACACGAGAATTAAATTTCATTTCTTGATCAGTCACTGCAGTGCCATAGAAACATCAATAAAACAACAAACATCATAATAAAATATAAGCATTATAATAAAGTAATAAATTGGAATAAAATCAGATCAGATAAAAAACAGTCCATTCTCTTAAAGTGCATTCAGTCTCTTGACTTGACAGGTGACTAGGTGAGTGTGGGTGTGTCAGTGGGGATGGGGGACAGTCCGTTATTAAGTCTTACAGCCTGGGGAATGAAGCTATTCAGCTTCTTGCAGCTGATGCTGCTGTATCTCATGCCTGATGGCAAAAGGGAGAGGATGTGGTGGGAGGGATGGAGCAGGTCCATGATGATGGAGGTGGCTCTACTGATGCACCGCAGCTGGTATAGCTCCAGCAGGCAGGGGAGTGGAGCACCAATGATTTTGCTGGCTGTCTTGACCAGTCTGTTAAGCTGTTTTTTGTCCTTCATGCTGCAATCAATCAGACCCAGAGTTGTCTCAAATCTTTAAAAACCCACCCTTGTTTGTACATAAATGTGGACGTAATTTAAGAGATCATCTAGTCCATGCAAATTTCTTTTATAAAAGTAATCAAAAAACTCCACGACAAACTCTTTTAAGCCCCTTGACAAATGGAAATTATCGACGTGGGAGTTGCGCCCAATGCCATAACACGGTTAAATCGACACATTTCTATCATCCCCTCACGGGGAAAAAGTTTCCTATAAAGTCTGTAATTACTTGTGCATCAACTCATGTAATTTATATGGTACGCTGCCCATGTGGTCTTGCATACACTGGTAAAACAACCAGAAAACTTAAACAAAGAATAAGCGAACACAAGAGCGCGATCCGTCGACAGGACAGAGAATATCCGGTGGCAGCTCATTTCAGTGACATGAAACATGACGTAGCTTCCCTCTGCTTTTGCGGCATTGAGCATGTTTCGATGCCACCTAGGGGTGGAGATCATGACCTGTTACTGAAAAGAAGAGAAGCATACTGGATATTCACGTTACAAACCCTATCTCCAAAGGGACTTAATGATGAACTTTTGCTTAATGTAATGTTATAAATTGTTTTGTATTTTTCTGTATTCTTCCATATTGGAAAAATGGTTAGTTATTTGGAAGATTTGAATGATTAGATATCTTATTTGTTGCACTCTGGAGTTGTGTATTAAGTTCTCACCTTGTTTGCAACTGCCTTTGACTAATAGATGTTTTTTGGTGAGAGAAGTGTATGTATGTATATACGTAGGTACGTGTGTGTGTGTGGGGGTATTGTGTGTATGTATGTATGTTGTCACAGCTCCATTCCCCCAGTTCCCTCCTGTCCCTCTGCCCCAGTAAATTTCCACTCTCCCTGTCTCTGCTCCACTCTACCTGTCAGCCACTCCCACCTCATCAGCTCAACTCCACTCACCTGCTGGCACAGCTGCAGCTCGTCCCCAATCAGCCCTGCTCATAAGCCTCTCCTGCACTCTCACTCTTTGCCAGATTGTTCCTCAGCATTCATGCGAGACTCTCCAGCATTCCTTTCCTGCCTGACCTCCTGTTGCCGAACCTGTCTGCCTCTGACCTGCCTGCATCGCCTGTCTCCCGGTAAACTCGCCAGCCTTCTGTCCCTGACCACGACTTCTGCCTCAGCGTCTCTGGTTTCTGTCTGCTCACCTGGTCCTGACTTCTCCGCCTGTTCCCGTCTTCGCTGCTGCTCATCCCCTGTCTGCTCTGCTGCATCATCGGCCTGCACTTTTGGTTCTGGACTCCTCGCCTCGTTGACTTCGTCTCCTGTAAGCCCCTCTCTGTCACTCCTGCCTGCTGTTGATCAGAACTGTACGGGTCTGAGGGTTCACGCCCTCCCCCTCGGTTCCACATTCAGGCTCAGCTTGACCCAATCCTCCAGCCTGAAACCCAGAGACTTTGTGTGGGCCCTGAGCCTGAAGAAAGAACTGTTTTCTGTGTTTTCTCATCTGCTCGAGTTCCTGTTCTGCTTGTGTGTGAATAAAAGTCTTTACCAACGGTCCCAGAATTCCAGAGTGCTGCGTTTGGGTTCTAACTACACCCGTCACATATGTATACTTTTGTATACTTTTTTTATTTAACAAGTCACTTAGACCCTATTTCCAGTTTCTAAATAATTGTGGTTAAAAAATGTTTTCCTTTTGATATTGATATACCTATGTCCTTTTTTGGAGATTGATACACTTTGGAGTATGATGCACAAGAGAATATTGATACTTGTTAGGCTGGATTGGTCTGTATATATGTATATTTTTTATGTGTGGGGTAGTACAAGAAAAAAAAGAAGAAAAAAAAGATTATTGTGATCTCTGTGGGCGTTACCCAATTTGATGAGTTTCCGGCCCTAATGCCGGGCTGATAACACCTGAATTCATTTCAGGTGTTGATCAATCTCAGCAGTCCTCTGATTGGATGCTTGGAACTATATTTTTTAATATTTAATATTCAGCTTAAAGCTTGCAATTGTTACTTAAGAAATCGAAGAGTTAGCTGTTAATGAGGTCTTGGTTGTCAGATTTTAATGTTGGCACTTGAAAACAATAGCATCTTTAATATCATTGTATTTGAGATTTAACTAAATAATTCTACTAATTACTGTTGTAGAAAAGAGTCTTTCACGGATCAACCATTAAGTGCTCTCTCTGATTGTCTGCAAGCTGTGCATGAGCTAAGTCAAGAAATCTATATCGTGATCTATTTATTGAACATACAAAATTTACATTGTCGTCTTTGTCATTTGTACCTAAAGTAGTGGTATGGACACCATGGAGTGAAAAAGAGAAAGAAGCTGTACACAAACACCTGGCAAGATTTCTGGAGGAGCGCAGAGTTCCCTGGAAAGAAGAGTGCGTGCGGGCAATCAACGCGGAAGCAGCCCTGAGTGACAGATCGTGGAGAGATGTCAAGAACTTTGTGTACAATGCAGTCGTTACTTTAAACCGAAGAGCCGCGATACGTAAACTTAATTACTGAAAATTTAACTTGTATTAGAACTTAAGTGTTCAAAGTTTTAATGTTTGAGACAGTTGCCAGATTGACATGTTAGTTACATCCTACCACTGCAAATCTGCATCAGAAAACTAAGCACTTTTGCTCAAGTACTGTGATTGAATGAATGTATTTGCACTTTACTTTCCATTGTTGACTACTGTTGCATTATGTTCATGTTGTGGTATTTAATCAGGTTAATAAGAAAAGACAAACAGGTAACCTGACTGAAACACTTAACTAAAGGTCTGTTCATAGCAACTTAAGTAGTGAAGCAGTATTAATGTATGGTTAAGACAGTAACTGGCTACTGATATTACATTACATGTTCGTTATCTGAAGTTGGTTTGAAGTGGATGCAGTGAAGTGGTTTTTGTTTATTTACATTTTTATATATAAGTTTTGTTTTTATATTTTCATTGCAACAATTAATTTTTCATTTACAATTAAATTCAAGGTGATTGCACTTTACTTTGCACAACTACACTTCACTGAAGCAAATGTCCCAAGCATCAGTAATGTTGGGTCTCTGTTTAAATAAACAGAGTTTTGTCAACTGACATTGGCATTTTTTGCCACTTTGTTGGAAATGGTAATGTTACGACTGATAAATGTACCTGGGTGAAAAAGGAATAAGGGAAAAGTGAGACAAATGTGTAAAGAAAGGTTCTTTTATTAACAAATTAAGTGCAAATTGAAGTTAACAAATGTATTGCAGAGTGACTGCTCTTGCTGCCAATCACTGCAGCTTGAAGGGGGTGGGGGGGCAGAAAACTGAGCAGAGGAGAACACAGTGGTACATAACAGGTATGATATTAATATGTATCACACTGCAGCAGAGCAATATTTGTGCAGTTTAAGTGCAACTGTGTTTTTTCTTTTTTCATAAGTGATGGAGGGATAGAGCAATAATTTTAGGTGTTCTGTTATTTATAAATCTAAACCCATGCAATTCTTTTTAAAACACATCCACAATGATAAAGTATGTCCAATGTCCATAGTAAAATATAAAATGTGAGCAAATAATAACTACAAGCAAAAAACACAAGTTAATTAAACTTGTCTGACCAGAAATGGATCCAGCATCGCCACCATGAATAGGTCCTCTCTCAAGTGGTACCAAACTTTTTCACAAAATATCTTTCCTTTGTGCTTTTTAAAAAGCTGAGGTGGAAACTAGAGTTAGGAGGGCGCCTAGTGTTTAAATATAGTATCACTTTGTCTTTAAATCTAGTAGAAAGGGTGGTCCTCACTCCTAATCTGAATTTATCTGGATCTCACTTCAATGCCTGTACAGGAGTGTGTGTGTGTGTACGTGTTTAATTTATTAGATTAAGTTAACCCTTTTGTTTTATTTAATTTGTTAACTTAATTTTGCACAATTTGTTAATCAAAGAACATTTTTCTTCCTTCCTTTTTCTCCCGGTTAAATTTATTTATTGTTACACCCCTCATCCCCTAGCCCAACTTGGGGGTCGTAACATTTGTCAAATTTGCGTCAAAAGCTTTGAAATTGTCCTGAGACACATTCTGTTATCGAGTTTTCTTCAGTTCTAATCAATAATGAAGAACATATGAATTTGTGAAAATAATCTGATCAAATTAGTTATGTAGGTTATAATTCCTGCTTTTAGTTTTTAAATGTATATGTGTTATATATGTTCTCATTAATAATGGCTTGTTGATATAATATTACAAGTTTAAACCAGATGACAGAATGTGCAGCACCCACTGTGTGTCATGTCCAAGAAGTCAGGATAAGTTATGTTTAGTTTTTGTCTTGTGTCTATGTTGTCTCGTGGCTTCCTGTTTTATTTTGACACCTAACTCTCCTCTCGTTTCAGGTAACTTGCTCCTTCCCCCTTGTGTGATCCCACTGGTCTGATTGTCTGCCCTGCCCTGATTGTTTCCACCTGTTTCCCATTACCTCATGTGTGTGGGTATATAGTCTGTGTTTCCCTTTGTCCTGTGCCAGTTCGTCTTGTCTTGTGTGCCAGAGAACCCATGCCTGTTTGCTCCACAACCTTTGTCAAGTCAGGTTTCGTATTCTTTGATACTTTGTTTTGCCTTATGTTATTTTGATACTTTGCCTTGTTATTTTCCTCGAAAGAGTGATTTTGATTTCTTCTGTGTTTATGGTATTTTTCCTCATCAGAGTGTTTTTTGTTAGTTTGAGATCTTCCTCGATTGAGTGATTTTCCTTTGATACTTTGTTATTAAAAGATATTATATTTGACCTCGTCTCCAGGGTCGTGCATTTGGGTTCAGTCCTAGTTCGGTTGTGACACTGTGGAGGGAATTTATGATGTTAAATGTGTTTAACTCCTACAGTTTGACAATTCTGGGTGCTGAAGAGACATCTAAAATGACAGTAACATCTGTGTCAGGACACTGTGCTTCATACCATTCTCACAATCTGAAAGTGATCTTCATAACACTAATAACAAATTATGTTGCTCTAAATGACTCTAATTTACTCCTTCTGACAGGACGGTTCACCCCAAACCTGTACAGAATTTATTCTCGTAGTCCTTCTAGCTAACAAACAGGGCTCAACCAGTCTACCAGAACCTGCCCATAACGGGGTCTTTACTGGTCTTGATATTGGCTCCCCAATACAAAAATAAATGAAGACTAGATTAACATTCACTAACAAATATAGCTAACTATAGGTTAGCTTTAATACTGCTTGCAAATACTACAGACAGCAGTACAATTTTAGTTGCATATGTGTTCAGTTCTGGATTAAAATCACCAAGCAAGGCAGGTAACCAATGTTCAAATCTCCCAACCTCCCAGAAAGAAAGAAATATCATCCAAAATTTTAAAGTTAATTTTAGCTAAGCTTTACCATCTCTCTCAAGTATATACAATTTTTGTCAATCTCATACCTTTTATGAATATTTCTATTATTCCCATGATGTTTTTGCATTTCCTTTAAACTTAAATAAGGTAATGTTCCAATTGATATTTGTGTTGATTGTTTTTCTATTAGTTTCCATTTAGTTTTCACTTTATTATTCATCCATTTCAGTATTATATCTATTTGTGTAGCATGAAAATAAGTAAATAAATCTGGAAAGTTAAGCCCACTCTTTTCTTTAGGTTGTATTAGCATACTAAGTTTTTTTCCTTTTCCTTTTATAATTCCAGATATAATTTGAAAGCATTTGATTCCATCTTTTAAAACTACATTGTGGAATGGGTAGTGGTAACCTGGAATAAAAACAGGAATTGGGGAAGGATCATCATTTTCACATTTTCTACTCTACTCTGTATTGGTTCTGGTACAGTTTTCCATCTATTTAAATCTTGTCTCAATCAATTTCTTCCAAAACTTGATAATTATTTACATAGAGGTTCTTTATATCTCCAGTAAGGTAAAATCCCAAATATTTAATTTTCTTTAAATCCCAATTTATATCTATTTTTAAGTTCTTCTGATATCTGTTTCCTAAGAGTTAGTGCTTCACATTTACCTTCATTAAGCTTATAGCCAGAATGCTTACTGTATTCTGAAATTGTTTCCATTAAGTTTGGTAAGGATTGGTCTGGAGAGGTTAAGTAAACAATCACATCATCTGCATATAATGCCAATTTGTGCTGTTCTTCCTTTATCCTTACCCCTTTAATGTTATTATTTTTTCTTATATTTTCAGCAAGTGCCTCAATACAGATTGCAAATATAATTGGTAACAGAGGGTCTCCTTGTCTTGTCCCTTTATGGATTCAAATTTTTCTAGACAGTGTGCCATTGACCTTTACTCTTGACATTGGATTTTTATACATTATTTGAAGCCACTTAATAAATTTTTCATGGAAACCAAAACTTCTTACAATCTCAAACATAAATGGCCACCACACTTAGTCAAATGCTTTCTCAGCATCTAACGTCAAGAGTAGAAGTTTTATGCCATTGTTCTGAGCATAATCCATTATATTTAGAGTCCATCTGATATTATTTGACAACAACCTACCTGGTATAAAACCACACTGATTATTGTCTATAATCTCAGGCACAATGGCTTTTAATCTTTTAGCTATGATTGATGTTATTATTTTATGATCAGTGTTCAAATCAGGCAAAGTCATGGTCATCTATAACCTTTAGGACCCAATTGGTGTTTCCTGCTTTTGGTGGGTGCAACAGTGGGAGACATGGTCTGGTAAGTTTTACATTTTTTGATATTTTAATAAAACAATGTTGATATCATCACAGTCACAGCTTTGACATTTCAAATCCATCTTCCCATTATAATAATCTTGTTAAAGAATTTTTAAATAAATGTTACCTTTTTAGTTCAGGTTAGCAGGCTAGCTAACAACTGGGGAAAAAACAAAAAGGCTCCAGTGTACAAGACACTGTTAAAATGTCTGACGGAGGTGAAACGTAAGCTGACGG
Organism: Lutjanus erythropterus; assembly: GCF_056507025.1. NCBI lineage: Eukaryota > Metazoa > Chordata > Actinopteri > Lutjaniformes > Lutjanidae > Lutjanus > Lutjanus erythropterus. Next base: position 29,915,758 of record NC_139333.1, on the reverse strand, counting down.
AGTTGACAAGTGCTTATAGAAAGTCATTATATGTAAAGGATAACAGCTACATATGTTAATTAGCTAGCTAACATCAGTAGGTCATCTCCCAATTAAGGTCCAACTTGTATTTATTGCTTTTATCTGTACTGCAGGCAAGCATGGCTGGAAAGAAGCAGTCAGTGTCAGTGGAGGAGCAAAGAAAGAGAAACAGGGAGTATCAAAGAAAGAGAAGAGAGAAATTAAACCGTGATCCAGACAGCAGAAGGGAAAACCTTGAGAAGGAAAGACAGAGTTCAAGAGAAGAAAGTGAGGCAAATAGGAGAGCTGGGTGAGAGGGAGCAGAGGTGTCAGAGAAGGTATTGGAGGGATGCTCAGAGAAGGTCTAGAAAATGCAGGGCTATGCAGAATGCAGTGCAGCAAGAAGACACACCCCAGATAGTCCACTAGACCAAAGTATTGAGGAGCCAACAATGAGCAGACGTGCTCTTGCAAGTGAGAGGGACAGAAGAAAAACTAGGAAGAGGCATTAGGGAAATAAAGGCTTTACATTAAAGGACCAGTGTGTAATAATTACAGGAATTTATGTACATAAATGAGATATTATATATAAGTATGTATTATTACATATATAAGTATTTATTATTACCAATCAACGTAAACTCATAATCTATATGTTCCCGTTACTTTAGAAATAGCCATTTATAGTTACATACGGTCGGGTCCACTTACGGAGATCATCATCCTGCGCAGTCTGCGGCATCACAGAGCGGACAAACTGCACTAACAGTGAGTCTTGGGAAGCCCATGGCGACCTTACGTAGACGCCGCAGCGTAAACACGGAAGTAGACGGGGAGGATAGACGCAGGTGATTGCTGGCAGACCATTTAGCGTTGTGAACCTTGACTGGCACAGTTTTGACAAATGGAGGATCATACATACACTGTACCAGAACAAAAAGCAGCAGACAGTGAATCCCCGTCATCCAAGAAGCGGAGACGCGAAGAAAGTAAACGCAAGCATGACAGGAAATGGCAAAAACACGAATCAACATCGGCATAGCGTTTACACGATGGAAATTGCTGATGGAGGACAAACGTTTTCACAGTGACGCCAAGGTTGCCTGTTTTCTGCTGGACAGGTAATTCATCCTACACACATAATTGTAGTTTGTTGTGAGATAGCTCGCCATTTTGCTCATTACTGCTTATACTGTAAAAAGGCTCAATTGAAGAGCCACTGCCTCTGAGGAAAGACACAAAGGCAAGTAGAGTACAAAATTCTTCCTCACACCAGATTCCAGTCAGAGAATCATCCATTGGAGTACAAAGGATCATTCATTCTATGCTACAGGATCATGTAACCTCTCACATCAGGAATGATGAGATGATTTGTGCACATGGAGATACATTATTTGCAAAAAAGGGCCGTGAACAAAGTGCCAAGGAGATTGACAAGCATGTCAAAAGTCTTAAAGACATTTGTGATGCAGATTTTCAACTGGCAATTAAAGCAGCCAGGCATGTGTCAAACTATAATGAAAGCAAGAACGAATTATGGAAAGCCATCTACAGCCGTTAAAATTGGCTTTTCACTCAAAGGGGCAACAGAGGCCTGGATAGGCCACTGTTTGATGATGTCTGATGTCAAAACTGAGAAGAAGGCAAAAAAGTTCAAGGAGTTGCTGGATAACTCCTGGTCCACTTACATGTTGACTAATGTTCATGGCACAATTAAGCAACGGAAGTGGGGCAAAGAAGACAACGTACCTCTGACAGAGGATGTAGTCACTCTCCAGAACTACCTGCAGAAAGCTGAGGATGACGCAGAGGCAGAGTTAAGAGGGTATGTGAGTGCTAATTAAGCGAGAGCCCTCTTGCACAAATAATTGTGTTCAATAAAAGCGTGAAGGAGAAGCATCACATTTAACCCTCGAGACATATCTAAAAGCAGACACTGGCCCTGTGAATAAGGGCATATATGAAACTCACCGGTGGAAAAACAACTGAGCGCCAGACTGACCCATTTGGTGACACAAGGAAAGAGAGGCAGTCAAGCTTTTGTGCGCTCAAGAAGTAAGATGGGGACCTTTCTCCCTGACTGACCATTTCTGTTTGCAAGGTTTGGCACAACAACCAATCTTCGTGGGTGTGACTGCCTCAGAAGATATGCAGAAGAGAGCAAGGCCAAAAACCCAGAACTGCTGAGGTCAACAAAGTTAAGGAAGCACGTTGTTACCCTATGTCAGCTTCTCGACCTCAACAATCAGGAACTCAAGCAAGTTGCTCGTTTTATGGGACATGATATCAGAGTCCACTGCGAGTATTATCAGCAGACAGATAAAACATTCCAAGTGGCCAAGATTGGCAAACTTCTGTTTGCGATGGAACATGGAGCAGACTCACTGAAAGGGAAGAGTCTGCAAACACTGGACTCTACTATTATTAATGTATATACCACTGATAACACCTTTTTAAAGTCATCACTCTTCCAATTACACTGTCTGTCTTTCTCTCTATCTGTCTCCGTCTCTCTCCATCTGTCTTTCTGTCCACTATGTGTATATCTTTCTCATATATATATATATATGTATGTCGGCGTGCCACATGGGCAGCATTGGCACCACGGCATGTATTTGTCATGGTTTTGGTTTTTTGTTGGTTATTTCCTGTTTTATTTTGGTAGTTCTGGTCTTCCCTCGTGTGTCTTTTTTTACTTCCTGTCTTTGTCTGTTTTCCCTCTCTTTTTGATTGTCATGTGTTTCACCTGTTTGCCCACCTGTGTCTCATTAGTTCTCTCTACTTTAGTCCCTCTGTTTCTCTGTGTCTTTGTCAGTTGGTTGGTTGTTCCTAATGTCGGTCAGCTTGGATTCCCTGTGTTTCCCTTCGGTGTGTCAACCGTGCTGTTTTTCCCCTGGACCGTTTTTTGAGTTTACCTTTGTGGATTCAGTTTCATTGGTCTTTGAATTTTTACCTCCCTGCATCTGAGTAAGCCTTTGTTTCTTTTGTTTATATTCATTAAACTTTTTTTGAACTGCTCCCCACTGTCTTGTGTTGTCTGTATTTGGGTCCTCCACCTCTTGAACTGTAACAGTATTTCTTTTTTTAGGCGCTGTGGTTCTGTTTCGGTCGTGTCTAGAAGGTAACTGTATTTGCACAACTGCAATTGCAATTGCAAGAATTGTGTCCGTTATTTGACTGAAATGGTCAAGTCACGTGATCTTTCGGTTCTCTTCTAGACAGGACTCCTTGTCTGTGTGAAAGTAATGACAGCAGGCTGTCTGTGAACAGCACGATTTCATATGTGCAGCGTTTTACAGAAAGACATCCTTGGTGCGGGCAGTTAGGTATGGGCATTAGGCATTTGTTTTATCAGGTAAAGATTTGTAGTAATTGTAGTTAAATGCTGAAAGGTTTCAACAAACTATGAAACTGTCAGTGCTAATGGAAGAAATGATTAGTATGCAATTACAATGTTAAATCTGTATTACGGTGTATTAACAAGAGTTAAAATAAACAAACATAGGAAAAGGAGAAAGCAGGACAACAGTAATAGTTGTAATAAAATAATTATTGCGGTGGGTTTGCAAAAGCAATGTATGTGTTTGTAAAAATAATGCTGTAGTTATGGGCAATTGTTTCCATGCACATGGGTGGAATGTGTGGGTGTGTAGAAGAGTAAGGGAAAGTGATCTGGAACTAATCTACATGTGCGAAAGCGGAGCTGTCGCCAGGTAGTCGTGGAGTACAGCACCGTGTGTAGACATATTGTCTTTGCGGCTGTGTGTGTGTGTGAAGAGGTTGTCTGTGTATCAATGGAATTGGAGGAAACACGGATTGGAAATGTGTGATCATATTTTATGCTATGTGTAGACAGGCGGAGTTATGTGTTGTTGTAAATGTGATAGTGAAACATGTCATTAGATGATGTTGTGCTTTTTTTTTTGCCTCTGCAGTGTCTCATGACGGTGAAGTGTGTGTTCTTCACAGTGGGGTTGAGAGGGTGTAACTACAGGTGTGCCCTGCACAGGCAGTGATGTTTTCTCTGTGGAATTAATATGCTGCTCTTTAATTTCATTTATGATGTCAGGAGACAAAAATAAAGGTTTTAGTAACAGTATAAGGGAGAAGCTACAGTTCCAAGTCCTGCGTCAGTACATACAGTACAAGTGAAATTATGAGGCTGATCAGAGCCGATATAGGCGTCTGTCCTCAGTGATTTGATCAGTGTTCAGCTCTCAGTCTATCAGTTTACAGCTGACATAAACCTACATCTGAGCCACCACTTGTGATCATATTCCATTCTAGGCCAGAGGGAAGACCCTCAAAAGTGCTTTAGTTTTTGAGATACTTTACCTTATCTGAAAGACTTCATCATTCCCTGCTGTCCCGCCAGTGCACTTTGCTCCCAGAATGCAGGTCTGTTAGTGACTCCCAGTATCTCTAAAACAGACTGGGAGGTAGAGCCTTCAGTTACCAGGCTCCTTTACTGTGGAACCAGCTCTCTCCACAGGTCAGAGAGGCAGACACTCCATCTACATTTAAGTCCAGGCTTTAAACCTTCGTCTACGACAGAGCTTTTAGTTAGGACTGGTTCAGGTAGCCCTCAACCATTTTATAACTACAGTGCTATAGGCTTAGACTGCTACATGGAGCCCTGTCCTCTCCTCTCACACATTTTGAACTGTCATTATCTGTTGCACCTTGTAGTTTGGCCTTGGTGTCTCTGACTCTGAGTTTTCCACAGATCTCTTCAGAGTTCTATCCCCATGCACCAACCGCTGCCTGCATCATCTCCTTTCCCCTGCTGTTAAACCGGCCTGCACTTCCTGTTCATGAACCAGTCTCAGTCTGCCATCCAGTACTCCCATTAAGCTGCTCTCCCTGCCTTTCCTGCCCACCAGAAACATGACATGTTTTCCATATTCTCTAAGGTCTCCCACATATGAAATGGATTCTTGTTAGAAAAAAGAAAATTTAATTTGTACTGAAATACAGTACTTGAGGCCACCAGACTGAGGTGTGAAAGTTGGTAGGAGTCTTTTTTTTTCATTTATCTCCTGTCTCCAAATCAACTGATATTACTGCAATAATAATAAAGAAAAAAAATCACCTTTGGAGGAATGTGCCACAGGACTGACTCCAGAAGATGCTCGATGCTTTGCTGATGGCTGTTTGTGTTGCTTGCCTGTTGAGGAGTTTTTATTCCCGACAGCACCTGCAATAGTTTCCTCTGCTGATGGTTCTATGAAATACATACACCATTTGCATTATTTGAAGGCGGAACTGTTAATCACATCAGAATACACATCACCTCTACTAGTGCTGCACAATTAATCTGGACCATACAGTCTATGATCCGGACACACATGCTGTGTGCAGCAGGTATGGTCACGTAACTACCCGATCTATTGTGATTTCGTCTAGGTTCTTTCCATGAAGCTCAGCCAATCTCCCGCTCTCAAAAGCCAGTAGAACTTTACTGATCCTTGCCAGCTGCAGTATCTTGTCTGGTAGTCTATAGAACTCGTGGTGGTTCCTGATGTCATGACCAAGAAAGCTGGCTAGTTGATCCATGTCCGTGTCAGTCATGTTTAGCACTGTTGACAGAGTTGCTGCATGTTTTCGCAGTTTGGTTGATGACAATGCCTTGGGACACTTTGCACCACATGCCTTGGCAAAGCCATGGATGCAGTCTGAGCCATGTAGAAGCGACATAGTTGCAGGTCTTGCAAACACATGAATATTGTCCTGAAGAACCCCACAGGCCTCTCTTTGCTGAACGTGGAGTTCCAAAGCATGAAGCATTTTCGGGGTCAGAAGAATTGGAACTGGTCTGCCTTGCTTTCCTCTGGTGACAATTCTGAAGAAATGTGAATGAGAAATTTTTTCTCCACTTCCGACAGCGCCCAGTCCAAATCCTCATGGTATCAACATGTGGTTGGGATCAACATATTGTAATACCAGCTCCAAAGTCCCAAGCAAACTTGAGATATGGTCATTCCAAGGGATAGGGAAAGTTTCCTGAGTCTGTAGCTATACATATATACACATCCTCATCAAATGTTACCTTAACACTATGAATGTTCATAACATTCTTAATAGGGACTCGGAAGGAGCAGTACTTACCATATTTGGAAGATGTGTGGGTGTGAGGACAACTGAGTGCAATACTGGATAAGGACCTTTAGGGGGGGATAGTGAGGGAACAGTGTGTGTGTGTGTCCTGATGGAAAAACATAATTTATGGGCCAAAGCTAAAAACTTCACAGGCACCTTCAGAATGGCTCCTGCGTCCATTTAAAAGGCTTCCCGTAATGAGGACCTCAATTTTGGTCCCCGTGCTGTCAGAGGTCCCCATGGCGTTACTGTGTAAACAATGTCCCCATAATGATAGTAATACAAGCGCACACACACGTGTTTACACACTTACAGACTTAAAAAGAGACTCAAAAATGTGGTCAGTCTGCCTTTTAAGTCTTATCATTGTATTGCATTTATGAATTTTGTAGTAAATGTTCATGTGAATAAAAACATGTAACACTGTCTGCCTTTCTTACTTTTTTAATTGCTGGCAAAATATGTAAATTTCAGCCAGAACAGACCACAGACAATGCAGAACTATTGCCTTCTTTCTGCCACATCATAAGGCAGTGCAGTAGACAAGGCATGTTTGAACTGAACCAGGAAAAGTCTCTTTAGTATCTTTCTATAAAAAATGACCACAATTAATCTTCTATTGAAGCTCACAGCTTCTATGAAATAGCATATTCAGCTAACCTGTCTAAATAAAGTCAGAATTTTCATCACATATACATTAATTCAAGTTACTATATTGAAACCTGTTACATTTAGCTCCCATTCCAATCAATCTCCTAATAGTTCAAAAAGAAGATTCAATAACTTATGGGTAAGAACAATGCAATGCTTGTTGAGACTAAGAGCAGAGTATGAACCTATCATCTTAAACCTCATTTTCTGAAAGAAATTGCAGCAGGTACTGTGAATAAAACAAGAAGAGCGCGGGGTTGAAAAAAACATGCTCATTTAACATTTGGCAGCATTGAGCAACTTAGCATAATCATTTACAAAAGTTCAACTGATATGGAATTGTACCTGGGCCATAGTTTGCATTTTAAAGTTCTATCGATTCATCTTCCTTTTCAATGCTATAATTCTGTTGTAAATGTAGTATTTGATTGCAACCCAGTCTTCCAGAGCTACCAGCTCTGCTTGGAGGCAGACGGCCCAGTCCCCTTTACCTGGTACTTTGCATCTTGTTATGAAATGTTGTCACCTGTCCACTTGCTTCTCGCCTTCCCAGCTGTCATACATGGAAACAAAAAATCTCTTAAGAATTTAGTTTAGTTAATAATGTGAATACAAAGTGCTCTTTAACCTTGCTTTCTATTGAAGAACATTCAGGTTACTTGGGATACACCACTTGAAATGCTGTGTTCTGCTGAGAACCTAAAAGGATAAAATAGAATATGTATTGTGATTAAAGCACACATTTACATACTGTCACAACTGAGAAGAATTAACTTTTAGTACGTTCACTTCAAACATTTTGTATTTGGGTGCCTTTTATATTTTACCATTTCTTGGTTGAGTGTCACTGATGCTTAAGTGCTCACCATGTTGTCCAGGGCGGTTGAGGCAGAAGTGCCCTCCATGTTGTCCAGGGTGGATGATCATCCTCATGCTATTGTACTATAACGCTTCTGCATCCAACTTCCACAGGACAGACTCTGACTATCCCTGGTGTTCAGTTTCTGCTGCCAAATCTTAATTTATAAGCCTTTTCCTTTCTGTTGCATCTTTGTCTTTCAACCATGGTGCATGAACTGGAAACAATACATGAATGAGAGAAATTCAGCTACATTTGTAGGCCCATGGATGTTCTAAAAATAATGTTCTTGTAAAATAAACACCTTGAAAAGAATTAATGTACATATGACAAAAAGAATGTTTGTTTTTTGCTTGGATTAGCATACTCACAGAATTATTCACTCCGGTGATCAGACTCAAAGTCATCTGCTTCTCTCTCTCAAATATCCTTTTCTTAGCCTCATCATAATGTTCCTCACAATGAGCATGATGCCGCTTTACATTTTGCAGATGACGGCTTGCTCTTAACTATTCAAATCAAGAATCAAATGTAAAGAACATTAGTCTTGCTTGAGATTCTACAATATTTCCTCATATAGTAAATATCTCCAAAGAACATGAAATATTTGAATGAATAAGAAGAAATCTGTCTTACCTGCTCTGCAGATGCTGTCTGGTGGAAGGGAACACCTCCAGTGGGCTGGCTGTCCTTAAACTAAATGACAGAAAAGGTTTGTTTGTAATTACAAAGTACTGTAACTGGAAATTATGATGCAATTCATCATAATTCATCATAATTGTTGTTAAGAAATGAAAAAAAAAATCATTAAAATTGACACTAATGATGAATTAACATACGTGTCACACACTTTGTGTCATCTCATATTGAGACAAAAAGGCTGCAGTGAGGTTACATGCAGGGCACACAGACCTTAAGGAACATAATTCACAGGAGGATCTGGGCTCATTATGCCAAACTCTGTAGAACCTGTTAACAATCTACAGTATCTGCTAACCAACAATATGATGACAATGTAACACACTCTACAGACGTTGGGTCAGACCATATGAGGACGTCATCTTAAACACACTCAAATCTTTCACAGGCTAAAACAATATGAAGACATGACGACTGAACACATGTACAGTCCATGTTCCTGACCTCTAACTTGTCTTGTTGTTGTCCAAGAAAGATATAAAGGTTGAAATCAGGTTTAGTAATTGCAGCTGATCAGCTGTTAACAGAAATAGACTTTTAACCAGTGAGAAAAAAGGTCTGAATGATAATGTTTAGGGCTGCAACAATGAATCAATAAAATCAATAAAAAACAATTATCAAAATAGTTGGCAACAAATTTCATTATCCGTTCGTTGTGTTCTGCGATTATGACATTGCTTGCTGCATTGCAGAGCTGTTCACATTGCATGGCGTCTGCTGAGCAGAACATATGGCGGAACACTGGAAACATGCCAGAGGCGGGGAAAACTATTTGTCCAAAAACAACCAAAGTATAAGACCCCTCTTTGTTGATTAAAACTAGGAACTACATTAGCTGCAAATAATCACAGTCTCAATGTCAAAGACCCAGACCACCTCTGTATGGAAAAAAAGAAATACAATTGAAACACTTTTTAACACTGGAAGCTTAATCAGGCTGTAATTTTACTAAAAAAAGAAAACGGAAGTCAAAACAGCAAATGAAATGCATAATGTACAATGAAAAAAATAAAATGATAATGTGAAATTTAAAGAGAATAAATAAAAAAAGTGTCATTTAAAATGCAAACTTGAAATCTGAGCAAAAATTGTAGAGACAGAATTTATTAAAAGAAATTCTTCCAGACAAGTGTGGTCATTTCTACCACTGGGTGTAGTAACCTTTTTTTTTTTTTTGAAGCAAACTTTTTATTTTATTTAATCTTTAATTTACCGAGAATAAACCCACTGAGATTTTTTTTATACCATTTTCACCATTCAAGGAGCAAACAACATAAAAATACCTGTTATTTATATATGTTGTGCACTAACATTGTCAATTTAAAACAATATTTTGTTTTTTAATATAGTAATGGAAATTAAAAAAACATTTTTCTAATCTGATCAGTTGAGTAATCAGAGAAATAATAACCCCAATTATTAAAGTAATCTTAAATTGCAACTCTAGTAATGTTCACATAGTATTCATAGATAATGATCTGTAACATACCTTTATAGTCATTGATCCACTGGACCTTTAAACAAGGCTTGTCACCTCCAGATAAAATAAACTGAGCAGCCTCAGGAGGAAGTCTGGCTCTTCTTTTTGACATGCTCTTCACTTTGCCATGTGATCTGCAACCTGCAAACATCTACATGAGAATATGACAAAAAGTCAGCAAGACAAATACAAAAAAAGACAAGTAATTATTTTGAATCAAACAGGACTTACAAAATGGTATTAATCTTACCTTAAGTCATAACTCATTTGTCAGTCATCACACGCAAGCTGGCACCAATCACGGAAGTTTGGCAGAAGTGGGTGGAGCGCCTGCCACTCATTCACAAACCAGGTTCTGACATCACTGTTGATGAGCGTCTCGTCGGTTTTATGGGATGGAGTCCATTCAAGCAGTATATGCCAAACAAACCATCTAAGTGTGATATAAAGATATGGACAGCATGTGATGTGAAGACAAGTTATGCCTGGAACATGTGAGTGTACACAGGCAAACCAGCTGATGGTGTTCCTGAGAAAAATCAGGGGAAGAGTGTGGTCCTAGAAAAGACAGCAGGGCTGCAAGGACACAACATTACCTGTGATCATTTTTTCACCAGCTATGCTGGTTATCCAAACATGGAAGAAGATAGTTTGTGTCCACTTGTTGTAGTTACACTACAACTATGATTAAAAAAAATAATCAAGTAAAAGGAACACAGATAAAGAATAATATAAAAAACCTAATCATTGAGGTTAGAAGACCAAGATTATAATTTTACTCCCAAATTAATGATTAAAAGCCAGACTAAAAAGATACATCTCTTAAAAATTCCAAGAGAGTTTGCCAATCTAATGTCCAAAGACAAAGAATTCCACAGTTTGTGGGCATAAAAACAGAAGGCACTCTCACCAGAACGTCTGTCGGACACATGAGCAACATTTAAAAGAAAAGCAGTGGAGGACCTCAGTGATCTGGCTGGAACATAAAATGAAAGAAGATCCTGAATGTATGGAGGAGCGAGGTCATTAAAACTTTATAAATGAGTAAAACAACTTTAAGAAAAAGTAGTAGTAGTTCTTGTGCACCACGAGTGAAGGTGCCAACCGACTCTGTGCGTGCAGTAGAAGGATGGTAATAAGATACCAGTTTCTTTGCCACCCCTGTGTGAGCTATGGTCTCAGTCTGGCCACCCCTATGAAAATTGTCTGGCTCCACCACTGGTTTCGCACCGCCCAAGACTATTGTGATTGGTTTAAAGAAAAATAAAGAAGCCAAATAATGTGTGGATCCAGACATTTCTCCAGTGATCACATAGTACTGTATAGGTCTGACTAATGATAATTTAAAAATACTCAGTTGGCATTCAACAATTTATAAAACTGTTTCCTTTATACTTAACTGATGCTATTATTTACAGCAAGATGCAATTAATGCAAACTGATTTCAAGTTTTTTATATGGACTGTAAAATGTCAGCAGCCTTTTATCTCCTGCAAGTAATTTCATTCTGTTTAATGGAGAGGAATTGGCAACCTGACACATGTACTGTGCAAACATAAAAGCCTTTATTAGAGAGTGTGAAAACACAAGACAACAGCACTGAAATTTGAAAGGAGAATGAAACCTGATACAAACAAAGCTGATGTTAAAATTGACTTAGCATTGTTGGTACATGTAATAGTAGACACAGTATGTTCTAGGTGGGTCGCCCAGGAGGCGTGCGAAGAGCTGGTATAATAGCAGCACGGGATTAGTTATCTCTGTGACTTTTGTTATGGTGGCGGCAGTGTAAACACCCACCCACCTGATGTCTCTGGTTGGCTTAACATGAAATCTTACTCTACCTTAGCCAATCATCATTACTTAGGCGGTTATCTTGCCCCTGCCCTCCCCCCTCACCAAAGGGAAAAAAACACACACATTTGCAGCTCCTGTGTCTGTGTGAGCCAAGTCGGATGACAGCTTCAGTGAGTAGCTTCATTAACGCGCAGTAACGGCGTGTTGGTAACGGTAACGGTGTTGTAACGATAGAAAAAGTAATTAGTTAGATTAACCGTTACTGAAAAAAGTAACGCCATTAGTAACGGCGTATTATTTTAACGCCGTTATTCCCATCACTGCAAGAGGACATGGTGTCATGTTCATGTAACATTAACATTATTATCTGTAAGCTCATGGTTTAAAATGACACATGCTATCAATAAATAGAGACAATAAATACACTACAAATTGTACAAAAATGCAACGTGCAAATTGTTCTGTGCAAATTCTGCTAATAAAGTGCAAATGTTGCTATCAAAGTGCTGAGTGCCATTATTAATGTGCATAGTTTAGTTGTTTGTGACTACTGACTGATGACTTCTGCCTTGTGAATATTGCACAGTGTGGTTTGGTATTAATTACACTTTATAACAAAGTGTCCTTTGTTACATCCCTCACCTAGTCACTAACTTTGTCTGCACACACACACACACACACACACACACAATAGAAGACATCAGAATGTCAGGTGGCTGTGATGTCATCAAAGGGAATTTGATGACATCACATACCCTGTCCTTTGATCTAGCATGGACTCTATGATATCATCGGTGTTATAACCTTATCACCATGTCATTATCAACATATTTTGACACAGGAATTTTTGAGAGAATTCACTGAATCTTTGAGTGCACATCAGACCTTCAACCTGATTGTAACTACAACAAGTGGACACAAACTAGAAGATTTATGCCTATAGGCATCACATTCAGACTTCGGCTGTCACTTTTTCAAAAAATTAATGTTGAACGAATTTAAAATGACCTATTATTTGTTTGAATAAATTTAACCCCCCCGCAAAACCTGCCTGCTCCCCTTAAACACCACAACACAACCTCATTATTTTTGTTACTTTATTAACTTTACAGCCTAGAACAAAGTTAAAAGAAATGTGTTACACTTTTCAAGCTTAGTCTCAAAGTGCTACAGTATTCGTAACATAGACGACACAGTAGGATGAAAAGCCTCCCTGAATAGAGACTATACAGCTCTAAAGCTTTGAAATAAAAACATAGCAAGGTAAAACATAGAACCAATAGTCAAGCTGAACGGCCCATCTTAATTTCTGATATTATTTGCCAGAAACACAAGTATATCAACTTGATCGGGATCTGTTTTTATTTACAATATTACCTTCCAACGAGAACACACGCTCAGAGCGCACAGACGATCAACAGTCAACCTGATTGTAACTACAACAAGTGGACACAAAAAAGTATGTTCAATTTACATGAAAAAAAATATGTACATCGAATACATATCAAAGTTATGTTTACTAAAAAATATTTCTTCATGTTCAATATAGGGTGGCATGGTGGTGCAGTGGTTAGCACTGCCATCTCACAGCAAGAAGGTCCTGAGTTCGATCCCCTGGCTTGCTGGGGCGGGGCCTTTGTGTGCAGAGTTTGCATGTTCTCCCCGTGTCTGTGTGAGTTCTCTCCGGGTTCTCCGGCTTCCTCCCACAGTCCAAAGACATGCAGGCTAGGTTAATTGGTGACTCTAAATTGCCCGTAGGTGTGAATGTGAGTGTGAGTGGTTGTCTGTCTCTATGTGTTGTAGCCCTGTGATGAACTGGCGACTTGTCCAGGGTGAACCCCGCCTCTCACCCAATGTCAGCTGGGATAGACTCCAGCAGCCCGCGACCCTTACGGAATAAGCAGTTACAGAAAATGAATGAATGAATCAATGTTCAATATACTGGATTTGGATAGTGTTTTGTTATGTTATCAACCAATCTGTTCAAGTAGGTCTCACACTATTAAGTTTTAAAGCTTCTGCATACTTTTCTATTTCTGTATGTTGATTTCTGTTATTTAAATAAATTCATCCAGCCTAATCTCTCAACTACAGCATTTACTACCATAACATTTTCAAAAAACTGAGTCATGAAGAAAACCATTTGTTTAAACAACAACAGCTGCAGTGTTTCCTCTATCCTGGTCCTCAGAGCTCACTGCCCTGCATGTTTTCGATGTTTCTCTGCTCAAACACACCTGATTCAAATGATCAGCTCGTTGTCAGGCTTCAGCCTATCAGGCAGAGGCTTCATGACGAGCTGCATCTGAATCAGGTGTGTTGGAGCAGAGAAACATCTAAAACATGCAGGGCGGCGGAACCAGAGGACCAGGATAGAGGAAACACTGAGCTGTATTTAGTCAAAGAATAACACAACTTTAACACTGGACTACAAATCCAGTTTTTGGCTCTATAGAAAAAGAAAATACAATCACAGCCAAAAACCACCACATGTCAGTGGTATGTATGTACATACGTATACATGCACACATGTACTATACAAATAAACACATCTCACTTGTTAGAACAGAGAACCCTTTTCTTTACAAGAACAACACTTGTTGACCATGTAATCAAGAGTGAATAGCACAAACACAATAGTTAGAGTAATGCAAATAGTTCTGACTTGCAATTTTTCGTCACACATGCTAAATACTGCCAAAAACATACATGAAGGCAGTGCATGTGAGTTGCACATATGCAGTACCAATGCAGTTTATGCACTCATAGGTCCCTATCTCACGCTGATCGAAAGTGCGAGGGGCAGTGGATTTAATTTATTCAAGGTGTGTCCAAATCCACCTTTGTCATCTTGTGCCAGGGGTGGGAGTGATATTTTGACCTGTCCCGCCCTTTCCTTTCAGGTAAGCTCACTTCGAGCAAATATATAAAACATAGCTGTTTTATAAATATGACATAATAAATACATAATATAGGTGGAGAAAAAAAGACAAAACACGTGAGCCCAGATTGTTCAGTTAACTTATACTATACAATACTATACCCATACTTCACAAATAAACACGTGGTGGATAATATGTTCAAAGGACACTTCACTAATCGACACTCCTGTGGAGAATAAAGACTCATGTAAATTAAGGCGTTTGATGATTGTGGAGCCATTGCACCGCCAGCGCAAGTGACTTTGCTATCTTGCACCAGCACAAGTGCCATTTTTACCATGTGTGTAAGATAGCAAACGCGTTTGCGCTGGGTCTGTGCCGCTGTGGGCGGGAGGTCTAAACATGAAGGTAAAACCAAGGTGTGGCCCGGTGTGTTTGCTATCTTCTGCTCAGCACATTGGAGTAAAACGCGCTTGCGCTTTAGACCAGCCAAACCCTGGTCAAAGCGCAAAGTCTGTGGTGTTTCAGCACAAGATATCACCTGGTGGGCTTGGCTGATACACACACACCTCTTCACAATCACAAAACACCGTCATTTACAGAAAAAGTTATGTGTGCTTCTGTCAGAGCTGCTTAGACAGATCTGTGCGTAATTTTGTGCACTTCAAACTTCAGAAACTGTCTCTGATTGTTTTCACAGCGGGACAGAGGAGGGAGGATGGGAGGAGGAGATGAGGATTAGGTGGGAGAGGAGAAGAAGGAGGAGAACAGACCGCCACGTATCTGCTCCTCCACCTGGCTCAGGTGGGCCAGCGGAACCGGGAACCATTGCAGCTGGACTGGATCTGTTGGCCAACTAAGTTATTTTTCTGTCCATTTTTTATTAATAATAGGATAGCTAGAGAGTTGACAGGAAACAGGGCAGAGAGAGAGGGGATGACACGCAACAAAGGGCCGAAGGCAGACATCGAACCAGCAGCCTCCATACATGGGTCGCACGCTCTACCAAGTGAGCTAAATGTCCACCCCTTTTCAGATGTTTTAACATCCATCAACACTTTGACAAAGATGAAAGCCGTATTTGACCAATCAGCTACTTTGAAACTGCTGGTTCAAACTGAATTAGCCATTCCAGAACCAGAAGCACAGATTTTGGACAGAAAACTCAAAATTAACTCTCTTTGCCACATATTTCATGACTCGTGGTCAGCCATTCATCTCCCTCTTCCAAGTGACATTGAGCCATCCACTGTCCATGACAGCCAGGAGGTAAAGTTACACTTGATTTACAAAGTTTTGTCATGTAAAAGAGAAAACATATCATATGTAAGTGAGTAGTGGGTTAAGTTGAATTGTTAAATGTACATTGAAAGGAGATGTGGTTTTTTTCAGGTTTCCCATTTTGTGTTAAACAACTTTCCTCTCCCCCAGAACATTGCTCCTGAAGCTCCTGAAAAACCTTCATAGTACTCCCTATATTCCACATAACATAGCTAGAATGACTAGTCTGAAGTGGTTGATCAGTCAAAACAGGAGGATGTCTTAAAATGCAGGGGTTAAAATCAGGTTCTTTAGACATAAGTGGAATAGAGGATCTGTAGCAAAGGACAACATTAGGAACAAAGAAACAACAGTCTCCCTTAGGGAGAAATAAATGTTTTGGATTGAATTGAAGGCAAATCACAAGAAGTCACTAAATAAAACAACAAATCACAGAACACAACTAAAAAAAACTACTGCAAATAGCCTATCAATGCAACTAAAGCAGAAAAGACAAATGCATGAAATGCATCTACAGCTTCTACAGATGCATGACAAGAAGAAACTGAAAGTACAAAAAAGCAGTATTTCCAAGTATGCTGCTCAGGGACAGTAATCTCATTTAGCTGTTCATCCAGCAGCACAACTCATTCTCTCATGGAATGTGCATGTGGGACTGACAGTGTATTTCTATGGTTATGGGATCTAATCTGTAAGAAAAAAACATGAGAAACGTAAAAAAAAAAAATTGCAACAGAGAATCTACAAAATTTAACTAATTTATAAATTACAACGTCATGCATTCCAGTCTGGGACACAAACTCTACTTTTTCACGTTAAAGACACAAGAAATCCAGTCATCCACTGGTCAACCAGCAGCTGCAGTGGCATTTCAATGGTGTCAGTTCAATCAGCAATTAGCTGTGTCATTCACATTTAGAGGTTGATGTTTTTCTGCTTTTGTTGTTTTTCTGCTTTTGTTGCAGTTAAAAAGGAGGCCCATCAGAGCAGATGCCAGAAAAATGACAGCAGACACAATGACTGCCAAACTCCCAAGTACCATCCAATTGGAGAGTTTGAACAAATTAGAGGAGACTGTCCTGCATTCAGGAAATAGAGTCCCTTCACCCTCTGTTTTAAAGACACTCACCTTGGAGCAGAGAAAACACAACAGGCTGCATAACAATGACATGATCAGTCTCCAACTGATGCATGAAGAGGAGGGCACAGATGACCAGATGATCCAAACGATTATACTGCAGCCAAAGGGAGTTATGCTGTGGTCTAAAAAGTCAATTAATGTTTTTCATCAAAGGTCAAAGGAAGACATTGCCTTTTTAATTACACTCCCAGTGGCAAAGTAGACAGAGGGGGAGAGCACACCTTTTTACATCTACGAGCTTGTCGTAAGAAATCCAATTAAAGGGTGCTCTCCTCTTCCAGTCGCCACTTTTGTGACCTGTGAACACACCACGGCATCTGTGTCCTATTTTCTTGCTTGCTTCATGACTGACTTCACCAAGGAGCATGGGCCAAGGGCTAGAAAAAGAGCCATCATGTACATCTGTGATGGCTCTGCAGTATTAATGCAAGCCATTGCTATAAACTTTTGCGGCCTTAGCCTTAACAAGCTCTTGGCGCAGTACTTTGAAATTGTGACTGGACAAGCAAAGGAGCACACAACTGCACTGCCTATCCTTCATAGATGTCTTAGTCACATCATGAAGAATGCTAAGGACCTCTGCAGAAAACAGTGAGTGATGCCTTTAACTGAATGTAATTTTGTTATTTTAAATTACAATATAGTGGCATACAGATTGTAATAACTTTGTATTGTTCCTCCTCACAGTGCTCCTGAACATAATCACTTTTGCATGCATGTCTTCGGGCTGATGACACAGGCTTCCACTCTGAAAGACCTGGGCGAAGTGCTGGTTAGTGCCACTGTGCTGCTGTCAAGCCCCTGCAGTGGTGAAAATGTCGAGAAACATTTTCAGAACCTGCAGGTGCTTCTGACAGCAGCTGCACAACCAGACACTGATTACTTAGGTGTTCCTGAGAAAGGTTGTGGTAGGTCATCATTTGGAGAAATTAAAAAATGAAACATGCTATGTAGTTCTTTTGTGTTGGCCTGTGTTCTGTATGCTTGGAGGATTTTCCTTTTGTTAGTATTGCCAACATAAAGGTATGGACTGTTCTGATGAAAGGTAATTACTCTGGGAATTTGTAGTTACTGTAGTGCATGCACAAATTGTGTCAATCCCCAACACACTAATGTGTCTATATAAGGACAACACATTTTGTGTTAGTTTTAACATAATTACCGTTTTGAGAGTTTTAACACAGTGACTGTGTTGAATATAACATAATGTGTGGTCAAAATCACAGATGACTTGTTCTTCTTGTTCACGTAGCCATAATCAAAGCTTGATATTCTATCGTTGAGCTGCTCCAGTGTGAACAGTTTGTCCTCATATATGAACTGTCGCAGCATCAGCTTTACTTCCAAAGGGGCAACACCTTCTAATACATCATGCATAATGTCAAGACAAATGCCCTCTGTCACATGAAAGTATTTCAGAGAATTCAAACAGGAGTCCTGCTTGACACCTGTGGAAGAGGGATCATTCAGCATTATATGTTGTTGATAACTGTCCTTAGTGCGCTTTTCAAGCTCATCTTCTCCAAAGACATGTTGAGCAGTGTTTTTGTCAGCTAAGCAGAAGTGGCAAATGCTGTTAGCTGAGAAACTCTCCAAATACCCACAAAGGGAATGACAAGCAAGGTTGTCAACTGTCAAAAGGCAAATGGCAGTTCAGGTTGACCTTTGTTAAAGGACATTAAATGTCTGGAAAGTCAGTGTATAGTAGTTGATATCAGTGGATGTAGTATTTTATTAAACCCGTAAGTCTCTCTGTCTGTAGAATTAAAAAGAACAGACAAATGAATGTTATACTCTGCGAGCAAGTTCCTCAAAGAGAAATAGACAGCTCCAATTTTGTTGATTTTGGTTTTGGAACCTAAGGGATTAGTGTTTTCTAGATCATTAAAATTAAGTTGTATCTGTAAGGCATCTGGATATCTACAGTACAGAGGATGAGCAGCAAACTGGGCACCATCACAGTAGTCTTGCATTTTACTATCCATACTTCAGTTGGACTCCATGTGAACAGTCCGCATTTTCTCACTGCTAAAAAGAAATCCGATGGTGTCGATGATAGAAATATACTGAAATGTGTCTGAAATCGTAAATCGTAATTAAGCTCAGCTTTCCACCCTGCATATCCAGTCAGGGAGCCTTTCTCAGTCAGGCAGGGATGCTTAGACATGAGAGCCTCTCCGATGTTAAACTGTTTATCAGTGACATAAACTTCGTACTGGACTATTTCTTGCACCAGTCCCTCAAGAACGTTTGACTTCAGTTTAGGATCTGGAGTAAGTAATGTCCCCTTTTCCCTGTATGCTGCATTGCCCCGCTCAAGTTTCAGCTCTGCATCATAACAAAACTGAGGAACATGGAAGCTGCTGGGCCAAGATGACCTGGAGCTGGATGACTGATGATTCTGGTGAAGAGAGTATGTCAGTGTCAACACGCCCTCTAGACAGGGACAAGGATTCTTCAGGAACATGATGGTCCAGAGCAGCAGTGGAGGTGGAACACTGGGGAGCTAAGGCTTCTGTCATGGGAATTACTCTGATTGTGCCTCTATTCTGTACTTCATCCATTGAAGTGAGATTCATAAATTCATTTCCAAATAATGCATCCATAAACTGAAGTCTGAAGTTACAGTCAAGGCCACGTTGTCTTTGTACCTCGCTAACATGGACTTACAGAAAAACTAGTTTCCTGTAGTGTTGGTAAATGTTAATTTCCAGTTCAGGCTACACTAATGTATATTAAAATTTAAGGGCTCAGCTGTGTCTTTACAAGTTTAACCAAAAGATGAATCTACAAAGACAACACTAATGTCCACAGTTCTAATATAAATACTTTGTAATTTACACAAACAGTTTTGGTCATCTCTTTCAATCTTGACAATACAAGTAGAAATGTTGGTGTACAGTCCTGAAAGTTACAGTTTGTAGTGTTCAAACAAACAGACCGACACTTCAACAGCTTATTCTGTCTTCATCAGAGTTTTCTTTGACAAAGACAGAAGAAGCTATCAAGACACTTTTCTGTTTGAACTGAAAGCTAAAAGCTCTTAGTTTCTCATTCGATGGTATCTTTAGAAAAAAAAAGATGATCAGATATACATGATTTATTTATTGCAGTGACACAGATATATATTACACTTGTACAACAAACAGGACTACACAGGTAAAACAGGTATATTAAGTCATGAACAAGTGATGTAGACAGGAAAATATATGATATATACTGTACATCTTAAGTTATTTTATAACTGCAAAAGGAAATGTAGGTGAAATACATTTCCCTGTACACATCTGCACTTTTTCATTACAACTTTTATTTTCTCTGTTGGGTGAAGCAGGGTGAACCGATGAAAGTAGGAGGGACCTTCATCTGCCCGATCAATTCTGTAAAGGACATATTAGAAAAAAAAATTGTAAAAAGAGAATTGTCATCAGGAAGTATTACTTACACACCATTCAAGGATCATTGAAAATATTTTCCTCTATGTCCTCCTCAACAATACTCATGTCATGTAAGCTGTAAAAAAAATAAATACACAAATGATGAGTATATTAAAAAAGATGAGATGGCTCAAAGATGGTATGACAAGTTAGCCGTTAGCTTTGCTCAAGGCTCTGAATTTCTGTGGCTTCTGCAATGACATCCAAATGCTCCTGTCTGTAAAGAATAATCACAGAATGTTTCTTTATATGTATGGACAGTAACAGTAAACATACACTTTTAAAGAAAATGGATTCATCTGCTACTTTATTAGGTTTTCAAATATGTAAGAACCACAATAGTTTGATAGTGAAGACTTGCCTGTCTGTCCCACTAGAAGCACCAATCATAGACAATGCTGGAGCTATGATATTAAAGGGTTTTCCCTTTATAGGAGTAAATGTTGAAGGACTTCTCTCATAGCTGTAAAACATCAAGAAATGAAGTGTTAGGTTACAGAGTGACACACAGCTGTAATGCCTCCTGTTACATCATACAGTGCTGACAGGAATGGCTGGCTGACACATACAACATTAGATTATACCTATATATCATAAACCAGCAGTCAACTGCAAGCGTATCAGATAAAGTCAGCCGCATGTCTGCTCGCTAACATGCAGCTGTAATCATGTGTCACATAAACAACTGACACACTTTTATAGGTGATCATTTTCTGAAGCTGTGGCTTTATCTCAGTAACTCCTCAAATCTTTACCATATGTTTGGTGAATACTTGTAAATTTACAGTCATGGTAATAAATACATGAGGGGGAGGATTACTCGTGTGAGTAAATAGTGTTATGCCTGAGGCTTTGTTATATTGTTAGCTAGAGCGAGCTCACAACAAACTACAATTATGTGTGTAGGATGAATTACCTGTCCAGCAGAAAACAGGCAACTTCAGCATCACTTTGAAAACCTTTGTCCTCCATCAGCAATTTCCATTGTGTAAACGCTATGCTAATGGTGATTCATGTTTTTTGCCCTCTCCTGTCATGGTTGCGTTGACTTTCTTCGCGTTTCCGCTTCTTGGATGACGGGGATTCACTGTCCGCCGCTTTTTGTTCTGGTACAGAGTATGTATGATCCTCCATTTGTCAAAACTGTGCCAGTCAAATGGTCTGCCAGCAATCACCCGTGTCTATCCTCCTCCTCTACTTCCATGTTTACGCTGCGGCGTCTACGTAAGAGTGCAATGGGATTCTCTAGAGTCACTGTTAGTGCAGTTTGTCCACTCTGTACTGCTGTACAAAACACGGTGGCGCAAGATGGCGACCTCCGTAAAAGGCGACCCTTACCAAAAAGTAGTATACTCAAGTATACTTATAAGTATACCTTTTATGAACTAAGTATACTTTCTGTGAACTAATATTTAGGTAAGTATACTTTTCAGATTACTTTGAATGTACTACCAGGAATATACTTAACAAAAGTATACTTAGTTTATACTGACGAGTACACAGACAAAGTTTAAGTATACTAGCCTATATCCAATAGTAGTTCAAACTTAGCACAAGTATATAAAAATGTTGTACCTGCTTGCATGCAACATGGAGTGTTATTTTACTGTATTATAGCTGGCTTGTTGTATAGCTATTTCTCACATTGGCTGCTTTGAGGTAGTTGCCATAAAACATACACTGTGAGTGAACCTGTAGTGTACTGCTTATACTTTACTACATTTACACTTAAATACTACTATATTTACCTACATACTGTTTATAGGTTCAAGGTTGTCACACACAAGGTTTGGAAGTACACAATGCTCAAATCACACTTCAGCTCCTACTTAAAGTACCATACTTCTTTCTTTATAAAACACATTTAAAAACAACAACATTGTGCCAAAGTGCTTTACAATTTAAAAACATGAAAATGCACAATGCACATAAATCATCACAATCTAGTTAAGTTCATGTACATTTGGCAACATACAAATGATCAACTTCAACCAAAACACATTTCTTCTGGACCATTTGGCCAGATGGCACAAACATTACCAGTCTTCTCAACAACATTAATGAAATTACTCTCTACCCCAGAAATGAGCATCAGTGTCGATGTAGGACTGGGTGGTACGTTGTAAGACCTGTCTATATGATGACAGGAGTGTGTGTGTGTGTGTGTTCCCGCATTTATACATGCTTTGGCAGTTATTTTTATCTGTACTGTTAAACTTGACTTGAAAAGATAATCAGTTTAGGTAATGGTCCAAGGTCTCAGTGGGGTGAAAGAGTGTTTTCCCGCCTGGTCATTCATATTTATCTAGTTTGGTTCTCTGTTGGACCTCTTGAGCCAGGCTTGAAGGGGCCCTACACCCATAATGAAGGCTGTATATTATTGATTTTTCTTTTTGAATGTTATAATAGTAACATAATATAGACTTAGTATTATAATACAGACAGAAATATAATATATGACTGATTTGGTATATGTGATACAATAATCCATTGTTAGTATTTGGTATCTACGAATGACTCACACTGGCCTTCTGTTTGTTTTCAGCATCTCACATTCACAAGTTGCAGGGCAGTCTAGTCACGTTCATGCACATTCAGCAATGGGATAACATACAAATGATCAACTTCAACCAAAACACATTTCTTCTGAACCATATTTGGCCAGATCGCACAAACATTACCAGTCTTCTCAACAACATGGATGAAACTACTCACTACCCCAACTTGCGGGTCTTTACACACTGGCCTTCTGTTTGTTTTCAGCATCTCAACTAAAATACAAGAATGTTTTTCACATTCACAAGTTGTAGGGCTTTGATGTTCACAGCTGCTTTTAAAAACCACAAAGTCGCCAAGCAAGCAAAATGTGCCATCATTTAAGCGTGCTGCGTTGTTAGATCTTTTTTTTAGCCTTTCATACCTTTCACTATGGTACAGCACCTCATCAATCAAAAAACGTCTATATGACCAAAAGCAGTCACCAACCGTAAAGCGGTTACCCAAAGATTGACACAAGTTTTGAATGGCATGCCTATTTGTCACATTTGCTCTCACAGGGGGATGCCCAAACCCTGTAACACTTTCATTCAGTACCTCACATTTTTCAGTTCTTCGTTCATTAAAGTGCATTTTTTCAACAAAGGACTGAACCTTTGGAAATGTTATCTGTTTGAACCTTTTTGGCAACTCTCTCCACAAGAGGAACTTCGAAGCAATTTGGGAGGGGACATATTGGGTTCCGTGAAAATACTTTAGCAGAGTGCCCATATTAGATTCAAATACAAATGTTGACATAGCCCATAATGGACCCCAATTTCTTACACTCTGGTGGACATGTGTTAGCAAATGTATGTTGAATGACATGTTGTGTTCGCCATAGAGTCTCTGGAATTGTATCACAAATTTCTTTAGA
Source organism: Lutjanus erythropterus (assembly GCF_056507025.1). Lineage (NCBI taxonomy): Eukaryota > Metazoa > Chordata > Actinopteri > Lutjaniformes > Lutjanidae > Lutjanus > Lutjanus erythropterus. The sequence continues at coordinate 29,892,020 of NC_139333.1, read as the reverse complement.
GACAGTTCAGACATGAATGTACAGCTAGACTTGACCTGATCTTGTAAAAGTGTATACATGCTAAAAACGAGTAAGAAAAAATGGTTCCAAAACCGGGCAGGGAGTATGCCTTTTAAAGCAGGCAGAGCATAAAAGAGGAGAAACGCTTGCCACTCTGAAGCTTTCCAAAATTTCCTCTCATTAAGCGATCTTGGGGTCCTTGTTACCTCAAGAGGAGGTTTTATTTGTTTCAGTCGTCGATTCACTTCCTCTATTTGTCTGCCGATATACCAGGGGCTCTTGTGGTTTTTGGTATCAAACCACAATGAAGCTATCTGACGAGTGACTCCCAAGCACACATTGTGTTGGTACTCTGGGACAAAACCATTTATCAACTGGAAGTGCTCATTAAAGGAGATGGCCCTTTGACTCCATACACTGGGGTTTTCTCTGTACCAACCATTGCATGCCTGTAATGATCTTTTTAATTTCTAAATTTAGGTTCTGGTTGTTGGTAGGGATAGTTTTTACCGCCTTCATGGTAACAAAAGTCACAACCATAGCGACCATTGAACTGCTTTGTGTTATGCAGCATCGGACGAGCAACCGAGTCACAGCTGGAGATTAGAACAAACACTTTTGAGATGCGATTGTTTCCCTGAACATCTCGCCATTCAACACCTTCCTTCTCTAACAGTGAGGCCTCTTTAACAAAGGGTGTTAGTAATGTAAAAGATGGTTTACCTTGCCCAAACCATAAGGCTGACACCAAAACATGTTTTTTCCTCACTTCTGGTTTTAGTTCTATTACCTGACACTGGATGGGCCAAATGCTACATTTGGAACTCTTGAAGACTGGTGCACCATCACAGTTCCAAATATGAGACAAATCATCCTTTCCGAGAACTCCTGTGTCACACAGTTTTTGATATTCTTGACCAGACTCTATGTCAGAAAAAACCCCAGTGATTGTAGTTTTCTCATTAAGAGTTACAGCATGTTCTTCTAGAAGTTGCTTAATCTGTCCATGCAGTGGCAAAACAGTAAAGTAAATGCCCTTCTTTAAATTTGCTTCAGCGTCAAAAACTGTGTTACATGAGTTACACTGGAAGTACTGGAGCTGGACTACAATTATGCCGTAGTCTAATTAGTCTAACCATATACAGTTGGTTAAAACTCATTCCTTAGATCAAATGTTCTTTGGAGGAGCTTGTCACCTCCAAGTCGGAGGTGCACGATCGAACCCTGATGTTTTCAAATTAGTATGTAAGCACTAACAAGATACACTGTGAAAGTGTCTGTGAATTGTAGCAGATTGACAAGATACCTCTGAAGATCCAGACATTGCACCCCTGGAACCCTTGCCCAGGTTTCCTTGGGAATGCGCCAAGTCCTCCTCTCTCTTTCTCTACAGGTTTACCAGTGAAAAGAAAATGAATTAAAGAAAGTCACTTAATTACAAGGGCATATTTAACACCAGGACATATGAATGGCAAATTCAGAATCCAACCTTGCTATACTAGCTTGAAGCTACCTTACTTAAGCATTTCAGTTAGCTGGGTAATTAATCATTTTCATTTATTGACAAGACACTTGCCCATTGGTACTACTTTTGAATTGAAATTTCTGGAATAAAATATCAGGGCCATGGGTGCAAAAGTGCAAATCCATCATCTGTGAAAAAGGTGACAAAGAGCCCTTACGCACATAGATCAAATTAATTTGGATTGAAAACGTTTATTTTCACCAAAAGGTAACTAATTTGCACCCCTGCATATTCAGTGGAGACCAATATGTCCTTTTAGGCCAAAGTCCTAGCCATTTTAGTGCCATAGTATCCAAATGAATAGATGAAATGATGTTCTATGCAGTAGAGCCAGAGAAATGCACAAAGCTGGAAACTCTGGGACTACATTTGTTGTTAACTAGGATTCTTGTATGTACATCAGCAATCACACCATTTGATGAGGACGATGATGACATACAGCTGATTGTGTATTAATTTGTGTGTCTGGATTGGCTAGGTGTTTGTATATTATACTGATACTGATGTGAGATGTGTTGAGGTAAAGTTAGTAAGAATCCCTGGTTTGACAACCTAACGTTAGTCTAGTACAGTGCCATGGTTCTCAACCTTTTCAGGCTGTGAACTCCCAAAATCATATTTGAACTTGGGACCCCCCCACCCCCCTATTTGTTTTACTCTTTTCCACAGATAAATATTGTGAAAATAGCAGATCTACAGGCTCACAACGCCTTGTGTTGCATGTCATTGTGAGCCTGTAGATTGGCTATTTTCAATTTTTGCCTTATTATTATTTTTATTATTATTATTATTATTATTATTATTATTATTATTATTATTATTATTACAACAATTTGGCCAATGTTTTTAGCAGAGTTTGTTGATTACTTAATCACTTTTGAAGCAGTATTTTTCTTTGAGGGTCTTACAAGTCCTTAAATTATCAGTTCACTGTCATCTGGGGACCCACCCATAATCCTGTGGGGACCCCCCTGGGAGTCCAGACCCACAGGTTGAGAACCACTGGTCTAGTACGTCCTTTTCAATGTTGGTTTTCTCTGGAAAATAAACTCAGCTCACAAAATGTGGCACAGGTCGCTGGCACTAGCTGGCTAGCAATAACAGACAAAAACGATGGGGTCTTGTAATGAAAAGAATGTGTGATCGTTGATACCGATTTTATAGGGTAACACACTTTGGCTAACACCGGGCCAGCGCTTTCGGACGATGTGTGTGTGACACATGACTCTGATCTATCGGTCATGTCACCTGGAATATTATCAACGTAATGTACCTTTCTTTCCCATCTGTACTTGGTTCTTCTAGGAATCTTGTCTGATTCGCTCTCCAAATACTTCTGATAACCTCCACGTCTTTGAGCCATAATAAACTGTGCTCTAGCTAGGTAGGCTAGGCTAGTGTGAGCTGCGTGTCGGGTCTTGTGCACTGCGCATGCGCCCCAGAGTCCTTTGCTACGAAAACTGAGGAGTAGGGAAATTGAGCGGGTAATTCTAGCAAAGACGGTTATCTTTGATTCTAGCAAACGCGGCAACTAGCTACGCTTATAATTTTGACTTCACACTTGAACAGTCATGGAATATGCACTGTTTTATTTCAAATCTAACAAGACCGTGGAGGTCGGACCAATAAAATTCATCAAGGATGAAGATATGAGTAAAGTTGACACATTGGAAACTATAAAAGAATGCCCTAATCTGAGGGATGATGATGGGTGGATAAATGTAAAGTGGACCAGAAAGGGGAAAAAAAAGAAGAAGGAAGAATATTATCTTGCCAAGGTCTTGCTGTTCAGTGGTAAGTAACTGAATATTGAATATTGTCTGACTTATTGTACTAGGGTGACGAAAAACCTTATCTTTTACTAGCTAACTGCTAGCTTTTTTTTTTAAACACATTGTGTTCTCCCTGCTCTTCTCGAGAGTGGGGCAATGTAGAATACTACGCACTGCATGGACATCTCCCAAGCCGAGGGTCGATGCAGCTCGGGTGGATGTCACGCAGCTGCATTCCCACTGTCGAGCATCAAACCTGGTATGAGCAGGTTGCTGCTGCGCCGTTGTAGATAGCTAGGCTCATAACAGAGACTGACACCGATTTCATAGAGTAACGCACTTTAGCATAACACCGTCCCATCGCTGAGAGTGAATGCCTCCAGAGTCTCTTGATCACCAGATCATTTTCACCTGGTGCAATTAACCAGTGTCACCAGGCTGAGAGGCACACCCAGACCTACAGCACTCAGCCAGAGGGGCGCGGCCTGCAGCTCAGCTGAACAATAATGTATTGGACCATTAACATTGATTTTACAGATGGGGGTCCGTGGGTGTCAATGCACTGCTTTTCAGTTTATCACCCAAGTTTGATATTAACTACAAAAAGATTAACTACAAAAAAACATGCAATTAAAAACAATTAAAAAATTTTAACCTTTCATTATTATTACATATATCATATTATCTATTAAAAGAGTCAGCTTGATGACTGGTTAGTCAGATCTGCATTCTGCATTTGGATTTAATAACTCTAGCTAAAGTCACTTTTTCTCCATCCAGATGACTACAGTGACCTTTGCAAAAAGAGGGAAGACTGGTGCCAAACCGGCGCAGATATCTGGGAAACAGGAAAAAGAAAAATAACACCCCCCAACAAGTTGGCTGACCAGGAGGACACACAAGGGAAAGAAAGGTGATATAGGGTAATTGTATCGAACATAATGTTATGATCTAAAAAGAGAACCATGAGGAATGATCATGGCATTTTTAAGCATATTGGTATTAGTAACACAAAGTTACTGTAAGATCCATAAGGCTCTATGCACCAGATCCACTACTTCCTGAAAGGAAGACTGTATATACAGTATATTTCCTGTCCTTTACTTAGGCAATAAGGCACGACAGGCAGTACTATATGGGTTAAATAATGTTACAGCTCAGGGGTTTCAGGGGAACCCCTGAGCTGTAACATAGTTGGTAAATGGACTGCTGCTTAAATACCGTTTTTTTTTTTTTTTTTGGCACCCAACGGAAAAGAGAGAACTTTACGATGACCTCTCATTCACCCATTCACAGACACATTCATACACCAATGGCAGCAAGCTGCCACGCAGGGCGCTAGCCACGCCCCATTGGGACTCATGGTGGGTTAAGTGCCCTGCTCAAGGACAATTTGACATGCAGACAGTAGTAGCCAGGATTTGAAACAGCAACCCTTTGGTCTATCATCATCAAAGAGTGGCAAAAAACGTCTAAAATTGGGAAAAAAACCAAAACGCTTTTTTACAAGCACGCGCGTGCATGAGGGCTGGTCTGGTGAAATCCCCGGGCTGAAAATGAGTCCCACCCTGACCCTGCTGCCTACGTAATATGGTTGGTTGCTTCAGGGCTGCTTAAACGCATTCCTATGTAAAAATAGCGGAAGATGTACTTCAAACGCCTTGTGAGCTCTTAATAAGTCACATTTCTTATTATTTTTGAGCTGACATGATGTGAGAACTAAGCAGTGACATGGCAAAAAAGTTCTGAAGCCGGTGCTATGTGGTTATGAGAGGATCAACATCGCTGTGCGACTGCTGAGTGGCGAAGCCCACAGAGGCAAGAGGCAGGTTGGCCGGCCGGGTCTGGCATTACTCTGCATCACCATGGAGCACACATTAAGCATACTGTGCTGGGAGGTGGACGTGTTGGAGGTGACAGTGCTTTCACTGAAAGATGTCTGTGCTTAAAACACCTGGAGCATCCTGCTAATAGCAGGTAAGTGAAACTCGCTGTTGCTGCTAAGAGGGGCCAGGAGGCGGGTGGTGGGTGTAGTGTTAGCTACAGGCTGAGCACCAACCGGCTAATTAATTAATTTAAGTAATTTATACAGTAGGAATATGGTGGTTTGCAGTTGCCCATGTGCAGTTTGTGTACTTAAAGTTGTATGACCGATACACAGTCTTATCAAGGAATTCTTGAATCAGCAATTTTAAATGTGCAAGCTCATCTTTTCTCACCTTTGTAGCCATTATGATATCCACAATTTCTGAACACAGTAAGAACACATGCCTTTTTTAATGGCTCACCATATTCCACCTGGTAGTCCATATTGGCAAGAGCCTGAATAGGCACCATTTTTGACTGGCTGATCCAACTATGTTAGAATTTCGAAGATTTTTTTCAGTCAGTGGCACTGGTTTGTTTGGGAATTTTCCCAATGTTTAAATTTTTTAGCTCATCATTGATTTCATGTACGGTTATGTGACTTTCATTATGAGCTTTACAAATGACTAGCTTCATTACCAGAGGCATAACTCCCTCCAGCAAGTCATGCATTACATCTGGGGGAAATCACATCAAAGTAAGGCAGTGCATCAAATGAACATTTACCATAGACACCGTACAAAGCAGCACTTTCTTTGTCATTTTTTATACAGTCTATGTGGTATTTATGTACTTCAGTTGTTCTAAGAACAAAACTATCCTCACAAAACTTTTGTTGTATCTCTGAATGTGAGGCCATACAAAATCGACATATTCGGCCAGTATTGAAAGACATCGAAAACTGCCCAATCATATGAGCAGAGAGGTTGTCACATGAAATGACTGCTAGAGCAGCATGAATTGTGTGCTCTACTTCCCTCTGTAGCTAGCATCTTGAGGTCAGCTATCAAGGGTTGTAGTATAGTTTCAAGCCCACATAAATGTGAATGGCGAACCATTAAGGCTAAATGAATGTGACTCAACTTTGATCGATATTTTGCACTTATGTTCCTTACTGTAAAATAAAAAGCACAGATTTTGTACTTATTTCTTTTAGCACCAAGTGGGTTCACAATTTCAAACTCGTCTTCATAAAAATGAGGTCTTTGAAGTGATCTTTGAAAAATGAGTGCTCTTTAAAATACATCCCATCAATGTAATTGGTCAGAACGTCATCATCATCTTGGTTTCTGTGGTTATCCAAAACAATCTGTTCCCACACATCCTCCAACTGACAATATTTTTTAATACCTGTGTGATTGGAACATAAGAATAAGTATGAATTTTCATTCCTGAAATGTCTCTTACTGTGTAACTGATGGGTTCTGTCATGTTCATTTTTGATTTGCAATGTTCTTTTATCATGAATGGTGACCGAATTAAATCACATGCTTTCTGAAAAAAGTCTGAAATAGACAAAACCTGCTCGAGTTCTGGACAATCACTGATGTGGAAACCATTCTTATCCGAATGATAAGAAATAAATAGTCGTAGTTTTCCTTGAAAAAACACAACAAAAAATTAAGATCATGAACAATGTCTTGTTGGACTGAGAGGGAGCGATTTTTTTTTTTCAGTACACTTAAGAATGATGCTAAATAAATGGTCTCTTAAATTCTCAAGCAAACTGTCCATACTAGGTGGTGTGGGCTGCTGAACTGTGTGTGTGTGTTCAACTTCCGCGTGTGTGTGTTCTTCAAAATGTTCTTCACTTACTTCAGAGCAATGACAAATAGCATCTTTGCGTTTTCGATGAACATGCTGCCTAAAAGAATGATACTTGGAAAAAGCCGACTGGCAGTTACTTATTCCACAGGTTATGTTGAAATGAGGTTTGCGGGCATGTACAAGTCCAACATGCTGAATCCGTTTCTTTAGTGTAAAGGTCCTTTCTGAACATTTTGAACATTTATGCAGCCCAGGCATGTTCAGTAAAGGTGGTTGAGCAGGGGTTTGTCTCCCTGCACGATGTTTGCGATACAAGTCTGGAGAAACATCGTCTTTCTGAAGTATGCAGGATATGTCATGTTGAAGACAAAGTATGTGTAGAAGGCTGCGATGTAGGCCTCATCAAGTGAGCTGCAGGAACAAACCTCAATTCCTTCGACTTTCACAACACTGTGACACTGTCTGGACAGGGCAGTTTTCCAATCCTGGCCATTCACTTGAATGGTTGGGTATGGAGTTAGAGGATTAGTCTACATAAGAAGAAAAAAATGTTAGTATACATAATGAGGTGGATCTGATGAGGCATGTACAGTGATCCAAAAGAACATTATCTTGTGGCCAGTGGCTATGCATGGCACCAAATATTTACCTCTCCAAGGATAATGAAATCTTCAATTTTCTCCTTGAATATTGATGGCAAGAGGACGAGTCCCCCCTTGAAGTCAATTCCTAGGTCATACAGATAGTACAATTGTAAGTTCATATGCACTTCGGCAAATTTTGATTGATATTAATAATGTGCAAATTCCCACAGAGAGACTAATGCATTAGAGTCATTATGTTACTTCATGTTACTTCATGTCATGTAAGAAAGAAACTGAAAAACATTAAGATCATCAGAAGACATCTTAATATTGTTCCATGCAACCGTTCCTATCCTCTTTAGAAGGGACTGCACACAAATGACACAATAATGTCACAAAATTGTATGTATGTGCTCAAATCTGCACCTGTAATATCCTCAGCCAGTGTATCCTCTCTTTCCTCCATGTAGACTTTCTTTAGTGGCAAATCCTTCACGAGTTTAAGAATATTTGGAAGAACACGTGAAGTTCTCACTGAAGCGGTGGCAGATGTTGACTGCAGAGGGGTGCAGAGCATCAAGCTTGTCACATAACTGAAAATTAAAAAAAAAAAAAAGCAAAATAGGGGAAAGAGACATTTTATGTGAAGAATTTCAACAAACTTTAAGAAGTTAAAGATCCTCTGAAAACATGCTTTAAGATGCTTACAAAATATTTATACTGATGTTTTTCACAAAAAAGTTCAATTTGCCATCTCCCCCTTCTCTCATTAAAATCCAGAATCTATGAATATGCAAATATATTTCATTTCAAAAGTTAACTAAGTAACTGTTGGGCACAATATGCCTCCTGCTTCACTATGATGTCCATTCTCAGTGTACGTGCAAACTGTCTATGATGTCACAAATCATACTGATAGACATTATCATTTCTTTCCACAATTATTGTTAATGATTGATAGTAATTGTGGGGTGGGGGGCTTGAACTATTTTTTAGCAGCAGCTAAGACAGTTGCAGTAAAAATATCTCATAAGGAAATAATAACAACTGTAATAGAAGTCTACATGGACCCTGTTAAATTTGAATATACAGACTGGGATAAATTTAAAGTGCTTTAATTTGTCCCATTCGTAGCTCAAGTTGGCATCAGCTTCAGAGCTGCAATGATTAATTGAATAATTGATTATTAAAGTAATTGCCAGCTATTTTGATAATCATTTAATCAGTTTGAGTATTTTTTAAAGAGAAAAAGTAAAAACTCTCTGATACTAATGTCTAAATTGCAAATATTTTCTAGTTTCTGAGGACGTCGTTTGGCATTCGCATTTTTGACATTTTATAACCAGCAGTAATGGAAACAAGTAAGCAGTTATTTTGTTGCGGTTCTTTTGTTCCTTGTGGACTGGTTCTTTGGCATCTAAACGGCTCTGGACATCTTGTGGGAATTGTGGAAGGAAATGACTGCAGGCAGTGTTTGGCAAGTAGGTTCTGAACTGCAATACAGCAGGAGAACAACGTTATCTCTGCCATTTTGCAAGCACTTTAATGCAGATGCAAAATAGCACATTTAATACATAATACCTCTGGTTTGCTGTGGACACAGGAGCTTCACATGTTTGTTGTTCTGGGTTGACTGCTTGTAAATTGAAGATGACTTCCTTGTAGCGGTCTGTGAAGTCTCTGAACTTCAGCTGCTTTTTGAAAGACTTGTCAAAGAGATATACAATCATACTTTCTGTGAGTCCGCAGTCAACCGTCTCTCCGTCCACATCATTGTCTGAAATGTAAATGACAAGGCTATTAAAGACACAGAAACACAGAAACTCTGGACATGCAAGGCACAATGACTAGACTGAAAACACATAAATAAAATGTTCATTTTTTGCAACTATATACAATGAAGCATTTTATCTTCAAAAGTATACTGCTAGTAATGAAGGAGTCCTAAGCCTATTTCTCAGTTTACTGTGCTGGTAGCAAAAATGTGGTTTACTGTATAACTATATTTTAAAATAAAAATAAGACAAATATCTATACTTATCTATATCAACTTTAAAACCAACAAGAATCTACATCAGTCAGTTCTCCCTTACTTGACTAAAAACTCTTCATTTTGGTCCTTGTAATATTTATTGAAAAAACAACACATGACATTGTTATTTTTCATGGTATTTCCAGATATTAGCAAGACAATTGACACAACACTATTGATCGTTTATCTAGGTAGTAACATACAAACAGGCCTGTATATAAAATCAATGTAATTTTAACCCTCAAGTCCAACAGATTTCATGAAGGATGGAATGGCCAATAACCTTTATTATATTAATTTATATCAAATGGGTTATTGGTTAAATATCTCTCTCTCTGAGACACATACACACATGCTCTCATGTATGGAGGGGCCAAATCCTCTGCATACATCTGCAAAGATAAAAATAATGATGTAACCACAGTACAATCTAATAACAAAAAGTACAGTGTCTGGGGACATCATAAATTAAGTGATTCCACTCTGCATCCTCTCTGCCCTGCACTGCTCAGATATAACTTAAGCCCTGCTGAATGTTGCTTCAGCTTGGACAGTCCTGCATTATTGACAGAAAATACTGCATGACAAACTTCACAGTTTACCTTGTACTCATCTCCACAGAGAGGACTGATCCACCCTTGGTCTGTCACGATCTGTATCTTATGTCTTTTTTTTTTCTTGTAGAGATGAGTTGTTTGGGTCTAGAAGAGAACCCTAGACCTTTAGTCACTGTAATACTGGATAAAACAGCTAGCTAGCTATTCACCCTGTTAAAGATAGCTCTTCAGATACTTGCTAAATTTAGTTCATTTGTTAAAATTAATGTTGTAAAAATCACAATCACACTTAACTTACTTCTAAATTTTTGAGCCTCCTCCTCTGAAATGTCAATGGCTCTTTCCACCACCAACTTTTCTAAAAGCTCCTCCGTTGATAGACCCCTGAGCGCCATGCTGAATTTCCCGTCATTTGACCTCAGCACTGGAGTCTGAGCCACCAGCCTCTTTAGCCTTTTAGCCTGTGGTATCAATGCGCTACTGTTGCTTGGTAACCATATTGCTGTCTAGGGGAACTGTCTAGGGGAACTAGGCTTGGCGCATTTTATGTAGCTGTGTATTTATTTACCATTAAATAAAAGCTACTTGATATCAGGATGTGACTTTAGAAGAACTGGGTTTAACTCTTTAATTAAACTTTATTCATATAGCACCTTTCATACAAATACACAGCCCAAAGTGCTTCACATAGCAGGAAACCTAACTGATAGTGCCAGGATGGTGTAAAAGCGTGCTTGAAGCCGTAATTAAAAAGGAGCAAAATACACAACAATAAGTAAAATCTGGAAGGATAAAAACCACAATAAAACAAGATCATGTTAAAAATGACGCATACAAGTTAATAAAATAGAGATTATGACAATAATCAAAGAAGCTAATAATGAAAAAATGGCTCTAAATGCCTTAAGTATAATTTTACTACTAATACTATTAGAAGTGCTACTAATAATAGTTATTGTCTAAGAGCTACACACATTTTTCAATGCCACAGGTACCCTTAGGTTTGAAATAGTACAGATTTGTACTTTAAATCACTTTGTACCCTTTCTGTTTGTTAAAGGTGCACTTCTGTGTACTTTTTAGAGAACATTCTTAAAAATTGTACCTATAGGTACAGAAATGTTCTTGTCTCGTACCTCTATTTTTGAGAGTGTGGTTGTCCTTCCTTGGAAAACATTTGTTGGGCTTGAACCACTGCAAACCAGGATCACCTCACAGACCTGCTGTCTAAGCAATGGTCTGCCTCAGTTATCACAGTTTGGTCTTTTGTCAAAGCTGCTCACATCTTGTCTATTTTTCCTACTTCCAACACATTCACTTCGAGTACTGGTTGTTTACTGGCTGCCTCTTTCATCCACCCTTTGACAGTTTAAGGGAATAACATCATTTATTTGTTACAATGGCACATGTCAGTGGATGTAGCAATGTAGTTACACAATAACACTGTATTAACACACTATATTTACAACCCCTTTTCCAGAAAGTTGAGATGCTGTATAAAAAGCAAAAAAGAGCAAAACAGTGAAACCCTGTATTTTATAGAAAATAGCAGGAAGATGACAAATCAAATTTTAAAACTGAAAAATTTCATTGTTTTTTAAAAATACATCTTCATTTAGAATCTGATGCCAGAAACATATTTCAGTAAAGTTGGGTCAGTGGCAACAAAAGGCTGGAAAAGTAATGTTGAAAGAAAACAGCTGGTGGAACATCTGACCATTAATGAGATTAACTGTCAACAGGTTAGTAAAACAAATGAGTATAAAAAGAGCATCCAGTGGACTGGAAGACTGTCCAGGCAAATAGTGCAAAAATGAAAGAATAATGTCTGTCAACAAAAAATTGTAAAGAATTTTAGGGATTTTGTTGTCTGTGGTTCATAATATCATTTCCAAAATGAAAACATTCTATGTGAATAATCTGCACATCTGCGCTTTGAAATTGGTGTTGTAATTATTGTTAATTTGAGGCTGTGAATTCCACTACAAGAACAGACAGTAGACTATGTGTTACTGACATAGTTTTAGACTTAAACTTAGACACTGTAAAATATATATTTTGAAATGACAATTAAAGGATAGAAGGAAGTTCAGACCCAATTATCCTTTCCGCCATCTTCACCACCAGTCAGAGACACTGCAGGCGCCCGACGAGACAGAGATGCAGCTGGACAGTATGCTCTCCATGGTGCCTCTGTAAAAGGAGGTGAGGATGGGAGGGTGGAGGTGCAGTCTCTTCATGCGGCGCAGAAAGTGCAGGCGCTGCTGAGCTCACTTTGCCAGACATTGGGTGTGTTGGGACCAGGACAGTGTGTCGGTTATCTTCACCCTCAAGAATTTGGTGCTGTAGACCACCTAGACTGTTGTGTTATTGATGAGTGATGAGGAGTGGTGCTTGACTGTGCTGTTCCCTCCAAATGAGAAAATTATGTCAGGAGTCTGGAGGTGATGTGGTCTCTCAACAGTCTCTTGAAGCACTTCACTGGGATGGGAGTGAGTGCTATGGGGCGGTAGTCATTGAAAGACGTGACTGCAGGCTTCTTTGGTACTGGTACCGACTATGGGCACGTTTTGCTATCCTTATTACAGGGTTCAGCTCGGCTTTTGCTGTATGAAGCCTCAGCATGTTGCCTGATTTGAAAGCAGCATCACATGCTTTGACCATTTCACGTACCTCCTTAGTGATCCTCCATGCGCTTCTGTATGTTGCCAATACAGACTCAGACTTTAATTACATGGTTTGATGTTCTTGTTTGTGTTGATCAGCATCCTGGGCACAGTGGGCTATATCTGCTCTTCCTCTCTCATCTCAATCACCTCATCTCTGTCTCCTCATCTTTTCTTGCATCTCCTGTCTTTCAAAGCTGAACTTTGACTGATGCAGTAATGTTTCTGTCTCTTTCTCCTTTTGCTGTAAAAGCATATTAAACATGTAATATAAAGCCTGTTAAGCATGGTGTCCCATTTTGGAACATGCCCATCTTTAAATGAGTGTATCTCAACCACAAGGTGTCTTTGAACAAACAAGGCCTTAAAATAAAGAGGAGACTTATGAGATTTGGGGCCCAGTAAATGAGGTTGGCAACCAGCAGACATGAAAATTTTCATTCTTACCTAGTGAAAAATATCATATCAAAATAAAAATCCCATTGATATATCAAATAATGCTGTAGAAATCCACAATAGAGCATCTAAACATCCCGTGTCAAATTTTATGCCTCTAAAGTGAATCAGTGAAAAATTACAGAGATCTCAGTCCTAAATGTCCGGGCACAGGAGTGAGACCCCCTGTTCCTTTCTCCTATCTTTGGTTGACCTGAGTAATTACAGAGCAGCTGCGTAATTCACTACATGCGTCCTTTGTGTGGCCATATCTCCAGAACGGATTGGTCGAGCTGGATGATTGACACCTCTATGTAGTCACCGGAGCCAATAGAATTGAGGGGCAGTAACTAAATTGAGCTAATCAACACCATTGGCTAATAATGAGCCATCAAACACATGGAGTGAAATTCGACTCAAAATGACTGACAGAGAAAGAAATTGATTCAAAACTTTAAAGACAATCATGTTTCTTTATTTTCTTAAAAGACAGCTAGTCAGTTGAGCCCAAAGCAAACAGAAGGATCAGCAGTCACACCTGTGATTTTTAGCATAGCAAGGTTAGCTACTATTGCTAGCAAAGATGCTAATGGAGACGAGAGCAACACAGATGATTTCTGGGCTGAATTTTTCTCTTGAACAAAGGCAAGGATCCATTTTAATCACGATGACAAAATATGACAAATATGCCCCACAGCAGAGCAAATGGCTGTTTGTGCTGTGAAATCATGAACTTAACTAATGAGAACTTGTAAGTCCCATTGTTGTGGGCATGATATGTGCATGTAAAATTTTAGTACTGTAAGCTCCACGGCTGGTGAACATTTGTGCTGTGAATGTAACTATCACAACAGTTAGATGAGCAACAACCAGAGGACTGGTTGTTCAGCGTTGCGGTTTAAGTTTCTCCCCAGTTTCCCCTTAAATGCCAAATCAGAGGCTGTGAATCACGAGCAAACCTCAGTATCGTCCATGACTCTACCTGCTGCAGGCCAAGGCTAATGACTTTAATTTAAATATAATCTTGCATTTTGCAAGTATGCATAATCTAATCATAATTTAAAAATGCCAGATTAAAGGTGCATTAGTCGACTTTTCTGTATTTAAAACATATTTTAATCACTTTGTTTTTAATGCCAATGAGTTGACAGGCTTTTACATAAGTTAAAATATGAGATATTGATCGCTAGCCCCAAAGCTAGCTGCCAAACACTGATATGGAGTTAGAAGATAAATGACCGGCGTCCTCCACAGCACCAATCTCAACATACGCTCATGCCGACGTCCTATTTCCAGGAAAGCGATACCCAAGCACTTCAAAATAATAGCTGGCTAGAAGCTGATAGACAAAATGAAAGAGGGTGATTAATAGCTCATATTATAGTTATATTATAGTCACCTTTAACATGTGAAGTGGTCTGACTCCAGGAAAATGTTGATAATTCACTGTTTTAAAATGACTGGATTACAAAGCATCTGGGAGGGCTACGATCATGTCGGACCTGGTTTTCAAACGGCTGAAACAGCTTTCAGGCCCTTTTTAAAGTAAGTCTCTAGCACACAGTACTGCCGAGTTATAATCCAATTAGTAAACAGAGTGCTCTGGGGTTGTATCCAATCCCGTCGACCTGAGGGGGTTAAAACAGAGCGGAAGAGATCCACAGACAGATAGAAAACTTTTGGTTTTGTTTGTAAATAGGCATTACATGATTTACATTACAGACGACACACCAATTTTTAGTTTTACTGCATTTGGGCCTTTTGTAGATATGGATTCTATTATATGAAAAACACATTTTTTACTGTATACAAGATACTTTGCATACAAGTATGTAAAGTAACTAGGAAGTTAGTCTAACGTTACGTCTTGGGTGTCAGTAGATGATCCTGTGCCACTTGGAATCAGCACATGGCTGGCTGCTTCAGCCTGTGCTTCTTCAGCACACTCCTCTGGCTCCAATGGCCTCATTTGCATGGATTGATGAGAGGGACTTAGGCTCTGCAACATCCCCACAAACCCCAAGCAACATTGGTTAAGATTTATATATGGCATTCAGGCTCATAATTTTTATCTGGGTTACCACTTGAAAAGGTTGACATGCTCTGAAGTTCATAAAACACATCTAAATTCCCAAGGTGGCCCTGTAGTGCAATTCACAACAAGCTACTCAACACAACAATAGAAAAAAACACAACTGAAAATACCTTATCTCTGCAACAAAAGCAGAAAAACAGCAAAAGCAGAAAAACATCAACCTCTAAATGTGAATGACACAGCTCATTGCTGATTGAATTGACACCATTGAAATGCCACTGCAGCTGCTGGTTGACCAGTGGATGACTGGATTTCTTGTGTCTTTAACGTGAAAAAGTAGAGTTTGTGTCCCAGACTGGAATGCATGACGTTGTGATCTATAAATTAGTTAAATTTTGTAGATTCTCAGTTGCAATTTTTTTTTAACATTTCTCATGTTTTTTTCTTACAGATTAGATCCCATAACCATAGAAATACACTGTCAGTCCCACATGCACATTCCATGAGAGAATGAGTTGTGCTGCTGGATGAACAGCTAAATGAGATTACTGTCCCTGAGCAGCATACTTGGAAATACTGCTTTTTTGTGCATTTGTCTTTTCTGCTTTAGTTGCATTGATAGGCTATTTGCAGTAGTTTTTTTTTAGTTGTGTTCTGTGATTTGTTGTTGTATTTAGTGACTTCTTGTGATTTGCCTTCAATTCAATCCAAAACATTTATTTCTCCCTAAGGGAGACTGTTGTTTCTTTGTTCCTAATATTGTCCTTTGCTACAGATCCTCTATTCCACTTATGTCTAAAGAACCTGATTTTAACCCCTGCATTTTAAGACATCCTCCTGTTTTGACTGATCAACCACTTCAGACTAGTCATTCTAGCTATGTTATGTGGAATATAGGGAGTACTATGAAGGTTTTTCAGGAGCTTCGGGAGCAATGTTCTGGGGGAGAGGAAAGTTGTTTAACACAAAAAGGGAAAACTAAAAAAAAAAAACACATCTCCTTTCAATGTACATTTAACAATTCAACTTAACCCACTACTCACTTACATATGATATGTTTTCTCTTTTACATGACAAAACTTTGTAAATCAAGTGTAACTTTACCTCCTGGCTGTCATGGACAGTGGATGGCTCAATGTCACTTGGAAGAGGGAGATGAATGGCTGACCACGAGTCATGAAATATGTGGCAAAGAGAGTTAATTTTGAGTTTTCTGTCCCAAATCTGTGCTTTTGGTCCTGGAATGGCTAATTCAAGTTGAAGCAGCAGTTTCAAAGATGGTAAAGTAGCTGATTGGTCAAATACGGCTTTCATCTTTGTCAAAGCGTTGATGGATGTTAAAACATCTGAAAAGGGGTGGACGTTTAGCTCAATAGGTAGAGCGTGCGACCCATGTATGGAGGCTGCTGGTTCGATGTCTGCCTTCGGCTCTTTGTTGCCTGTCATCCCCTCTCTCTCTGCCCTGTTTCCTGTCAACTATCTAGCTATCCTATTATTAATAAAAATGGCCAAAAAAATAACTTCGTTGTCTTTAACTACTTATTGAAAATATGATTTTTATTAAAGATCAAAGTCGGACGAATGAAGTACCTTTCTAGTCCATATGAGAGACTTTGACATAGGATTACTGCAAAAGTATACAGTAAAAGTACTTGATAGTAATAAGAACATGTTGTCTAAGAAGTACTGAGTCCAATAGTACAGGTGCCTTGGATTACTTATTGAAAATATGATTTTTATTAAAGATCAAAGTTGGACGAATAAAGTATCTTTCTAGTCGATATGAGAGACTTTGATCCCTGGATTACTACAAAAGTACACCGTAAAAGTACTTCATATTATTTATACATGTCGTCCCTGAAGTCATCTGTCCAATAGTACAGGTGTCTTTGGACACAGTTTTTTATTTCCTTATTATATTCATTCTACTAGAGGCTCTGCCTGTCACCTTACGGCACCGTATTAATGCATTTACTGTAAGCATTACAATACGCACGCACTCCAAATTGAGAGATGGCTGACTTGACTCCAGTGCAAGAGGAGGCAGCATGATGGTGGATTTGCCAGGAAGAAACAAAGAGATAAGAATTTCAAAGTGAGGAGACTGATCTCCTGGTTCGAGAAGAGAATGTGCAAGAGCACGCAATATATGGAGACAGCAGAATGTCTCCAAAACAGCTTCACGCCGAAATAGTTTACTTTATAGCAACACCTGCAAAAACCAATACAATAAATATGAACCGCAAATGTCATGCAGATATGTAACTGCTTATATTTTACACTGAAGCACATTGAAATTGTGTTTTATTTTATAATTAATTATTAGCATCATCATCATCATTAATTTTACTGGCTGAGGAGCGGCGAGAGAGGTGGTGCAATAGAGAGTGGAGGCCAACAGATCCAGTCCAGCCGCAATGGTTCCCGGTTCCGCTGGCCCACCTGAGCCAGGTGGAGGAACAGTTAAGCGGCGGTCTGTTCTCCTCCTGCTTCTCCTCTCCCACCTTATCCTCATCTCCTCCTCCCATCCTCCCTCCTTTGTCCCGCTGCGAAGCAATCAGAGAAAGTTTCTGAAGTTTGAAGTGTGCAAAATTACGCACAGATCTGTCTAACCAGCTCTGACAGAAGCACACATAGCTTTTTCTGTAAATGACGGTGTTTTGTGATTGTGAAGATGTGTGTGTGTTTCGGCCAAGCCCGCCGGGTGCTATCTTGTGCTGAAAGACCACAGACTTTGCACTTCGACCAGGTTTTGGCTGTTCTAAAGTGCAAGCACATTTTACTCCAATGTGCTGAGGAGAAGATAGCAAACACGCCCGGCCACGCCTTCGTTTTGCCTTCATGTTTAGACCTCCCGCCCACAGTGGCACAGACCCAGCGCAAGTGCATTTGCTATCTTACAGACATGGTAAAAATGGCACTTGCGCTGGTGTAAGATAGCAAAATCACTTGTGCTGGCGGCGCAATGGCTCCACAATCACCAAACTCCTTAATTTACATGAGTCTTTATTCTCCACAGGAGTGTCGATTAGTGAAGTGTCCTTTGAACATATTATCCACCAGCAATAAAGTGTAAATATGGAAGTTAATAGCGTGCAGGTATGTGTGTGTCTTGCCCTTGGCTGAGGTGTGCACACTCCAAAATCACCAAACACCTTTCATTTATGTTTAAAAGTTGTGCACACGTGTGTGTCTTTGAAGTTAATCTCACTAATAAGTACAACAGTATTATTATTATTATAACTATAAAGCCCAATAAATCTCAGCAGACCTGCAAACAGGATCACAGCTGTCTGATTGTTTTTAACAGATGAGTCAGCATGACAGCTGGAGCAGCTGTAGTGTTTGTGTCTGCGAGTTTGTTATGATCCAGAAAAACAATGTTTAAATAATTATGATCTATAACATATAAAATATACAAGACGCTATATTTGACCACAGGACTCCAGCCCAACAGAGAAAAAAGTTATGTGTGCTTCTATCAGAGCTGGTTGGATATATCTGTGCGTAATTTTGCGCACTTCAAACTTAAAAAACTCTTTCTGATTATTTCGCAGCGGGTCAGAGGAGCGAGGATGGGAGGAGGAGATGAGGATTAGGTGGGAGAGGAGAAGAAGGAGGAGGAAAACGGACAGCTGCGTATCTGCTCCTCCACCTGGCTCAGGTGGGCCAGCGGAACCGGAAAGCTTCACGGATACAAGCTTCGCGGTTCGCCTCCCCTCTCTATTGCACCATCTCTCTCCCCGCTCCTCAGCCAGCAGAGTTAATCATGATGATGATGATAATAATTAAGTATAAAATACAACAAACTTTCAAGGTGCCTCAGGTTAAAATATAAGCAGTTACATATCTGCATGACATTTGCGGTTCATTTATTGTATTGATTTTTGCAGGCATTAATATAAAATAAATTATTTACACATGAAGCTGTTTTGGAGACATCCTGCTGTCTCCATATATCGTTTTTTCACTTTTCGTACCAGCCCAGATAGCACGCATACATCTGTAAATGCATCTGAGAAGCATCGGCCCATAGCAGGGACATGGTTTGCCAGAGGGTGGGATTATGTGCGCCATTTCAAAGTCTGCGATAGGTCGGCTATGGATCGATACATTGCACGTTATCCAATTGGTGCCAACGGAACTGAAAGCAGGCGTTGGAGACGGAGAGGCTACTTCATGTCAGCCAGGACTAGTCTTCAGGTAAGCTCACTTCAAGCAAATATATAAAAAATAGCTGTTTTATAAATATGACATACAGGTTTAGCAAGATAAGTCGGGATTTAGCAGCATAAGTTGTTAAGCCCTGACTGGGTATGCTAGCACAGGTGAAGAGCCTAGATGGTGACTCCTAACAGGCTAGCTAGCTTAGCAAATGTTAGTTGCTTATAAGTCACAGACCTGACCAGCAAATCTATCAACTAACTTAATTTAGCCATTGCTAGGTAGCCATAAGTCTTTCCAGCACATGAACAATCTCTGTCTGGACAACAAATCAGTGTTGAATGTTGGAAAGGGTCAAGTAACGTTAGCTAGCGTTAGCTGTTAGGTAGTAGCTGGTGGGCTTCATGTTTTTACAGCTGCGGAGTTAATATTAGCGGTTAAGTGGCAGCTAAAGAAGGGAGGCTCTGCTCTGCTCTATTTGTAAACATGGCTCGGTGTAACATTTTCTCGTAGTTCAGTACTGGTTATGGGCTACTGTTGGCGTGTTTGCACTGTACGTGAAGTTAATATCCACTTCACGTAGGTGTGAGTTTAGTGCAGCATCTCTGGAAACACAACAGACTCCAGTTGTTTCTGTCATGTCCCTCCAGTCAAGCCCCCCCTCCGCCTCGCCTGTAGAGCTGTCCGGAGTTCAGCAGCTATCCGCGGTCCAGCCGGGGCTGTCAGACCGCACCGCAAAATAGTACACACAACAACTTTTTGTGGTTCATATTTTCAAGTCATGCTTTCTGCTGGTGCTTCATACAGTTTTGCCTGTGACACTGTATGAAACATGGGTTATTTGGAGGTCTTGTTGTGGTGCTTTTTAACATGTTTGATAGCTAAAGAGCATAGGGCTAATACTATTAGCTACAGGTCTCTTATCAACTACGTTGACTCTGTAAGGTCAGACAGCGGCCGGGAAATAAGGCACAGCTACGTTTTCCTTCCTTGGTGTGTCTATTTGTACGTGTTTATTTGTGAAGTATGGGTATAGTATTGTATAGTATAAGTTAATTGAACAATCTAGGCTCACGTGTTTTGTCTTTTTTTCTCCACCTATATTATGTATATATTATGTCATATTTATAAAACAGCTATTTTTTATATACTTGCTTGAAGTGAGCTTACCTGAAGACCAGTCCTGGCTGACATGAAGTAGCCTCTCCGTCTAGGTGTATCCTGTTTTGCGCTGGTGCACAAAGGGCGGGACAGGTCAAAATATCCCTCCCACCCCTGGCACAAGATGACAAAGGTGGATTTGGACACACCTTGAATAAATTAAATCCACTGCCCCTCGCACTTTCATCAGCGAAAGATAGGGACCTATGAATGCATAAACTGCATTGGTACTGGACTTATGCAACTCACATGCACTGCCTTCATGTATGTTTTTGGCAGTATTTAGCATGTGTAACGACAACTTGCAAGTCAGAACTATTTGCAATACTCTGACATTTAACCTTTGTGTTTGTGCTATTCACTCTTGATTACATGGTCAACAAGTGTTGTTCTTGTGAAAGAAAAGGGTTCTCTGTTCTAACAAGTGAGATGTGTTTATTTGTATAGTACATGTGTGCATGTATACGTATGTACATACATACCACTGACATGTGGTGGTTTTTGGCTGTGATTGTATTTTCTTGTTCTATAGAGCCAAAAACTGGATTTGTAGTCCAGTCTTAAAGTTGTGTTATTCTTTGACTAAATACAGCTCAGTGTTTCCTCTATCCTGGTCCTCTGGTTCCGCCGCCCTGCATGTTTTAGATGTTTCTCTGCTCCAACACACCTGATTCAGATGATCAGCTCGTCATGAAGCCTCTGCCTGATAGGCTGAAGCCTGATAACGAGCTGATCATTTGAATCAGGTGTGTTTGAGCAGAGAAACATGGAAAACATGCAGGGCAGTGATCTCTGAGGACCAGGATAGAGGAAACACTGCAGCTGTTGTTGTTAAAACAAATGGTTTTCTTCATGACTCAGTTTTTTGAAAATGTTATGGTAGTAAATGCTGTAGTTGAGAGATTAGGCTGGATGAATTTATTTAAATAACAGAAATCAACATACAGAAATAGAAAAGTATGCAGAAGCTTTAAAACGTAATAGTGTGAAACCTACTTGAACAGATTAGGTTGATAACATAACAAAACACTGTGTGTACTTCATATAAAAAACTCATGTTGCTTTAACAGATGACTGAATACACTAAACATAAAAAAAGTCATATTGGTTTAACAAATGAGAATTCAGTATATTGAACATTGATTCATTCATTCATTTTCTGTAACCGCTTATTCCGTAAGAGTCACGGGCTGCTGGAGTCTATCCCAGCTGACATTGGGCGAGAGGCGGGGTTCACCCTGGACAAGTCACCAGTTCATCACAGGGCTACAACACATAGAGACAGACAACCACTCACACTCACACCTACAGGCAATTTAGAGTCAACAATTAACCTAGTATGCATGTCTTTGGACTGTGGGAGGAAGCCGGAGAACCCGAGGAGAACTCACGCAGACACGGGGAGAACATGCAAACTCACAGAAAGGCCCTGCCCCAGCAAGCCAGGGGATTGAACTCAGGACCTTCTTGCTGTGAGGTGGCAGTGCTAACCACTGTGCCACTCTATATTGAACATAAAGAAATATTTTTTAGTAAACATAACTTTGATATGTGCAAACGATGTACATATTTTTTTCATGTAAATTGAACATACGTTTTTTTGTGTCCACTTGTTGTAGTTACAATCAGGTTGAAGGTCTGATGTGCACTCAAAGATTCAGTGAATTCTCTCAAAAATTCCTGTCAAAATATGTTGATAATGACATGATGATAAGGTTATAAGCTAACACTGATGACATCATAGAGTCCATGCTAGATCAAAGGACAGGGTATGTGATGTCATCACATTCCCTTTGATGACATCACAGCCACCTGACATTCTGACGTGTTCTATTCTGTGTGCAGTGTGTGTGTGTGTATGTGTGTGTGTGTGTGTGTGTGTGTGCAGACAAAGTTAGTGACTAGGTGAGGGATGTAACAAAGGGCACTTTGTTATAAAGCGTAATTAATACCAAACCACACTGTGCAATATTCACAAGGCAGAAGTCATCAGTCAGTAGTAACAAACAACTAAACTATGCACATTAATAATGGCACTCAGCACTTTGATAGCAACATTTGCACTTTATTAGTAGAATTTGCACAGAACAATTTGCACGTTGCATTTTTGTACAATTTGTAGTGTATTTATTGTCTCTATTTATTGATAGCATGTGTCATTTTAAACCATGAGCTTACAGATAATAATGTTAATGTTACATGAACATGACACCATGTCCTCTTGTTCTGCTATTTTTTGTTTGAGTCTATGGGTCTTGAAAAGTGAAATAAACAATATTTTCTGCAGCATTTGATTAGCTCCCGCCACCCCTTTAGCTGACCCCGACCGTTACATTTTGACCTGACGTGATGATGTCACGCCAGAGCAGGGGAATGAATTAAATTCACACGTTTTGAACACCTTGTTTCATACATTTTCTCACAGGAGCCTTATTATGTGCTTTTCAAAATTTAATACAAATGTTCAGATACCTCATGCGTTATATTGTTGTTGTCTATTTATACACTGTGTGTGTGTCTCTCCCTAGAGTCAGACAAGTCCAGATTTTCAAGGAGCAGTGAGCAATTCTGGAGAAAGATGTTTGATTGTTGAGTCTCATTCTCAGATCATCAGATACGGAGACTTTGGGTTGGTTACTTGAGCTGAAATAAGAAGCCAAAGAAACCGAGGCACTAAACCTTCACACTCCAACATCTCAAACATGCAGAATCAACTTTCTGTGAAAGAGTTCATGGACCTCTGACCTGTTCTTCATATGCAGTCTGAGGTAATGTGGTTCAGCTCAGTGTAGTTTTGCCTAATTTGATTATTCTTGAAAAAATTAATTGGTTTTACTGTGAATGATTTATTTTTACTTCATAGATTTGTTCGCAATAAAATATTGAGTTTATGTAGTGACTTTTATGTTATAAACATTACTAGTACTGCTACAAATAATATTTAGTCATAATTAGAATATTCTGTTCTATTCTAAATTTATTTTTTTTAAATAAAACGATTTAATGATACACAAACCTAGAACTTACTATACTTTTTCTTTTCTTAAATGTAGCTGTTTGCAGAATTCCAACGTCTACAGAACCAGCTTGACACACTTTACACTGAGCTTGATTGCCACACTCCTCAGCTGATGACCTCATTCCAAAACGCGATGCACGATGAACAGGTGATTATGCATTTCACAATTAAATCTTTGTGTAATGTTTTATTGTAATGGTTCCACTGAGCTTTAATTCCACAATTGCTCCATTCCATAATCTGTGTTTTTGCATGTACATGTTCTGTCTCTGATTGCACCAGATAAGTCAGCACATCACTTGTGGATTTATTTCAGATGTTGTAGTGGCTAGTTGGTTGGAACGGTTTGGCAATGGGTTTCATGAATAAACTTGTCACTTTAGTTTACACTATTTTTTATCCTCTTAGGAACTTCATGATATCAACACAAGTTGTACCGCTGTTCTCGCTGCCCTTCCTGTTTTTCTGTGTGAGGAAGTTTTTATAGCGTGTGGTAAGAAAATATGGCCCATTCTGTATTAATACATTCATATTTTCATTTATTTCTAAGGATAACCTAATCAACATTTCTGTACATGTGCCAATGTTAGCCAACCAGTAAGCAGGCTAATTTTCAACTTACAACATTTTTATGACAATCAACCGTAATCAAACTTCTATGTTCACCACAGCCTTAGTTTCCATGACTTTTTAATGGATGTGATTAGTGAATGATCATTCTTCCATTCTTTTAGGATGAATTGGGTGAACCAGATCTTTGGGATACATCAGTGGGACTACGTACAACTGTTAGGAACGATGCTATGAGTCTCACTCTGGTTCATTACCACCCTGTGAAAATCTGTCATCCTAAGTTCAGATGTCAATAATGACATATATATATAAAACATGTGGATCAAAATCACTGTATTCTCTGTAGAGCTATCTGCTAAATAAACTTCACCAATGCAAAACATGGACCAAATGTGTTTGTTTTTGATAAAATCTATATCTTTGAGAAACATTAATGAAAATGTGTCGACAGATAGATAAATTGATAGATGTAGACAGATATATTTGTACATGTTTGTTAGGGAATTTTCCAATCTTTAGGCAACATGCTAAGGCCTTGGACGTATTGAGAGACCTAAACTAACTTTTAGCAGACATACTGTCTCCTTCAGACAGTAGATGCAGCTGTCTTCTCCTGTCAGATAAACAAGGGAACAACCTGATAGTGTTGCTTTGGCGCCTGAGGTTGAAGAGGCGTTGTCTTGTCTCTCTGAACGGAGAAGACGTAACTGTAATCTGGTCTGGATAACACTGACCCTGAGCTGTGGAGCCAGGGACATGGACCTGTGGTCTCAGACCTTGTGTATTCATAATTCCTGTGTTTGGATTTACAGACCAATAGGCTAGTTCAGTGCGTTGGGTCTGACCTTATTTGGGCATAGGTTCAACACGACCTTGTCCGTGAATGATTAAAGACAATCTTGGAGGACTGAAACTCCAGAACTGAAGGGAACATCAATACCAACTGTGCACTGGTTATTCCTTCATTCTCCTGAAGGAATAAGTATTATTAAACCAGTTTCAGTGTAAGACATATTGGACTCCTGTGTACTTCCTTCTTCTGATGTATGGGGGAAGGCTAAAATCCACAACAGTCTTTATAAGTGAGTGTGTAATTTTTCTTCTTCACTTTGGGGTTCATGGCAGATTGACAAAATGATGAGTAAGACCCTAACCCTAACTCTTAGCTGGGTTTGTGGTGAATAAATGGATAGGATGCAGGTGTGTTAAGTACAGGTCAAAACATGCAAAAAAAATGACTCAAATTAACACTTAAAAAGTCACAAAAATATATCAAACAGACCTGGGACTACACTATAATTCATTATTTCCGAGTTATTGAACAGATTGCTCTTACCATACTGTACAGGTGTGTCTCTGATCATCACCAGCTCTGCCTATTTCCTCACTTCCAAATAAGGAGGTGGAATATTTCCTAATAGCTGCAATTTCCCAACAATACTTTATGCTGATGACATGACATCAGCTCCTGTAACTGTATAAAAGAAAAGCTCAACATTCAGAGCAACACAATAACAACCTCCTCAACCGTCTGAGAGACAGTCTGCTGAAGTTGTGAAGACTTGAAGGTAAATATATGAATGTTTTGTTTGTTTTTGTGTAAGGTTGGTGAAATGGTGATGTTGCTGATATTTTGGAAAAGCTGTTGATGTGAACAAGTCTTGAATGTTCTCATTTCAACAGGTGTGATCTCTGTAACCATGCTGAAGGTTTTCTTTGTGCTTGGATGCCTCCTGAGCCTCACTCTGGCTCATCCTGTAAGTGTAACAGTCTCATACTCAATATCAATACCAGTGTTCTTATATGTTCATACCATACAATGCTGTAATAGTATAACTCAGGCAATATCAGACTGTGACTTATGTATTTTCTCCAGATGGAGGCAGAGCACAAACGACTTGCTCGATCAGACTCTAACTCTGGCTCCAGCGAGTCCAATGAGGTGAGTGCTTTCTCTAGAATTCAACATTCAACACACCTGAATGTCAACCATTGTAAAATTTCTGAGAAACTCTGCTGTATATCTGACAATGTATGTTTGTGATTTTCTTGAAGGCTGCTGCCACCATAACAAAAGAAACAGAGATTACTGATCCTGTGCTGCTAATATACCAGCTCTTCGCACGCCTCCTGGGCGGCCCACCTAGAAAATACTGTGTCGCTTCCTGGATGTACATAAAATGCTTCAACGTAACTGAAATTTAACCATTAAGTCAATTTTAACATCAGCTTTGTTTGTATCAGGTTTCATTCTCCTTTCAAATTTCAGTGCTGTTGTCTTGTGTTTTCACACTCTCTAATAAAGGCTTTTATGTTTGCACAGTACATGTGCCAGGTTGCCAATTTCTCTCCATTAAACAGAATGAAATTACTTGCAGGAGATAAAAGGCTGCTGACATTTTACAGTCCATATAAAAAACTTGAAATCAGTTTGAATTAATTGCATCTTGCTGTAAATAATAGCATCAGTTAAGTATAAAGGAAACAGTTTTATAAATTGTTGAATGCCAACTGAGTAATTATATTTTACCTATATAGTACTATGTGATCAATGGAGAAATGTCTGGATCCACACATTATTTGGCTTCTTTATTTTTCTTTAAACCAATCACAATAGTCTTGGGCGGTGCGAAACCAGTGGTGGAGCCAGACAATTTTCATAAGGGTGGCCAGACTGAGACCATAGCTCACACAGGGGTGGCAAAGAAAATGGTATCTTATTACCATCCTTCTACTGCACGCACAGAGTCGGTTGGCACCTTCACTCGTGGTGCACAAGAACTACTACTACTTTTTCTTAAAGTTGTTTTACTCATTTATAAAGTTTTAATGACCTCGCTCCTCCATACATTCAGGATCTTCTTTCATTTTATGTTCCAGCCAGATCACTGAGGTCCTCCACTGCTTTTCTTTTAAATGTTGCTCATGTGTCCGACAGACGTTCTGGTGAGAGTGCCTTCTGTTTTTATGCCCACAAACTGTGGAATTCTTTGTCTTTGGACATTAGATTGGCAAACTCTCTTGGAATCTTTAAGAGATGTATCTTTTTAGTCTGGCTTTTAATCATTAATTTGGGAGTAAAGTTATAATTTTGGTCTTCTAACCTCAATGATTAGGTTTTTTATATTATTCTTTATCTTGGTGTTCCTTTTATTTGATCCTTTTTCTTATCATAGTGCCTTTTATTGTGTTGAATACTTTCATTTACTTCATTACTTTTGATGATTATTATTATTCTGACATTTTTCCATGCAGAGAGGTGAAAGTACAGTTTGTTTTGATTTATTTGGTGTAGTGGAAATTCTGAAGAATGGTTCACTCAGACACTGAAGAAGAGTTCGGGAGTCCCAGATGACTTACACAGGAGTATTTAATGAAGCTCGATCGAGGAGAATTCAGATTAGCAATACACTGAGAATATTGTGACTGCCAACCCAATTCTGAAGGTTACTTCTCGAGTGAAGGTATTTAACTGTCCCCTGACATTCCCTGGAATTTAACACGCCACCATGTATGGGCCTGATGTGTCTATCTATGTGTACACAAATTCTATTGGGCATAAGTGAAAAACAAGAAGCTATGCTTACCTCTTTGCTCTAAATCACTGTATCTGTCGGCCTTGCTCATGTATTGTGCCCTGCTAGAGAATGTGGGGACAGTCTGTCTGCCTGATAAACCATAACCTTGGGACCTCAGGAGAAAGTATGTGGGGGATGCACTACTCTCCTACTTGTGCAGCTGTGGACTGTAGTTGTGCAGAGTGATCAACTACTAGTGTGCCTGTTCAGGTTAGATGACCTATGACTGGACCCTTCACGACTGCATTGTCACCCATATAAAGAGAGACTCAGGGAACAATCTAAGAGCTAGTGAGGCAAGTGAGGCAAATTCCACAACATTTGGATATTTATCATTCTGTTTGTTTTTATTTATTTCCTGTCTATTGTTTTAATTTTGCTATGTGGAGAACTTTGGGCTGCATGTTTGTATGAAAGGTGCTAAATAAATAAAGCTGAATTGAGTAGAGTTGTGTCATTAGTGTTAGGTTATAACCCTATCATCATGTCATTATCAACATATTTTGACACAGGAATTTTTGAGAGAATTCACTGAATCTTTGAGTGCACATCAGGCCTTCAACATGATTGTAACTACAACAAGTGGACACAAACTATCTTCTTCCATGTTTGGATAACAGCTTGAAAGACAGAAGAAACACAACAAAACATTCTTCTAAATGGCAATGCAGGATAGATCTATGATGCCTGCAGGCATCACACGGGGACATTGCTATGAAGTGGAGGCTTCAGGGTGGCTTTGGTTTTGTATCCCAATGCTGCAACACTCAAACAGGTGAGAGGGTGGCCATCAAGGTTAACAAAAGTCACCCCGATGTTGTTCGTATCCCAGATAGCAGTCAGTTCTGGGTTGATTCTTCCACCAGTGTCGGCTGATAGCTGGACAGATCATCTGTGTATGCGCCAGACTCGGTTCAGATGTGGATGCCTCATGCTAATAATCTTCTAGTATAGGTTTTATTGGGACAAGAATTTTTATACAGTTTATGGCCCATGACCATGATGTTACTTTTGGCCCACAGTGTTTTCTGAGTGTGACAATACACAAGCAGGATGCTGTTGCTGAGCCAGAACAGTGAACAACACGACAGGTGGAACCCAGCCAGCAGTTTTTAAAACCCCAAAGGCAGCATGGAAGGTGACATTGTTTTTTTTACCGCCTGCTCCTACAGCCTGCTCCAACTGGGGAAGGGTGGTGCTACAATAACAAACAGATTGCCAGAAAGTGCATATAAGCCGTTTTACTATTTTTTATTCCTTTATTCCTTCTTTTAAAAATCTCCCTACTTTTTCATATAGTCCTTATTTAGGCGTGCCTGTGTGGGACACACCTGTAGTTACACCCTCTCAGCCCCACTGTGAAGAAGACACACTTCACTGTCAGACTACCTAACGGGACAAACTGGTTTGCTTTCAGTTTTTATTTAATGTCTTCAGTAACGTTAAAATTTAGTACTGGTAGACAGGATTCAATAAGCACATACATACTGTACATATATATTGTGACAAAGTGTGTACTAGTGTATAAGTTTAAATATTGTTTAAGTTGTTTGTTACTCACCTGTCTTCCCTTGTGTCCACTCCAGGGTGTTCGGCCAAAACATTCCCCCCAGGTACAGGTGGCAGTGAATTCTCTCAAAAATTCCTGTGTCAAAATATGTTGATAATGACATGGTAATAGGGTTATAACCTAACACTGATGACATCATAGAGCCCATGCTAGATCAAAGGACAGGGTATGTGATGTCATCACATTCTCGTTGATGACATCACAGCCACCTGACATTCTAATGTGTTCTATTGTGTGTGTGTGTGTGTGTGTGTGTGTGTGTGTGTGTGTGTGTGCAGACAAAGTTAGTGATTAGGTGAGGGATGTAACAAAAAGCACTTTGTTACTATTGACTGATGGCTTCTGTCTTGTGAATTTTGAACAATGTGGTTTGGTATTAAGTGTGCTTTATAACAAACAACTAAACTATGCACATTAATGATGGCACTCTGCACTTTGATAGTGATATTTGCACTTTATTAACAGAATTTGTACAGAACAATTTCCATGTTGCATATTTGCATATTTTGTCATGTATTTATTGTCTCTATTGTGTGTGCATGTGTCATTTTAACCTTCCTGTTGTGTTCTGGTCAAATCTGATTGATTAACATGTTTCCTCTGTAAGTAAATTTCATCTGTTTGTCATGAGGTTCCATGACTTGACACATGGTATTTGAACACATAAAACAAATTTGAAATATTTTTATAAAAATTTGTGTGTTTGGGCGCCCCTATAGCTCAGTCAGTAGGGCGTGCGCACCATGTATTGAGGCTGTTAGTCCTCTGCAGCAGCCGCTGGTTCGAATCCCGCCTGCGGCTCATTTGCTGCATGTCATCCCCTGTCTCTTCACCCCCCTTTCCTGTCATACCTTCAGCTGTCACTGTCAATAAAGGCAAAAATGCCAAAAAAATAACCTTAAAAAAAAAAAAAAAAAAAAAAAAAAAAAAATTTGTGTGTTTGATAGAACTTGTATACACACAAGGGGCCCTATCTTACGCTGATCTAAAGCGCAAGTGGAAAGCGTGAGGCGCAATGGATTTAATTTATTCAAGGTGTGTCCAAATCCACCTTTGCTGTCTTGTGCCAGGGGCGGGAGTGATATTTTACCCTGCCCCGCCCTTTGCGGCACCAGCAGGATACACCTATCAGACATGCCCAAGTGCCCTCATTAATTCACAGGCGAGTTTAGGCCAAACATGCAATAAACCAATCAGAAAGTCAGCTCTCATCACCTTTTAAGAGGCAGGTGCACCAGCAGGGCAAGCAGAGGCAGCATGACGGCGGATTTACCAGGAGGAAACAAAGAGAAAAGATTTGGACACAGATCTCCTGGTACCAGAAGTGAAAATGTGATATATGGAGACAGCAGGACGTCTCCAAAACAGCTTCACGCCGAAATAGTTTACAGTAACGCCTGCAAGAAACAATACAACAAATGAATCGCAAATGTCATGCAGATATATAACTGCTTATATTTTAACCTGAAGCATGTTGAAAGTATGTTATATTTTATAATTAATTATTATCATCAAGATCATCATTAACTCTGCTGGCTGAGGAGCGGGGAGAGAGATGGTGCAGTAGAGAGGGGAGGCGAACTGATCCAGTCCAGCCGCAAAGCTTCCCGGGTCCGCTGGCCCACCTGAGCCAGGTGGAAGAACAGATATGCGGCTGTCCGTTTTCCTCCTGCTTCTCCTCTCCCACCTAATCCTCATCTCCTCCTTCCACTCTTGCTCCCATGACCCTCTGCGAAATAATCAGAGACAGATATATCCAACCAGCTCTGATAGAAGCACACAGAGCTTTTTCTCTCAGGTTGGGCCGGACTCGTGTGGTCAAATACAGTGCCTTGTATATTTTATATGTTATAGATCATAATTGTTTAAACATTGTTTTTCTGGATCATAATAAACTCGCAGACACAAACACTACAGCTGCTCCAGCTGTCATGCTGACTCATCTGATAAGGACGATCAGACAGCTGTGATCCCGTTTGCAGGTCTGCTGAGATTTATTGGGCTTTGTAGTTATAATAATAATACTGTTGTACTTATTAGTGAGATTAAGGTCAAAGACACACGTGTGTGCAAGACTTGTGTGTGTATAAATGAAAGGTGTTTGGTGATTTTGGAGTGTGCGCACCTCAGCCAAGGGCAAGACACACACATACCTGCATGCTATTAACTTCAATATTTACACTTTATTGCTGGTGGATAATATGTTCAAAGGACACTTCACTAATTGACACTCCTGTGGAGAATAAAGACTCATGTAAATTAAGGAGTTTGGTGAGTGTGGAGCCATTGCACTGCCAGCGCAAGTGATTTTGCTATCTTACACCAGCGCAAGTACCATTTTTACCATGTGGGTAAGATAGCAAATGCACTTGCGCTGGGTCTGTGCCGCTGTGGGCGGGACGTCTAAACATGAAGGCAAAACGAAGGCGTGGCCGGGCGTGTTTGCTATCTTCTCCTCAGCACATTGGAGTAAAATGTGCTTGTGCTTTGCCAAAACCTAGTCGAAGCGCAAAGTCTGTGGTCTTTCAGCACAAGATAGCACCCGGCGGGCTTGACCGAAACACACACACATCTTCACAATCACAGAACACTGTCATTTATGGTCATTCTCTTCCTGTGAGGAGTGTGGATTAGTTAAGTGTTATTTGAACATATTTTTTTTTATCAGCAATAAAATGTGAATATTGAAATTAAAAGCATTCGCGTGTGTCTCGCGCTTGGCTGAGGCGCACACACGTCTCCACAATCACAGAACACCTTCCATCAATGTTAAACAGCCGTGTGCGCATGTGTCTTTAAAGATAAACTCACTAATGAGGAAAAGAATTATAATTAATAAAGCCTAATGAATCTAAACAGACCTGCAAAGTGCTCAAGGGACAGGATCATGGCTGTCAGATTGTCTTTATCAGATGAGTCAGCATGACAGCTGGAGCAGCTGTAGTGTTTGTGTCTGCATGTTTGTTATGATCCAGAAAAATAATGATTGAACAATTATGATCTATAACATATAAAATATACAAGACACTATATTTGACCACAGGACTCCAGCCCAACAGAGAAAAAAGTTATGTGTGCTTCTATCAGAGCTGGTTGGATATATCTGTGCGTAATTTTGCGCACTTCAAACTTAAGAAACTCTCTCTGATTATTTCACAGCGGGTCAGAGGAACGAGGATGGGAGGAGAGAGATGAGGATTAGGTGGGAGAGGAGAAGAAGGAGGAATATGGACAACTGCGTATCTGCTCCTCCACCTGGCTCAGGTGGGCCAGCGGAACCAGAAAGCTTCGCAGCTGGACTGGATCTGTTGGCCTCCCCTCTCTACTGCACCATCTCTCTCGCCGCTCCTCAGCCAGTAAAATTAATAATGATGATGATGCTAATAATTCATTATAAAATACAACACAATTTCAAGGTGCTTCAGTGTAAAACGTAACCAGTTACATATCTGCATGACATTTGCGGTTCGTAATTTATTGTATTTGTTTTTGCAGGTGTTACTGTAAAGTAAACTATTTCAGCCTGAAGCTGTTTTAGAGACGTCCTGCTGTCTCCATGTATTGCATGCTCTTGCACATTCTCTTATTGAACCAGGAGATCTGTCTCCTCGCTTTGTAAATCTTTTCTCTTTGTTTCCTCCTGGTAAATCCGCCATCATGCTGACACCGCTTGTGCTGCTGGTGCACCTGCCTCTGAAAGGTGATGAGAACTGACTTTCTGATTGGTTTATTGCAAGTTCCACAACATTTAGCCATCACGTTCTTTCAAATCATTTTAACTGACAATTAAAAACACAGCACATAATAATAATAATAATAATAATAATAATAATAATAACTTTATTTGTATAGCACTTTTCATACAAAAGGAATTGTAGCACAAAGTGCTTTACAATCATAGCTAAGAGAATACCCCCCCCCACCCCCAACCCCGCCCACAAACCCACACACAGGATCACACAAACCCATACAATCAGCACTCATGTTACATCATGATAATGAGGAAATTAGACAGAAATTAGATGAGGAAACAGGAGATAAATTTAAAATATTAAAACAATAAAAGTATAAATAATAATAAAAACAAAAAAAATGAATAAATAAATAAATACATAAGATAAAAGAATATAAAATATTTGACAATTATTAAATGGAATAGAATGAATAAAATACCTAAAAAATTGATAAAATTAGAAATTTAGTTAAAAGCCAGACTAAAAAGGTGGGTCTTAAGTTTGCCTTTAAAAATATCAATATTGCATGTCACCCTCAGATCTTCAGGCAGGCTATTCCATAAACGGGGGGCATAGTAATAAAAAGATGCCTCACCGTATGTTTTAGTTTTAACTTTTGGCACTGTTAAAAGGCCACTTCCAGAAGACCTGAGGGCTCTGCTGGGTTCATAGGGTAAAAGCAAGTTAGATAAATAAGAAGGGGCAAGACCGTTAAGAGCTTTATAAACCAATAAAAGAATTTTAAAATCAATTCTAAAACGTACAGGAAGCCAATGCAGAGACTTTAAAATTGGTGTAATGTGAGCTCTCTTTCTGGTCTTTGTCAGCATCCGAGCGGCTGAGTTTTGAAGTAATTGTAGTTGTAAAATATTCTTTTTAGGGAGACCAGAAAGAAGAGCATTGCAGTAATCAATCCTGCAAGTAATAAAAGCATGAATAAGTGTCTCTGCATTGGCTTAAGAGAGAAACTGTCTTATTTTGGCGATGTTCTTTAAATGATAAAATGCCTTTCTTGTGACATCCTTTATATGAGCCTCAAAATTCAGTTCTGCATCAAATATTACACCAAGATTTTTGACTTGCTGACACGGGCTAAAAGAGAGGGCCTGTAGCTTGCTAGCCAGTTTCTCTCTCTGGTCCCCTGTACCAATAACTAAAACCTGAGTTTTGTCCTGGTTGAGCTGAAGAAAGTTCTCTGCCATCCAGGACTTAATATCTGAAATACATTTAAAAAGGACATCAAGTGGTCCTGTGTCATCAGGAGACACGGCAATGTAAAGTTGTGTGTCATCTGCATAGCTGTGAAAGTTGATACCGTGCCTCCTGATGACATTTCCAAGTGGTAGCATGTAGAGGTTAAAAAGAGTTGGACCTAAAATTGACCCCTGGGGAACACCACATTTCATTTGATAAAAACTAGATGTGTGTTCACCCATGCTGACAAAGAATTTCCTGTCTGTGAGATATGATTTGAACCAGTTAAAAACAGTGCCAGAGATGCCAATTACATTATGGAGTCTGTTTAAAAGAATGGTATGATCTACTGTGTCAAATGCTGCACTCAGATCTAAAAGCACTAAGACAGACGGCATTTTTGTGTCCATGTTTGACCTGATGTCATTGACAATTTTCACTAATGCTGTCTCTGTGCTGTGATATTTTCTAAAACCAGATTGATATATTTCAGCAGTGTTTGTCGAGGTCATAAAATCATTTAACTGGTTAAAAACAAGTTTTTCTAAAATCTTACTTAAAAATGGCAAATTGGAAACAGGTCGATAGTTCTCTGGTAGTGATGTGTCCAAATTGTTCCTCTTCAAGAGTGGCTTAACTACTGCTGTCTTAAAAGCAGTGGGGAAAACGCCAGTCTGAAGTGAATGATATATGATGGTCAGCAGAGCGTTTCTTAAAAAGCTATAAACATCTTTAAAAAATGATGTTGGAATGGGGTCTAAAAGGCAGGTTGCTGAACTTAACTGGGAGATAACTTTCTCAAGCATTTCAGCGTCCACCAGGACAAACCTCTCCAGTGTTTCCTCATTTAAGGGTGAACATTTTGAAACATTAAAATGTGTAGACTGACAATGTAAAATATTAGATCTAATAGTATCTATTTTGCTTCTGAAGCGGGCTGCAAGATCTTCACATGAAAAGTCTGGTTCAAGACTTCGGTTAAAAACGGGGTTAATTAAATGGTCAATGGTTGAAAAAAGGACTCTTGGATTTTTGTGGTTGTTACTGATTAATTTTGAAAAATGTTCTCTTCTTGCATTTTTAACTGCTTTGTTGTAGATAGTCAGCTGTTCCTGAAACATTTGAAAATGAATTGTTAGTTTGTTTTTCCGCCATTTTCTTTCAGCTATTCTACAATTTCTCTTCAGTTTTATTATGTTACTGTTTCTCCAGGGAGGTTTTGATTTTGTTTTAATCTTTCTAAG
Source organism: Lutjanus erythropterus (assembly GCF_056507025.1). Lineage (NCBI taxonomy): Eukaryota > Metazoa > Chordata > Actinopteri > Lutjaniformes > Lutjanidae > Lutjanus > Lutjanus erythropterus. The sequence goes on along the minus strand of NC_139333.1, from coordinate 29,856,544 downwards.
ATTTACTGGTGCAACTATGTCCAGTGCTGACTTGAGTTTACTGTTAAAATTATCAACAATAAAATCACAAGAAGAAGGTAAAATCTCTGGAGGAATATCATGTAAAATATCAATAAAACTTGCAGTCACGTCAGATGTCAGATAGCGTTTCCTTACAGTATGTTCTGGAATTTCTTGTTGCTTAAAACTGTTCACTTTAAAAAAGACACAGAAATGATCTGATAGGCCTACATCCACAACAGAGGAAACCTGTACTGACAGGCCATAGGTTATGACCAGGTCTAATACATGTCCTCTGTTGTGGGTGGGCTGTGTAACATGTTGCATGTTGCTGCTTGTAGCAGGGAGAGGTGGACGATGTGTGTGCGTGCTTGATACCGTATGCCAGATTAGCGGACAACAGACCTGTTCAGGTGCAGTCTATCTGCCCCGAAAAGGTGCCTCCTCTCCCAGAATGCATCAAAGTTGTTTATGAAGCCCATCTTGTGGTATCTACAGGCAGTGGACAGCCAGGTGTTCAGGCTGAGCAGCCTGCTGAAACTGCCGATTCCTCGGCCACAGGTGGGGGTGGGGCCAGAGATAAAAACTCCTGACTGAAACTGTTTGACCACGTTGAAAAGGTGAATGAAGTCCCGCTTCAGGAGTTCGGACTGTTGTTTGGAGATATCATTTGTACCTGCATGAATAATGATGCTGTCGGCCTCCGGATAAGATCTCCTGATGTCTGGAATTTTTTCTGTTATGTCCGTAACGGTGGCACCTGGGAAAGACAGCGTGAGTGCCCCCTTCATCCACACGTTCCTCACCACGGAATCTCCAATGATGATGGTGGTTGATGGCGGCGAAGACGTAGATTTCTCCCTCGTGGAGGTATCCGAGTACGGGGGCTGGACGGGGGAGATGGCGGAGTAACGGCCCCGCGGAGCCGGAGTGAAATTCGGCATTGAGCGGCGGGGCGTGGGGCGAGAGGCTCGTCCAGGTATGTTGACCGAGGGAGATGGAGATCCGCTTGACCCGGGAGGTGGAGGAGGCTGCCGGTTCCCGGATAGTGGGGGAAAGTCATGCGGGTCGAGGATATCGTATCGGTTCTCCAACTGGATGCCATAGGCTGCAGCAGTGCGAGCGGAGAGCCTCCCCTTTTTTCCGCGCTTGCCGACAGCAACCCAGGGCTCCGGGTGTGATGGAGTTGAACTGACTGGGGCTTTTGGCTTTGCCCCTAGCTGGAGCCAGGGATCCATTGGAGCAGGATCGGACGCAGCACCCGGAGCACAGGCCGCAGCAGAAAGAGTAGAGCCAGCAGCTGGAGCAGCAGCAGTATCAGCCGGCGGAGTGAAGCCAGCAGCCGGAGCACCAGCAGCAGCAGTCAAACTGGTGCAGTTTTGTGTAAGCACATGTAATCTGATTACCCTTTCTTTCCCAAACACTGTTCAGCGTAATGGTTAATGACACCATTATATGGCAGTAATGTATACAAATAGTTTGGAAATTAATTTGGGACTTTTTATTTTCTCTCTTTTTCTCAAGTACGGAAGATGTATTGTGCTTCATTGAACAACAAGTTGGCACCAGTACAGAGTTTAAATTGTGTGTGGTCAGAGAGGACCTTCCAGACAGAGGCATTCTCCAGTGGAAAAAGAAAAAAGGTGCATCTCCTGCCAGTGCTCTTCAGGTGGTCTATATAGGAGAGGCAGGCATTAATACAGGAGCACTTAGGAAAGAGTTTCTGACTGGTAAGTTGGTCAGTTGTTTGTTCTGATATGAAACAAAACCAATGGATTATCTAAACCTTGGTCATTGCTTTTTTGCCTAAGATATGATTTCAGGTATAGAAAAGCAGTGTTGGGACTAACGCGTTACTGTAACGCCGTTATTTTTTGCAGTAACTAGTAATCTAACACATTATTTTTTAAATTCAGTAACTCAGTTAACGTTACTACGTGATGCGTTACTCAGTTGTTTTACGTTATTTTTTGTGAGCTGTGTAGTCCTGAATCTTCCTGTGTGTGTGTGTGTGTGTGTGTGTCAGCAGGGAGACGGGAGAAGACACGCCGTGTGGGCGTGTCTGTTCACAAGACTGGTATCATCATGGTGTCGGTGGCGGAGCCCAAGTCAAGTTTCTTTACATGGAGATATTCTCACTACTTTACCTTTGTCGAGCACAAAGACAAGAAAGTTTTAGTTAAATGTAAGTTGTGTCTTGGATCAAAGATCTTATCTACGGCCCAAAATAGCAACTGACTGCTCCTGCTAACGAGGGACTGACTGCTCCTGCTAACCAGGAAAAAGTTGATAAAGCCATTGCAAGGTATGTTGTAGAAGACATGCAGCCAATTTCTATTGTTGAGTCGCCCGCTTTCAGGAAGCTAGCTAGCATGATACTGGGCATCACACCGCAAATGGGACGAAACACTTTTTCTAAGTACCTGGAGAGCGAATACGCAAAAATGGAAACTGAGCTAAAGAAAACTTAAAACTTAATGGGAGACCTTTTTTTCATAGTAACTGAAAAGTTACTTTTCACAGTACTGCGTTACAATCAAAATCCAATTTAATTTAACTGAACAATAGTCATAGTAATTTGAGCAGGCCCGGTTCTATGATGGTACAAAAGCATGCATTGCACACACTGCATTAAATATCCATCCTCAGTTAAACATTTGATTAAAAAATGCTAAGTGCAAGGTGGTAGGTCTTAGGTAAATGGACTGTGCATCTCTATGTCCATCTTCTATTTTGTTTTGTTTTTTTACGTGCAGCAGCACAACATGCAATGGGCAAAACATGACCTACTAGAAAGTTAGAAAGGAAGCCAACATCATGAGCCCTAGCAACAGGACTCCTTCACAAGAAACATAATAATGAGTTAAAACTGACCAGTCTGATGTGTGCTTTGGTATGTATGGAGAGACTATAGTAACCTGCATGCTCATTTATAATTCCCACAATTATTTTGTAGTCCATGGGTTTAATCTGAAATTGAACAAAAAAGATTAGAAATTAATTGTCTATAAAATATGAACCAAAAAAGAAACACAATGAATGAAATCCTGTCACAACAAGTTGTTCAAGGCACTATATATTTCAATAAATATATGATATTCAAATATATTTAAAATATTTAATGTCTTTCATGTCATACATCATATTGTTTTATTATAATGGGAATTTGTATTTAATCTTTATGTGAGACTGTCAAGGACATTCATTGTATCAATGCAGACCTTGCGTCTTGTAGCCTTTCTTTGCCAAATAGCAGTCACGGCAAAAGAATCAATAAATGCAGCTTTTTCATGCTGCTGCTGATTGTGCTGACGCACCAAAATGGCCAAATATGCATTGATTGCCTGTGAAGAAAATTCACAACAGATTATAATATTGTTTTTAAGAAAAATAGACTGACAGCTATATAGTTGACTTAAAAACAGTTAAATCTATACATGAATTTTCCAAAAATGTACATTATGATTAAATAAGATAACTGTACCTCATTTTCCAACTCCATGTTGGGACCAAGGTGATAAATGTCCCAGTAAAATAATTTGTATTTTTCAATTTTGGACAGGAGGACATGGACAATCTTTCCTGAACAAGCATCCGGTACATCTGCAAAAAGCAATATAACAGTCAGTATAATAATCAAAACATTTAGCAAATCTATGTGTAAAATTCAAGTGGCACTTACATTAGAATGCATAAATAAATATCCTATCTAATGCCTCACTACATACATTATTGTAATCACACTATCTACAGCATAAACAATCACAGTCTCATGTACATCATTAAGGTTGATTCAGACAGAAGAGCAATGTGCTTGGTAACTGACCTATCTTCAATTGAAATGAAAAAAAAAATCTTACATTTCTCTGCAACAGCTCTGGTATATCCAGGATTTGCTGGTGGGGCCATCGCTAGTGGGGCTGGTGGGCCAGGAGCTGGTGGAACTGTCGCTGGTGGTAGGGCTGTTGCTGGTGGGGCTGGTGGAGCAAGACCTGGTGGGGCAGTCGCTGGTATAGCAAGAGCTGGTGGGGCAGGAGCTGGTGAAGCAGGAGCTGGTGGGGCTGTCGCTGGTGGGGCAGGAGCTGGTGGGGCTGTCACTGGTGGAGCAGGAGCTGGTGGGGCTGTCGCTGGTGGAGCAGGAGCTGGTGGGGCAGGAACTGGTGGGCCTGTCGCTAGTGGGGCAGTTGTGCTGTGAATCCTGTGCCAGCTCCTCCTGCCCCACTATGTCCTCTACACTGCCATCAATCTTTGGAGCAAAACACATTAAAAACACATTTTTTTGTTACTACAATCAATCTTATCAAATCTGACTGTATCAGCCATCCTTATGTAAAACATAGACCGGTATCTATCTATCTATCTATCTATCTATCTATCTATCTATCTACAGACAGACAGACAGGCTGGCAGGCCAGACCAGACCAGACAAGACAAACCATGACTGACCTTGACTGACATGAGTGATAAATACATACAGACAGACATACATATAATCGGGGTTCAAATTACACAGTGGCTTTCGGGGAGCCCTATTTTGTGGTGCACACAACCACTTAACAGGCCACATGCACGCGCATACATATAAGGCTGCAGCCTTACACTATTACTATGACAGGCAATTAATAATGTCTGTTACGTGCAGCAGCCTGCTCTCTTGTTCTCTCTCTCTCTGTCCAGCTTGTCTCCCTCCTCCCTCTGCCTGTTGCGCACCTGAGTGCAATTGGCACTCAGGTAGGGAGAGGAGGAGGAGATAAGAGGGACAGGGAGTGGAGAGACAAGGGGGCTCGGCACGGCACAAGACGCACACTCAACCAGGTTGGAAGGAGTTTTCCCTTCCTCCTTTGTTGTTCTTTTTCCTTCCCCAAGCAGGTTTTTCCCCCCCTGCATGCTTAGGTGCTGGGGTTTTGTTATTTTAGTTGGGAGCGACAGTTGGCCCAGTGTCTTCCCTCTTTTGTTCTTTTTGGCCGGGGTCTCCAGTCCTTTTTGTTTGTTTGTGTTTTCGTTCAGTACAAATAAAGCTTGTGGGTTAGATATGCTATTGTAGTGTGGCATCCTTTATATATTGCGGCCTCCTACCCTTATTTGAGTCATGTGTTTCTTTGTTTGTAAGGCGGCCGTAACACTGTCAGTAACATTTCACAGAGGCAAAATAACAACAACATAAGAATCAATAAAGACATTTAATAGCCCAGTCAGAACAAACAAACACAAAATCATGAAAGCAAGGGGGATACAGATAACAGCTTTCTGCTTCTCATTCACACCCCTTCAAGAACAGCCCATTATTTAAACAAAAAACTGAGCATTATTTAACAAACCTGTTTTTAATGAAATAAATTAAAATAAAACAGCATTAGCCCTCTCCCTCTCCTCCTGTTGTGGAAGATGAACAAATTTGATGAATAATCAATGTACTAATTTTGTGAGTCTCTGTATGTAAGTTGTGAAATAGGAAGGTGACTATAAGCCTGAATGAAAAATCAATCAATCAAATCAGTTGAACAGTATACTCAGGAAGACTAGTATGCCTACACATTGTTAAAGGAATGATTGAATCGACACTGTTACAGAATCAGCAACTGTTGTTTTGTATATAAGGCAAGATGCTTTGTAGGACCTTCAGAGAACACTGTGCAAGAGTCTTCTCTCCATGCTGCATGAAGTAAAGAGATCTGATTCATCACACCGTCTGGGTAATTCTTCAGAGAACTAGCAACTCTCACTATTTAGACGAAGAATTTTTTCCACACTGTCCCTTCACTTTCCTGATGTTTCAGTTCAGTCTGTGGACTGCTACAAAAAAAGAAAAGAAAAATCGAATCAGGGCTTAAAGTTCTTTTCACAGCCACTGGGTAAGCACGTTAAGAAACCAAACTAAGTGGCCTCTGGGTAGGTGGTTAGGCACAAGAAACAGCACTGTCCACAGTGCTTAAACAATAACCACAATATTGAGTCAGTCTCATTAGGACAAAATCTGGTGCATCTTTGTTCGGGGACAGACTTATATGTCAATACCAGACATCACAAATGCACACCTCAAGCAAGTAATTCTCTGATTCTTACCTTAGATCAGGAGCAACCATAGCAGCCTGGGGTCTTCTGCCTTTGCTTTCTGTCCTGTAACCCAGGATGTTGAGGATCGATCGTCAGCTTTAAGCCAAAGCCGAGGTCCATTCAAATCCACGAAGAGAAGCAAGGAGAGGCTTTGTTCACGTAACTTTTTGCGATACTTGTTGTCCATAAAATTTACAGCAGAAAATCCCCTCTCACACTCAGTTGAAGTGGGCAAGTAGGTCCGACTTGCGGTTTGGAGTTTTACCAGTGTTTTCCCTGGCGCTGCATTTTGCAGTTTAAAGTCCTGGAACTCCTCGACAGCCTTTTGGGACGGTTCTCCCAGTGTTTTTGCCCAATGCCCACACCTCAGCCTCACCAAACAGAATCAGAGCACTGTGTTGCTGTAGCCAAAAGCGTTTCTCCAGTGGTTTCAGCATCTGGACAAGGTCCGGCTCTGGGAGCTGCTTCTTCAAACTGTGGATTATAGAGTAAAACTGGAGACGGTTGATTTTCGGCCTGCTCTCTGAGAGCTCAACATCTTTGAAAAGGCCAGCTGATATGTGCTGTTCCGCTTTTTGCATAAATTTTCTTCCGCTGGCTTTCATTGCTGTCAAGATGTCAATGGCCTGGTGAATTTGGCAGCTTGCTTCTACCAAAGATGTTTCTTTGCGCTGCAGTTTTAGTGAGAGGCTTTGTAGTTCTCGTAAAACATCCTTCATACAAGCCAAATCAGCCAAAAATCCAGTGCTTGTTAAGAGTTTGTGCAGTCCCCCGAATTTCTGCCTCTCTGTGCCACAGCGAGATGTGTCACCCATCGCTGTCCTGAACTGCCGTGCCGGGATAATCTTTCCATACCGCTTTCACAGTGTTAAAACTGATCTGGCCCATTTTCAGGATTTGCATGTTTAAATCTGTAGCTGCTTCTTGGAGCAAACAGATGTTTTTTGAAGACTGGTGATAAAGGGCATACGGTTTTGAAATAAAAAACTCAAATTGGTTACACCCAGCTACTTCCTTAAGCGAGTCTTTAACAGCTAACTCAAGTTGGTGTGCTAGACAGTGTATAGACTGTACATTGGGGAAATCTTCTTTGAGCTTAGTGACGAGTCAGCTAACTCTGCCAGAGAGTACCGCAGCTCCATCTGTTGATATACAGATGAGGTTTTTTCCCAGAAACTCATCGTCTAGTCCTGCTTGTCTCAAACTGTTCCTCAAACATCTATATTGATTCAGCGTCTGTGCCCTCTGAAAGCTCAATAATATCCAAAAAGGCATTGTCCACTTCCCCCTTTCCTGTCGTGTCACACCACACGTAAATTATCAGGTACGCCAGCCCATGAACTGTGCTCTCATCTATAGTAATACTGATGCGTGACCCCAGTTCTTTAACTTTTGAAACAAACTTAGCTCTCATTTCACCGGCGATGTGCCTAATTATTTCAGCACAAGAATGGTCTGATTTGTGCACATTACCCACATTTGCACCATTAAGATTTTGTAGGGACATTACAGCAGGGAGCTTTCTGTATGCCATTCTTTACTTTGCCACCATATAGGCAGATCTGAAAGATGTAGCTGTATCCTGCATTAAATGGGGATTTACTTAAAGAACCTTGTTTGGGAGCACATCTTTCTCCCTCATATCCAAAATTTCAGCTGCTCTTTTGTGGGCCAAACTGTCTTGATGCTTATATATCTTTTTCCATAGGTTATTCTGTGACTCACTGCTGACGTCTCCATTTATCCATTCTTCTGACAGATGTACTCCAGTTGCCCTTTCGGCAAGCAGCAGGGTTTTTGCCTTCATGCATAATGTACATCCTAGCTTATGACTTTTTGTGAATAGCCATGTATTCCTGCGTTTCCACTCAATCCATTGCTTCCTTGTCCAGTTCAAAGGTAATGATGCATCACCGGGTTCGGGTTCAGGCTCAGGTTCGCTGCTACACGTGGCGGCAGTGGTGTCTTGCGCTGAGGCCTCTCCCTCGGTGGAGCTCTCACTGCCAGCAGGACTCGCTTGCGGTGCCGGGCTAGCTGTAGTCGGTGCACTGTCATCATTCGTTGTCGTCTTTGTTTTTTTAGTGAATCCAAATTGTCCGAGGCTTGGTTGTTTCCGTTTTGACATTATCACTTATCCATAAACTGCCAGAAAAATGAAAGCACTGATTTATGATTTACCACACCAAGTCAAGACAGTGATGAGAAGTTCAGGCGGCTACATAAACCCAGCCTCTCTGCTGAACATGAGGTAGTACAGTGAGTATTTTGTTGTCATCTGTTTTTTGGTTCTCAAACCAAACATCACCGCATCCAAATATTCATCCCATGTGTCTGGCTGGTCTTGGCAACTTTACTCAGGGCTCTGAGAATAAAGGCAGTTCAAAATATTGATATTTATAAGCAGAATATATATATATATATATATATTTTTTTTTTTTTTTAACAAAATGTAAGCAATACACTGATCACTAGTAGACAGGGTGGAGGTGTTTGTGTGGTGGTGGTGGTGATAAGTATACCATTGCATGTAAGATATAATACAACAGTCATAAAAATATTACCAGAAAATGATAAGACCTCAGAACACAAATAAGGTGCTATTGGAACTAAAACACATTAATGATAACAGATCAAAAGTAATATTTCAAACATCAGCATTACACAATTTCTGCCAAAGACTGATATACTCACAGAACTGACAAATTCTTTCCCCTGGTTTGTCAAAATCCTTTTCGGGGCCTCAAATTGATGGACAAATTTGATTATGCATGCTGTCACTTCCTTTGCTGATTTTAACTTCAATGGGTATGAGCCTGTGACCACTTTGTGAAATAATCAATCATTACACAAATGTACTTGTATCCATTTTTTGTTTCTGTGAGTTGGCCAATGAGGCCCATTCCCACCAATTCAAATACCTGAGAAACCTATTATAACACAAAATTTTCATGTTAAAATTGTTTCTTTCAGAATATGCTTAAAGGACCAGTGTGAAGAGGTGAGTTTACAGATTGCAAACACCTTGTCTTGAGTTTCTGGTGGCCACGACGAATCCTGCTTAACATGAAAGGCTGAATCAAGAGTCGGTGTTTAGTCTGTTCTGGGCTACTGTAGTATCATGGCAGTTTAACATGGTTGTCTCCGTGGAGGAGCACATGTGCCCTCTGTAGATATAAAGGGCTCTCATTGTAAGGTAACGAGAACAGAAAGATTCTTATTTTCAGGTCATGATACAATAATGAATACACTTTTATGACTATTATACTTAATTTTCCCTGCCAATATATTCCTATAAATCTTGCACACTGGACCTTTAATTTACAGTGTCTGGTTTACAAGTACATAATGAAGCAGTTTCTAAATATCTTTGGATACAAAATGCACACATCATTTTTTGATTTTTTTTTTTTTTGATTATTAACAGCAGCACATTAATCAGCAACACCCAGGGAAAAAAAAAATGGAAAAGACCGTAATGGCAACAATATTCTGCTGTGATTTTTTACAAGACCCATTACGCCGCCCTCTCAACCGTTCTTTAAGAACACTCGTCCACCCACTCTACCATCCCGCTCCGCAAGGGGGGATTCACCTCACCCCATCTACCTAAAAATCTCATTCATGTCCACATTTATACCAGAATACAAAAAAATTAGAATACAAAAGAAGGAAACTAAATTTAAATAAAATGAGAAAAAAGTACAAATAAATAAATACATAAAATAAGATAAGTAAATAAATACATAAAATAAGTAAAGAAAGCCATTGGAATATGTATATGTTGTGCCCTTAAATGGGGGGATGATAGCGGGAGATGAGTTACAACGAACTACACGCAGCTCTGCTTCACTCAACTGTATTAAAATAATTTCTCATGAACAACTCAACACCAAAATTCATTCATCATCTTACAAACACCAACACAACAACAGCTAACTTAAATGGCGAGACTGAAAAACAAAACAGTCTAATATGGCCGCGCCACCACGCGGTATTCAGTCCATACATCGCCTCAAACGAGCACAAAACATGTAATTTGCTCCCAGTCAACATTACAATAACAGAGTAACTACTGATATGGTGTTCTGTACGTTCACAATGTTTTGTGTCTATCAATTACCTTAAATGGGGGGGATAATAGCGGGAGATGAGTTACAACGAACTACACGCAGCTCTGCTTCACTCAACTGTATGGAGGAAGCGGAGCGCGTCTCCTCCTACCAGATTGCCGAGCAATCGATCTACAGCTCTGTATCACCAACCAACACTGTAACCCACAAGTAATGAAAAAACAACAAATGTCCTGTACATATTATATTAACGACAATAAAGAAATATTAAATGAACCCCTTTTTTTCTCAAACACTTCACCTGAAAAATAACAAATCTAAAAATTAATTACTTATTTTTGTCACATAATAACCTGTCACATATATGTGGATTATTATTCTGTTCAGTTATGATTCATTAATTTCCTCATTAATAACTAGATTATCAATATGCTCTAAAAAGGTTTCCAGATTTTATAAAAGATCCCAAGGGAACCTGGGAAAACCTAATTCTCTCAAGCTGAACACATTGCAGTATCTCATGTATCCATTTATTATGATTTGGTGAAGAAGAATGTGTCCATTTAAGGAGGATCAGCCTCCTGGCAAGTAAAGTAGAGAATGCAATAATTTGTGAAGTAGCTTTGGGTACACTAACAGCAGAAGAAATTCCAAAAAGGGCAATGAGAGGGATGGGAATTATTCTTTTGCCCGAGACCACTTCCGATGGCGCTGCTCTGCTGGCGACCTGGACTCATGCTGCGGCCTCTTGCCTTTTAATGTTTTAATGGTTTTTACTGTCGTACTTTTATGGATCTGTGTTGTGTGACTGCAACAACTGGATGTGGATTAAAACACCATGGCGACCTTTGCACAAAGACTGCTTCTAGCACTGTTTATTTGGGAACTACTACCAACATGCCAAACAACTTAGCGCACAGAAGCGAAGCTGCCGCTGTGTTACACTAGAGAAGCTCTGCTTTCTCTCCTGTCTACGGGAACGACTCCACCTCCACCCTGATCTCCCTGAGGTTGTGAAAGTACAATCGGCAAGAAGCAGACAACGGAGAAGAGGCAGAAGAGGGGGGATACGGTAGCGATTTCGACAGAGAGGGAACAGACCACCGCTGCCCTGCATGATACTCAGCAACGTACGGTCGTTGAGGAGCAAAATAGATGAACTCCATGTCAACACCAAAGTATGTTGTGAATACAGGGAATCGAGCGTGATGGTGTTCACTGAGACTTGGCTCCATCAGGACATCCCGGACTCTCTCATCAAGCTTGAGGGTTTCTCTCTCATACGAGCAGACAGAACTGAACTATCGGGGAAGAGCCGAGGGGGCGGAGTCTGTCTGTTTGTGAATGACAGCTGGTGTAGGAACCGCACCATGAGGGAGACAGTATGCACAGCTGACATGGAGCTGCTGTGTGTATCACTCAGACCCTTCTATCTTCAGGGGGAGTTTGGGAATATTATAATCTGTTCAGTGTATGTTACCCCAAGTGGAAATGCAGCTAGAGCTGCGACCCAAATACGGGTTGGAGCGGTGGGTGTTGATGGCTGGGTTAGCTTCTATGGTCTGTAAATTTAGCTGTTTATACCAGTTTTGAAATATATGTTGTGCAGTGGTGAATGTTGTCTGATTCAGTAGTGAAAGTGTCATGGGGTATCTCAGCCAGGAAGGGGAGGTGTGTGGCAATGGTATTGTTGATTAGTTTAAGGTTGGCTTGCTGGGTTGTGGTGAGGAGTGGGGAGAAGTTCATAATCAGAATGTAAACGTCGGCATTGGGGAAGGTGGAGCGTGCTTGTTTATAGAGAGCTTTAAGTTGTTTTATCGAAGTTTGTTTGGGATCTTGGTCTTTATTATTACTGCCTACTGAGAGGATGAGAATTTTAGTGCCGGGGTTGACCGGGGTTTTTTCACAGATCTTTAAGAAGTGGTAAAAGGTGGCACTGGGGTAGCTGTCCAGTTGGATTTGTGAATTGGAGTGAGGGGGGATCCTATTGATGTTTGAGTCGCCGAGAATAAGTATTGGTTTTCGTGGTCTAAAGTACCAGTCCTGTAGCTTGCGGTGGGGGCGGGTGAGGTGGTATGTTGGTTTATAGGTCATTCTGTAGGGGTGTGTGTGGCGTGTATTGGTGGTCGGGTTGAGGGGTGCAGAAGTGGGAGTGGAAGGGACCGAAGGAGTAGCAGAGGGTGCGGTAGGGGGGCTGGGGGGGCCGGGCATGCGGGCCTCACAATTGGGTTCAGAGGAGGGCTCAGATGGGGCTCTGGTTGCGGCCACTTTGGCCTTTGGAGTCCCTCTCATCATGTTGGTGTTGCCCTCCTCCAGGATATATTTTTGGTTATTAATTTTGTTATTGTTAGTGGTGGTGGTAATTGCATTCTCAGACACCGTAGCACAGAGGGTTGTAGAGGCCCATCACCCTGCCCTGTCAGCGGCCCCGCCAGGGTGATCTGTGATAGAAATAGACTTAACTTGAATTAAGACAACAAATCTGCTTTATTGAAAATTGCATGTCAACAACATGCCAATCACACATTGCATAATAATGACTCTTACTGTACATATCTTAAGTCATCAAAAACAAACTAATCGATCAAGGCAGTGGTAGATCAACAACTCCCTTACTCTGCGACATAAAATTCCTATTTTTGTCAAACGAGTCTGGTGGGTTTGGAGAGAGCAATATTTCATGCATAAAATAGTGGTTTCCTGTGGCAAAAAAAGGAGTTCTGACAGCAAGGTAAATATAAAGATAAAACACTATACTTGATGTGATAATAATTTTTTCAGTTGGCTACAATGTTTTGCTGCTGATCCTGTCCACAGCAGCACTTTGCTTAGCTTCCTCCACCAGTAGTCCTGCTCCCTCTATAAATTAGGGGCGTGCCAACTGCAGTTTACTGTATGTAATACACTGACTATGGCTCAGTACATCATGCAACAACACTTATAAAAAATCAAAGCTATCCCTTTCAACATATTAACTGATACATTCAAGAAATAGTATGTATAAAACTAAATACTGTCATCAATTACAGTGTTTGCCAGTGCTTAAAAACATTAATTTCAGCCCAAATACCCACACTCACTACAGACTCAAGAATGATGCTTGATGACGTCTGTGAGATCATACTTCACTGGAATATACTTGCTGTTATTGAAGTTTACACAGTAATATGGTGTATAATCAACAAGATTTTCAGTATCCACAAAAATATTGGCTTGAGCTAGGTAGGGAACTTCTACCTCATAAGCTAAATAATGATCATTCCACCCAACTGTAAAGAGAGGTTGGCATTCAAAACAATACACTGACGCATTTACAATATAGATGTTTTTCACAAGTGCAAACTCTGGAGTATCATTGATGACATTAGAAATAACCAAAGATTTTCCACATGTATGCTTATTTCCATGTTGCATAATCCACTGTACCGAAAGTATCTGTTCAACTGTCTCTATTCCTAAGAAGTCTTTAATCTTTCCTTCTACATCGTGAACATTTTTCACCTCAGAGGCTGGGCCCATGTCAACTTAACTTGAAAAAATTGGATATTTCTCATGCACATTCTGACTACATTCATAAAGTTGGTTGTGCTTCACAAGAGATTTACAAATATTCTTAAAACTACTTTTCAGAGCCCACTGCTTAAAAAAGCAATGCTTTGACTCAAAGCGCATACACATATGCCTCAGCGTAGGACCAAGTGCCTTAATCTGAGAAGGAAGATGCATCAAGTAATGCTGTTTAGGTATAATATTTGCATTTGGAAACAGTTGTTTGAAATGTTTTAAATGTTGCTCTATTAAAAGCTTCAGCCTTAAAAGAGTTGAGAGAGCAATAATAGGTGAAAACAGAATTTTGACTATCTCTAACAACTTACATAATCATTTTCTCCAATTTTGTCAATGAGAAATGGCAGGATCTTTAACAAAACCAGCATCTGCCCAGCTGACTGTTTCAATTTATTGTCAATTGATGATAGTGTACTGACAGATATGGAGCAAGGCTTATCCCTCGCATCCACAGGAGAATAAGGGAAACAAATAATTGCAGTCCATATGCCCCGAAAGCACAAGATGCTTTAAAACACATTTGATTTCATATGGGGCAACACCTTCAAGAATAACATGCATGATGTCTTTGGGGTTTGACTGATTATATCACAGTGAGTTGATCATATGTTGTTTTTGGATTGTCTTTCAGAAAGTCAGTACTTGCCTTTTCAATGTCATTACATTGCCTGTTATGACTTGCCATTGTCCTTTTAACAAACAAATCTTCATTAAATTGTTCCTGCATGTCTTCAAAGTTGCATTCACAGTGCCTGCATTTATTGTAGGCAAACCCCACTCCTTCCTTAAATCCAGCCACTTCATGCTGAGCTAGAGTGTCTCCACACACAGACATAAGTGCCCCATAAATTGTCCTCTCGCCATTTGCAGTGACAACCTGGACACCATCACACAGCTCAATTAAGTCACCGTTAATCCTCTCAAATATCTCATCAATACCACAATGGGAAAGATCTTTCGATTTTACCATGGCAAACAGACGAATGGCAGCAAGTCTTGATCTGTATTTAGGGTTGATGTTACCTAAGGTGTAATAAATCAATAACAATTTGTTTTTGTTTGCCCGAGATCCAAGAGGATTGCATAGCTCGATTTCATCTGTATATAAAATCAACTGCAATGCTGTGGGAACTTTTAAAAACAGTGGGTGTGACTTAAATATGTCTCCATCAATGAAATCATGAAAAAATCCATCCTTGCATGGCTGTGGCCTCTCATCAATCATTGCAAGAATTCTTGGATGTGATAGCAGCTGCTCCAAACTTTTCACCAACGGTATATAATGAAAACAATGGTCCTTAATGGTAAGAACTCTGGAGTCTCCACGTTTCACATAACACACTGTTTGTTTTGCGACAGTAATCTCTGGTTCAACTGGTTGTAACAGTTCTTTGATTGTCTTATCCTGCAAATGGGTGGAAGCAATTTGACTGAAAGGGTCAACAAACTGGTCAAATAACTCCATTGCATCACTCTTTAGTTGATCCAGGTCCCCAGAATGTCTCTCAAACATGTCACTCATTTGATGTTTTAGGTGCTCCAACAATGCGGCCTGATATTGCTGGACTCCACTCACCATTTGGTTAATAGCTCTCTGGGGAGGAGGAAAAGAACAAACCAACAAACAAAAATACCACATTATAAACTTCATATAAAAATACAGTCAACATGTAAACTCACAGACACACATTTTTTTAAAAAGGAACCCTTAAATATTTAGTGACATGCAATGATCAAAATAAGTTATTTCCACTAAAATTATAATGACATAATATTGCCTTCTGCAGCTTTAAGACCTTGTTTACACTAGGTTTTATAATGCGTTTTGAGCAATCAGATCACAAGTGGACAGTGCTAAATGAAAGTGTAAGTGCTGTGCGTATTCTGTTGTCTCTATTCTTAGCTCATGCTCAGCAAATATAGTGGATGGGCAGTATTTGTATGCAAAGTATGTGTCTATTTGCATATATAGCAGGGAAGTGAGATCTGACCACAAGTGGTCACTCAAGAAGCATGTGGAGACACATTCCAATGTCAGGTGTTTTCACTGATATACCTAAAGCTGTCCACTTGTGACCGGATCAGCCAAGATGCCAGGTCTGAACAGTGCCCAAGTCATTCAACAGTTTAAGCTTATTGCTTTTAAGCTCACTAACAATGAAATACAGTCCACTGGAAAATCCATGGCATAAATTACCTGCGTCAGTCGATGGGTTTCTCTAGCTTGAAGAAGAAATGCAGTTGCGTGTTTAGAAAGGTCAACATTCATGTGACCCTCCCCATCTTCTTGAAATCCACTCTGAAACAGATTAACAACAAACATATCTATTAAAACAGGGAAAATAGTGGCATTGGTAGGTAGCACCACCAGACAATCTGACAGTATCTACTAGCGATGCACCGATCGACCGGCCAGAGACCGGAACTGGCCAGTTTTCAGCGTGACTGGCCCTGACCAATGACCGGCCGGTCAGCGTCACATATCCGATTCTGTGCCTGTCATTGTCACACACGTGTTCTGCATGATGGTCACGTCATGCGCGCAGCAGACAAACTGACCGTGACGTCAACACAGCGCTGATAACAGCTACACACTCAGACACACGTCTGCTTGAAGCTGGTGTCAGTGACAGATTCAAAGAACAAGATAAAGAGAAGACAGACAGTCTACAACGAGACAGGGCAGCTGACAATGTCGCAAAACAGCCGTAAACTATGTAGCTCTCATGCTAATGTTAGGCAGCAGCAGACTGAAGAATAAACAACCTGTGTTGATGTGTCGCCTCAAACATTTCCTCATCCAGACTCCTTTAACTTCTGCATCTGTTTTTCTCATGGCAAAGTTTTACTGCAGCAAACTGTTGCATCGCGTCCGTCTCCGATTTGTTTACATCTGCTTCCACAGGTGATCACGTGAAATCGCGTCCCGCGAAATCCCGCATTTTTGCGAGTCATCACATTCAGCTGATTCATAATTTTGATGTAAACCTATAATAAGGCCTGGCTGTAACCTGGAGGACTTTGGAGAAGATTTAAATAGTATTTAATGAATATTTAATAGTCAGTGTCATATTATGAACATCTAATTTAATTTTTAGAAGAAAAGTTGCAAAAATGTTTGTGAATGCTGTCAATTACAGTTCTTAGAAAGATTGAAAATCGGAATCGGTCAAAATCGGAATCGGCAGGTCAGACCCTTATAAAAACCGGAAATCGGAATCGGCTAAGAAAATTGCAATCGGTGCATCTCTAGTAACTACCTTTTTCTTGAAGTTACACGTGAACACATCATGATGTCATTTTATTTACCTTTGCCTAATCATCATTTTACTGAGCCGACCTTGAAAATGTCATATGTAACCCTGATGGCACCTCATTCAGTTAGCTAACTGGCTTTTATCCTGCTGAATTCAACAAGTATTTCAACGTTTGATTACCATTTTTGGTACCAAGTTTGGATGCATTTACCACAGGGGGTGGATGAGTAAAAAACACTGACTGGACTGCAACTTTCTGTCCCTGCCTCCTGCTGCCACCTCTCATCCACTTTACATCCGAGGTGAGTTACTGAATTTAACAAAAGCAACTGGTTCAATTACTCATTACTGCCAAAAGTAGTTGAATTACAGTAATGCATTACTTTCAACACTGCTATTACTTTCACTTAAAATTACAACCTGAGCCTGTCATTGATAAAAACAAACATGTTTAGTAGTAGTAGTAGTGGGGTTTGCCACAAATACGTAGCATATAAAGCAACGCCAAATCATGTCGGAAGCAAGGAGGTTACAGGTCTGTAGAGCAAGACTGAGGTTGTGACTGAGTCGCTACTATGGTTACACCCGCCAGCTGAGTTGCCGTAAATGTGGGGGTGAGCTAAATTCTCTTTTAGTTATCTAAAATAATTAATCTGCAATGCACAGAAGATTTTTTTCTGTTAAAAAAAGAGAGAGAGAGAGAGAAAGAATGTTTGTGTCAACTTATTTATAGCACAATCTTCCTTTTAGAAATGGTTCGGCCAAAGAAAAGAGAGGCACCTTGCTGGAAAAAACAACACGTAAAAACAAACTATATGGTTCTAAGATCCCTGTTGCGCATGCTCTGTTGGACGTCAGAAATCAGGTGCTCTTGGAAATCAACGCATGCTACGTCCTTTGTAATTGCACAAGAACAACTGAGACTAATTTGAGTCCACGTTTTATTGCAAGTAAGTTAAAACGTTGTATCCAGTGCTATTTTTGTAGTTCACATCACGCACCTTTTGAATGTTATCGATGTTTTTAATTTGTATTTATTGTGTAACTTTGCTGCCGAACAGAGACCACATGGACAGCACGAGGCAAGCTATTGTTAGCAGAACTGGCTAGCTAAGTCAGCTAACAGCATGGACGCATTGGATGATAACTATAACTATATACTATATAACTATAACTTCAGCTTACAGTTTAAAGATCCCAACTTTGACAACGAATTGTGCAACCTAACAGCGATTTCAGAGCTGCCTGAGCAACCCACCCTTAAAATCATTCCAGTGCTTTCTCTAGTGGAGGTGCCCAAACCAGGGTTAACATCAAGTGAAGAACTGACCGACACACCAAGCGAGGTAGACACGGACAACCTCTCAGGAAAGACAACGCCAGTGGCCAGAGGTATTTGATATGTATATACCAAAATTCTCTGTGGATGTGGAATATAGGCTGCGTCAAGCAAACCTGCTCCATCTCAGGGATGGAACACACCTCATTCAATCAAAGGAGCTCAAACACGACATCCTTGAGAGGCTGGCCGAGACCATATATGCCTTGAAAGCATATCCAACAAATGCAGAATTTGAAGCTGTTGCCTCAGCACTGGTGTGAGCACACCCATGTCTCAAAGAACAGGGATGGAGCAGTTGGAAAAACAGCTTGAAATTCAAGATGGGCAATTACCGAACAAAAATGCGTCAGCTGGGTCACCGTGATGTCACCGTTAATGGCGGTAAACATGGAAAGCACTCTCTTTGTGGAGACCCACCTAACAAGAGCATCAAGAAGCCAAGGAGAGGAGAAGTTAATTACTTACCAGATTATCCAGATGGACGGGATGACTCCAGCCTCGAAGATGCTCGACAGCTCTTGGTGGACGAAATGAAAAAGAAAACCCCAAATGGAGCCCTCATCAAGCAGAAAATGGATCTGACATTTGCTCTTCGAAGGAGTGAAGTTGTGAAGGACCAGCCTGCCATCAACCAGATATGTCAACATTGGTAGGTCTGTAGATTTGTTTCATATTCTATATTATTATATTCTCTCTATTCTGTGGAACCACTGTGGTGACATTGGATTTTAAAAAAAATTACATTGTGGCCACAAATTATTATTGTTGTCATTTCTTTTTTTTTTTTTAATTCAATTTTCAATTATACACATGCACACAGAATCACATGTAACCTCCAGACCATAAGAAATCATAACAAAAACAAAAACAAAAACAAAGCTAAACAAAACGCAAGCAAACAGACAAACAAAACAAAAAAAAAGTAAAAAATAACATCCTGAAGGATTGTCATTTCTGTGCAGACTGTTGATTGTTGCTTTAGCCAACAAATATGGACATTATCATGTTTTATTTTTACATGTTTCAGGTGTGTCTGGAGAGCAGCAGGGTGGTTGGTAAGAGTCTGAGACAGGAGTACTACGAGGCCCTTGATCGTCACAGTCCCAGGCTCATGGAAATCTTCAAGCCAAAGAGGGGGCTCACAGGGCAGGTGCTGGCTGACGTGATGCGACAAACAAAGGTTAGTTGATTTTAAATCTATATTCACGGGGTGCCCCTATAGCTCAGTCAGTAGAGCGAGCGCCCCATGAACTGAGGCTGTTAGTCCTCTGCAGCGGCTGCTGGTTCAAAACCAGCCTGCGGCCCATTTGCTGCGTGTCATCCCCTCTCTCTCTGCCCCCTTTCCTGTCATATCTTCAGCTGTCCTGTCAATAAAGGCAAAACGCCCCAAAAAATAATCTTAAAAAAAAAAAAAAAATCTATAATCACATTTTAGAAAACAGAGCTTGAAAGAACGCAGATGTAGTGTAAATAAATGTACTGGTAATGTGAGCTATCCTGTTTGTAGACGCTTTCTTTTCCTTGACTTTGAGTAGCCTGTGTGAAATGGTGTGTAATGTGTAATGGAGTTGAATTGGCTAAACTAACTCCTCAGTCCTCAGAGAAATTACTTACCACCCATTACATTAGTTTGCCAGGTTTTGCTAGTTGATCTGTAAATGAGGTATGCAAATAACCACCTGTATGCATAATGTTGAGAACACTGTGTGTGAGTTAACAGGTGGGGTCCAGTACATAAATGGCTGTGCTGTGTATTATTGAATTATGTGTGTGCACATCATGTTCAGGGTAACATGTGGACCCTGTTTTAAGTGTGTGATGTCCTCTCTGCTCCCTCAATCCACCAGGCTTCAGATGTGACAGAAGTCCGATGCCTCGTCCTCAGGGGGCTTCCTGTCATTCTTGGCGATGATCCATCCACCTTCTTCAAGGCCAGCTTTGTAAGCAACTTTGATTTTTCTCCTCCTCCTCTCCTCCTTCCCACTAAACAAACAATAATATAAATACATTCACCCAAGAAATTCCTGTCAAGTGTTTCAGTGTTTATGTAGCCGTACATTATTAAAAAGGCTAATTATTCCTCCCAGTTCAGATAGCTTTACCATTAATGTAAATCACGGCAAGACCAAAAAGGAAATAATGGAATGAGCCTGTCATCAAGGACTAACCCTTTTAATACAAACCAAGTTGATTAACAGTGAGTGCCTTGGTTCAGTCTTGTCTGTTTGGCCTTAGCACGTTCATTGCATCATAACACATATACACCTGGCTGTTTCACATGTTTAAAATTAATGAATAATTTCTCTTTCAAGAAATAAATACTGGTTTACAGGTTAATTGATATCAGAGGTTGCGCTAGACTTTTTCATTGTCTATCATTTTGACTGACAGGGTCATAAAAATCCCGTCATAATCTATTTTTACCCGTCACTTTAATTTTTAAAATGATAATAATTACATATTCAATAGCATTTACTTTTCATTCATTTTTAATTAATATTCAGTCCGAACAAGCTGAACAGAGAATCCACACCGTACCTCTTTTATCAACACCATCATAGTTATTGGGCTTTTTGAAGAAACTTCAGCTGCTGATACTCAGCTGCCGTGACACTAGGTGCGTTCGAGATGATCCAGACCTGCGCAGAATCGATCAGCTGTGATCGCCGCATAATGCATGCCGGTTAGATTTGTGTCCCGACTTGATCCCGACTTGCACTGACGTCATGCACATGTGGGCAACAATAACCTCACGAGATCGAGGCGGCCACAGTCTGTAGAGCCAGATGCCGCAGCTGCCCTCCACCAACTGCAAACGCCTGGCTGTCACCTGATTGACAAGCTGACAGGCTCTGATTGGCTCCTAATTTTGACAACAAACACAACGTGTTGTATAAAATACTAATTTTCTGTGTAATTGTAATATTTAATGCTGGACATATCGGTCTTCTGTTGTGCAATGAAGTTTTAATCTGTCAGCAAGCAGATTGTCACGGTGTTGGATTTTGGTGGTTTATTTCCTGTTTTATTTTGGTAGTTTCTAGTCCTCCTTCGTGTGTCCTGTTTTTACTTCCTGTCTTTGTTCTGTTTTCCCGCCCTTTGTGTTCACTAATGATTTTCACCTGTCTGACTGCCCTCACCTGTGTCTTGTTTTCCTTCCCCTTCCTAGTGTATTTAATCCTGTGTCTTGTCCTCATTCCTTTGTTGGTTCCTTGTTTGTCTCTCTCTCTGTGTCTGTGTGTCTGGGCGTGGCTCATCAGCCCTGCTCGCCGCCGGCCTCCTGCTCGTCCGCCAGAGGGGTCCCGCCTTCGCCGCCGGCCTCCTGCTCGTCCGCCCGAGGTCTCCTGCCCCGGCTCTGCCCTGCCCCCGGGCCGTCCGCCCGAGGCCTCCGCCTCTGCCCTGCCTTCGGGCCGTCCGCCCGAGGTCCCCTGCTCTGGCTCTGCCCCGCCCTCGGGCCGTCCGCCCGAGGTCCCCTGCTCCGGCTCTGCCCTGCTGTCAGGCCACCTGCCTGAGGTCCCTTCCTCTGCCCTGCCCAGTCCCTGGGCCTATAAACTTGAACATTTGGACTCTGATCCTTGTTGCCAGGCTGTGTGCCTGAGATGATAACTGATTTTGTTTCGCCCTCCTCCAGACCCCCTCCGCCCACCCAGCTCCTCTTGAGACTTTTGATTTGGACTTGTTATTTTGAAGGGACGTCTGGGATCCGTCCCTTGAAGGGGGGGGGGGGGGTACTGTCACGGTGTTGGATTTTGGTGGTTTATTTCCTGTTTTATTTTGGTAGTTTCTAGTCCTCCTTCGTGTGTCCTCTTTTTACTTCCTGTCTTTGTTCTGTTTTCCCGCCCTTTGTGTTCACTAATGATTTTCACCTGTCTGACTGCCCTCACCTGTGTCTTGTTTTCCTTCCCCTTCCTAGTGTATTTAATCCTGTGTCTTGTCCTCTTTCCTTTGTTGGTTCATTTGACTCTCACTCTCTTGTCTCGTCTCTGTCTTGGTCAGTGTTTCCCAGTGTTTTCGGATTTATGGATTTTTGGTTTTGTTCCTCCCTACCTGTTTTTTGGATTCACCCTCGTCATTTATGTAAGCTTTTGGTTGGTATTTTGTTCATTAAATATCCTTTTTGAACTGCTCTCCTCTGCCTCCTGCATTGCCTGCGTTTGGGTCCAACCCTGCCTTTCCTGAGCCCACCACAACACAGATATTTAGTGTCTGATAATAATAAAGGTTATATATATGACTTATCAAAAGAACAGTTTAGTGCTTTACAAGGCAGATAAAAGAACAGATGTTACATGTGTCAAAAGGAGGATCTCTTCTATTTTAACTTCAATCAACGATCAAGAACGCACTTTATTTCTTCAGCTATGATCGTGATCTGTGGACTACAGGTAACCTACAGGTGATCTAACAGGATGTTCGTGTCTCTTCATCTACTCTCGTAAGTCTGTTGAAAACTGTCCGACTTCACTGCAGCTTTTTGTCTCCACCTCCTGCTGTGGCCACCTTATCTTGTCTACTCTCCAGGCGAGGTGCAGTTCATCTCGAACGAACCTAATAGCTAATTAATATGCTCACTCGCCACCAAGTGGTCAGGAGTGTGAATTGCAACCTGTCAAAATGACAGATGACCTTCAGATTTTTCCGTCACCGTTTTAAAAAACCGGTCAACGACGGAAAATATTCGGTTAACGTGACCCCTGATGTTAGACAAACTACATGGTGAACCAGCTGAGTGCTCCATGCAGTTATTTCTACACATTTTTGGCAAAGATCATGGGGACAAATATAACCAACATAACCTTATGCATCTCAAAGTACTGTAACTATAATGGAGACTACCATTTGTAACAAAGAACTGTGCATTCTCAAAATACTTCAATACCCAAAACTTGAGTTGTCTGTATTAACTCCCCCTCTTTACAACTAACCACAGTGTCCTGCTCAAGCTTCCTCTTCTTCACCCTGAAGACTGGAGACTGCTCCCCTTTGAGGAGCGCCTGACACTGCTTGGTCCAGTGGGCAAAGACTTTCCCATAACTATACAATAAAAATGTATTAAAGAATTAAATAAATACAGTGATGGAGCAATTATGCTCACATTCTGGTCTGTTTATTATATTACTATTATTAATATATATTATTTATATAGCCCTGTATCACAATCATGCATCAGAGGACTATACAGAGAAAGAGCCCAACCAGATCTAACTACGCAAAGTGTGTCAGTGTGCAATAGACAACTGGCAAAATGTGACAGAATCATGAGCAACATTGACAGGAGAAAACAGGGAGGGATAAAAGATAGGCAGCACGTGACAATGAGAAGGGGCTGAGGTCAGCACTAAAGACTTGGAGAAACAAGGTAAAACACTGCACTGCACCCATGCAACACACACACACACACACGAAGGGGTAAAAAAATGGCTGCACACAGGACACACAAGGTTTGGGTCAGGCAGGAGCAGCATCAGGACAAGGTTAAAACTGTTAGAACTGAACTGCACCAAAGTCTGAAAAGAGGGAAATAAAACAGCTGCACACAAAAAACCTTAGTTGTTGAGACACATCCTCTACTGAACAAAATTTATTTTTACCTGTTCAAGGTATAGTTCTCAAGAAGCAACAGGCACCACCACCTCTGCAAAACAGGCATGTCAAGCTGAAATTGTAGTTAAATAGCAGTTGTCATGATTAGGACTTTACATAAGATTTAAAATGAAGAAGTTAAGTTCAGTGCAAAAATCTACTTACTACTGAGTAATCAAACTGGGCATCCAGGGCAATGTACAGGGCAGACTGTAAAAAAATGAAAAAACAAACAAACAAAAAAAACCAAACAACTCTTAAGTGGTGTCAGGCTTAAGTGATATGTACATGAAAAAGACGATAAAAACAATAAAACACACACACACAAATACTGTACATGACACTGAAAGTGCCTGTTGTGTAAGAGTATGACTTCAATCCTGACAAAAAACAACAATATAGAACTGCTTTAAAAACTTCAAGATATTGTTCTTGTAACCGGTCTGTTTGAACACTTCTGTTTGCTCTGCGTTGTGGATGGTGAGGGAGGAGACGAGGACAACTTCTACCTTGAACCAGGAGGGATTTAATCTGTGCAAAACACAATAAAATCAGTACAGCAATTTCTCATGACCAGCCACAGCCACACCTCTACTCACAGCATCCAGAAAATGAGTGAGCTGTCACAATTACCACATTACTCTCTACTTGGTAAATAAAACAACAAAATCATCGAAACTGTTCAATAAAATAAAATACATGTCTTTCAAATTATATAGTTACAATAACAATGTGCAATTTAAGAGACACTTTCCACCCTATCAACGGCAACAATTTTTTTTATATTTCATGAGAACACATTTACATAAAAATGAAATAAAGGGAGCTCACATACCTGTGCAAAACACATTAAAATCAGTACAGCAATTTCTCATGACCAGTTTTCCACAGCCACACCTTTAAAAACAAGGGAACAACACAACAACCTGAGTGAAAAACTGCTGTCACGCTCCATTAATTTAACTTGAGATCGGTAACTCAACATGCTACATAAAAGTGCTGGACTGATAAAATAAATAAATAAATACAAATGCCAAAATAAATGTGCAGTAGCAAGTAACGTGTGGCCTGTACCATGTGAAGCTTGTACCTCTGCTCAGTGTTTTTCCCCATATTTTAACACTTTATAAACAGGAACACCCACAATCCTTACCTCTCCTCACAGCGTCCAGAAAACGAGTGAGGAGAATAGTGCGAATCTCCAGGAAGTGGGTCGGAGGTCACACAACAAGAACACAATTTACCAAAATAAAAGCTCCCTAAAATAAATGCAAAAACAAGTATAAATGCATGAAATAATAACAACAAAACGTACAAACAGGAATAATGGATTTGGTGAAATGTGAAGCTATTACAATTATACATTGGTTACACTCTGGAGCTCGTTACCATTAACATGAATACACCACAGTTGATGCCAAAGTCCTGTTTCGGGAAACCCTAAATTAAGAAAAAGGGAATATTAATACTTTCACCACTGAAATATGGTTAACATAATGCTCACTTAGGGTGTACTTATGCAGGAGCCTTGGGAGTACTTTGGAGTATTTCAGAAGGAGTGGCAACACAAAAAAATAAGAAATACAATAAGACGAGAAATATTAATGGTTTTCAATTATTTATGTCTCCAAATAATTGTACTGATACAAAATAAAAGTCAATGTATCATCAATTATCACTGAAGAAAAGTGGGTACTCGCACACAACTGGAAATGCCCAGTTGTCCGTAGAGGGATAAAAACAGCATCCTTCAAATTAGCATGACTCTTAAAAAATAAACAAAAAAACAAAGGTTTTGCCCCAGCCAACAGTCCACAAGCCAAAGATATTTAGTTTGCTGTCACAGGGGACTAAAGAGAGCAGAAAATACTCACATTTGAAAATGTGTAATCATAGAATTTGGAATGTTCTTTGTAAAAATGACTGAAAACAGTTATCAAAGTAGTTGGCAGTTATTAATTGTTGCCAACAACTGTTTAATTGATTATTCAACTAATTGTTATAGCTCTAACATACCATCAATCATTCAATATGAATATGTCAGCAGTAAGCATCACTGCTTATAGATACAAGAAGGCATACTTACAGGTAGACTTCTCATTGGATCATTGTTGACTGGTGGTAACCAGGTAGAGTAGACATATAGATCTGTTACGTAGATATTCTTCCCCTGAGCCAATGGAGAAATAGTCTTCACTTCATTCAAAAACATAACCAGATGATGGAAAACTTCTGAGGTTGTTTTTTGGATTCAGATTTAAGCTAGACCTGGACTTAACTCCATATATTCCATTCAACATACTATTAAATAAACAAGGAGGCTTTTCTTGCCCTGGTAATTAGCTTGATAATACATACACAACCTTGGACAGAGCTATCTTCTCAATTACGTCAAAGCAGGCATTCCCAACCTTGACAAGAAATTTCTGACATTAATTATGAAGCAACAACAACACATTTACATACATTACAATACATTCATATAACCATGGTATAAATAACTCACAGTTGACTCCATGTATTGTGTCAAGCCAAGCGTCAAGAAGTCAGATCGGGTCAGGCAGGTTTTAGATGTACATACAATCAATTCATCACCTGGTCTCTTGGTGTCCAGAACATACTTAAACTGGAATAAAGATGTCAAGTGTTAACACAAACAAATACAACACCCCAGATTACACACACACACGTGCACTCACAAAAATGAGAAAAATAAGAAAGAAAGGAATAACACTTGTTCTTGGCCCTGATGCAGAGGGCATGACCAGGACAACTGCCTTGCTTCCACAAAGTCAAATTTAGTCAGATTTGTACAGTGTGGTCCACAGAATTGTCCCACTTTTGAGTCATTTGGCTGGTCTTCATCAGCTGATGGCAGAGACAGAGGAGCTGGTGGGTGAGTGGATGTCTCGTGATGGAAAAATGACGTGGTTTCCCACTGTTGATGAGACCCTGCACTACAATCCAGTACCCACTGGTATCACCCCAGGGCGCACCCTGTATGCTGTTGCCCACATCAGCAGCCTGAGGTCTGTCTTTGACCTGTTCCTGACGGAAGAAATAATTCAGCTGCTGTGCATTCACACAAACCTGCATGGAAGGTGGAGGTGTGAGGATTGGAGGGATGTGGTTGAAGTGGAGATGAGAACCTACATCGGGATTCTGATTCTAGCTACCGCTCCAGACATGAAGCAACACATAGCATGTGGGATGACAAGGCAGGACGGGTCATATTTCATGCTACGATGCCCCTCTATCGCTATAGTCAGATCAGCCCTAACATCCGCTTTGATGACAGGCTCACCCGCCCGGGACGCTTCAGGAATCATAAGTTTGCCGCATTTTACATCCTGTGGGAAAAATGGGTGGCTCGCCTCCCCCTCATGGGGTTGATGTGTGTTGACGAGCAGCTTGTTGCATTCAAAGGTCGATGTGGATTTCGACAATACATTCCCAACAAGCCTGCAAAGTATGGCATTAAAATATGGGTCATCTGTGATGTGGCAACTTCCTATGCCTGGAGGATGCAGGTCTATATGGTCTATGGTCTATATAACCCCCCAGTGGTTTCCGAGAGGTTAACCAGGGAATGAGGGTCACACTCCAGCTGACAGAGGGGCTCCAAGGACACACTGTCACATGTGACAATTTCTTCACCTCATTCACCTTGGTAGAGGAACTCCTCAGAAGAAAACTGGCTCTGGTTGGCACTTAGGAGAAGCAAACCAGAGCTACTTCCCAAACTACTCCAGCTGCGACAGAGGAAGATTCTGTCATCTGTCTTCGCCTTCACAAAAACTACCATGGCTGTATCCTACATGCCCAAGCGAGGGAAGAATGTGCTTCTTTTGAGCACAAAGCACAGGGAACCAGCAGTCAGTGATGGGGAAAACAGGAAGCCAGCAGCAATCCTGGATTACAATAGGTGCAAAGAAGGCGTGGATAACCTAGACAAGCTTGTTGGCCCCTACAGTTGTCGAAGGAAAAGCAGCCGCTGGCTCTCTTCTATAATCCCGTGGATGTCTCGGCGTACAATGCCTTTGTCCTGTGGACATCAGTCCATCCTGAGTGGGAGCCCTCTAAAACCTACCGACGGCGGGTGTTCCTGGAAGAGCTGGGGCACATGCTGGTGACCCCAGCAATTGCAAGACGGCCTTGTCCCCCATGCTCAACAGCTGCTGCTACCATTGTTGCTGGGATACAGCAGTCTGAATCAGAGCGTGACCCACAGCCCACCAGAAGAATGATGGGATGCGAACTGTGCACCTCCAGGAGAAGAATCACAACCACTTGCTCCAGCTGTGGAAAGTTTGTCTGCAACACATCCTGCCATCCTTGAGCATGCATGCGCATGCACACACATGTGCAAACACATACTCATTGAAACACACATAATGATGATAATGTTCTCTCTCTCTCTCTCTCTCTCACTCTCACACTCACACACACACACACACACACTTACACATGCTGTTGCTGTTCTCTTGTTCTTTATAAAAATAAATGTTCTTTTTGTTCAAAGTAAACAAGTACTGCTTTATTTCTCAAATCAAATTTAAAGTGTTAAAATTCTGAAATTAAATTA
This sequence comes from Lutjanus erythropterus, assembly GCF_056507025.1. Classification (NCBI taxonomy): domain Eukaryota; kingdom Metazoa; phylum Chordata; class Actinopteri; order Lutjaniformes; family Lutjanidae; genus Lutjanus; species Lutjanus erythropterus. The sequence goes on along the minus strand of NC_139333.1, from coordinate 29,828,086 downwards.
AATTTTTGATGTCATGGTCTGGATTGATTTGTAATTTTAAAAAAATTAACCGTTGATAGTAGAAAATAATTTTAATATGTGTGTGTGTGTTTTTTTTTTTTTTTTAAATAGCACTTTGTAAAAACAAACAGTAAAAATTACAGCTTTTTCTCTTTTTTCCCTAAAAAGTTAGTGGTAATATGTAATCTAACTGGTATTTAAAGGGTTAAAATTCTGGAATTGATAAAAACTTTGGATTTCATGATCAGGACTGATGCCAAATTAAAAAATGTAAGCAGTGAAAGTTGCAAATATTTTCAGTATATAGTGTTTGTATAGCATTTTGCAAAAGTAAACAGGAAGTGGCCATTTTTGGCCACGAACAGGCTGAAAGGAAGTTTTTATGTTTTTCTGCCACTGCACAAAAAAGTAATGATGCATAAAAATCAATAATACTGCTAATTATTGACATACATTGAGCTGCAATGATGGTTAAAAAATAAATAGGGGACGTGTTATTTGGTTAAAAAAAAAAATATATATAGTGATTTTATGTTTTTCTCTCTTTATAAATCATTAACACTGTGATCTAACAGGCATTTGAAGGGTTAAAATTCTGAATTTGAATGAAATGTTGGTTTTCATGAACAGGACTGATGCAAATTTAAAAAATCAAGTTGTTGAAATTGGAAAAATCTTTTAATATATATTAATTTTATAGCATTTTGGTAATGTAAACAGGAGGTGGCCATTTTTGGCCCACCAACAAGCTGAGAGGGAGTTTTATCCAATTTGCTTTCCCTGCACAAAAATAACAATGCAGAATAATAAATGTTGTTGTTAATCAGTTACATATCTCAGACTATACTATTAACAATACAAGAAAAAGCAGTGGCACTGAGAGTATAGACAATGGTCAGTTTTTAGATGTTTAAATGTTCCTCATGACAACCTCTGCCTTGCTAAAGAAGCTGAGGGTAAGGTGGTGGACTGGCCAATTATTTTATTTTGTATTTATTTATTTTTTTTAGGTGGTGAAACGCGTGGGAAAAGTGATAGATACACACACAGTGGTGGACAGTAGTGAAGTACATTTACTTGAGTACTGTACTTAAGTACATTTTTTGAGTATCTGTACTTTACTTGAGTATTTGTTTTTTTTTGGAAACTTATTACTTTCACTCCACTACATTTCAAAGACAAATATTGTACTTTTGACTCCACTACATTTCTAGGAAGGTTGTTGTTACTTTTCGACAAAGCTTTGAAGTCAGCTGTTGGTGTTTTTCTTTTCTAAAATGCAATTGGTCACATGCTGTGTTCCTCACAGGAGGAAACCAATCACAGTAGCTCCTCTGGATTGATGTAAAAGTGGAAGTACATCATCCAGGCGCTCTGTAACAAGAACAAGCAAGCTCTCCCTCTTTCATTCAAACAAAAAACAGTAATGGTGACGGCAGGAGAAAGACAAAATTAAATCTCAAGATGTTATTATAATTATTAATTATTCCAGGTAGCTTTTAAAGTTGGATTGTTTTTATCGGGGTGAAAAATACCACATAATTCATGTATATATACTGCCTCTGAAGACAGAAAGAAATCTCAGTTATTTAACAGACTTGGAGAACTCCTTACAGTTATCTTCAATCTAATGTTATAATGTGATTTTAATACAGTTACATCAGAAATTGATAACAGCTGTCCTTTTTGTTTATGATTGTATTTCTATGCTGAAGTTTTTATAGGTGTTTCTATAGACTTTGTGTAGCAGAGTGGTTCTACAAGTAAATCAGTGCATCATTAGATGGTTTCAGAGAGTTACAAGCTTCTGTAAATGCATCATGAAAACAATACAGCATGTATTGATATTAGAAAATGTACTTTGTAATTTGTACTTTTGAATACTTAAGTATTTTTTAAAAACATGTACTTTTGAATACTTAAGTAGTTTTAAAAGCAAGAACTCTAGTACTTTAACTTGAGTAAAATTTTGACTGAGCAACTTTCACTTGTAGTTGAGTAATATTTGACCAGGAGTATCTATACTTTGACTCAAGTACTGGGGTTGAGTACTTTGTCCACCACTGTACATACATGACAAACAAGTACACAGACAAATACAGATAACATAGAACATATAGATACAGAGAACAGAGAAGTAATTGTTAAGTCTAGGGGTAACGATTAACTGTACTGTGTGTGTGTGTGTGTGTCTGTGTGTGTGTGTGTGTGAGAGAGAGAGAGTGGACCAGTGTTCCGTGAAATGACATATATATACATGGAGTATATGTTGGAACATAAATAAATCAAACATTCAAAATTAATTATTGATGTTGCCATACAATCATAACTAACTAATAATAATACTACTAATGATGATGATAATAATGATATTGATGACATCATAGAGTCCATGCTAGATCAAAGGACAGGGTATGTGATGTCATCACATTCCCTTTGATGACATCATAGCCACCTAACATTCTTATGTGTTCTATTGTGTGTGTGTGTATGTGTGCAGACAAAGTTAGTGACTAGTTGAGGGATGTAACAAAGGACGCTGTGTTACTATTGACTGATGGCTTCTGTCTTGAATATTGAACAGTGTGGTTTGGTATTAATTGCGCTTTATAACAAACAACTAAACTATGCACATTAATAATGGCACTTGGTGATATTTGCACTTTATTAGCAGAATTTGCACAGAAAAATTTGCACATTGCATATTTGCACATTTTGTCATGTATTTATTGGCTCTATTTATTGATAGCATGTGTCATTTTAAACCTCCTGTTGTGTTCTGGTCAAATCTGATTGATTAACATGTTTCCTCTGTAAAAAAGTAAATTAAAGTAAATTGCATCTGTTTGTCATGAGGTTCCATGACTTTGGTCACTCATGGCATTTGAACACATAAAATAAATTTGAAATATTTTTATAAAAATTTGTGTGTTTTATGGAACTTATGCACTCATGGTGTTCCTGGTCAAAAATGGCCGGTCATTGGAAATGAATGTGTAATTAGTGTATAAAACAGAGATCAAGCACATTTCTACACTTTTTTCCCACACCTCAACATGCAGGTGTCAGGTGTCAGCAGACACAGACACACACACACACACACACACACACACACACACACACGTTATGTCCCTTTTTGGTTTCCATGGCAACCACCACAGGAGCCACACCTGTTGAAAATCAAAAGTGCAACATAGTTTCAATCATGCAACTTTCTCACAGCTGTGGTATATGAAGCTTTTTTGAGGTCTTACTCACAGTTCAGTCTGTAGCAGCACGATGGCCAAGAGATACACTGCACATGAAGGTCTGGACTTCATATTTGACCACGACAGTGATCAGGAGGAGAGAAGCCAGGCTGACAGTGAGGAGGCTTTAGAGGAGGAAGTGTCAGAGGATGAGGATGACACAGAGTACAACCCAGAGGAGGAAGACTCTAACACTGATGATGAAGAAGACCCAACTGAAGTTGTGCTCTCCTTTTGGTCCAGAAATGGACATTTGTCCTGGATGTCATCCCCACCTGAGAGAAGAGGTCGGCTTCCAAGTGAAAATGTCATCAGGATGACCCCAGGGCCAACGTGATATGTCTTATCCTGAGTGGATGACATCAAGTCCTGTTTTCAACATTTTCTCACAGACTCCATTGTAAACATTGTCATGAACATGACAAACCTGGAGGGGAGAAGGGTGTATGGAGATGCCTGGAAGGAGGTACACCTGCTGATTATTGAAGCCGACATGGGTGTATTGATTTTGTGTGGTGTCTACAGATCCCAGAACGAATCTGCATCCAACTTATGGGATGCAGACACTGGTCGGGGATTTTGTTGTGCTACAATGTCTTTGCAGACCTTCCATATCCTGTCACGTGTGATTCGCTTTGATGACCTCCACACCAGAGCAGCCCGCCATCAACACGACAAGCTGGCACCAATCAGGGAAGTTTGTCAGAAGTGGGTGGAGCGCCTGCCACTCATTTACAAACCAGGTCCTGACATCACTGTTGATGAGCGTCTCGTCGGTTTTATGGGATGGAGCCCATTCAAGCAGTATATGCCAAACAAACCATCTAAGTATGATATAAAGATATGGACAGCATGTGATGTGAAGACAAGTTATGCCTGGAACATGTGAATGTACACAGGAAAACCAGCTGATGGTGTTCCTGAGAAAAATCAGGGGAAGAGGGTGGTCCTAGAAAAGACAGCAGGGCTACAAGGACACAAGATTACCTGTTATCATTTTTTCACCAGCTATGCCCCGGGTCAGGAGCTGCTCCAAAAAAAAAAAAAAAAAAAAAACTGACCATGGTCGGAACAATAAGAAAAAACAAGCCTGAGTTGCCTCCCGCTTTACTGACAACCAAGGACAGGGAGAGCTTTTCCTCCAGATTTGCCTTTACTGACACAGACACTCTTGTGTCCTACAGCCCAAAGAAAAATAAGAATGTGCTTCTGATGACAACCCTGCACAGGAATGCTGCCATGAGAACCAGGGAGGACAAGAAGCCCATCACCATCCAGGAGTACAACAGGACTGCATTTGATGACTCTGCATTTGATATTCAGGGGTATAGTATATATAGGAGAGAGGAATGCATGGATGTGGTGTAGCAGTATTCATTTAAATCAAATTATCAAATACCGACAAAAGTGAGATATGATTTAATGTCTGCTGACACTGAAGTTCTTTGGATGCAAATTAATTTACTACATTTGAAAGCTATGCTGGTGGGATGCTGCTACAGACCTCCAAATGCAAAGTTAGTTTATAAGGATGAACTGTGAAATGTTAGATAAAGCATGTGATCTTGATAATGAGATTTATTTATTTATTTATTTATTTGATTTTTCAGAGGAATGTAATAGTGTATTGGACACTATTTCAACTGATCCGTGCTGTGGGATTGTTGTCAACCCACGCAGGATTCAGTCAATTTTTAAACGTGTGTACTAAAAAAATCCACTGGCCCAGATGGTATCTCTGCGCTGCTCTTAAAGGCATGTGCAGAAGAACGTACCGCAGCGTGGTGTCCCATTTTCCAGCAGTCTGTGAATTTACACACTGTACCTGCTATCTGGAAAAAATCAGTCATAATTCCAATTGCTAAGAAACCCTGTCCATCTGAGAACAATGACTTCAGACCTGTGGCCCTGACTTCAATTGTAATGAAATGCTTTGAAAAATACATGGTGTCTCTGCTAAAGGCAGAGGTCAACTCGTCACTTGACCCACTCCAATTTTCTTACAGGCAGGGCAGGGGTACGGATGATGCCATTAGCAGCATCACCCACCTCACCGTTAAGCACTTGGAAGACCCCATAGCCTATGCACTATTTATTTGTTGATTTTAGTTCAGCTTTTAATACACTGCAGCCTCATCTTCTCATTCAAAAAACTAAAGCAGATGAGTGTTAGCCCTTTTTAAATTAAATGGTATTTCTCTTTTTTAAACACTTGAAGTCAGCAGGTCAGAGTCAACAACATCCTTTCCGAGCCCAGATCCATCAGTACAGGAGCCCCGCAGGGTTGTGTCAGCTCTCCAGTCCTTTTTATACTGTACACAAATGATTGCACAAACAGCCACCCTGGGAACTTTGTTTTTAAATTTTCAGACGACACAGCTATCCTCAGTCTACTGTACAAAGATGCAAGCCAATCAGCATATTTCTGTGAAACAGAAAAATTTGTGCAATGGTGTGATGACAACCACCTTGTTTAAAATGTCACTAAAACTAAGGAGATAGTTCTGGACCCCAGGTCAGTGGGGGATCACAGTCCGGTGATCGTACATGGTACACATATTGAACAGGTCTGCTCATATAAGTACCTTGGCGTGCACTTAGACAACAACTTTAGTTTTAAAGCCCACATGGAAAATGTGTGTTGTCATCTACAGCAGCGACTGTACTTTTTACGTAGACTCAGAGTGTATGGTGTGGACCAGAGGATTATGTTTTTATTCTATCAGGCTGTATTGGAAAGTGTGGTCAGATATGGTATGTCAGCATGGTTTGGAAACCTTACCGTACAACTAAAATCTAAGCTGGCCCGTCTGGTACACACAGCCATGAAGGTGATGGGTAGAAACGAGTACCAGCCCCTCCAGTCAATCTATGAGCAGTCTGTTCTTCGGCAAGCTCACGGGATATTGACCGACCCATCACATATCCTGCATGTAGAATATGAGCTTTTGCCCTCCGGCAGATGATACAGAGTTCCCCGCTGTAAACTTAATCGATTTAAAAATTCATTTGTTCCTATCTCCATTAAGCTTTTGAATAGTGCTGCAATAGTTTCATGGTGTTTTTTACCGCAGGGTATGTGCAATATGTGTTATGTATTTGTATGTGCAATATCTGTAATGTGCAATGTGATTACGTGCAATTTATTTATTATGTTGTTTGTTTTATCACACTGTGGAGGCATGTTGTGTGCAGCATTCGAGTCCAAAACAAATTTCCCTATGGGGACAATAAAGTATATCGTATTGTATCGTATCGTATTTCCTAGGTGATTTAAATATTGACTGGAATATGCTGCATTTAGAGGGAAACTGCAAGCAATAACTAAAGCATGTAACCTGGTGCAAATGGTGGATAAACCGACAAGAGTGTGCAAAAAGAAAGATGGGTCTAAAAGTGCAACATGTATTTATCATATATTTACAAATGTTATGCTCAAAGGCAGTATCAGTCCCAGTGGGATGTAGTGATCACAATTTAGTAGTTCTTGCAAGGAAGACAAAGGTTCCAAAGGCAGGACATAGAGTAGTAGTCAGGAGATCGGTGAAAACCTTTTGTGACGAGTCATTTAGAGAAGATGTTAACAATATATGTTCAGATTACGTATTAGAGAAAGATAATCCCAATGATGCCCTTGATATCTTTAATGTGTTGTTTATTGACCTACTGACCTATCACTAAACTAAGCTAATGTTAATGTGTTGTCTTGCTATGAAAATGGAGGGCAATAGCGAGCAAAGCCGTCCTGAGTGGACAATCATGACACCAAAACATCTGAGAAGCAGTGTGTGCCCACTGGTGTTATTTCGGGAGAGCGGTTTCAGAACCTCATGATGGAGCTGGAACCACAATATCAAATTCCCAGTCACACCACAATCTCAGCACACAGTGCAGCTGTATGACACCACACGGGACAACATAAAGACTATTTTAAAGGACAAAACATTAGCTCTTACAAGAGACGGGTGAACATCCCTGGCCACACATGCTTATGTGACAGTCACAGCTCACTGTATATCAGACTCATGGGGACTTGAAAATTATGTTTTGTGCACTAAGGAGATGAGGGGAAGCCACACAGCTGTACACGTTGCAGAAAGCATCAACAGCACACTGGACAAGTTTGACATCTCCCGTGAAGCAGTTGTAGTGGTCGCAACCGATGACGCTTTTAACTACGTTAACGCCATATGTAATTTAGAGCTTATTAATGTACCCTGAAAAAAGTAAAACAAAGCTGTCATTTATTTAATGCAAGTTGCAAGTTTAGTTAGAGCTCAGAGATGTTGTTTGCACAGTAAATATATTGATAATGTAATGTGTGTACGTTTACAAGGACTTGGGAGACATTAGCAGTAGTGAAGAGGGAGGTACAGCCAGGGCAGCAGCACAAGTTGACACAGAGCAAGAGGATTTTCCTTCGCTGGCTCCTCAGTCATCTGTGCTTCACTGTGGCTCACAATGCAACCTCAGACCATTCATCAGGTAGTGTAACATCACTCATATACAGAATTAATTGTATATGCCACAGATATGTTTATAGAATGTTAGAGAGAAAATAATTAGATAAATCTTTCTGTATGATGCAGGTCAGAACACATTCTATGAAAGGGCTTTTGTATGGGATTGCATATTGGATGGGGTATATTTTAAAGCAGCCATGGAGTGTATGGTGTTACACAATTATATAAAGGTGGTCTATTTATTTAGGATTTTGTGTGTGACCAAATTTTATCATAGTGCAAAAGTAATAAGTGATTTTCTTTTTTTCCAGGGCTGCTGACAAGTTTATTGTGTGCCAAATCCAGCTGATGCCTCTCTTCACTAAGTGCCCAGACTGTTGTGGAGAAAACCAAAGGAAACATTGAGAAGCAGGGGGGAACTTATGTAAAAATAAAGCAGGTTTTGTGTTTTCTAATGGGAAAATTAAGTTGTATCACAACTTATGTATTTATGTTTGTTATGGTTTGTCTTGTTTATATAGTTATTTGTGGTAATTTTCTGCCTTTCACATACATCTCTCAGGTCTGTGCTGCATGTGGGTATCAGCGTGTTTGGCAGAACCAGCCAATGCTGCACCGAATTATGCCAGCCTGCAACTTGTTACTGAGCGGAGCCATCCACTTTTCAGGTTGCATGGCCACTCAGATCATCAGGATGCTGAAGCTGTTCGGGCTTCAGAGCATCAGTGCCAGCACTTTCTTCTGCCATCAGCGCCTGTACACAATCCCAACAATTGTGCAGGCGTGGAAAATTGAGCAGGCAGGGATCCTACAAGATCTCAGTGAGATGGGAGGCGAACTGATCCTGTCTGGTGACTGCAGGTAGTTTAAAATAATGCTGGTCAAAACAGTATATAATATGGTTTGATAAATCAGCTTTTGTGCTTACATATCTGAATTAAACCATTTTGTCTTTCATAGGTCAGACTCTCCTGGCCACTGTGCCAAATATGGTACATACTTTTTGATTGAGGACAGACTCAACAAGGTTTTAGATCTGCAACTAGTTCAGGTAAGTTAACATTATCATACAGACAAACCAAATCAATCAAATCAAATCAAATTTTATTTATATAGCCCAAAATCTCAGGGGGCATTACAATCTGTACAGTGTGTGACACCCTCTGTCCTTTGACCCTCGGTTCAACCACTTGTGTAATGCAAGATAATGACATCACTTAAGGTTTTACACAGAGCTCAGAGGTCCCAAGCAGTAACTGGTGTGAGCTAGAAGGTCTAAAGCGCAGCATAAGGTTTCTTAACGAACAACATATGCAAGTGTCAGCCCTCATCACAGACAGAAATCGACAGGTATAGACAAGCAGCATCTTACATCTGGAAATGCTGCTATGTTGTTGCTGCTATGTTAAAAGCTAAAATTAAATGAGCATTTTCATAACTAATGTGTTATATTCCCTGTTATAGGTTGCCAAGTGGGTGCGTGATGAGTTGTATCCAAAAGGAACACGACATTTTTTTGACATCTGGCATATTGGGAAAAGTATGTATCTTGATAAAGGTAGTTTTCTTTGGGTTGGCTATGATTATTATAATTTTTTTTTTTTTTCATTTTGTGTTTCTGTTCTGAAACAGGTGTAGGGAAAGCCTTAGATGCTGCTTCAAAGGAGAGAGGATGTGAAGATCTGAAGCTGTGGAGGCCAGCTCTCATAAACCACCTCTACTGGACTGCTGCTTCCACTCCTGATGGAGATCCAGATGAGATGAAGGCCAAGTGGAAAAGCATGGTCAACCATGTTCAGGACATCCACGAACATGGCACACCTGCATTCCCCAGCTGTGCACATCCACCCCTGGAAGGAGAAGCAAGGAACAAGGAGTGGCTGGAACCAGGTACTGAATATTCATTGTGCTTGCTTCTGATTTTTTTTTTGTTTGTTTGTTTGTTTGTTTTGGTGTTTGGTGTTGTAGCCCAGCTGGTATTTGTTAAGATAAAATATGATGCAAATCACACTTGATATTGATAATACAATCATGCTTCATTTGTAGTGCAGATTTGTGTTTATGCAGGATCAACTGTTGCAACAAAACAGAAGAGTGTAGCTACTAGAGCAGCACTGGTAAAGGATGTTCGACAGTTGTCCCCGCAGCATCAGACCTTCTCACTGGAGGCATTTCACTTTCTTATCCTGCACTTTGCAAAAAGCACACTGGCTTCTCCTTCCTTGGGATGTACAGCAGGTAAGTATTAGTATTATCATGAAAGAGTGAGTACTGCTAAAACTACAATTACACTAACTAAAAGTACAATTTATTGCAGGGATGTTGTACTAGACTGCATGGATTTTAGCTTGGGGTACCATCTTAACGGTGAATGATTCATTCAGTTTGGATATTCTGTAATGTAACTTTGACTTTACTCACAACTTGTGGCATACTTTTACTGCAGATATGATGCCAACTTAATGTGTGATCACATTTGTGTGGATATAATAAAATTTGTTTTATTGTGTATTGTTTATTTTATATATTTGAAGATTTGGTCTGCACTATGTTTTGTTTGGGAAGTACTGTATTCATTGTTGTGAAAAAGTGACCTGATTTTAAGTCAGAGTAAATAACTTGCAGTGGCAGTTTTATGACAGTAGGTGGCAGTGTGGTACCTGCATTACAGGTTTGTAATGTGTTTAAACCTTACATCAAGTGCTGCAGCTTGTTAAAAAAATGTCGATGTATAATGTTAAGTTCAGGTAGAACAGTTAAATGACCGTTGAAATTGATTATTTTCATTTTGGTGAAAAGGCTGTTTGCCACGAGTAGCCGTAATGGCGGTGCACTCACTCGTTCCTTCTGTTAGCTTGGGCCACACGTCTCCATTTTGTGTGTTATTTTTTTATGTGTTGAACTGGCTTTGTGTATATTATTTGAAATGCTTAAAGGTACATATTATTTTAAATGTTCAGAAACTGTTAAATATAGTTTTAATAGTGAATGTAAATATGTTGTTTCACCACAGTTGGCAGTTGTATTTCATTTTTAATACTGTTAAGCATAGGTCCAAAAGATACTTAATAGTATCTACGTCAGTGCATTTAAGATGCAGAAATGGCCAAAAGTATTTGGATAAATGAATGAAGAAATGTGTTGTTTTGAGATTTAGATATTTTTTGTGTTTTATGAACATGAAAATATGTCAAAAAAAAAAAAAAATAGACGAAATATGTGCAGCAGTATTACATACTGGACAAAGGGCAAATGCAAACAGTTGAAGAATGTGAATGTGATTTGTAAATAAATATAACTACGGAGGAGTCAGTAGAGTTGAGCCACGTCTCCCTGCCTCACCATTATTCCCTGCATTACAGGACACACATATATCTGTACCAGTACCTGTAACACAGACTTCTCTTGGCAGCTTTGCACTTTAACAGCAATGGCAGCAGAGAGGTTGCTCGGACCAGTGATGGTGATGTGTGCTATGCAGTTTGCTACCCAAGGTTTCGCAAAGGCAACTGGGTAGTCCGTCCTGTCAAGGAGAAGCCATCCTACGGTTAGTAGTTCCAGTCAGTTCAGTAGTTCCAGTTCCGGTCAAGCCGGGGCTGTCAGACCGCCCCGCAAAATAATACACGCGAACTTTTTGTGGTTCATATTTACAAGTCATGCTTTCTGCTGGTGCTTCATACAGTGTTGCCTGTGACACTGTATGAAGCATGGGTTATTTGGAGGTCTTATTGTGGTGCTTTTTAACACGTTTAATAGCTAAAAAGCATAGGGCTAATACTATTAGCTACAGGTCTCTTATCAACTATGGTGGCTCTCTAAGGTCAGACAGCGGCCGGGAAATAAGGCACAGCTACGTTTTCCTTCCTTGGTGTGTCTATTTGTACGTGTTTATTTGTGAAGTATGGGTATAATATTGTATAGTATAAGTTAATTAAACAACATGGGCTCATGTGTTTTGTCTTTTTCTCCCCTTTGCAGGCTCATAAGTCTGCCAGCAGTTCAGACCGTGCTGTCCGTGTGCGTCTCCCGACCAGCCACCTGTATGTCTTTATATGTTCTGTCTTGAAGAAAATACATCATGAAATTTATGAAATGGCAGTTCTTTTATTGTGAACTTACAACTTGTGTTAAAACATTTCCATTAACCTGGGATACATGTTTTTTCATAACAACTGAAAAAGGACAAAATGTAGACACTGTTATGGCCCTCGGCCTGTAGTTGGGTTCGCTGTGTGTGTGTGCGGGCTGAATTTAGCTGGCGTGTTGCTGTTTTCTAATTTCAGAATTTCAGCCTCAGTGGATAATTAAGATAATTCCAGGCAATATGAATAGGAAATTAATGTTTTCTGAGGCTTAAAATCTATACTGATTTACAAAACATCTTAATATTTTTGACAGTATATCCTGGCAGTACATGTCATTGTAAGTGGTATTAAAGGGTCTATTAGTTTTAAATTTAACTTGGCGAACCCTTCAGGTACCAAGTAGATTACAGTATTCAGCCTGAGAAGCACTATTAAATATGGCAAGGTGTGGCAGCTGCTCTTGACCGCCTCCACCCCCCTGCTAGATCGTCTGTTACGGCCCTCAGCCTGTAGTTGGGTTCGCCCTCCCGTGTGTGTGCGTGTGTGTACGCTCACGCGTGTGTGCGTGCATCCGTGTGTTCCAGCAGGTGCAGATCTTCCTTTGCTTGTCGCCGGATTCACTCCAGCTGATGCAACTCACCGTCGCATGAGGAGATCGGCCACTCCTGACAGGAGAAACCTCCATCAAAGGTAGGATAAAAGGCCAGACAACCTGCAGGACGCAGGCAGACACCACTCCGAGGCTGTGTACGAGTTGTTAGACTTGTTGCTTCGTGTGGCCTAGTGTAGTGTGTGTTACCCATATTTGGGGCGCTAGGTAAGATTCAACACTGATTCTGTTGCTCTGCACCACACCATTAGCATTTTCTGTTTAGATACACCAGGTGAAGGGGTGCTGTTCCATTGTATTTTTGGTTATTTTTTGTTTTTGAGAATTGTGTGTTGTTTGTCACCCCTCACTACTTCGGCTTAGCCATTTAGCTCCTTTTATTTTAAGGGTGTCCTTTTTGTTCTATTTGGCTTTTGATTTGAACAGCACACCCCTCTTCTGTTGATAACACCTGTTGCACCCTGTGGTTCCCCTGTCCCGTGCACCAATAAACCATTTAGATACAGCCTTTTCAGCATCCTTCCTTGTAATGTCTTTAGTGAGGGAATTCTTTTTCAAACTGCCTGTAAGTAACATACAGAGAAAGAGAATTAGAGTGAGATAAAATTCCGCTTGCAAGAAAAAAGTTGCAGTATCTCCATCTGGACATTTTATCGGAAAATAGATTTCATTTAAGAGGTTTAGAAAACAAACAAGCAATGACAAGCATATGATGGAGAGACCATGGTATATTATGACATTAGGGGCTCTATTTTATAATATGAAAAACGGCAAGAAAATGGAGCCCTAAGACACTGAAAAATATCATCCCTCTCCAGTCTCATTTTACACAAGCGTGATCCTATTGCATGGGTGGTTGGGGACATGACTACATAAAAATGACGGTTGATTGGAGCCCTAATCCAATGGACAGTAAACATACCGTACACAACTTCGAACAGTCGGAACACTCAGAACTCTAGCTTCCCATGGCGGCCAACAAAGTTATATTCTCTGGATAAGGCATTGCTAATCAGGAAGCCCATCATCCTCCTCGTTGCCTCATCAACAGTAGTGCCCCCAATATCAGCCACCACAGCAATCTAAGAGAACACGATAGTGTCGTTGAGTGAAGTGAATTTAAATGGGCATTTTAGTCCCGCTTAATTTTTCTGTGAAACCAGCTGTGAAAAGTCTTGCAGGATAATTCTAAGCTTGTCACTTTTTCTTCAGTACATGCTGATGTAATTTTCAAAAAAGGATCAGAATCTGATTAGAAGAAAAAGGTACACAATATGAGTGAGGACAATCTGAACCATAAATGGTTATGTTAGCTCATACTTACCACTTCTTTGTGGAAGGTGGGGTCTGCCAGTTTCTGCTCCATTTGGTGAACATCTGAGACAGATGTCAGTGGGAATACGGCACCCTCTGGTTCACCTGAAGTCCCTAAAGAGGACACACTAATAATGTCAGATTTGTATTTGAATTCGAATTGCATTGCCACCATATGAAACCAGTGTTATATCAAATTAGTCTTGCCTCCCAGATGATTCTCCAAAGATTACATAAATAAATATAAAATAAGTGTTTTTACTGCAAATGCAGCTAGACCATGAAGGGATATTTCGGTTTAGATGAAGTTGGGTCCTATCACGAGATATATGGCAGATATGACACTACAAACTACAGAAATGTGTTTTTCTGCTAGAAAAGCTCACAGTGCCCACACAAAGACGAAAAAAGCATAAAAGCGGACGCCCACAGAGAAAATGTTATACGTTATAAATGTTACACCATTTAGAGAATGTTCAGCACATTATAATTTTTCCGCAAATAAAATTGGCTCTATTTCTCGACCGGGTGTAAAACGGTCACTACTTCCGCTGCAGAGCTGCAGTACGCTCACTCCGTGCAAACTCGTCCTCACAAGCGTCTCGCACACCCACACGTCATCACGTTTTCCGCTGATGTCATGACATGGCTCTGACTTGGCTCCGGTTGGCTCTTGGCCGGTGGAAAAGCAAACCGGTTTTGTTGCAACCAGTTAAGCACCGCCTGTGTGAACAAGCAGCGCACCGTCCGCCGAGTGATACACTAGCAACGAGCGATGTCGGCAGCGAGTCCCGCACTGCAGCTCTGCAGCGGAATTAGCAGCCGTTTTACCCCCCCACCCCACCCCATATCTACACGATTGTAAAAAAGACGACTGTAGCGGCGACAAGTTTGCAAGTTGATGAAAGCGGTGGGGGGGGTGTCACTCCGGTGTTAAAAAACTCTGCTGTTAGCTGTTAAGATAAGGTCCTCCTGTCCGTAATTAACCCTGGTATTTAGAGGATAACTTCGCCCACTAGCCTAATAGCGGAGCCACCCGTTCGTGGGTAACAGCAAGTTTGGCCAATCACAGACCCTGCTGTTACACTTTAGGATTGTGGGTAATGTAGTACTTCTTTGGTAAACACTTTGCAAATTAATCATTGTTTTATAGTTTAAGAAAGAAATGTTAATAAGAACTTATACAGGAGACAGTCGTGTAGCTCTAGTCAATCTACATTGGCAGGTTAGGACATTATAACCAGTGTTACATCTCTGCTTGAGTCCTAGCTTGTTAGCTAACGACCAGCCTCTTAGCTACATTGACATCGTTAAAACGTACACTTTACATTACACACATTAGCGCAAAAAGTAGTTAAAGAAACTTTTAGGCTATCACAGTACAATGAATGTTTGTTAGCTATTCAGGACTTACCTTGATTGTATGTATAAATCGCTCTGTGTTGCTTGTGCAAATAATATCCTCCTCTGATGCAAGTCCACGGAAAGTTTGCGCTTTTTTCTTCTTTGTCTTCTTCTGGAAGTTGCATCACCACAAGGATTAGTTAATTGTAATTCAAATTCCTAATAAAATTGTAATTAGTTATCTACTTTGAATATATGTATATATATACATATATACTATTGAATATATACATATATATTTATATAATAAATAAATAATTTATATGTGTGTGTGTGTGTATATATATTTATTTATTTATTTATCTATATATTAAAAATATTTATTTATTATATAAATATATATTATATACTAATTTATTTATTTGTGTGTATACACACACACACATTTTGTAGATTACACCTAATCTACAACTTGTAGATCACATTAAAGCAAGAGTACCCGCCTGCAGGGAAGATGGCGGACAAGGGCGCTGCCATAGCTCTACTCCATACCGGAAGTCCAAACTGGAAGTTGGTCTTTTTTTAAAAAAGAAAACTTATTTAACGTATGTAAAACGAGACAAGGGATTGTTCACACAACAATTCAACGTAAAAGCTCTACTCCATACCGGAAGTCGGTCTTAAAAAAAAAAAAAAAAAAAATTAACGTATATAAAACAAGACAAGGATTGTTCATACAACAATTTAACTTAAAAATCAAGCGTCAGTGGTGGAAATATTACAGTCTTTATACAGTATGTAAAACTGAGATGTTAGCAAGTAGAAGCCTAAAATAATTACTAAGTGATAATATTAATGTTTCATTGATTTACAATTAATATTAAGACGTTATTAAACAACGTGAATACAATGTGTGTGTGTGTGTGGGGGGGGTCTCACATCATTCACACTACAACTGAACAATAATCACCTTCACATTAACATAGTTAATGTAATTGTTATTTATGCTGAGTGTTAAAAAGGAGGCCAGCATTGTAAATCATTAGTGGTGATACAGTGTAAAGACTGTATTCCCCAGATATTATGCAGGATCTTGTTTGCAGGAAGCTGGCATGCTCTCCCTACCTTTCCTGTATATGGCCCAGCCTGCCCACCAGAAGATTCCTTCATTAAACACAGGACACACTCCCCACACATTCTTTGCTCAAAAGCATAGGAGAAAAGCTTAGCCAAATGATTTCAATCCTGCTGGTCGTTTCCTCACTCACTAGGGATCTTCCAGGATGAGAGAGGGGCATCATGAGCAACACAGTGGCCCCATTGTGTCCAGACAAGTGTGACTGCAACAGAACAGGGAGTTCTTGGGTCTGGAGATGTGTTCATTTCCAGGTTTAACTATTAAATGAATGCAATAATTAGATTTTCCTATTGTCAGATTGTCAGTATTCTATTAATTCTATTAATAATTAATAATTAATTTCTGAAATACAGTTAAACACATAACATTATCATGCTGACAACATTAAGAACTTGACTTGGACTTCTCTTTTTTGTGATAAAAGTTTTATTGCATTCCATCTCCAAATCTTATAAAATAGAAAAACAAACATACAAAGAAATAAAATCAAAAACGGGAAAAGTACGAACAACAATGGAGATGAGCAAATGAAACAGAACATGAAACAATGAAAAAACAAGACAAAACAATGAACAATAAAACAAAAATTAAATCAAGCTCCCACTGGCCATCATGATTTCTGCCTGCAGTCGGGTCATGCCTTCTTCTTCTAAGATTTTGATCAGCTTCTGAAAAACAGTTAAATGATCCAATCATACCTTGTGGTGCTCTAGAGAGTGCACTGTTTTGTTTATATGTTTTCCAAAGGAATAAAATATTGACCACAATAACCCAAAACTTCCCTTTCATTTCCCAAGCAAGCTAGATTGACCATCTTACCTCTGGGAGCATAACATCGAAGACAAAATCCAGGAGTCTTATCTCCCCTCTCTTTATTTGCGCTCCTACACCTGTGACCTCCTCAATGACCCTCAGTAGCTCAAGGATCTATTGAAAAGAAAAGTACCAATATAACAGAATGTGCTTTAATCATATGTTCCAAAAAAATAGTGCTGTTAAAAGGCATTTGCTTCAATGCATTATCATGGAACTTTAACAGCCCTAATAAAAAGTCAGTACTTTATCAAAACACCTGATAAAGAAGCACAAACATAATCATCAAGGCAGCAGTATTTTAATCTGCTTTGCCCACCATCTCTCACCCCCAACCACTGTTTTATGCAAGCATGGTATGTTAGCTGAGATAATGGTTAATTGAAATGAGTTAAAACCACAGTCTCTATGTTGCCTAATTATTAAAAAAATTATTATTATAATTATTAAAAATTATAGGAAAATTTGGCCTGACGACATTGGGGAAAAATCGTTTTTTAAGAGCCTTGCTCCAGATTTTCCTATAATAATTGGTCTTTATGTCAAAACAATCTTAAGTTTTAAAAATGTCATTTTACACAAGATTATGCATGAATCTCATTAGGACATTTAACCTGCAAGTTACACTTTAACTGCATAATTTTTCATTATGTAGCCTCGACACTCACTGATCTTGTTACAGAGACTTTCCAACAATGTAATTTTTGTCACAATTGTCCCATCAGTGATGGCAACAACTTTGTTTTTGTTACGGCAGGCCGGGCCTCTCCTGTCTCTGTGAACTGCTACTGCAGAATTTGTTTTTGCTCTGTCATGGACAGTACTTGAACATGTACTGGTGGCAGTTTTTCATAGGGTGTGCCAACTCTTATGTTTCTTTTCATGTATTTTATTCAGAATTTCAGTTTTTATGAGTTTCAACATCTGTTCTCTGTTTGTTGTAAAGTTGTTTGCTTGTAATGTTCTAAATAACATGTTCTAAAAAAAAAAAACTAAGTTTATATGGTTACATTGCTGAACTGGGGGCACTCTGTGACAATACCATTACACTATTCTGCATCTTAAAAGAAACTATACAAAAACACTACTAAAAACGTTGTATCCATTTAGATAAGAAACCATATACTATGGTATATTATGTCTTATAATGTATTATAGCTTGTCTCTGTCTCTACTATGATAACTAACAACAGAAGTTTGCTCTATACTGAGCTGAAGTCAAAGCTAACTAGGACAAAGAGTTTCCCTTTCCAGAGCTGCAGAGCTGAAGAAAAACTACAGCTTGGTGAAACTTGATGTAGACCTCTATTAAGGTGTGACCACCCAAAGTTTTCTGTTAATACTACAGCGCGTCACAGCCATCTACCATCATTTAAGTCCTCACTCTGTTTATGTAAATGTTGTAGTATAGAAAGGTACTGAAATAGTTCCTGAATCTTTGTGGAACGTGTTGGCAATTGTGAAACAATTTGTCACACTGTCTGAACAGGTGTGAAGTGGACAGGTGATGTCATATCAAAGGTTTTAATTGTATACTGTTTTTTTTGTGAGCAACAATGTTGTAAAAATTAACTGTTTTATAACATTTCAAAATATAATAGCAGCAGCAATAAAGTAGTACAAGTCACTTCAACAGTATGACACAAACAAACCTGCTATGATGTTCATACAAAAATGGACAAAAATGGAAAGAAAAACTTTTAATTACTTGTTGCACTCTGATTACTGCACAAATTATACAAACCTTTCTACCGTCAATGGCACAATTTGTGACTGCATATTTTGTCAAAGTGGATTTGGTTTGATTGTGTTAATTTTCTGATAAGTGTATTTTAGATTAAGAAAGGGATTGATACATGAAAGAAGCAAAAAGAAAAATGTCTTAGTTGAAATTCAAGCACTGTCATGCTAGGAAAGTGCGAATGGCAAATGTGCAAAAGTTTGTACGTGACCTGTCGAGTTTACTGAAAGTTACTCTAAATTTTAAGACCTTTGAAATAACTTTTATGTTGTCAGAGCCATGACATTGCTTATGTCCTGATATCATATTTGGGAAAATGACCTGATCTTAAATCTATGGATCTTTGTTGAATGTATTTACAAGACATTGGTCCCAGTGTTTTATCAGGTACAAAACAGACAGCCAACTTCATTGGAAATATGTTTTATTTGTAAATCATTTGAATATTATTTTGTGAACCAATAATTTAGTGATAAACACAGAAATTAGTATGTTTCAAAATGTAAAAAGTACTATAAGTCATATTTACAAATTGGAATTAGGTAAACATGTATTTATTTGGGATGTAATTCATGTTTCCTACTAAATTCAGCTAATTCACAAGGACATGAGAGTGAATTTTGGTATAATTTCTATCATTTTGATTTGCTTCTTATCAGATTGGTGATGGTGTAACTCACAAATCAGACTAAGTGTGCTCATCTGTGTGTGGGACTCATTTTAACAAATAAAATTTAAAAGTAAAATTAGATCAAATTATAGACTTGTCTGTACCTTTCTTATGGAAGTATTTCTGTGCCATCTGAGTTTGAATATGAATTTTTAAGATTGAAATTTTTCAGCATCAAAATCAGACTTTGAATTTTAAAAACCATCAAATTTCTAGCACTGAATTTTTTTTTGCCTCTGAATTTTTTGTTTTTTGTTTGAATTTTATTTTGTTGAAATAAATGCAGTGTAAAAAAAAATTGTTGTCTCAAAATATTGAGTTTTTCAAAATTCAACATGTAAAGTTCAACACCCCAAAAAATTCAGTGTAAAAAAAAATCAACATCTCAAAAAAATTCAGTGTAAAAGAAAAAAATTCAATTCCTAAAAAAAATTCAGTGCAAAAAAATTCAACATCAAAAAATTCAGTGTAAAAAAAATTCGACATCAAAAAATTCGACATCAAAAAATTCAGTGTAAAAAGAACCAGACTCAACATCCGGGTCATCAGAAGCAATCGATCCCTGTCTCAATTCAGCCAACGTCCAGCCAATCATGTCACGCTCCATTGGTCATGTGACACCCACCCAGGTAGGACAGCTCGGTCCGGCCATGGCCACAAACGCAGGTGATGGTGCTTCGGTGAGTGTGTTTACTTTATTTGCCATTTGTGTTAAAAATTTAAAATAAATTTAGTAATAGATATTACTCGACACGTGTACATTAACCGGATTTACTGAACAATATCTACAATGAACTTTTAATGAGGTGGCGTTCGTGAAAACTACGTTAGTAACTAGCTAATGGTGTGTGCTAGGCTACTTTCGGTTCTGAGGCAGCGAGTATGATGACTGACAGTACATTAAACCGTGATAGTGTTATCCGGTGACACAGAGTTTCCCACAGGATTTTAGGAGACATGGGTGGGCGGGTAATTTTAACACTGTACAGTTACCGTGATATGGCGCATTTACCGTTTATTAGCGGCCTGTGTGTGCGTGTGTGTGACATCTTGGACCTCCCCGGTCGGTTTCGGTCTGGCAAGCTCGGTCAGTTGAGAACTCTATGCTGTGATGTGGGGCTGCTCCGGTAGCTCACCTGATAGAGCCGGTATCACCAGGGCTTCATGCAGCGGCCCAGATTCGAGTTCGTTCTCACTTAACAGGACAACATTTTTAGGCTATAGGTTGATTTTCTACTGCATTATTATTTCATTCCATAGGCTTTTGTTTTTATTTTATGTTTGTACTGTTGAAAGTTGAAAATAGATTATTTTAGGCATAGTCAAGCATGTTGAAAAGGCCTATCTGAATTTGTGTCTTTACGTATTGAGGGATGTTATTTTATTGTATAACTTGTATAAAATCGTTGTGTAATCCATAAAGAGGAGGCATACCTTAAGTGTCCTCTTTTTTGGAAATCAAAATATGATCACCTTAATTAAAGTCCATTAACATTTAGCCGTTTAACATAATCTTTCTGCTGCTGGTTTGTAATACCCTTCTTACTATTTCTTCGTTGTTTGTGATGTCAGGGCAGTCATGGTGATGATATTTTGCAATCAGCCCGTCACTTACTACAGTTACTGAGTTCCTCTGGTCAACAAGGTGCAGCCAGTGGTGGCGTCACAAATCAACATATAAGATTTTGTATTTAACTTTAATTCATGTACATATTTTACTTATACATTGTTTATGTATTGATGATTAATAAATGTTTTTGGATACAATCCTGCAGAGAACAGAGACAGACAGCATCAGTTCAAATGGAAATGACCAGGTAAAAAGAAGTTTATTTTAAATGAAGCCCTATGTATACACATTTTGACATTTTGATTTGTACAGGCAAAATCAAAGTAATGGTAGTATTACGTTGAATGCTCTGTATTGCAGATATTTAAGTCTAAGTTAGTAAACACTGGAAGAAAGCATATTGTTTTGTGTCTATTATGAAAATGTGTATGGTCCATTTCGCTTAAAGCTCCAGTTGGCAAGTTGATGAAAGTGAAAGTAAACTCTGCGACTTGGTCGGAAATTTCAATACAATACTCTGTCAGGTCCCTTTACTTTCACTTTCGTCAGCTCACTACGATGTGTACGAGCTGCGATTGGCTGCTCCTCCTGCTCCCTCTACATCTACCTGACTGGTGGAGAAGCTTCAGTCGCGAAATATGATTACAGGCTGTAGCTGGAGCCAGAGGAGTTGGATTTTGTCCTAAATTACTTATATAATGTCCGACTATAATCATATCATGCAAAGAGGGAGGGCAGTAGAAATGGGTTAATCTGTTTGTGATGAATCAGTGTTTATTTTATTCCATTATCGTATATCAAAACATTACAGAGTGAATGATTTTAAAGATAAAGGTAAACAGCAAAAAGGCATAATAACAAAAATATTTATCAATGCGTGAGATTTTCTCTTTTTGATCTGACAGATCTGATGGGATGGTTAACTGGTAGCATGTCTGATTAAATGGTTACGATTGTGAAATGTCATGGAAGCATCCAATGTTAACTAGCTTTCTAAATAAAACCTAACGTGATTACAAGTCAACCGAAGAGGGGACACATGAGGCTGGAGAAGAAGGTGATCAGCTAATCACAGAGGATGAGACACACAACACCAGCCAGGATGTGACACAGACTGAATGTGATCTGTGTGTGCTCAGGCGTGCAGAGGTAAACCGCCTGTTGGAAGAAAACAGAGAGCTGCGGTGTGAACTTAATGAGCGCAGGATGTCTGATGGTTTCTTTGGAGAGGATGATGAAAAAGTAAAGTACTATACTGGTCTGCCAAACCTGGGAACCTTTATGGCATAATTCCATTTTTTGATGCCTCTCATGCCCAGTCAAAAGGAAATTCTCACTCCCTTTCAAATGCTTCTGCACCTTCGATTGGATCTGCCTGCGCAACACCTAGCTCATCTGTTTCGTGTTTCCCCAAAGACAGTGTACAGAACATTCAATGAAATGGTGTCTTTTTTATATGTAAACTTGAGGCGTTCAATTGTATGGCCAGATAGAGACACTCTGCACAAAATTATGCCTCACCAGTTTGTGGAGGCCTTTGGACACAGAGTGGCAGTGATTATTGACTGTTTTGAAATTTTCACTGAGAAACCATCAAATCTGAAAGCATGTGCCCAAATGTTGTCCAGCTACAAGCACAACCACACTATGAAGTACTTAATAGGTATTACACCCAAGGGAGCCATTTGTTTCTTATCAAAAGGCTGGGGAGGTCGTACAAGTGACAAACATATAACCCTGAACAGTGGTTTTCTTGATAATTTGTTGCCTGGGGACATTGTCTTGGCTGACAGAGGTTTTGACATACAGGAATGTGTGGGCATGTTGTGTGCAGAGGTAAAACTCCCAGCATTTACAAAAGGCCGCTGTCAGTTAGCAGCTAGAGATGTGGAGGAAACTAGAAAAATAGCACATTTGAGAATCCGTGTTGAAAGGGTCATTGGAAATGTTTGTCAGAAGTATAAGATCTTAACAGGAACCATACCCATAAACATTATTCTTCCATGTGAAGGTGAAGAAGACCCAATGCTGGATAAGGTTGTCACTGTGTGCTGTGCCCTGACAAACCATTGGCCAACAATAGTTTAGAAACATGGATGATGAACAAAGATATAATGATGAAGTATGTATGTGTATAGTTAGACCAGTGATTCCCAAACTATTTCTAGTATGCCCCCCTTTCGGAAGCAAACAAAAATTCAAGCCCCCCCACCACAAAATTTTCAATCAATTGTTAACAATAATTGGGGATGGAATTGATAAAGAGTTTAAAATTTAAATTTTAGCAAAATAAAGGTCAGCTGGATAGAAACAGCAAACTCATTTTATTCCCCCTATGTAGATCATATTCATTCAGCTTTGTTTCACTCTTTTTTTCTCCCCTGGTCTTTTGTGCCCCCCTTGCAGTGTGCCCCCCCTCCAGTTTGGGAACCACTGAGTTAGACACTTGGAAGTTTTCTTTTAATACTATTTGTGCAAGCAAAGTTCTTATACGTTGTTGTACATGACTTAAACATGAATAAGGCATGTCAATGACAATTTTGAAGTCTTGACTCTTTGCCTCTCTTAAGCACATAAAGAAGTAGTGTTGGTTTTGATAATGAAAATTACCCCTTATTACTAATTACATTTAAAAAAAATATTGTGGAGATAAACACTGAATAGGAAATATGATGTTTGCTAACAAAATGAGAAGCTTGACAGTTTTACTTTTTTAGATATGTAATTTTTACTGAAATTCACAATCAAAATACAGCAGTAGCACAATGGCAAACAGATAAAATAGCAATACAAGAAAATACAAAATATGTGCATGCCAAGTAATATAAAAAAACACTGAAGTTGTAGCATAACGTGTTCAAGTAAATTTGTCCCACTTCATATGACAAGTCCTGCAGTGAGATAATTGCACATCTTTGCATGGCAATTTCAACACTGAAACAATATCTTGTGCAATAACAATTGTGCTAAAAACATAACTGCAAACTATGAGCAAATTTCTCAACAAGTCACATATTCTTGTACATTACAGTTTTGTAAATTCAAAAAACAGCACACACATCCAAAAACATTGAATACTGGGTGATGGACAGAAGAACAGATACAAAAGTAAAAAAAAAAAAAAAAGAAAAATAGGTCTGCACACCAAAAACAGCTCCTTTCAGGAAATTTAATGGTATCACCACATGTGACGTTTCAGACACCAGCCCTTCATCAGACATGAACTAGATGTGGAGACAGAATAACAAGTGTATTTACAAAAAAAATATATGTAAAAAAAAAAACATTAACAAAAGAGTACCTAGAATATCATCTTGAACATCACATGACACACACGTGTCATACAATTATCACCTTGAAATGCATGTTATTATGACAGTTGCTTCACCTGTTTTAGTCATGTGATGTTCAAGATGATATTCTAGGTACTGCTGGCCTTATTTGTATATTGATATATATGTTTTTTGTAAATACACTTGTTTATGTTTATTAATTCCTAATGGGCTATTTTGTACTGTTTTTGTAAGGTGTTTCATTCTGTATACCTGCATGTGTGATCACATGATCTGTTTGTTGACCACCATTGGCTGTATATATAGAGGCGTGTCTCCACATCTAGTTCATGTCTGATGAAGGGCTGGTGCCCAAAATGTCACATGTGGTGATACCATTAAATTTCCTGAAAGGAGCTGTTTCTAGTGTGCGGACCTATTTTTTGTACATTACTTGTACAAAAGGTTATCTCTGTGCATGCCCCTTTTCCTTGTTATTGTTGCCGCAACTGTAAATTTCCACAGCTGTGAAGTCATTGAACGCACCATACACAGACCACTGGGTGCAGAGTGACGATCATCTGAATTATCTGCCGTGCGTGCGTCCGTCCGTCCATTGAACTGTGAGTGGTGATGTTTTACTTATTTAGGTCGTTAAAGAGTCGTTTTTCTCTGTTGTGAATGTTTAAATTGCATAAATAGCTGATAGCTAATTAAGCGGAGCTAACTGCAAACTAGCATCTATCAGTGAAGTTTATGTTGCTGTATTGCTAATCTCTGTTGGTTAAATATCTCATGGTGAATGTTAATTGATCAGTAAAGTACGCCCTTCTAATTTGTATCTAAGAATGTGGAGTACTGCTGATTCATGCTTATTCCTTCTCATTCATTTAATTTCATTTATGTTGATCTGAAATCATTCCTAATCTGCAGTAGCTGCATTTCAGTTGTTATCTAGCTAGAATATGTAGCTCAAGTGTATTTTGTATTTAAGTTGTATTTTATTTCTAATCAATCTGTATTGTGATTGTGTTTCAGAAACCACGCACTGTAAACCACTCTGCACATCCTACTGTACATCCTCAAAACTCAGATAAACAGTTAAACTTTATTATGGACTCTGCCTCTCCTTAAAGCACATCTGAACATAAAAAGTGTCCTGACCCGACGCCCTGGGGCGGTTGCTGCCACATAGGATCCTCACACACAGTCTATCATACATTACTTGTGCATTCCAAAGTTTGAGTTCAACAACAATTCAAGTTCAACAATGTTCAAGTCAGAGGTGTATCATGTTTCTGAGAGGAACAACAAGAGCAGATCCAAAAGTCTTCTTTAGCCGTTGCATGCTGTAGACCAGTGATTCCCAAAGTGTGGGCTGCGGCCCCCTGGTGGGCCGTGGTGGTACTGCAGATGGGCTGTGAGAGGTCATTAAAAATATGATTCATTTTTGCAAATATGATTTTTATTGTAAAATATTTATTGCATGATTTTAAAAAATATTTAGAAGTAATAAACTATTGAGTGTTATTGACCTCTCACAATATTTTAGGAACCTTATACAGTTTATGATCGGAACGTAGCTCTCTGGTCATCATGACTGGGGGTCATAATCGGAGGAGCACGTACTGTGTAGTGGCCGCAACAATGGAGCGGTGGCTTATGGGTGTAAAAAGAAAAACAGAAAAAGAAGCATCAAATGAAAACAATAATCAAAACGAATCTCTGAAAACAAAAAAGAGGTGTCTACGAAAGTATTTTAGTGAGTACATATTGTTTGGTTTTACAAGTGTTGGACCAGAAGACAACCCGCAACCTGTCTGCTGTCTAATGAAGCTCTAAAACCTTGTAAGCTGCGCTGCCATCTGGAAACTATAATAATAATAATAATAAAATAAAATAAAAAATAGTATTTTGGGAATTTACATACCATGCACTTCAATAGACCAAAACTCCTCTCTCACTTCATGACAACATGGACAATCCAAACAGTCTACATGATTTGTCATCATTTAAATAAAGAAAAAACACTGTTCAAATTTTGTTACAATAATGTCTCTGTGTGTTGATACATTATATCATGTGTACTAACTAGTGACCTTGGTCTCTCTTTTACTTACTTGACAGTCACACCAACAAGAACAGTGTGAGTCTGAAAGCTAGAAATACTATTAGAAATACTAATAACAAAAAAAAATCTAATCTTTGTATACAACTAAGCTGATACAAAGAGCACCATCCACACATGTAACCATAAAATTACTGAAACATACAGGCCTCTTGAAAGACAAAAACTGTTTTTGTCATCTTCTTTCTCTTGCTTGCTCTTTTCCTTCATCTTTGTCTGCTCCCTCTCCCTCCTCTGTACACTGGGAAACACTGTTGTCTTGGTCAGCAGTGTCTGATTTCTCTTGATCTGTGTTGCTGTAGGTCCTGAACCTGTTTTTGAAGGGTTTTGCAAGTGCAGTGGCTGTGTCTTCCCATGTTTGAAAAGCTTCATTGAGCTGCCATGGCTGTTGAGTAGCACATTAGCCTGCGGACGTTCCCCCTCTTTCCGTCCTCCAGGCTCCGCCCAACCTACAAAAAAATGCAAAGGTCACAAAAACATGAATTCTTGTGCAAAAACACAACTGTGCAGTCTGAGGAAAATGAAATTCTTACAGGTGTGCTGATGCTGCTTGAAATCATTGCGAATGTTGGCCTCCCGGGAAAACCAAACGATTCCCAGCAGTTCTGAAAAGCAGTGTGTTTGTTGGCGAAGGGTCCTCCATTACTGTTCGAAAACACCAGCTCAGATTTGTCGCAAGGATAGCTGTGATGGTTGAATATGAGATGGTAAAACCACATGTACTCATTTTTCATGAGTGGAATCAAGGCATGACCCAAGCTCTCTGGTTTTGTGTTCTTTCACCTGTGAAAGAAGCAAGGAAACACAGACACGTAATGGAAATGCTATATTTGGAAACATGCTGTAGGTAGTTATGGTTACCCATGCATTTAGTTAGAGCAAGTTAGAGGCTATATTGGGATTATTTAGCAGTTTACAATTAAAATGTAAAAAGGGAAATACTCTGTGTGCTCAACCTTGATGCATTCTCTTACCCGGATTATCCTCCGTTCCAACTCATCCTCCTCTGCCTGGGCAAACTCCTCCACCATAAGGTTGGTGATGACCCCTTTCCTGTGGTCAGTAACGCATGCAATTAGCCCACTCAGTAAACCATACACACGCTCGAGTGCCTCCCTGCTCTTCTACTTCTCAAGGGTGCCTTTAAGAAAGGATGAAAGGATAATGTTAAGTCTATTTGATGTATATAGTACCAAACCATAACATGAGTTATCTTGTGCCAGTTTCCACATAGAATAGGTGTGGATCATTTTCTTTCTAATATAAAGGCACTCCTTACAAACTACATACAGCGAGTGGTATCTCCTTCTTAGCTTTGGTGATGCCATCTTGGACAAGGTCTGCAGGGAGAACAAAGTTCCATGAAGGTGTTTCTTGGGAACTTTGACCTATGGCAGCTCAGCTTCAAGCAGGAACTTCAAGTAGCTGCGGACATTGCCGATTTGGATCAGCTGGGTGGTCACCACATGCTTCTTCTTGAGGCTGTTAACCCACCTAATGGGCAGATCAAATACACACAATACACACATCCTTATTGTTATGACCCTGTGGGTCATTTGTGATTGTGTATGTGTTTTCCTTTGCTGCAGTGTCTCCTCTCCTCAGTGTGTGTGTGTGTTCCTCTCTCTCCAGCATGAATTGAGAACAGGTGGCGCATGATGATGATGATGATGATGATGATTGCTGCAGCGCAATTGATCAGGGGGCCTATCTGAACACCGGTGGCCTGCACTCTGTCTCCTCCCCAGCCTTTCCACCACAAGGAACCGCCAGCATGATGTTCTGAATTGTTTGGTTAGAGTAAGTTTGTTTGTACTAGGATAGAGTAATTCTTTGGTAGATCATTTGAAGCATGTGTAAAACAAGTCTCGAACTTCTGTAAATATTGTAAATACTTGTCAATAGTAGGGCAGTTAAGTAGGGGGGAGAAGCCTTTTGTTTTGAAACCCGTTTTCTCCTGTTTCTATGTTAGGAGCTTAGGTTAGTAATTTGTCATTTATTTTTCTTTTGTTTTCATTAGGTAAGTTTAGGGTGATTTTAGTTTGTTCTGTTTTTTATGTTGGCCTGTTCTTCCCCTGAAGTTAAATAATACTGCACCTTTTGGCTTACTTAGTCGCTGGCCTTCTTTGGAGTGTGAAGACTGAGGGAGCACCGTATCTGTTATGTCAAGGGTTCCCCTAGACCGGGGCATAACATTATGTGCTCTAGATATGTACAGGTAGTGATTTTGATGCAACTTTGGGAGAATTAGTTGTTTTGATTTCAAAAGTACAGTCATTATTTTTGCCTATAATGCAACAATTGAAAGGGATAGTCATTTGAATTTGTATATGTCATTAGATCATGCAATGTTGAAATAATTATTTACTCAATGAGTCTTTCTTTGTTTTGCAAGAAAGGCAGATCACGGCAGGAACTCCGCTGTCGGCCATGAATATTAGCCAGTTTCAGACATGGGTAAGACGCTGTCTGGCATTTTCCTCTTGTCGTTTGCTAGAGCCCGAGATGTGCTTCATCCAAATGTTAAGAATATTCCATGGAGAAGCGCAACAATCACAGTTAGTGGCATTGTATTTACGTATTGGTGACAATGTTGCTAAAGCTGAAACAGTACACAAACTGGAAGATTAAGGAGGTAAGAAATCATGGATTCAATACCCAGCAAGAACATGTAATCATCAAAATATATTTTTGTAAAGCAGGATGCTTGTACACGAGAGTCTTATTGATATTCTTCAATATAGCTCAAGGTAGTTGAAAAATAAATAGACAGTACAAATGATTTAAATTTAATATGTAGGAAAAGGGTTGTATACTTACAGAAGGTAAACTTAGAAGGACTAGATATTTGTATTTTATTCTAAAAAAAAATTAACAAGTCTAAAAAACCAAGTCACATTTTGCATACCTAATTGAGGAGTTGGTCCTTTGTCTTTGTTTTGAGCCTTTCGTACTTCTTACTAGAGGGTGTGGTTGTGTCTGGAGAAGGTTGCACAGGAGTTTATTGGGGCATCTGTGTAGTGGTAGGAGAGTGAAGGAGTGATTCCAAGTGACGGACCTTTTGCTTGAGGTGACTGCACATCCCACACTCTGTCAGGAGATGAAACTGAAGCACTGGACCCTGGATTGTTGCTGGAGGGCGTCTCTCCCCCCTGCTCCTCCTCCTCCTCTTCTTCCTCACTGCTGCAGCTCAGATTGTCCAGGTCAGGACTACTGACCATGGGTGGGTCCAGCTTGGACCTTCTCAGGTCCCTAAGGGCAAACAATGTCGCCTGTTGCTTGGCAGCTTTAACTATGTCCTTGTAATGCTCTCTCTGAAATGGCATGAACATTTCAAGACAAGACTGTTAAAGTACAACACTACACACATACATTTCCCATCTACTTGGTACTTCAATTTTTTAATTAAAAAAGGCACTAACTTTGATTTCTTCATGCACATTCACCAAGTTTTTGTCAAGGTGAACTCGTCCATGACACTTGCAGATTGGACAGTCAAGTGGGCCAGAGTGACTGAAAATCAAACAAAATAAAATGTAAGAATCAAAGAAACAAGAACTTCTTAACAAGAAAGGCATATTTATGAACCATGTCTGGCCATGCAATGACCAGCCCCTATAACCGTACAATGAAGAGGACTTACATGCCAGATGCATAATTCATGACAAGCTGCAGCTCCTTCCTGGTGCAGTTTTAAGCAGTGCTGGTACTCTGATACATATGGCAACGGGCATAGAGGGCAGTTGTTTGTCTTCCCTGGCATTGCTAAATAGGAAATTAAAAAGGTTTAGTGACTCTTGTGTGTGTGTGTGTGTGTGTGTGTGTGTGTGTGTGTGTGTGTGTGTGTGCGCACTTACTGGTTTCCCTTGTTTCTCTTCAACTGTCTTATGCACCTCAAAAGACAAAGACACATTTTAGACAAATACAATTTTTGGTAGTAGTCATTTACATGAACTCTGAATTTAGATTCGTAAAAGTAGACTTCATTGGATATTTCAGATATGTGTAGCTCAGGAGGTGGAGCATGTTGTGTACTAATCAGAGGGTTGGTGATTTGATCCCCACCTCCCCTGATCTTCATGTTGAAGTGTACTTGGGCAAGATACTGAACTCCTGACGGCTGTTTCATTTGTGTATGAATATGTGTGTATCATTTCCTGATGAGCAGGTTGGCTTTTTTTTCCCCCTGCTTTCTCACCTTGCAGATTTCTCCCTGGATTATGGTCGTGCCTGGACTGCCTATTTTTATTATTATTATTATTATTATTATTATTATTATTATTATGTACCATCAATTCCACATGTTCCATTTCTACCATTATAGCTTTTGTTTTATGTTGCCTTGCTGTTGTCATACATCTCTGTCTCCACCAACCCTGTCTTGCACAATTGGCTAATTGTGTGCTTCTTATCTCTCTTGCTTTTCATTTATCTTTCTCTCTCTCTCACTCACCACAATATTTACATTTTTAGCATAGATGCTGAGTTTGAAATGATCAGCAATCTGCATGGGCTTTTTGAAACGAACATCCAGTTGATCCTAAACTCAGAATAATTTGATTATCGTATGTACTATATATGGAAAGCAAATTCGCCATGGTTACCTGAACTATATGCACTGCATCTTTTCCACTTTAATTAGATGTGCCAATGTCTACATGCATTGTCCCTGTCAAACTCATAACTAAATCTATAAACAAATGGTTACCCTATTAGTAGACAGCTGCAATGTCTCTAGTTAGCTTATGCACTAAACTGTGAATAATAAGAGAATTCTATTCACTCCTTATAATGATGAAGCTAGATGCTAACCCCCTTTTACTGGGCATGGTGGTACAGCTCTGGTAGTGGAATATGTAGCGGATAAAATTGAATATTTAGCAAATTGTATTTATTATTTGGAATAATTAGTGATTAAATATTACTTGGAAGAATGAACAGTCTGTATGCACTAACCGTTAGTCAGGATAGAACCTCAGATGCCATAGTTGGACTATGATGGAGGATTGCATATTACAAAATTTGGTGATTATCATGCCCTACTTGGACAAAGTTTGCAATTACGAAGTTAACATTGAAATAACTTAGAGAGTTAAATTGTATCACTTACCCTGTCCTCGGTATTCACCTGTTTGATCTTACATCTAATGGTCCTTTTCCTGGAAAGTGGTTTTAAACCCGGGAGCAGGATTGTCTGATTGGTTGACAGATGTACCAGCCCAGAATGTGATATGCACATATGCTGTTTTTGAAAGCAGTGTGGCGTGAAAGATCACTGCTTTGAAATATCAGTGCCCACTTTTGGAATATTTTGGCTTTCAACATGTTTTAGCTGCCCATGTAGAGAGAATTTTTGGAATTTGGGTTTTAGTTACTGTAACTATGTTGTCATTGGATCCTGCAATTCCCAATCAATTATTTGTAAATTGATGATTTCCTCTAGAATTTAATTTTTTCCAATTTTGATAGTAGACTGCCTTATTGGCATTGGTAATTCAGATGTTTTAATTGCTTGTAAATGCAACTCTGTATGACCTTTTACCTTAATGTTCATGAATATTTATGCAGTTTTCTTTACAAGACACTGAAGACGGACAATGAATACAGCTGAACAACACAATAAACTTTTATTTGAGACAGATTTCACAGATGCCTTGTGGAGCCTAAGGCAAAGTAAATTACTAAGGCTGACAGTATCAGGATCACAAGACAAACGCCAACACTTAAAAGGATATCCATCAGGTTAGCTTCAGAGCAACACTAAAAAGTCAAAAGAAAAAAACTTGGTTTTCAGTAAGGTAGGGAGATGTAGGCACATCATCAGTGCGCTGGAAAAACAATATAGAGTTTTTAAGTTTTAATTGATTTCATGAGTCCAAATCTTAGTAAACTTTAACTTCGAAAATGAAGAAAATGTTGGTCTCACATGGCAATGAAGAAGGCCTGGGATGTGCTGGGCAGCAACCTGGAGGAGGACTCTTTCTGTCCTGGTACTGCATTTTCTTTTGTGGTGTCTGAATAAAAGCAGAGACAACATATGTTCTCCCAGTATTCAAGGTAATTTTCAATTCAAAGAAATTAATAATATAAATGATAACAATAATAACAATTATTAATAGTAGTAGTAGATAATTATATGTTACTATCTCAATTTTATAGCATGTTAAGGAGCTGGATGGACTAAATCTCTGGATTTACTAAGATGCAACATTATATTTGGGGAGTGTTAACATACTAGGCACTTGGATGGTCTGTGTGTCATCTCTGGGCTCCTTTTCTTTAAAAGGGTCCCTTTCCTCCCTGGGTTCCTTGTCCTGACAAGGCTCCCTGTGATACAAAATGAACATAAGCATATTTAAAAAGGCAATAGACACACGTTCTGTATAGACATTCACTAAAGTTTTAATTAAAAAGAAATACTTTTTTAAGAGCGTGTGTGTGTGTGTGTGTGTGTGTGTCCTTACTTATGTCCAAATTGGGGATTTTCATCCGCTCACACACCAGTTGATTGGGGACACCATTGCCATTGGGGACCAAAACCACGGTCCCCAATTAGATTTCATTTCAGTTGCTCCAATGTGGGTTTCTGTCTGAAAATCTCCATTGTCCCCAAAAATGATCTTTTTCAGATATTTTGTGTGTGTGTGTGGTCCTCACTCAGTCTGACTGTGAAATTAATATTCCTAAGGATTTATCTGGTGCTATCCATAGCTAGAAATGTAGCTGGCACTGCAGTAGCATGCATATACCAGTGCTACATGCTATGTGCTGAAGTGATACGGATTTGTCTAGGGTTTGCTTAACTTTAAATAAACTTAACTTGCTTAAAGTTAAGTATAATTGTGAGACACTCTTTGTAAATTTTGTGAAACCTAATTCTTTTTACAAACTTTCAAGTTGCACTAACTTGAAGACCGTGTTTGCATTATTACCTAAGTGAATGTGCACTCTTATACATTGCAAGCTATTGGAAGCACATAGCTACCATTACTGAGCCTGCTTCTCCAAACCCTACTGTAGAAGTTGGCTCTTGTCAACGTGAGTCAATGATTGCACCGAATGTACATACAGTCTGTGTCTTCTGTAACTGGCAAGTGCGATGCAGAACCCAAGGGAAAGTGAACTAGACCTTCGTGCATTCTGATTGGATGAGAGTACACAGTACGCTAGCTCATGACAGTCAAACAGTATGATCATTTTGCCAAATGATCTACACCTACCAAGCAATCACAGACTGGCATGCATTAGTGTTCAAATTCAATACCAATTCTCAGGAAGATATGATACTTGATACTATTTTTGATACCACAAGGGAGAAAATGATAACAGATTAAAGGAATAAAGAAATATTTTTGATAGTAAGAACAATACTGAATGCAGTTCTCTGAAGTGTATCAGTTCCTGCATGTGTATCCAGCTGGTTTATCCTGTTTTAAGAGCACTTATATGCATAACAGTAATGCATTTACATATGAATTTGTTCAGGAAATTTTGTCTATGCAAGTAGAGCTATTTTTGTTGTTTAACAGTGATATGGATCTACTGCTGTTAAAGTACTAGACACCTATTGTGGTTTTTATTTCTTTATATTTCAGACTGCTATTACCAGTGTGTAACAATACTGAATGTCAAGCTGGAACAATACAGAATTCAGTACACCATCCTCATCTCCCCTTCATTGTGTCCTGACTGATAAACCATCTTGTTTAGTTGCATTACCCCTCCATCACGAACCAGTGCCTACCTATAACCTCCCCAATATTAAAGGTATTCTAAGTATTGTTACGCTGTTTCTAAGCTAGTCACGTGCAACAAACATCTCCTCACGATCCGCTGGCTGTCTGTCCTCTGAATATGCTGTGAAAAACCTCGGTCTCTGTGAACAGCCCAGGCTCCAAAAACATTGTGGTCCAGCCTGCACCAACCAGCCAATCACTGACAAGAGGGATTGGGGGTTTGCATGCATGCACATGAAGGGGGGGTTTGGGAGTGGAGTAGATGAGAGAAGTTAGCTAGAGGAGAGCTAGAATGCCGACGCCGACAGCGAGACAATGAACAGTATTTGAAATTTGATATGGCTGACGCAGGACCAAAACAGGAGATGTTCAGATGCTCATCTGGCCAAGAAGAGGGAAAAGGAGAAGGAACAAGCCAAGTCCTGTATTTACGTGTTCCAAACCTTATGCATGTTCATGTCAGGGAGCACAAGAGGGGGAGAGGTGAAGATGGGGGGGGGGGGGGGGGGGCAAGCTAGCTCCATTTTGTTTGATAACATTTTTGAACGTCAACAGAAGTGATGTCAACCAACCGTGCTTACAGTTAATTTTTTTTTTAGTCATTTGTTATGCTCTGTTGTGTTTGCCTGTTCCTGACATGATTATGAATTAAACTTGATCCATAGAGTTCCCTGCCTGCCATTTGCTGCATTGGATTCTCCCTCCTTGCTCTCAGTGTGAATTTCATTATTATGTTGCTCTTAAAAACATAGCATTCTACAAGTGTACATTGCCAGATTTTTTTTTGGAAGACTCGACTATAGTTGTTGCTTTCTAAAAAAACGTGTTGAACAAACAACTTATTTACAATAATATATTATGTAGCCATAATTTCAAATCTACACTCAACTTTTATGGACAAAGTTGCATTTCTGTTAAAAATGATGATACTTGCATAAAGCATTTTGATCTCTAATACAAAAATAAATAAATTATTGTTGTTTTTGAGACAAATTATGATCTTAGATCCATAGCTACATTTATGACTTTGCTGAATGTTTCTGCAAGATATTGAAATTGACTTGTCTTTGTCTGTATGAACCATCAATGGAGCAAACCATGTTGATAGCTTGCTATTGCTAGTTAGCCTACATAGATCTTCTCTAGACCCACGTGCCCCCCAACAACCATTTAAAGATAGTTTAAAATAGTGTAGTCTTGTGTGTATGCAGCCTTTTGTTGATACACAAATGATTCAAATTAATTAACTTACTGACCTTACTACTTTATCAAAAATAAACATCATTTTATGTGTAGAATTTGGTTGATTTTGCATTTATTTATCATTGTTGCATGGGTGGAATGCATGGTTGTTGAAACACAGAAACCTGAGAAAATAACCTGCTGTATCAATAATATGATACTCACAAAAAACAAAGGGATTTTATTAGTTAGTTCATGTACTACTAATTTATTTTCTCTTTCTTCTTCTTTTCTTTTCATCTTCGAAGCAGAATAAGAACACAGTGGGGACCAACACAGTATTATTTGTTGTCATTATGCACTATGTCAGTAGTATTTAGTTTGAGGGAACAAAAACATGAAAGATGCATACTATAATGACTGACAACAACAAAGCCTTGAAACTCAAGAAACTTGATCTAGATGCAGAGTATAGAATTAGATCATTGTATGCCTTAATGTGAAGAACTTGTTAGCTGTGGTATCTGTGGTTGATGTGAAACAGATCACTAAGGTTTGGAATAAATCATAATAAGCTTCTACACAAAATCAATTTCATGATATATTTCCCCATTATTTAGAATCACATGGATCCAAATGTTCTGGGATAGGTAGGTAATAAGTTTTCATACCATGCATCCTTCATTTTTGTCTTTCCTCAGCAGAGTTAATCTAATCTATTCATCTTTTATCTGTATTAACTCCTTTTTCTGAACAGCAGTAAAAGCTGATGGTATGGTGACTAAGTTAATCTTTTGTTGTCTTCTTTGTTATAATGTAATCTTGATTTAACCAAAGGTGAATGGAAGTGAGACAAATTTTTATTGACTTCTATATTACAAATCAAGCCAACTGCTTTGATCACTGTTCTAATAAACTACTGATAAAATAGGCCATAATTATCAACATGCTATACAGGGTAGGATATAGCACTGCTGGATGAGTTTCAGTATTCTGAAAATTGTAAACAATACTGCATACTGGGTGAGCAGTGTTGTTTCTCAACCTTGATGATGTGTAGATGATGAAGGAACCTCGCTGACACTGGCTTTGTATAAAATAGGTTTATTACAAAAAGACCAGTTATCATACAGGCACCATGGTTTGCCTGGGAGATGACTTAAAGCCAGGATGAGTCTCTCTCCCAGAACTGTGGTTTCAACCAATCTTTATAGGAGTATGCATACATCTCTTTAACATATAATTGCATAAACAACAGGGCTTCTCTTAGCATATGGTCTCTGTCAATTCCAGAGCATCTCTTTCTCCAAACAAAGGAATTACAGATATATTGCCCCCTGTAAACAGGACCCCTATAAACCTACGACTGAACCCTCTCCTATACCTAATTCACTTCCACCCTTTTAACCTTTAACCTTTTAACATTCCAACATGGTCACACATATACTCAATCTTAACTTCTTCTAAGATACACATCTATACATGCACAACTAATGGAACAACAGATACTACAGCAGTATTTGTGAGTATAGTTGAACTTAATACTACTTCTACTATTACTACTACTACTACTACTAGTAGTACTAGTACAAGCCTAATTATAATATCTTTATAGCAATTTTGAATAAGGTCTGTACTCTGGTGACTTATACAATAAATAATAGTCACCATTGACTAAAGTGTAAAACACTCATATAATGCACAATTTAATCCACACACGACTACAAAGAAAAGATCAACACCACCTCCAATAAGCAAAGATACATTTTGTGAGATCGTGCACCACCGCCCGCCCACCACTCCCGAAAGGAAGCAGGTGGGTGTGTCTTCCCAGCAGCCCTGCGCATGTGCCACGGGCAATGTTACACTGAATGACAGCAGGATGCCACGAAGGAGTAAAGTTTTAAGGTAGGCAAAAATTATATTGGAATAGCAGGATTTTGTGCAGTGTGCCAACATCCAGCCATTTAATGACTGTGACATCAGTAAAAAATGTGCCGCTTCTGAGTTTCTGTTGAATTGGTGCAGATGACGGACATTTTAGCCCTGATGCTAATGGCGCTAACGGCGCCGACGTTAGCTAACTAATGTTAGGTAGTGGGAGCTTGTGGTGCTTTAAGTTCGTAGCTGGGTTTAGCAGTTACATTACCTCTCACTGCAGCATGCAAGTTAAGGACAAAGAGTTGTGTCGCCATTTGTATTAAAGAGTGGTCCTGACAACTTAAGGTAACGTAGCATATCATAGCTGCGCTATGCAGGCTAATGGTAAGGTAAGCTAGCGGAGTGAGTCACTGACACAGGTGCACTAGGGGAAAAAAAGTGCGCAGATTAGTTGAGGGGTGCGCTGCGCAGTTTAGCGCCGGTCTTGGTGAGCTTTTTTTGTGAATGTCGTTACAGTTTATGATAAAAACTAATTATACAGTCTTTCCAGGAGGGAATGAGTTATTGAATTTTGAGTAGATTTTGCTGATTGCAGTGACAAGAATGACCGCTACTTAACATTATTGCTTGGAGGGTCTTGAACTGAGCTTTTCAATCAGTTATGGTTTAAACTTTGATATAAGCCAATGTGTTTAGTGTATTGTAATGAAAACACATTGTTCATATTATTTAATTGAAAATTGTGTTCCAGGACTGTACATTATCAGATTTTAAAGGGGATCTATAAATAACTTGAATATATTCATCTTGTGTGTATAATACAAATAAGCAATGTGTTTGATAGAAAAGGGTTAATACTTTAATGACCTACACATTGCATTTGCTTTTTAAGAGGTTTTTATTATGGGGTTGATAGTCTGCATTAGTGTTTAGGAACGGTATCAATACAAAATTATGTCCAAGCATTTATGAAACTAATGAATGGTACAAGTTAGTTAACTGCGAATCTGTTAACTAATCTTGGTGACTCTCATAGATAAAAGTCTTCTCTCCAACAGATAAGATGGCTGACATTTTAAGTACAATGGAGAGAGTGAGGACGAAGAAGAAACGAGTTACTCCACAACAAGATGCAGAGCAACACATTCAGTTGAAAATTGATAAGGCTGGACTTGAAGAGCGTTTTATCAATCTGCACAAAGGTTAGTTTTTATATTTTTGATTTATCTATTTTTTTTTATTAAGCCAGCACTGCATCTGATGCATATCTCATTTTTTCAGAGTAGCTTTGTGCAGGCTATGTGGATTGGGAGAGCTGGATTATGCAGTATTTTTGAGCAATTTTGGTAATATTTGGTTAAAGTTTCTGTACATACATGTATTAATGAATCAAATGCTCATGCTGCTGCACACCCTGTGTTTTTTCCCTGCTACAAGGTCATGCCCTGTCTCTATATCAATGCAGAGTCTTCATGTCTGCATTGTGATGCATCTTGTAATCAAAAAATGTCCACACTTCTATTCATTACTTGTTGTATAATTGTGAATTTAGTAATACTCTGTGGTTTTGAAAACTTCCAAGGCACACCAGGACTTTTCTCATGGCCCACCATTTGGAAACCACTGCTCTAACACAATATTGTTGTTGTTTGCTGTAGCTTCCAGAACAATAACTTCTGATTTAAAATATTGCATGCTGATGTAGTAGATGAAAAATATTGATATGGTGTTTGATTTTCCTTATTTTAAAGGTCGGGGTGTTTTTGCTACTGAGGCTTTCAGAAAAGGAGATTTTGTGCTTGAATACCGTGGCAAACTTCTCAAACAGGACAGCCCCTGTCACCGGAGGCACTATAATGACACAGAAGCAGTGTTCCTGTTTGATTTTCAGTGGAAAGGGAAAAGTTATTGGTAAGTAAGAGTGAATATGCCCTTCCTTGCATGTGTAATCAGCCCCAGTAACAGATATTGTGATGCTTTCAGCTCTACAATAATCCCACAAGGGTTACCTTTGTTTTGATACCAAGATTATTCATATAGGACTTGTAGTTGCAGAGATATTCTCTATTTTTAATGGGAATTTACTTGAGAATATGCTTAAAAAAGGCTCTGGGCCTAACCTAAACATTCAAACTGGTTGATGGTGAAAACCAGCACTAGCTTCATATCATACCTCAGTGGCTTGCTCAGCTGTTGAATTAAACTTTCCCTTCTCTCCAATCTTTCTTTATCCAAATTTTACATGATTTTGACTGTCTTACTATGCTGAACACTGTATACAAACCAAGTTAGCTATGTTTACTCTGAACTTTATTGTTCTTTTTCTTAAGTCTTGATGCATCAGTTGAAGACAAGTCGCTTGGAAGGCTTGTGAACGATGACAACAAAAAGCCTAACTGCAAGATGAAAAGTATTGATATTGGTGGGATGCCACACCTATGCTTGTTTGCAATAAAAGACATTATCTCAGGTGAAGAAGTAACTTACAACTATGGCGATGCAGACTGGCCTTGGCGCAAGCAGGTACACCAGCCTATCACAGATAATTGAATATGGACCAATTTAACAAATCTTCTACTTTTCCCTTCAAATGGTGAAAATATTACATGAAGTTAAATTGTGTTAACATTTGTTTTGGTTGTTTGAGTACGAATGTAACATGCTTTTCCAACTTTAAGTCTTCTTCTTAAATTGTATCCTCTTTCTGTTTCCAGCAGAAATTATCACCTGATGTCAGTGAGCAGACTGTGGATGAGAGTGACAGACCTCAGGTAGGAGCCAGATTATAACACACTACTTAATCTGTCAGAGATTAGACAGTATTGGTTATCTGTGTTGTATATAGTGGGTCAGTGAGTATGAATTACCTCCTAGCATTTCTCTTACGGCAGCCCAATTAGTCTGTGTCTATAAGTACTTGTCATGTCTGTATGTCTGCTGTTGGGATGGACAGTCTGTCAGCTACCACACAACAAGTATGGCCGGACTGACAAACTGGTGCCTAAAGGTTTCATCTGACGGATGTCCCCATTTAGGTTTGGGTAGCAAGTGTGTGTGTTTTGAACGACCCCAAAAGTATGGCCAGACTGACAAACTAAACTAAGTTTAACTTGGTTGAACGTCTCATAACACTGAGCAGTTAAAATGTTTCCAGACGTGACATAAATGGAGCCACCTACATCCTCACACACTTAAGTTCAAACTTTAAGTCTTGTTGGTTTCTTAAATTGTATTCTCTTTCTGTTTCCAGCAGAAATTATCACCTGCTGTCAGTTAGCAGACTGTGGATGAGAGTGACAGACCTCAGGTAGGAGCCAGATTATAACACACTACTTAATCTGTCAGAGATTAGACAGTATTGGTTATCTGTGTTGTATATAGTGGGTCAGTGAGTATGAATTACCTCCTAGCATTTCTCTTACGGCAGCCCAATTAGTCTGTGTCTATAAGTACTTCTCATGTCTGTATGTCTGCTGTTGGGATGGACAGTCTGTCAGCTACCACACAACAAGTATGGCCGGATTGACAAACTGGTGCCTAAAGGTTTCATCTGACGGATGTCCCCAATTAGGTTTGGGTAGCAAGTGTGTGTGTTTTGAATGACCCCAAAAGTATGGCCAGACTGACAAACTAAACTAAGTTTAACTTGGTTGAACGTCTTATAACACTGAGCAGTTAAAATGTTCCCAGATGTGACATAAATGGAGCCACCTACATCCTCACACACTTAAGTTCAAACTTTAAGTCTTGTTGGTTTCTTAAATTGTATCCTCTTTCTGTTTCCAGCAGAAATTATCACCTGATGTCAGTGAGCAGACTGTGGATGAGAGTGACAGACCTCAGGTAGGAGCCAGATTATAACACACTGTCAGAGATTAGACAGTGTTGGTTATCTGTGTTGTATATAGTGGGACAGTGAGTATGAATTACCTCCTAGCATTTCTCTTACGGCAGCCCAAGTTAAAATGTTCCCAGACTTGACATAAAGCTCACTAAATAGCTTAATATTTTAAAATGCAGATCAAAGTTTTTGTTTTTTTTCAAGTGGGTTTATACAGACTTTTGATTATTCCTCTACATGTGTTCCTATTAGGGCTCTCGGTTTTTCAAAAAATCAAGTTCAAACAAATTTAAAATGACCTGTAATTCGTTCGAATAAATTCCCCCCTTGTGAGTCTGCAGGTTTTTTGTCGTGGTTGCGCCACTGTTTTGTTCCACCATGCACGCGTTTGCAGTTCCCACCAGCAGCGTTTCAGAAGCGGAGTATTTTGCCCGCCTGATCGTGTTTACTTGCTCAGTTTTGTTGATTAGGTCCTCCTCCTCTGCTCTTCGTGTTTCTACCATGGATAAGCAGGCTATGTAGTAAAATTGTTTTTCTGTCTGTTCTTATCAGGCATGAAAATCACTCACCTTTCGGCGAAATTCGCTGTTTTGAATCCAAAATAGGTGATCTACGTGAATCGTGTAGAGCCAATGAAAAAATATTTTTTTTTGGGGGGGGGGGGGGGTATGGATTGGACATGGAGTGGATTAGGATTAGGACTTTGGTTTTATACATGAGAGCAGCCCAGAGCATGAATTCAACAAGACATTCCCCTACTAGCCCTACAGCATGGAAATATTAGCGTGAATGCGGGTGAGAATACTGCTACCTGATTGGTTTGTGCTGCCCAGAGCACTTGCGAGCTGACCCGGGGGCAGATGACAGTTAG
Source organism: Lutjanus erythropterus (assembly GCF_056507025.1). NCBI lineage: Eukaryota > Metazoa > Chordata > Actinopteri > Lutjaniformes > Lutjanidae > Lutjanus > Lutjanus erythropterus. The sequence continues at coordinate 29,786,179 of NC_139333.1, read as the reverse complement.
GACTCATTCGCAGATTTGGCTGTTTGGATTTGGGAGGATGCTGAGGGGACCGGCTTGAGAGGCTAAAGGTAACGTTGACTGACGCAGGGCAAGGCTGAAACGTGGCAAAACAGTGAAAGCAGGCCATGGAGACACTGGTCCAGGCAAAGAAGAAGAAATGACAGACTATTGAGTATTATCTTAATTGATTATCTTGTTTTGCCACTGAACCCTGTATGAAAGCTGTGCTGTTGCACATTTCATTGGAGAATTTGCTAGTCTCGTTTCTTATACAGCATAGTTGTCGGTCAGATAACACTTCACTGTTCCTCCACACTAATCTAAACCACAGCACTCTTCATATGAAACAGAGCAGCACATCATCTTACTGCATAAATACTCATATTTTAAATAGTTTCTCATTTATCTCATCTCATTTTCACATGAGACTCATAATAAGATATAAACATCACTGTAATGTCTCCTTCTCTCTGTCTCTACTGTTACTATATTTAGTAAATCTATCAGGATTTTTTGACACTAACAGCACTCTACAGATGTAGCATTAGTTGAATCAAAATGTAAAGACTGACACATTGCATTGTCTTGTATTGCATCATAATGTATTGTATCGTATCGTGACAGAACTGAATTGTATCGAACCGAATCGTTGGCCACTTAAAGATTTATAAAATATATCGTATCGTTGAACATGTATATCGAGATACGTATCAGATGGTCTCAGTCAGTGAGATACACACCCCTAGTGAATATGTATAGATACTTTATTATACATTCATACTGTCCTGTTAGTCTGCTTGATTTTTCTTTCAAAGTGCACCAGATTGATGCTTTTAAATATAAAATGTCCAAAATTTTCTTCTGGGGGAGCATGCCCCCGCACCCCCCTAGAGGGCTTGTATCCTTCTCACCTTTTGCACCCCTGACCCATTTTCATGCCTGCTTTATGATTGTGAGTTTGCACAGGGTCTTTTATTTTAAAAATTGATCAGATTCTCACTTTCTTTTCTGTGTCTGGCTTCCTGCTCGTTCGATCTGCTGTGTGTTAATTGACGCAGCATCCGTCAAAAATAGACTTGCTGCATATTCTCTGCGGAGTGGAGCACCGAGCCGCTTCTGGGACGCAGCTAAAACGCGCCACGGCGCTTCTGGTGTAAACACGAGCATTGACTAGAATGGCTGTGCATGAGCCCGAGTGCCGCCGCGCAGCCGTAACGCGGCACAGCCACACCAATTAGCTGCTTTTTACAAAGTCGACAAACAGCCTTATCTTTGTATGTGACTATGTGCCATCCACGGTGTAGAACCCAAAATACTTCCACAAGCTGCTTCTCAGATGTTTTGGTGTCGTGATTGTCCACTCAGGACGGCTTTGCTCGCTAGTGTCCTCCATTTTCGTAGCAAAACAACACATTAACATTAGCTTCGTTTAGTGATAGATCAGTAGGGCATGCAATGATAGTGAATTCTTAGAGCGCCCTCTTTTGGATCACAAGGCAAACTATATCAAATTGTCTGATCCACCTATAGCGAGTGCAGCCGACATTCCAAACAGGTAATTACAGCTCGAACATGAACTTTTCACCTCATGTCTGAACGAATGTTAGAAACTCAAATAAAAAGTGACAGCCCTAGTTCCTATGATTTTTTTCAAATTCAACAAATTTTTTTTTATATTTATACTTTATATAGAAGCTTTGCGCACTCCCTGTGATCTCTGGCACCCCAGTTCCCAGGTGGGGAACCACTTCTCTAGAGAACAGCATGAACTTAATTTAATGAGCATTCAATACAAGTGTAAAATCATTAAGTGCAGATTGCTGGATATCAAAATATTGCAATGCATTATCAGAAATACAGTACAATATTCTAGAGCCAAACTCATACCAATTTATGTTGTCAACCTAAAACCAGTTTTTTTCCTTCACATAGTGCATAGGGTCTAAGGTTTGATACATTTTCAATCCACGTATCATTCGTTCTTTCTATTTCAAATTGGCAATCAAAAAAAAAAAAAAAAAAGTGATGGATTATTTTGTTGTTCGTTTTTTAATCTAACACAAAAAACGAATAAATGCCTCGTTTTTAATATTTCAGTTTTAGGCTCAGATCAAAAATACGAAATGGAAAAACGGGCCACATGACTGAATTTGATTTTAATATTTAATTGATTGTGTTTACGTGATCCCCGGAAATGACTCTGCGCATGGCAGTTCGGGTAGTGCAGTAGGCAAGGCTACATGGCGGCGCTGGAACCACACACTGTTTTGATCAAACAGTTGTTCAACAGCGGTTTGACCCACGCCAAAATTTCCATGGTTGCTGGTCCAGATGGATAGATCGTTGTGGCCATAGACATATATACTTAGACGCCACATTGAGCGGGTTGGCCCATTACTGCGATACATCGGCGTGTCCGCCATATTGGATGTGGCAGAACTGCCCCGTAAACTAATGCAAGGAAATGGACCGAACTTCATAAAGCGCCTTTCTACAAAGTGATTTAAATTAATGCCCTTTATTCACCCATTCACACACAAACTAATATATTTGACATCCGTCACTTTTTTATTTTTGTTATTTTTGATTACCAATTGAAAATAGAAAGAACGAATGATACACGGATTATTTTCACATTGGTCAAAGAGTGTTCACTCACATGCAGACATATATGCTTTTTGTCTTTTAGCTGTTATCTGGTCCTGTGGATACTTCTGTAATGGAAGATAAGATCAACTTCAAAAGCAGCAATCCAGGAGCAAATAACAGCCACTTTTCATCTGTCAATGTAATCACTATTACACTATTGCACATTTTTGACTGTAAAGTGTTTTGTTTCCAGATAATGTTTGCTTTGCTCAACAAGGTCTCATCTAATTTAATTGCTGTCCTCATAGTCTCGAATGGCCAAACTGAGAAAGCACCATGAGGAATGCTTCAATCGACAAAAAATTGCAGAGGAGCAGCGAAATGCTAAAGAAAGACAACGTACCACGATTCTGTTAAAGCGTGCACAGCTGGCTCAGAAACTGGCAGAACTGGATGCTCTTGTGAGTAATGTGAACATTGCTATCTGCCCAACTGTTTTCATCATGTGTATTACTCTGAGATTCACTGCAAACCTAGCAGTATTGGTTATCCTGTGTGCACAAGGGAATTAAACTTGAAGTGCTGATTTCAAAATTCTGCTGAAATATTTACAATTAAATGTTTAATGATCAAATATAAAAGTAGATTTGAAGGTATAGGTACTTATTCAGTTAAATCAACTGCAGCATTTTATTTTGATCAGTCTGTTTTCATTAAAAGTACTCTTGGCATCTCAGATATGGCTTTGACTTACAATTAAAAATTAAGTACTTAATAATATCAAATGAATATCAGTGTAGAGCCTAAAAATACAGAGACTTATTTTCTTTGTCTTCCTCTCAGTTAGGACCACAATTCACTGTAAGGAACCACCAATTACTGTCTCCTGGCATTAACACTTGGTGCATGGACCATTTGAATTTTTTGACCAATTGAATTTGGGTGTGTAGAGGGCAAAATATGAGGCTGATCCATGTGCACACAATTTCAGCTGGACTGTTAAAATAAAGAGAACATTGAGTGCCGGTGTGTATGAAGGCACTGTTTCATAAATCTGATTACTTTTTTTTTTTAGGGCATGCCATTTACTGATTTTGGGCGCACATGCGCCTTTAGTATAGATCAGGGGTATTCAATTAAAATTCAAAGAGGTCCAGTTAGAGAAAATTTCCTAAAGCAAAGGTCCGGAACATCATAATGTCTAACTTTCTCGAGTGGGCCGAACCAGTAAAATTTAAGTATAATCTACCGATTATTCTGCCAATTAATCGAGTAAACAAATAAGAAATATTGTTCTGCATTTTTTTCTATTACCTTACTTTTGCTTTATTTAACAAAAATGGTAATATACAAAAGAAAAGACAGGTCTATTAAATTAACAACTATAAATTGCTAAAGTAAAAATACTCAGCAAAGTAACTTTACTTTTAATGTAGATTTACTTTTACTGTATTTACTTTATTTTAGCACAAAGGTAAAAGTAAAGGTAGCAATGTCTGCAGAAACCACAAACAGAAGAGTGAACTAACTATTTGAACTGAAACAGTCACCAGGATGTTTTGTTCACATGTTAAAATCACAACATTTTTCTTCTGAGCAGGACAGACGCTCCCAGACCCCCAGAGGACAGGGGACAGGGGACTGGTTTACCAACATGTCATCTTTTTCTCCTCTTATGAGTTTGCACGTCTGTATTTAGTAATAAAAAAAATAGCGATAAGAATACCATTTAAGTACAACAACAGCAATAAAAATGTTGATTTTTCAAAAAAGGAAACAATAACATACACAATTTTTAAATTGTAATTAAGTAAAAACACTAATACCACGATGTAAAAATACCTAAATAAAGAATCTGAGTATTTTTCCATCACAGCAGGTCAGTGATCGGTGTTTCAGTGACTCTCTGTGGATCAGTGAATCGTGTTTTATTTATGGCGGCCCGCCACATTAAAAACATCGACACCATGACATGATTTTCTATTTTTGGAGCTGCGCACATTTTTCAGTCGTGTCTAGAAGGTAACGCTTTATTTGCACAACTCTCGCGAGATTTGTGTTCGTCATTTCTACTAAAATAATCAAACTCGCGCGATCTTTCGCGGGTCTAGGGTTCCCTTCTAAACACGACCCTCTCTGTCTCTCTGTCAAACTACAGACAGCAGACTGTCTTTAAACAGCACGATGTTACACTCTGCAGTGTTTCACACAAAGACTTTATTTGTGTGGACATCCAGGTTTGGTTTGTCACCAATTTTGTCATTTCTATTTTTTAATCAGTCCGAGAGGACGACGGTATCAGTGATTGATTAGTGATCAGTCTGCCCTCCTCTCCTCCCTCACCTGTTCACTCTGCTGTGAGAAGATCTGAAAGTTTCTCACAGAGAAACACAGACTCTCCTGTTTTACGTATAGGCCTCCTTATACAGTTGTTTAATTTTATAAGTGTATCTGGTTGGTGTCGATGTCATTAAGCATCACGTTAGTTTCTGTTGTAATAAACTCCGTCATTAACAACAGTCTCCTCCACACGCAGCTTCTCTGCAGTTGGTCTGTGTGTTTCCTGATCAGACAAACCAGCGCCGGCAAGGCTAGAAAAGTTGCGCCAGTTAAAATAGAAGCGTCCCGTCAAAATTTAAATCTCTTAATAATTTATTGGTTATAGTTCCGGGTCCGTATAGAACGTCGTGTGGGTCCGGACTCGGACCGTGGTCCGTCATTTGGGGACCCCTGGTATAGATCCTGTGCAATGTTTTATAAAAGACGCAGAACAGGAGGATCCTGCTTTCTGTGGCTTCAGCAAGGAAACAGGACTGCCTCCTTATGAGTTCTCAGTCTTGATTGGCTTAAGTGCGCTGGGATTCCTTTTTTTCTGCCTGAGCAGTAAGAGAGAGGCAGAGACATGGTTTACTGACCAAACACTCTATAATACTGATAACTATTGGAATTATTCAACACTTTTGATAAGAATATATCACTTACAGCAGCCTTAATAAGTCCAAACTGTACTCATGAATTGCTCCTGTGACCATGCATAAGCAGTGATAGAAAAAACATTTGAAATTTGGTCTGTCAACTGATAACATTTTTATTTTCAGGCCCCAATTCCAAATTGGTGAAATACCTCTGGCACAAAATATTGAAATTAGGACTACTACTACAACTATGTAAAGAAATTACCAGCACAAGATTTGTGGAATGTTTGGATGAATATTTTATGTTTCATAATCTATTTCTTTCTGGTGCATTTTATTTTCCATCTGCCAGCAGATGCATGGTTTTGCAAACCATGGCTGTAAATGCAATGCAGCTTCGTCACTTAATGTAATGTATGTTTATTGCTACGTACAGCTATAGAAATACAGAATTAAAGAGACAGGATACTGTGCCTTCTTTTATGACTTGCTTACTTTTAGACATTAGTAAGAGTAAGACATTATCAAAATTTTATTTTAATAAAAATTGGTTTAATATTACTCAAAGTTTTGTTATTGTACTTGAACAGAGTATCATGTTTGCTTTAGTTGATTTCTCATCTTTCTCACGTCTTTTCTTCAGCTAACTTCACAATCTCCCTTGGATGATGCCATTGAGGAGGAGTATGATGATATTCAAGTATGTTCACAACAGACTGGGGGCAATGTTTATAATCACTCACATGTTCTTAATTAATTGAGCATTATAGCAGTGAAAGGGTTGCTATACATCTGCCTTTTTGTAAATGCAAACTGAATTTGAATATTGCAAATAGAAAGTTTGGTTTGTCTTTTTAGGCATTAGCCTCATCAGACGCTTCATCGGCGGATGAATCAACAATGGCCAGTGATCTGGTGGACAGTGGAGAGCCAGCAGCAACAACAAAGGTAACACTACTGCATTTTATTTTTTTCAGCAGTTTTCCACAATATGGATAACATCAGTGTTATCATTTAGCATCATTAATAAAAACATCATTCTAATTATCACTATTTTATCGATTTTCATGATGCTGTTCAGAAATAAACTTTTTATGTAGATTAATTTAAGTTTATTTCCATAATGTTATTATCCGTGATGAGGATCGAAGTGTGATTTATCATTAGGGTAGTGAATGGAATTGGTCATAAATCATGCTCCCAAAACACCACTATCTCTAACATCCTTTTCAAATGAACCAGTGTTACTTTTAAAGGTCTGTATTGCCTATTGTTTTATACAAGGTCAAAAATGCATGTGAGGCTGTTATTTATACATACTGGAATGCTTTTATTCTTTTTGTTTGTTAGGCAAGAGCTCCTGTTACATGTTCATCATCATCATCGTCAGCTTGTCAGAATTCTGAGGATTTTCCAGCGGATGACTCAAAGAGGAAGTCGTTAAGACAGAGAAAGGTATTTTCCTGCAATAATAAGTAAGGGTGCAACGGTATACAGAAGTCACAGTTTGGCGTGTACCTCAACACAGGGATCACGGTTTAGAATGAGTGTGGTTCATTAATTTGTAACTGACAGTAGTGCAGTTAGTGTTTTCGACCAACTTAAAAATTCGATTTTTAAAATTTGATCTAAAAGACGATAAAACAAAGCACAAATTTTAAAAATGTGAGAGGCTGATACCAAACTTAGCTAAAACCATGGAAAATAGAAATGATTTAAGCCCTGCTTTAACTATCAACTGATGATTATTGATTTAAATTTAGCAAACCTAAAGTCTTCAAAAAGATTGTTCTACAGGTGGAGAGCATAGAAACAAAAAGATGCTTTACCTTGTTTGGGAATGCATTAAGCAGTGAACATACACTCTCACATATGTCAGATTTTTATGCAGGGCTGATTCAAAAAACAAAAAAACAAACAAATATAAATGTAATTTAAATTACATTGTTAGTTTCTTTGGCCCTGCCTCCTTTCACATCTAGAAGTTACCCTAAAAACGGCAGGAATATTGTTTATTATTTATTTATTACCTTGTTCCAGTGATTGACACATGTAAGTGATGCTGTCTATGTGTTAGCATGTTTGACATGTTTCCACTCAGAAACTACTGTTGAACAATTCCAGCACAGCATCATTTCCCTTAGAGCTGATTTGAAAGCAGTGGGTGGGTCCTCCAGATCCACTGTCTCTTGTGAATTAGCGATGGTGCAACAGTGTCGTCTTCTTTGTATTCATTTATTGTGTCATTGTTTGCTTTTTACATTAAAAATGGCTGGAAAACAGCTTTGAGGCACATTACTACAATTTACTTGTGAGGAGTATGAATCAGAATGGTAACAATCTCACAAATTCTCTTGCCATTTGACAGCCAAGCATATTTGTCCTATGAATGTGTACACCAGACCATGATGTCTATATTCAGTTGGTGCAGGATAAACACCTATACTGTTGCACCCTGAGTCATAACAGTAGTGTACAATTTGATGTGTGAATTATCTCTTTTATTTAAATAAAATTTGGTAAATGTGCCTTGTTTTTCCCATATACAGCTGAAAGAGAGAGTTGATGTAATGAAAGTGCAGTCCATCAACACAGTGCAATAACCTTTGCATTTTTTTTCCTCAAGGCCCCTACATATGAGGAAAAATCCCCTGATGAATCTGATATCACAGACTATAATGATTCAGACTATGCTCCAGACTCTGAAGGAAGTTCCTCTGAGCCTGATGAGGACACAGAACTCCATCCAGTTGCAAAAAAGCCTCTGCTATCTTTGCGATATCCCCTTTTATCTTCAGCAAGCCAAGCCATTGATTCTGAAACTCCTCCCACCAGAGACAGCCCTAAGAAAAGGAAGTCCAACACTCCAAGGAAGAGAAAGCACTCATCTCATTCAGAGGAGAGCAACTCAAGCACTCCAAAGAAAAGCAGAGTCCAACATCTTTCTGACTCAATCAAAGTATTCCCTACCTCAAAGTCTGAAAGTTGTCGGGTGTATAACAAAAGAAACTACTGTCTCTATTGCCTCAGGCCTTCTTCAAAAATTGCACGACACCTGGAAGCTGTGCACGGAAATGTAGAAGAGGTTGCCAAAGCATTTGTATATCCCAAGAACTCAAAAGAGAGACGCAATGCGTTGAATATTCTGAGACGGCGTGGCAACTTTGCCTATAATGCTCTTGTTGTAAGTAAGGGAGCTGGAGAGCTCCAGGCCTGCTACAGACCTCGAAAAGCTAGATCTGCTTTTGATTTTATTCATTGTTTTCATTGTCAAGGACTCTATGCCAAGAGGACTTTGTGGAAGCACATGAAAATCTGTCCAGCGCGGGGAGAAGCCAATGATGAATCCACGACTGGGAAGCAGCGAGTTCGATCCAAATGTGCCCTTAAAACTGCTGTTGTTCGTGAGATTAGTGAGGGCTTGGAAGAGTGTGATTTCCTGCATGACCTATGATTAGGTCACTCGGACGATCCAAAATGACAAACTTCTGTTGCAGTTTGGACAACACCTCTTTGATCTGAATGGGTCAAGAAAGAACAGACATGACTTGATAAGACAAAGACTTCGAGAACTTGGTCGACTGTTAGTAGTTGCTCAGAAGAAAACTCCTATACGGAAAGCAGAGGAACTCATCTATCCATCCAATTTTAACAGTGTGATATCTGCAGTGAAAGAGTTGGCTGGGTACAACCCAGAGAACAATACATTTCGCACACCTTCCTTAGCCCTAAAAGTTGGCGACAGTCTAGGTGTACTTTGTGAGCTGGTAGAGACTGATAATTTGTCCACAGTTGACAGAAACGACACCCTGGTGGAATACGCTCGTGAATTCAAGACCATTAAAAATTTCAGATGGAAGGCACTGATAACCAGAGGCGCAACAACCACTATGAAAGAGTTGAAGTGGAATGCGCCACAAATTTTACCTTTCACTGAAGACGTCAAATGTTTGGACTCTCACATGGAGAAGGTTAAAGATGTTGCTGAAAGAATGCTGAAACTCTCTCCTTCTGCAAACAGCTATGCAACACTTGCCAAAGTGACACTGGCACAGGTGATCATTCGTGGTCATTTGTGAATTTGTTCTTGTTTTTTCCTTTTGCTATAGTGTCTCCTCTCCCTAGTGTGTGTGTGTGTGTGTGTGTGTGTGTGTGTGTGTGTGTGTGTGTGTGTGTGTGTGTGTGTGTGTGTTGCTGCTCCAGTGTGAATTGGGAACAGGTGGCGCTGGATGATGATGATGATGATGACGACGACGACGATTGCTGCCGCGCGATTGGTCAGGGGGCGGAGCCCTAGGCCTACATGAGCGCCGACGGCCTGCATTCTCCCTCCTCCTCCAGCCTCCCCACCGCAAAGAACCGCCAGCACGGTGTTACGAGTTGTTCAGTTTTGGTAACCTTTGTAGATCAGTAGATGACTGTAGTAGCTTCGAGTAACTTGTTGATAGCACTGTGAGCATATTTCGAGTAAGCCTCAAACCCTTGAAACCTTTTGTAAATACGTGTAAATAGCAGGGCAGTTTAGTAGGGGGGGAGCAGCCTTTATTTTGGTGCACCTGTTTTCTCCTGTTTATGTTTTTGTTAGGAGATCAGGTTAGTGTTTTGTCATTCTTTTCCCTTTTGTTTTCTTCGTTAGGTAAGTTTAGGGTTTTTCTTAGATTGTTTTGTTTATTGTTTTGGCCTGTGTTTCCCCCTGAAGCAAAATAAAAACTGCTCCTTTTTTGAACCTGTAAACATGGTTGCTGGCCTTCTTTGGTGTGGGAAGACGGAGGGAGCGCATTATCTGTTGTGTCCAGGGTTCCCCTAGACCGGGACATAACATATCCAGTAAAACCCCAAAGTTGGGTATGATGACAGAATCTGCACTGTAGTCAGTGAGTACATGCTGTAGCAGTCCTATAGCAGGTTGTAGTATTGGATAATTAGTAAAAGTGATTAACATACCTCATCCATATTATACTCGAATTAGTTCAAATTAATTTACATGTAATTTAAAATCACAAACTATGCTGCCTTTTTGGGAGTGTTTAAAGATTAAAAACTACTGTAGTAAAACCTGTTATTCCATTATTTGTCACTTGATCTCTGTTGTCCTTGCACATTTAACATTGGTACTGACAGAAAGGTAACTTGACATCCCCTTTTCTCTCTTCTTTACAGACATTTCACAGACACTTCTTAACAGAGATAACACTAAACGTAAGTGGGATGACAATGAGGTATGTGCTGTTGAAAGACACATGATGCGCTTCATACACGCTTGCAAGGTACCGCAAAAGATCGACTGTCTTCGGTGTATCAATGCAGAGCCCTACGCACTGAGTGACTGCAACTGGACTGGTGTAAAAAACTACCTCAGAAATCGAATCACTGCCTTGAAGAGAAAGGCTTGTGCTGAACAATAAGAATACTTTTTGTTGCTTTTCAGATCATTGTTAACTTAGAAATAGACTCCGCTTGTTACTTAGCCAATGGACAAAATCTTGAACTCTTCTGTTGTTAAAGTGTATCCTGGTAAAGTATACTTATTTGATGTATACTGTTAGTGAAGTATACCTGTTATCTGAACCTGTTTCTGTTTACAAAATAGTAGCACTTTGAGACTGGCCCTTCCTGTTACTTAAATGGCCAATTATGGAGCCATTTGTATGTTTCTAGCCACAGAAATTGTTGCTCTGAGCTTTGTAGTCAACTATTTTTACTGTCTGTACTGTCCAGGTAGCCAAGTTCTTGACTCCTATGGAAAATCTGTAAGTTTAGAGGACTTTCCATTTCCTCTGTTGGGCTCTTATATGTGATGTTCACGCATTGTGTTAGTAAAACATATTTTGATGGCATACCTTAGTTTGTTGGGTGATGTTTATTTTCATGCAGATTTGATTGTGGTGCCAGTGTGCGTGTTTCCTATAGAATTTTGTTGAAAACCAACTGTTGTGACTAGGCACAGAGATAGTCCTGTCAACATAAAACTCGTTAGTATGGCAAGGATTGGCCATTGGTTTAGCCATCGTCCTTCAGTTGTTTTGGTTTATATTGAATAAGTTAAATAAGAGTAAGTTAATGCATTTCTTTAGATATGTCAAGGTTGAATATTCTCATAACTAAACATAGCAAAAATACATGTTAAAATTATTTTTATAGACTTTTGTCCCCAAAGGAATTTGAGGCACCTAAAAGTGACTTTTATGAGTTTGTGTATCTGTGTACAGTTGAAGTCCCCAAAATTGACATTAAAATTATTTGTCCTCAATCTCAAGTTTAAAATTCTAGTTGGACAAAAGTTGTTTGAAACTAAAATCTCAGGTGATTTTCATAATCTGGGTATTCCCAGTGATATATCCTACCTGCTGGCATCTCTCTAAACCATTCAGAAAGTAGTGTTCCCAAAAGTAGGGTGTTTAGGTGGGCGCCCTTAAAGAGGACATAAGTGAGTGTGTGTGTGTGTGTGTGTGTGTGTGTGTACAGACAAAGTTAGTAACTAGGTGAGGGATGTAACAAAAGGCAATTTGTTACTATTGACTGATGGCTTCTGCCTTGTGAATATTGCACAGTGTGGTTTGGTATTAATTGTGCTTTATAACAAGCAATTATATGCACATTAGTAATGGCACTCGGCACTTTGATAGCAATATTTGCACTTCATTAGCAGAATTTGCACAGAACAATTGGTAGAGACTTGATGGTGATACCGTTGGATCCAGAATGTCGGCAAATGGGGGCGCAGAGCTTGGTTTAAAGTCTCTACCACTTTCCCTTCAAAAGTTATCCCCCGAAAAACCTGTCGAGGTATGATAATGACATGGTGGTTGGGTTGTAACCTAACACTGATGGCATCAGAGAGATCAAAGAGAGATCATGCTAGATCAAAGCACAGGGTCTGTGATGTCATCACATTCCCTTTGATGACATCACAGCCACCTAACATTCTGATGTGTTCACTTGTGTGTGTGTGTGTGTGTGTGTGTGTGTGTGTGTGTGTGTGTGTGTGTGCGCGTGCAGACAAAGTTAGTGACTAGATGAGGGATGTAACGAAAGGCACTTTGTTACTATTGACTGGCACTCAGCACTTTGATAGTGATATTTGCACTTCATTAGCAGAATTTGCGCAGAACAATTTGCACGTTGCATATTTGCACATTTTGAAAAGTTATTCCCTGAAAAACCCGTCAAGGTATGGACCAGAGTCTCCATCTCCAATATTGTATCCTATGTGTAAGTTTCACCAAAATTCAATGTTTATGACACTAAACTTTGCCCTTCTGTGGTTTGTGCTGTTACCTGAAAAGAGAGAGCAGAGAGAGGGCAAGAGAAAAGAAAGCAGTGGAGAGAAAACAGAGAGTAAGGACACAGAGGAAGGAAAATGAGGGAGCAAAGAGACAGGACGAAGACAGAATAGGAAGATTGAAGACAAAGACCTCGAGTCCTTGAAGTTCTGGTTGACCCACTTCCCGACCTTGTAGAGACTCGATGCTGGCACTGTTGGATCCGGAATGTCTGAAAATGTGGGTGCAGAGCTTGGTTTCAAGTCTCTACCACCATCCCTTGAAAAGTTATCCCCCGAAAACATGTAGAGGTATGATAATGACATGGTGGTAGGGTTATAACCTAACACTAATGGCATTACAGAGCCCATGCTAGATCAAAGCACAGGGTCTGTGACATCATCACATTCCCTTTGATGACATCACAGCCACTTAACATTCTGATGTGTTCACTTGTGTGTGTGTGTGTGTGTGTGAAATAATTTTTAAATCATCATCTGAGCAGCAGCTCCTGTATGTGGGGGGCTTTCTCTGCATGATTTCTGAGGAAACCATGGACTTTCCCAGTTCCTGTAAGAACAACCTCCGTCTGTATGTTTTTTGCTGGTTCCAGGATCCACAGCAGTGAACAGCATGAAAGCACTGAAGGCGGAAACATTAATGCAATTGAAAAAGAGGACAACGTAGGATCCGCCTCCTACAGCTGTAGGTGCTGACCACTTACAAACAACTAAGAAAAAAAATAAAAATAAATAAATAAATGTCCTTCCTCATCATTCACAATTATTTCATTTAATTCATTCTTTATATAAATGCAATAAATAAGTCTAATGAAGGATAAGCAATCATAATAAATACATATTTATCTCAAACAAACATGAAATCAGTGACAATAAATAGACTAAGTCTGGAATCAATTCATATAGTAATAAAAGCATACAATCACATACCTTGTCAAGGTTGTCTCCGCCACCCTTGCAGCGATTGTAGTCAACAATGATTGTAGTTTCTGCTTCTCATCCTGATGTACAGCTGGCTCCCAGTCTTGGGTGCTCAGAAGGAGGACATTTCTTCCCCGCCGCGGAATGTAGCTCACTGCTGTGGTGGTGGTTGTGAATGCAAACTGAGATGAGGCTGCAGGTAGATTCCCCTTTGGACCGGTACACACCTGCCAGGATGAGAAGTCCCATATATGCCCGAATCTCCTGGGCATCTGTTACAGGTACTGGGCTGCAGCACCCATGAACAGCTGTACGTGTCCTGGAATGCAGGAAATAATGGTGAGGCAGGTAGATGTGGTTTGACTCTACTGAATCCTCTGTATTACATGTTCCTCTGTATTATGTGTTGTGTATGTTGTGCTATATTGATTTACAATTCACATTCACCACACATTAATCTTAAACCATTTGCATATGTCCTTTACCCAGTATTTAATACTGCTGCACATATTCTGTCTCTTTGGACATATTTCCATGTTCATAAAACATATACAATAAATCTCCAAATCTCAAAACATCTCAAACAACATATTTCTACATTCATTCATCCAAATAAGTTTGGCCATTTTTTGCATCATAAATGCACTAACACAGAGATACTGTAAAGTATCTTCTGGACTTTTGTTCAACAGCATTAAAAATGAAATACACTTACATATTTTAACAGATAATCACAAATTGTGCTTACATATACACTTAAACTACCAACCGTGGTTAAACATATTAACATTTACTCTTAAAACTACGTCTAACAGTTTCTGAACATTTAAAATAATATGTACCTTTAAACATGTCAAATAATATATACAGTACCAGTTCAATACATAAAAATAGTATACAAAATGAAGACGTGTGGCCCAAGCTAACAAAACGAACGAGCGAGTGCATCACCATTACGGCTACTCATGGCAAACAGCCTCTTCACCAAAATGAAATTAATCAATTTCACTGGTCATTTAACTCTTCTACTTAAACTTAACATTATACATCGACATTTTCTAACAAGCTACATCACTTTATGTAAGGTTTAGACACATTACTAACCCGGAATACAGGAAATAATGGTGAGGCAGGGAGACGTGGCTTGACTCTACTGAATCCTCTGTAGTTATGAGGGGAAACCAGCAGAGCAACAGTCATGGCCATAGACTCTGGTGTAAACTTGCTTCCGGCTTTCTTAGTGTGTAGACGCTCTGCTGCTTGCGCTCCGCTTTGCTTACATTCTTTTGCGGATATATTTGTTTTTTCCTGCTAAAAAGCTACAGAAAGTAGATCCTGGATACTTATAAATCACTGGGATTTTAATTTGTGAAAGATACAGGTGACTACTACCATATTTTTCACCACTTTTTTCAAGTGTATGAACAGGGCTGAGGCACAATGCAAGCCTTTTGCTGTGTCTGTGACTGGAGCCTGTGATTAAGCACCACCACTGCAACCACCAAGACTCTAATCACCACCAAAGCTCCATCCCCCTACTATTTATTATATGGAAAATAATTATTATAATATAATAATAATTATAATTAATAATTTTGGGATTTTTTGGTAATAAATAATTAGTAATTCAAATAATTAAACTGGTATTTATAGGGTTAAAAAATGAAAATGATTGAATGTTTGGTAGTTTTGAGCAAGTCTGAAGTTGTTTAAGTGAATTATGAAAAAAAGCAGAAAAAAATATTGATGTATGATGGTTTAATAGCAGTTTTTCTGTGCGTGTATATTTTTGCCACAAAGGTGTCCAGAGGGTGCAAAATGCATCACGTGAGTATAAATGACATGTAAGGAGTAAAAGACATTGTATTTTTAAAAATTTTACAAGAAAGAAAAGTTGTTACAAAAATTAATGCCGCAAGCTGTAACACAGCCGGAATGATCAGCAAATAAAAAAAAAAAAGAAAATTGAAAAAAATGTACAAAAATGCCCAAGGAGAGCATAAGGGTTAAAGACAAAGGAAACTTAGCAAGATAAAAAGCTAACTTGATGAGCAGTAGATGTAAATGCATTTACAAAAGACATTTAAAAAATAAAAATATGTTAATTTAAAAAAATGCACGAAGATGACATTATAGATGATCATAATGTTAATGACCAAAACATATGTACACTGTCTTGCTATATTACACCTTTCCAATTTAGTAGTAGTGAGTAAAATTGTCATGGACTCTGCTGGAGCTTCTTAGCCCCACCCCTCTGCTCATCCTCCAGTCAGCCCCTGCCAGCTTTTCCTGCCAGTACACTGTCCATACCCCATTGCACTCCCTCTGCATTGACTGTCAGCCAATCTGTGACTAGCCTGCTCAGCCACCACACACCTGTTTCCTATCTGCTCATTCTCCCCTCAGTATTTATACCAGTCAGTTTCCCCATTGTTTGCCAGATCGTTGTGTTTTCGCTCATGCCTGCTTCGTATCCCGCCTGTTTTCTTGTTTTGCCTTTTGGATTTATGACCTGTGCCTGTTTACCTGGTTTGTGTTTTTGCCTGTTGCCTCTATATGTCTGTCTGATCTCTTTGATTTTTGGTTTTGACTCCTGCTACGGACGGTACTCTGTTCCACTGAGAAGACTCAGTTAAATTTCAGTTTTTGCCTTATTCCTGCCTCTGCCTTGTGATTCTGCATGTGGATTCTCTCTGGTTTGTGACATAAAATAGTTAATCTACAAGACATAAAAGTAGAATGGATAGTTTATGTGATGACTTTTTCTCTGATAATTGCTTTTGTCTTGGACAAACAGGAGTTGGAGAGTGACTCTATCAAATCAGAATTTTCCTGCCATACGGGATCAGACCCAAAGTATCGTCCTGACTCATCATCCAGTGATGAGGATATGCAAATATCTGAGAAACCTTCATCATTGAAGGAGTCATCAAGCAATGAAGCTTCAAGAGAAGACAATAAACAAAGAGGCAAGTACACCAGAACGTATGGGAAAACAAAAAATGAAAAACAAAAGATCAACTAAGATGAACTGACAACTGTGACTATAAAAACTTACACAAAAAGGGAAGATGGAAAATGTTCATGAGACAAAAAGCACTACTGTCCTTACTGTGCACAGTCCAACACGAAGATGGCGAGACAATGATGAGATGAGATGAGAAAACACATGGACATGAAAGATCTTGCATATGTGTTCAGCTTCCCTATAAGGTCAAAGGAAAGAGAGGTTCTTTTGGACCAACAGCCTCCCAGAAAGGAGCATGTAGCATTAATTCTGATGCCTTGTAAGAGATGGTCCCCGTAATGAGACCAGGCTGGAAGTCTGATGCTTGAAGCACAAGACAATCAATCAGTTTGATCCACAGTGGCTGCTGTTGATGTTCCACAATCCAGCTGATAAACCATTGGCCTCAGCTCTGTCATAGGAAGTCCCCAGTAATCACACTGGTGTGAGTAATCACACAGGCTTTGATCAAGAAGTTCCAAGTTGAGACAAATTTGCTTCTTGTCAAAGAAAAATCCATTCCATTTAATGATGTTACAAGTGTCCGGATCCAAACAGCGCAGCTGCCTCAGCATGGCAATTTCTGTTCTTGCCACCCTCTCACCTGTTTGAGTGTTGCAGCATTGGGATTCAAAACCAAAACCGCCCTGCCCGAGGTAATCCTCCACTTCATAGCAATGTCCCAGTGTGGTGCCTACAGGCATCATAGATTTCTTCTGCTTTGCCATTTAGAAGAATGTTTTGTTGTGTTTTTCTGTCTTTCAAGCTGTTATCCAAACGTGGAAGAAGATAGTTTGTGTCCACTTGTTGTAGTTACAATCATGTTGAAGGCCTGATGTGCACTCAAAGATTCAGTGAATTCTCTCAAAAATTCCTGTGTCAAAATATGTTGATAATGACATGATGATAGGGTTATAACCTAACACTGATGACATCATAGTCTAGAGTCCATGCTAGATCAAAGGATCAATAATACCAGCCCGGGCTTCCCCCGAAGCTGCAGCAAACCACGCCCCTTACACACCATGCCCCGCGCAAACCACGCCTGCTGTTGGTACGGTGGTGCGCAGGCAAGCAATAAACCAGGAAGAAGAAGAAGAAGAAGAAGAAGAAGAAGAAGAAGAAGGCAGTACGGGCGATTAGAAAGACGAAGAAGGCACAATTCATCAGTAAATGTAGGCAAGATGCGATGTCAGTGCCAGTTCAGGTGAGACACATTTATATTATTTCTAAATTAACACTTACTGTCATTAAATTAACACTTAATGTCATTTTAACCGTACATTCGCCAACCGACTGCAGTTGCCAGCAGCACGTAGGTCGGGGGAAGATATTGACGTTTAACATTAACGTTTTAGACATCTTTTGCTTGGCAGAAAGAACATTAATTACTTTTTTTCAAATAAAAAACTATTTCTTCAAACTCAATACAATGAAAATGTCTGTGAGTAAACCCATTTTGTGTCGTCTTTTACGTGTTAGGCTATATGAAAATCAGAGTAATGAGTGAGCAAGGGATGATAACAGAACAGTGGGGCAACACGGCACGTAGACTCAGAACATTTTTATTTTCATTTAACTCAACATATCAAACTTTTTTTTCTTCAGCAAAAATATATTCAAAGAATAGTTTTGGTGATATGTATGTTGATGAAATTTGATTGAAGTGTGGTTTACAGTTCCTTTTATTTCTTTTCAAAATAAAATGTGTAAAGTAAGGAAGTAGGCCTATGAGTTTTTTTTAAATAGTATTTTATTCTCCTATAGACCAACATCACAACATTTCGGGAGGGCACATGCCCAGAGCTCATTAAATTGGGAGTGGACACTTTTCAGTGCCCAATGTGCCACAAGGTAGGGCCATACCATGCCCTAATTCCCCATTTACAAGGCCACCAGAAGTCCGTTGTTAAATATGGAGGTAAGTTCAACCACAGATATTGATAAAATATTGTTAATACCAATGCCATTATCGATTCCCCTTATTGATCTGATTCTTTGTCAATTATGTTATCGATTTATGGTCAGTAGGCTATTCTATGTGGGGAAACTTAACTGTTCTATTATTGTCACTGTTAATCTTTTGGCTTGCTATATACAGTCTGGAGGCTGCACTGCCCTGCACTTGAGTTTTGCCTTTGTTGATCAGCATCAGATGATATTGGTTCCAAATTCAATTTGTTGTTGATTTTCAACTGGAAGTGGTTCTCAATTTCCCATCCCATCCCTAATTGTTACACTGTATGATAAGTAGAGATTACTATGCAGCATGATAATACTTTTAATTGGTATCATATGTCCCCAAGCTCATCAAGTACTCTCATCACTGCCCAGGCATCTGATGATGGACAAAAAAGGCAGAATTCAACTGTGGGGCAGTGCAGCCTCCAGACTGTCTATTGCAAGCTAAATGATCAACAGTAACAATAAAAGAACAGTTAAGTTCTTGGACAATGTGTAGACCTACTTTTCTATAAATCTTATAGAAATTATTTTTTATATATTACGTATTTACAAAATATTTTCTTAAATTGTACCTGTAATATCTTCCATATTTTTTTTCTGCCATTCTTTTAGGATATAATGTTTACAAATGTCACCTTCATTGTGTGCCCAGCAGCCATTACCATTGCAGCTACTGTCCGAAGGTTATTGTAAGAAAGGAGCTGTTCTTCAATCACTTCAAAACTTGCCTAACGGCAGGTACACCAGTGGCAGTGACTGCAGCTCCACCACTAACGGCCGTGGCAACGATGGGTCCACCACTGACACCAGTAGCACCGGCGGGTTCACCACTGACGTTGGAGGGTCCATCACCAACACCAGCGGGTTCACCACTGATGCCAGCAGCGCCAGTGGGTCCATCACCGACACTGGTGGGTTCACCACTGATGCCAGCAGTGCCAGTGGGTCCATCACTGACACTGGCGGTGACGGCAAGTCCACTGCTGGTTACAGCAGTGACAAAGGCTTCGAAAACTTGCCCAAAGAAGATGACAGCCCCCAAAATTTTGATATCAAAATGCAGAAAAAACACTTTGTTTTTGCAACTTGATATTATTAAAGAAAAACCTCAAAGCTCATATTCAGAGACGACATGCATCAAAAACATGAGACATCACAGCCAATCGCTATCTACAGTCTGTGTGTATTGATAGAAAAAGGGGCATTTTTGCAGTTTTAATGATATTCAATGGTCCAGCCCAGTACATTCATGTCCAAAAGTGTACCTGGGGTGAGAACCCACAGATTACCTGTCAGTTGGACACATGCACCAGGCTATACGAATATGCGCGCAGAAGTGGGCAAGTAGGTTTTGACTGCCAACATATTCAGTCATTGGTGTATGGTCCTGTAGCCACTAATTTACCTGTTGCCCTTGATGAAATTATTAAGAACACTTTATGGTAACACTTGTCTCTTTATTCTGGGTCATGAAAATGTATGTTAATTACAGGTACGGAAGGAAGTTTGCCCATTTTACAGAAGAAGGAAAGGCAACCCTTTGTGACAATGTTCCACCGGTATTCAGGATCACACGCAAAAGAAAACCAAGCAGCACCATGGTCAGTGAAGACCTTACACAGTATCCATCACTCCTGCCTGTTTGAAAATAGGTCACCACTCAAACAGCTATTAAATAAACATTTATAGCACATGATGCAATATGTTCTTGATGGTACTGTGTTATTATACAGTTGCATTCAAAATTCTTGCACCCCCATTACAGAATTGGTGTATTAGCAAAATTAACAAACTGTCATTTTTGCAATACATGTATTTGTATGTCACTCAGGCATATTTCTGACATGCACTTAAACTTCACCGTTGAAAAATCTGCAGCCAGTACAGTTATTTGAAGTGATATCTGAAGCACACCTGATATAACTAATGAAGCTATTGATAAATTGTATCAGGTGTACAACACCAGTTATTCTAAGGTGTACTCTTATGGGGGATTCCATTGTGAGGATGGAGTTATTTTGAGACAGCAGTTGTCCTAAAAACCACATTTATAATTTGTTGTCTTGAGCTTTACCAATGTTTTTTGGTTGATTTGTTCATTGTAAAAAGAAGAAAGTCTGTACATTTTGTCAATAAACCAAATTTGCAATGGGGGCGCAATAATTTAAAGTGCAAACGTCAGTCTTTCCTGGATCCCCATAAAACAAACTGACACAATTATGGTTTGCTTTCTGCAGAATCCACAGCACATTGACCCTGCCTTTGATCACATGTACAGTAAGAGGCCTTACAGCTTTCCACCCAGAGAGCAGGTTAAGGTGAGTGAAGATTATTGCATGAGAACAACATATCCAGTGTTTACAGCTGTGCACCAAGTCATGTCTTTGTGTGTCTTTATTAAGAAGAATAATGACAGCAGTGACCAACAGGATGTGGTCACCACAACCAGAGATGTTGGGATCCTGAGTGAAGACACGTTTTTCGACAGGCTAATGGTAAGGACATGCAAAGGATCAAGAAACAGAATAATTACGTTTGCGGTGGCGGCACCCTTTGTAGTTGTGGGCAGTGACACCTCTCGGTGTGGACGGCTCCCATAGAATGGTGTTTCCTCACCTGGTCCCTCAGTGCTCAGCCATATTTTATTTTTGGGGTGGGGTGGATGCATGTGTGTAGTGTGCTATGTGTGTATGTACTGTACGTATGAGGGTGTGGAGGGTGGGGGTGTATGTTTTTAATATGTAAAGCACTTTCTGTTTAATCAAATTTTAGGAAAGGGCTCAGCAAGCTGAACAAGAACGAAGAGTCACCAGTGAGCTTCTTTTAACGTTCATCACTCAGGATAAAGGCTACAACATCTTGAAGTGAGTTTGAAAATGAAATTTGACTCACATACTCTAGATAATTTTGGTCAAAACATCATAAATGAATGATTTAAGTGAACTATTTTCTGTTAGCCTAGTGTTTGTATATTTATTTTGACCAACCTCCCAAAAATATATATTTATATTAACAGGCAGTCATTGCAGGAAAAGTTGCATCCTCCTGGGCATCATCAAAGGGCAGAGTCAGAATTTTCTTTGAGGAGGATGAGCAGCTGGACAGAGTGCTGGGCTTCTTGACAAGCCTGGTTGAATCACAGGCAACCACATGTCATGATCAAGTGGCATTTGTTATGGATGTGCTTCTGCCAGAGGTAATTTTTTTATTTTTTTATTTATCATGTTAACATATTTTGTATTATTACTATTGTTAGTCTTTAACTTATGGTTAATATCTTGTTAACTGCTACATGACAGACTACTTTAATGTCTAAATCAGGGGTCCCCAAATGGCGGACCACGGTCCAAGTCCGGACCCACACGCCGTCCTATACGGACCCGGAGCTATAACCAATAAATTATTAATAGATTTTAAATTTTGATGGGACGCTTCAATTTTAACTGGCAACTTTTCTAGTCTTTCCGGCGCTGGTTTAGCTGATCAGGAAATGCACAGACCAACTGCAGAGAAGCTGCATGTGGAGGAGACTGTTGTTAATGACAGAGTTTATTACAACAGAAACTAACGTGATGGTTAATGACATCGACACCAACCAGATGCTCTTATAAAATTAAACAACTGTATATGGAGGCCTATATGTAAAACAGGAGAGTCTGTGTTTCTCTGTGAGAAACTTTCAGACCTTCTCACAGCAGAGTGAACAGGTGAGGGAGGAGAGGAGGGCAGACTGATCACTAATCAATCACTGTATAATCACTGAACCCTGTGTGGTACTTAATTGGCAGTAAAACAATAAAATCTGTTGCTGGCTGTTTCATTTGTGTGATTTTTTTCTAAAATAAAACTTTTAAACTTTTGCGTTTTAAGGTACATATTTTAAAGATTGATGTTTATTTTTTTATTTTACTTTCTAGTCTTGTGAATTATATACTTAATTCAAAAATATTGTAGCCTACTTAGTTCTAAATAAATATATTTTATTTGTGTCAAAGGGCCAGTGATCTTTTCTGTTAACCCATAAGAAATCATCACCTTTGAGTGATATTTATGGCATGTGATGTAGTAGGCCAAGCTGTGACACTGTGGCTCTTAGAAATACAGCTGGTGTAAACAACAATTTTAATTGAAATAACTGCTACTAATTATTATTATTAGTATTATTATTATTATTATTGTAAATATTAATTTTAGTTCAAAATAACCTTGGTACATTTGTAAAAAAAAAAAAAAAAAAGAAAAGATGTATGCACCAGATTTAGCAGAAAGCTAATTTTCATTTGCAGTCCTATTTAATTACATTACTTTCTGTTTTGTTTTGTTTTTTTGTTTGTACTTTTTTTTTTTTTAATCAATTTATTGTTTCAAGCGCATTGTTTGCAGTGGAAGGCATTTAATGTTGTGAATCAACCGTTAAAGTTGTTAAAATTGCTCCCATTATTCAGTCAGTCAGTAGTAACAAACAACTAAACTATGCACATTAATAATGGCTTCGGCACTTTAGCGATATTTGCACTTTATTAGTAGAATTTGCACAGAACAATTTGCATGTTGCATACTTGTACAATTTGTAGTGTATTTATTGTCTCTATTTATTGATAGCATGTGCTATTTTTTTATTTCATGAGTGATTGTGTTGTCTTGAGAAGCCCATGTGGGCTGGCTAAATGGGCCCCATAAAGTATATATGTGGGTGAAGTCAGTCTTGGGTGGAACTAGGTAACTTGGATATGGGCCCTATATGGAATATAAGTAGGCTTAGTGAGCATAGTATGGAACTGGGAAACACTATGAGGGGCCCATCAGCCTCTCTTCATTC
The DNA here is from genome assembly GCF_056507025.1 of Lutjanus erythropterus. Lineage (NCBI taxonomy): Eukaryota > Metazoa > Chordata > Actinopteri > Lutjaniformes > Lutjanidae > Lutjanus > Lutjanus erythropterus. The sequence goes on along the minus strand of NC_139333.1, from coordinate 29,762,678 downwards.
TCTGGTCTTAGGTTACGGAGCAGCTGGAATCCACTCACATACTTTCTGTCTTACTGCCTTGGCCATTTATACAGGACACCATTCTGTCTGTAATACTACCTCAGAGCCAGATCAATTCTCAACTATCCTTCCACCTCTGGGCCAGATACAGATGGTGGGGCAGAAAATTAGAGTAATGTTTCCACCTTGAAAAGCCAATGTAAATAGGGCTTCAGTTTTTCAGATGCTTCAAAACCAAGGGGTAAAATTTTGAAAATCATCTGGAATGTCTTTGCATCTTAGCATAATGTAGATGCAAAGTAATGGGTATCATTAGAAGAAGAACATCAGGAAGAAATGCTATTTATAATTTCATTAAAGTTAACGTGCGTTTACAGGTTGGTGGGTTGCCAGCATCCACTGTAGATCCCTGACAAGTGGAGACACAGTCCACCCTAGTTAATGGGAGCAGAGTAGAGACCTGAGCAGCAGCGTCCTCTGGCATGACCTGTCCTAAGGCAAATGTAATTCATTAAATTACTGGCTCAAAAGTATACTGGAGTAAAGAATACAAGAACTTAAAAAAGGAAAAAAAAGGAAACACTGACTAAATAAACTTTAACTAAATTAAAAAAAACAAAAAAAAAACAAAAACACTTTTTTTTTCAACTTGAAACATTACCACCCCTGGTGAGTGTGAATTCTGGGGTTTATGAGCATTTTCTGATGATCAAACCTGAAGAGATCATGTGAAAATAATTGAACCAAATTATTTCAATTATTTCAATAGAAAACATAACGCCTGTTATCACCCCATGAAAACCACTTAAAGTGAAGTGAAGTGGTTCTTTCATTGCATGAAATTATTTCTTTGTATTGTGTGTTTTTTCAGGTCTCTGAGCATCTGATATTTTGTGGGCATCACCAGTAACTGGAGTATCAAGAGGTTCCAACAGTTCCAAAAAGCTAAATGGACAGATGGACATATTTTGATGACACTAGGGGAGAAGTTTTGAGGGGTTCTTTGTTACTCTTTTGTAGTGGAGTGTTGTCAGTGTAGTATTTATTGCCTTCTTTCTCTGTGCTACCTCTGGAGGTATAGTAACAGAGCTAAATAGAGTCTAAATGTCTCTCTGCATAGAGAGTGAAGCCTGCAAAATGGCGTTAATGTATAGAACTCACACACACTTTCTTTTACAGACAGTCAGAATACCTCCTCAGTCTTTATTTGTTCTGTTACTTGTGTTCCTGGGATCATAGTGCCAGTCTTGTGCTTTTTGCAACAAATGCTTTTTGCAAACTAACTAAACATACCTCAAATTTGAAACCCAAATATCTGTCCAACAAGTGAGTAGACAAATGGTCAGGTATATGTGTATAAGTGTCAAAATCTTTGTCTGATCTGATCAGATCAGAAAAATGGATAACTATGGTAGTTCTTGAACCAAACGAAGACACATTAAAGCCAAAGTTGCAGAGCACTTGCAGATGTTGGAAGACTTGCGTGCCAAAAACAAAGTGTCTTCAAATCTGAAAAATGAACAGCCAGATTCCTAATGAAGAGCTGGATTCTGAGAATCAGGCTGTTTACACTGAGTTTACACTAAGTTTACACTTTTGTCAACCTTAACAACCTGTGAGGTCAAAGAAATTGGAGATGGTAGCTACTATCATTTTGGAGTGTCAAATGCAATTATTTCGCAGCCGTCACATGAATCAGATCCTTCAACAGACACTCTAACTCTCCGTGTTAATATTAATGGATTACTGCAATCCATGTATCATTCGTTCTTTCTATTTTCAATTGGCAATCAATAAATAAAAATTAAAAAAGTGACAGATTATTTTGTTTTTCATTTTTTAATCTAACACAAAAAACGAATAAATGCCTGGTTTTTAATATTTCAATTTTAGGCTCAGATCAAAAATACGAAATGGAAAAACGGGCCACATGACTGAATTTGATTTTCATATTTAATTTATTGTGTTTACGTGACCCCCGGAAATGACTCTGCGCGCAGCAGTTCGGGTAGTCAGAGCTGATGGCTCCTGGCTGCTGGTCCAGATCGATAGATCGTTGTGGCCACAGACATATATACTTAGACGCCACATTGAGCGGGTTGGCCCATTGCTGCGATACGTACGTACTGCCCCGTAAACTAATGCAAGGAAATGGACCGGACTTCATAAAGCGCCTTTCTACAAAGTGATTTAAATTACTGCCCTTTATCCACCCATTCACACACACACACTAATATATCTGGGAAACAAATAGGCATCAAAAACAACGTATGTAACTTTTAATGTGACGATTATAAATGTTTACTCCTTATATGTTTAGGACATAGGTAAGCACCAAACCAACATATATATTTTTAACGTTTTTATGAGTTTTTACAGCTGTCAATGTACGTAACACTGTTTTTGTGATGATAAATATTGAAATATTAATATTAAACATCTGTGGTTATAATAACCAGATCCTAAAACGTAGATGTGACAGGTGGGTTTTCTGAACAAAGAGCACGGACGTTTACATTTAACTGATTTTGATTAATCATTTTGATATTCAGTGATTGATGAACATATATACATACATATATCTGAACATATATACATATATCTATCTGTACAGGGGAATCGATGAACATATATACATCTATATATACATCTATATGTACAGGAGGGGCATGAACATATACACATACATCTATCTGTACAGTGCAACCGGTTTGTTGTTTGTGGCATCTGAGCTAGCGTGGCAACAGGCACAGCAGACAATTTCAGCGCCACTGTTTGCACCCACCACTAACTGGAGGGGACGACGGCTGATCAATTCACTTACCGGAGGCTGTTCCAATGCAGCAGGACCATTCTTGGGCCTGTGTCAGTAAGTTTCATCTTATTACGACCCATGTGCGACAAGACTACTTTCCACTGTGTTACTCGTGAGTAAGTTTTGCCCTGTGCTGCCCCTCTCTCCACCAAAGCGACACCTAAGATAACAGCGCCTACCCCTGTTATGACTACTTTTACTGGCCATAGTTGTTCTGTCTCACCAGCAACATCCACCAGACCCACTGGCATGCCTCCGCTCACCTCACCATCCGGATGCAACAGCTGCCTCTGCCTGTCCCAGAAAATACCCGAGCTGGAAGGGAGACTATCCATGCTTTACCAGATCCAGGATGAAGAACAGATCCTCGACTCTCTGATCACCATGGGCCCCGCTGTCACCACCACAAATGCTGGAGAACTGGACTCGACTGTACCACGTTTAGATGACAGTTATTCTATAATCCCAGGTCAGACTTCCAAACCCCCTCCTCTTGCTTCACTGATCATTGGTGATTCCATAGTAAGGAACATTAAATCCAAAACAGCTGCGGCATACTGTTTCCCCGGTGCCACAGTTTTGGACATAGTTCGGTAGTTCGACTCTTCTCAGTAAACATGCGCAAGTCAGAAATGTTGTCATCCACGTCGGCACCAATGATACCACCAAACAACAGTCCGAGATTTTAAAGTGTGATTTTAACAGTCTCTTTGAAATTGTAATAGGCTGCAAAAAATCATTTTTTATCTCTGGTCCCACCCCGTCCTTCAATCGAGGCATAGGACGTTTTAGCAGGCTGCTAAGTCTCAACACTTGGCTACAGTCCGTCTGCTCCTTACACAATGTCGTTTTCATTGATAACTTTAATTTTTTCTGGGATTGTGCCTCATTTTTTAGCAGAGACGGTCTTCATCCCAGCTCACAGGGCAGTCGTGCCCTAGCTGTAAATATTTTTCATTCTATTTTCACCACCAAATGCACATGACTAACTACTCCTGCAGCACACCTGGACACAACACTGGTCTCTGCATCCAACTCTTCTTCTTCACTGTCAGTGACAGTGTCCACCACGCTCACTAGCTCCACCCACTGGCCCATAAATTCCTCTCCTTTTATGCAGTTCTCATATTCCTGTTATTATAACACATAGATCTAACAACAGAACCACGAACAACGCCCACAGAAATATTAACAACTTATGAAAGATTCCGACTGTTGCTCCAACTTTGGCTCCCAGACTGAACAAGCTTAAAATTGCACTTTTTAATGCAAGATCCATATCCAATAAGACTTTTATTTTAAATGATTTTATCTCTTCTGCAAAACCAGATTTTATGTTTTTAACACAATCTTGGTTGCCATTGCATGATCATGGCCCTCTTGTTGAACTGTGTCCTCCAAACTGTGCTTGTTTTAACCAACCCAGAGTCAGTGGTCATGAGTGAGAAGTCGCTATGTTAAAGTTGTTTCTGTAAAAAGGGTAGGCATAATAAGCATGTGCTTCAGCCTACACCTCTTCGATTAGCTTTGTCCCTTGTATTATGTTTGTTGTTGGGAAAATCTTCTGTGTATTTGTTGAGGGTGTATTATGAATGCTAATCGAATAAATTTGTGTGTATGTATGTGTGTGTTATCTCATCATGCCTGAATTTCTGCAACAGCCTTTTTACCTGCTTGAACCAAAAATCTATTAACAGACCTCAGAATGTTCAAAACTCAGCTGCCAGACTTTTAACCAGAACTAGGAAACATGATCATATCACTCCTGTTTTAGCATCTCTACATCGGCTCTCTGTATGTTTTAGAATAGATTTTAAGATTTTACTGATGACTTTTAAAGCTCTCAATGGCCTCGCTCCCTCATATATCTCTGACATGTTAGTACCTTGCATACCAGGACGTTCCTTGAGATCCTCAGGCAGAGGTCTCTTGTCTGTTCCACATGCCTGACTGAAAACTAAAGGGAACAGGGCCTTTTCAGTCAGGGCCCCAAAGCTCTGGAACAAACTGCCTGAGGAAATTAGGTCAGCTGAGTCAATGATCTCCTTTAAATCTCGTCTTAAGACATACTTTTATCAGAAAGCCTTTCCTGATTTTATCTAAGCTTGAACTGTTGTGCACTGTTTTTATTTCTTAAAAATGTTACCTTCCTATTTTTCCTCTGTACCTTCTTATTTTATCTGTTTGAGTTGTTGTGTGACACTTGATCCTGTCTGTTTTATTTTGTTGCCTTTGTGAAGCACTTTGTAATGTGAATTTTGAAAAGTGCTCTATAAATAAAGGTTATTATTATTATTATTATTATTATTATTATTATTATACTGTACAGTGTATAATGATCTAATATATGTATATTACATGCACAGTATAGCACTGTATAAGTTTGAAGTTTTTAATATTATTACCATTATCATTAATATATGATTATTATTATATTACTTGGTGATAATTACAGACAGACAAAGATCAAAGACAAGTGCATTTTTAAAATAATTTAACCCTAATCCCACCACTTTTTTCTTTTTTGCTGATCTGAAAAATGATCCGATCCGTGACTCAAACCCGTGATACAATCCAAACCATGAGTTTTTTGATCCGTTGCACCCCTAACGTATGTACATAAATATATCTATACAACTACACAACTACAGTCTGTGTGTGTGTGTGTGTGTGTGTGTGTGTGTGTGTTTGTAAGCTGAAAACCTTGGAAAATAATGGTCTTGCACCGCTTTTTCTGTGTGTTGCCACTCTACGTGAATGAATAAGGCATATTCTCTGTTCGCTCTTGCCACATCCAATGTGGCATCGATGTTGACGAAGGATTCAGTGCTCAGCGCTGCATCTATGTATATATGTCTATGGTTACAGCTAGCAAGCTAGCGTATGTTTGCTAACACTCATTACAAAACTTCTGGGTCACGTAAACACAACCAATTAAATATTAAAATCAAATTCAGTCATGTGGCCTGTTTTTCCATTTTGTATTTTTGATCTGAGTCTAAAATTGAAATATTAAAAACCAGGCATTTATTTGTTTTTTGTGTTAGATTAAAAAATGAAAAACAAAATAATCTGTCACTTTTTAAATTTTTATTTTTGATTGCTGTGGAAAAAATTCTTCGTCTAAATAGTGAGAGTTGCTAGTTCTCTGAAGAATTACCCAGACGGTGTGATGAATCAGATCTCTTTACTTCATGCAGCATGGAGAGAAGACTCTTGCACAGTGTTCTCTGAAGGTCCTACAAAGCATCTTGCCTTATATACAAAACAACAGTTGCTGATTCTGTAACAGTGTTGATTAAATCATTCCTTTAACAATGTGTAGGCATACTAGTCTTCCTGAGTATACTGTTCAACTGATTTGATTGATTGATTGATTTTTCACTCAGGCTTACAGTCACCTTCCTATTTCACAACTTACATACAGAGACTCCCAAAATTAGTACATTGATTATTCATCAAATTTGTTCATCTTCCACATTGCCAGTTAAAAATAGAAAGAACGAATGATACACGGATTTACTGCTCTTCAGAAGCTCCAAAAGGGAGTCATGGCCTATTTTGGCCAAAATCAAACTTCCACGGTCTAATGTTATTATCATTGGTCTGTATGCAGGCCCAACAAAACCTAATTCTGTTGAGGATTACTTAAAGGATTTTATTCAGGACCTGAAGGTTATAATGAATGAGGGGTTGCATTATAATGGAAAGCATTACAATATTGCACTGCCGGATGCCTTCATCTGTGATGCACCTGCCCGTGCCTTCTTGAAATGTACCAAGGCTCATTCTTGTTACAACTCCTGTGAATGCTGTACAGAGCATGGGATTCACATAGACAATAAGGTGGTGTTACCTGATTTGAAAGCACCACTTAGAACAGATGTACAGTTTACACATATGATAGATGAAGAACATCATCATGGTGTTCCACCCCTACAAGAGCTTGGCAGAGGGATGGTGTCAAGCTTTGTACTTGATTACATTCATTTAGTTTGCTTAGGAAATGTTAGAAAACTTGTAAGTCTGTGGATCAAAGGACCTTTAAGGTGTCAGATTTCTGCAAATCATCATTATCTCTAACCATTTAAAATCAATTAGAGAACATCTTCCAAGTAATTTTTCTCAAAAGCCACAGTCACTTATGGAATACGGCAGTGTTACGGCAGTGAGTGTGAGGAGATGGGGAGAGAGTTTTAGTATTTTGTGTACAATGTACTTCAGATCTGTTGCTCAGGTTGAATTCCAAAATTAAACAAATTAACCGAAAAATTCCCTCCCAGGCCAAAATGTTATGCTGTGTGTGTTAACACAACCTGATGGTAATAACTAAACAAGGGCAGTTCTAAATTGTTACTAGTTGTTATACTGTATAATTAGTTCAGCTGAATTTCAGTTTGAATCTTTCCTCCTCTCCATCTTCTAAACATATCCAAGTCCAGGTGTGAGAGGCCAGCGCAGCCAAAGAGAGAGTTTCCCTAAGATCTTCCAGGGAGGAGCCAGGAGAAGCTTCTGCAGCGACTGGTACAAATCTAATCCATGGTTGGAGTAACTCGCAGTCAAAAGATGCAGTTTACTGTTTTGTCTGGGCATTTTTCCCTCCCTGATGTTCCAAGGGACTGTTTTCACCTCATTCGAGGGCTATCATAACTGGAAAAAGGCCACAATGAAAGACAGTGTTTCTCATCATGGAAGCCTGTGTCCTTATGTAGTATGTACATATATCCACATGTGGGATACATGTTCTAAGTTATGACCTGCAAGCAGAAATACTTGAGTGCAAATTATATTCTTCTGTCTACTATTTCTTATCAAACTGTGATAAAATTCAGTATATATACTTATGCCATATGTTGCCACCGCTCAAAAATTCCTGACCCCCTCTCGTCACCCCATAAATATTTTTCTAGGTCCGCCACTGGACAGAACCGTCACTCATCAGAAGAGGTTTTTTAACTACAGACTGTCAAGAGCAAGAATGGTAGTCTGTCCTCAAGGTGGAGGATATTTTATTGCAGAATCAACCTGCACCCCAAAAACGTGGACATGCTTGTGGTGGCCGCCTGCCATTCCATAACTTCCTGCTTCCCCCCCAGCGAAAACCAGAGGTTGCTGGATGAGGGAGAGCAGCTGGGGAGACACATGGCACCAGTGAGGAACATGGAAGGAAACAGGGCATCCAGAGAGGTCTGTAATGTGAAGGAGGGTCGGGATTGCGCCGAAACGCACCCTTTGACGGCTCGTAAATCGGGACCTGAGCGAGGCGGGGGGGTCATTCTGGCACCCTTGCGGACAGCTTCCCATAGGCTTCTCTGGCTCCCGTCTGACTTGGCCCTACGACTGACTTTGCACCAAAAGGCGACATATGTGTGACATATGTGACAGAGGGGGCCGAGACGAGCGCAGCGAAGTTGGCCCTGGCTCTCTATGTGCCCCGGTCGCCTGCGGGCACTCGGATGCCAGCACGCTAATGGCGCTAACAGCTGGAAACCCGGGGCTAGCCCCCGCCGGCCGGCGGCTGAAGACGCCCGTGGGCCACGTGCCCACAAGCCGGGGGTGACTGCGCTTCGAAGGAATCGTTTCGGGCGTGAAAAAGCACTTAGAATGGCTTAGGCACGCGATGGGTGCTAAGTTAAGGCAAACGTCCATATTTGCATTTAAAACAGTTCAAACATAATTTTGCATTAAAGAGCTATAAGTCTGGAATTTCTTCAAAAATAG